>NC_060139.1:603248689-604657855 GCF_021461385.2 Schistocerca piceifrons | reverse complement strand
AGGTTGCAGTAGGTACTGGGAGATGAAGAAGCTTGCACAGGATAGAGTAGCATGGAGAGCTGTATCAAACCAGTCTCAGGACTGAAGACCACAACAACAACACATGCTTGGATCAAATTTATAGTGTGGGAAAATGAGAATCAATTCCATGGGTTCTTGTGTACTCACCGTTCTTCCATAGAAGTTCATCAAAAAGATTGGAAAATAAGATTTTAGGGACAAAACACAGTTTATTTCATCATCATCCAGACCTCATTTTAGTCAATCCGCATCTAAGTCTGTACTTTAGCCAGACGTTGTGGCCGAACGGTTCTAGGCGCTACAGTCTGGAACCGCGTGACCGCTACGGCCGAAGGTTCGAACCCTGCCTCGGGGCATGGATGTGTGTGATGTCCTTAGGTTGGTTAGGTTTAAGTAGTTCTATGTTCTAAGGGACTGATGAACTCGGAAGTTAAGTCCCATAGTGCTCAGAGTCATTTCTGTACTGCACAAACCACCTTATGGTGTTGGGTGGAGGGTCCTTTGTGTAGCACCGTCACTTCCGACTTATCTGTTCCATTCGCGAATGGTTCACGGTAAGAATGATTACTGCTAGGCCTAAGTCTCCTTGTGGATTCAAATCTAACTTTAAGGGGAGTTAGAACGGAATTAAAAAGTTCTTTCACATTTTCGGTTTTTTATCTCACTATAAAATTTGCAATTTTCCAAATAAAATTATATATATATATCACTTATAAACCAACATAGGAAGTATTTTATTTTATTTTTTTAAATATAATCTACACTGGTCGAAAGTGTTAAAATTTTTACGTGCATTACTTCAAGATCTAACAAAATCGGTAATTTTTTATACAGAAGGCTGTGCGTTGCTGTGTTATAAAGTTTAAATTATGTGTTTGTGTTGGTAGCACTGTCAGAAACAGTATCGTATCGTTTCATAGAAAAACACGAGTTCTTTGTCGAAGTGCTAACGTTTTTCCGAGGCAAAGTGACGAATAGATTAGTAAATCTCTGAAAAAGTAAAGTATGACGCCAAACCGAAGTTTTTTTAAGAAACGTGGGTTTGGTGGTAATAGATTTTCGAATAAAGGCAAACATTGTGTTCAATATGTGGCGTGTGAAGTTATAGAGAATGAAATACAGGGAAACTCGTCAGTATCTAGAGAAACACCGATTAGTGCTTCGAAGATTTGAATAAAACGTTGTGATACACAGTTTTCTTAAAACGAAAGTGATGTAAATGGTAGGTTTGGTTATATTTTTATAGGTTTGCACATCCTAAGAAGGGTATTAGATGAATGTGTGTGTTGTAAAATATTTGGATGGCCAGTTAGTTTACATGAAGACAGCGAGGTATCAAATGGACAAGCCAGGAAACTTATCATTAATCGTGCCAGTTGTAAATATACTCATTCACTTTGGAATTCTGATAATGTAGAGATAATTATTTTGAAGAAAATGTTAGGTAGTTTTATGGATTGAGAGCTATTGGCAAAGAACACACTGCAGCAGAAAAAGTGTGTGCCGTGATGAATATGCCACGCCCACCGTGTAAAATCGACAAGTATGCAGAATTTATTGGAGCTGCTGTGGAATTTGTTGCATGTGAATCAATAAAGGGTGCTGCAAACGAAGCTGCTGAAGTAAATGATGGTATGACTGACATACTAGTAGCTTTTGATGGCACTTGACAGAAGTGCAGCTACAGTTCTAAGAATTCTGTTGATTTGGGGACCAGTGTGGATACTGGAAAGGAAACTGATCTAAGGATTTTAACCAAACATCGTTGTAAGTGTAAATCAGGGATGAAAAGGGCATATCTATGACAGAAATTATGAAGGAACAAGTGGTGGTATGGAGGACTCTGCAGCTTTTGAAATTTTCAGTCGATCTGTGAACGAAAGGGGAGTGTGTTACACTAAGTTCTTAGGTGATGCAGACTCAAAAGCACAGAACACTGTAATAGCCGCAAAGCCTTATGGTGAGAAGATTATAACAAAACTGGAATGTGTTGGTTTTGTCCATAAGAGGATGGGCACCAGGCTGAGGAACTTGAAACAAAGTTTTAGAGACAAGAAATTTTCTGATGGTAAAACAATAAGAGGCAGGCTGACAGACAAAATGTTTGATGAACTACTGCAGTATTATGGGATGGCCATTAGAATAAATACTGAGGATTTGTCGAAAATAAAGCAGGCAATTTCGGCTACCTTCTTCCACAGATTGTCAACTGATGAAAAACCAGTACACCACATTTGCTCTCCAGGACATGATTCATGGTACAACTACTGCTAAGCCCAGTATTCAAACAGTTCATGAAGCCATAAAGACTCCATCCCAGCAGGCCGGCCGTGGTGGCCGAGCGGTTCTAGGCGCTTCAGTCTGGAACCGCATGACCGCTACGGTCGCAGGTTCGAATCCTGCCTCGGGCATGGCTGTAGGTGATGTCCTTAGTTTAGTTAGGTTTAAGTAGTTCTCAGGTCTAGGGGACTGATGACCTCAGATGTTAAGTCCCATAGTGCTCAGAGCCATTTGAACCTCCATCCCAGCAGCAGACATGGATATCATAAAATTTATTTACAGAGGCCTGGTAAATCCTGAATTACTGAAGAAGTGTCTGCATGGTCACACTGAAACTCCCAATGAGTCGTTCAATAATCTTATATGGACTCGCTTACCAAAAAATGTTTTTGTTGGAATGAAGACACTAAAGTGGGGGGGGGGGGGGTCAGTGATGCTATTATTGCTTTTAATGATGGCAAAATTGGTAGGATGAAAGTGCTACATCATATGGGAATTAATCCTGGAGCAACTTGCATCAGAGAACTTGAACGGATGGACAAGGTTCGCATTAATAAAGCAGAATATGCAGCACAGTTGGCCGCTAAGGAGTCCATAAAGAAAAAAAGAAGGAAAAAAAGATCAAGAGGATAATATACAGTATGGTGCAGGGTGCTTCTGAGTGATTAAAAATAAAAAATTAAGCATATATACAGTCACTTGAAACTTCATAAGCCATTCCTGAAAATTTACATTTTGTGTTGCATTTCTCCGTAAATCTCACAAACCACTTCTAGTAGAGTATTCAAATTTTCCGGCAGTAATAATATACATATCCTGAGTATACTGAACTAAAAGAAGAACATAATGTTAGGTATAATTAAAATTATTTAGAATAACGTACAAAACAAGCACACAAAATTTTAACTGTGAAATTAAAAAACTGTATTTCCGAAAGCAGTGGCTGAAATGCAATTAATTTAGTTCAGTGAACTCAGAACATACAGTTTAATGTCCTATAAAAGTTTCGTGTCAATGGCTATAGTGGTTCCTGAAACACATGTAAGCCAAGTCACTAAATTTAACATTGTCGGGATAGGGCGTTCCAACTCCCTTTAATGGTTTTTTCGCGAGATACGCGGAGGAGGAAGCAATGCACTGGCTTACTCTTCTAGGAACGTACAGTCTCAGGACCTCATCAACAGGTCGAACCGTGATGCAGAGCGTCTGTGTTGAACGTCTGGTACTAGAGTTGGCTAAGCATCTCCGTGACTCTTTCGCGCTAAATAAATAAACCTATAACGAATCGCGCTGCTCGTCTTTGGATATTTTCTATTTCCTCTACCGTTCCTATCTGGTTCGGATCTCAGACTGATGAGTGACATAGAAACACTGATCAAACGAGTGTTTTGTAAGCTACAATTAGTATTATGCGATCATTCCACTTTCATTCACTCCGCTTGCAGATGTCTGGATTGTTTATGGAAGTAACTGATTCCAATAATCGTTCTTAATTCGTAAGGTAAAACAAATTATCTATGCGCAACACGTTACATTTGTTCATGATGAGGGTCAGAGAGACAGGCCAATAGTTTTGTGCCTCTGTTCGACGACCCTTCTTGAAAGCGGGTATTACCTGTGTTTTTTTCCAGTCATTAGAAACGCTCTGCTCTTTCAGCGATCTAAGGCACTCTGCTGCTAGAAGAGGAGCAAGTTCTGTAGCATATTCTTTTCAGAATGGTGTTGGTCTGCCGACAGCTGTAGTTGCTTTTATATTCTACGTTCACTTATTTCGATATGTCACTATGGCATACATGCGTCAGTTCAAAGGAGGATCTCCTCAGTGACACAATTTTGGAAACGTTTAGTATTTAGGTCTTCTTTGTGGCATCCTCCGTTTCGAAGTCATTGCGATCACAGAGTGTCTGGACAGTTGCCTTCGTTCCGTTTACTGATTTAACATAAGATCAAAACATTGTAGGATTTTCTGTCACGCCGATAGATGGAATTTTAGTCACGTAAGGAGCATCTTCCTCTCATTTTGACATCGGTCAAATTCAATTTTTGTGTGAGGCTTCAAATACTTTAAAAATTGCAGTGAAGAACTCTTTTTTTTGTTCCATCTTCTTAATAAGTCTGTTGAACCGCGGTGGATCTTTTCCATGCCTGACTATTTTACTTGCCACGCACCTGTCTGAAGTATGTCGTACAATATTCTCGAATTTTGCCCATTGCTCTTCAGCACTGTTAGTTCTGCAGATGAAATTTTCTTGTTGACTGCCTGCGTAATCTAATATCTGTAGAATCTGCTTTCCTTTGTGCATTCTATTACGCTATTTCAGGCTGGATTGTGTTATTTTACTGTTCTCTTTCCACCACAGAGAGAGGTTTACATTTGACGGTTTATAGCTATAATGAGCGTGGTAGAGTTCCAGACTCTCAGGCGGAAATGAGAAAAGGTCAAACGTATTGTTTTCTGCCCCTGCTTTCCGTCACTTTGCATTCAGATTCTTACCCGAAACTTTTAATTACGCGCCTCTAAAAACCATGATGATGTTGCAGGACTGTACCTGCAAAAGTAAAATCTCACAAAACTCTTTTCCCTGCAGTGAGTATCATGAAACCTGAAAGACAAACGTGCTGCGAGGGATATTCTCTAAATGGAACTGCAACAACATTTTTAAGCAATTCTCAGAATAATCAGTGACTGCATCTGCGTCTCCATCTAACAACACAAGACAGTTTAAACGAAAAAGGCTGTGACAGCATCAACAGAATATAAGGGCTTCCTTCCTCTCACGCAAGAAAATTGTTCCACACGGAGGAACAAAATGCGGAAAGTGGTACACCTCGTCAACGGGACATCAAGCCTGCGTCCATACACTCTAAATTCATCATACAAACTATTTCTACATACTTAAACTGTAGAAGAGCTAGCTAGTTCAATTTAACCTTCCTTTCTCCTATCATCTGGAGAGAATTTTTACATCATGCACACTAGTCAACATTTAACTGATCTCTTCTGTACTAAACATGCATTAATGAACAAGAAATAACTGCTCCGAGGTAAAGAATCATATAATTGTGGCAAAGTTAGATGAGCATCGGTTTCGCCATAGGGAGGATGAAGAACCAGGAGGTATCGGAGGTATTTTTGATGTTACAATTGGTGATGGAAACACAGCTTACGAAAAATCATGACACATTATTTGTCGAATTATAAAACCATAGAACAAAGTTCAGTGGTTCATGACTGCAGTTCTCACAAAATAGGCATAGGCTATACAGAAAAGAGGTAACGTACTACAATTCACAAGAACCAAGAACAAGAAGCATGGAAGAAAGAAGTGCTCGAATAAAAGGCAGCTTAAGACAACGATGTAGCAGCCTACCTGTATTTACTATCTGCTGTTCGAACTTAGATTCGAAGAAGGAAGGAATTTTGGGTATTTCCGCTACAATACCACGCTAACTTCGGCTGTAGAAACGTAGTCTGAAGAACATACTCTGGATATAATCTGGAATTTCCTGGATTGGTGCCCCGGCCGTTGCATTTTATGAACACTGCAATGTTGATACTTGGAATTCAACTTATTGGGATATTAGCTTTTTATTTTTCTGAGTTCACTTATGGGGGTGCTCAAAATATGGTGTAAATCTGCGAAAAAGAAATAATTACCTTGCCGATAAATGGGTCTGTTTCCTTAGTATTTCTAGGTGTAGGACAGTTGTAAGTAGCTTGAGTGCGATCCTGATCAGTGCTAAAGCCATCAGGTCCCCAATAACCCCTAAAAGGGGTATCTGAGGCGGGGATAACTTCATCCTGGATGGTTTAATCTTTAACAAAGGCCGAGGAAGTCGCCACAAAATGTCGACAAAATGTTGCAGATGATCCTCAAATCATTGACCAGAAAGAAAGAGGTCATCTAAACCGTGGTATACAAATCCCGACTTAACAACATTATACAAAATACGGCAAAAGCCGTCAGGCAATGAACGGTTTACATTCTTCTGCCAAAGGAATTTGTTAACACACTTGATTAAGATCTAGGTCGTAAAATATTTGGCTTTCCAGAGCCACAAAAACTCAGTGTAAATCAGGAAACAGGATATAGTGCAAAATTACGTTTTTATTTATTATCCTAAAATCAACAACTGACCTGACTCCCCCTGCCCTTTCAGCACCAAAAATATGGGCGAAGAATGGTGAGGCAGAGGGCCTAATTATTCTCTCCTGCAGCATGTGGTCAACCAACCTCTTCACCTGCTTCATTCAGAGTGGTGAAAGGCAATAAATGTGATCTCTGAGGATGTTAGATCCTCCCAAGTGGACATATTTTTCGGTCGTTGTGACATTTGGTCGTAACACTATCGACTGCTTCATCGCAGATGGCTAAATTTAGCATGTTTTCCTACGAGACAGAACGTAAAATTCAGTCTAGCATACAGCGTATTTCTGTGCATTGTTAGTGATAAGTCAACGATTTTCGTTCAAAAAATAAAATTGCGTTATCAGGAGCGTTTTACTTTCCACCGTGCCACAGCATGGCTTTAATCGACATTCGATGTGACATCTTGTAAGATAACGTCATACTTGTTGGACTTCCTATTTCGTTGGTGTTGTTGAATAGGAGAATCCTGGAAGTTCAGAGCCGAAATTTACATACGAATCCAGATCGGAGATTATTTGTTGATTTTGCTGTTTATTCTTATTTTCATCTAGGAAATATATTTAAGTTTTGTTTCGCGTAATTTTGAAGATGAAATTCGCATATCATCATTAGACGTATGTACCATGCGATATTCTTTCTAATACTATTCAATCCTGATACAGCTGCATTTCGTTTGTGTTAGAAAATAGTAATTTTACCTTAAGGTAGTTTTTGTCGCTTTTTGGTTTTTTGCTAAAGCTGTTTAGGTGTATAGAATTATTCTGCTAAAGTTGTAAAATTTCATTTTGCTCAACCTGTTAATGATAGCCTTGCGATAAGTAGAGTGCAAAATTGGTACTCACATTTACGGCAGATATTGTATTTGGTATATATTACCATGGTACAGATGCTTATGACACAGTTTTCACGCGGTAGAGTTTGTAATAGTAAGAGAAAAAAATGGTTCAAATGGGTCTGAGCACTATGGGACTTAACATCTGAGGTCATCAGTCCCCTAGAACTTAGAACTACTTAAACCTAACTAACCTAAGGACATCACACACACCCATGCCCGAGGCAGGATTCGAACCTGCGACCGTAGCAGTCGCGCGGTTCCGGACTGAGCGCCTAGAACCGCTTGGCCACCGCGGCCGGCAATAGTAAGAGAAACGACATTACGCAGAACTGTTTATTAGTGTAGTTATTTTCTTGTAGTTACAGTAATAGTGTTGACATTTTTATTGCACATTTTTCGTAAACCTCAGCATATGATTGTCATTTTCTACACGAAGATTTGGCATAACATATTTTTTACATTTGGCAGCACTATGATGATCGAGTCAGTGCTAGATGGGAAGTGGACCTCAGAAGGAGTGCATGCCGGCATGCTTGAACGTATTTGCTGTTTTGCTTTAGGTGTAATTATTAACACCACGTTCTGTTCATTTTAAAAGTTTCAGTATGAATCAATTAATGTCGTACAGTGCCACGCGGAATATTGCGAAAAACCACTGTCTTTAAGAGTGTTGGAGTGAGTAACAATTTCAGTAGTAAACTGCATAATTTTTAAGTAGCTAACAATAACTGTTCTTAATCGAACCTGTCATTGCCCGCTTCCTCAATCACATGTAAATACAATAGATACATCGTTAACATACTGGAGTGGAGAGAGGTAACATCGTCGTAATACAGCACACCTGGCGGTCGTTTTATGAGTAATAAGTGAACTATTCAGTTTGCTTTGTCACCTATATTTATTGGTAATCGCGTCGGGACAGGACCCGCATATGGTCTACTCTGAGTAAAACCAAAGGTAAATTTCCTCTCCCTCCAATTCTCTATAAGATCAGTTGGCTGAATAAAATCAGAAGCCGCCAAAACTGGAGCAGCTAAACCACGTACCACATTAAACCTAAATTTCCAAATGAAATTACCAGTCCGCAGTATCATAATTCGTCTAAGAACTGTATTTGTTGGTCGTTGGGAGTTTTAAAAATTGAGTTCTTTTATACCCAGCACAAGTGACAGAATAAAAAGCTTCGCTGTCCAACTACACATAACAGTCCGAATCCAAGAGACACAGTATAGTTCGTCATTTATATTCACATAGAGTCACATAAATTGAAAGAACGTGGAGATTTGAAGCGTAGACTATTCTATTACACATCGAGGAACCTTTCACAGTAAATTTCCTGCGGCACAGACCCACTATTTAGTCATCTGGCCCTGTCAGATTTAAGCGAAACTAAAACTGGGAGGTCTCCCCCGAAAATGGTTGGTACTGCTACATTCAAAACGTTTACCGGTCGATCGGGAACTAATATCACCAGCACCCCTTTCCTCAAGCAAAACACCTGCCTCTCGTATTCCGTGTTTAACAAGGCGCTGCTCACCCACCTGTCTGATATTTTCAACTTGCTGAACAGGTAGTTGGAGCTCTAACTAGCAAGGTCACGTAGACGCGAGAGGTACGCGTGAACTATCATGTGGCACGATACATTCTAATATACACTGACGGAGAAAAAGTCGCAACACGTAGGAGAAGTTGTGTGACAAAAAGGAAAGATGGTACACGACGTTTCTTCAAAGTTTGCGCCAATCGCTAATAGCGCCACTGTAAAAATGCAGGTTAGGTTTGCTTTATATGTAGGCTGTAACGGTTGTGAGCCTTAGTTACCTTTGGACGTGGAGAGTTGATGTTCGTCAAGAAAGAATTTAAAGCTTCAGAGAAGCCATTATCAACACCTCACTGAGTTTGAACGAGGTCGTCTAAATAGGGCTACGAGAAGCTTGATATTCCTTCTGCAATACTACAGAAAGACTGTCTGGAATCTAGCTACTGTATATCATTAGTGATAGCAGTGGTCACGACAATACGTTGCACTACCGAGAGGGTGCATCTGAATTTAATACTGGACTCCCAGGAAAGGTTCAAAGCACAGACTGTGTGAAGCGTTACTCCCCAGAAGACAATGATGTCCGGCGTATGGCTGCGGCGTTTCGTACTGTATCTGCAGAAGCAATTTGAGCAGCAGTTGGTATCACGGAGACACAAAGGACTGTTACAAATCGGTTACTTCAAGAACAAATCCGACCTAGATGCCGTGCAGAGTGCATTCCACTTTCCTCTAATCATCGCCATTTGTGATTTCAGTGGTGTCAAGCGAGAACTCATCCGAGACAAGTGGAGGTCTGTTGTGTTCTCTGCTGAAAACTAGTTCTGACTCGCTACCAGTGATGGCCGTGTGTTGGTCAGAAGGGGGCCAAGTGAGCGCCTGCAACGATCCTGTCTGTATGCAAGACTCAATGGACCCACTCCTGGAGCTATGGTCTGGGTACGATATCATATATCAGCAGGAGCGTTCTCGTGGTTATACCCCGCACCCATACGGAGAAATTTTACGTCAGTCTGATAATTTGCCTTTTCTTTTTCTTTTTTGCTGCCACTCATGAACAGAATTTTCCAACACGATAACTGTTCTAACCCAATATGCTCTACACAGTGCCACCATGTCGCCTTGGCCTGTTCAGTATCGAGATCTGTCTACAGGCGACACATACTGGACATAATTGGATGAAAACTAAAACGTTATCCACAACCAGTGTTAATCGCCCCTGTATTAGCCGACCAAGTGAAATAGGCATAGAATTCCATCCTGCAAACTGACATCCCAGACCTGTGCGACACAATACTTGCACCTTTGTGTGCTTGGTACAGCATTCTGGCGGTTACATCAGTTATTACATTTGAACTTTCAACGGCTTATTTCGCGCTTTCGTTAACTTGTGATATTGCAACGTGAATCACTTAAATATGTCACCTAGACAAATTTATTGACGAAATTTAATAACTATAGATAAATTAATTTTTGGTGTTGCAAATATTTCCGTTCGTGGGCGATGAAAAAGTTTCCTTTCGATGGTCCCAATGAACTCTTACTACACTTCGATGCTTATACAACCGCACTGGCTTGCATGCACACTGCAACAACGTTCGCAAACGGAAATCGTTTTATCGTCATTTTTTGTTGGTTCACATGGTTCTGAGCACTATGGGACTTAACTTCTGAGGTCATCAGTCCCTTGAACATATAACTACTTAAACTTAACTAACCTAAGGGCATCACACACATCCATGCCCGAGGCAGGATTCGAACCTGCGACCGTAGCGGTCGCGCGGTTTCAGACTGAAGTACCTAGAACCGTTCGGCCACAAAGGCCGGCTATCGTCATTTTTAATGACACTCTCGGTTTCGTGGTGCAGTAAACAGAATGCTTGAGCGCTACTGACGTACTCGCAGAGGAGCTTCTGCTCGCTATGTATATGCATGTAGTGAATCCTAATCAGTTCTTGTAAGTTAATAGCTGATACAAATTTAATGCAAGCATTGGCAATGAAATCAGTAATATTAGAGTCTTTGCCAATAGCTGCACAAACAAACTGCTTTAAGCGACCGGAAACCAGTGGCTACAGAAGACGGTAACACTGCTCATCCAATAGCCTATAAATCTCACCTTCGTTCTACAGCTCTATCAAAAAGCACAACAACAATAACAAAAATAATTTGAGACGACGTATCGCCCAAGAACTCGCCTTCTTCCTTCATAGCACGGTGGATAGGGCGAGGCAGATTGACAAGCAGATCAATACTGCTGACACCCAGTTCAGCCATCTGAGTGGGGTTTCCAGTAAATGGACAAACCGATCCCTTGTTCATTAACCATTTTACCTGTTAGCATGCGACTCATACGCTTACAAAATTCCAGTGCATCCATTTTAACACAATGACAAATCGCTAACCCCCCACTCTGCCACCAGCATCATATAATGCCTTCAAATATTTGCTATAGGTAGTTATTGTAGCTGGCTTGAACTTAAGCCATTCCAAAGAAAGAACATACAGAAACCATTTATTCCAACGTGGCTTCAACACGGGACACTGCCGCAGTCATATCTTTCTCTGAAGGAGCAGAGAGAACAACTAGCCAAACCCAAGCCTCCCACAACGCAAGGGCGGAATCTGACGCCTGCCTGAGTTAAGTCCGTAGCCCAGCACACAGAGAAAAGTACATCCGACAATAATAAATCAAACGGGGAAAGAAAATTCAGGACAGTTTCTTCAATTCAGTTTCGGGACAATCGAATATTAGCAATCATCTGGCCACAATCCGTACAACCACGCTCTGTTGCCAGTACGTAACAGATGTATAGGTTAACCGTAAACATGTTTTATTTTTTTTTAAGTTATGTCTTCTAGATACTTTTGCATGGCCCTCCACATATTATTCTCTTTTCTACATAATAGTCACTGCTGAATATTAATGTCATATTAATGAACTCTTCCAGCACTTTTAATTGCTAATTCATTCAGTACATACCTGATTTACGTGGAAAGAGACAACGTTAGCTAAAATTTCGTAGAGGAATGATAATGTGAGTGAAATTTATACTCGTCTTCGCCGAATTTCCAAACTGTATATTCTGCCCACACAACACAAAGTTTAATTACACATTTTGACATGTTGAGACAGTTTAAATTCACACCAACCTTCCTTTTTGTTCTAAAAAGAGTTTCTACATGAACTAACTATGCAATACATTTAATGTTGGACAAAAATCTCACAAGATGTGTCTCACTGACTTGAGGAACTGAAATCTAAAAGTGATTGTTTTGGCTTGGATTCAGATGTATCCACTAGAATGTGACCTTCTGGCGTGTTCTAGAAGCGGTAATTGATCAAATTAATTGTTGCATTAATTTTCTGTTCAAACTAAATGAATAGATTCAACAATTTGCATCTTCTGATGTTCACAAAAATATAAGCATGAAAATAGTAATATAGATGGTTTTAAATAATTGTGACACACAATCATTAAAATTATTGAAAATACTGCATAAATAATGCTATATGTATTTAGCTTTTACAAAACATAAATTAATAAACATCACTGAAAAAATTTCTCGAGTCTTTTCAATATACAAATAGTTTTCTACTTTGCGAATAATAAAACTTTATGGAAAATTATGTAAATTGCACATGGAAAAACATTAGAAATATATAGCCTTTGGTATGAATTATCTCCCCCTCGGCAGTAGGCTCCTGGCGGTCCGAATGGTTGACTTGTTGACAACTTTTGCCAATGGAGAGATGAGGCCACATTTTGTAAAAGTACGTATTGCAATTTGGATTCATATCATTACAGAGCGGAATCAATAGGACAACTAATATTCATAGCACGACATTATCTCCCATAAATGTAACAACCGCTATTACTTGATAGACGAATGTGGAAAGATATAAAATTTTGAAAATGCGAAATGTATAACATCACTAATAGAGAAACATTAGTCTCATTATAAATCCTCATACTCTATTGCCATGGTGCAGCTGCTGTGATAGATTTTCAGTAGACAAAAATAGTCTAGGTTGTAAACCTACATTTGACACTCGTACTTTTTTAGCCAAAAATTTCAATAATCATTACTGAACAGAAAATTGTACTGCAAATTTCAGAAAGGACACCATTGTTAAGTAATTCTGATGACATTGCTTTCCTAATGAAAGTGAAGAAGCATTACCCAGAACATTTTCTTAACTCTTTGTTATGAAATCCGCTCACACAATGTTGAGCTTAGAATAAGAGTGTGATTACATGACTCTGTGTAGCATATGATTTTATAAAAGTTTGTCATTCTGCAATTTGAAAAGTTCGCTAGTGTAAAATTTTCAAGGCAAATCGTCTTTACATTTAACTACAATGATTCTTTAAAAGAATGTTCAGGTAACAAAAACAAACTTTGGTATGAAATGGCATAAAATTTTATGCTTGGATGTAAAACATTTTGCATACTTTTTCATAACTCAGAATATGTCATTAAAAGCAGATAGTAAAGTATAAATTTCACATAACTAATTACAATATATGTTTTTCCATCTGAAAAGTACTGCAGAAACCAATAAATCTCTCTCCTCTCTGATTACTACCACCAAGTGCATAATCTCTCATAACCCATTCTTTTACTCCTTCCCATACAACAGCATTCCAAGTCCCCATGACAATTATATTCTCATCTGTCTTTACATACTGAATTACCCACTCAATATCCTTATATATTTTCTCTATCTCCTGATTTTCTGCTTGTGTCGTCGGCATGAATACCTGAACTACTGTTGTCAGTGTTGGTTTGCTGTCCATTCTGATGAGAACAAACCTATCACTGAGCTGATCACAGTAACTCACTCTATCTCTCACATTCCTATTCAAAACGAATCTTACTTCTGTTATTCCATTTTCTACTGCTGTTGATATTGCCCTAAACTTGTCTGACCATAAATCCTTGTCTTCTTTCCATTTCACTTCCCTGACACCCACTATATTTAGACTAAGCGTTAGCGTTCCGCTTTTCAGAGATTTTTGGTTCCCTACCATGTTCAAATTTCTGACATTCCATGCCCCAACTCATAGAACGTTATCCTTTGACTGGTTTTTCAATATGTTTCACATGGTGCCTCCTCCTCAGCAGTAGGCTCCTGGAGGTCCGAGTGGTTGACTTGTTGACAACTTTTGCCAATGGAGAGATCATGAAGACAGTTTCTCGATTACAGGCCATATGTCCTGTGGACACGCATTGTGTGTCTTCTTTAATGCAGTGATTTGCAGTGCCTTCTGCTTCTTCATGCCACTGCACTGGTCATTGCTGATTCTTCCAACTTTAGGGACAGTTACTAATCCAAAAGGCAAACTTGCTCTGAATCTCTGTCCGCTCATTCTCCCTCTTTGACAAGATTGTTCGTAGAATGAGAGTGACATCTTATGCCATATGCCATGAGACACTATTTGGATGCTATTTATTCAGAATTTATGTGGAGGTGGGGTTCGAAGTTGGCACCCAGGACTTTTCGATTACCAATCAGAGACACTATCTTTTGACCTTTCCTTATCAATGAATCAACAAAGAAAATAGAAATTTACAACATTTAAAATTTTTTATCACTTCTACAAATGGAGATGAACTTATTGGTCCATAATTTTTCTTTCAATGATGAAGATAATTTAAAGGAAAGTAATAATTTATTTACATGTTCAAGGAAACTGATCTTTATTAATCCGGTTCATTTTGATTGTTTCTACACTGTACGCACAGCCTTTTATCTTGGAATTGCGTCGTTTTGACATGTGTCAGCCTTAGCCTGACTGAAATCATCTTCAGTTCCTTTTCTATTACGCTCTGTCGGGTCATATCAAACACACAGCTGAAAATATTTTGTCACTGCATTTGGTTGGAATTCTGGCATACTTGTAGGCAAAAACTGTCTTAGATTTTTTGGCATTGGGTGTTGATTACATAATTTATATAACATAATGTTACAAATCTTTACTGAAACTTGTAACTTAGCTGTAAGTAGAAAAAATTATTATGCAAACTGGATTCATTATCATTCAAAAAACTTGCAAGATAAACTATTTCTCTTTTATTCAGTGTAATTGGTAGCGGTTTGGACTAAAATTCAACTAACTGTCACAATTTTTCAAAAACTGTAGAAAACTGTTTACAAGAAAGCATATTACAATGAGAAGACCTAGTAATACAAAACTGAAAAATTTTATGAAGCCAATTTTTCCTGGCCCCCTGTTACAGTTATATTCTAATTAGCTCTTCTATCGAGAGTCATATAATAGCTAAGAAATTTATCACATAGTAAAACTGTTCTTGCAAGAATGTTTGATCAAACAAGGAATGCACATCTATTTTCAGAAAATGTTAATACAAAAGCAAATGGAAAATGATACTTGTTTCGACATTGTGCTAAATATTTATCTTTTAAAATGTAAAGACAAGTTATAATCACACATTGTGTTTTAAATACCCCCAAAGAACCTTGAACTAAAGAACCTGGCTTCATAGCAAGGCCTACACAAATTGGACACATCTTCCACATCATTACTGAGAACTGCAAAAACCATTCCAATTTTTTCAAAGAAATTATATTTGCATAATCTTCAAGTACTTTTTCAGGCTTCTGTTCTTTTACTTTACCTACAAATTGATAGGATTTTCTTTTAAAAATTGGATGCAGTTGGTATCTATTTCTAGTCAGCTATAGCCATATGACCATTATTTCACATAGATCATCATTATAATTTTCACATCCGAATAATGCCATCGTTATAAATTAGTCAAGTGGAATTAAAATACTTGAGACATGTCAGACCCATAGCAGATACCTAATACCAGTTTCCATAGACCCAAATTTAACTTCAACACATAGAAAAAAATGCTCCTACTTCAAGAAAAGCATTACTCTGCTCAATGAGTGTGTAGAGATACAATACACCATCAACTTACCATCATTAATCTAAACTATTACTTAAAGTCCCCTGATAATTATCACCTGATAAATCACCATAATTTCCTCAACTCTCCGTCATCTGTCACCTAATATCGTAATCATGAAATAATTCTTCTCCATAGTTTCCACAAAACTGTATCATATTATCTCAAATATAAAAGTGTTCTGAAGATCATTCTCATACCATAACATCATAGTATATTCCTCAAACCAAGAAACCTCTCACATATCAACGTATTCTTGAAGCATTTCTTTTAAGTACTTATACAGCTCTTAATTCTGACAATATGGTCACTGTTGTGACCTGATAAACATCTTTACTACTAACCTTTCACAATGGTGTGAAATATATAGAAGCAAAGTTGATACAGCTTATGAGAACTAAAGCGTCTCCATGTCCTTCACTTTCTCACACTGATACTTCAGATGCTTTCACAGTAGCCATATTAAATGGCTAGCTATACCTAATACCAATAAAATAGTAAAATTTTCAGTCTGACTTTTCGTATTACAAAAACCAAAATTCTTTTGCAAACTGCACAAAAATTCTCCAAAAGCAGTGATACTTCACATCTATTTACATTCTACACATTCCAACTGAGGTAAATATGGGATACCCCCTCTCTGTGTAAATAAACCAGACCTGATGCTAAATTTGTTTGAACGGAGCATAGACGTTCCCCACATATAACCAAATTATTGTTCATTCAACCTTCTTGAAATTAATACAGATTAACATTTCAATGTGCAACAACACTTATTTCATGTCCAAAGAGTTTTTAAACTTAGTCAGAATTAAACTTTTACTTTTAACAAGCAAGACACTTTAAGATTCAGTAGATTCAAATACTACATAATTTTCCCTGCTATTGAGATTATTTTTATCAGATAAAATTGCTATACTTATTACAGGATTTCCACACAAGAAACCAACAAATCGATAGCAGAAGATAATTTGAAAGGTTAAACGCATGACTTGGAGAACACCTGCAGGATGGAAAGAGAAAATTTTAGAAGTAATAGTGCTTTAGCTTCCAGACCTTCAGTTCACCAAATGCTAATCACAAACATAACTTGTGACACCCTGGGCATATCTTTATAGGCGTTTTTCACCACCATTTTCCTGTACCCCATCAGTTTCAAATACTGCCATAGTTTTACTAGCAACCCAATGTTATAACGCTTCCATATATAGCATTTTACCACATATTACCAAGTAGACAACGTAAAGGTGTTTTTAACTGAACTTATTTGAATCTGTGTGTAAGTATGTTTCTAAAAAGTAACAATATATTTCCATAATTACAATATGTTGCCAAAAATAGTTTTTAGTTTTTTTCAAACCATCTTAAAAGTAAATAATTTCAAAAGACCTTAAAATAGCCAATAGTTCTTCGCTGTACTGATATAACATGCAGACACTTTAATCTTTGGTCCTGTTCATATATTCAATATATAGATCGCTAGTTTTTCAGATTTGCTTTCAACTCATTTTCTGATAACAGGTTTGTGCGTGTAATAGGAAGTTTTCCTATTTGGGATGACAGGTAATCTTGCAATTGGTGATACTGTATCAACAAATGCACTGCTTAGTTCTACTGTTACACTACTGCTTAAATCATGATCTTGTACAACAACATTACTGGTGGCCTCAACTGGATCCTCTCCTTCAACAAAACTATTGTCACTGTCATGTACACTCACCCTAGACTCGCAATAGCTTTTTACTTCTGTAATTTGATTAGTCTTATCTGATATTCGCTGTCTAACTTCGTCTTTGAAAAATTTTCATTTCAGACTTCAGTTCACTTAACTGATTATTGTATTCCAACAATTAAATCTCTAAGTGTTCACTCTTGTCTATTATTGCTAACTTCATTTCACTCAATTAATTATTGTTTTCAGCAAAAATGTTTCCAATAATCTTGCCTAGTTTGGATTCTTTATCTCTTATGCTCCCTCTTTAGTCTAATTCAGATCTGACACATTCCCTACTGTTTCACTGTGCATATCTTCAGACTAGACCATAATTTTAACTCCAAAAACCAATAAAACCAAAAGGACATGTTTTAAGATTTCATTTCTTGTGGAGCTAAGCTTATTATTCTTCTAATGGTTTTATAACTTTCATTGAGAGCCAGTGATTGTTCTTCATACCTACTTCATCTGTATTTTTACCTTTCTTATATCCAGTTTACTTCTAGTACTCTCTTCTTCTTGCTGCTGATAACAAATTTTTAGAAACATGTATATTTTTCTTCCTTCATCTTAAACATGAAATGTTTTGAGTGTCTTCAGTAATACGTACTGGATCTTGGACTATGGATCCGCATATAATGGTGCTCCTTTCTCTTCTGCATCAAAATCGCTGCTAAAACTTAGTGTCATAAAAATGTACTCTTCTAGCATTTTTAACTAATAGTGCTTTCATTACATACCTAATTTACGTGGAAAGAGATAACAATAACTAGAAGTTTGTAGATGAATAATTATGTGGGTAAAAATTATATTCATTTTTGATGGAATTCCAGATATCAGGCTTTTCGTACTCAGTCTAGAAGTAGCCCTAAGACCCTGGATATTAGTTTCATAGTAAAGATGCATCACAATATCACAACACAAATTTTAATTGCATATTTTAATATATTGCGACTGTAGAAATTCAGACCAGTCATCCTGCACAAAGAGGCTGACAAGATGTGTCTTCACTGACTTGAGGAACTGAAATGAACTGAAGTGATCGCTTTGGTACAGTTTCAGATACATGTATTCGAACAGGAGCTTCTTGTAGGCGCACAATTTAAACACAAATGCATATTTTGATGTTTACAAAAATATAAAGATGAAAATAGTAATATAGATTGTTCCAAATAATTATTTGGTGTGACTTTAAAAATTATGGAATATAACACATGTAGTTATAAGGTGCTAGTTATTTAGATTTTGCAAAATATGTAATTAATAATTATTGATGAAATATATACATGAGTTTCTGAAATGTAGCAATGGTTTTATATTTAGTGGTTAGTAAAACTTTATGGAAAACTATGTAAATTACATTTGGAAAAATATTCGAAATACATGTACTTTGCTATGAATGAAGAGAAAACAAAAACAAGGCCATATTTTGCTTTAGTACATAATCCAATTTGTGTTGACAGCATTACAAACCGAAATCAGTAGGGTAACCAATTTTCATAGTAAAATATTATCTCACAGCAACATGGAAATATATTTTTACCTTTGCAGACAAATTTGGAAAATTATAAAATTTCATAAACGCAGAAATGAGAAACTTGACTCTCTTCCTGCTGTAGCCGAGAATCGGAATAAGCATTACTGAAAAGAAGATGGTACTGAAAACTTCGGTTAGTACTAAAAGTAGCCATAACGCTTCATTTGTTATACCCGGTACAGCTTTTATCCACTAACGCTCCCTGTAGTACCACGGACGTCATTCTCTGATGTGTAAATGCTCCTCATTTTATCAGTCTACCTGATTTTTATCATATTTCTATAGCACCAAGCAAAAGTTTCGATACTCAGCCACCTTAAGAATGCAATGACTAAGAACGGATACGGTGGAGACGCCCCCAACGGCTTCCAGGTAACTGGTTTTAGGCCCAACATACCGAACACCGCATGGAGTTTAAGACAACGGAAAATATGTTGTACGTCTGCTAAGTATAGACCTCACTCGGCAGAATATTGACTTGGCGTAAATTTATATGTGTTTTCCATCTACCTCCGAAAACTCATTTAATATTACTTACGGTTAAAGAACCTGACGCTCCGTAAAGCGGATGTCTATCGTGTTCCATACAAACACGTTAAGGCCTACATAGGACGGAAGGTGAGGACTTTGGAAATAAGGTGTCAATAGAACAGGAGACACAAAAGCAATCAACAAAATCGGCCGTAGCGCAACACTGTTTAACTACAGAGGACTCAACGAAATATGAACGACAGATCACGTTATTTTGGCACGATGTTCTGAAGGAAGCTGTTGAAATACGGGTGACTACTCGCAGTAAAGGACTGAACCACTAAAGCAGAGGTTCTATACATGGTTTTACGACTTTCCTTCATCAAATAAGACGAGGCGGATATTCCAGAATTCGAATCAACAACAGCTGCCAATATGAGTCATTTAGAAGTATATATCCTTGGCGTAGGGAAACGGCTTAAGAAATGTGCAGCTTCCGGTCTAGAATTTATGCAATCAGGTCCCAATCTGACCATTCTGATACACTCCAAACTTGTCAGTAATAAATATCTGTACCTAAAAGGAAGGAAAACGGTTTAACGATGTGGAAGGAAATCGGCAGCGCCTTTTAAAAGGGCCCATTCCGTCACTTGCTTGGAGCGATTTAGGAAACTCACCGAAAGCCTAAATCTGGATGTCTGGACGCAGATCTGAAGTCATCTTCCCACGCGCGATCCCAGTGTGCTAACCACTGCGCCACACCACTTCACTCGTCTCGTACCTAAATAATGGAGAGAAGTACATGTCACACCAGTACAAATAAAGGAGTTTCTGCGTCAGTCGCTTGTTTATTTTGTCACTATGCGTTCCGATTGTTCACACCATCATCTTCAGGTGGAGACGTGTTTGCTTACATGACTGGTGTTGGTGCAAAGAACAGACGTCTCTGATGGACGATATATTCAGGTCATAAAAAAGGAAATAACAGTATTTAGAATTTTGGTCTTATGGGTGACCACTGCCTCAGTACGTTTCAAAGACAAAAAGATGGGGCAAGCAGGTTGTAATCTATTTAGTGTCTGTGTTATTAGCCAATTTCGACCGTCAGGCGTTTTCAAGCAATTATCAAAAGTTTCAACCTTCACTACGTTTGACTAAATAGCCAGTGTATGTGTACCAGGATGCAGTGTTTTCATGTGCGTCTGTAGCACAAATACAATCCGCTGAATTACAGACCCATATCACCGATGTCAATTTGCATAAGGATTTTGGAACACAAACACTCTTCAAATGTTATGAATTATATTGAAAAAAAGAAAAAGGATATACTGACTCAAAGTCATCAAGGATTCAGGAAATATCGTTCTTTTGAAACACAACTAGATCTTCTTTCATACAAAGTAATGAGTGCTATCGATAGGGGTCTCAACATTGGTTGGGTCTGAACATGGTTCCTTACTGGCTTTTGACACCGTTCCTGCTTCTGATGAAATTGCGCGCCCACAGAATATCATGTAAGTCGTGCGACTGGATTCCTGATTTGTTGTCAGAAAGGTCAAAGACCGTAGTAATTCACGGAAAGTCAACAAATTAAAACAGAACTGATATCTGGTTTTCAGCCTCACCTATTCTTCATCTATACAGAGTAGATGGACCACAGGCCTTGACGTCAGTGGTGTGACTTGCCTGCGTCAACGATAAAGGTAGTCATACTGTATGTGCAACCACAAGAAAGGAGTATCTGTTGAGAGCCCAAACATACATGCTGTTCCTGAAGAGCGGCAGAAACCTTTTCGGTAGCTGCAGCGGCAATAGTCTGGATGACTGACTGATCTGGGCTTGTAACATCAACCAAAACGGCCTTGCTGTGCTGGTATTGCGAACGGCTGAAAGCAAGGGAACCTACAGCCCTAACTTTTCACGGGAGCATGCAGCTCTGCTGTGTGGTTGAATGATGATAACATCCTCTTGAATTAAATATTTTGGAGGTAAAATAGTTTCCCATCGGAATCTTGCGTCAGTTGTGCCACAATTCTTACAAATCCAGCTTGGTTCCTAGTGATATGAGTTGTTTCATGTATCCTTTTGTCGTGAATACGTGAAAGGATCTTCATCGCATGGCTCAGTAATGTGATCGGGCGGTAATCAGAACACTCAGTACGCCTTCCTTTCTTTTTTGAAGACTCGTTAAGTGATGCTCTACTAGCAGTCTGTTGGTGTTCTACATTCTTTAATAATCTGATTGAAAAGATCTTTTACATAACGTGTCTCATTCCACTGTGGAGAACACCGTAACACTGTTGGGAGGTCATCGGGGGCCAGTGGAATTCCATCTTTTCATCTCCTTCAGAGCAGCCTCAGCTTCAGGAATGTTAATTTCCTTAACTAATCCCTTCAACATATGACATGGTTGGTGCTGGTGGATGGGGAAATTCCTCGGTAGAAAGTCTCTCAAAGTAGTTCCGCCAGCGTTCCCTTGCTTTCTTTCTGTCGACCAACAGCTCACCCGTTGCGTCGTTGATGCCGTAAAAGTGATGGATGTCTTCCGTTTTCCAATGTTTTGATTTGACTAGTCAGTAAATGTCACTTTCTCCTTTGCGTGTCTCTTGTTTAGTGTAAAGATCTGAATACCCGTTTTGTTTTGTGACTGCAATGACTTCCTTCGCCTTTCTACGGGATCGTCTGTTAGCATTCCAATTGAATAATATTTTGTCTGCAAGAAACTCGTGGTAATTTTTTTTTCTTTTTGCGTACGGTATCCTTACTATCGTAATTCCATAGCCAAGTTGTTTAATGATCCTTCGTCGTCCTCGTTCCGTTGTTCCGTGAATAGGCCTGCAGCTTCGTGAACAAAGGTCTTCAATCTACTCCAGCTACCTACGACTGTGGTAATTGGTAGCTCCATAATTTCTCTCATAACGTCAGCCTTCTTCTCCTTGAAGCGCAACCATTTGATTCTTTATGTTCCTTTTCTGGCAGAGAATCCTGACCTGGGTTTATTGTAAGATTAGAAGTTGGTCGGTGTTGACATTGCGACAGTTTCATGTGAGACAACTTTCGCGTCTAACATATCTTCGAGCTTCTGACGTCTTACTAGGACATAGGCAATCGGAGTTGCATTTGATTGAGTATAATAGGTGATTAGGTGTATTTTGCATTTTTTGAACCAATTGTTTGTTATGACTAAGTCATGAGTTTCTGCATAATCGATGATTCGCTGGCTTCATCGTTGTTCTCTCCATACCCATGTCCACCATTTGCGTCAGGATCTTCCTTCCGTTGCCCGACGTGTCCATTCAGATCAACACCGACTATGGAGCAGTCTACTGCTGGGACTTCTGTAGTCTTCTCGTCAAGCAGTGCCCAGAAGGCATCTTTGGTTTGCGCACTCAGGTCGGTTTGTGGGGCACAGGCACTGAAGAAGTGGATTTTTCGTCAGCCTGCAATGTAGGTAGCTGTCATAAGGCAGTCGCCGTAACGCTGCAGCTCTTAGACAGAACCATCGAATTTCGCTGATACGACAACGCCGGTGCCGTTGGTTGTTCAGCGGTATATCAATGTTATACGACTTTTTCCCACTCCATCTTGTTTCTTGAACTGCACAGACATCAATACACCTTTTTTCGTGTGCCTTAGCTAGTACCAACGACGGTCGCTTTCGAGGGCGCCCTAACAGTGGTACCAAATCGTTTGGATAGCATTTCCATAAGGACGGTGGATTTACGGCCGGCTTGTCACAAAGTGTGTCGCCAATCATTTCAGAAGCTGCTGCCAGCATTAATTTAGGCCTCTCCTGACATGGAGAACAGACGCTACTTTTTTATGATTATTATTTCAATTATCTGCCAACTACACCATAACGATGGTCTCCATCTTCGCTGCACTTGCGAGTTAGGACTTCTTTTTTGTTGAAAATATGGTTCATCCGCCCTTTCCATCGTTGAGGCTTTGCAGACTGCCCTCCTCCGTCTTCCAAGCCGTTGACAATATGTAACAGGAAGAGGATGGAAAGTGAAAGATGCGATAGCCCTAGGGGCCTAAGAGCTTCGGGGACGCAAAATAACAAGGACAGGCCGAGGATGGCGAGATAGGAAAGATAAAAAGAGAGGAGCCTGATGTAAGTAAGTGGCACCAACACCAGACTCAGCACGGAAGCTGAGTAGGTTTAATAACGAATGAGAAAATAGGAATGCGGATAAGCTGCTATGAACAGTAAAGTGAACACATTAGCGTAGCCAAGAGACACACGAAGCCCATGCCTGCATCAGTAGTACAAGTTTATACGCCTGCTAACTCTGTAGATGATGGAGAGATTGAAGAAACGTATGATGAAATAACAGAAAGACGAAAATGTCAGTGTTGTGGCGGACTGGAATTAGATAACAAGAAAAGGAGGAGAAGGAAAAATAGCAGGTGAATACGGACACCGGGAAAGGAATGAAAGAGGGAGCCACCTGGTACAATTTTTTTCAGACCATAATTTAATCATCGCAGATACTTGGTTTAAGAATCATAAGAGAAGGCTGTATGCGTGACAGATACCTGGAGGGCAACGGAAGGTTTCAGATGAATCGTATAATGGTAAGACAGAGGTTTAGGATTTTACTTTGGTGTGGAGCCACAGTCATATAAAACTTTTTGAAAGATATAACCGCCATTTGACTGTATAACAGGTTTTATTCGACAATATAGATTTCTACTCGAGTCTAATTATTTTTGAATCTTGTAACACTTGAAAATGGCCTTAGGCCGAAATATAAAATGTGGAATAAATTCTGTTGTACAGTCAAATGGCGGTTATAGCTTCCAAACACGTTTTAAATTGTAAGACATTTTCAGAGGGAGATGCGAACTCTGACAACAAAATAAAGTTCTGACACAGTTGCCTATGTTTCTGCGCACGCTTCGATGTGAGTCGTCCCTCTCTCCCAAACCACACCTTTCTGTCGTTATGACGTTTCACACCCCTGAGCTCGGGGGCGGGGGGGAGATTGAAAAGATCTATGACAAGTAGTTAATATCCATTATCTTACGTAAGAATACTGGTCACCAGTCAACACTGTGTTAATCTGCAATCCGCTGATTCAGTACCATTCTACCCCTGTGGCAGGAAAACACACGAAAAATTATTAATTTCCGTTATCTATGGAGGTAAAATGAGAAAATACACCAGGAGTTTAAGATCTCGCCATAACGCCTAGTATATTTGCACAAGACCTAGTGCTCACGATAACAAAATTTTTCCCAATGGTGTCACTCCACCACAGTGTTCTACAAGCTTGTTACGATAATTATTAACGAAATGTTCTGCATAACTAACATTATAACGAGAAATACTGAAGAACAAGGCCAGAAACAGCACTTCTTGGATTGTCAACAGAAAATCAGAATCGGTTACAACCTCAATTTTTTCCTCTATGACGACAAAGTTCAAGAATGAAATGTGTCTTGTCAGCTTTCGTCTGACTTTACATTTTTTATATTTGTACATGAAAGGATCTTAACTTTTATGTGATAAAAAGAAAGGTCAAGAAGGGTTAGCTCGGACCGTCAGGACAGTACCTGTTTTAGGTTTGAAACAGAAACAGGTGATAGAGTGCATCTCTCAGAGAATCTCAGTGTTGAATTTCAGCAAACACAGAATTAAAAAAACGCTGGCCAGTCGTTTTAGCTATTCGTCTGTATAAGAACTACAATAGAGTCACCTCAACACGACGAAAATTTTGATGCGTAGGTGTTGGAGTGTGATAGAGCACTGCAGCACTTCATACCGTGTAAAACACGTACGTAAGAGAAAATCAAATTTTAACTTCACTGGACAAAGGTTAGGACAGTTTTATAAAGAGAGACTGTAGGGAAACGGTCATTTCGGCGGACATGAGAATTAAATACATGCAGTTACTATTAACCCTTATGAGTGGCGCCCTGAAAGAAAATAACGGAGCTTCTGAAGCGTCAGTGGAATTAGCTTACCTGCAAAGCAGTAAAACATTAGTTACGAAAGCTAGATGAAAATTCTTAGCACAATCTATTGAACAGTAAAAGACAAACAGAATGGACACCGAAAAGAGGGGCTGAACATTCTTTGTTTAGCAACAAAACGAAACACTCAACAAAGCAGGCTTGTAAAAAGTAGCATTACGGAAAATCTTTAATAAGGTAAACTTAATGCATTATTTCGAAACAAAATGCTTGTCAACAAAAGAGATTTACGAATGAAATAGAGTATATAAAACATCTACAAAAAAGCTGCATAATTTCTTCATATAATCAAATTACATAGATCTATACAGCAGACGAGAATCTTTAGAAATATCTAAGCTCCCCACAAAGTACAAATAGGTATGCACATGGACCATTATTAACTATTAACGTTTGCAACCATTTAAAATTTATACACATTATAATGCTCTCAGTACATTGTCACTCAAAACCTATGCCATAAATGACTTATAAATCATAAGAATATATGAAAATTGGATTTAATTACGACAGACAAGACGAAGATGTGGGAGAGAAATCGTAACGTGTTTACGTGGCTGGCTTATCGCACGCGACAGCTGTAGCGGTCCACGTGTTCATATAATGTGATCTCCGCTTACAGTATTCTTTGACTGGTAACATGACGCTGCATTTTAAAAGATTTCGGAAACACATTGTCTCGACTGGAAACTAGCTGCATGGTAAAATTAAGCATGGTTCACTGTTCTACTCTGACCTCTGGGGGCGACAGCAACAAATAGATCTTATATCGTCACTCAGTCGTCTTGTCTCATACAGTTAGCAACATAATTAGCTTTCATTGTATCCATCTCAGCTTCCATGATAAAACATTATCTATACAACAGAAATAACATAACTTAAAACAACTGATAGGAACTCTTCTCTGCACATAATTACCTACAACCACATCAACCACAGGACCTCTTGCTGCTCGCAGACAACCTTTAAAAAACAACCTCATACATCTCTTCACATCAAAAATACTCCTCTCCCCTCTGGGGGATAATAGCCGAAAGTCGTCGTATCTTTACTTAATAACTTACAGGCGTACAAAAGATCAGGTCTCTTTCAACATTCATTATAACTCTTATTACGGTTCATAGGTTTATACATCTTAGCTTCGTGCATTGGCTTAACCAATTTTAGCAACTGCCCGTTACGAGAAACGGAAGGCATGGACGGAAAAACAATAACAGATCGTGAAAGAGCATGTAGAGAGACGAGAAAGAAGATTTAGCATCTGGCCTGGTCTTGCAATAAAAACACACTTCCATCAAAGTACAACGATTTATTGCGCCAACGACTTCGGAAATCTTGCAGACGCGGTATGGAGGCACAGGGGGTTGCAGAACCCTTGAAGCGCTCACGTCTATAGAGCAAGGAGTAGGGACCTACTTTCATCAGGGGCACAGAAATTATGCTTAGAGGGAAGATGAAAGAAAAAAGAATGGAATTATGACGCGAAAACTAAAAGGAATAAAATGGCATGAACGGCTGGGAGCTTCTATCGTTGCTGAACATACGTTACAATTACAAATCCGTGGAGATTAATTGAAAGTTCTCAGAAATATACGCCATGAAACTTCTCATCTCAACAACTAACCACGCAATACTTCTACGAGAACAGAATTTAAATCAAAGATAAGAAATTCACTGCAGTCCACAGGCTCAACGGGATTATGAGTTTAAATTACACAGGCATTAACTATCCAAACAACATACATCTGAAGTGCTTATCTAGCAACAATTATAGATTCAACGTCCCTCCCGATAACTGCACTCACAAAAATTTAAAGTTTGAATCGTTCTTGTAAGTAAAGACACGTCAAAACTCTAAAGGCAATAACTATATATAATATCAAAATTTATACTATAATTTATTGCTTGAGAATCCCTATTCGCTCACTGCGTTGTTCTCTGTGGTGCCTCAGTACATCACAACACTTACAAACTTCTACGCGTCGCGACGCACAGTGTGCATCGGCGGCGGTGGCGGCGGCTGAGGCCAACGCGCCAGGGCCGTACGCACGCGGTACCCGCGTAGCTGCGGCATTGGCGTCGCGGCGGCTGGCTGCACGGCGGCGAAAGTACGAGACCCGGGCGTTGAGGCCAGGACCCTTCCGCAGATGGCAGCGAGGGGTTGACTGGTGGCGAACGTGGGGCGGCTCGGTGGCAGGTGGGTCACGTAGCTAGTGAGCAACACCAGCGGCAAAATGGTCCGCGACGCAGACATCTCGCCCGATGCGTGGAGGCAATGGTTCTTGACCCGCCACGCTGCAGTCAGCCAACGGGCGGCTTCAGTGGGCGATGCAGTGGCAGGGAAGCGGCGCAGACAGTGGGCGGCGCTCCCGTGCGCTCCGTGAGCCTCAGCGGCACGGACGCATCATGCAGTTTCTTCCTAACTCGGCGCCCGGCTCAGTGTAAGCTGGCAGCGACTGAGAAGCTGCGCCAGCTACGACTGTCTAATGCGGCCGGCTTGTGCTGAGTGCTGAGAGGCGCGACTCGCTGTTGTCAGTGTGCACGTGTTAGAGCGGCAGGCAGCACTGGACTACGCCCTGGGGGCTGACATGTGCGGACATATCGTCTGGAGCGGCATCATGGCCGACGCGCTGCAGCAACCAAGCTCGGCTCGCAGCAAACAGTAGCGAATACTGACCGACCACACAACGTCAAATATGACCAACAGTAAAAGGGATCGAACGGTGGGAACGAATCGCGTTTCTCTCACCAATGTACATGTGCAGGGAGAGGGAGGAGGGTTGTTTCATCCGGCTTATGACAACAATGTACAGGAGGTCGAGTGGCAGGACTTGTGAGTGGGCATCCCGGGCGGACGTTAAATGACAAAACAGGAAACTTCGTCAAAAAAGAGAATATATTTTGCTGTACTGAACACGAGGGTCGCGCCTAGGGAGGACGTTACCGGTTGTAGGCCACTCTAGGAGGGCGAACAACTAAATAGGTGAGCACCGGAAGGGGTGGTGGTTCATGTTATGTTGGTGGCCGGCCACACGGCTTAGAGCTGGCGGCTCTGCCTCCCCAGAATAACGTCTGTACTAGTCGATGTCTGGATATCAAGAGAACGAAGCAACCGTGTTCTGCTCCGCAGAATCCTCCAGCGTCTACACGTGTGACCTGTATCCCACACATGCTATTGGCTAAAAGCAATGGCGTGAATTCGCTAGCAATTTCAGCAGGGAGCTCAGGACATCTCTCGTCAGTAGCTTTAGCTGTGCAGTACTGCCTGGGTTCTGAAAAGCAGGCAACTTGTGTCACTAGGCACAGCGGAAGTTGCTCTGGGAGAAAACTTGTAATGATTTGACTGGAGTCTTTGAAATAAATTTTTTAAACCATTTCCCTAAAATTTCTTTGACTGGCTATTACCCAGCACAGTGAGCAAGTGAAACATGGCCGATAGACAGTTTAGACAAAAGAAGATAGAAGCTTTTGAAATGTGGTGCTACAGAATAAAGTTGAAGATTGGACGGGTCGATTACGTAACTAATGCGGAGGTACTGAATAGAATTCGGGAGACAAAAATTTGTGGCAAAACTTGACCAAGAAGGGGTCGGTTGATAGGACGCATTCTGAGACGTCAAGGGATCATCAGTTTGGTGGTGGAGGGAAATTTGGTGGGATAAAAACCATAGAGCGAGACCTAGAGATGAATAAACTAAGCAGAGTCAGAAGTATGTAGGTTATAATAGTTATTTAGAGATGGAGAGGCTCACACAGTATAGAGTTGCATAGAGAGCTGCATCAAACCAGTTTTCGGACTGAAGTCAACAACAGCAGCAGGGTGTAATGCGTACAGGTAGTGATATTTCCAGTGGTGAATGATTACAGTGTACTGAACAACATCGCATCAATATTTAAGACATTTTCATACTATTAATTATAGCCATTAGTAGCTATACATATGTTTTTAGGTTGGTCAGTACATGTCGCAAGAGCAAACCATTAATACTTAATTTTCCCTGGGCAGGAGGTCAGGTGTTGAAGTGTGGATGTGTGGACACAAAACGGTTAATCTATACTGAGAGGCGTGGTGCAGTACGACCATGCAGACAATATCAAAACGTAAGAATTATGAGGTTTTGTGGGAAGGCTATTCGTCGCAGAGCAAAAGCAACAAAGACATTGATGTATGTACATATTAAGGCTCCTTATATAAAAATATCTGCATATATACCCGTTACACTCTGCATAAGAATTTTGCAAGACAATTTGAGCAGCTCTGTTAAAATGTTTGCAGATAACACTGTCCTTTACTAATGAAGTAATAAGAAGTTCGAAATCAAATGCAAAATGATGATACCTGAATGGTGCATAATGTGGCAGTTGATGTAACTACATCACGGTTTAAAGCAGACGGGTGGTATCAGGTGATTCACTGTCTGAACGATTTTCTTAGGCTCCTTTCGAAGGCCGTTCCTACTTCTGTCACCTCTAGCACCTGCCGATAGGAAGCAGCCTCCCCGGTATTGGCAGTACCAGACTGTCGTGGCTGAACACCTTGTACCTGACAGCCAGAGCCCTACCAAAGAGTGGAGTGGTACTCACGGAGATGAATGTGGCCCTGTTGATGGCGTACACTCGGCCCGCGGTGAGGGAGAGCGGCCGCTGCGCGCAGCACATGACGATCCTCATGGCGCGCCTGAAGCAGGCGGGCGCCTCCATCCAGCCGCAGCTGTACAGCGCCCCGCATACGGCCTCACCCTGCGCACACAGTCAACGTGCTTTTAATGCTCGTACTACCAAGTGAGCCACCGCACACGTAAAGCAATCAATAAAAATCACGACCTTCTTTCCTGCCTGTACGTTCCTCTTGCACCTCCTGCTTATCGCTAATATTCTCAAGGTCTCGTTCCATGACTGGAGGTTGTTCTAATCTATCAAATTTCTTCCTCCACCTTTTTTTTACCTCCATAGCTATCATTTTAGCCGCTTGCGATTCTTTCCTGCTCTATGTAGCTTCAGCCTTTGCTTCCTTCGCTACTTTCCTGTCTTGTTTCGTTTCTGCTAATGCTAGTTCTTATTTTTCCCTAAATTACTTTCTAAATACCCTAACTTTTTCTATGACTTATTTACTTATACATTCTAACCTTGCCCGCCGGAGTGACCGAGCGGTTCTAGGCGCTACAGTCTGGAACCGTGCGACCGCTACGGTCGCAGGTTCGAATCCTGCCTCGGGCATGGATGTGTGTGATGTCCTTAGGTTAGTTAGGTTTAAGTAGTTCTAAGTTCTAGGGGACTGATGACCACAGCAGTTAAGTCCCATAGTGCTCAGAGCCATTTGAACCTTCTAACCTTGCTTCATTTTTCTTCTCGTCCTTTCTGCTTCCTCCTCCACTTCCCTAGCCTCTTCCTTTGTCTCTTCTACCACTTTCCTAGTTTATTTTCCTTCCCTCCTAGTCTCCGCTGCTCCTTCCTAGCCTTTCTTTTCTTACCTCTTCCTAAACTCATCCAATTTTTGTGTCAAATTCCTGCAATCATCTTTTCTAGTCTTACTTTCCTCTCATTGATTCCTGTCGAAAACTGTAACACAGTAAAATCTATGCCTTCCTGCTCCTATCTTCTACTTGGAGTTAACATCCGCAAACAAAATCGAGTATGTTTCTGTGGCAGCGTGTCCGGCCTATCTTTCTCCTCAATAATTTTTTTTTTTTTTTTTTTTTTTTTTTTTTTTTTTTTTTTTTTTTTTTTTTTTTACTGTAGCTTTAGCATGACGTGAGGCGACCGTGACCTCATCCTTGCTATCATTACCAAGAGTGCTCGCTAATTCCATGAAAAACGTATCTGCTCCTCGCCAGTATCTACCAATTCTTATCCTCATGTTTCTTACTTGATCAACTTTGGCCTAAACCCTTGCTAACGACCGTCGGTCTTCACGTTCTCATTAAAACCACGAACTACTCAAATGCGTTTGTGAAAACCCACCAAGATAAAAATCGCAAATAGAACAAAAAGTGCATAACACACATATACATCCAAAAGATACAACGCTGATATCGAGGCCGGCATTCACTGAATGTGGAATATAATCCACAAAAGAAGAGAAAACCATAAGGAAAATCTCTGTGTTAAGTGTTGGCGCCATAAATTTAAACGAAAATTATAAAATCCTAGTTCTAACGTATCTCAAACATTATGAAACGAAAGAAAAGAAAAATTCTGACTAAGATCAAATCATTGTTGTCAGTTGACTGTTTCTTACTTCACGACAGACCACGCAAATGCCCAAAATCACAGGTGGGGCTCACCTAATTATGCGGACTGCTCTCCGCCCCCCCCCCTTCCCCCTCTTTTACGGAGAGATTAAAGATGTTAGCTCGTCACCTACCTACGGCTTTGCCCGCCTCTGTGGTCGAAGACGCTAACGCCAGGCTTGTGCGTTGTCGCTCGACCAGGTTTAAGGCAGTTCGAATTATGGTTGTGGAAGAAACTTTCGTGGCAGTATTTGATCGGAAAGGGTTGGGTAGGTGGTGGTGTTAAGTTCTTGATCACCACACGTTTCGCCAGTGTCCTGGTTTAAACATTAAACCCTCCGCAGTGTCTCGTGATGTGAGAACATGTGACATAGTTGACGATGATCGGTCCGTCGTATGTGGACTTTAAGCTTGGCGGCCCCTTTGGTGCTATTCGGGAGGAGCAGGCTATGTGCCAGCACCGCATTTCACCCTCGCCATTTTATCATGGTCAAAACACACCGACACACGTACAACACGTACTGTACATGTAGTATTAGAAAAATTGTAATGGAGTACGTTGCAAATAAAAAATAAGAGCCATACTAATTTGAATATCTGAAACGGAATTAAAAACACAAATTTTTGGTTCACCCATGGATAAATGCATGGATAATCACAGATTTTCAGTAATTATGCAAAGGTGTGATTAACTATAACATCAAATTCAAATACAAATCCCTGAGTTTATTAACAGTAAACATTGTCAAATAATTCAATAAAGAACTTACTCAGGATGTAACAAACACTAGTAATAAACGAAAAAGAAAAGAAACTGGCTTGACCTATGGTTGATAAAGTTTAGGAAATGGAAGCACATAATAGTAAGTCGAGCTCACTACCATGTCAAAAATTCACTAACGAAACTCCATGAAACGACAACAGTAATTGCATATCATGGTTGGAAAAGAAGCTGTTGTCAAGCTGTGCCTATCTACTGAGACGTTGAATGTAACAGTGGAAGTATGGATGGTTCAAGGCGCTCTGTACTGCCGGTGACACCCGTAAATCTCACCATTCTTGAAGTATGAATCCGCTAGCTACTGGTGGTGCCGATGGCTCGCTAAGTGCGCCTGTGTGTACAGAACTGCTGCATCGCCCTCGGATGAGGTGTGCACCAGAAGTGTGCAGGAGTACAATCCGAAGTGTCTAAAGAGTGTAGGGTGCGTCCGTTCTAGGAACGGAACTCCTCAAATTAGCAGCTGCCAATCAGAAAAATTACATTTGGTGTTCCGCCAATGAAACAATTATGCTGACGCAGCTGTACACCCAGCAACGTAGGGAAACTGCGGACGTCCCAGTCAAGTGTACTAATGTCCTAGTTTCAAATAATTGCGTCTGAAAAATTAATGTTACTAGTTTCAACAAACCCAAAAGGATCACTTTTGGCGTGCTATTTTCGATCGTCGGAACATAAAAATAAGAAAAAATGTTACGCTAGGTGCCGAACCGGCGGCCGAATCTTGTAACCATTGTTTCCAGAGACTGCTGGTGTATTTTAGGAAGCTTTTAAGATCTGTATCTGCTACAGAAAGTTCCTGTTAAGAATGAATCAAAGAACAGTGAACAGTCCATGTTGTTTAAGCATCCTCCTTCTAGCTGAGAAACGTTTTGCAGAGATCGATAACAGTAAACATGTCAGGTGGAGGCGTGTGACCCGACAAATCTCCAGGAAGCGGGCGGCATAACAGTCAGCTCGTGGCTCAGCAAATATCTTCCATACGCAAGAGCCGGTGCTTCCTCTACCTCTTGAGCCAGTGAGAGATTCGTTCGGTACTTCTGTTTCAACGTTCTGCTCTGAGACTGACACAGCTCATACTCAATGCATATACAAGATATGTCTACAAATGCAGAGATGAAGGCAGCCGAAGAAATCACCCACATCATCACTTGTGTTGTACTGCAATTGTAAATACAATGGGGTGATAAGAGTCATGGGATAGCGACATGCAAATATAAAGATGGTGGTAGCATCACGTGCATCAGGTATACAAGTGCAATGCATTGGCGGAGCTGCCATTTGTACTTAGTTGATTCATGTGAAAAGGTTTCAGACGTGATTATGGACGCACGACGGGAGTTAACAGGCTTTGAACGGGGAATAGCAGTTGGAGCTAGACGCATGGCGCATTACGTTTTGGAATTCCGTCTTCCGCAATCCACGGCGTCAAAAGTGTACCCAGAATACCACATTTCAGGCGATACCTCCCACCACGTACAACGCAGTGGCCGACGAACTTCACTTGAGGACCCAGAGCAGCGATGTTTGTGGAGAGTTGTCAGTGCCAACAGATAAGCAACAATGAGTGAAATAGCCGCTGAAATCAATGTGGGACGTATGACGAACGTACCCGTTAGGGTGCTGCGGTGAAGTATGGCTTTATTTGGGCACGGCTGCACACGACCAACGTTTGTGCCTTTGCTAACAGTATGACGTCACATCGCCTGTAGCGCCTCTCTTGGGCTCGTGACGGCATTTGTTGGCTGCTTGACGACTGGAATATCGTGGCCTGTTCGGCTGAGAGAAGATCTGATGGTAGGATTCGAATGTGGTACAGATCTCACGAAACAATGGACCCCCGTTGTGAACAAGGCACCGTGAAAAACAGTGGTGGCTCCATAATGGTGTGGGCTGTGTTTACATGGAACGGACTCGGTCAGTGACTGGTAGCTGTTTTATTCAGCTGCTTGAAGACCATTTGCAGCCATTCACGGCCTTCAAGTCCCAAACAACGATGGACGTTTCATGGATGATAATGCGCCATGTCACCGGGCCGCAACTGTTCTCAATTGGTTTGAAGAGCAATTTAGAAAATTTGAGTTAATGATTTGGCCACCCATATGATCCGATGTAAATCCAGTTGAACATTATGGGACATAATCGAGTGATTAGTTCAATCCAGCACCGGTGAATTTTTCGCAGTTATTGACGATTATAGAGGCAGCACAGTTCAGTATTTCTGCAGGGGACTTCCAGCGACTTGTTGAGTCCATGCCATGTCGAGTTTCTGCACTAAGCTGCACAAAAGGAGGTCCGACACGATATTAGGAAGTACATCATGAGACTTTCACCTCACTGTAAACATGAGTATCGTCTGTCTCCCCGATTTAGATTAGATTAAATTGGCACATAATTAATTTGCATATCGAATTGTCTATAAATACGAAAATGAAGCTAATTTTCTTAATAACGTTATGCGCAATGAGAAGAGTTGAGGCACGCTGCTTGGACACTTCTCAACATGTCATTGTACCGTCCGATAAGGCATTAAACTGAATGGAACCGTCAAGCGCCGTAGCTGTGTGTGCTGGACGAGAGGTAAATCCCAGGTTGCGGAAGAACAAGTTGTTATTATCCTGCGTCAGAGAACCTGTAGGACCACTGTTTTTCGAAGGAACAGTGACAGCTGTGAAGTACCTTACCATGTCGCAGAAATAAACTGTACCAGCTATCCACCTAATGTGCCGAGATGAAGATTGTGTTTTTTTTTTTTCTTGTTTTCTTTTTTTTCCTATGAGACCGTACACCGTCGCATTACCATCGTGACATGCGGCAGCTCCTGGATGTAATATTAATTTTTTTGGAAGGTTGATAGGCCGACGAGGAATTGGAGTGGCACCCACATCTCCTGATCTAACGCCGTTATTCATTTTCAGGGGAACACTGAAGAACACTTTGTTAATCTATAGTAAGGTAATCTGAAGTAGGATCAAGCGATTTGGCTATAAAATAAAATCAGAGCATGGTAAAGTAAAAAAAACTTAAGAAATGGGTGAATTGTATGATTGTGGACTAGGAGTTTTGATACAAAATAATTTACTTGTACCCAATAAGTAACTATATGTATATGTTAGGAACTCTTACACGATATTTACTCTGTTTCAGATCAACTGCAGCGTAATTTCGTTGAGAGGTTCGACTGCATGTTCTTTGTAGTTACAGAGCTATAACTTTTACATTTTGGTATTTTTATTTGTTCACAAAGATCTACATTACAGTAAGACTTGTGAACACTGCAAAGCTAAGACTGTCGCATATGATATGGTTGATCATTATCCACAGATAAGGTACAAGACAAAAGACAAATGATTATATTTTAGGAACAGTAAATTATCGCAGACCTTGAGAATTTGAAAACGTGTGAAGCCCCCATATGTTTTAATTAGAACGCATAAATGTCATGGTAATGAATTAAACAGAGCTTGGGTATGCTACGACAAAAATCCATGCATTAGGTTTGTATTTAAATACATAAATCCTTAACAGTAAGAGATAGAGGATTGTTGAATCAACTTCATCCCATATTGATCAAAACCACATTTCATGCGAAGGTAAAAGTAATAAAAACTTTAGCAGCCATCGTACTACAAAAAAGAATTGCGTATCTCTTGCCGCAATTGTCTGCGTGTTACATTGCCTCGCGGAGTTCGCCGATGTGGAGACAGAACCTTGGGACTTAAAATTTATGATATGCAGTGCTTGTTGCCCTTGATACGTAGATTCCAACATAGTTTATTCGATCCAGTTCCTCTATATGCCGGTGTATTTGACATTCGTCTTGCTGCTTAAATTGTAATAACCATGAAACCACCAACGTGTCTCCATTATGTTACATGTTAGACAACGATAAATAAATAATGGTGTGTGTTTTCAGGACAGTGTCTCGACGGATTCTGAGAGGATGTATAACAAGAAACAATATTTCATCATACAATTATATTAATTTCCTAATATATTTGGATCAAGACATTACAACACATATTGATAACTTTGTTATAGAAAAAATTTAACTCAAGCAAATAAATATGTATGCAATTAGTTATCGACTCTCAGATTATGAAGTGCAGGTAATTAGAATAAATGGGACATTGTCGCAGTACTGAGAAATCACTCTGGTAACCGGTTAGAAAAATTTAACGATTCTAGTAAGGAGCATATGAAGTAATTGAAGAAGGAAGACATCTGTAACACTTGCTGGCAACAAAAGATCGATGCCAAGTTTAACGTATTTCAAATACGTATGTATCGATATTTGAAAGTGATTTTCCCAGCACATTAATTAGAAAGGACATTAAATAGCTTACAAAGAGCCATGGATCTCTAATAAGATTATATTATCTCACAAATACAAAATGAAAATTTATAAACAAGAAACAGAGCAAACAAAGTTAGCACAACAAAATTACATACCTATTGATTTGAATGGAGAGGTTTCACATCTACATATATATGGACACTCTGCAAATCACATTTAAGTGTCTGGAAGAAGGTGATTTACAGGTAACAGATATTAAAAAGTATCATTTGCTATTCTCGCAAAGACTGTAGTATCATAAAGTGCAGCAAAAAAGTCAAAGTAAAGTATCGAGAAAGCAACTTCCTTAAAATTTAGTAATCTGATTCTCTCACACACTTCATCACCTGAAGTTAAGAAAATAGTAACCTGTCTCTAAAATAAAACCGATACAGAGCTGATAGTCTTGTCAATAAAGTTCCAGAGATGCGTAATATAGTAAGCATCATACTCTCTAAGAGATTTAATTCATCATTAAATCAGGATACACTTTTTCATATAGATTAACATCTGTAATAATTAATCCCCATTATATGAGAAATGATAAGAGTTAGTAATTACTGATTTGTTTCATTGCTGAAGTCTTTTTAAAATTTTTTGAGAAAGTAATTTACTCTAGAAAATACTACTCCATCTCGGTAATAATAATATATTTTGCAGTTCTTAATTTTGATTTCAAAACAGATACTAAACCGATAGTGCTATAAATATGTCACTCGCCATAGTTTACAAGGATTCAATAAAAAAAAAGCACCATTCAGTGTTTTCTGTGAACTGTCCAAGACGTTTGGCGTATAAATCACTTCATTTTGTTAGAAAAAATAGTGTGCAGCTAAAATTTGCCTCTCATCATACGTAACAAAAAGAAATACAGAAAAATGTATGTCACACTTCATTTATTATAGACTGCATATATTTTTATGATGATTATTGAAGTAATTTAGATTATAGAAATATATTTTCAGAGCTTCTTAAACCACACAGATCATCAAAATCATCTTCTACATATACATGGATAGTCTGCAAATCACATTCAAGTCCCTGGAAGAGGGTTCATCGAACCACTTTCACAATTCTCTATTATTCCAATCTCGTATAGCGCGCGGGGAGAATGAACACCTATATCTTCCCGTACGAGCTCTGATTTCTCTTATTTTATCGTAGTGATCGTTCCGCCCAATGTAGGTCGGTGTCAACAAAATATTTTCGCATTCGGAGGAGAAAGTTGGTAATTGGAGCTTCGTGAGAAGATTATTTTCATGACTTCCAACCCAAATCCTGTATCATTTCTGTGACAATCTCTCCCATATATCGCGATAATACAAAACGAGTTGCCTTTCTTTGAACATTTTCGATGTACTCCGTCAGTCCTACCTGGTAAGGATCCCACAACGCGCAGCAGTATTCTAAAAGAGGACGGCCAAGCGTAGTGTAGGTAGTCTCCTTAGTAGGTCTGTTACATTTTCTATGTGTACTGCCAATAAAACGCAGCCTTTGGTTAGCCTTCCCACAACATTTTCTGTGTGTCCTTTCCAATTTAAGTTTTTCGTAATTGTAATACCTAGATATTTACGGCCTTTAGATTAGACTGATTTGTCGTGTAACCGAAGTTTAACGAGTTCCTTTTAGCACTCATGTGGATGACGTCACACTTTTCGTTATTTAGGGTAAACTGACACTTTTCGCACCATTAAGATATTTTTTCTAAATCGTTTTACAGTTTGCTTTGATCTTCTGAGACTTTATTAGTCGATAAACGACAGCGTCATCAGCAAACAACCGAAGACGGCTGCTCTTATTTTCTCTCAAACCATTTATATAGATAAGGAACAGTAAAGGGCCTATAACACTACCTTGGGGAACGCCAGAAATCACTTCTGTTTCACTCGATGACTTTCCGTCAATCACTACGAACTGTGACCTATCTGACAGGAAATCGCAAATTCAGTCACATAACCGAGACGATATTCCATAAGGACGCAATTTTACTACGAGCCGCTTGTGTGGTACAGTGTCAAAAGCCTTTCGGAAATCCAGGAATACGGAATCGATCTGAAATCCCTTGTCAATAGCACTCAGCACTTCATGTGAATAAAGAGCTAGTTGTGTTTATAGGAGCGATGTTTCCTAAACCCATGTTGACTGTGTGTCAATAGACCGTTTCCTTCGAGGTAATTCATAATGTTCGAACACATTATATGTTCCAAAATCCTGCTGCATATAGACGTTAACGATATGGCTCTGTAATTTAGTGGATTACTCCTACTACCTTTCTTGAATATTGGTGTGACCTGTGGAACTTTCCAGTCCTTGGCTACGGATCTTTCGTCGAGCGAACGGTTGTATATGATTGTTAAGTATGGAGCTAATGCGTCAGCATACTCCGAAAGGAACCTAATTGGTATACAATCTGGACCAGAAGACTTGCTTTTATTAACTGACTTAAGTTGCTTCACTACTCTGAGGATATTTACTTCTACGTTACTCATGTTGGCCGCTGTTCTCGATTCGAATTATGGAACATTTTCTTTAGGGCCTTGGCAGCACTGTCTTCGATAGTATCTCCATTGTTATCGCGCGTAGAAGGCATTGATTGTTTCTTGCCGCTAACACTCTTCACATACGACCAGAATCTCTTTGGATTTTCTGCCAGGTTTCGCGACAAAGTTTAGTTGTGGAAACTGTTACAGACGTCTCGCGTTGATCTTCGCGCTAAATTTCGAGCGTCTGTAAATGATGGACAATCTTGGAGATTTAGTGTCTGTTTAAATTTGGTATGTTTGTTTCGTTGTTTGTTCAACAGTGTTCTAACCCGTTTTGTGCATCACAGAGGATCAGCTCCGTCGTTTGTTAGTTTGTTTGGTACAAGCCTCTCAATTGCTGCCGATACTATATCTTTGAATTTAAGCCACATCCGGTCTACACTTATAATATTAATTTGGAATGAGTGGAGATTGTCTCTCAGGAAGGCGTCAAGCATATTTTTACCTGCTTTTTTGAATAGGTATATGTTTCGCTTATTGTTCGAGGATTTGGGGATTACAATATTCAGTCTTGCTACGACAACCCTCCTCTATCGGTTTTGGTCCTGGTTATTAACTGAGGATTACTTGTTACTAAGAGGTCAAGTATGTTTTCACAACCGTTTACTAATCGCGTGAGCTCATGAACTAACTGCTCGAAATAATTTTCAGAGAATGCATTTAGCACAATTTCGGATAATATTTTATGCGTACCTACGGAATTAAACATGTATTTTCGCCAACATATCGAGGATAAATCAAAGTCACCACCAACTATTACCGTATGAGTCAGGTTGTTTGAAATCAAACTCAAGTTTTCTTTGAACCTTTCAGCAACTGTATCATCTGAACTGGGACGTCGGTAAAAGGATCCAGTTGTTATTTTATTCCGGTTGCCAAAAATAACCTGTGCCCACACTGACTCACAGGAAGTATCTACTTCAATTTCGCGACAGGTTAAACTACATACCTCTAACAGCAACAAACACGCCACCGCCAACCGTGTTTAGGCTATCTTTTTGGAACACCGTTAGGTTCTTCGCAAAAATTTCGGCTGAGCTTATATTCTGCTTTAGCCAGCTTTCAGTGCCTATAACGATTTGAGCATCAGTGCTTTCTATTAGCACTTGGAGCTCTGGTACTTTCTCAACACAGCTACCACAATTTACAACTGTTATACCAATGGTTTCTGTATCTATGTTCTTACTGTGTTCAGCCTGCACCTTTTGTGATTGATGCCCATCTTTTGTTTTCCCGAGACCCTCTAACCTAAAAAACCGCCCAGTCCACGCCACACAGTTCCTCCTACCCGTGTAGCCGCCTCGTGCGTATTGTGGACACCTGATCTACTCAGCGGAACCCGAAATCCAACCACCCTTTGGCGCAAGTCGAAGAATCTGCAGCCTACACGGTCTGAGCCTCTGATTAAGACCCTCCACTCGGCTCTGTACCAGAGGTCCGCAGTCGGTGCTGTCGACTATGCTCCAAATGGTGAGCTCTGCTTTCATCTTGCAAGCAAGATTGGTAGCCTTTACCACTTCTGTTAGCCGCTCGAAACCAGAGAGAATCTCTTCTGATCCAAAGTGACACACATCATTGGTACCGACGTGAGCAACCACCTGCAGTTGGCTGCACCCTGTGCTCTTCATGTCATCTGGGAGGACTCTTTCCACATCTGGAATGACTCCACCCGGTATGCACACGGATTGGACTTTGTTTTTCTTACCTTCCTTGTCAGCCAAGTCCCTAAGGGGCGCCATAACGCGCCTAACGCCGGAGCTCCCAACTACCAATAGTCCCACCCTCTGCGATTGCCCGGATCTTGCAGGCTGAGTGGTTTCCTCTGAAACGGGACAGGCGACAGCATCATGCTCAGCGACAGTGTCAGCCACATACAGCGCCTGGAACCTGTTTGTCAGACAAACCGGGGAGGCCTTACGTGCGGCCGCCTGGGAAGTCTTTCACTGCCTGCTTCGCCCCGGGGGACCTCCCACTCGACCACAGGTGAGCGGTCAGCCTCAGTGCGAGCAGTAACTGGGCTGGCCACCGGTGAGGACCGATCGGAGGACTCTGACGCACTGGACGTCCGTTGGATCCTCACGGCCGGCCCACAACAGTGGTGCCCATCCACTGCAGCCTCAAGCTGTGTAACCGAAGCCATCACAGCCTGAAGCTGAGAGCGAAGTGTCACCAACTGGACTCGCATTTGCACGCAACAATCGCAGAAACTGTCCATACCAAAAACCGTGGAAAACTAAACTACGCAGATAAACGGACTATTGGCACGTGCTGCGCAACTCTAATGTAGACCCTGACGAAAACGCACGAACAGTTTCTAGTGATACGCATTCAAGAACTTAACTACCGAAGCACTCAGATAAAAACTAAATAATTTGCCCCTGATAAGGAACTTGTAATATGTCACAAAACCAGTTTACTTTCTGACGCAAACGAAAACACGAGAACTGACGCTATTAGATTTTAAATTTACACACAGTAACGCAAGAAACTAAACTACTAAAGCACACAGACGATATAATAAAACTCCTTCCTGGTTAGCAATTCGTAAATGTCACAAAAGTATGGACTGTGCGGCTGGTTCCGGCGGAGGATCGAGTTCTCCCTCGGGCATGGGTGTGTGTGTTTGTCCTTAGGATATTTTAGGTTAAGTAGTGTGTAAGCTTAGGTACTGATGACCTAAGCAGTTAAGCCCCAAAAGATTTCACAAACATTTGAACCTTTTTTTGTCACAAAAGCGGTTTACTTATCTGTTGCTGCGTCCGTCGCGGTTGGCTACTACTGCCTGACTTTAGCTCAAAAAGGAGGAATAATGCTGCTATCAGACTCTGCGATCACTTGTCCAAGGGTATTAACTGCCTGACACGTAAACTAAATTAGAACTAGGCTCTTCTGGGTAACTCTTTCTGAATCATTACGAAACTAAGCCACAAACCATGGACCTTGCCGTTGATGGAATGGTTTGCATGCCTCAGCGATAAAGATAGCCGTACCGTACGTACAACCGCAAGAGACGGGTATCTATTGAGAGGCCAGACAAACATGTGGTTCCTGAAGAGGGGCAGCAGCCTTTGCAGTAATTGCACCGGCAACTGTCTCAATGACAAAATGGTCTGGCTTGTATCATCAACCAGGAAAGTCTTGCTGTGCTTGTACTGCGAATGGCTGGAAGCAAGTAGACACTAAAGCCGTAATATTTCCTGAGTGCATGCAGCTCTATTGTATGGTTAAATAATGATAGTAACCTCTTTAGTAAAATGTTCCGGAGGTAAAATAGTTTTGATTCGCGTCTCCGGTTGGGGACTACTCAGGAGCATGTCGTCATAAGTAGACACAAAATGGTGTTCTACGGGTAGGTATGTGGAATGTTAGATCCCTTAATCGGATGAGGAAGTTAGAAAATTTAAAAAGGGAAGCGGACAGGTTGAAATTATATGTAGTGGGAGTCAGTGAGTTCGGTGTCAGGAGGAACAGAACCTCTGTCAAGGGGAATACAGGGTCATAAACAGAAAATCAAACAGGGGTAGTACAGCCATAGTATACGCGTTATTGTAGCCAAGATAGATATTAAGCCAACACCCATCAAATAGTACTAGTTTATAAAAAAGCTAGCTCCGCAGACGATGAAGAGGTTGATGAAATGAAAGACGAGATAAGAAAAAAGAACTTATTCAGATAGTTAAAGGGGAAGCAAATTTTATTGTGATGCGGGACAGGAATTCGATATTAGGAAAAGGAGCGGATGGAAAAATAATACGTGAACATTGATCGGGGGAAAAAAGAATGAAATAGAAAGTAGCCTAGAAGAAATTTGCACAGAGGACAATTTAATCATGGCTAAGACTTGGTTTAAGAATCGGGAAAGATAGTTGTATTTGTGGAGGAAATCTGGAGACACCTGAAGGTTTCATATTGATTATATACTAGTAAGACAGTGATTTCGGAACCGTATTTTTAATTGTAAGACATATCCAGGTGCCAGATGTTGACTCTGCCCACAATATATTAGTTATGAACAATAGATTAACACTGAGGAAATAGCAAAAAGTAAACAATATATCGTGGAAAGAGGCACATGAACATGTAACTAACTAACCAACTAAGTGCCCGTCTCTGCGAGACTGGCTGAATTTGACACAAAAAATCGGCACTCAGTATGTCAACGACAGTGTCCACTACTTGCGGATAGTGGTTAATGGAAACCCACCCAACAGCACATGTACACAAGGACACAACGTCGAACAGACTTGGTATGACTCACCGGTGTCGATGCTACGTGGCTTAACCTCATAAATACTCGGGGCTGTGAAGAAGACACATTCGCAAAATCGGCTGCTGGAAGTAGAAATGAAGAATTAGACTTAAATAGAGAAATGTATGGGATATCTTACTTGGTCCATGATGTCGTGGGCGCCCCAGCAGTATAGAAAAATCTGAGTGCTCGGCATGGGAAGCCATGTGATACACTTGAAAATAGTGCTGTTGCTCGGACTCTGCAAAGAAACGGAAGTATAGTCCTGATCTTATGCTACATCTAAACAGAAACTATGTATGTCTCTTTGTTCAACAAACTACACCATCAATGCAATTTTAGTACATCCGCAAATGGGCTTTTGTATGAAGAGCTAATTTTAATGGTACTTTGCGTGTCTATCTAGTGCTTATGGTTTAGTAGTTTGTGCCTTTAGCAGAAAAGACACGAAATAAGGCTCTACTGAAACACTAGAAATTGTATGAACATTACACACACACACGTACACACACACACACACAGGTAGAGAGAGAGAGAAAGAGAGAGAGAATTTATGCCATTAAGATAGTATGCAAGAAATGCGAAAGCAGCAGAAGTAATCAAAACACGATTTCACTTTGAAATGTGAATAAATGCATGGTAGTAGTGACTACATGGTGTGGAAATGGGCGTGAATGATAGTAAAGGAGTTACCAATATAGGGAATCGATGTTGTCATAGCATTAAATACCTTAGCTCCACTGGTACCAAAGAATTCCAAAGGAGAAATTTGTGATGGAACAAGACCATTTTTGTGTCCTCTCTACTGTATTTTGCTGTATCGTCATATTAGAAGCTGTATGTAGCACTCACTGCGGCAGATGGGTAGAAAATGGACCAAAACCTTAGAAAATTCCTCCATTGGACCATGAAATATGACATTCGTAGGATGTCTGACAGTTCATTCTCATACAGTGACGACAGGCCTCGTCTGTTGGAAGGTCCTGATTGTCCGCAGATGTATACTATTCTGTGGACTGAACACTCGTATTTATTTGCTCAGTTCCAACTCCTGTTAAACCAGATTACTTTCAATTGTTTCGGGCAACGCAGGCAATGGTGTGGCGATTGACGAAATTTCGATAAGGTAGCGCAATGCGGCACTATTTGTCCAAGGGAAAAGGACTAGGAATGAGTTGCGTCACGAGAGGATGACAGAGAGGGTTAGGGGAAATTATGTCGTGCAGGAAAAATTTAATGTTCCTTGATACTAACTTGTCAGTTAAACAAATTCATCGCAGCGTGTTTTGGCCTCAGTGACTCTTAACTTGAACAAATAATATAGTTTACTGAATAAACGCAAAATCAAGTCGAACTCTCTGTGTACCCCTAGATTAGTTTCGGACTTTTCCCAACTTCTACTGGTTTAATACAACTGGATGCGTATCATCGGTATATCGACTGTACATTGAATTCAGTAACTGTTTGTCATTTTGCAAGTAGCCGAATTGGGAAATGCTGTGCTGCAACTACATGTAAAACTGTGCAAATGTGTGTGCAATATCTGCGTGATATTGTGTCTAGGAGCTTCTGATCGCAGCTACAACATTTCAGCACGTCGAATTACATATGATAAGCATATTTTATTCCATAAAACTTCTGAGGCAGTTTTTCATTTGTTTATATCGCCTCTGGGCAGCAATTACTACACAGTTAGCAGTAGTTACAACAGTACCAGATTAACAAAATTCCAGATTTCACAGTAGAATAGTAATGAGAGTGTGATTACAAACATAAGTTCCCAACGTAAAATAAAAACACAATATGACGAGTAACACACAGCCAAAAGTAGTTAAATACTGCCAACTTAAGAGAATTGTAAATTTTGCAATAGAACAATGATGAAAGTTAGAAGTACAAATATAAGTTAGTGATGTAAAATACGAACACAAAATTACGACCCTGTTATCGAGCTAAGCTGGTTCCATGTGAAGACGAGATCCATAGCAACGTATTGTTTAAAGCTGGATACAGGCGACTTTTAAATAGTTCACGAGAAATTTGTACTTACATATGTCATACCAGTAAAATAACGCTTGTCACTTGTATGTATGGGGTAGCCCCTAGCAACCAGTTTCCTCTTCAGGAACGCCTAAGCGGCAGTCTGCTTGATGCACGTCAATATAATGTGGTTCAGACCTGCCACTGCCATTTTGTCCCTATCGCTGTGTCCAGAAGCGATAATTTTTAACTGGTTTAGGTGGACGGGTTAACACCTACGTCCCAGCCTCGTGCGAATGATAGAAGTCGCATGACGTATATTAAGTTTCACCAAGGAGAACCGTGGCTGAGAACAGACGTTCGGTTGTATGGTCGCCATGTGTCAGCCCTTATAGTGATGGAATATGTCCCTTTCACAGTTACAGTCGTGATAAACAGCTTCCTTAATCGCCGATTTGAGACCAGTGTAATGGAGAGGTGTTGAATAACTGTCCTTCCGTAATGCACCTCTAGGTGAGGCGATCGACAGTTTCATTATTGAGAATGCTATTCTTTCATTCAGAGTGAACAGATATCTATTCACAATGCGTGTCTAAGTCATGTTTGCCTCTTTATCAAATACTGAACCGCAGTATGCTTTATAAGGTCGTGGGGATCAGTACGGGTTTGAATGTCTGTGTGCCATAATAGAAAGCCTCTATGGAGCCAGTAACTCCGCCATGTAGACAGATGATTCTGGCGAAAGTGCGAACGTTTGTTGGGTGCTGTTAGACAGACTGAAGCAAGCCTACTGTGACCAATGTCGGGTTTGGAAATGCTCTAAGTCGAAACTGATGTTCGACCCCTTTCTGAAATCGCTGCGGACTAGTTAGTTCGTTTCGCTTCTTCGTGAGGTGTCTGTGTTACAGTCCGTAACTGAACTACCGTTTAAAGGAAGGCACAATCAGATAGCAAAGATCGACTGTTAAAGCTTTTTGGCCTCTTGTTGACTTATTGTCTGCTGGTTTCTTTTTCACAATCGCAGACCGACGAGTGGCTGACGTTGTGGAAGATTGGCCCTTCAGTGCCGCTGGCCGACCGGAACCAATTGTACACCGTCCGCAACAACCAAAGCACCTTGGAAACTGGATAGGTCCTATGTTTCATCAAGTATGATAATCCCAATTCAAGGCACACAAATACCATTTTCCCGAATGAAATAACGTTACATAATATTGTGTGACTTTTCTGTAGGTGCAGTCGTGTCTTAATTTGACAAATATAATATGTGAATGAAATGTAGCTCTCATTTGACAATTGCTACGTGTATAGTAGCGTCGCTTGAGAAAACGAAAGAGCTAGAGACTCCCGGTTATATACTTCATAACCAAACTGATCCCCACCATGAACCATGGAATTTGCCGTTGGTCGAGAGGCTTGCGTACCTCAGCGATACAGATAGCCGTACCGTAGGTACAACCACAACAGAGGGGTATCTGTTGAGAGGCCAGACAAACGTGTGGTTCCTGAAGAGGGGCAGCAGCCTTTTCAGTAGTTGCAGGGGCAACAGTCAGGATGACTGACTGATCTGGCCTTGTAACACTAACCAAAACGGCCTTGCTGTGCTGGTACTGCGAACTGTTGAAAGCAAGGGGAAACTACAGCGGTAATTTTTCCCGAGGGCATGCAGCTTTACTGTTTGGTTAAATGATGATGGCGACCTCTTGGGTGAAATATTACGGAGGTAAAATAGTCCCCCATTTGGATCTCCGGGCGGGGACTACTCAAGAGGACATCGTTATCAGGTGAAAGAAAACTGGCATTCTAGAGATCGGAGCGTGGAATGTCAGATCCCTTAATCGGGCAGGTAGGTTAGAAAATTTAAAAATGGAAATGGATAGGTTAAAGTTAGATATGGTGGGAATCAGTGAAGTTCGGTGGCAGGAGGAACAAGACTTCTGGTCAGGTGAATACAGGGTTACAAATACAAAATCAAATAGGGGTAATGCAGGATTAGGTTTAATAATGAATAGGAAAATAGGAATGCGGGTAAGCTACTACAAACCGCATAGCGAACGCATTGTTGTGGCCAAGATGGACACGAAGCCCACACCTACCACAGTAATACAAGTTTATGTGCTAACTAGCTCCGCAGATGACGAACAGATTGATGAAATGTATGATGAAATTATTCAGATAGTGAAGGGAGACGAAAATTTAATAGTCATGGGTGACTGGAACTCGATAGTAGGAAAAGGGAGAGAAGGAAACGTAGTAGATGAATATGGACTGGGGGGAGGGCGGGGGTAAGAAATGAAAGAGGAAGCCGCCTGGTAGAATTTTGCACACAGCATAACTTAATCATAGCTAACACTTGGTTCAAGAATCATGAAAGAAGGTTGTATACATGGAAGAAGCCTGGAGATTTAGGAACCAGCTTTTAAACTGTAAGATATTTTCAGGGGCAGATGTGGACTCTGGCCACAATCTATTGGTTATGAACTGTAGATTAAAACTGAACAAACTGCAAAAAGGTGGGAATTTAAGGAGATGGGACCTGGATAAACTGACTAAACCAGAAGTTGTACAGAGTTTAAGGGAAAGCTTAATGCAACAATTGACAGGAATGGGGAAAGAAATACAGTAGAAGAAGAATGGGTAGCTTTGAGGGATGAAGTAGTGAAGGCAGCAGAGGATCGAGTAGATAAAAAGACGAGGGCTTGTAGAAATCCTTGGGTAACAGAAGAAATATTGAATTTAATTGATGAAAGGAGAAATTATAAAAATGCAGTAAATGAAGCAGCCAAAAAGGAATACAAACGCCTCAAAAATGAGATCGACAGGAAGTGTAAAATGGCTAAGCAGGGATGGCTAGAGGACAAAGGCAAGGATCTAACTACGGGAAATGTAGATACTCCCTACAGGAGAATTAAAGAGACCTTTGAAGAAAAGAGAACCACTTGTATGAATGTCAGGAGCTCAGATGGAAACCCAGTTCTAAGCAAAGAAGGGAAATCAGAAAGATGGAAGGAGTATATAGAGGGTTTGTACAAGGGCGATGTACTTGAGGACAATATTATGGAAATGGAAGCGGATTTAGATGAAAATGAAATGGGAGATATGGTACTGCGTGAAGAGTATGACAGAACACTGAAAGACCTGAGTCGAAACAAGGCCCCAGGAGTAGACAACATTCCATTAGAACTTCTGACAGCCTTGGGGGAGCCTGTTCTGACAAAACTCTTACTATCTGGTGAGCAAGATACAAGAGACAGGCGAAATACCCTCAGACTTCAAGAAGAATATAATAATTCGAATCCCAAAGAAAGCAGGTGTTGATAGATGTGAGAACTACCGAACTATCAGTTTAATAAGCCACGGCTGCAAAATACTAACGCGAATTCTTTACAGACAAATGGAAAAACTGGTAGAAGCCGACATCGGGGAAGATCAGTTTGGATTCCGTAGACATGTTGAATCACGTGAGGCAATACTGACGCTACAACTTACCTTAGAAAATAGATTAAGGAAATGCAAACCTACGTTTCTATCATTTGCAGACTTAGAGAAAGTTTTCAGCATTGATGACTGGAATACTCTCTTTCATATTATGAAGGTGGCAGGGGTAAAATACAGGGAGCGAAAAGCTATTTACAATTTTTACAGAAACCAGATAACAGTTATAAGAGTCGACCGACATGAAAGGGAAGCAGTGGTTGGGAAGGGAGTGAGACAGAATTGTAACCTCTCCCCGATGTTATTCAATCTGTATACTGAGCAAGCAGTGAAGGAAACAAAAGAAAATTTCGGAGTCGGTATTAAAATCCACGGAGAAGAAATAAAAACTATAAGGTTCGCCGATGACATTGTAATTCTGTCAGAGACATCAAAGTTCTTGGAAGAGCAGTTGAACGGAATGGACAATGTCTTTAAACGAGGATATAAGATGAACATCAACAAAAGCAAAACGAGGATAATGGAATGTAGTCGAATTAAGTTGGGTGATGCTGAGGGAATTAGATTAGGAAATGAGACACTTAAAGTAGTAAAGGAGTTTTGCTATTTGGGAAGCTAAATAAGTGATGATGGTCTAAGTAGAGAGGATATAAAATGTAGACTGCCAATGGCAAGGAAAGCGCTTCTGAAGAAGAGAAATTTGTTAACATCGAGTATAGATTTAAGTGTCAGAAAGTCGTTTCTGAAAGTATTTGTATGGAGTGTAGCCATGTATGAAAGTGAAACATGGACGATAAATAGTTTGGACAAGAACAGAATAGAAGCTTTCGAAATGTGGTGCTACAGAAGAATGCTGAAGATTAAATGGGTAGATCACGTAACTAATGAGGAGGTATTAAATAGGATTGGGGAGAAGAGGAGTTTGTGGTACAAGTTGACTAGAAGAAGAGATCGGTTGGCAGGACATGTTCTGAGGCATCAAGGGATCACCAATTTAGTATTGGAGGGCAGCGTGGAGGGTAAAAATCGTAGAGGGAGACCAAGAGATGAATACACTAAGCAGATTTAGAAGGATGTAGGTTGCAGTAGATACTCGGAGATGAAGAAGCTTGCACAGGATAGAGTAGCATGGAGAGCTGCATCAAACCAGTCTCAGGACTGAAGACCACAACAGCAACAACACCAAAGTGATTCATGAGTTTCTGGATGCAATAATTTACCAACAGCCCTATGTATTGTAGAAATTTATTTTATGAACTTCTTATATGCTACCAGTTCCGGCATTACATTGATGCCATCTTCAATACCCACACGTCACAGTCGTAAAATGTCAATACACGGAAGGTGCCATATAACTGGATTCCTTGATCAAATCGCTATAGAACAGCTCTTGGTGGCCAGACGACACAGACTCTGTACTCTGATGCGAGATCACAACAATACATTCTTTCTTCAAAGAAGCTAGTTTTACAAATCATGGAAAGTTGAATGTAGGAAACACACTATGTGATCAAAAGTATCCGTACACCTGGCTGAAAATGCCTTTTAAGTTCGTGGCGCCCTCCATCGGAGTGCCGGAATTCATTATGGTGTTGGCCCATCCTTAGCCTTGATGACAGCTTCCGCTCCCGCAGGCATACGTTCAATCAATTGTTGGAAGGTTTCTTGGGGAATGGCAGCCCATTCTTCGTGGAGTGCTGCACTGAGGAGAGTTATCGATGTCGGATGGTGAGGCCTGACACGAAATCGGAGTTTCAAAATATCCCAAAGGTCTTCTATAGGATTCAGGTCAGAACTCTGTGCAGGCCAGTCCGTTACAGGGATGTTATTGTCGTGTAACCACTCCACCACAGGCCGTGCATTATGAACAGGTGCTTGATCGTGTTAAAAGGTGCAATCGCCATCCCCGAATTGCTCTTCAACAGTGGGAAGCGAGAAGGTTCTTAAAACATCAATGTAGGTAGGCTTGTGCTGTGATAGTGCTACGCAAAACAACAGGGAGTGCAAGCCCCTGCATGAAAAACACGACCACACCATAACACCACCGCCTCCGGATTTTATGTTGTCACTACAGACGCTGGCAGATGACGTTCAGCGGGCATATGCCACACCCACACGCTTACCATCGGATCGCCACATCGTGTACCGTGATTCGTCACTCCACACAACGTTTTCCCACTGTTCAATAGTTCAATGTTTACACTCCCTACACCAAGCGAGGCGTCGTTTGGCATTTACCGGCGTGATGTGTGGCTTATGAGCAGCCGCTCGACCATGAAATCCAGCTTTTCTCACATTCCACTTCACTATCACATCTGAAACATTGGACAAAGTGATATTTGGAGTTTGGAAATCTCACGTACACACGTATGACACAAGGGCCACCCAATCACTTGACGACGTTCGATCCGTGAGTTCCGCGGAGCGCTCCATTCTAATGACAACTGAGGACGCTGATGGGGAGTAACTGGCAGTAGGTGGCAGCACAATGCACCTATTATGAAAAACGTATGTTTCTGGGGGTGTACGGATACTTTTAATCACGTAGTGTTTGCTTTATTTTTCCTTGAGGATCCGCAACATCGGAGGCAACGGAGTGTGAACATTCGGTGTGGGAGTATTGGAGACTACGTGTTTGGTTCTTGCTTCGTTAATGAAACCTCAACGGGTAAAACAAGTGCAAAAAATCGTATTATTGGAGCACACTCATTAATATCATAAGAAGCTCTCCTGTCAGTCTAGAACTCTTTGCAATAGCGACTGCAAACTTGTATCAGGCGGTGAGAAATTCTAACACCATGTGATATAAATGTAATTTCAAGGAAGTGTTTATGACCACATTATTTGTGATTTTCCTTCTGTTGCTGTTGCGGATGTAATTTGCGGCTTAAGTGTGTTTGTCATGACGTGAAGTTATTATGTAACGTTGTTTTTATCTCAGTTCCGCGATTTACAAGTCCATTCTGTTTTATGTGCAACTTTCTTTCAAAACTGTGGCACAGCAGAATTGTTAGCGCGGTTAGCTGGTGAATGAGCCTGAGACGCCACGTCCTTCACCTTCTAGTTGGTGTGCCTGTCCAAACTCATGCAACCAAATGTCGTTACTTTCAGTTTTAAATTAAGATTTTCTTCACGAATGTGCTTTTGTAAGCAGACTCTATTTAGCTGCGTCAAGTTGGAGCACCCCATCGCACTGACGCGATCTTTCTGTGCAAGGCAGCTATCGATTTCATGCACAAAGCATATAAATATTAATTTTTAAATATTGTAGTTTCTCCGAAACCATTAATCGCATTGAGGGGTAGTAGCGTCACGCCTAAGTTCCGCCTGAAAAATTTAAATTTATGTGTTTTCTTAATTATAATCGCTACGAAAAGATTTTGTACGTAGCTTTGTGAGTGTTTTTCTCAGTTTATACGGGTGAAAGATGATTTACGGTATCTTAAACGCTTCAGGAAATTTGTGACTTGAGCGTTTTACCTGTAACACACTGTACAATAGCAAATTTTTCATTTTGTTTATAACATTCTGTTAGGAGATGGTGAATAAGTGCTATGTAGAAATTATACATAATTTCTTTGTAAATTACTCTGCATATATTGTACATTGAATGAGTGAGAATGTAAATTTTATAATTTTTCGTAGGCTCTCTACATAACATAGGAGTGAAGTTAAAATTTACTTTCAAGCTTCTTGAATCCGTCAGAGTCTATAATAAACTGTGCACAGCTTAAAGCGGTTTCGAGGGGTGGGATTTAATCGATAACCATTTTGGAAATAATTTTGTGTAACTGGAGTACTTTTTACTTAAAAAATCAAATATAATTCCGAAATTACACTAGTCGTATATCAGATAGCTATCATCAACAATTTAACAACCTTAGTGACCAATAGTACAACGTCTTCTGACAACGAAACTAGTAGAAACGTTCACTTAATAGTAGGGCATTAACTTACGTATGTTGCTTGGAAGAGCGTTACTCCTGCAACCATGACGCCAAAAGTGAACTGTGTCATAACAATTGGATTCATAACAGAATCCAGGAAGCTGACAAACCTGCAACAGTCAATATAGTCGCACTGCATTTTGATTTTGTGGTAAGTTCCTATGGGACCAAACTGCTGAGGTCATCGGCCCCTAGGCTTACAAACTACTTAACCTAACTTAAATTAAATTCTGCTAAAGACAACACACACACACACACACACACACACACCCATGCCCGAGGGAGAACTCGAACCTCCGGCGGGAGGAGCCGCGCTAACCGTGCCAAGGCGCTTGAGACCGCGCGGATACACCGCGCGGCAGTCGTACTGCAGTTGCTCCTATTACAGTACATAGAAATATCACTGAAGTTTTAATGTCGTTAAAGACTCGCTGCACAGCTAGCCTCCACCTTTACGGTAAATGTTCTCATTCGCGACATCATGTTACACTAGTTTGATGGTACAGTGTTGGCCCTTCCTACTGAAATTGCATCTTACACTTAACAAACTCCGTCCGAACAGGCCTCGGAAGACCTAACGGTACCTACCGACCGCCCTGTCATCCTTAGTCGATAGCAGTCACTGGATGTGGATATGGCGCGGCATGTGGTCAGATTTCGTTACCGGAGTCGCAACTTCTCAGTCAAGTAGCTCCTCAATAGGCCTCACAAGGGCTGAGTGCACCCAACATGCCAACAACACTTTGGAGACTCCAGACCTGGACACTCGTCCATCAATGTGCTCGCCATTCCCGAGAGCGCTTAACTTCGGTGATCTGAGGAGAACCGGTGTTACCACTGCGGCAAAATCGATCGTGCCCTTACCAAAAATACCCTAAAAAAAGAAGGAAGGTTAGAGCTTAACTTCCCATCGGCAGTGAGGTTATTAGAGCACAAGCTTGGATTACGAAAGGTTAGGGGTGGAAATCTGCCGTGCCTTTGTGAAATAACCAATCCGACATTTGCCTTTAACAATTTAGTGAAATAACGGAAAACCCAAATCTGTATGGCTGGACGGGTAACTAAACGGTCGTCCTCCAGATCTTGAGGCCAGTGTTCTCTGCGCCACATCCCACCATCAAATCTACGGTATGTATTGAAGTTATTTCGTTTGTTTCTTCAGCGGAAAAGGTAGGAGACAATGACAGTTATAGAATTCTGTGACGACGCTTCGGATAATCTGGCCTCGTAATTCTTCCACAATCTACAACATAGATTTAAATCATAGTAACAAGTGGTTCAATTTAGTGAACCTCTTTATATTTCGGTACGAAAAATATGGAACTGAAAAGCACGTGATGGAAGGTAAATTTTAATCAGGACTCATCAAAAGATTTTAGAAACTACATTTTGCTTCAGAGGAGTCTACTTCAATGCAAAGGAGCTTACATGATGAATACAGACGCAAAACCTGAAGGATTCACAAATATGACCAACAGCTGATGACGGCTTGAGCAAGTGAGGTAGATGATTAGTTAATAGGCTGTATTTCTCCTAAGGAAGCTCGAGTTTCCAATAACTTTTTTGTAATCCTGATTTAAGTAGTCGATGGTTTCCAATGCAACTTCAGGCGGTCGATGGAATGGCTTCATCAATAAGCCATGGACAAGGGCCCCTATACGGACGTTTGTAGCAGGGAATGTGTGGAGGAGCGGGGGGGAGAGGGGGGGGCAGACCTGAACACCAATGGTGACTTGTAAGTAGCCATCAAATGTTTCAGTTTCAACCCTGTTAAAAACCTTCGAAGAAAAGCACCTGGTAACACAATATATTCTCCTTTTCCTGAGAACTAGCGGTATTAAACAATACAGATATCGGTCGCGAAGACGATCGATGCTCATGGAACATGAAATTGTTGTACATATTGTATATGACCTTTATCTCCCTATAGCTTACCCCTATTTTTCTCAGAATTTCGAAAATCCTGTACCATTTTACATTGTCGAAAGTTTTTCCAGGTCGACAAAACCTATGAAAGTGTCTTGATTTTTCTTTGTTTAGCTTCCCGTATCAACGGCAACGTCAGAATTGCCTCTCTCGTTCCTTTACCTTTTCTAAAGCCAAACTGATCGTCATCTAGCACATCCTCAATTTTCTTTTCCATTCTTCTGTGTATTATTCTTGTTAGTAACTTGGATGTATGAGCTGTTAAGCTGATTCTGCGGTAATTCTCGTACTTGCCAGCCCTTGAGATTTTCTAAATTGCGTGGATGATAATTTTCCGAAAGTCGGATGGTATCTCGCAAGACTCGTACATTGTACACACCAACATGAATAGTCGTTTTGTTCTACTTTCCCCAATGATTTTAGGAATTCTATCCCTTCTGCCTTATTTGATCTTAAGTCCTCCAAAGCTCTTTTCAATTCTGATTCTAATACTGGATCCCCTACCTCCTCTAAATCGACACCTCTTTCCTCTTCTATCACATCATAAAAATTTTCCCCCTCATAGAGGCTTTCAATGTATTCTTTCCACCTATCCGCTCTCTCCTTTTCATTTAGCAGCGGAATTCCCGTTGCACTCTTATTGTTACCACCTTGGCTTTTAATGTCACCGAACATTGTTTTTACATTCCTGTATTCTGAGTCTGTCCTTCCGACAAACATTTCTTTTTCGATTGCTTCACATTTATCAAGCACCCATTGCGTCTTAGCTTCCCTGAACTTCCTATGTATTTCATTCCTCAGCGACTTGTATTCCTGTATTCCTAAGTTTCCCGGAACATTTTTGTACTTCCTCCATTTACCGATTAAATGAAGTTTTTCTTCTATTACCCATGGTTTCTTCGCAGTTACCTTCTCTGTACCTATGTTTTCTTTCCGACTTCTGGGATGGCCCTTTTTAGAGATGCCCTTTCTTCATCAACTGTACAGCCTACTGAGCTATTCCTTAGTGTCGTATCTATAGCCTCAGAGAACTTTAAGCGTATCTCGTCATTCCTTAGTACTTCTGTATCCCACTTCTTTGCGTATTGATTTATTCTGACTAATGTCTTGAATTTCAGCCCACTCTTCATCATTACTACATTGTGATCTGAGTCTATATCTGCTCATGAATACGCCTTACAATCCGGTAACTGATTTCTGAATCTCTGTCTGACCACGATGTAATGTAACTAAAATCTTCCAGTATCAGCTGGCCTTTTCCAAGTATACCTCCTCCTCTTGTGATTCTTGAACAGAGTATTCGCTATTACTACTCCTTTCTCATTCCTTGTTCCAAGCCCATATTCTCCTGTAACCCGTTCTTGTACTCCTTCCCCATACAACTGCATTCCAGTCCCCCATAACTATTAGATTTTCGGCTCCATTTTTCGTACCATATTACCCTTTCAATATCCTCATATACCTTCCCTATGTCTTCAGCTTGCGACGTCGGCAAGTATACCTGAACTATCGTTGTCGGTGTTGGTTTACTGTCGATTCTATCACTGAACTGTTCACAATAATACACTCTCTGCCCTACCTTCCTATTCATAACGAATCCTACTCCCGTTGTACCATTTTCTGCTGCTGTTGATATTACCCTATACTCATCTAACCAGATATCCTTGTCTATTTTCCATTTCACTTACGGACACCATAACGATTTTGAGCCGTATATACATGACAGAAATTCTGACATCAGCTGCAGTCGGCCACTGAAATAAACTGAACGGCGACAGGTGAGAATTTATGCCGGACTGGGACACGAATCCACATATCTCAATCATCGCGAGCGGTCGCTTCAACCTCTTCAGCTACCCGAGCGTGCTACCTGTACATTCCAAATTCCCATATGTCGCACACTACATACGTAGTGTTCTCTCTCAATTATCCTCATTGCCCGCAACGTCACCTGGTTCCCGTAAAACCTCGAAAGAGGTCCGAAAGAACAGACACCATTAGTGATCGTGCACCCGTACACGTTAGACGAAAGAGAAATTCCGATATTAGTTGAAATCGGACGTAGAAATAAATTCAGTGGTGACAAGCGAAAATTCGTGCCGGATCCGGGACCGGAACACATCTTTTCGCTTATCACAATAATCACTTTAGCTGTCTAAACATACTTCCCATCCATCCTAAATTTCCACAGCTCTATGTCACACTCCACATACTTAATGTTCCTGTCCATTATTCTTATTGCTCGCAGTCACACCTAATTCCCGATTGAGGTGAACAAAAAGTGCATCCGGAAGGTATCATTATTTGCCATCAAGGCGCATATATTTATAAATGTGGTGTTTATTCTTTCTGACATGTATGAAACAACATGTACCATTCAATGATCCTGCAGCTGGATTTATTTATTTATTTATTCAAACGAACGTCGGCCGAAGAACCTGGGACGAAGCCAACAGGCATCTGTCAACAAGTGCCCACGAAAACCTTAACAATTTTCTACTAGGCCTCTATGGGGAGGAGACTCAGAGATTTTGCCGACGTCTTGACCAACGACGGAAGAAGAGGGTGTGATTGATGTACTCTCTCGCTTTTCTGTAGCGGTGCCGAGCTGAAGGGACCACACCAGAGCTCTTGAAATGTAAGGGCCTAATCACCACCGCCCAATCACATCTTACTTATGGCAGAATGGAACGAGCTTCTCTTCGTGAGTGAATTCATGTAACACGGAGATACTCCGCAAATAAGGACGAGGAACTTCTGTGCATTTTCTATCGACTAAGAGCAACATGCATCGAGACGACTGGGAAGAGGTCGACAGAATCACTGACAGTAACCTGCAGAACAAACTGAGGGAAAGAAGAAAAACTTTGCGAGATGCGAGAAGCAAATTAAGAAGGCAGTTACCGACATGTCACGCACAGTAATCAATCTCACCGAACGACAACTAATCAGTCAGGAACAGTCTGTCCTTCCAAATCGAGGGAATTTCGTTATTATCTCGAAGATTATACCTATGGAGAATATCACTTCTAATGCCGAAGCGGCTATTCGGAAATCTACTAAAATATGCGCTGAAACTGCCAGGATACTGCGCCGAATAAAACCACTAGCTTGCAACATGAAGAAAGAAGAGTTACAAGCTATCAAGATTCATAAATCCGACAAGAATATATTGGTACTACCTTCCGATAAGGGATATGCAACTGTCGTAATGAAGAACGAAGAGTATGAGCAGAAGATCCGGGACCAGCTAAATCCGACGATGTACCGAAAACGAAGCACAGATCCGACGCAGTAGATCACACGGACTGTGATTTGGTTAATCGAGGCATCTTCTCTCTCGGCGGACATACAGGGGAACCTGCCCAACACAGAAGCCCTACCACCTCGGCTTTATGGATTACCAAATATCCGAAAGAATAATGTTCCATTAAGACCGACTGGCAGCGCTTCTGACCTACCGACGTATAAACTTGGCTTCTCGGTCCGGTCACACTTCGGAAAGGCTGTCATACACATAAAGGATTCAGTACATTCCATGAAGAAGCTGTAGAAACTAAAACTTGGACCAAACGACATCCTGATCAGCTTTGCTTTCGTTCCTTTGATTACCAAAGTGCCACTGAGCAATTTGCTGGAGTATATCGGTTCCCTTCCCACGCAAGACAAGCTCTTTCATGTATGTCTCACCACGAGCTATTTCATGTGGGACGGAAACTTTCAGTAACATCTAGAAGGTCTCACCTTGCGTAGTCTACGTAGTTCAGTGGTGGCCGACGTCTGCATGGAAAATTTCGAAGCACAGGCGCTGGACTTGGCATCTTGTAAACTTAAGGTGTGGTACAGATGCGTCGACGATACCTTCGTTGTGTGGTGCCAGGCTGAGGAACAGCTCAGTGACACCCTATGTCATCTCAACAGTCTCCATACCAACATACACTGAAGCGCCAAGGAAACTGGTATAGGCTTGCGTATTCGAATATAGAGATATGTAAACAGGCAATATAAGGCGCAGAAGTCGGCAAACGCCTACGTAAAACAAGTGCCTGGTGCAGTTGTTAGATCGGTCACTGCTGCTACAATGGCAGGTTATCAAGATTTATGTGAGTTTGAACGTGGTGTTATAGCCGGCACACGAGCGATGGGACAGAGCATCTGCGAGGTAGCAATGACGTGGTTTTTTTTCCGTACGACACGAGTGTACCGTGAATACCAGAAATCCGGTATAACATCAAATGTCTGACACCACTGCGGCCGGAAAAAGATGCTGCAAGATCTTCAGACCAAAGACGACTGAAGAGAATCGTTCAACGTGGCAGAAGTGCAACCCTTCCGGAAAATGGTGCAGATTCCAATGCTGGGCCATCAACCAAGTGTCAGCATACGAACCATTCAACGAAACATCATCGATGTGGGATTTCCACTCGTGTACCCTCGATGACTGCACGACACAAAGCTTTACGCCTCCCCTGGACCCGTGAAAACCGACATTGGACTGTTGATGACTGAAAACATGTTACCTCATTGGACGAGTGTCATTTCAAATTGTATCGAGCGGATGGACGCGTACGCGTATGGAGACAATCTCATGAAACCATGGACCCTGCATATCAACGGGAGACTGTTCACAGCGGTGGAGGTTCTATAATTGTGCAATTGGAGTGATATGGGAGGCCTGACAGATGACACGTACGTAAGCATCCTGTCAGATCACCTGCATCCATTCATGTCTATTGTGCATTACCACGGAGTTGGACAATTCCAGCAGGACAATGTGACACTCCACACGTCCACAATTGCTTCAGAGTGGCTCCATTATTGGACAAATCTGTGATGCCTTGAAACGTGCTGTTCAGAAGAGGTCACCACCCTCTCTTACTCTTACGGATTTATGGACAGCCCTGAAGCATTAATGGTGTCAATTCCCTCCAGCACTACTTCAGACGTTATCTAGTCCATGCCACATCATGTTGCGCGTGTTTGCGGGGGCGCTAGACGATATTATGAAGGTGTACCAGTTTCTTAAATCTTTAGTATATAATTTACTATGTACAAACAGCTACTTTCTTTTAGATCTGCTGGTCATGAGGGGTGGTGAAAACCTGGCACACAACTTGTACCGAAAACCGGCACGCACGTACCTATACCTGGAGAAACTATTAAATCACTACCCGAGCTATAGAAGAGACGCGATCAACACGCTTGTAACCCGAGCAAGCCCAATATATGAGCCACAGCACCTCAGGCTGGAGGTGCAACACCTGGCACGTGTTCTGAGAAGCAATGGGTACTCCACCAGTTACGCAAGAAGTCTTACAGCATCAAACACTCGGCGAAGTGACACAATGGAAAAAGAAATGTCGTGTTCGGTCATTCAGCCAAACATTTCCAGAGTGGCGGACAGAAGCGGTCGTCTACTGCGCATACACGGTGTAACGACTATTAAAAAAAAATCGGCGAAGGAGACAAGGAACCCTCTTGTTATGTCCTGAATATATCGAATACCAAGTACATTTTGAAATGTCTGTGTTGGAACGACTGGACGAGCAATCAACAGTAGGATCACTGAACATAAACGGAATTGCAGTTTCGGGCAAATAGAGAACTGGCTATGGCGGAACACGCGCTGTATGAGATCGACGACATACTGAAATTAGCCGACACGGAAGTTCTTGCTGTAGAGAAGAGCTGTCACACCCGCTTGTTCAGAGAAGCTACAGAAACACACAAACATGAGAACAGCTTCAACAAGAAAGAAGATAGCCTCAAGGTGATTGGATCCTGGATCACAATGCTGCAGAGAACAACCGCTGCAGGCAGCAACGAGAGAACCGCAGTGCAAATGACCACAGAAAAACGCCTGGACGTAGACGCACCAGGTACACTTAATCCGCAATCGCGAAGCTCAATCCAGTCTACCATCAGCAATGGAGGGAGAAGCATCGACAATGCCAGCCACCACGGTAGCGAAAAGACAGAAAAATTGTCAAACAAAAGTCGGCCGAAGAAACCGAGACCGAAGTAACAGGCAATTTGTCAGTATTAGTATTTCACACAATCGCTTTTGTGAAGTGCACATTTGTATAAAATGTATAGTCTCAATACAGAGGAAGGTAGGATACAATGAGCGGAACTTGAAACTTACGAAGCTACTATCATTTGAAATGTTAATGATTACCAAGTTAGATAAATTACATCAACGAACAACATGGCGGTGTACAGTTAGTCAACAGAACCCAGAACCCCATCGAGAAAAGCAAACGAAGGCGTTGTCAATCCAGTTTAGAGCAGAAGCGTAACATCAAAAACTGTAAAAAAATAAAATCTTTACAGTCACAAGTTTAAGATATTTCAGTACACTGAAAATTAGTTTTATGTCGTACCTATCAAATGGTGTTTCTTGTTCACTAAGAACGATCAAAGACTTGTAGTGGGAAACCGAGCACTAGCAGTTCCTGTTAATCGAAATCTGCACTAAAAGTTGAAAAATTAAATGGATTGTTTTCTCTGGAGGAAAAGAGAACATTTTTCCATTTCCACCAATAAATTTGACTTGAGCTCTGAAGTGCTGGCACCGAAGAAAAAGCAGAACCTCTAGTCGCGGTGCACTTGCGAAATACATCGTTCATGTGGGATTTTCCATATTTTGAGCACACATTTTAAGCCAAATCTGTTTCAGATTTTTTGTTCTCTGCCTCAAACATGGTGCCAACGATTGCTCTTACCATAACCTACAGTTGCTTCATAAAATTTGTAGCCTTCAGTTGCATTGATTAATTTCGTAATAGATGCATGAGAGGAGATATTGGTGTGTACATTAAATAACTAGGTTACAAAAATTACTGTGATTTTAGAAGAAGTGGTTACAGAAGCAATTTACAACCACACATTTGTAACTTGAGTGAGAATGTTGTTGCAAAATTGTGACTAATGTGCTGCCTTTCAACCTTCAGTCTTCCAGACATAATCCTTACATTATTTTTGGTACACCTTCTCCAACTTTAATTTCTGTTAGACTGTAACTTTACCTTTCATGTAAAGCGCTGACCTCCTTTCAGAATATCTCATATGTATTCTGTGTAACAGAAAAGCAATGAGCACGTTATTGTACTAGAAGCAAGAGACTGAAAAATACATTTAGTGACGTCAGAATTAGACAGAAGCAGATTCTAATAATATTCTCTTACTTAAAAAAAGGGGATGAATTATCAACTCAGTTGTTTCAGTAAAACCACAGAATGTCATATCCTCACCAACAGCAATGAAAATCAAAAATTAACTTATTTTACACATAATAACCGACTTAAGAAAATCATAATTACCGGCCTTTACACATCACATGAAAACCACAAAGAACACCATTTGTTGTCCGGCAGATTGTGGAGGGTTGCAGGTTGAGGAGTTTCATGTTGAAATCTTCGACAGCTATCAGCTGATAAAGTCACCGGTCTTCTGACTGGTTTGATTCAGCCCGCCGTCTCCAGCCATCCCGATTTAGGTTTTCCGTGATTTCCCTAAAATCGTTTCAGGCAAATTCCGGGATGGTTCCTTTGAAAGGGCACAGCCGATTTCCTTCCCCGTCCTTCCCTAACACGAGATTGCGTTCCGTCTCTAATGACCTCGTTGTCGACGGGACGTTAAAAAAAAAAAAAAATCGGCCCGCCACGAATTCTCCTCCTGTGCCAACCTCTTCATCTCAGAGTAGCACTTGCAACCTGTGTCCTCAATTATTTTCTAGATGAGAACCAATCTCTCTCTTCCTCTACAATTTTCACCCTCTAAAGCTCCCTCTATTACGATGCAAGTTATTCCCTGATGTCTTACCGTAACAGGTGTCCTACTATCCTGTCCCTTCTTCTCAGTGTTTTCACTTTACTCCTTTCGTCGCCGATTCTGTAGAGAACCTAATTCCTTACCTAATCAGTCCACCTAATTTTCAGCATTCTTCTCCAGCAGAACAGCTAAGATGCTTCGATACTCATCTTTTTTGATTTTTCCAGAGTCCATGATTCACTGCATACAATGATGAGCTCCAAACGTACAATCTCAGAAAGTTCTTCCTCAAATTAAGGCCTACGTTTGGTACTAGAAGACTTCTCTTGTTCAGTAAAGCCCTTTTTGTCAGTCTACTCTACTTTTGATGTCCTCCTTGCTCCGTCCGCCGTTCGTTGTTTTGATGCCTAAGTAGCAGAATTCAATAACTTCATCTACTCCGTGATCACCAATCCTGATGCTAAGTTTCTCGATTTTCTCATTTCTACTACTTCTCATTATTTTCGTCTTTCTTCGACTTACTCTCAAACCGCATTCTTCACTCATTAGACGGTTCATTTCATTCAGCAGATTCTTCAGTTCTTCTTGCCTTTCACTGAGAATAACAATGGCATCAGCGAATGATATCGTTGACATCCTTTGACGAAGAATTTTAACTCCACTTTTGAACCTTTCCTTTATTTCCCTCATCGTTTCATTGATGTATAGATTGCACAATAGAGGCGAAAGAACTACATGCCTGTCTTACACCCTTTTTAATCCGTGAACTTCGTTCTCCGTTTGTCACTCTTATTCTTCTTGTACATATTGTATACTATCCGTCTATTCCTGTAGCTTACCCATATTTCTTTCAGAATTTCGAACACCTAGCACCAGATGACAAATCCTGTAAATGTGTCTTGATTTTTATTTAGTCTTGCTTCTATTATCAACCGCAATATCAGAGTAACCTCTGCCCGCATCTCGTGGTCGTGCGGTAGCGTTCTCGCTTCCCACGCCCGGGTTCCCGGGTTCGATTCCCGGCGGGGTCAGGGATTTTCTCTGCCTTGTGATGGCTGGGTGTTGTGTGCTGTCCTTAGGTTAGTTAGGTTAACGTAGTTCTAAGTTCTAGGGGACTTATGACCATAGATGTTAAGTCCCATAGTGCTCAGAGCCATTTGAACCAGAGTAACCTCTCTGGTACCTTTACCTTTCCTGAAGCCAAACTGATCGTCATCTAACACGTCCTCAATCTCCTTTTCCATCCTCTGTATACTATTCTTGTCAGCAACTTGGCTCTGTATACTATTCTTGTCAGCAACTTGGATGCATGAGCTGTTTACTTGTCTGTGCGATAATTCTCACCCTTTTCAGCTCTTGCTATTTTCAGAAATGTGGGGATGATGTTTTTCCGAAAGTCAGATGGCATATCGTCAGTCTACACACCAACTTGACTAGTCATTTTGTTACTACTTCCCCCAATTATATTAGAAATTCTGATGGAATGTTATGTATCCTTTCTGCGTTATTCGATCTTAAGTCGTCCAAAGCTGTTTTAAATTGTGGCTTTTCTAATACTTGGATACCCTACCTCTTCTTTATCTACTACTGTTTCTTCTTCTATCACAACAAACAAGTCTTCCCTCTCGTGGAGGACTTCAGTGTACTCTTTTCACCTATCAGTTCTCTCCCCTGGATTTAACAGAGAAATTTTCAGTGCACTCGTGGTGTTACCACCCTCGCTTCTAATTTCACCCAAGATTGTTTTGACTTTACTAAATGCTGAGTCAGTCCTTCTACCGACTGCCATTTCTTTTCCGAATGGTTCAAATGGCTCTGAGCACTATGGGACTCAACATCTTAGGTCATAAGTCCCCTAGAACTTAGAACTACTTAAACCTAACTAACCTAAGGACATCACACACACCCATGCCCGAGGCAGGATTCGAACCTGCGACCGTAGCGGTCCCGCGGTTCCGGACTGCAGCGCCGGAACCGCACGGCCACCGCGGCCGGCTTTCTTTTCCGATTTCTTTACATTTTTCAAGCAGCCATTTCGCCTTTACTTCCCTGCACTTTCTCTTTATTTAATTCCTAAGTGATTTGTGTCTCTATATTTCCGAATTTCCCTTAACATTCTTGTACTTCCTTCTTTCACCGATCAGCTGTATTTTGTTCATAATATGTAATTATTCATTTTTATAGTCTCTTGGGAACATTCTGATTTATACGGGCTGTGATTGAGAAATTGCCCATCAGTGTATCGGTTGTGTCGTTTTCAAAGGAAACGATTTAGGTAAGCTAAGGAAAAATTCAGTCTGGACGACAAGACGTAGAATCGGTTCTCGGCTCTCTCGGAGTCCGGTGTTCTATCCACTAGGTCAGCTCGTTCGCTCTCACTGTATTAGAGATTGTTGTCTTTAGAGCAGTAATATATGTGACTTCGATTAATGGTACTACAGGAATCGATCAATTGAATGTGTGTGTGCGTCTGTGTGTGTGTGTGTGTGTGTGTGTGTGTGTGTGTGTGTGTGTGTGAGTGCGTGTGCGCGTGTGTGTGTTGTGTGTGTGTGTGTGTGTGTGTGTGTGTGTTTGTGTGTGTGTGTGTGTGTGTGTGTGTGTGTGTGTGTGTGTGTGCGTGTGTGTGTGTGTTTCCATGTGTTTGTTCCTGTGGTAGGTGTTCTTGTGTTTGATGGCACACAAAAAGCACTGTTCACCGTTTGTTGCACGGACATACCTGAGCAAACGTTGGTGCGTTTGAATGCACTGGCACAGCTGGTTATACATGTTATCGTGAAAATTCGTTTGTCTGCCTACTACAATTCTACAGCTGGCAGACGCTGCTACATCTGGTCGCAAAGCCTTGATGCGGGCATTGAGAATCCTAAACTGCACCACTGTGTGAATCATGACGACGGCGAAAAAGCAATCGATGGTGACGCCCACGAAGGTGATGAACATCGACGATAAGCACTGCAGAGAGTACAAGAGGGCGTACAGGTAGACACTGGTGGTGTCGGCGCCCGGCACCTGCACGAACGGCAGTTTTCGCTGCCCAGGGTAGGCGATCAGTGGCATCGGCAGCCAGATACCGCCCTGCAGGAACAGGTAGCCGTACGCGAACAGCGTGATGTACACCGCCTTCCTGTGCGACGCCTTCAACATAGCTCGCAGGCTCTCGTCCGAGGCGCAGAACTCCTTTTGGGCAGATACCATCTGGTCCGTACGGCGCACCAGCACGTTGAACATGGGCCGCCGACGAATGAAGAACGCGAGTTTGACGAAGCCGCCGCAGACGGACAGTATGTGGATGAGGGCCATGGTGACCTCCTGCAGATCGCTCCAGCTGACGTAGACGCCCGCCAGGTCCTGCGCCAGCCCTCCGAGGCCCATCGCGAATATGAAGACCGTGTAGGCATGGAAGAGAGCCGAGCCGGGCAACGGCCACACCCCCCACACGTTCAGCTGGCGGATGTTGTACTTCAGCACAGAGTCTGCAGTGTCTCCCCACGTGAGAACGTCTCCTTCCGTCGCTTTGTCACGTGTGTTTCTGCGCTCCATTTTGGTCTTGGCAATAATAGGGTGAACCATAAAACCTAGTTTAGGCCCGCCTATGTTAACCAGGTCAGCGTCTTAACGTAGATTAATCCATCTACAAAGCCTACTCGTCCTTTACGAAAGAGAACTTCATAAACTTTTCTCGTCTCTTCGCTGTTCTCTAGAAACCTGTTATTCTGCCTCGAAAAAAAAGAGAGAATACGACTTCCGAACGCCGCAGCTTCTAATTAGTAGCATAGAATGTAATAATGGAAGGTACACTGCGGCATTAAACACGGTATAATACGGAGGTAAGCTTAAAATTCTGTGCGATATTTATAAAAGGCACGGCATAGCAAGCTTCGTGCCTCAGTGGAGTTAATAACAAGTTTCAAATCAAACAGAATATACGTGCACGGGCAGATCTTTTGTTCACACACTGTGAAACTCTTAAAGAATAAACAAAGGCTTTATATCCGCCGTTTACATTTCTGTAATACGCTTACCCTTAATTAGAGGGTTTTCAGCGAGTAAATATTTCAGCGGGTGATGAAACGATCGTTTCGGTAGTTCTGTGTGAAATATTTCATGTGCACGTGCTTAAAGGATCGGAAAACATCTGCATCTAGAGAACAGGTAAAGGTGGTCTTATCCAGAGACTCTGGTTCCATGGACACGTTTTTGATGATATGTTGACAAAACAAAGGAAAATATGAATGCGTTATACATCAGGTCACACACTGAACACCTTAACATCAATTCCTTGCATGCGTTTCGCTTTCCTTGACATACAAATTCGTGTCAAGCATTAATAGTTTAAGGAAAGAGATACTGGTATCGAGAAGGTTAACTAATATTTCTAGATCATGGCGAACACACTACCAGTAGTATGAACTTCTGTAATCAAAGGACTAGGGGGGTCATAGAAAGCAAAAGAAAAATAAGAATAAACCGACGAACTTAACGCAATACACTAGAAAACACAAACCTAAGGAATTAAGTGGTTCTGTTGGTAATGTAAAACGCAAAATTTGGCAAGGAAAATTGATGAAACGTTGCACGATTAGTAATAGCCTTGGGTAAGCGTCGTTATCTTGTGAAGTTAGTGCGCTCGGTTTTGAGTCCTTACAGCGCATAATATACTGCATCCAAATGAAAAGTAACAGCGACTTTATTTCTGTTATCAAATGATAAGTTACCATATGTGCACTTGGTCTATCTGGAATTATATGGAGTCGAGTGAATATACGAACCGTAGTGTAAGCATGATATTAAGACAAGATATTCAACGTAAATTTTCATTGGGATCTATAGAAGACTTGTCGAGAAGCAGAAGGACGTTCTACCAACACCACATAAAATTAATGACAGTGGAAATGCTGAGTTATAGTCTGGCAGCAAAAACAAATGTAATGTCAATATCAAAACCGTGTCAATCATCATAGTATTTACTTGTTGGTGCCACGATGTCAACTTAGGTCGATTCATAAAATTCTTCACGTCTTGCTTGTACAACTCTTCCTCGTGCTCCCTTCACGCACCTGCTACGTATTCCAAACCTTATAAGTTTTTAAGTTTCCGAAATAATGATTAACATTCCGGACACAAAGTCAGATTGTTTTGGGACTATTTCTTTCTCGGTTACAAGTTCTTTTCATTCATTTTATTTAGATTCATCGCACCTGTTTCTAATTTCATTCCTAGGGAACATACATTATATGATCGGAAGTATCAGGATACCTGTTAATGGAGATTAATATTGAGGTTTCTCTACCCGTTTCCGGGTACATATTGAACGAGGTGTCTGAATATCTGTGGAGGGACAGAGCCAATTCTTCTTCAAGAGATGAAACCAAAGACGGTAGTGACGTTGGACGCTGGATTCTCGAGCGAATCAACGTTGTAATTGAGTAAGAACCCTGTGCAAATGAGTCCATTTCAGGAATATTATTGTCCGCAAACCACTGAGTCACTCATGCTGTTTCATCTGCTGATACATACAATCGTCGTTTACGAACAGTTCCTGTATGGTAGACAGGACACAATTGTGTATAGTGTGTTCATATGCTTCTGCATTTAGTATTTGCTTAATCCCAGTGAGGGAACAACAACGTTACCAAGATAACAAACCCCAACAACGTAACTTCATCTTTTCCGTTAAGTGTTTGCGCTATACATGATAGCAGGTAACTTTCTCCAGATATTCGCAAAATGCAATCCTTCTATTTCATTGCCACACAGTATAATATGATTCATCACTCAAAAATCACTGTTTCCAGTAATCCACTGCCCAGTAGTGTCGCTCTTTGCACCACGTCAAGCCCCGCTTAGCGTTGCCGAAAGAAATGTGCGTCTTATAAGGAGCTCCTCTACAGATGCACCCCATTATTTTTAACTTCAAACACACAATTGTCCAGCTATCTGCACTGCTGGTAGCAATTTGAAACTCACAAGTGATTCCTTCCACTGAGTTCATGGTATTATGTAGCCGTCCTTGACAGTGCTCCACGGTCGCGGTCCGCAGTACACGAGGTCTGATTGGTCTTGATTTACCTGTGATTGTTCGTTCGCTTTCAGACTTAATCACAACGTCGATTTGGGCAGCTACGGAGGGTTAAAATGACTTTACTTAGACGACCCCAATGACTGCTGTACGTTAGAAGTCACTAGGCTCTCCTAAACGACCCATTCTGGTGTTACTGCTCCTCTGCTTGCAACACAAAACCCCCCGCCCCAAAGTTTATGCTGCCGTATCACCCTCTCGTGACATAACGACCATTCCAAGTTACAAAGTGTAAACTGCTGCTAGAAGAAAATTTCCGTTACCCTATCATAGATTCACTGGTAGTGTGTGGTCCTGCGTTGACGTGAGTGAAATTACCATCGGTGTTTTCGTTAACTCTTTTTCTCTGTAAAAAAGATTATGCTATGTCGTTCGCATACGTAAGATGAGAATTTTCTGAACTCCACTGACGTTTGTTCTACGAGTTCACTTTCTGAATTTCCAAATAGAGGGGAGGGGGGGGGGCAGCTTCTTGCGTTGTTTCAATTACTGCATTATTATGTTCAAGAGACCACGATGGCACGATGGAGGTGAAACAGATGCCAAAGTGAAAGGGATTTTCGTTCAGATCGAACATAAATAAACAGATCTGATGTATATATAGGTCACCTAGAACCAGGAGACATTGTTTCGCAACTCGCGCACATGTCAGCACCGAAACGCATGGCGTACGCACAAAGGAGAGCAGGATTGGGGATTCAAACCGACCCCTGGAGTACTGTGAGTAAGAGTTAGATTTCCCATAAGAGCAGGTGTTAGCGTTGACCTGCGCATGGGATCGGCACGGTGAATGCCTGGTTCCTTTGTGTTCTCACACTTACCGTATGTGGAACAACTCCTAACGCGTACCTAATGCAAAAGAGGAGGTCGCGTTGTCTGACGACAGTAGCTGATCAGTGGGAATGAGCTCTCCCTACTGATCTACGTTTCCAAAATCCTATCTTCCATGGTACACAAGAGATCGAGCGAGGTCATTATTTTCCTGGAATTTACTCACTTACATAAATGAAATCACAAGATCCACGCCGCGCGGGATTAGCAGAGTGGTCTGAGTCGTTGTAGTCATGGACTACGAGGCTGGTCCCGGCGAAGGTTCGAGTCCTCCAAAATGGTTCAAATGGCTCTGAGCACTATGCGACTTAACTTCTGAGGTCATCAGTCGCCTAGAACTTAGAACTAATTAAACCTAACTAACCTAAGGACATCATACACATCCATGCCTGAGGCAGGATTCGAACCTGCCACCGTAGCGGTCGCTCGGTTCCAGACTGTAGCGCCTAGAACCGCACGGCCACTCCGGCCGGCTCGAGTCCTCCCTCGGGCATGGGTGTGTGTGTGTGTTTGTCCTTAGGATAATTTAGGTTAAGTAGTGTGTAAGCTTAGGGACTGATGACCTTAGCAGTTACGTCCCATAAGATTTCACACACATTTGAATTTTTTTTTTTTTTTTTAACAAGGACCACGGCCTGCCCTGAACACGGAGAAGCTGTTTAAAACAAAGGCAGCATATATTGTTCTGTCAGGACTGACTGAAGCTACTAATTAAGTTCTTCGTAATATTTTCTATGCTACACAGCCTTTAAGCCGGCCGAAGTGGCCGAGCGGTTCTAGGCGCTACAGTCTGGAGCCGCGCGACCGCTGCGGTCGCAGGTTCGAATCCTGCCTCGGGCATGGATGTGTATGATGTCCTTAGGTTAGTTAGGTTAAAGTAGTTGTAAGTTCTGGGGGACTGATGACCACAGATGTTAAGTCCCATACTGCTCAGAGCCATTTGAACCATTTGAACAGCCTGAAAAAAGGACAGAAACACTCAGAAGACATGGTCGAATGTCGGTGTAACTTCATACTTTTACGAGAACACACCATCGGGGGTTATGAAAACGTTTAGAGTTGCAATTCTCTGTGACCGTTCGAATGTGCACCAGCTTGCGATAGTGTTGGTCATAAGTAGCGTTGTTATCAGGCCTGGTAGAGTATACAGGCCGTAATGAGTAAATTTTTCCAACGTACGACAGTGAGCGCATGTGTGCGTACTCATGTGAGACAGCATTATGTTTGCCTGACAGACCGTGATAAACGTAAGAAAAATTATGTACTCGCATTTATAATTTATTCTAAATGAATAGCAGTAAATGAGCCAACATACTTTGCCCCAAGACGTCGGTAGCCCAATTTAAAATCGATCTTAATGTGGGGAACATCAGCCGTATACAGAAAAAGTAGAATAAGAATAAAGTGGTAAATCAAATGGATGTCAATGATATAAAAACTGATATGTGTAGGTGGTAAAAGCTACGTTACACTGGGAAGCTAAAATAAATCTCAAAGCTTATATGATGTACAATAAGACAAGTTCAGATAAAATACTGCATACAAAATAGTCCGCCATCGAAATAAAAGGGTTGGAGAAAGGAAAACATAATATGCTATACATAAATACGTAAGGCTTTGCACCGTAGCGACAACATGAGGTCCGCAGTGACCGCCTAGACGAAGTGAGCTCAACCGGCGCCAGAGCTGATAAGGAAAACGGGCAGATTATGTCCCTTGGACAAACAGGCAGGAGCTTCTGAGCGATATTTAAAGAAAGCCTAAATGTAGCTAACTATAAGTCAGCTTGAAGTAACCTTCGGCGTGAGGAGGGACATACCATTACAAATTTGCAAAATAATTTAAAAATTGCTCTTCGGGCAAAGGAGGAACATAATCTCAACATTCTCGAAGAGATCGAAAAATCAAGGCGCAAAAAGCATCTCCCAATTTATAGCCTCATTGGACAGCTAAAGTTGCGTCATTGCAATAGTTTATCAAACTTCTACTGCTTAAACAGAACAACCTACACTGATTTTGTATTGGCGATTTTCCACGAACAATACGAGACTGGAACAGAAGGGAGAACCGATAGAGGTATTCAAGGTATACTCCGCACGCACCGTCAGGTGGCTTGCGGAGTATGGACGTAGATGTAGATGTAGATAGGTCTACTCACTAATTTAAACCATTTTTACACGCGACTATTTCATAGTCGTTCCTGAAGCGACATTTCCCTACTCCGTTTTTCCGTGCCTAACCTCTGCTATTGTTATGCACTGTGAGATTTCAACAACACTGTTTTTGCATTGGCGATTTATAAAGAAGCGCCGGCCGGGTTGGCCGAGCGGTTCTAGGTGCTACAGTCTGGACGCGCGCGACCGCTACGGTCGCAGGTTCGAATCCTGCCTCGGGCATGGATGTGTGTGATGTCCCTAGGTTAGTTCGATTTAAGTAGTTCTAAGTCCTAGGGGACTGATGACCTCAGAAGCCAAGTTCCACAGTGCTCAGAGCCATTTTAGCCATTTTTATAAAGGAGTTTATTGTTAAAGTTCTATGTAATTCCATTTATTTTATAATATCCAACTATGCGTGGTTGCCCTCTTTTTTCAAAAACAAAATAAAATGACAGTTGTATTATAGTTTCTTCTACCTTTAACGTGTAAAGGTAATTGCAAATATGCTACCTAACTTTCTCTGCCACTGTTTCAAATACTATTCCCTTGTCGCCTTCCTTCGCATAGTTTCGTACGCGCTTGCGTCCGTTTTCCTAACCACCGCCGGTGCTGGTTCAGCTCAGTTAGTCTACGCGGGCACTGCGAACTTCATGTTGTCACGACGATGTTAGGCCTTAGCTATGTCTGTTTAAGATTTTGTGCTTTCCTTTCTCCATCCATTTTATTTCGATGACGGTCTATTATGTGTGCAGCGTTTTATCTAAACTTGACTTATCATACAATCATACAAGCTCTGCTTTGAGATTTATTTTACCTTGCCAGTACTCACCACCTATATACATCACTTGCTTTATCTCTGGCATCCATTTGGTTCACCACTTTATTCTTATTCTACTTTCCTGTCTCTGAGCGATGTTCCACTCATTCTGCTCTATTTTAAAATGGGCTACCGACGTCTTGGGACAAAGTATCTACTGCTTATCATTTGCAATAAATTATAAATGTGAGTACATAATTTTTCCTACGTTGTTCGGTGTATAATACAACTAGGTTTTAACCGAAACAACACCTTTATTCGTTTTAACTCTTATTTACATACAACTGGACTCCTGAATCTGTGGCTCTAACGCCGTGAAAGTAGTTGGATCACAAATAAAGATTTATCATGCAGCTGACTGTGTGGTGGGATCGTACGGTATCCAGATTTGTGGGCGTTCGGCTGTGGAAGTAGGCCGGTGGAGGGCTCCATGGGAACATGAGGTTAGACACAATCGCCGCCAAGGTCCCGTGGAGCACGTCGGACTACCACTATGGAGGATCGTCGTATTGCGTACGAGGCACATCCTAATCCCTTCACATCGGCGCTCGACTCCCGAGAACTCCATGTAACATTCCCTGTCAGCCCGTACAGTTGGTCGGAGACTAGGGGTAACCGGAATAAGGCAACACTTTCTCATTCGCACACTGCCATTAACAACACAATACGGACTGTTGCGTGTAGAGTGTTGCCGTGGAGGTGACGCATGGACTGCCGATGAATGGTTCAAATGGCTCTAAGCACTATGGCACTTAACATCTGAGGTCATCAGTCCCCCTAGATTTAGAACTACTAAGCTAAGGACATTACACACATCCGTGCCCGAGGCAGGATTCGAACCAGCGACCGCAGCAGCAGCGCGGTTCCGGACAAGCGCCTAGAACCACTCGGCCACAGAGGCCGGCACTGCTGATGAATGGCGTCATATTGTGTTCAGCGATGAATCGCGGTTCTGCGATTGTAATCACCCAAATAACGTCGCACATCGTCTCAACCCGCGAGGTCTCATTTCTTCTCCTTCTTTGTTTTCTACGTTTGTTGTCAGTTAGTGTATATTCTCTCTTTAGTAATACAAATCCTTCTACCAAGTCCGCCTTAACAATGAATTCCTGGCGTAAAGGTATAGACTTGCACGTAGTTTGAATTACTTCCTTAATTCACATTGAACATTCTCTCTCTAAGACAGAACTCGAAACCTGCTATCTAGTGAGTCGCTACTTTACTGGTCAGTAAAAAGTTAGAAACTGCACATCATAGTTTTCAGGGTAGTATGGTCGCAAGGTACTACACGCTTCACTAGTATTCAGTAATCTGATTGCTACGTGGAGTTCACCAGCACACAAGTCATAATTTCGTCAAAAAATCTCGAAACTTCCAGAAGCGTCATGTACAACAGATCTCTAAAGTTTCTGAAACAATAATTGTCTGGACTAAACGAATTACATTTTCACAAAATTATCACTACTTATCTTCTCTCTACCAATCGTCAATCATCACACCTCGAGATGAACGAGAACAAATCTCTGCTACTTGCAGAACACACGATGGTTCCCCATTCTTTATGGCTGAAATATAATGCAGCCAGTCACCTTCATAAATTTTCACGGGCAGAGTAGAATTTCCTTCCTTCCCAAAACCCAACTCAGAATATCATTTAATTATTTCCAATTTTTTGTATTTTTCGAAAACAAATAAACTCAATAAATCCCGCCTTTACTTAAGGACAGAAAATTCCGTTTCTAGAATCCGTGGATTGGCTGAATTACAACAACCATTTCATGCCTGTTATGTTGATACACTGACGATTACATTATGTGACGTACACGCCCATACATCGTTAATTACTGACAATACCAAGTCTCACAATAACATGAATGTTCTATTCACCCCTCACTGACCTTGACAGCAGATTAATTGAAGCTAATAATGTCAAACAACTAATAATAATAATAACGGTTTTAAAATTGAAAACAAAATACTATTTAATTAACAATTTATCGGCAAGATGTTTAATTTAAAAGATCTTCTGTTGAATGCACAAAACACATATTAATTGGTCACGATGCTGCTTTTAATTGAAAGCTACAAAATGGTTCAAATGGCTCTGAACACTATGGGACTTATCATCTGAGGTCATCAGTCTCCTAGAACTTAGAACTACTTAAACCTAACCAAAGGACATCACACACATGAATGCCCGAGGCAGGATTCTAACCTGCGACCGTAGCGGTCGCGCGGTTCCAGACTGTAGCGCCTAGAACCGCTCGGCAACTCCGGCCGGCCAAAAGCTAGAAAACTTTTAGGTAATTTTACGTAGGTAATTTTGAATATCTGAGGTGTAAAACAGAAATGCGTACGGAATTTAACAGTTGTTATTCTGAAAGGCTACATAAAGTTGCATACCGATTAGTAGATGGGAAACGACTTTACTATTTTTGGAAGTTTGTTCTGTCTACGCAATTTTTAAGTGCACTGCGGGACCAATCCCCAAAAGTGTAGACCAATCCCCAAAAGTGTAGAAGCAAATAAGGAATAAGGACAGCAAACACAAAAATGATTTGGTTACGCTGTCCAGTTACATTAATGCGATCACCTGTCAAAAGCATGAAAAATCACCTTTTGCAGCGCGGACTCGGGAGAACGTGCAAGAAGAGAGAGAATGAGGTTATGATTCCTGACACGGATAAGAAGTCATATCGACTGCAGTGTCGTGGTCAGTTTGTAATGCTATTGTAAATATAATACTGCCATTAATCTGTATATTTTAAAATTTTTTGTTCCGTAATAATTTTGAAAAATTAAGCAAATACTATAACGAAAGTAAGCTTTTGTTAAGTGTAGTTTATCTGTTAAAAATAACCTCTTTGACGTAGGTGGAATAAACGTATTAAAACATATTTTGTAAATAATTATGTAATATTTCAAGTACAACTGTAATTAATTATGTCAATTTTGTATGTATATGCCGTCATGCAACTGTAGATGGTTCATACTTAGGGCTTTTGTAAGCAGAAGTGTAAATTGAAAAGGTGTAGGGATCGTAGGTAGAACGGAACTCCGTTCTGTGGTGGAATGGAAAAGATGGTGGGGAGCGAGAGTGAGTTTGACGCGCAAGTGGCTCACACAGTCGGTAGCTGGCCTGCAAGTGGTGAACACGCATTACGTTGGTCAAGCACTAGAGGCCCCGAATTTAACTGCAAGACTGGGTCTTGGCCTCGGAAGTGTTCTACATGATTGGCGCAGTACGGCAATAAATTAATAGCTCAGAAATTTGCAATTTTATCGTAGCCACCAAGAGGAAGACAGCTATGTACATCAAGAGCCGTACCTGCGCAATGTTACTATGCAGCACCGCCTCACACCACCTTCGACATCAGTAACAGGCAAAGTACTTTATTTAGAAGTGTATCATAGTATGAACCATCCATATTCAATCAGTGTAATATAAGTGTTAAATGTACCTTTGTGTTTAACCGTAATTTTCCTATTTCATTTACCTCAGTAGGGTCCTTACCTAAACGAATTTATTCCGAGTATCCTGATGTTTATTGAAGCTTGAATAATAGTAAATTACTGGCAATAGTACTGTTTTGGTAGTAAATTCTGAAAATCATTATTAAATACTAAAGTTTGCACGTATCAGTTTAAGGGCCACCACTTGCGTGACCATGAGGATAAGTTTTCAATAGCGTTTCTGAAAGTAAAGTAACTGAATTGTTTAACTGCAACAATCTTAACAGTAATTGTTCGTTTTGCTTCTCCATGTCAAAGAAAGCCAGAAAAAACATTAACAAATAAGAGTCCTAAAGAAATGAAATTTAGTCGTGGTAAACAATAATTTTGGTTATATGAATGATAGGTATAAGTTTAATAATTTTTGTATCCTTGTTGAAACATTTGTGTGTCTTCTTTAAATAATTACTGAAGTATAGTGATAAATTCCATAAGTAACAGAAAGTGGAATTAATAGTACTTACTGCCAAGTGACCGTAGTAAATGGAAAATAAGTGGTTGTGTTTAAATTACGGAGTAAGTGAAAGTAGTTATTTACTCAGTGTCGAAAATTGACTTCATCTTTTTGTGTAGGTACTGTGCTCGATTTGGGCTGGCGGCCGTTTTATTAAGGAATCCGGTTTATTGTTAAAACAGGCTTTGTCTGATAAAAGGTTTCCAAAAGTAATTATTCTCACTGTTTGTACCACAAACTGTATGATTTGGAGAAAAATAGTTCGATAATTTACCATTAGGTTGAACACGCTTACAATCTCTCTCCGAGAGTCGATGGTTTGGAGTATTAGTGCTGCGTAATTTTGTAGTTGTGTTCCTGCCGCTACTTACTGCACAGTTCTGACATTCAGAATCGCAGATCTTCCGTCTTTACAGTGATAGAACTTAAACGTTCTGGTACCGTATTGACGAGAACGCGAAAGTACCGTTGCAAGTTGCGCTAGGTTGCTACGCTGAGAATCAAATGGTTCAAATGGTTCTGAGCACGGTGGGACTTAACATCTGAGGTCATCAGTCCCCTAGAACTTAGAACTACGTAAACCTAACTAACCTAAGGACATCACACATATCCATGCCCGAGGCAGGATTCGAACCTGCGACCGTAGCCTAGAACGTCTCGGTCACAGTGGCCGACCGCTGAGAATCAATGGCGCGAACAGCCCAATAGAGGTGGTCCCAAATATTCTACATCTACATCTACATCCATACTCCGCAAGCCACCTGACGGTGTGTGGCGGAGGGTACCTTGAGTACCTCTATCGGTTCTCCCTTCCATTCCAGTCTCGTATTGTTCGTGGAAAGAAGGATTGTCGGTATGCCTCTGTGTGGGCTCTAATCTCTCTGATTTTATCCTCATGGTCTCTTCGCGAGATATACGTAGGAGGGAGAAATATACTGCTTGACTCTTCGGTGAAGGTATGTTCTCGAAACTTTGACAAAAGCCCGTACCGAGCTACTGAGCGTCTCTCCTGCAGAGTCTTCCACTGGAGTTTATCTATCATCTCCGTAACGTTTTCGCGTTTACTAAATGATCCTGTAACGAAGCGCGCTGCTCTCCGTTGGATCTTCTCTATATCTTCTATCAACCCTATCTGGTACGGATCCCACACTGCTGAGCAGTATTCAAGCAGTGGGCGAACAAGTGTACTGTAACCTACTTCCTTTGTTTTCGGATTGCATTTCCTTAGGATTCTTCCAATGAATCTCAGTCTGGCATCTGCTTTACCGACGATCAACATTATATGATCATTCCATTTTAAATCACTCCTAATGCGTACTCCCAGATAATTTATGGTATTAACTGCTTCCAGGTGCTGACCTGCTATTTTGTAGCTAAATGATAAAGGATCTATCTTTCTGTGTATTCGCAGCACATTACACTTGTCTACATTGAGATTCAATTGCCATTCCCTGCACCATGCGTCAATTCGCTGCAGATCCTCCTGCATTTCAGTACAATTTTCCATTGTTACAACCTCATACACCACAGCATCATCCGCAAAAAGCCTCAGTGAACTTCCGATGTCATCCACAAGGTTATTTATGTATATTGTGAATAGCAACAGTCCTATGACACTCCCCTGCGGCACACCTGAAATCACTCTTACTTCGGAAGACTTCTCTCCATTGAGAATGACATGCTGCGTCCTGTTATCTAGGAACTTCTCAATCCAATCACACAATTGGTCTGATAGTTTGTTGGCCAGGGGATTACGGTAAACTCTTACTGGTGCTCTGCGAATCACACACGTACAATTCGGGGTGTGTGAGAGGTTGCTTTTTCCTGCTCGTGGGTGCCATTATGCCGAGGAAAAACAAATTGCATTTAGCGGTGGACATGGTCTCCAAGGACAGATTCGTACCTGCGTTGATCCGGTGTGTCTTCCAGAATGATATGATCACCCAGTAACTGCCACGAAAACATTCCCCAGACCATAACTTTTGCAGGATCTTAGCTTTCAGACGTTTCATTCCGTACGCGCCAACGTCTAACTGTCCGATGGGATATAAAACGTGATTCATCCGAGAAGGCCACCTGCCACCACTCAGTGCGGTACTGGCACGCAAACTGCAGCTTTTGTTGCCGATGAGCAGCAGCCAGCATGCGTGCATGGACCAGCAGGCGCCTGCTGCGGAAGGCCACTCACAGCAGCGTTCACTGAACAGTCCTTGAGGAGGCACTGTTGGTAGCCTCTTGGTTCATCTGGATGATCAGCTGCTCAACAGTTGCATGTCTATTCGCCCGTACACATCTCCGTAGCTGTCGCTCTCCTCTGTCATCTATGGCCCCTGGTGCACCACACGGCTTCGCCCCCAGTTTTGGATTGCCAGCTTTGTCACGCACGTTATAGTTTAACTACGTCGGCACGTGAAAGTTTTACAGTCTCAGCTGTTTCGGAAATTCTTCCATCCTTCTTTGGCCTGAAAGCCAATGAATAATTCCCTTCTGTTGGTCAGAAAAGCACTTCCTTTTCCGTATTACGTGGACGAGTGCACTGTTTCCTGTGTCTCCCCGACACACGTTGTGTACCTTCCACTGCTGGTGACCCCACTTGCCGTCTGTGAGTAGTTATCCACAATGACGTCGAACGTAGACAATGGTCACATTAAAGTGTCAGGACATGTACTTCCCAGGTTAGTGTGTGATTTAAAAGGATCTAAGAAACATGGCCGGGCTTGCAACGTGCGAGTGCAGAGACGACAGATGCCAAATCCACATCATGGGCGCGCCCTCTATAGGGCTCTGGGCCACTAAGGCGAATCATGCAGTCTCCTACATGCATATCGCTACGCCACGCACAGTATTCTTTATGGCATGTGGTGTCGTATTTTCACAAGGGTTGGAACTTAAAGTTTTGAATGTGGTTACCGTGTTTAATGCATAAGTTCAATGTTATTACCTCAAAGAAGAACGTCATGACCCAATTGAAAACACATCCGAAAATAATTGAAATTCACGTGAGTTGTAGTAAATAAAGCACTTTGAATTATTGAAGGATATCCAGCGACATTGACGTTGATGACTTCTGTAAAGAAAAACTGTTGATATTCCCATGTGTGTCATCTGAAGACTGTATTTCTGCCATTTTCCAACAGAGACTTACGTTTCCAAAAACAGTAGCTCCTCGGGTACTCCTCGTTTGTATGTTCTGAACATAGAGCAGAGTTTTGTAAATGTTCCGCTCTTTGTAAACCAGTCAGGGTTGTAACATTAGGGCTCGCAGGGCTTTCAATACAGCGGGCCCAGTACTTAAGGAGTCCTCAGAAAATGAAATAAAATATTATTGTTATTGTCATTAAGGTTAAAAGCGCATATGGAAATGAAGTCCCATGCTTTTTGACAGAGCGTAGGGGAACGATGCAGGAGACCTGCACTGCCGTACTAGGCAATGTCTTTAATGGAGGTGGTTTGCCGTTGCCTTCCTCCGACCGTAACGGGAATGAATGGTGATGATGAAGACGACACAACACCAGTCATCTCGGGGCAGGTAACAATCCCCAACCCCGCTGGGAATCGAACCCGGGAAGCGAAAACGTAACCACCTGACCACGAGCTGCGGACGAACGGTGCATATAAAAAATTAAAGTATATATAAACATAAATACGGAAATGTGTACAAGATAGTCAAGTCAAACGGCAGTCTGCAAAGAAATGCCCAGATCAAAACAGTTTCGTACAGTCGGTCGACGCTGAGCTGAGATGATTGTCCTTGTCGTCTCTCGTAACCCTTCTTTTGCAGCACGTTCCTCGATCGTCTCAAAGAAGCAGCGCGTATTCATTATTACAAAACAATGAAAACAGTGAAAATGTATATAAAAATGTCACATGCAAGTAGAAAATTATTCTTTCTTAGTGTATAGTTACATGAGATTGTATTAGTAACTGAGACAATTTGCACATTTTCTCTAAACATTTAACATCTGTCACACCTTTATTTGACTACAATACCAATTATCAAATTGCTGTTGTGCTAGTGTAACGACCAGCCAACATCCAGTCCAGTAGAAGAAGAAGGCTCTACACGGGGATTTGACAATGCGTGCTTCATTAAGTAATGTGGCAATTCGAAATCTTGAACAGTTTAAAGTTTAGCATTTTCTTCGTATTTATCTGTGCACTTTTGCAGAAAAATGGAACTTTTTGAAATTAAATACGAACAAATAACTGGCTCATAAAATAATGAAAGAAATGGTGTCAGAAATAAAAACAATTTAATAAAAATGAGTAATTTTTTTCCTTTCATAGTTTTAGTGTTAACTCAATGCTTATAGAAATGAATGCGCTTCGGAAGTGCAAATGGCAACAGCAGTCGTGAAAGCGAAAAATAAGACTGTCACAAAATCGCCATATATAATAGGTATAATTAGGTCTATTAATACAGCAGACTGTTCTGTTCAAATGATCGGGCAGGTTGTCGGTTAGATATAAGCAATGAAACTGCGAAGGTCTTTGTTAGACAAAACCATTATCAGGTGGCGGGTCCATTCCCCAAAGGTGTTAAGCAGGAAAACACGTCCTTCTCCACTAAACATTACGAAAAGTTCACATTCATAGGATAAAGAATTTGGAGAGAATAACTGTGTTATTCATCTAAAAATATCAGAGCACTGTGAACCTTCTAGGCTCTTTAGAGGACATAAATTGTCGTCATCTTGGATGGGAGGTGACTAACCAAAGATAGTGCAACAAAAACTAGCTGTGCACATTAAAGCGGATGTGTCGTAAGAAAAACATAGTTGAAGCGGGTATGGATTAAAAGCTAGAGATAAGTGAGAACTTATGAAAATATATCGTTGAGTGTGTTGTGAATGTGAAGTTAACACTGGCTTCCAATAATATAGCTTTTTGGGGTCATACGAAGGGAATTGGAAAAAAAAAGCAGTATAATCTTTTTAGCATTTATCGAACTTCCCGCAAAGCACGATCCCGTATTAAGCGATGTAATAAAGAAACCAAAAATACGCAAAACTACCTTAGCCCTTCTATTCATCATGTGTTAATAAATGTCCTATCCCATGCCGTTGAAACTGAAATTATTAATGATATTAAATCCGACCCATTCTTTATTACAAATACGACGTAGAACATTACAAAAAGAGCTCAACTAACTCAGATATTTAGGTATGTTACAGTTTCCCAAGCTTTCTAGGTTTTTGTGAAATAAAAGATTGAATTACTTTAGGAATAGAAAAGAAAATACTAGCTGCAACAGATGAAAAAGGACACTTTTTAACAAAATGCCGTGGAGAGGTTTATGATCGTTGTAGCAATACGTCAAACATCTACAAAGGTGTTAGTAGGAGAATTCAACAAAGACAAAGAAATTCAAAATATGTGAATTGTACAAAGCATAATTTAAATCTCGTACTTATCGATAATACATGTGTAATTCAAGAAGTGAAGTATTTTTATGACACAGCAGAAAGGTTGTATATTTCTTTCAGTGGTAGTATTAAAAGATGAGAACTTTTATACCTTCTTTACCTTAAAAAAGCTTTGCCCAACACGTTGGTCTTCGGGATAGTAATCTGTTAAAATCCTTCCTTATGCTTATGTCAAAATCAATGTTGATATCCAACAAACGGGAAGAAAGAGAACAACTGTTGTTTTGAAAAATCAATTAGAGAAATTTGTTTTCAGATAGTGATGCAACCGAAGATTTTAGATTTTACTAATTTAGCACCTCAAATTATGCAATCGGGAAACGTAAAGGTTGCTAAAGCGTCTACTCCTGTTGAGAATGCAGCTGGTAATTCATCTTACTATCGAAAAAAATTTGAGGAAGCAGTGTCATCAGTTGCATCTTTGACAGAGAAGTGGGGCACTTCACCACAACTTGAAAGTAAAAGAATTCAAAAAGCGAAAAAAACATTTTGATGAATTGTGTCAAGATAATAAATGGTTCAAATGGCTCTGAGCACTATGGGACTTAACTGCTGAGGTCATCAGTCCCCTAGAACGTAGAACTAATTAAACCTAACTAAGCTAACGACATCACACACATCCATGCCCGAGGCAGGATTCGAACCTGCGACCGTATCGATCACGCGGTTCCAGACTGTAGCGCCTAGAACCGCTCGGCCACACCGGCCGGCTCAGGATAATAGACCAGTGGATAAAATATGTATTTCAGAGCTGCTGTTTTGATGGCCTTTTGACTATTACTGTATCCGAATTAAAAAGTACATTTGAGGGTACGCATAATGTTAACAATTTTCTCAAAATTAATTTCTTAAAACATCTAATTTATGCTTCAGAAGAAGAAATTCACAATACTTGTATAGCAAATTCGCGGACCGGGTTATAGGTTTCAAAAATGTTCTGAAAGAAGACATATCCTCATTAACCTCTGTAGCTGACTTAACAAAATAGCGTTTTTCCTGTTTGTAACCGTTCCTGTCATTGTTTTCTCGGCTAATTGTGCATTTTCGAAGCTTAGACTTAAATAGAACCGTCTTCGGAATTCTTCGACCCAAGACACACTTAGTCAACTCAACATCCTCAGTATCGAAAGCGAAACAGCTATAGCCATTGACAGTGAAGACATCAATGCCTTCGCATCACAGAAAGCAAGCCACATGGTCCATTGTCACTAGAGATCAACCGGAGTACCTGAGGTTCGATAAATTCATAAGTCAACAGGTAGAAGTGTAGGCCTATTCTTACTGATACTGACTGTCAGTCACTACAATGTATTTCATTTTTAATAAAATAAACCAGTATTAATGATTACGATTAATACATCAAAAATAGTCAATGAAAATTCCCGCTTTTGTTTCTGTTTTGCTTCATTTCTACTTCTACCTCTAGGAATTGAAGTTACGTTACTTAGTGACAAGTTATACATTTTATTTTACTGGGCCGGAAATCTCATTTTTGCGGCGGTCCCGTAGCGCATGTGTTACGCCTTGTAGACGGTGTCGGGAATGGTGGACAGTAATAATAGATCATGCAAAGACAATGTATCATAAAAATATGTCGAATCCATTTACAATTTTTTGAAGATTGGAGACATGTGTTTTGTATCAATTGAACAGCGGAAAGGTTCACCATCATTTACGTTCTTAGCCGTTCTCACTGACGAAACACCACACATTGCAAGAACTGAGCAACGTTCATCTTGTGATCGTGATGCAGATTTGGAATAAAATAGACCTATGGTCTTTAAAGACTTCCTGACCTTTATGCCTGTTGTAGCCTTAAGGGGGGGTAGGACACCAAACGGGCCGACTTGGAGCAGGAAAGGCACCACATCACATTTTAATTTCCACCGTCTATACTTTTACAAATAAATTCATAAGACTTTGTCAGCACGAATAAGAAGGATTCAGGATTCACACTCATGGCAGTGGAAGTTCCAAAACATAATAAAATAAATGTTTTTGACAAGTAAAATTTAATAAATTTTTCACTTACTGTTGGTTGCATTTGTTGCTATAGGTACACTTCTCTTCATAAATACGAGAGATTCGTGGATGTATTTTGCACAGCATGCAAACAATGCTTACAGGAGTGTGAAACTCTAGGATTTTCCATATCTATTAAAAACTGTGGTAAAAATTGAGATACTTAACTTTAAAATTTGAGTGTTTTCTAAACATAAAGTTTAAAATGTAACAGCTCATACATTTTTCTCGTAAATTAAATAAATTCTAGAGTTATATACACCTGTAAGTATGGTTTGTATGCTGCGCAAAATTCATCGAAGAATCTCTATTACTTATGAAGAAAAGTGTACCTATTGCAACAAAAGCAGCCAATAGTTGGAAATGAAAGTCCTGTGGTGCCTCTCCTGCTCCAAGCCGGCGCGTTTGACGCCATATCCCGCTTAAAAGGACCTGCGCTGGCGAAGATAGAATCATCCGGTTTGAAACCGATCCGTTGGCCGTGAATTTCTTGTGGGTGAGACGGAGCAATGGCAACGAGTGATCGTTTATGCGGAGAACAAGCTTTCATTAGAAAAGAATGACAACTCGTTGTTTATACAGCGTGTTACAAAAAGGTACGGCCAAACTTTCGGGAAAAATTCCTCACACACAAAGAAAGAAAATATGTTATGTGGACATGTGTCCGGAAACGCTTACTTTCCATGTTAGAGCTCATTTTATTACTTCTCTTCAAATCACATTAATCATGGAATGGAAACACACAGCAACAGAACGCACCAGCGTGACTTCAAACACTTTGTTACAGGAAATGTTCAAAATGTCCTCCGTTAGCGAGGATACATGCATCCACCCTCCGTCGCATGGAATCCCTGATGAGCTGATGCAGCCCTGGAGAATGGCGTATTGTATCACAGCCGTCCACAATACGAGTCTCTACATTTGGTACCGGGGTTGCGTAGACAAGAGCTTTCAAATGCCCCCATAAATGAAAGTCAAGAGGGTTGAGGTCAGAAGAGCGTGGAGGCCATGGAATTGGTCCGCCTCTACCAATCCATCGGTCACCGAATCTGGTGTTGAGAAGCGCACGAACACTTCGACTGAAATGTGCAGGAGCTCCATCGTGCATGAACCACATGTTGTGTCGTACTTGTAAAGGCACATGTTCTAGCAACACAGGTAGAGTATCCCGTATGAAATCGTGATAACGTGCTCCACTGAGCGTAGGTAGAAGAACGAAACTAAAATGAGCTCTAAGATGGAAATTAAGCGTTTCCGGACACATGTCCACATAACATCTTTTCTTTATTTGTGTGTGAGGAATGTTTCCTGAATGTTTGGCCGTACCTTTTTGTAACACCCTGTATACATTACGGTGCCGACACTTTCAATACAGCCTTACTTTATTCGTGCTCTCTACAGGCTCTCAGTAATAGCACACGAACAGTCCAATCCACAGTCAATGTCTTTAGGAGACCCGCTAAACATAATGACGTACTGAAATGCTCTATCAAAGATTTAGTACCAGCGACCAAACACTCCATACATTTGGCAATGTGCGACACTTGGTGAATTTGTAAACATAAGGCAATTCTGCACCGCAAACAAATTTTTTTATTCATAGCAGATTCTCTTTAACAATTTTAATTGTTTGTTTGAAAAGAAACTGCTCTAAAACCGAACCCATTGTTACGTGCAGTCAGTCATAGGCAGTTCATTGTTTCTCTCGTACTACCAGAAAACATCTTCTTCTTGAGCACTTCTCCTTGCAGGACACTTCAAAGTATTAACTGTAATCTTGTTGCAGCAATGGAATCTGTCAGCAGCGTATCCAATGTCATACAAGAAATGGTGGGGGAAGCGACAAAGAATTCAGAAATTTGCAGAAAAAGTCGAAGTGACAATCACAGTGCCAAGGCCTGTGTCCATAAAGATATATCCACACAATAGTCCTGACAGCACGGATATTACAGAATAAACGTATCCTTAATTTTCTTGCATCAGTTGAGGAACCAGTTCTACGACTGCTTTCGGAGCAATAAAAATTTATTTAGATCCATTGAGAGCGTTAACTCAAGTAACGAAGGTTCACTGAAGTCTGTGAGATTCTATCAATTAATGTATCCAGAACTTTGGTTTTCAACTGGACAATTTTCAGGTCGGAAAAAATGCCCCAAGGAAAAGATAAGTACGAGACCAGATATGCGGTGGTGGCTTTAGAGACAAGCAAATCAATATGTTACCCCCATATTAGGACTATGTTCCAAATTCTAGTCACCCTCCCAGCTCAACTGAGGGGACATTCTTACTTTAAGACGGTTAATGCCCTACAGCAGGAACAGTATAAATCAAAATAGGTTAAGTGATTTTGCTTTGTGCTCTGTGAATTGCAGTGTTCCAGAGGAAGTTGCGAATTACTTTTCCAAATTACCACGCCAGCTATATACTTGTTAAAGTAAGTGTGGCAAGGACTCTTCGATGAGTGTTTGCTTAACATCGATAAATATTTGGGCTGAAATTAAATGGTGAAAACTGTGTCAAAATCCTTACATATAAAATTCTGGTATCGCTCCTCCGAAACGGCTCGAACGATTCTGATGAAATTTTAAATCTATATTCGGTAGGTCTGAGAATCGGTCGTAATCTATTTTTCTTACCCCTAAGTGATGAGGGTGGTCTAACCCCAACATTTTTTCTTTTTTTTGACAGAATTTTTTATTTATATTTTTTAAGATATTTCATTGTAAAATACACGCAACCCTTGATTTTCACCCTTCTACCACGAACCCCTACTTTTAATAGCGATTTTAGTAATTTAATAATTTTCAACCCCGGCCGATAACTGATCAATTATCACTTGATCAGTTATCCCTGTCAGGTGTCTACTGGTGATAGTCTTTCACTATTCGATAGATAGGTAATTGAAGAAAATGTACCAAAAGCACCGCCTCGAATGTCCCGACGTAACTAGACCGAAAAGTTTAAGTAGGTAGCAGGCGTCATTCGCCAATCCAACATTTAGGCCTAGCGCACAAGCATCGATTTTTATCGTACGGAATTATATCGTACGATCAAATTCTTTTAGTGGAACAAAGATGTTCTTGTTCCTCTAAAAGAATTTAATCGTACAATATTTATATGTACGATAAAAGTCGATACGTGTGCACTTGCCCTTATTCATAATGTTGGCGAACCCGTTTCGACACGAAATTGCCGTTGTTTGTATGCTCATGGACTAGCCGTGTACCGACTGCAATTGTTAAGCCCTCCGTGATCTACCGTAGAAACGCTAGAACTAATAGTGGCCGATACTGCCGGACTTCCCCCTAAGCCTTTTCTCACTCTCTACACAGTTTTCGCCATTATTATTGTTTGTGTCACGAGCTCCCACCAACAACGGCTATTGCGTTACACATATACAAATTTTCTTATAGACTAGAGATAATTTATATGGCAAAACAACGTTTGCCGGGTCAGCTTGTGGCGTCGCAACTACCGCGCGATCGCCCATATGTCTATTAAAAGCTTCACTTCAGAATGTATGTGGGCTGCAATGTAAGCCGGTAGAGTATTATATGGTCAGTAACGAACGAGTTGTGTCCTGCAGACTGACGTCACGACCATCTGTTGCAGCTGCGCGTGTGAAAGCAGTGGAGTAGTGCTGGCAGGCCCCTTACGTTATACGAAACTAAAAATATTAATAACTAATAAAGATATAACTTGAGGAACGTCCTTCTGTTGTAAGAACCAACAATATGTCAAAGTTTGAGATCAAAAATAGTTGTATTTTGGAAGTTAGTAAAATTCTATAAAAAACGTAATTTTCCGTCAGTCAAGAATTTAAATAAATACAGTGATGTAATAGTTCACCTTCAGTGACTATGTACGATGATCTGATAACACTTTCAGAGTTCATATATAAATTTGGAAAGTTTTTAGTTTCAGAAAACCTCTGTAATTTTTCTATAATAATAATAATTTCAAGAATTCTAAGTAAATATGTGTATTGTGTGTTAGGGTGCGTGTGAATGAGAATGCGTGCGTGAGAATATGTGGGACGTTCGGCATTATTAAAAATCATTCATGTAATTCTATACAGGAACTGGCAAGTGTTCCAACTGTGTAAGGTGGGAACGAATCCACTAGTGGTTCCCCTACTAGTGAATGTTGGATGTCCAAATATGTATGCTTATGTATAAGACAGCCAGAATATTCGCGACTACATACTAAATTTCCAGATGTAGAGTAAAGCTTATAGTTCATTTTGTTTTGTTTATTTAATTAGAGAGTTTTGTGTTACTTAATTTGATGACGTCAATGAGCCTAGAGAAGTGGTTGGTGCTTGCTAGATTTTGGCGCGAGCCGCGCCCTAGAAGTGAGTTCTCATTGGTCGTAAGTGCTGACAGCCAATGAGAAGCGAGACGGTTGGCCGCCTAGCGAGGAGATATAGTTTTGAGTGTGAGAGAGTGAGAGGGAGTCGCGAGCTAGCTTTGATTGGAGGCGGTTATGCTGGATGTGACTTTTCGCATTATGTGTAAGATGAAGTCTTGGGATGACTTCCGCGTTATGGTCCAGTGTTAATGGTATCTGGTAGTGACCAGAAACTGTTTATGAAAACTTTAGAGTGTTGTGGTAATTCGTTCCGACGAAAATCGCGAGTGAACTTTGAATTATATAGCGTGGCGGTACTGAGTATATTCTTACTGAGTATTTTATGGCGGGCATAAACTTTTACTAAAGGCAACCACTGAATACGTGTGCAGAAGTAATTGGACGAACATTGACTGTGTTACAAGTAATTTGTATCGGAATTTTGGAAGGTAAAAGTTCTGGCTGTTTTAAGTATGGTGATATCTGTGAGCAGAAACTTTAGTAATTTTCGTAAATGTGGGCTGATGATCTTGCTTAACGGCAATGAAGGTCTATTGACGGTTTAAATTTGAACTTCACGTTTAAAGTACGAGTGACATCCCCTTTCCGAATCATTTCTTTAAAGTGCATTGAAAATTTTCAGCAAATTTTACTTATAGCGGCCTCCGGCGTGTTGCTTTGAGGTTACAGTTTCCTCAACACTGCTTTTCTGTGATCTCGTAAGTAGCAGCAGTCAGGAGTTTACGTGCGAAGATCTACCGCTGTAAAGTGTTAGGTGAACAAAAATTATAAAAGAAAATTGCATTGCAGCAGCAACGTATAATCTGTCGCAATTGGTGCATCGCACTCACGCACGTAAAAAATCCGTCGCAAGCTATAACATTCAAAGATTTTCAGAATCAGAACGAAGTTCGCCGGGTATAGCTAGTTTATATCATAAAATTTACGCAGAAAGCTCCTCCCACCCCTCATGCTCTAACCAATGCGCCAAGAAAAAATCTTGAATACGCCCAGACTGTTCTAGATTACCAATTGTAAAATGTCATCGTCAAATCTTTCTCGCTACCTTGCAGTATATAGTAACAATATGTTATGGTGTAAAGTTCGATACTGTAACCTATGTTTTAACTATACACCGATGAGGCTAAACATTATGACCACCTGTTTAATAGTGTGTTGATCCACTTTTGAAACACAGTAGAGCAGAGATTCTGCTTGTCATGGAAAGTATGTGGAACCAGATGTCTACGCACAGGTCAAGGAGTTCCCGCCACTTACAGGTTGGTGCGTAACGGGCACGCAGTTGGCGCCCGATATGTGTTCTAATGAGAACAGATCATGCACATTTACTGGCCACGACACCAATGTGAGTTCACTATAATTCCCCTGAAACCACCGTAGCACTATTCTGACATTGCAACACTCGCAGTCATCCTGCTGGACGATGTCACCTCCGTAGGAGACTTCAAGCATGAAGCGACGCAGGTGGTCCGCAATAGCGTTCACGTTGTTCACTGCTGTCATGAAGCATTCTATTACCACCACAGATCCCATGGAAGCCAAACTCAATACATCCCATGGCATAATTCTGCCCTCACCGGCCTGCATCTGTGGCGTGGTGGATGTTTTGTGCAGCCATTCGCCTGGATGACGGCATGTAAGGATCCCGCCATCGACCTGCTGTAACAAGAAATGCGACACGTTTCTACTGACCCACGTTGAAAACTCAGTGAAGCTGTGCCCACTGCAATCATAACTGACGATGTCTTTGGGTCAAGTAATGTGGAGCAGCATGGCATTTTAACGGTGTGCTCCGAAACACTAGCGCAGGCACCAGCATTGTGATCTGCCGCCGATCGATGCCTATCCTGGATTACACAGTGAGGGACCTCTACGTTTTGTGATGAGACGTGGTCGTCCAACAGCATGCGACTTGCTCGTTATTACACAGTCCTTCAACCATTTTCCACAGCTGCTCACGACAATAGTACGCCAACTGGGGACCACCTTCGCCGTTACAGATATTCTCGTTTCCAACCGCAGCTCCACAACAATGTGTCTCTAGTCAAAATCGCTTATATCAGTTTATTTTCCACGTTTTCTGTCCGTATCTTCACTATAATTACTGCCCACTCGTCCCTCTTTCGGTTACATTGTTTCCTTACTGCGTCACGCGCCCGCAACACCACTAGGAGGCGTTCAGCTTCGCGGTGGACAGCCATCATAATGTTTTGGCTTATCTGTGTAAACAAGATACACGTAAAGCTAGAAAGAACTGGAATACGTCGTTACTAAAATGAATTTCAGTGTGAATTGTTAACGCCTGAATTTTAATCTCACTCCTGAAACTCTCCTTTTATTTCCGTCTTTTCATCTCCGGTTGCAGACTGCGCTTAGGTACAAAAAATTACGTGCTTGTGTTATATACTTTCTAATACTAGCACCTCGTTGTAGATCATCCATTCTTTTGTTTTCCTCGTGGTTGTTGCGCATATTGTACTTACATCCACTTCCTGAAAATTTAGATCTTACGCCATTCTGCATTGGAGACGTAATCATGGGACGGTGTCTTCCTTCCTTTATCAAGCGCAGCTTAGGAACTGCCTTTCTGGGGTCTTTACATTTCCTACTGTCGAACAGATAGTCATCTAACAGATGAATAACTCATCTTACAAGTCCTGTACTATACCATCGACTACTACATGCAAACATTTTCTTCCGTGGGCGTTCTTGGGGGAGCTTTGGACACTATTAACGTTCCCTCGCTATTCCGTAAAGGAAAATTGTTCTAGCGAATGACGAACCTAATGTTGAATGCTTATTAATCTTCTTCTTTGGCTACTGCCTTTATCCTGCATTGTGCGCAGGGTCGGCAGGGTTAAGTACGGAGTTGGCATGGTTAATTTTAAGGGGTGGCCGGATGCGCTTCCTGCCGCCACCCCATACCGCCCGGGAAGGAATTAGTGTACCCCAGCTGTCTGCGTCTAGTGTAATTCGGGAAATAGTGTGGATGTGTTTCAAATGTCTGCGAGTCGTGGAACTGAGGCGGGACGTGGGGACCAGTCCGGTATTCATCTAGGAGGATGTGGGAAAGCGCCTAAAAAACATACCCAGGCTGGCCGACACACCGGCTGTCGTCGTTAATCCGCCGGGCGGATTTGATCCGGGGCCGGCGCGCCTACCCGAGTCCAGGAAGCTACCGTTAGAGCTCTCGGCTATCCTGGCGGGTTTTAAATGCTTGTTAATAGCAGAGGCTAATTCGCACGGAATTTTGCGCGGCCTGCATTGTTTGAGGACAGTCGAGAATCTCTAGCTTCTTGGTCTCTAAAGGCGGCCGTTTCCGGACAGCCCGGTGCGTCTGGAAAGTTTAGACCTCTTTCTACGACAGTACGGAGACTTACTACTATAGTGCATTTAATAGGTAATTCGTGCACTCCCAACTCTATCGCCTCCAGCAGGGCCCTGGTGCTTTCCTCTGACTCATTCTCGCGACGCCAAGCCGTTGTCTACACACTTTAATTTTGCCATTTAATTGACGTACGAGGGCATTCAATAAGTAACTGCAACACTACTTTTCCTGAAAGCAGGATGGTTTTACTCAGGGTTCCAATACAGCATATTATTTCCCATTCTTTCGGCTGCAAAGCACTGTTTCTGAACGTTATCTCCGTTCACTGTGACGGCCTTACACCAGGGCCTGCAAAGACCTGTATACCCGCACGATACCACTACTGGCACCATTCTACCGGCAGACGTGGGAGCCAACGTCATGCTGAATCAATACCCTCCCCATCATACACGTACTTCTTCCTGCCAAGTGCATCCTTCATTGGGCTGGCTGTAGGGCGGATGAGGAAGAACAGTCCAATGAAGTTTTGTGAGCTGCTCTCGGGTGCGCAGACTTTCGTGAGGCCTCACTTTTTTACAGGAAGGAGAAATTCGTTTGCATTTTTGCGGCGAAGAACACGCCGAAGTCGTTACTTCAATTTCCTGAGTTTAGCGCTATACACTTCAGAGTTGATCGTTGCACCGTGAGGGAGAACATAAAGCAGAATAACTTTATCAGAGTTTCAGACGACCGCCGCCATGACTTTACCGGGTGAGGGCTACGAGTGCGGCTTTGAACGTTTTCTTCGGAGCAGCCGTTGTTGGCGCCGTTCCAAGGATTGCCGTTGCTTTCCGGTTAGAGGTGGTGAACCCATGTTTCATCGCCTGAGACGATGTTTGACAAAAATTTGTGATTAGCCTCTCAATGCGGAAGCAGCTACATAGTCTTCTGTTAGGCGACGGGGAACGCAACGGGAACACACCTATGAGTACCCCAACTGGTGTACGAGTGTGTCACCACTACAAACGGAGATATCCAGTTGGGCAGCGAAGTGTTTCATTGTGGCCGTCCATCATCTCGGATGACAGTGACAGCACGTTCCAGCGGGATCACAGCTGTAAGCGGCCAGCCGGCTCGCTGAAGATCGGCGACCTTCTTGCGATGATGTCAGATATCTCGCCGGCGACTCGCCGTGCTCTTGTTCACTGCCAGGCCCCCGTAGTCAATTGTGCAAGCGTCTATGAATATCCGTTATGCTCTGGTTTATCGCCAAAAGAATCTCAACGACGGCTCTCTGCTTTTAATGTACACCGTTTGAGGCCTACGTATATAGTCCACCACCTATTGCAACTTCATAAACCTATAGAGCTTGAAGCGGGTGTATTCCGCAGTGTTCGACAGCAAATTTCAAATTTTTTCAACTGAAATTAGTCGAGAAAAGAAAGTGTTGCATTACTTGCTGAACGCCCTTCGTCGTAGGTGTTCCTTCTCAAAATCTAGAAAATCGACGAACAAATCTAACATTGTGGTACAGGTCTCCGTTGCTATCGTAGTCTCAGATAATAACTTTAGCTAACTGGATCATTTTATATCATAGGGAGTAAGAAGTTATTTTAATATTTAGGGAACGTCGCAGAGTTAATTTGCTTCGCTAGACCTTATTATTTCACTTACATTGTGCTGAATTTCCTGCGTAGTTTTAGAGTGAATGAGGGAGATGCGCTGGCAGCGAGTGCTTGTTAAAGACGAGGCGGGCCAGCGAGACAGGAGTGCAGAGCGAGGGCCCCAGAGGCGGTGCAGAACAAAGGCCCACTGTGCACGCCTGCCGCTGCTGCTGCTGCTGCTGCCGGCTACCTGCTGGAGGCATTCAGGAGGCACCGCCAGCTCAGCTGCAGGCGCGGGACCCGCGCGCCGGCCGCGCAGATGAATTGGACATCCTTAATGGAACGGAAATTAAACTTCCATCTGCAGGCCTCCGTGCATTTGAGGTCCCCGTTAATGGCTGCTTCGAGCCGAAGCACCAACTTTCTTCGTCCCCAACTTACAGCTTGTTTATTACTACTTGCTACGTCAACGTGGTAATCTACTGATTAGCCGTGGGGTCGCACTGCGTTATTAAACAATCCGAGATTGTATTTCGTCTCTTCCCACCTCATGATGTATCTCGCTCATCAAATTTTTGAAAATGACGTAATGTGGAAAAATTTATACTCCTGGCCATTAAAACTGCTGCACCAGGGAGAAATGCACATGATAAACAGGTATTCGTTGGACAAATATATTATACTTGAACTGACATGTGATCACGTTTTCACGGAATTTGGGTGCATAGATCCTGAGAAATCAGTAACCAGAACAACCACTTCTGACCGTAATAACGCCCTTGATAGGCCTGGGCATTGAGTCAAACAGAACTTGGATAGCGTGTACAGGTACAGCTGCCCATGCAGCTTCAACACGATACCACAGTTCACCAAGAGTAGTGAATGGCGTTTTGTGACGAGCCTGTTGCTCGGCCACCTTTGACCAGTCATTTTCAGTTGTTGAGAGATCTGGAGAATGTGCTGGCCAGGGCAGCAGTCGAACATTTTCTGTATCCAGAAAGGTCCGTACAGGACCTTCAACATGCGGTCGTGCATTATCCTCCTGAAATGTAGGGTTTCGCCGGGATCGAATGAAGGGTAGAGACAAGGGGCGTAACACATCTGAAATGTAACGTCCACTGTTCAGAGTGCCGTCAATGCGAACAAGAGATGACCGAGACGTGTAACCAATGGCATCCTATACCATCACGCCGGGCGATACGCCAGTATGGCGATGACGAATACACGCTTCCAATGTCGTCAGACACGGATGCGACTATCATGATGCTGTAAACAGAACCTTGATTCATACGAAAAAAATGAGTTTTGCCATTCGTGCACCCAGGTTCGTCGTCGAGTACACCATCGCAGGCGCTTCTGTCCGTGATGCAGCGTCAAGGGTAACCGCAGCCATGGTCTCCGAGCTGAAAGTCCATGCTGCTGCAAACGTCGTCGAACTGTTCGTGCAGATTGTTGTTGTCTTGCAAACATCCCCATCGGTTGACTCAGGGATCGAGACGTGGCTGCACGATCCGTTACAGCCATGCGGATAAGATGCCTTTCATCTCGACTGCTAGTGATACGAGGCCCTTGGGATTCAGTACGGCGTTCCGTATTATCCTCCTGAACCCACCGATTCCATATTCTCCTAACAGTCATTGGATCTCGACCAACGCGAGCAGCAATGTCGCGGTACGATAAACCGCAATCGCGATAGGCTACAAGCATTTCTCCTCCTTACACGAGGCAACAGAACAACGTTTCACCAGGCAACGCCGGTCAACTGCTCTTTGTGTATGAGAAATCGGTTGTAAACTTTCTTCTTGTCAGCACGTTTTAGGTGTCCCCACCGGCACCAACCTTGTGTGAATGCTCTGAAAAGCTAATCAATTGCATATCACAGCATCTTCTTCCTTTCGGATAAATTTCGCATCTGTAGGACGTCACCTTCGTGGTGTAGCAATTTTAATGGCCAGTAGTGTAGTTCTGAACTCATTCTGATATCGAATACAAAGAATTCACACTTTTGTGCAAAAATTTATATGAGCATAGTTTAAGGGAAGCAAGCGTACTCTGCGCGTAATAGGAGGCCTAGCTGAAAAGTAATACCCCCGAATTCTTTATGTAAAAACTCTCAAACAAACGTGATTAATAACCCACATCTTTCTTCTCATGTCTACATATGTACTTCTCTACACAGACACCTTCACAGTTGTTGACGGAGCCACGGCCTCACATCTCCTTGTACCACTTCGACACTACCAAAATCAAGTCGTTGAAGGCAATTTTTAAGTTTTGGAAACAGACGAACATCGTATGGGGCAAAGTAGGGACTTTATGGAGGATGATAGACGACAGTGAACCCAAGACGTCGAACTGTTGCAGATGTCGCAGTGCTCGTATGTGGTATGGTATTAAGCTGAAGGTGTGGTTGCTCATGTATGAACCAATTCTTTGAATTCGAAACACGATTCCAGCAGACTGTTTCTCACGCATCGACATAGTTACGTTACACACTATGGGTCAGAGCCCTATACCAGAAGAAGCCTGCAAATATTTAGTGAAGAATAAAGATGAATTTTAATACATTTTGTTTTATTTAAAAAAAACTGTAGGACTTCTCACATAAAAATTCGGAGATATATTAGTTTTCAGCACTCCAAAGTATTTTTGTGAGGAAACCCCCTTTTGCTACAGGGTGAACCAAAAATCCAGTGACAAAATTTCGAATGTTTTTCAGGGATATTTTCTGTGAATTTTGGTGTAAGGGAACCGTGGTCTGTTGTCGCTCGTCGCAGAGTAGTTTCATTCCGTTTAAATTCTTACCCCTTGCATCTGTACTACATTTAAAACATCTGCACAACTGTACAATTGTCGTCGGTATGCGCTGTGGGGTTCTTGTTTGGAATCAGATTTGTTGCTTTCACTTGCTGCTTTCACTCACTGTTCACAACAATAAGTCCCACTTTATTCTTGATCCGGAAGTATTCAGAACTGCTCGGTTCTTGTCTCGGGTTTATTTATCCGGCAATGTTAGTGACACACAGCAGCGTGGATACTAAAGATGGGTTGACAGATATGCACCTCGCGAATGGGTTCACTGAACGCAATGGAAAAGCGCACAACAACACTATTCTCAGCTATTCCCGCAGTGACGAGAATCACATCACTATAGTCTTGCATGTGTACGTAGGCGCCCAAGGATAACCGGATCCATTCGTGTTTACGTATTGATGATTGCGTATTACAGGCTTTATCAATGTCGTGAAAGAATTTTCACAGAAACAAAGGTAATTCTGATAACAAACCCGAAAACGTCCTAATTACATTTAATTACATTGTTACTCTGTTATGAGACATCGGACGCCGTGAGTTCTCTGTACCAAAATACTCGGAAAATATTCCTGAACAATCCTGAACAACCTATGATGGTTCAAATGGCTCTGAGCAATATGGGACTTAACTTCTGAGGTCATCAGTCCCCTAGAACTTAGAACTACTTAAACCCAACTAACCTAAGGACATCACACACAGCCATGCCCGAGGCAGGATTCGAACCTGCGACCGTAGCGGTCGCGCGGTTCCAGACTGTAGCGCCTAGAGCCGCTCGGCCACACCGGCAGGCAACAACCTATGAGATTTTGTCTGTGGAGTACTGGTTCACCCTTTGTACTTTGTGCTTTACATAGACCAATTTATTCGTATCAGTAATACAACTATTATACCTTACATAGCTATAACTATCGCAAGAAAAATTTTAATGTTTTTGGTTAAATCAATGGCCGGCCGTTGTGGCCATGCGGCTCTAGGCGCTTCAATCTGGAACCGCGCGACCGCTACGGTCGCAGGTTCGAATCCTGCCTCGGGCATGGATGTATGTGATGTCCTTAGGTTAGTTAGGTTTAAGTAGTTCTAAGTTCTAGGGGACTGATGACCTCAGATGTTAAGTCCCATAGTGCTCAGAGCCATTTGAACCATTTGTTTGATCAATGTTTAATTCCAGTCAACCTTATAGTTAAGAGTAGTTTCCTGGCTGTCAGGACTTTCGTTATGACGAAATATCACTGCTGTTCGAAGCAGCCAGTCAGACTGCATCTTAGATTCATTTCGAAATACTTTCGCTACTTGAGCAATGTAGACGGAGAACTGTTTATCGTGTAGATACCAAACCTCACAGCAATGATTTTCAAACTGTCTGATGCAGGATATGTGTTGTTAATAGTATTAGTATCGTGACTTGCTTTTAGTAGCGGGGACCGGCAAGGTAACGTACGGTTGAAGCAGAAATATCAGTGTGCATTACACTTGGAGTGAACATGGTTTATTTGTAAAGCTGTTTTATCAAAACAACTGCAATAGTGCTACTGCTCTTCTAGAGTATCGACGCATCAGAGGAATACACACAGGTCCTCTTTCGGATCCAGGGCTGAAGAACATGATTTGGAAGTTCGAGTTGTCTGTCGATTGGGAAACCGGTCCTGGGAGAGGCCGACGGCCAATTGCGCCACAAATTGTTAAAGAAGTAACTGTTGCCATGGCTGAGACTACTGGACGCAATGCGCGATCTTCAAGCAGTACACGAGCTGTGTCGCGACAACAGAACATTCCATCCTCCACCATTCGAAAAGTGCTGCGAACAGTTGTGAAATGTTGTATCTAGTGCTGTTCCAGGCTCTTGTGGATGTAGACGGTTGTCACACTTGCGAACGTTTATGATCTGTAACGTAAACAAGTGTTAGCCTCTCATACGGAAACTAAAATGTGTTTCTTTAAATTGTTTATTCGTCATTTTTCTCATTCGTACTACCTTACAAACGTTTTCACAACGTTTCATTGTCATACGATCACTTATTTTTCATGGGAGCCCTCTCGAACAGAGAAAGTTTAATTTATAACCATCTTGTGAATTAATCAAGACGAGTCATGTCTGGTTACCTTCTTCCAAATCGACTAAGAGAAACTGTATTTATAGAATGCATGGCCGTCAAGAAAAACTGAGTTTGGCATACTATGGCGAGAATCGCAAATGCGTAGCTTCGTAAGAAGTATGAACAAGTAGATTTTCCGAACAAAAATTGTAGTTACAAAATTGTTAAATGTGTAAATACAATAACTGACGAAATAGTTCACAGGTGAACGGCTGGATGTCACTCTCCAACGGGAACGTCGTTTAGGCAAACGACGACGTTGGTATCATCAAGTACGTTGACGACCTGAATGCCTAGGAGCTGGCGCCGCTCTTGCAGCTTCTCCCGCCTTTCCTCCGACTATCGTACGCTAGGTTTGCATGGACACTGACATCCGGCTGTACTATTTCCTCATGAATTACTCCCGGAGAAGTTGAAGAGTCACTAAATTATATAAAAAAATAAAACTGACTATATTACAACATTTTAATTATATCTAGTACTTTGAAACATTTGTCTTTCATCTTTGAGTGTTGTAATCTGTTTTGTAAATGTCTTGGCCGGCCGCGGTGGTCTAGCGGTTCTAGGCGCTCAGTCCGGAACCGCACGACCGCTACGGTCGCAGGTTCGAATCCTGCCTCGGGCATGGATGTGTGTGATGTCCTTAGGTTAGTTAGGTTAAGTCGTTCTAAGTTCTAGGGGACTGATGACCACAGATGTTAAGTCCCATAGTGCTCAGAGCCATTTGAACCATTTTGTAAATGTCTTCTTTTGTCATCTAAATCGATGTAATTTACCACAGATATATTTTTTAAAAAACTTTAGCTTTTAGAGCTGTTTTCGGTGATACTTGTACATCGTTTTCGTATCTGAAATTCTCAGGTTAGTTTCATGGTTTTTCCAGTAACAGACGATTATTAATGATCGTTAACGATTAATGAAAACAACCTCAGCTGTATTATTACACACTTATTCTGGTACGACCGGTTTGGTTCGTAGAACATATTCAGGTTGTCGAGTTGTGTACTCGACAACCTGAAGATGATCTACGAACGATACCGGTCGTAAAGTAATAAGTGCAGATGTTCTGAGGGATTCTGATTAATCATTAACATTAGTGTCAGCAGTTGTGCTCAACATGATAAGCTTATTTATTATTTAGTTCATGCATAAAGATTTCCCAATACAAGTTTCACCTGAAAAATTTTATATGCGCGGTTTTCGAGATGTTAAAAGGGAACAGCCCTGTGTAGCCAAGATTTGTGGGATTTCTGTGCATCGCAACAGCTCCCTTCCTCGTAGTCGACAAACCTGTTCAATCTGGCATACAAGATGTATGGAGAAAACACTTTTGAAAACTGTGATACTGACAATACCAAAATGGCTGGCAAGGGAACGTGTGAAAATTGCCGTAACATCAGGTCATAATTCATGTTTATAGAACAGCAGTACAAAATACCTACAGAAGAAGGAAACGTTTGATGGAAGCCGACTTGATAGAAGTTCACTTTGGCACCCGCAGAAATGGGGGTACATTACGGATCCTGCGACTCTTTTCAGAAGATAAAATAAAGAATGGTAACACACTGCGAACAAAAGGTTATGTGCAACCGGTACAAAAATCAGACCATGAATTGCGTTATTGTTGTGGAAGAGATTCACGATTCGTAAATTTTCTCTTTGACATATTAGGTACAAAATTCCAGGAAACTTGAGGAAAAGAGTGAAATTAATAGCAGTCATATTCACCCTACGGCTGATGGTTCAATTCAGTATGAAAGTGCCCCGTATGTTATCCTTTAATTCTGTCAAATACTATATACAGCTATATGTATTATCAATTTGATGTTGGTTTATCTCTAGGTTTGAGCATCTACTCTGGCTACATGACAAAGCAAACGGTATATTGTACAAAAATGTAATTTTTATTTTCCTTGTGAATGGTACTTAGGGTGAAATGGAAGCTACATAGGCACAAAAATTTAAAGGAAAGGATAATTTTTCGGGTATTTCTGGTGACCCGAAGTACGCTGCTACACAAAGCGGCATGTTGAAATTATCTAAAAGGATGGATAAGGCTGAAGGTCTCATCTCTACCGTTGCTAAGTTACAGCTTTTAAGGTTTTCTGTACAGTAATCTCTTCATTAGAGTAAAATGTTTTGTAACATAGAAATTCGGAGTTTTGTAGCTATTAAATGGCTATTAAACGTTTCTTCAGACATTTGCACGTAACTGCTGAAAATCGTAACTACTTCTAGCAGCAAATCAGTTTCTCTTCAACAGATTTGTAACGAGAAACGTTTGCTTTATGTTGCATAAAAGGATAGGACGGTGCTGATTTAACGTTCAGTAATGGTGTGTTCAGTGCTTGAAGTCCTTGTTAATGGTTTTCATAACATTGTATTATTTTTGGTCTGAAGAATCGCGATAGTTGAAAATTAGCTATGTTTTACGTATGGTTGATAAAAAGCTGTGGTACAGTCGTTGCTATGTAACACCGGTCCAGCGAGACACTTCCAACAATGAAATATTGCGTGATACGTCGTATGCTGTAGCCTAGCATCATTACGATACTAAACCGTGAGAAAGCAAGCTAGGTCTGAGCAGCTGGTTGTTGTGTAGTGAGTGTGCTATTGAAGTAATTCTGCATAAAAATACCTCCTTCCGAAATATGTCTGTAATTGCTTAAGTTCTAATAAGAAGACCGAAAGCCAGGATCTAACGGGACACTGCTGAAGAACAAGTAACTGACCAGTCACCATGTTTCTTGAGTCACTACACATTTTATGCTAGGGTCGTCCCAAATAGTCTACTGAACACAGTGATGCCAGATGTCCAGACAGAAGTACGTGGTTTATTTAGATGTTCAGCAATGTTAGGTAAAAAAAGATTCCTTCTGATGATATCAACTGATTTACAAGTTACAAAAGTGTTATTACGGAACCGCATGATGTCATTTGTCCTTCTGCAACGATAGGTAATGTATCTAATAATTTTCACATTACTATGTGTGAAGTTGCATGTTAGCATTGTAACTGCTCGTTGTTCTCATCACTAGATGACTTTGCTACCGTGCGTCGACATTCTGATTCGTAAACTGTTAAGATAGTTGAAGATCCAACGGAGAAAATGAGCTTATGGCAAATTCTGATGGCAAGCCGTCTGTATTACAAGGCAGTTGAAATGACTTTCGAATAACGTAGCGAGGCTTCGAGATACGGAGAGTTTTGCCTTTAGTGGTAACGGAAAGAACGTTCTAATTCGCTCTTCTCGTGGAAAGAATGGTACAAGTCCAAGATTTATTCAACTGTTCGCATTACACCTGTTGCGGCTGCAAATATGATCGGTTGAGTTTCTTACTCTGTGTTGTTTCCTTATAGTTACAGTGTTAAATTTGAACTGTTGTAGTAGTGTGGTCTTCTTGTGATCTACAAAATGCATAGATCACCAAAAGATTAAGTTCAGAAGGTATCTGTTAATCAGTCAGCTAAAAAGAGAAAAAAATTATGACATAATGAGTAAAGTATGTAGGGACCTTAGGGCAATTTCTCATTAGTTAGGCAGTGACTGATAATGCTTGTTGTTTGTATGATTGAAACAAATCGACTCCACGAAAGAGGACAGCTTATCAATTTTTTAGGTGACTAGAATGACAAATCCTCCTGTTTAATCAGCTTAATTTCAATGGTATTAATTGCTCGTAGAAGGCTTAGGCATGACAGTTCCTATGTGAGAGATTGCTCTTTACGATACATTGTAAGAATCAAACGTAATGATACCATGAGTGAAATTCCTGTTTGCCAAAAAATGTTCTTTGCTTTACACGGAATTATCGTTTCACTGTTCCAGTATCCATCAAATGTCCGAAAGTGATGTAATACTTTATACTTAACTAAAGATTGAAGGAATAAAGGAGCGAATAAAATTCTAATTTTTTGCACTGTTATGTGAGTACATCCTTGGTCCAAAAGGAAGGCTTCTTGTAATATTCTGTGATTCGTGTTCAGAACAGAATAAAAACTATGCAGTGTTCATGCACCCTCAGTTTGTCGTTCATACCATTAAGGGATTAGATAGTGCCAGAATAGTATTTCCAGTTAGAGGACACTCTAACATGGAATGTGTTAAAAACTTTGGTCTGATGATAAAGAAAGTTATTGCAGACTTACCAAACTTCGTTTGAAACTGCCAGTGTGAATCCAAGGCCTAACTAAGTCATTTTTGTTCAACAAGCAAGTATACGAGATTGAATGGCCTTCTTAAATGCATGTTACAAACCGAAGTGTTTTTCCAAGTCACGACCGCTCAGAGAAGCTCTGACTGTGAAGGAAGAGAAGCTGTTCAAATACAGGTTTACTTACAATGGAGCCTGAACACCAGATTCTGTTGGTCTACAAGTAGACGTCGAGCATGAGTATCAACCGAAGGGGCCATAGGAATTCTTACCGCACCATCGAGAATTTAATGGTTTTCTGTAACTTGTGTCCATCCATAAAAAACATTTTGTAAACTTGTTCTCCGTTGCTGCCGCCCGCTTCAGGAACAAGCTACCCTGTATTCTGCGCACAATGAAATACCTTATTTCTTTCAAGAAGGAGCTCAACTCTTCCTTCCGTCACCGGAAATTTTAGTTGGTCTTTACACTCAGTGGTTACTCTACTTGTTGGTTGGGCCGCAACTGGCAACTTTACAGCAGCAGTGGGCATGGACTCTTGACCACTTCACTATGTGAAGTCTGCAGAACGTCGTTTTCACCTGATACTAAATGTATAAAACAGCTCACTTGAAGCACTATAATATATTTTATTGCGAAAGATGGAAGTCTTAGATTATGATTAAGTGTTGAGAAGTAAAGTAAAGGCAAACCAGAAAATGAAAATGGAATGGCGAAACCAAAATTTCCCTCAGCGTTGTTATAACTTTTGACTGCAGAATTCTTTGGCCTCTGATAAGGAGAACGGTGTTTCTCCATGGGTGGAAGAGGTGCAGAAGAAGCTGAAGTCAGCTTCTGATGCGAACGTTAGACTTAGATCTTTGTAGTAGCCTTCGCTCTGAAACACACAGCAGGAGGGGTGCATCAGATTAACGGTAAGGCAGCAGGCTGTTACAAGGGAGGGCAAGCAGGAAGAGAATATCAGCAAAAGCCGAGGTCTTTAAACCACATTTTATAGATGCACACATGTGGATTAACCTCCTCTTCTATCTCATGTTCATTCGGAAAGCCTCGCGTTGGCGACATAATCACGCACCTGGGGAAGAGCATTGATCACTCCCGTTAACATGAAAGGTTTAAAGGGTGATGCACGGAATTAAAAGTCAATTTCACTGACACAGTAATACGGTTGACGCGATTTTTCTTTCGCCATAAAGTGATCAAATGATAAGTGAAGTCGAACATTTTAAGTCGGACGTTTTACTTTTCTTAGGACTAAATACAAACCGCAAAAATGTTATGCTCCAACTCCTTACCTTAAAACTGCGTAGGCTTGTATTCAAGGGGAACAGTGTCTGACAGAATAAAGCTACTGAGTCTAACGATATTTCCTTCCAGAGAGATAAGAGCACAACATCTAAAGAAAGGTATTCCGTTCCTACATGCACATCTTTGGAAACCAGAGAAATCAAAACATGTTGCTGGGTAGCACTCATTACTACGTTGCTCCGCTCTGTGGTTGCTGCCATATTACAAATCCGCTAAGTATGCTCTTTGGATGATAGTCGAGTCGTAGTTGCTCAAGTTGTTAGTAATATTTGACAACGACCCTCCTGAGACCACCCAGTGTGCGAGGTTTCCACCTCCACCGTGGCATTGTAAGTTTTAACAAGTTCTAAGAACAATCATTCGGGTACACCCCAGAGTGAATATTTCTTATTTTCTGAAACGCTTTCGTCGATATTTCCAGTCTGTGTTTTGTAGTTCCTTTAATTCTTCAACGTTGATTGTTTCACATGTCAAATAAAAAAAGTCGTCTTTCACTTTCAGTCTCTCATTTCATAACCTAATTTCCTCAGCGTCTTCTGGTTTAATTCGACAATACTCCATTACCCACCCTTCTTTTCCTTTTGTTGATGTTCGTCTTTTATTACTTAGATAATACTATTTATTCTACTTAATCTGTATTCCAAGATTTTTGTCGATTAATACAAAAATAAAATGTCACCGTCAAACCACAAAATTTCTATTTCTTCTCCCTAAACGTTGGTGCTCTTCCGAAATTTCTCTTTCTCAATGAACAGATTTAACTACAAGGAGATTGACTATGACTTTGTCTCGCTAACGTATTAGTCCCCCCCCCCCCCCCCATGCCATTCGACTGTATAACTGCAGTCCATGTTCAGTACAAGTTGTACATAACAATTCGCTCCCTGTATTTTACCCCTGTTACCTTAAGAATGCCAAAGAGCGTGAGCGACTCAGCATTGTCAAGAGCTTTGTCAAAATCTACAAACGCTATTGAAGTCGATTTGCATTTCTTCAGTTGTGCCTTTACTCTGCCTTCAGAGACAGACGCATCGCCTTAACATAACTGGAACCAGACAGTAGGCGGCAGAACATCGTCCCAATAATGTACAGTTGTTAAATTATCTTCGAGAGTGATGGGAGGCATCCGACATCCGTACATACTGTCCCAATACATGGCATACCCACTTACCTGCTGCTGAGGTCTCTTTGCCTCTTTTTTTAACATCCTGAAAGATTTTTAAACACGTACATCAGTACACGCTGTCCGATTAAAAAGTTTCGAGCCTGACTCTACTCCAGGCGTATAAGCTACATCGGCGCATTAATTACGGTAGCAACTTGAACAAACAACTGTAAACAACAGATGTGCATTTGACCAGTCATCTGTGAGTAGGCAGTGCTAAGTAGTCAACGTGCGCCTGTAGTGTATCAATGTTCTTGTGCCACAAATCGTAACGGAACAACATCTCTACATGAAATGTACAAGACATTCTCCAGAATGTTTTGAAGAAGAGAGAAGTATGTACCAAGTTTGTCCCAAAATCACTGACTCCCGAACAAAAACAACGAACTTGTAGTCAGAAGCGACTTACTGAAATGCTAACCCAGACAATTCTTACCTGGAAAAAATCATTCCGAGTAACGAGACTTGGCGTTATCGACACGAGCCTACCACAAAAGAGTAAAACGCGGAAATTCACATGAAGGATCACCGCTTTGACGACGCAACCGACATTCAAGCAAAGGTGATGCGCGAGTTGAACAATATCTCCAAGAAGGACTTTTCTGACCAAAAATGTCCAAATTGAGTCTCCGGATCGCTTTTCTTTATTTCATCAACGAGTGGGGCCAGCTGCCTATCTTCAGACCTATTCCCAAAAATAATAAATTACAATTCGTTCATTTTACACGCGGTTAAAAAATTTACCTTGAGAAAGCGTCAAACTTCTTAAGTTGTCAGTTAGACCCTATACTAAAAGAGCTGAGTAACATACAATTTGTGACAATTGCAGAGTAACCTGTCGAATACGAAACTTGAAGTTCACTGTGATAACTAGCCACACACTAGCTTTCTGCGGCTTTTTGAAAGATGTTTTAAAGAATGCTGATTCGTGTAGCACCTACAGCACTGGAAAGCGCCGTCTATTTGCAGAGAGTGGTCTGATGAAATTCTTAAAAAATACTCATAAGCGTAACACTGGTGGAATTTAATAAAACTCTGCCCGAGCAGGCCTCGGAAGTTCCAACGGTACCAACCGGCCACCGTGTCATTTTCAGCCGGTGGTAGACATTGGATGCGGATATAGAGAGGCATGTGGTCAGCATACCGCTCTTCCGGCCATTGTCAGTTTTCATGACCAGAGCAGCAACTTCTCCATTATGTAGCTCCTCAATTGACCAACCCGCTTGCCAACAGCGCTCGACAGACCCGGAGTCCAAGTGCTGGCCGAGCCCGACACCGCTTAACGTCGTTGATCTTATGGGAACCAGTCTTACCACTGCGGAAGGCCGTTGGTGGAATTTGATGAGATTAAAGCAATTTAAAACAACTTTATCAATTATTTGTGGCGCTCAAAGGTGCCCTCCATGGATTTCAAGAATAAATTAAAGATGTTCTTAAATGTAGCATATGAAACATAGATGAGGAGATTATTATTAAAAACTTTAAAACATACAAAAAAATTTCTCCTCTTTTCATCTGGCGATCGTAAAGCCAGTAGTACTCAGAAGAGCCGTCAATTGAGAGAAATAATTCATACATAAAAACCTTCCTAAGCGTAAAACGTAAGACATTAAATCAGGACTATAACATCATTAAAAACCCTAAAAGAAGCTATAGAAAATTCTAAAAATATCATCACTTCTTCTTATTTGTCGATCGTAGACTTAGATTCTGCTGCGCCAGGCCGAACATCGCGCCACTTTAAAGTTCCCTATGCCGTGTCCATTTCTGAGAATTTCACATTGTTGTGCGTAGTACTCCAGCACGAAAGGGGAGGGGGCAGAGACACCTGAAAAGAGCATCTGAAGCGCGAAAACCACAATCTTAACTATTTTCTTTTTCTTTTAGTGCTTCATTCAGTCTCTAAACTTTTTACTCTGATGGACACTTATTCTGGTTTCTTTGACTGAATCTGTTATAAGAAAGCAAATTCAACTATTATCACAGTGGCCGTGTGTTAATCTTATTCTGTCTTCTTAATAAATCTGTATTCATTTTCAGATTAAGAAATATGATACAGGCATCTCCAGTCCATAGCTATGCCGTTGTCCCACTGCTCCAGGAGCGACCTAAATAGAGTCTACGTCACACAATAAGTGCTTGCTTAACATCAAAAGTACAGCGTTTACTACCAGTGAACTTGAAATGCGAACACTTCAGGTTATGCCTTGCCGCGACTGTTGTGAAATATCAATTGAAACTACGAGTTACTGTAGCCAGACACAGTTTAATTTCATCTCTATTATGTGTTTCGGATGATTACACCTTCATCACCAGGTGGATTTATACTGACTAATAAGACATGTCTTAGACATTGGCAGCACAAAATTGTTGGAAATTGTCTGAGATGAATTGTGGTCCATTATCTGCGACAGCGACCTCTGGAAGACTTTTAAGACATAAAGTAGTAGACAAAGCAGTAGTGGTGGATGTATGGGGACTACAAAAGGAACTTCTAATAGGCGCATATTACAGTCACTGCGTTTTCCAGAACGAACCTGCGTAATCAATATGAATGCACTGAAGTGGTTCGGACGGGCGTGGCCACTCAAAAAGAGGTTTGTAGGGGAGCTTATTAATGCTCCACATAAACTTTGCAACGACGTGTCATTCGCTCAGTCTGAGTGTCCATTCCATGCCAAGTACAATGATATCTGGCTAGCTGCTTAGTGCGGAATACGTCCGAATGGGTGTGGTGCAATAATGCAGGGAGTGAGGAATCACAATACGCACTTCGTCGCTCTCTGTAAGCAACAGCAGATCACGTGATTCTGTGGACAGCACGTGACGACACGAAAAACAGCGACCTGCCAGTGGGTGAGGGACTTCTTCCAAGCTGCGTGGCCACGTATCGCGCAAGTATCGCAAAACAACCTGAAGAGCTTCGTTAGATGCAATTGCTGCGACAACACGTCGTAAATCGAGAGGAAAACATTTAAGACATTCAGAATACTGTGAATCGGTGTGAAAACATGATTCCTCAGATGAATCAAACGCTGTATCGATAGCGACCGGTAGCCGACACGAATCGTCGTTAGAATGTTGGGCTGTGGGCCTGTACAACAATTCATACTGCTAATTGGACAATATCAGAGCCTAACGCTGCAATTTTTGCAGTGTCGAAGGCATGACAGGGTTGGCAGGATTGAACAAAGCCGTAAAAGGCAGATGATCTGTCAGCAAATAAAACTTCCGATCGTACAAATACGAGTGAAGCTTCGTAGTACCATAGGTAATGGCTAGTGCCTGTTTTCCAAACTGACTGTAGTTACACTGCGCTATGTTAGAAGTTTTGGAATAAAAACAAATAGGTCTATCAGAAAGACCAATTTTATGGAAGAACTCAGCTCTCATCCCATAACAAGATAACACTACGGGCTTCACTGGGTCAAAATGAATCAAGCATCGACGACATAACAGTGCGTTATCTAACTGCTGAAATGCGTTCTGGCATTCTCTGGACCACACTAAAGGCACATTATTCCGGTGCAACCGGTTGAATGGCGCAGCATTTTGTGCAGAATTTAAAAAAAAAATTTAGTGTGTGCAATAGGTGAACAGAACTTAAAAACAACAAGGCGTCCGGAGAAAATCAAATAGTGGACGAACTATGGAAAAAGACTGACAAAAATGCAGTTACATCCCTAAAGTGTGTTTTCGATCAAATCTGGAAAGAAGAAGAGATCCCCGCAGAATGGAGAACAGCTCTCATCCACCCTATCCACAAGAAAGGTTTGAAGACAGACCCCAACAATTACAGAGGAATATCACTGCTGGATATAACGTACAAGATTTTTTCTAAAGTCCTTTTGAACAGGGCAGAGCCGCAATTGGATCCGCACATCGGGGAATACCAGGGAGGTTTTAGAAAGGGTAGATCATATTCGGAACAAATACTAAACCTCAAAAACATTATGGCATACCAAAAATCAAGGGCAAAGACATACGTAATCTCCTTCATTGATTTCAAAAAAGCATATGATTCGATTGATAGAGAATCTCTGTTATCAGTCCTGGAAGAAATGGGTTTGGATAAGAAAACAACTAATATTATAAAAGCGACCCTTACAAATACATTTTCGAAAGTTAAATTTATGGGCGAACTATCGGGACCCTTTGAAATAAAAACGGGAGTGCGACAGGGCGATGGGCTCTCACCGTTGCTGTTCAATTGTGCGCTTGAGAAAGTAGTCAGAGAATGGAACACAAATATTAAGAGTGGTATGAGCCTGGGTTGCAAAAAGAAGAACCTTAAAGTAAATTGCATTGCTTTTGCAGATGATATGGCCCTGTTTGCTGAAACAATGGAAGAAGCACGGGAGAAAATCCTTGAACTAAAGAAACAAGCAGCTAAAGTTGGTCTTCACATCTCCTCTGAAAAAACTAAGATATTGACAAACATCAAGCACTCATGTAAATACCTCAAAGTTCAAGAACAGAAGATTGAAATAGTAAAAGAATTCAAATATCTCGGAGAATGGATTAGTTGGAATGATGGGGAAAGCAAAGCAATGGAATCCAGAAAAAATAAACTTGAATTGGCCTTCCACTAACAAAAAATACATACAACAAAAAATCCTTTTCTTGGGGGTCCAAAATTACACATTACAAGACAGTGATTAAGCCAGAAGCACTGTATGCAGCAGAAACACTTAACATGAATTTCAAAGGCCAAATGGAGAAACTTGAGGCAAAGGAAACAAAAATTTTAAGAAAAATCATTGGGCCAAAATTTCAAAACAATAAGATTATATACATCAAAAATGAAACTCTCTACAAAAAAATTGAAAAACTTTCAGATTCTATGCGAAAAAGGAGAACAAATTTTTATGGTCATCTTCTCAGAATGAATTCCAACAGATTAACTAAACAAATATTTGACTTCTTCCGTAACCGAAAAACGAAGCCCAACTGGTTTAAAGAAACTGAGAAAGACCTAGTGGAATTAAATATTTCAGAAAATTCACTTATTGATCGAACTGCTAAATTAATTACTAAAGATGAAAACATAAGGTTCCAAGACAAATCCACACAAAAGTCCAAATCCTTCATCTCGGAAAAAGGGAGGAGAAGAAGATAAGAAAGAATGAAGAAATACTGGGCCCTAAGAAAAGAGCAACGCACAAAGAAATGATTGATCCAGCGTACCCCAAAGAGGGTGAAACGAAAGAAGAAGAAAGGTGAACCGTCCCATGACTGATTGGAGCTCCCTAATGTCGGGGCACCGGCAGATCTGTACAAAATTTTTACTATTGTAATAAATTTATTTAAATAAGACAGATGTATTAGTGTTGTTGTTGTTGTTGTGGTCTTCAGTCCTGAGACTGGTTTGATGCAGCTCTCCATGCTACCCTATCCTGTGCAAGCTTCTTCATCTCCCAGTTCCTACTGCACCAACATCCCTCTGAATCTGCTTAGTGTATTCATCTCTTGGTCGCCCTCTACGATTTTTACCCTCCACGCTGCCCTCCAATACTAAATTGGTGATCCCGTGATTCCTCAGAACATGTCCTACCAACCGGTCCCTTCTTCTAGTCAAGTTGTGCCACAAACTCCTCTTCACCCCAATTCTGTTCAATACCTCCTCATTAGCTATGTGATCTACCCATCTAATCTTCAGCATTCTTCTGTAGCACCACGCTTCGAAAGCCTCCATTCTCCTCTTGTCCAAACTATTTATCGTCCATGTTTCACTTTCATACATGGCTACACTCCATACAAATACTTTCAGAAATGACTTCCTGACACTTAAATCTATACTCGATGTTAACAAATTTCTCTTCTTCAGAAACACTTTCCTTGCTATTGCCAGTCTACATTTTATATCCTCTCTACTTCGACCATCATCAGTTATTTTGCTCCCCAAATAGCAAAACTCCTTTACAACATTGTCTCATTTTCTAATCTAATTCCCTCAGCATCACCCGACTTAATTCAACTACATTCCATTATCCTCGTTTTGCTTTTGTTGATGTTCATATAATATTCTCCATTCAAGACACTATCCATTCCGTTCAGCTGCTCCTCCAGGTCCTTTCCTGTCTCTTCCAAGAACTTTGATGTCTCTGATAGAATTACAATGTCATCGGCTAACCTCAAAGTTTTTATTTCTTCTCCATGGATTTCAATACATACCCCGAAATTTTCTTTTGTTTCCTTCACTGCTTGCTCAATATACAGATTGAATAACATCGGGGAGAGGCTACAACCCTGTCTCACTCCCTTCCCAACCACTGCTTCCCTTTCACGTCCCTCGACTCTTATAACTGCCATCTGGTTTCTGTACAAACTGTAAATAGCCTTTCGCTCCCTGTATTTTACTCTTGCCACCTTCAGAATTTGAAAGAGAGTATTCCAGTCAATATTGTCAAAAGCTTTCTCTAAGTCTACAAATGCTAGAAACGTAGGTTTGCCTTTCTTTAATCTAGCTTCTAAGACAAGTCGTAGGGTCAAATGGTTCAAATGGCTCTGAGCACTATGGGACTCAACTGCTGTGGTCATAAGTCTCCTAGAACTTAAACCTAACTAACCTAAGGATATCACACACATCCATGCCCGAGGCAGGATTCGAACCTGCGACCGTAGCGGTCGTGCGGTTCCAGACTGTAGCGCCTTTAACCGCTCGGCCACTCCGGCCGGCTAGTGGTAGCGTCAGTATTGCCTCACGTGTTCCAACCTTTCTACGGAATCCAAACTGATCTTCCCCGAGGTCGGCTTCTACCAGTTTTTCCATTCGTCTGTAAAGAATTCGCGTTAGTATTTTGCAGCCGTGATTAATTAAACTGATAGTTCGGTAATTTTCACATCTGTCAACACCTGCTTTCCTTGGGACTTGAATTATTATATTCTTCTTGAAGTCTGAAGGTATTTCGCCTGTCTCATACATCTTGGTCACCAGATGGTAGAGTTCTGTCAGAACTGGCTCTCCCAAGGCCGTCAGTAGCTCTAATGGAATGTTGTCTACTCATGGGGCCTTGTTTCGACTTAGATCTTTCAGTGCTCTGTCAAACTCTTCAAACTTAGTATGAAAATAAAACGTTGTAATAAAAATTTTGCAAAATTGGTTCCATTCCATGCTGGGTGGCTGGTACAGCAACCGGTTATGAATTTCTTATAACAGGACATTCTTGGCTGCAAATTGTTTTTATCTATTTATAGGCAATGACGCGTTTGGGCCTTGTGGGGCATCTCCAGATTAACGTACGCAGTGTGTGGTGAGCCACCACACTACCTTCAGTGCCAGCATAAACTGTCGACGCAAGAGCAACTGTTGTACCTCCTACGGAAGGTGTAAGAAACAAGGCGTAGCCCACGGCAGTGTGAACGTACGGTGTCTCGGTGTTCTCGGAGTTATTTGTGCTACAGCACACGACTGCGCCGTCTCTGGAGCCGCAACAACGATGACAGAATGAGAAACGCCGCCAGACTGCACCGTGCTCCCTCGCCATTTCGTTCCGCAGGATACAGCCTGTGGAGGAATGCGACGCCCGGCAGCCCGTTCCAGGAGCGATCACTGCCGGCAGAGGCGGCGCCCGGCGTATCCCGCTGCAGCCAGCGCAGCGCAGCGTACGGGGATCCGTTGTCGTCTACTCCACACCGCCAGGAACGAAGCGGGCGGTGTGGCGCGTTAAGGAAATTGGATTCGCGGCAGACACCTGCAAAACGTGGCGTCGCCCCCCGCGCTTCCATCCGCGATCCTGCAATATTAACGAGCGCCGCTGTCGGCCCAGCCGTCACGAGGCGACGCGATACGTGCCCCACCCGGTAATTCCCTCATAAAGTGCACCCGCATTCCAGCGGTGGACGGCCGTCCTCTCTGAAGCGGTGTCATCCCTCAGTTTCCATCATAAACTTAATGGATTAAGCCTTTATAGCGCTGTAAAGCCGCCTACATGACCATTTCTTTTGTTTTCGCAGTACTAGAGTAGTGCAGAGTTGCGACCGTTTATTGCGGCATCCCGCAGTTCGTAATACAAGTATCGACCGCAGTCATGGCTCAACACCTCTCAAGTCAAGGAACAAATTAGTTTTAATAGGTTTCTGATGTCTTGACCTCAGTTATATTCCACTGGTTTTTGAATAATTCTATCTTGGATGATGCTTTGGTTAAACTCATGTTCGGGGTGAAAGGGTTTTAATTACACTACTGGCCATTAAAATTGCTACACCAAGAAGAAATGCAGATGATAAACGGGTATTCACTGGACAAATATATTATACTAGAACTGACATGTGATTACATTGTCACGCAGTTTGGGTGCATAGATCCTGAGAAATCAGTACCCAGAACAACCACCTCTGGCCGTAATAACGGCCTTCATACGCCTGAGCATTGAGTCAAACAGAGCTTGGATGACGTGTACAGGTACAGCTGCCCATGCAGCTTCAACACGATACCACAGTTCATCAAGAGTAGTGAATGGCGTATTATGACGAGCCAGTAGCTGGGCCACCATTGACCAGATTGACGTTTTCAATTGGTGAGAGATCTGGAGAATGTGCTGGCCAGGGAGGCAGTCCAACATTTTCTGTATCCAGGAAGGCCCGTACAGGACCTGCACCATGCGGTCGTGCATTATCCTGCTGAAATGTAGGGTTTCGCCGGGATCGAATGAAGGGTAGAGCCACGGGTCGTAACACATCTGAAATGTAAAGTCCACTATTCAAAGTGCCGTCAATGCGAACAAGAGATGACCGAGACGTGTAACCAATGGCACCCCATACCATCACGCCGGGTGATACGCCAGTATGGCGATGACGAATACACGCTTCCAATGAGCGTACACCGCGATGTCACCAAACACGGATGCGACCATCATGATGCTGTAAACAGAACCTTGATTCATACGAAAAAAATGACTTTTGCCATTCGTGCACCCAGGTTCGTCGTCGAGTACACCATCGCAGGCGCCTCTGTCTGTGATGCAGCGTCAAGGGTAACCGCAGCCATGGTATCCGAGCCGATAGTCCATGCTGCTGCAAACGTCGTCGAACTGTTCGTGCAGATGGTTGTTGTCTTGCAAACATCCCCATCGGTTGACTCAGGGATCGAGACGTGGCTGCACGATCCGTTACAGCTATGCGGATAAGATGCTTGTCATCTCGATTGCTAGTGGGATCCAGCACGGCGATCCTTATTACCCTCCTGAACATACCGATTCTATTCCTGCTAACAGTTAGTGAATCTCGACCAACGCGAGCATCAATGTCGCGACACGATAAACTGGAATCGCGATAGGCTACAATCCGACGTTTATAAAAAAAAAAAAAGGTTCAAATGGCTCTGAGCACTATGGCCGGCCGGGGTGGCCAAGCGGTTAAAGGCGCTACAGTCTGGACCGCGCGGCTGCTACGGTCGCAGGTTCGAATCCTGCCTCGGGCATGGATGTGTGTGATGTCCTTAGGTTAGTTAGGTTTAAGTTGTTCTAAGTTCTAGGGGACTGATGACCTTAGAAGTTAAGTCCCATAGTGCTCAGAGCCATTTGAACCATTTTTTTGGGCACTATGGGACTTAACTGCTGAGGTCATCAGTCGCCTAGCACTTAGAACTACTTAAACCTAACTAACCTAAGGACATCACACACATCCATGCCCGAGGCAGGATTCGAACCTGCGACCGTAGCGGTCGCGTCGTTCCAGACTGTAGCGCCTAGAACCGCTCGGACGTTTATCAAAGTCGGAAACGTGATGGTAAGCATTTCTCCTCCTTACACGAGGCATCGCAACAACGTTTCACCAGGCAACGCCGGTCAACTGCTGTTTGTGTATGAGAAATCGGTTGGAAAGTTTCCTCACGTCAGCACGTTGTAGGTGTCGCCAACGGGGCCATCCTTGTGTGAACGCTCTGAAAAGCTAATCAATTGCTTATCACAACATCTTCTTCCTGTCGGTTAAATTTCGCGTTTGTAGCAAGTGATCTTCGTGGTGTAGCAATTTTAATGGCCAGTAGTGTACATAAGGCAGTCTGGGATATTTATCTTATACTACCGATGGAATTTATGGATGGGGTTTCAAGAACGCGCCTTCTCAAATTGTTTGAATGCCCTGAATACGGGATAAATATTAAGAAAACCGACGTACTGCAGGGACAGATTCCTGACTGGAAATGGAGCAAAAAATGTCCTATGAACACGTGTCCATAAATGCATCATTGCCACGGTAGATGGTGCTGTCCAATGAAAGTTGCTCTAACCACGTGCCGTTTCTGTAGACCCAGATGGCGATTATGCCATCTGATGAAGCCAGTTCTGGTAAAGGTTGCCTTATCGGTAAAGAGAACTGACGGCATAAATCCCATCACTGTATTATCGCGAAATATGGGAGAAAGTGTCACAGAAATGATACAGGGTTTGGAATGGACATCATTAAAAGAAAGGCGTTTTTCGTTGCGACGGAATCTTCTCACGAAATCCCAATCACCAACTTTCTCCTCCGAATGCGAAAATATTTTGTTGACTCCGACTTACATAGCGAGGAACGATCACAAAGATAAAAGAAGGGAAGTCAGAGCTCTTACGAAAAGATATAGGTGTTCATTCTTCCCGCGCGCTATACGAGATTGGAATAATAGAGAATTCTGAAGGTGGTTCGATGAACCCTCTGCCACGCACTTAAATGTGATTTGCAGAGTACTCATGTAGATGTAGATGTAGATGTAGATAATCTGGTGCAAAATCCATCGACAAAATCCTTCCCGTAAAGGGAAATCAGCTGCTGATAATTCTCGCTCTCATTGCAGGTGATAGGGATAGTAGCAGTTGTCGTGCACGATACATATAATCATAGTTTGCTTTACGCTATGTTGGCGGGTCAGTTGCCTGGAGCCTGGACTAGGGTTCGTCTCAGTATTCTGTAGAACACGGTCCTCCAGGTGTACGCAAAGTCCGCCATATCCCTCCATGTCTGAAAGGACCCATTATCACACGAACGTCCAAAAATTGCTTGAAATGCTGTGTGTCGTGGTTGGTGTCTGCGAGGGGACTGATTTTGGCACAGCGGTGCTGCTCTCGTCCATTTCCATCTGCTTGGCAGTACACAAGCAACATCTCAGCTTGTTCCCGACATGAATACCGGACATTCTGCTACTTACAGAACGCACAGTCAGTCACACCGTCTGCAACACACGAATAACACACAGAAAATGGTCAGGAAGTCTTTTCTGAAAGTATTTGTATCGAGTGTAGCCATGTATGGAAGTGAAACGTGGGCGATAAATACTTTACACAAGAAGAGGATAGAAGTTTTGGAAATGTGAAGCTACAGAAGAATGAAGAAGATTAGATGGGTAGATCACATAATTAATGAGGAGGTATTGGACAGAATTGGAAAGAAAAGAAATTTGCGACACAACTTGACTAGAAGAAGGAATCGGTTGGTAGAGCATATTCTGAGGCACCAAGGGATCACCAATTTAGTATTGGAGAGCAGCGTGGAGAGTAAAAATGGTAGAGGGGACCAAGAGATGAATACAATACACAGATTCAGAAGGATGTAGGTTGCAGTAGGTACTGAGTGGTGAAGAAGCTTGCACAGGATAGAGTAGCATGGAGAGCTACATCAAACCAGTCTCTGGACTGAAGACCACAACAACAACAAAGCTGTCAAAAATTGTTTGTTAAGGACAGTTGGCTTCGTGTACCCTATCGCCACTCAGCGGCCTCTTCCAATGTATTATTTTCGACCACTCAAAATGTCTGTTGTATATACATTTCTTTTGTAAAGAAATAACTTTTTGTAAAAAATTGTAAAGTGATTTCCATGAACTGTTTACTGATGACATCATTTTATACGATGTGACGATGAAAACTTAGTTGTAAAGAAACGAATGCAGCGTGTGCAACGTATCCATCCTCGCCTAGCGATTTAGTCCACCTGGCTTCCAACTTTTCCCTTGTTAATAGTTGGTACTTGTCTCGCGATTGTTCACGAGATACAATATATCTAATAAACAATTTGGTATGATTGATGTAACGTAATATTCCACTATTTATACTATGTCTCTAATCAACAGTGAAGTGTAACAACCTTCCACATCTTATACCGGTTTTGTGTTTTATTTTATAGCCTTTCCTAATGGCGAAATGTCGACAATCGTAAGGCGATTTTGCAAATAATAGAAAGTGTGCTCAAAATATCAGAAAGTTATTAAAGCGCGTCCAAATGGCCGTTTCGCCTCATAACATTTTGACGCAAATTGCAGCAAATTAGTTTATTTACATGCACGATCTTCGGATACGTACGACTTTTGCGCTTAGCCTTGACTAAAATAGTATTTATTTTTGTCTTCAGTTAACAGGCAGTGCAACAGGCTACCCAGAGTTGTACATATCTTGTCAAGGAAAGGACAGGTACTTTATTGCAGTTTCCATAGTAAAGTGTCACATCATCAACAACTTTAATCTTAGCACAATTCAGTGCACCTTTAACCCATACGGACAAAGACTCTGATTCATTTACTTTACTACGATTCCTTGTCCTAAGAACCAACGGCATTGTAGACATGAAAGATGAACCAAGATCTCTGTTATACACTTCATATATCTAAAATGTACGATAAGCAATTACTTCTGGGCTGTTAAAAGTCTCCAGCCCTGATACAGTTTCCACTTTGCCGCCAAGAACTAGAGCCACAGTGACGTTTCTGGTAAGACGGTGTCAGTCGTCGAGCAGCCGCACATCCAGTAGCATCGACACAGACCAGTAATGCCGCGTTATTTTAGGAGGAGAAGGCGTACGCGCCTTACAGAGTATAAAGTTGTAGTATATGTGTTACTACGAAGAGCGGAGTAGGTGTGCAAGTTATTCTTCATGGTCCTTCAGTGTTTTGAGGTTGCGTACTGGGTTACTGTGGGTCTAATTCGTAGTGGTAAAGTGGAGACTGTATCGGGACTAGAGACTTTTAACAGCCGAGAAGTTATTGCTTATCGTACATTTCAGATATGTGAAGTGTATAACAGAGATCTTGGTTCATCTTACTATATCACTACAATGCCGTTGGTTCTCAGGGCAAGGAATCGTCGTAAAGGAAATGAATCAGAGTCTGTATCGGTATGGGTTAAAAGTGCACTGAGTTGTGCTCAGATTAAAGTTGTTGGTGACGTGACACATTACTATAGAAACTGAAATAAAGTACCTGCGATGAAGCTGAATGGTTCGTTCGAACGTTCAAAAGCCACATACAGGAACTCCATTCCTCCCATACACGAGAGAAAACTCCAAAGGTTTTTCTGCCCTCCTAATCATCCTTTCTACGTGAAGGGAAGTCACCGGCAGAGAATTCGCCGGCAGATTTGTTACACGGACGTATCCTATTACATCATTTGCGACCACCGCGGACACAATTCGTTCAGCCAGGTCACACGAAGAAGCAGCGTTTGGAGTGCAGAGACGTTCCGCAAGCCATCGGACCTCCTTCTTACGTCATCCGAGATTCCGTTCAGCTGCAGCAGCGCCACCAAAACCAGCTACAGCGCGCTCCTGAGTGTTTCAGTGACTCTACAGCAGAATGTTTGTCCGCAGATCCGTCACGTCGCTGCCGTCGCTTCCCTCTCTATACCAGTCAAGGCTGGCACCATCCACGGTGGTGTCCATCAAGATCGACGCGCTGTCGCTGCCACTAACGATGCCGACGTTCTGGGCCCGACGGAGCTCCGCCCCCGGGACGGTCACCACGTCTTCCCGGACGACAACTTTGCTGTTCAACCGACCACACGACCGGTGTTCCCGGTGACTCGCTAGGTGGATACCGGGGTGCGGCCAGTGAGCAGCCATTGGTGTTAAGAGTTACACTCCCTCTCTGCTCATGTGCCTCCGCATTCTGCCTCCCTACACCCCTCCCCCCCCCCCCCTCCACTCCCCACCGTCGTCATGTGCGCCTTCCCTACACAACGGCGGTGTGAAGATGATTTTTCAGGTGCGGGAGTGGGAGAGAGGGGAGAATTGTGCTGTCGTCCGTAGAGCGGGGGCCAAAGCTAGGTTGACACCTAACAACGAATCCACAGAAAAGTATAGTCGCTGCATGCAGAACTGATGAATGAACAACGCCACTGCAATCGATGGTCTACTTACGGCTGAGCAGAGGAACGCTCGGACCAGTTCACAGTCAACTATCAAGACGACAGTATCGGCCACCAGTATATTATATGCGTCATGGAGAACTTAATGTTGTAATATTAGTAGTTTTCGCCTCACAAACATTAATATACGCTCAATAGTAAATGCCTCATGGCCTAAAGTTATCGAACAATTGTAAAGTAAAAGAAATGAACCATCGCATAACAGTGACGGAGTCTATTATTCTTTATCTTTGCCGTTCTTGCGCGGTGCCTGTAAATCTCTATGTACATGTATTGATTAATAGTATAAAAAAGAATTCTGTTATTTCAAGACAAATGAGGCTTTTGGCGCCTCACCTTTTACTGTTGGTATTCTATGAAAGGCGGACGCGGACTTGCTGCGTTCCGCAACTGTATTTTATATTTTATGTGAAAATATTGAGTGAATATGCTAATTGTTATTTTTTTTCAATCAGAAAACATGTAGTTTCTTGTAACTGATTACGAACAGACAGCATCAAGAGGACATTTTGACTGTTATGTATAAAGTATTTAACCACAATGGTCATCTATTGTAATTTAATATGAAAAGAAATTACGATCACGCTGATGGGCCGCACGCAGCATGAGGCAGAAGGAACATTATCGTTTTTTATATTATTTCTGAGCCAATTATTTTTATTGTGTAGTGTTGCATTTCTTTTAAAGTCTATTAATCTTCTGGTCCCTTAGTGTTGTTCCGTGTATGACTACATCGCGAATATAAAAATGTACAGAAATGATAATGTTTCTCTTAGTCAGGTATTCATAGCTCAACGTATGTTATTATAATAGTGTAATCAGTCCCTGATTCTGTTGCCAAGTGGCCCACCAAAATACTCATTTTTTCGACATTAAAAAAAAAAGTAACAATTCTTTTTATTTTCGTCCCCCAAGAGCAACGCTACACTTGGCGCCCGAACAGGGACTTGATCAAAAATCATTTCATGTACGTGTTTAAAATTTTTTCGGTGCTTGTTCTAATAATTGTTTCAGTTTTTCATGTGGATGCAATTCAACCGAGAAAGAGAATTGGGAAAACCTTTTAATTAATTCAGAAGAACGATTGACGAAATTACCAAAAAACGCGCGTATCCAGCCGTATCACCATCAAGACAGCCATAGTAAGTGAAATTTTTATACGCAGTAGCCAAGCTTTCGTTGTGACGTTGCATCTTTCGAGTTGATCAGAACGTAAACCTTGCCTTGAAATAGCTTTATTTCAATTTGTCCGTAGTCCATTCTTATGTAGTTAAATTCAGTGAAAGTGTACCATTGTTGTCAGTGCATAAAAAAATTACGATATGGCGGATAATTACGCTCAAAACTGGTAAAACGTGTGATATTTCATTTGTTTGTAATTAGTAGGAACCATCTTGTCTTCTTGGCGTAGATGAACGTCAGTTGTTATCCAGAGTTAAAATTTCACCTTAGGTCCCAGTAAGCCAAAGCACTACGTCACAGACAAACGACTGACGGCAGTGACAAACAATATCTGTAGCATTTTGACGTTTGACAAATAATTCATGAACATGGCTGACGGTAAACAGCGGACACAAACAAAAGCAGACGACAGCGGTGATGCGAAGGGACCTGACTATCCATTACGATCACGCGCGATAGGTACACGAGCGGAGGCAGAAGCAGCCTCGACCGAAGTTTTAGAAGCTGGTCCTAGTGTGCAAACTATTCCCGCTTTTGAAAAAAATGACTTGGCCGCAATGATCGAAGCAATAATGGAACGCAAGTTCGAAAGTCAAAGTCAGAGAGAAGCGCAGGAAAAATTAGATGAAAAGGCCCGCGAAGAAAAAGAGAAGGCCGAAAGACGGTATAATAAAAATCAGGTCCTTACAAATCTGTGCAACTCAGTAAAAGCAGACATAAATTCAGTAAAAACAGAAATAAATTCAGTAAAAACAGACATAAATTCAGTAAAAACAGATCTGAAAACGGAGATAAATGACCTAAACACACTGTTAAATTCGGTAAAGGTCGAACTAAGGGCAGACGTAACAGCTGATTTAAATACCCTGTTGGGTAATGTCCAAAGCCAAATCAGTAGTCAGATCACGACCATGAGGCTAAAAATTGACACACAAGTAGAGTCAAAAATAGAGGATATTTCAAAACGGTTAGATGAAAAAATCGAAGCAGCCAAGGGAGAGATAAATTCAAAAGTGATGGAATATAAAAAACAAGCTCCGATCTTAAAAGAAGATTATACTGCAATCTTTGATGAGATCAAAGGAGTTAAAACCGCAGTAGACACGATCGAGAATGTTGTTGATGATCTTTCCAAACAGATTGAGACTCTTAATGTAGAGGATCAAATAAAGAATACTGTTAAGGCACATGCTGAAGCATTGTCCGACCACTACCAAGAGTGGATTAAAAACAAAGACGGATTCATAGAAAACAAGGTCAAGAACGAACTCAGGGGAACTGTCCAAAACGAGACCTTTGAAATATAGGCAGCCCCTAGAGAAACAGGAGACACGGTGATGTCAGAATTAGGCCAGATAAGACGAACGTTAGCTCAAGATTTACCTGAATGTCGTCAACAGATAGTTGATGAAGTTCGTACACTAAAATGTCAAGTTGAAAATTCCCCACCTCCCGTGTCAGAAGAAGGGAATAATTCACCACGATGTAATGAACAACAGCAGCTACAGTACCGTTCACCAATTGACAACGCTCAAACTCATAGTTCTATAGAAGCACAATTTAACCAGAGTACCAGCCCACCCACATTTGTCAGTTTGATGCAGGAGGAAAGCGTGATCAAACATCGTGTTTTTCCGACTTTTCACCAACAGAAAAGAGAAATTCATCCTATAGTGTTCCTCCGAAATTTTTCAGGAATTTTCCCGAATAGCTCGAGTGACCGCCAGCGAATTTAATTCGTTACCGGATTTATCGTAGGCGATGCTGCCTAATGGGGAACCGAAATGGTCGACTCTTGTAAAAGTTACTAAGAGTTTGAACAGATGTTTTTAGCTAAATTCCGGAGTTCCGGTGTGCAGCAGCCCCTGAGAAAAGAGGTTTACAACGCGGAAGTGTTTAACAGTAAGCGCGGTAGTTTGAGAAGATCTTTTGAAAAGTATTTAGCGAAAATCAAGTTCTGGGATTCGCCGATCACCGCCAAAAATGTTATTATGATTCTAAAAACTAAGCTACCGATTGCGATCAGAGAAAAGTTAGTAAACGTGTCTGAGGATGATACGGACACCTTCCTATCTATGTTAGACTCATTAGATCTGATTTACGAGGACGCTAGAGTTGATGTTGGCAACGCCCACTTCAGTGCAGGCGGCCAGCACAATACAGAATACGCAGGCAACAATGGTGGCCGAGCGAAAGCGCGTCACAGCGACGGCCAGTACCAACCCCACAACGGTTTCAAAAATAAACGCACTACGTACTCCAACAGTAAATACAAAAATAAGTAGAATAACGGCCAGAGATACAATCCAATATATAATTCGTCACCACCTCAGTACGGAAATGCACTTTACAATTCACAGCCCCAGCAATATGGAAACACGCAACCGATCAACGGTAATTATCAAAACGATCAGTCTTACGATTCAAATCGTCAGTGGAAAGAAATAAATGGCATAATCAAGGTGGAGACCAACGTACACCTTTCAGTAACGGTTACATTCAACACAAGCCACAGCAAAATACCTTTCAGCCACAAAATATACACTTCACGCAACAAGCGAACGGACCTTCGGGAAGTCTGAAGCCTAAACGCCCGTATAATACGCAAATTTATTATGCGCAAGCGAATACGCCAGGACAAGATCCATTTCCAACCGAGTTCGTACCACAAAACCAACACCAGTTCCAGACGGAAGAAACTTTAAGATATATAAATCAGCAGGAAAGTAAGCGTCGAGCGGAAAATTAAAAGCAGCACCTTTGAGCCTCCTATAGGATGCTGCAGGTTTGAATGGGGGCACACTGTCCCTTAGTCCACACGAAATTAAAGCAATTATGTATGACAAAGAGACAAATTTAAGTGATGATCTAGTAGCAGACACTGAGACGAAAGACAATGATGACGTATGGGACGAACAAGTTCAAGTTTCCATAAGAGTATCAATTGCCAACATACCAGTAACAGCCATTGTAGATACAGGAATTAATATAAATGTCTTATATTTATGTTTATTTAAGCAAATATCCTCTGTACGCAAAGTTTTATCACTTCCAATTCAAGGTTGCACCGTTTCGGGAGCAACTGGTCCACTAACACAACGTGTAAATCTTCAGACTCAGCTTCAAATCCAGATAGAGTCTATTTCAGTAACGTGCATTTTTCTTATTGTTAAAAACCTATCAGTGCTATGTATCCTGAGTATGGAATTCTTGAGGCAGACGAAAGCTAAAATTGACATCGAGTGTGGAATCTGTACTCTAGTAGCGAGCCAGCAACAAGTAACTGTAAATTTGTTAAGAAGTAAGGTGAAGACAAACTTTGGGGTGCTTCAAATAGCAGTACGGCCATGGACTAAAAGACAATAGTTCAGTCACACAGGAGACATGACAGATCTTGAAAGTGTTAATGACGATGAGTATAAAGACCTAATTCCCGGTCAGAATGAATTATACGGTAAAGCTAGTGAGTCCACTGAATTATCCAAACAACAGAAGACTGAGCTTTACAATTTGTTAACAGATTACGTTCAAGTATTTTCTAAGAAACCTGAACTAATAAAAGGCTTTGAATATCGAATGGATGTCCTGCCCCATTCAACCTACTGTAGAACAAGCTATTCCATTCCATATGCGAGACGCGAAGCTGTCAAGTGCGAGATCAGGAAAATGATACGCTAGAATGTGATAGAGGTATCTCATTCACCTTATTCGAGTCCTTTACTGTCTGTACTAAAATCAGATGGTAGCGTAAGGCTAGTCCTAGATGCAAGATTAATCAATAAAATTATAGTACCCATAAGAACGAGACCAGAGGCTCTTGAAGAGCATCTGCAGAAGTTTCATGGAGTTAAGTATTTGAGTACCCTTGATTTGAAAAGCAGTTACTGGCAAGTGAAACTTGCGCAGGAGTCTAGGAAGTACACTGCGTTTACATTTGCAGGTAGATCTTACCATTTCAAAGTTGTACCGTTTGGACTAAATGTGAGTTCCGGAATTTTTATTTCTGCCCTTGACCATGTACTAGGTCCTGAACTTTTATATGAGGTAACAGTCAATGTGGATGACGTTCTTGTAGCATCGAAAAATTGGGAAAATCATGTGGCCCTCCTGCAAAAGGTATTTCAACGATTCAGAGAGTATGGTGTTACATCAAATCTTAAGAAATCCAAGTTTGGAAAAAGTGAAATTAAATTTTTAGGACACGTCATCACCCCTGAAGGAATTAAACCTGACCCGGAAAAATTGTCTGCTATAAAAAACTTTCCAACCCCTGTTACAAAAAGGGAACTGAAAGGATTTATCGGTCTTACGTCATTTTTCAGACTTTTTGTTCCCAATCAGGTATTGAACAATCCCGCTCTTCACAACCTTTTAAAAAAGAATTCACATTGGAATTGGACGCCGGAATGCCAAGACGGATTTCAGAAAATTAAAGACAGTCTGGTTAACAGTAACATTCTCTATCATCCTCAGATGGATACGGAATTTTGTATTACTGCAGACGCTTCCTTTGCGGGTATCGGCGCTTGTCTTTTCCAGATTCAATTAGTAGATGGACACGAGCAAATCCAAGTGATTAGCTTTACGAGTCGAGTGTTATCTGAGTGTGAAAAGTCTTATTCGGTAACGGAGTTGGAGGCACTCGCCGTTGTATGGGCTTTTAGGCGATTTAACTATTATATCTATGGAAGAAAAATTAAAGTCTATTCAGACCATCAAGCCTTATCATTCCCTCTTTCATGCAAGTTGCAACATCTCCGTCTTACTCGATGGTGCTTATTCCTGCAGGAATATGACTCTGACATTATATATATATATAAAAGGTAAAGATAATGTTATGGCAAAAGCACTTTCTCGCTCACCTGAGGGCTTACCAGAAACCAGCGAACTGGTGGAACAAATGTCTAATTATAAAGTTTTGTTAATGAAAGGTCCAATTCACAGAAAGTATTTTCTTCAGTTATGTAGGCAGATTCAGAATCTTCAAAATACAGATCCAAAATGGAAAAAGGTTAGACAAATTCTTCACGAAAATCCAGCCCACAAGTATTCCAAGTTTTATAAAGTTCATAACCAAGTGCTATTTCATAAGACGCGTGAGTCATCTGAGAGGTGGTGTGTTTGCATCCCTCGAAATTTCATTGAACATCATCTGTGATACACTCACATTTCATGGGGTCACTATGGACCAGAAAAATGTAAAAGGAAAATCTCGACTTACTGTTATGTTCCGAATCTACATCAGAAAATCCATAAATTATTGAGAAACTGTGTCATCTGTCAAAAGGCAAAATCCTTAAACATTTCCACTTCAATCCCACTAAATCCAATAATTGCTGAAAGGCTAAACCAGCTTCTTAGTATTGATTTGGCAGGTCCACTACCCACCGGTAGAGGAGGCGCTAAATACTTAGTAGCACCGAGCGAGGTGGCGCAGTGGTTAGACACTGGACTCGCATTCGGGAGGACGACGGTTCAATCCCGCGTCCGGCCATCCTGATTTAGGTTTTCCGTGATTTCCCTAAATCACTCCAGGCAAATGCCGGGATGGTTCCTCTGAAAGGGCACGGCCGACTTCCTTCCCCATCCTTCCCTAATCCGATGAGACCGATGACCACGCTGTCAGGTCTCCTTCCCCAAAAACCAACCAACCAACTTAGTAGCAATCCTGAACAATTTTTCTAAGCACATAAGACTGTACGCATTGAAATCTTCTTGTAAAAATCCGATAATTCGTCGCAATGAAAATGATTGTTTCCCACGATTCGGGGTTCCAGAATCAATCTTGTCCGATAATGCTTCAAATTTCACATCACGCCCGTGGCGTGCATTTCTTGCTTGCCATGGAATCAAACAAATTTTGATATCCCTGTTTCGACCGCAATCGAATCCGACAAAAAGAATCTTAAAAGAATTTAACAGATTTATAAGGACGTACATTCCGAATAAGCAATCTAAGTGGGTAGACTTTGTAACACCTTTCGAACAGATCGTAAACCACCTTCCTCATCTGTCGACCGGATTCACCCCACATGAGTGAATGTCAAGATCAAAAGAAAGGAATGAATGGATAGACCCCCTTCCAAAGTTACAAAACAACGAATTGGACCTAGATGCAAAAATCAGGCAAGCTTTCATATCATTGACAACGTATGCTAACCTCCGAAAAAAGGCATTTGATAAGAAGGTAAACAGAGTTATCGATTTCAAAGAAGGAGAAAAGGTATTAGTCAGAACTCACTTTAAACCATCCCTGTTGTTAAAGAAGAATCGTAAGTGGGAACACATTTATGAAGGTCCCTTTGTGATAATGGGGAAACCACACATTGGTAGCTATTTGTTATCTGACCCTGCCACGAATAAAATCAAAGGATTGTTCCACCATCATGATTTAAGAAAATTTTATAACGCCAGGAATTAAGTTAATTTAAGCTGTAAGAAAATTCTAAGGTATTGGAGATCAGGATTAAGCAATGAGTGACAAGAACTGAACTGAACTGACTACGGACGTTAACTGGTGCTAAAAGGAAAGCTCTGGAAAATAAAATACAGAATAAGTTGTAGACAAGTATTTATATCAATCATCTTTATGTAAACAGGAGGACATGTCCTAGAGGCGATTTTCAATTTTAGTTAGAAGTTAGTATGTAAGAAAAATGATGTACTCGAGGGGTATTAATTAGCTCTGAGGTACTAAAATGAGGAAAGAGGAAGGAGCGAATAATGCACTTCTCTCGCTAAATAGTAATTTGAAAATGAGCAGGAACGAGTGAATAATGCACTTCTCTCGGTAAATAGTAATATGAAAATGATGATTATATGTGCTTAGTATTAGTAAGTGAAATTTAATCGAGGACAAATTAATGACCTGATTTGAAAGAAAATACTTAACGTCCAGACAAAAGAGGAAAGTAGTGTGAGAAGATTCGATTCCATGAGGTTATTCCCTATTTTCAAATGTGACGTAAATAAGGCACCATCTGTTAGCGCAAAACAGTCGGTTGATTTAACTTCTAAATTCCAGCACAGTGCTGTGCCAGTGATAAAATAACATCTCTTTGAAGTGAACAGATACCTAGGATTATGCATGAACAGATTGATAACGCAGTGCAATTGTTCTAAAAAGCCCTGACGTTAACCTTAAGTAAAAGCGTGACGGAATAAAAAGGAAGTTATTATATAACGCAAAGTAAGACGAGTCCAGACTATAAACAAGCTGAGTAAAGGAACATATGAGTAACATGGTTTATTATGTCAACTTCACGGTACTATTGAGCATTAGCGATACTGCAATTTCACAAGCTCGCAGCAAATAGAATAAGAATCTCGCCCAAGCTTCATAGGTCGCGACAGCAGTAAACAACACTCTAGTGAGAGGCTTCTATATACAAATGATAATTAATACCCAAATGCGTAATGCATAAACTTGACTTAGTCTAAGAAATGAACAAAGAGTAGTAAGCAAGCTGCAGCAAGATACATATTAGATATACATGCTTGAAGTGATAGATTTTATTTTAAGTGCGTACTGCAATATTTATTGTTTTCTCTGTGATTATGTGATTATTGAACCCCTTTCCTAAGTGCAAATCCTTTAAGATCCTTGATCCTATCCACTCCCCAGGATCAACTTGTAAAGATGCACATGCGCTTACGAAGTGAGGCACTACGTATAAAAATGAGTAGGTTTGCGACGCGCAAATTGCTTTTGTAATGCGCAATGTAAATTAAATTTTCGACCTGGTTGAGGAGTAATTTAAATTCTGTCGACGATCTGCGAGTAGGCCCGCTTTGCCCACTTTTCTTTTTCGACTGTTTGTATTTCTACACGAAATCCAGAGGCGGAATTGCTATTTTCAAATCTGTCCTCGAACTTTCTTTAAAAACTAGCAGATACGGGAGAAACTTTGACATAAATGAAGCTCCCCTCACAAGTCACTAAATAACATGAGCATTAAAAAAAAATGTATTGAGCCTACAAAATTAATAAGCAAACGTGATAAGGATTACTATGAATGAAATTAATTTGTAAAGGAGATTGGAATGAATTTGGTCAAAGAAAAAGGACTTATAATAGATTACCTGTGACCGTAGGCATAAATAGTAAAAAAAAAAGACTAATTAAGAAACAATTGTTGTGATTTAAAGTGGTCAATTAAATTATTTCTTGATTTAAATGAACTCTTGTAAATATTAGTATGTAAATCAACTTGTAAACATCGTGTGATGTTATGAAGCGAGAATTTCTTTTAATACACCATTCACGCAGACGCTCACCACAGTGCAAGTGAAGTTTCAAAGTTCAACGATTTTCAGTGGCAGTATTCTATTGCACCATATGTGTGAAAAATTCATTGATGTGTGCAGTGTGTCATAATCAGTGTCATTCCACACATGCAGTTGCAGCGGTAGCTACCACTTACCTGTGAATCCGTAATTGGATAGTGGACAGGAAGTGATGTGAGGCAGTTTCGGTGGCAGAAGCTCCCTCCAGCAATCTAAAAAGCACAAAGCCACGATCCGCCGAACAAAAGCGACGCACGGCACCTCAAACGCGAAATCAACGCTTTGTAAGAAACCTCTGGTCACGTGCGCGCGCACAAACTGAATTTCAAGATTCCTCGTAACAGTGGAGGCGGACAGCCACCATGTGACGAAATAATGTAAACGTTCAACCGCCAACAGCAGCTGCTGTGCGCTATATTGTGTAGCAAAAACATTCACATCCAGCACTGAAAACATTTTTGTATGTATCATAAACCTTCTGAGAGACTCTAAGATGGAGAAGTTAGCGTGATTAGTATAATGACTGATTGTACACAGAGATAAGTCACAAGTTCACTTCTGAACACTGTTGAAATGTAAACTTTAACGAGAGGTCACGATACGAATGAAAATAAGCACACGAAAATACGTCAAAAGAATCCGATCCTTCCTATATCCCATCCCACATGTATATAAAATTAGTTTTGTAAGCTATTCTAATATAAGATATTTTTTCTGTTTCATATGTGAAATAATTCGGAGAGCCACATTCGAGCCCTGAAAGTTAAAGATATGGACTTCCTTGTCGAAGCCATCACCAGTGGCCGCTCTACAATCCAAGTCTATCATAAATAGTGTATGTGCGACGAAAATAAATGTATAATTAAGTGCGACAACGGACAAGGCAATCAATCGACAAGACGATGACAATATAATGAATACGGTCAAAACAGAAAGTTGTGTACCAGTCGTGATAGTCAAATTACTTTTGCAACGATGGAAAATGAAGTGTGACTCTACCTCCCTATAAATTTTGTAAATATGTGTACTGTTAGCCTTAATTTTAAGAATCATCAAGAAAGACTGAATCCATGCAAACACTGATAGAAACACAGAACAAATTCACAACGATCCATCGTCAGTAATTACAAATTGAAACGTTAATTCTTTCATTGTGGAATGAATGTGAAATGAAACTTTTAATAAACTGTATGTTACACTCGAAAATTACAAATATTCCAGTGGGCATGAGGATGAAAGTAATACATTCGGTATTTCTTCCCTCCTCATGGGAGGCAGTGTAATATTAGTAATTTTCGCCTCACAAACATTACGCTCAATAGTAAATGCCTGATGGCCTAAAGTTATCGAACAACTGAAAAGTAAAAGAAATGAACCATCGCATAGCAGCGACAGAGTCTATCATTCTTTATCTTTGCCGTTCTTGCGCGGTGCCTGTAAATCTCTATGTACATGTATCGATCAATGGTATAAAAAAGATTTTAGTTGTTTCAAGACAAATGAGGCTTTTGGCGCCTCACCTTTTACTGTTGGTATTCTATGAAAGGCGGACGCGGACTTGCTGCGTTCCGCAACTGTACTTTATATTTTATGTGAAAATATTGAGTGAATATGCTAATTGTTATTTTTTTCAATCAGAAAACATGTAGTTTCTTGTAACTGATTACGAACAGACAGCATCAAGAGGACATTTTGACTGTTATGTATAAAGTATTTAACCACAATGGTCATCTATTGTAATTTAATATGAAAAGAAATTACGATCACGCTGATGGGCCGAACGCAGCATGAGGCAGAAGGAACATTATCGTTTTTTTCTATTATTTCTGAGCCAATTTTTTTATTGTGTAGTGTTGCATTTCTTTTAAAGTCTATCAATCTTCTGGTCCCTTAGTGTTGTTCCGGGTATGACTACATCGCGAATATAAAAATGCACAGAAATGATAATGTTTCTCTTAGTCAGGTATTCAATGCTCAACGTATGTCATTATAATAGTGTAATCAATCCCTGAATCTGTTGCTAAGTGGCCCACCAAAATACTCATTTTTTCGACATTAAAAAAAAAGTACAATTCTTTTTATTTTCGTCCCCCATGAGCAACGCTACAATGTGAACATCTTCATTTGAAGATTCTTGTAAATATGTCTGTATCAAGTGATACTTCAGTATTCAGAGACCGTTGTAAATACGGTGAACATTCCTGTGGAAATGAATTTATACAGGGTTAGGTAAATCTTCATATCTATAGTGTAATATGGTGAACTAGTATTTTACGTGTTACAGTTACACTCCGGCTCCTTCCGCACCAAACCAAAGAACCCACCGCTGCGCTCGCAAGTGTACTTCTGTTCGGCATAACAGTACCAGTGCCATAGACGACCTGCAGGCAATGCCAATGTAAAATTCGTGGAACCTGTTCCTTACAGAGGATGATCCTACGTGTTCCATATGGAATCAAATCGACGGTTTTTGGAATGACGTCCACCAGCTTCTTCACATCACACGACAAATTATATCCGAAACGATAGGATGTGTCTGAAATTTAGACTGTCAGCGTCGTAGTCTAAGCCACAGCTTCAAAATCGTTGATGACAAGCTCCTAATGTGTTGCGCTAGGGCTGTAGAAGACTGGATAGTTGAGTTTGCCGCACAACTCCTGCCCCCCTGCTACAGTCCGTGCACGCGACTGTCAGGCTGAACGTTGTGTACCTGTTCGCCAAAAACCTACCCTATTCCCTGTCTGCGACGCTCGCAAGCCCCTTTCTGTTTCCTCGTCGTATGGAAAACTTGAAAGACAGTCACTTTGCAGACACCTCTGAGGTGTGAATAGGTGCTTCCATCTATATCAGCAGACTTCGATGATTGCAGCACCTTTATTAAGGTAGCTCAGGGTTTATTCGTTAGAGACCCACCACGTAGTAAGTAGGACTCGCCTCGGCCGAAATATTCTTTATTAGAGGCTACCTCTTTCTGAAGAGTGATCGACCACCTACTGGAATTTGACTGTGGATAACCGTTGTCTCAAAGCATAGGATCTTCACGCTCAACTTCCTGTAGACAGGATAATTTCTATTCTGAAACCGTGTAGTCTATAATAAAACAAAATATGACACAGGCGAATATTATTTACTGTTAAGAATAGTGGAATAGTGTGTTGCGAGAAATACAGATCACAATCAGACGTATAAAGTTTTATTTGCTTCAGCTTCATAAGCAACCTATAACACAACGTTCCGTCTCGGTGAGTCAGCAACAAGTCTGCATCAGCTGCTGGAAAGCAGTGATAGTAAACGTAAATTGTCCAATTGGGATTTATTTTAGTTTCCCATTTTCCCTTACGAAGACTGAAAGCATACCCAGGAAAAATGAAATCGCCTACATAGGTTAATGATTACCTATAACAAAGATCCCGACAGTAAAGAGAAAATAAATTTGCTCGACTTTTAACAGTTTCTGGAAGTTATCAAAGAAGCACCTTCGTGTGCAAAATTTGGTCATCTACGTCTTCAGTTAAGTATCTGGCATGAGTTAGGATTTTAAAATACTAGAACCTTTGCATGATGTTACATTCCGGGACGCCCTGTCGACAGCATGGATCGTTTACCTAAAATTGCGGGTGCCCTTCCTACATAGAAAATCTTGTACAGTAGAACACAATGTGATGGCCTATTTCTGCGTGGATGAATGGCGGAGATACGTCGGTCAGCACCATTAATTTAATTGAAACATATGAAGGACTACGGTATTATCATTTTATATACACTCCTGGAAATGGAAAAAAGAACACATTGACACCGGTGTGTCAGACCCACCATACTTGCTCCGGACACTGCGAGAGGGCTGTACAAGCAATGATCACACGCACGGCACAGCGGACACACCAGGAACCGCGGTGTTGGCCGTCGAATGGCGCTAGCTGCGCAGCATTTGTGCACCGCCGCCGTCAGTGTCAGCCAGTTTGCCGTGGCATACGGAGCTCCATCGCAGTCTTTAACACTGGTAGCATGCCGCGACAGCGTGGACGTGAACCGTATGTGCAGTTGACGGACTTTGAGCGAGGGCGTATAGTGGGCATGCGGGAGGCCAGGTGGACGTACCGCCGAATTGCTCAACACGTGGGGCGTGAGGTCTCCACAGTACATCGATGTTGTCGCCAGTGGTCGGCGGAAGGTGCACGTGCTCGTCGACCTGGGACCGGACCGCAGCGACGCACGGATGCACGCCAAGACCGTAGGATCCTACGCAGTGCCGTAGGGGACCGCACCGCCACTTCCCAGCAAATTAGGGACACTGTTGCTCCTGGGGTATCGGCGAGGACCATTCGCAACCGTCTCCATGAAGCTGGGCTGCGGTCCCGCACACCGTTAGGCCGTCTTCCGCTCACGCCCCAACATCGTGCAGCCCGCCTCCAGTGGTGTGGCGACAGGCGTGAATGGAGGGACGAATGGAGACGTGTCGTCTTCAGCGATGAGAGTCGCTTCTGCCTTGGTGCCAATGATGGTCGTATGCGTGTTTGGCGCCGTGCAGGTGAGCGCCACAATCAGGACTGCATACGACCGAGGCACACAGGGCCAACACCCGGCATCATGGTGTGGGGAGCGATCTCCTACACTGGCCGTACACCACTGGTGATCGTCGAGGGGACACTGAATAGTGCACGGTACATCCAAACCGTCATCGAACCCATCGTTCTACCATTCCTAGACCGGCAAGGGAACTTGCTGTTCCAACAGGACAATGCACGTCCGCATGTATCCCGTGCCACCCAACGTGCTCTAGAAGGTGTAAGTCAACTACCCTGGCCAGCAAGATCTCCGGATCTGTCCCCCATTGAGCATGTTTGGGACTGGATGAAGCGTCGTCTCACGCGGTCTGCACGTCCAGCACGAACGCTGGTCCAACTGAGGCGCCAGGTGGAAATGGCATGGCAAGCCGTTCCACAGGACTACATCCAGCATCTCTACGATCGTCTCCATGGGAGAATAGCAGCCTGCATTGCTGCGAAAGGTGGATATACACTGTACTAGTGCCGAAATTGTGCATGCTCTGTTGCCTGTGTCTATGTGCCTGTGGTTCTGTCAGTGTGATTATGTGATGTATCTGACCCCAGGAATGTGTCAATAAAGTTTCCCCTTCCTGGGACAATGAATTCACGGTGTTCTTATTTCAATTTCCAGGAGTGTATCTTAATTGTGTTGCGTGTAGGGTGTATGATTTAACCGATATATGCAATTGACGTAATGTAACCAGAATAGGTGAGAAACATACTCGTATGCCACATTATTACTTATAAAGTTCAAACTAACGTACGGTGCAACAGAATAAGACCTTATAGAATGAAGTTAACATAAATTTACCATTGGACAGCAGCTATATAAAGACACGCTGTTACACAATAAGATGCAGTTCATTTCAATATTCAAAATTCAATTGAGAATGTCGTTTCGTCTTAACAAGCTATAAATTTACTGTGACCTGAGAAACTACATTTGTCAAGTCCAAAGCTATGGTAATTCCGAAGAATCTAATGCACAATAATACAGCTACTTCTTAAGCACATTAGACATTTTCACTGCTGCCCTGTTTAATGCTTGCCTTCTCAGAACTTGAGAGTCAATAACTGAGGAAGAGACCGGTAAAGTTCACACCGAGCAACACCTGCTGTCGGACTGTTACATCTGACATTGGTCGCCAGGTTCTCTAGGACAATTACATCTGTTCTGCTTTAACCAGCTGGATATCAGAAGTTTCTTTCTCGTGGTTTGTCTGATATAGTAAAGACAAAGATGGTGAAACAAACAGTGGCTACCTATCTTCACATTATTACAAGATGTCTTTGCCCATTGCACCAGCAAAATTTTTATCTATTACTAGCATGTCAGTTCGGTTCCGAATTTCTCCTTAAATTAGCAAGAGACAGTATATTTTAAACTAATGAACCGAAGAGAATACTGAAATTTGCTTCGCAATTTAATTTTAAAATCATACCTGAAGTATCAGAACTAAATTTAACATTTGGTGCCAGTTTAAAATTGTGTATGTTACTGTCCTATTATCCTATTATAACTAGAAGTCATTCGTATAAATCTTTTGATTAATCCTTATAAATAATTTTTGTTCTTAAACAGAACTCCCTCAGTCATTAAACACGCAAAATGGAAGAATTGCATGGAAAAAACAGACTTCCACAATTAAAATACATCTAGACAATATTGAACTAATGTACTGTATTTAAAAAAGTCAGAAACATATAGGAAGCTGAATTATCCCATACAAAACTGGAAAGAACGATGTATTACCTTGTTATGCTACACTTGAAAAATGGTGTACAGGTTCTGTTCTGCATATCGCAGCGATTAAGATATCCAAAGAAAACCAATCCACGGCCCACCTCAACTCAACTATTCGGATGTTCCCAAATCGTAGCTTTCCCACGTACTAAAATTGGCTTTCCATCATTACCGCCGTGAAACGAGTAGCACCTAAGGCCTGGTTTCCTCCATTTCCTCTCATCCGAGGTAGCTTAGTTCTGGAAAATTTGCCGTCGGTTTTTCACTGTATAGCATCACTGCAGTCGTCTGAAGATGACTGATTTGAACGATGGCTAAACAGTGCCTTCGGGTGCTCACTCCCGTCACGACAGATCACAATATTCCAAACGTGTACGTACTTCCGCAACCTTGTGTTGTATGACCACGTTCAAAAAATAATGGAATTCTGCCCTCCGGGAAACATGATCTTGGACAGAGATTACAATAATTTCATGACAGAATGAAAAACGCTCCTATCGAAGCACAAAAATGACGAATTTAGAGTTAGAGGTGTAAAAGAAGGGAACTAGCTCTTCGACTTACCTGACAGCTTCAAAGACATTTAAATGAAAACATCTTGCCACATTCGTGCTTTTTTACTTGTTAGTATTAGCACCAATGTCATGTAATATGACACATTGTGTCATGTTATGTAACGTGACACATAACGCCATGACGTATAACTTGACACGAGCCATCATGTCATCCAACATGGCATTTCTCATGTCGTGTCATTAGAGTTTAGGGTGCTTCCTGTTATAGGTACACTCACACTCTCGAGGTCAAACTGTTTTGGTTGAAATGTTTTTGAAGCTGCCAGACAAGTCGAGAAGCTAGTTCCGTTCTTTACATCTCTACCTCTGTCTAGTACATATTCGCCTTTATTTGCGCTATGACATGGAGTATTTTCCATTCTGGTTCCCAATTTTACTCAAGTTTGACATTACACCGCTATAGCTTGACAACCGATTTTATTAACTCGAGCGAAGACTGACCCACTGTAGATTTTGTTTTTTTGTTGTCTTTTGAATCAATATGGTTCAAATGGCTCTAAGCACTTCGGGACTTAACATCTGAGGTCATCAGTCCCCTAGACTTAGAACTACTTAAAACTAAATAACCTAAGGACATCACACATATCCATGCCCAAGGCAGGATTCGAACCTGCGACCGTACTAGCAGCGCGGTTCCGGTCTGAAGCGCCCAGAACCGCTCATCCACAGCGGCCGGCTCTTTTGAATCACTTTGCTTCTATCGTGTTGAAGGATAAAGCTTTCACAAGACAGGGCGACCATTAATTACTTTTATTTGTCTACCTTCTTACAAAATTTTCGCTCAGGTTTGAAATATAGGAGGGGTGTGCGTAAAACATCTCACCATGATGCGTTTTGTGTGCATAAAATCGAATGAGGATATTTGAAACCAAGCAGAAAGCATTTTTTATTTAATTCGCTTAATGCTTCCATGCATTCAATTCACGTGAGAACGAATTTTATGTGCTACAGTTAACTCGAATATCAACCATAATATATTGACAACGGATAAAGGTTATTGGATACAAAGAACATTGTTTTCTCTTGATCGATTTTTGTACCTTCGTGCGAAGCCCGAACCGATTCGTACAAGGTTATAGCATAGAAGTGGCGCGCAGGAAAAACTTCCCAGAAAAAATGTGTATTTTGCACGTAAAATCCAAACAAACCAAGACAGTTTTCAGACGGTTCAGACTTATCTTAGACCATGGTGCGATACACTGGTGGACGAAATTTGAATCATCAGTCTCTCTAGAGTTATTTGGAGGGGGGGGGGGGCTGCTGTAGCACGTAAAACCAGCACGATGCAAATGCAAATTGTGCCATTAGCTGAGCGTTAATTTCAACGCAATGCAAGTCTTTCTCAAAAAAAATTAAACGATTCGCAGAATTTGCCTTGTCGCCAACTCTGGTTCGTCGTTTGACGGTGGAGAAGAAGACCATTAAAATGTAAGTAGTGAAAGTAAGAGCACAGTTCTGTACATAGTCACCATAGAAAAAGGCGTTGCACTTATTTGTTAACAAATCCTGTTCTGGAGGAAGTGTTAGCAATGGCAAGAAACATTGAAATGTCAGACGCTACACGGAAATATTGTGATGAAAGTAATAGACCTTCTGTAAAACAGGTTAAAGTATCTGTTCAGGACAGCAGTATTTAGATACAAGTACCGTATTTTCTGTAAAGCAGGAGTGGCGTTTATTCGAATCACCATCTTCAAGTAGTTCTTCTACTGCTCATCTTCGATATAACAACAGCAAGTCGTGCTATTCAGTCTGGCAACATTGTTTCTTCTAAACTCCACCACGTTCAGTGCCCGCATAACGAAACGCTTTTGAAACGGTGATAATTACGGCCTCTTAATGCAGCCAGGAAGGAAAACTGGGAAGGGCTGGCTCTGTGGGGATTTTACACACTTCTTTCATTGGTAGAACACAATAATATTTTACACAATTTCAATAACATAGTAGCCAATTAAGGTTATTTTAATTAATTAAAAGGCCAAGCAATGAGACTCTTAAAAATCAACGCAAATTCAAATAATTTACAGAAATTTTAAAGTTAACTTTAACTCAAGATGACTTAATATTCTTTAAGGCAAGGCACGTCCAATATAAAACGCAGAATGAAATAAGGGTAAAGTCATAATAATGGCAGACATAAATCTACAGTACGAGAACAGATCAGAAGGGCCTTAATTATCAAATAGTGAGAATAAAACGTGAGTCAAACTTTATTGATTGAAAAGAAATCTAAAACCACACTTAAAACAATGAAAAACAATTTATCTACAATATCTAGGCAACATAATTTTGAACCAGAAACACACATGGATTGAAGATTTAACACATTTTCCAATAACACAAGTACCGGATGATCAAAAAGTCAGTATACATTTGAAAACTGAATAAATCACGGAATAATGTAGATAGAGAGGTTCAAATTGACACACATGCTTGGAATGACATGGGGCTTTATTAGAACCAAAAAATACAAACGTTAAGAAAATGTCCGACAGATGGTGCTTCATCTGATCAGAATAGCAATAATTACCATAACAATGTAAGACAAAGCAAAGATGATGTTGTTTACAGGAAATGCTCAATATGTCCACCATAATTCCTCAACAATATCTGTAGTCGAGGAATAATGTTGTGACCAGCACTGTAAAGCATGTCCGGAGTTATGGTGAGGCATTGGCGTCGGATGTTCTCTTTCAGCATCCCTAGAGATGTCGGTCGATCACGATACACTTGCGACTTCAGGTAACTCCAAAGCCAATAATCGCACGGACTGAGGTCTGCGGACCTGGGAGGCCAAGCATGACGAAAGTGGCGACTGGGCACACGATCATCACCAAACGACGCGCGCAAGAGATCTTTCACTCGTCTAGCAATATGAGGTGTGTTTTTTTTTTTTTTTTGTTCTAATAAAACCCCATGTCATTCCAAGCATGTTCGTCTATTTTTATCTCTCTATCTACATTATTCCGTGGTTTATTAAGTTTTCAAATTTGTACTGACTTTTTGATCACCCGATATAATTAAGTTACAACAGATTTAGATATATGTTTAGATCCCAGCACACATCAAAATTTGCTTAAGGTGTAGGCCACAGGCTAACAGATACAAATTCAGAATTAGTCCACGTATAAACTTAATTTGACCAGAAGCGTTAAGTAGTGCGGCTGGGAATGGAGGAAACAGCGCGAAAGACAGACAGCTACGAGAGCTGCAGATCAAATCTAGTGGCCGATTCCACTCGTCGGCTTTGAACAATGACGTCATACCTAAGTCACAGATGCTACATAGAGGCAATCTTTGAAAGCAACTGATCATAATCGTAAACAAACTAATCTTGCATACAATAAAATTGCAAACACAGTTCACGTGTTCTACTGAGTTACTGCAAAAATGTCCAGAATTATGAACCATCGAAAAGTTGGAATCGGTAACTAGAACTGACCTCCTGAATAGGTCAAATCTAGTTACCGATTCCCGTCATTCGATGGTTCATTAATTAGATCGGCTTTTCAGCAGGCGTGTGTACTAAAATGTAGGCTAATATGATTTTTGCATTCGTAATTGCTCTCTGAACTACAGCAAAAAAGTTACTAATATTGGAATTCTTAACTAGAATTGATCTATATAAAAGTCAGTTCTAGTTACCGATTCCAATTTTTGTTGTATACTGCAGTAGGTTTAGAGATAAATTACAAACGTAGAAATGGTATTACGCTTCAGTGCATACAACTGCAAAAATAATTTACATATAAATCATGGAGCGCTTGGAATCTGTAAATGGAATTCACCTTCATTGTTTAATTCTAGTTATCAATTCGAATATTCTTTATTTTTTGTAGATATTCCTTTGCCATGTTCAGGCTTTTTTTTTTAGAATTTAGTGTGTCGATTTCTCCACATTTTATGCTACTCTTTCGTATTTGTTGTCATACATTTAATTTTCTCATTTTTCTGATACATTTCAGTTTCTTCCCTCCCAAAACCCCCACTTTCCTGCGGTTCTCCCGTTAGAGACAATAATTAATATTTAATTAACGCTATTTTATAACAGCATGATTTCACCACGCCCTTTACCGTAATGCAGTTTACAGGTTCTCCGTTTTCTGAACGCATAAATTACGAGAATACTTCTTACCAGGCATGAAAATTTGGTTCTAATTCTTGTTCTTAATTATTTTCATTACCTTCAGTTCGTTTCAATATAAATCATGACTAAGTAAATAAGTGTGTGAATGTGGGTGTGAATGTTATTGTAATTTTATCGTATGCTACACTCGTTTGTTTACGAGTATGATGCGTTGCTGTCACAGATTGCCTGTACGTATCTTCTTTGCCTTAGGTATGACGTCATTGCTCAAAGGCGACGAGTGGGATCGGACACTAGAATTTATCCAGAATTGCCGAGTGTATGCACTCCAAATGACGTTATCAGCCGACTAAGCAAGCCGACGAGGCGTGAGTAAGTGGAGCCCGTTCCCGGGTAACACGTACTAGCAATGGAGTTCAAAAGATTGTTAAAGACAGTTTCCTGCAGCACAAATAATTTTAATTAGACAGAATACCAAAATACAACCGTGCAACAAATAAATAACTCTTGGCGTCGAATTAATTAATCTGAGCTCTTACGAAAATGCATGACAACTTAACTACCTTCTTAATAAGTTAATCTAAAGGTTTAAGAACCCAGCTAGAAAATTTTTAAAAAATCGGCAATAAAATAGTAATATCATTTTTTTCTTTTTAGCAAACCAATAAAGCAGCCACAAGAACTCTCGCATCACATTCAAAGCTCATCCGTACACGCATTAGACCACAGTGGTTCGGAGAGAACAAATGAGTCCTGGAAACATCTGAGCCGCTTAAATATAACATATTCACTACGTAATTTCTTAGGACGCCTTTAGCATTAGCTTCAAGGAAACTAGAACAACCAAAGCAAATTATAAATAGGGAAATAAAATAGCAAAACTGACACATATTCTGACACGAACAATTAAACATCCTTGGTAACTGGTAATGCTAAACATTTCACTGCGACACCATATGACCAATCATTTACTTTAAAAATTAGGAGAATTAGTGGGAGGCGGACAATAATAGGAACGCATGTACTAACGCACACCGCCAATCTTCCAAATAACCTTTCTTCTGGAACACGGCGCTCTGCACTAGCTAAATGTTCACAAGCACCACGGATATGTAAGGTTAACATATAAAACAAATTGTAATAAGACATCAGCCAATGAATTAGTCTAAAATGTCTGCCAGTTCTTGGAATCTCACTGACCTTCGAATACCATGGAGACACGGACGTCCGTACACAACAAAGAGAAGGAAGCAAACCAAAATGAAAGTGAATACTGCCCTGACAGGTCGTGACCTTCTGATAAATCAGAGCACCAGCCACGTCGGTGCTCAATAACCTACAGAGGGGGTCATGACCCTAATATGGGTCGTTCGCCATCAGCTGACACCAAGGCGAAGAGGCCCCACGGGAAGTCCGTTACTGCTTCGTTCGTCAGCTCATACTGCCCTCTAAACCAGCCACCACGCCCAGAGCCGCCACACCAGAGAGCACTGTGCTCATGTGGCAACATGTTAGACATCATAAGAGTAGTGATGACGACACATTGCAAGAAAGCCAACACAGCACCGCGCTATGCGTAGTGCTGTAAGCAAGGGCATGTGGCGGAAGTTTCGAAATGCAGCACTGTGTTGCGTCAGGAACGCTGCCTCAGAGTAAACACGCTACAGCCACAGCTCAGCCCTTTCACAACACAATCACAAAGGTTTTCTCCACCACTAACGATCAACAACTAGTTAATACAATACCTTCTTCATATTGGTTTGTCAGTTTCTATCATAACTGAAGAATTGTGCAATTAGATTGACTCCTCGCCTCTTCAGACAAAAAACAAAGTTTACAATTCTAAAGCAAGAACTGCATGCTTTTCCATGGTTAATGCACATAATAGCGTTTTATAAGAAAGTCACCGTACGATTATTTTACTAGATGAGTCATCCCCTTCGCCGCAATATTTTTTTGGAATTGACTCTTTTCTTATTTTGGATTTAAAATAGCAGAGGACATCGATATTATACCAACAGTTGAACCATTCGATGATTTTAACTCAATGTGAGCTAAATTTCATATCTATACAAGACTAACCGAATTTCAGCTGAAATTCGGAGTCTTCCGCAACATTTCGCTACTTGTTAGATCAGTGGCAGTAACATTGCTAAATGTTCTTGCAACGGAATTTGATCACCTGGTACAAGGAGACAAGAAGACATCCTCTCACCAGTCACATGAAGTGGCAACACAATCAGTTTTGTGCAGATCAAAGGGTTCCTTCCGTGTATGTGATGATTTTAAAGCAACTGTAATTGCACACTCAGAGACTGGCGTCCATCCCATCTAAAAGCCAGATGAGCTGATGTCTTCAGGTGGTCAGTACTTTTCCAAAACTGAGTTGAGCCAAGAATAATTCCAGCTGCCACCAGACGAACAGTCACCCGAATTTGTGGTTATTAACACTCTTTTGGACTATACTGAAAGAACATATAGCCATCTGGAATTGCTATGCACGAGTAATTTTCCGATGTTTTTGCAGCAGCTTATTCAAAAGAGCCCGAATACAAGAAATTATCTGGACGATATATTAGTAACTGGTGCAACAAGAGAACAAGTCATTGCAAACTTACGTATAATGTTCCAGACACTACAACAAATTGGGCAAAAGTGAATTCAAGAAAACTGTGAGTTCTTTCTAGACCAGTTAGAGCATTTAGGCCACATACTGTGTCTTAAAGGACTGCAAATAATTCAGCAATACATGGGAGCCACAAGAAAAAATTAAGTGCCTGGCAGCTTAGAAGACCTAAAGATATTTCTTGACAAAAATCAGTTACTATGCCAAATTCACACCAATTGTCACTCAGATCGTTTGATTTCTTGATGTGTACTAATATAGAAAGAGAAAAAGTGAGGAAGTGTTGTTTCCAACCCTCTTGAAAATTCCGTGACCGATCTACTTAAAATTTTTATCCGGAACTAGGTTATATAGTGTTTTCATCTACACAATATATAAATAAAATACTAGAAAATCTGTTGAATGAGTATCTTCTTTTCAGCTATTAGGATGTCATTTAAGTTATGAATTTGGTAATGACAGCGAAAATCAAATAAGTTTCAAATGATATGTGGTACTATACACAGAAAACAGTCAATAAAACCAAGAAAGACACAAACAAAAACATGTACAAAGTAGGGGCAACGCCTGTGCTCATGTACGGGACTGAGACCTGAATTACCAAAGAACGATACAGTCAGCTGAAGTGAAATATTTAAGGAAAGTAAAATGATGTACTCTGGAAGAACAAGTAAAGAATATTAAAATATGTGAAAGAACATCATACGGCACAACATAACTGAAGGAGCGTTAAGGGATTTTAATGCACAAAGAAAAACGATACCAAAACCCTCGGACGGTTCTTGACAGGTGCTACTTGAGGTTTACTCAGTACTTTGTTACGTCTATTGAAGTGTGAAGATTAACAATTTTACGTTTACTATGTATAATCCTTGATCGACTTTAATTTAAATATGACGTACTTGATGAACAAAATCATATACGAACTACAGTTTTATAATAAGTTAATATATAGGTTCTCTATTAAAAACGACTACGAGAAAGAAACTGCTGTGCCGGGCTGTGCTGTGCTTTGAAAATGTACAGTTTCCTTTTCTTTCACGCATGTCGGAGGATAGCAAATGATTTAAACCATTTCTCCAATATCTGATGTTTATTTATAAATGTAAACAGAAATTGAATATACAGTAATGTGCTGTTTCGTTTTCTTTCTCACAGTCAGTTTTAAATACGATAGCTGCACATTTAAACAATTAGGCAAATTTTTTGCTTGGTCAGTTGTGTTCTGCAGTTTCAGGAACTGGTAGTTCAAAAAAGTACCCAAAAAAAACGTAAAATATTGTATATTCTGAAGTTTTGTACTTGAATTGCGTACAAAATATTTTTAAAACAATCGGACATTAAATCCGAAAACGAAAACAAAGGAGTCTTCTCAGTCACACAGTAGACTCAGCACCGATGGTGACAACAATGGATCCTGGGTGATCAACCCGTTACCACTAAATCACTGAGTCTGAACGCTTAGGGTTACACACTTGAAGGTGCTCGCAAGATGGCACGCCCAACGCCACGGCATCACGCAGGACACAGAGATCACAGTACGTTCCTGCGTGACCTATCCGTCAACCCAACCAGCTCTGGAAAGGTTACAGGCGTGGCCAACGCTGCGTCTCCTGTGGGAGTATGTTCGTGTGAGCTTACCTGACCTATCCTGCGAGAGATGTGGCTCATCGTCGTAGACATGTATTCCAAGTTCTCATATGTCATTCAAATGCCGTATACTACAGCAAGCGAAAAACTCATCATTGAAGGACCCCAGAAGTAATCGCTTTGAACAATGGTCCTCTATTTTCACCTATTATGCATATATTTGCTCTAAGAATGAAAAACGAACCTGACAACAGTGCAGTTCACCCGGCCACCAGTGCTGTAGTTATACAGCAAAGCTCTCTTATGCAGTGAACAGGTTAAATAAAACCAAAGGCTTTCCCCCAGCTCTAAAAGAATCCAGTCACTAACATTAAGATTAAAGCACCACTGAATGTTAACTCGGCTCGCGATGCTAGTTAACAGGTTGAAGCGAGGTACACACTTAAAGTCGGAATAATTATCGGCCAAGGATCAAAAACTATTTGTATTTTAAGTGTAGAACAGATGTTACCGTAGTCTTAATAAATGCAGAACCATCCATAATCCATAATCCAAGGAATTATCCATAATCCAAGGAATATGAATGGCCCTCTATTAGCTTAATAATCTAAACAGAGACCCCCAAGAAATTTAGTTTTCCTCATGGAAATGTTTTAATACATTTTTGCACACAATTTAACAGAGGCAAGCATCATTTCAGTTTCATATGAAATTTTCTTCTTATTTCTCCTGAAGGTTGTTGTGGTTTCTACGGGGGCTCCCAAAAACCAGATAGTGCCACTAAATAAAGGGGATCTCTTATCTCTGGGGTCAACACAGTAACAAAATGTGACTTAGAATTGGGCATAGCCTTCTTGGCCTCACAAAACAACAACCGTCACTCTGCTTAAAACTGGGCACCCAATAATTTCTTCTAAAAACATTTACTCTAGACACAAGCCAGTTTCCCCACGGGAGAGAGTCGAGCATATGTCAGAAACCCTTTCAAATTTGCATTAAACGGAAAATGGGGGAACGCAGCACAACTAAAACATTTGAAAAACCAAGTGGAAGACTAGCGCCAAGCTGCTTAAAATGCAACCAACAACAGGCAGTGGGGACAAGTCGCTGGAGAACATACAAACGACGCTCACCAGGCTTTTTGCTCGGCTACGGAACGCGAAGAAGGCGTTGACAGTGCCCGGTAAAATCCTATGGTGAAGGCGTTCCATTCGTCTAGCTCGGAAGCGGAAACGACTTGTAGGCTTCGCCGAATCGCGTCATATTCTCCAGGAGAAACTCGGACACTGTACGAACAAGTACTGCCAGAGACGAATTAGGCTGGATTAGCACCTCCTGCAGGCCGGCCTGTGTGGCCGTTCGGTTCTAGGCGCTTCATTCTGGAACCGCGTGACCGCTACGGTCGCAGATTCGAATCCTGCCTCGGGCATGGCTGTGTGTGATTTCCTTACGTTAGTTAGGTTTAAGCAGTTCTAAGTTCCAAGGGACTGATGACCACAGATGTTAAGTCCCAAAGTTCTCAGAGCCATTTGAACCATTTGAACCACCTCCTGCACGGGGTACGCCGACCGCCAACGCTCAGGAAACAGTGCCCTGAGTGCCCTGGCAATGCTGACCACCTGCTCTCCAGGTAACCCCGAAGTTCCACGGGCCACATCATCCACCATATCAGCCCAGTACCGATTGCCCCCTGCTTTCAGCAAAACCAATGTCCCCACTTCCAGAGAGAGAATCAACCCTCTAAGGGACAAGAATTTGATCAACCCACCGTGCGTGAACTATCGAACTTGACGCACTGCTCACGCGAGCTATCTGGACTCTTCTCTTGGTGTGTGTCTACAGCTGTATGACGACCTAATGTGGATTGCGTTTGTGAACTGCTAACTGATAATTGTGTATCGATACTTACTGTGTAATAAAGTGAGTTTGTTGTGCTTTAGCAATTGTAATAAAGTATAAATTGGGAAATTTTTTTTGGTGCAATTTGAACAAAAGACTCTGTTTATTGGGCACATACTGAGGCATCAAGGGATCGCGCATCATGCAATGGTCAATATACACAATGAATGGAAACGGGGGGCATTGCAAAAAGGAAACCATGTTTTGAAATGGATGTATGATGTAGTAGTAATGAATAGATGAAGATTCTTGGACAAAATAGAGTACGATGGAGGGCTGCATAAAACCAGTATATGGAATGTAAACCATTACAACAACATCAATATCAAGCACAGAACTGAAGATCTTGCCATCTCGATGTAACTATCAACTCTCGTGTTAGAAAACAGTATTATTTTTTTGTTATTGATAAGCCAATAACATATAAAAAATTTGGGTGTTCTACTAAACTAAGAAGAAAATTCTAACGTTACAAATAAAGAAAACCAGAACCGAGGATCCTCAAGTGCCCTGGTCGTATATTTTACTAACTTTTCTGTTGTGCAGAAGACTATGCTTAGCCGCCCCAGCAGGAAACCAGTACCAGATACACACTCGCAAAACACAAATTCCACACTTCCGTCCAGTCTCTGGAGCTAACTCGCGATAGCAGAATGGAATCAGATCAGCGGCTCTCTGACCATCCGTTGTTCTGTATGAACAAGAGTTGGTTGAGGTATACTTCATCTTCCCAGATGCAAGGTCCCCGTTAACTACGTTTCACGTTCGGTTTTCTGTGCTAGTGCTACGAATATCTTAGTCGTCTTGGGAAAACCATTTCTCGATTTAGATAGCGAAGTGCTTCCTGGTAGCAGAATTCTAAGCTTTCGATGCTGTTGCCTAGTTCCTCTCCTTCCTGGCTACTATTTCTCGTCGAATATCAGGATGAGCGATGGCAACGAGACCTACTTTTGTATAGGAGTGAACCATGGGCTGTAAGTGGCAGACATTACAAAACAAGTCCTCTGCATCACGGAAATGGTTACTGCTGAAGTTCCGTGAGCGAACTATCAGAGAAAACCCAAGGAACGTACTGCTTTGTCCTAGATATAGCTCGTGAAGTGACGACCAGAAAATTAGAGAAATTAAAACGCGTATGGAAGTTTATAGATTTTCGTTCTTCCGACGCTGCATTTGCCTATTGAACAACAAATGACCCATGAAAGTTCTGATCATACATAAAACAACTAAGCGGGTAGAAGGGGTCAATCGACTCTTCGACCAATCGAGGATGGCAACAGAGGACAGCGAAACGAAAGCAAAATTTTGAAATTTTGCGTTTAAGAAATCAGTCACATAGGACGATCGTCAAAACATACTGTCGTTTAACTGTCGCACAGTATTCTGCATAGAGGACGTGGAAATAGGCACCCCTGGCGTAGAGAAGGAACTGAAAGAGATGAAAACAAGTAAGTCACCAGGTCCTGATGGACTCGCATTATGGTTTTACAAAGAGTACTCTGCGCGTCTCGCCCATTACCTACCTTGCATTTATCGAGAATCTCTAGCCCGGCCGAAAGTCAAAGGCCACTTGGAAAAAGCGCAGCTGACGCCCGTATACAAGAACGGGAAAGAAACGGACCCGCATAATTACAGACCTTTATTCTTGAGAATGGTTTGCTGCAGAATTGTTGAACACAATCTGTGTCCAAATCATATAAATTTTGCTGGCGCGGATGTGCTTTTGTCCACAAATTGCTGGCATTCAATAAAGAAAATGAGGTGTGGTGGCCATCAACTACTTACCCTCAGACTTAGAGTTGAAATATTGAAAGTTTTGGCTGGTTTCGTTGTCTAGGGGCTGGGATAAGCAGTTGCCGCATTACAAGCCAATACTCAAATACTGCTAAGTCTACAGTATACAATACGAATGCACACATGAATCGAATGGTCGAAGGTTCCTATCACTCGGCAATTGCAAACTTTGAATGTGACATAGAAATTTATAAATGAAAGACTGCAATCAAATAAAACCTGCAGGTACTATTTTGGTCGACTTAAGATGACGAGTACGATAGCAAGAATGCCGTTTATTACCGCAAAACACTTATTGGTGTCGATGGTCCCTCAATTAAATAACATATAAGTTGAATAACAGGGAAATAATAGATTCCTACGTCACGAAATTAGTAATGAACAAAACACAGCTCGCGAGATATTCACTTCTAAATGCATACTACGTTTTCACTGCAGAAGCCACGGAAATCTCAAAAGTGCACAAGTCGGCACAGCTAAATATTCCTATCTCCCGCGACCACGCGCAAACTGCTCAACACTCGCCCAGTATTTCCCTGCGACTGGCTGTCACGCCTCGCCATCCAGAACTCCTTGTCCTGTCCAGCACTTCTCCCCCATTTCCATCCGGTCTCTCCATTAACGAGCGCTGTGATTGGCTAGAGCGCTTCTACCATTTCTTCAAGCCAACGCACACTCACAAACATACTGAAACACATACAACATACTGGATTTACATTTAAATAACTTGAAGTTAAATCAATATTCCTACGGCTGGACCATAAACACACTCTAACACACATTATTAACTACATAAACAAATCAAATAAACATATATCAAAGGAATAGAAACAAAAGGTGGGCCAGTAGCCTGATGTCTCTGTGTTTTCTAAAACACAGTAAATGAAGAGCTGACATGGAAAAGGATGTAAGTGCCTTAAAGTAAGTTTTTCAGGAGTTAATAAAATGTCACTGGGACTTTAGAAATGCTTTACTTCTTGTAATTTTTAGGTGCAATCAATTTAGTTGTGTATTGTGAACAATACTCACTATACATATTAACAAAAGGTATTAAAATCATTGTTATACACGACAATAAAAAGTTATGAAGAGCAGATGTCCTTGTAGAACTAATGATATTTTGGGTCTACGTAATCCAACATAGCCAATAAACATTTTTTCTTGGCACTGTTAATGTTTATTACATGTGTCTTTTTGTAGAAGGTGTGAGTGTTCTCACAGATAGAATGATGCTCCCATGCTTCCATTTCATTGAAGGTTTTCTTTGTTTTAATTTGTGGTAAATCTTTCACAGACACTTTGATCCACGATTTTTTAGTTATCTGTAATTCTGTTGTGTTTATAAACTCATCACAGGTACGGCAGATATAAAAGAAATCAGATTTTGCCATTGGAACCATCTGAAATGGGTTGTGTAACCGCAACGATCTCACTACACTCTGAAGTTCTTCTGGTACCATGACTTTGCAAACGCGTTCTTGTTTTTCAGTAACGTCAAAACCTCTATCACTAGGTGTATAAGAATGCCTAGAGACCAGAAACTTCAGTTCAATGGAATCAATGTATCCTCTCGCTACTAGATTCATTAGAACCAGCAACATCATCTTGTTCTCATTCTGACCAGCGCAGTTGTCACACCATATTTCCAGCTGGCGCTTAGGTGTCAATCGATTGGACAGAACTTTTAAAAGACATGATGCAATAGCGTTGCCTCCACGGCCTCCAATTTCCATCGTGCCACATACACCTGACTGCAGAATTTCCCATATGAACACACAAGTTGTGATTCGACAACAAGCGCATATAAAACATGTTACTATGTGTTAAAGTGGGCGTGAACATAACCTGTTGCATATCGATAGCTACAGTCGCTACTGTGCTCGAAGGACATTGACTGGATTTAATGGAAGCAGAAAGAAGTCTTACAGTTTCTCAGCTTTCCTGAGGTGAAGCTCTTTCGCAGAAATTGCAGCGAATCGGGACGCCCCACTACTGGCGTTTATTTCACTTGTGAACTTATCGCACGTACGGCAGGTATCTGTGCTCGGCCGTCTAAAATGCAGTTTGGGAAATTCTCTCTTGAAGACTCTGCGATAAAATCGACCATCAATATGTGTCTCAGGACGTTTTTCCTTGAATGCATGATAAAGCCGATTACTGTTTAAGTCAGGACTGAGGTACTGCCTTGCTGACTTCTGGGTCGAATAATGGCTTTCTCCTGTTGGGTATGATCGTACATGATCTTTTATGTTATATATGTCAGTGGCATTATATTTCTGCTTGTGTGATGCGGCGGAAGTGCCTCGACCATTCCCGAACACTATATCGCCTTTCTTTAACGTGCCAAGAGAAGTTGGTTTTTCTTTTTCGATATTCCAAAAACAGCTAAGAAGGTATTGTTACAGACCCGTACAGTACCTTGTCGTGATGGAATAGTGTATGTAGCTGACACTTGTCTTCTGCTGTCTGCTGGATCTTCATAGCTCCCATGGCGTCTTCTTGCAATGTTCGTCAATTGAGTTCAACTCATTAAATACGTGCCTTGTGCATCTTTTGCTAAATTAGAGAAATCCTCATACGGCTTCTGGATGTCGCTCTTGATCAATAATTAGCATGCTTGTCGGCATTTACAGGAAATCTGGATAGAATGTACACAGCGAAATCAGCAACAATATTAAAGGAGTTTAATGCAAACAATGTGTTGATTATGTAATTATATTTAACAAAGAACTGATTGAAACATATCTTGTTTGGAGGCATATACACTTCCTTCACTTTTGGTATGTTCTTTGACATCTTAGCTCTATATAATTCTTCAGTAAGCGTCAAAACACACTTAAATAAGTAGTGAATATAAATCAACACTCAGACTTCACTAAGTGTAGCACTGACTCTCACTGAATGCTGAGTGGTACATGCATCTTTTCCTCGCCAACAACTATGGAGTTACATCAGATGCCATCTAGCGACGTCAGTGGGAACTACAAGCAGTCGCTCTGGACATAGATCTCTCTCCAGGCCACTGGCGATGGCACATAGAACATTTTTAATACAAAACTTGAATAATGACCGATTTGGCACTTACACACTTTTCCATGTCAGCTCCTCAAATATTTAACCGATTTCTTCATGAATAGTACAGGGTTATTACAAGTGATTGAAGCGATTTCACAGCTCTACAATAACTTTATTATTTGAGATATTTTCACAAATCTTTGCACACACATACAAAAACTCAAAAAGTTTTTTTAGGCATTCACAAATCTTCGATATGTGCCCCTTTAGTGATTCGGCAGACGTCAAGTCGATAATCAAGTTCCTCCCACACTCGGCGCAGCATGTCCCCATCAATGAGTTCGAAAGCATCGTTGATGCGAGCGCTCAGTTCTGGCACATTTCTTGGTAGAGGAGGTTTAAACACAGAATCTTTCACATAACCCCACAGAAAGAAATCGCATGGGGTTAAGTCGGGAGAGCGTGGAGGCCATGACCTGAATTGTTGATCATGATCTCCACCACGACCGATCCATCGGTTTTCCAATCTCCTGTTTAAGAAATGCTTCTGCTTTAGGCTTTTCCGTAAGATTTTCCAAACCGTCGGCTGTGGTACGTTTAGCTCCCTGCTTGCTTTATTCGTCGACTTCCGCGGGCTACGCGTGAAACTTGCCCGCACGCGTTCAACCGTTTCTTCGCTCACTGCAGGTCGACCCGTTGATTTCCCCTTACAGAGGCATCCAGAAGCTTTAAACTGCGCATACCATCGCCGAATGGAGTTAGCAGTTGGTGGATCTTTGTTGATCTTCGTCCTGAAGTGTCGTTGCACTGTTATGACTGACTGATGTGAGTGCATTTCAAGCACGACATGCGCTTTCTCGGCTCCTGTCGCCATTTTGTCTCACTGCGCTCTCGAGCGCTCTGGCGGCAGAAACCTGAAGTGCGGCTTCAGACGAACAAAACTTTATGAGTTTTTCTACGTATCTGTAGTGTGTCGTGACCATATGTCAATGAATGGAGCTACAGTGAATTTATGAAATCGCTTCAATCATTTGTAATAGCCCTGTATATATTGGATGTAAACAAAGACATACACGAATAAATATATTATAAGCATGCTGCTCCCGTTTTTTCGTGTAACTGTGCACATATGGTCTGACGCGATCAATAGTAATCGGCCGATTTGACCTCCGGCAACTCACGTGCTATTGAGGTTACATGTCTATAGTTCACACCAATTTAGGTTAACACTAATAGCTTTCTAAAGACGCATCGATAGACAAATTCGGATGAACCGTTTAGATTTTGGAAACTCGTTGCTGGGTGTTACTTGTATAATTTACAGTCAGATACTGAACTTTAAACTAATAAAGCTTTCTAAAGACACATCGATAGACAAATTCGGATGAACCGTTTAGATTTTGGAAACTCGTTGCTGGATGTTACTTGTACAATTTACAATCAGATACTAAACTTTAAACTAATAAAGATATTGAAAATCTGATTACACCATCAGAATCGTCATGCAAATAATGGTAATGTACATGTTTGCTTTAAGGCATCATGACTTCTCTGGCTATTATTAATTTCTACATGAACTGTGAAATGTCTGCCATTATAGTTTCACAAAGTCCGCCATCTTTAGCACTCCCAGCATACAAATTTCCTTCATCGACACAAAGCACAGTCCTCGTCACAGCGTCAACATGGATTTCCCAGCCACGCGGTCGGCCTGAACCACGCGCTGGGGCTGCCCCTCTTGTTCCGGCCGATGCTCAGCACCACGTGGCCGCCGACGAGCCACGGCCCGCCGAGAGACCCCCCGCAGGGCCACGCCACCTAATACCTTAGAATATTTTCATGGCGCCACAACTCGCCCGTTATCTCACAAAATGAGTACGGCTCTGGAAAGCATCATTCTTGCTACACTCAGCTTGCCCTTTTCACACATGACTTTCAGCAAACCATGAATGAAGGACAGCAGGCAGATTCCATATTCCTAGAGATCCGAGAAGTATTTGATATGGTGCCCCGCTGCAGACTGCTGGTGAAAGTACGGAATAGGTTCCCAGGTATTTGTCTGCAAGACGTCTAAGGTGATAGAATTTAGTACATCGTCCTCGGCGGATACTGTCCATCAGAGACAAGGATGTCGTCAGGAGCTCCCCAGGGAAGTCGGCAGGACAGCTCTTATTCTCTATATACATAAATGATCTGGAGTTCAGGGTGAGCACCAGTTTACATCTGCTGATGACGATCTGGTGTACATGAGGTATCGCTGTTAAGTGACTTTGAAGGACTCAGGATGACTTAGACAAATCTCTAGTTGGGGTGATGAATGGCAGTTAGCTCCTAAATATAAAAAAAAAACGTAAGTTAATCCTGTGACTTTCAAAGACAGTATTAGTAGTGTGCTGTTTGACACAGTGACATAGATTAAATATCCATCGGTAACTTTGCAAAGCGATAAGAATTGGGACGAACACTTGAGGCTGGTGGTAGGGAAGGCCCATGGGAAACTTTAGCTCATCTGTATAGAATACTGTGTACAGAACGCTAGTATAATCCATTTTTGAGTTCTGCTCGAGTGTTCGACATCCATACCAGACAGGATTAAAGGAAGATATCGAAGCAGTTCAGAGGTGTGCCGTTAGATTTGTTACCAGTAGGATCGATCACCACACAAGAATTACGGAGATGATTCGTGAACTCAAATAGGAATCCCTGGAGGGAAAGCGACATTATTGTTTGAGGCAATGTTGAGGTAATTTAGAAATTTGGAGCCGACTGTAGAGCGGTTTTGACCACAAAGACAAGAGAAATTATGGGTGTACGGAGGCTTATAAACAGTCGTTTATCCCTCGCTCTGTTCATAAGTGGAACAGATGAGGAAATGGTTAGTAGTTGTACGTGCTTCTCTCTACCAAGCGACGTACCGTATCTCGATATTACGGAGATGGTTAGTCAACTCTAATGGGAATCCATGGAGGGACTCTTTTCTTGAGACACTGATGAGGTAGTTTAGAGGTCCGACTTTTGAACCCGACTGTAGATCGATTTTGCTGCCGCCAACGTATGTTTTGAGTGAGGACGAGGACGATATGAAAAATTAGGGCTTTATGGAGGCTTTACCCCTCGCTCTGTTCGCGAGGGGAACGGTAAAGGAAATAACTGGTAGTGACACGTGCTTCCCTCCACCATTCATCGTACCGTCCCTTGTGGAGTATGTCTGTTCATCTACATCTACATTTATACTCCGCAAGCCACCCAACGGTGTGTGGCGGAGGGCACTTTACGTGCCACTGTCATTACCTTCATTTCCTGTTCCAATCGCGTATGGTTCGCGGGAAGAACGACTGCCGGAAAGCCTCCGTGCGCGCTCGAATCTCTCTAATTTTACATTCGTGATCTCCTCGGGAGGTATAAGTAGGGGGAAGCAAAATACACTCCTGGAAATGGAAAAAAGAACACATTGACACCGGTGTGTCAGACCCACCATACTTGCTCCGGACACTGCGAGAGGGCTGTACAAGCAATGATCACACGCACGGCACAGCGGACACACCAGGAACCGCGGTGTTGGCCGTCAAATGGCGCTAGCTGCGCAGCATTTGTGCACCGCCGCCGTCAGTGTCAGCCAGTTTGCCGTGGCATACGGAGCTCCATCACAGTCTTTAACACTGGTAGCATGCCGCGACAGCGTGGACGTGAACCGTATGTGCAGTTGACGGACTTTGAGCGAGGGCGTATAGTGGGCATGCGGGAGGCCGGGTGGACGTACCGCCGAATTGCTCAACACGTGGGCCGTGAGGTCTCCACAGTACATCGATGTTGTCGCCAGTGGTCGGCGGAAGGTGCACGTGCCCGTCGACCTGGGACCGGACCGCAGCGACGCACGGATGCACGCCAAGACCGTAGGATCCTACGCAGTGCCGTAGGGGACCGCACCGCCACTTCCCAGCAAATTAGGGACACTGTTGCTCCTGGGGTATCGGCGAGGACCATTTGCAACCGTCTCCATGAAGCTGGGCTACGGTCCCGCACACCGTTAGGCCGTCTTCCGCTCACGCCCCAACATCGTGCAGCCCGCCTCCAGTGGTGTGGCGACAGGCCTGAATGGAGGGACGAATGGAGACGTGTCGTCTTCAGCGATGGGAGTCGCTTCTGCCTTGGTGCCAATGATGGTCGTATGCGTGTTTGGCGCCGTGCAGGTGAGCGCCACAATCAGGACTGCATACGACCGAGGCACACAGGGCCAACGCCCGGCATCATGGTGTGGGGAGCGATCTCCTACACTGGCCGTACACCACTGGTGATCGTCGAGGGGACACTGAATAGTGCACGGTACATCCAAACCGTCATCGAACCCATCGTTCTACCATTCCTAGACCGGCAAGGGAACTTGCTGTTCCAACAGGACAATGCACGTCCGCATGTATCCCGTGCCACCCAACGTGCTCTAGAAGGTGTAAGTCAACTACCCTGGCCAGCAAGATCTCCGGATCTGTCCCCCATTGAGCATGTTTGGGACTGGATGAAGCGTCGTCTCACGCGGTCTGCACGTCCAGCACGAACGCTGGTCCAACTGAGGCGCCAGGTGGAAATGGCATGGCAAGCCGTTCCACAGGACTACATCCAGCATCTCTACGATCGTCTCCATGGGAGAATAGCAGCCTGCATTGCTGCGAAAGGTGGATATACACTGTACTAGTGCCGACATTGTGCATGCTCTGTTGCCTGTGTCTATGTGCCTGTGGTTCTGTCAGTGTGATCATGTGCTGTATCTGACCCCAGGAATGTGTCAATAAAGTTTCCCCTTCCTGGGACAATGAATTCACGGTGTTCTTATTTCAATTTCCAGGAGTGTATTCGATACCTCATCCAGAAACGCACCCTCTCGAAACCTGGACAGCAAGCTACACCGCAGATGCAGAGCGCTTCTCTTGCAGAGTCTGCCACTTGAGTTTGCTAAACATCTCCACAACGCTATCACGCTTACCAAATAACCCTGTGACGAAACGCGCCGCTCTTCTTTGGATCTTCTCTATGTCCTCTGTGAACCCGACGTGGCACGGATCCCACACTGATGAGCAATGCTCAGGTATAGGTCGAACGAGTGTTTTGTAAGCCACCTCCTTTGTTGATTACATTTGTTGACTACATTTTCTAAGGACTCTCCCAATGAATCTTAACCCGGTACCCGCCCTACCAACAATTAATTTTGTATGATCATTCCACTTCAAATCGTTCCGCACGGATACTGCCAGATATTTTACAGAAGTAACTGCTAGCAGTGTTTGTTCCGGTATCATATAATCATACAATAAAGGATCCTTCCTTCTATGTATTCGCAGTAGATGTAGAAGTACATAAGGGGGGAAAAGAAGGGGGACCCTTCGCCACACACCATAAAGCGCCTTACGTAAACGTAGAATATATGTTTCGTTCATAGTCACATCCACTGCTTTGGTGGTTTATGAAAGCAGTGGATGTCACCATCAAGGTCTGGTGTTCTACCAGAGTAAACAGCTTTCAGTGTTGTACCTGAAGAAGCTGCAACGTATTTATGTGAAGACAAGTCAGATGCGCTCAGAGTGAAACGTATAGCTTCCAGGCTGTAAGCCATTGCTGGCTCTAGGTCGCGCCGCGCCGGAAGCGCAACACGCCGGCGCCGGCGGTCGGTCCTTTGAGACGGGCCGTACAGAGCCGAGGTGGTAGAACGCAGTGACAGCTGGTTTATATTCATAGCCTCCGTGCGGAGCTGTGGCGGCCGCCGGCGCACTCCAGCCACCTGCCAGGGACTCGGGGCGGTCCCCGTCACTCAATATTTGATGCACGGCCGGTTGAGGACACTGTAGCTTCCGGGAAGAGCCTCCAGCAGCGAGCGAAAAAGTTACTGAGCACACTCATTCCTGAGGCGCTGCACGGGACGCTTTCGGAAATCGAATGTGGTAATAAGCTGTTGTAAGAGATCACTTCACTTCATGCTCGATATCGAATAACTTCAGAGTTACGCTTCCATAGGTATCGGCTGTGCTGAGGGAAAAAAATCATATGACTACAAATTATATCCGTTCACGGCCCTTATCTGATCGTCATAAGCACGTGATTTCAGATCATAAAATGTAAACTAACAGAAATAGTTACTTAGTATATTATGAATTAAGACACAAAGGAACTAAAAACGATGGCTGTGAGTGGTCGTTGATTTAAATCAACGGGGAAAATAGAAAATTTGAGCTCGACTGGGATTCTAAGCCGGGTCTCTTGCTTACTATGCAGGTACTCTTACCGCTAAACCATCCGGACACTGGGGGCATCGCAGTTGCACGGACTACCCTTGCACGCTCCCGTCAGATTCAAATTCTCGATTTATTCACACGCAACTGATGTAGTGCCCCTTGCCCATTGATATCCAGTCGAGGACGGCCAATGAATCCCTTCAGTGCAGTAGCACAGCAAGCTCAAACGCTTACGGGAATCGGCGAAATGCTGCGAGTAATGAGGATTGCCGTTCGTAAGGCGGCTGCGTGCCTCAGCGATACAGATAGCGGTGCCGTAAGTGCAACCGCAAAGGACAGATATCTGTTGAGAGGCGGTTCGGGGAGAGGGGAAGCGGCGTTTTCTGTACTTGCAGGGGCAACAGGCTGGATAATTGACTGATATGGCCTTTTAATATCAACCAAAACTGTCTTGCTGTGCTGGTACTGAGAACAGCTGAACGCAAGAGGAACTAAAGCCGTAATTTCTCCGCAGTCATGCAGCTCTACTGTATGCTCAAATGATGATGGCATCCTCATGGGTAGGATACTCCGGAGGTACATCTACATCTACATGGATACTCTGCAAATCACATTTAACTGCCTGGCAGAGGGTACATCGAACCATCTTCACAACTCTCTATTATTCCAATCTCGAATAGCGCGCGGAAAGAATGAACACAAATATATTTCCGTACGAGCTCTGATTTCCCTTATTTTATCGTGGTGATCGTTCCTCCATATGTAGGTGGGTGTCAACAAAATATTTTCGCATTCGTAGAAGAAAGTTGGTGATGGAAATTTCGTGATAAGATTCCGTTGCAACGAAAAACGCCTTTCTTTTAATGATTTCCAGCCCAAATTCTGTATCATTTCTGTGACACTCCCTCCCACATTTAGTGATACTACAAAACGTGCTGCCTTTCTTTGAATTTTTTCGATGTACTTCGTCAGTCCTATCCGGTAAGGAGCCCACACCACGCAGCAGTATTCTAAAAGAGGGCGGACAAGCGTAGTGTAGACAGTCACCTTAGCAGGTCTGTTACATTTTCTAAGTGTCCTGCCAATAAAATGCAGTCTTTGGTTAGCCTTCCCCACAACATTTTCTGTGTGTTCCTTCCAATTTAAGTTGTTGGTAATTGTGATACGCAGGTATTTAGTTGAAGTTACGGCTTTTAGATTAGACTGATTTATCGTTCAACTGAAGTTTGACGAGTTTCTTTTAGCACTCATGTTGATAACCTCACACTTTTCGTTATTTAGAGTCAACTGCCACTTTTGGCACTATTCCGATATTTTTTTCTAAATCGTTTTGCAGTTTGTTTTGATCTTTTGATGACTTTATTAGACGATAAACGACAGCGTCATCTGCAAACAACCGAAGATGGCTGCGCAGATTGTCTCGCAAATCGCTTATATAGATAAGGAACAGCAAAGGGCCTATAACACTACCTTGGAGAACGCCAAAAATCACTTCTTTTCTACTCTATGACTTTCCGTCAATTACTACGAACTGTGACCTCTCTGACAGGAAATCACAAATGCAGTGACGTAACTGAGACGATATTCCATAGGAACGCAATTTCACTACCAGCCGCTTGTGTGGTACAGTGTCAAACGCCTTCCAGAAATACGGAATCGATCGGAAATCCCTTGCCAATAGCACTCAACACTTCATGTGAATAAAGAGCTAGTTGTGTTTCACAGGAACGATGTTTCCAAAACACATGTTGACTGTGTGTCAATAGACCGTTCTCTTCGAGGTAATTCATAATGTTCTAACACAATATATGTCCTAAAATCCTGCTGCATATCGACTTTAACGATATGGGCCTGTAATTTAGTGGATTACACCTACCAGCTTTCATGAAAATTGGTGTGACCTGTGCAACTTTCCAGTCTTTGGGTACGGATCTTTCGTCGAGTGAACGGTTCTATATGATTGTTAAGTATGGAGTTAATGCATCAACATACTCCGAAAGGAACCTAATTGGTATACAGTCTGGACCAGAAGACTTGCTTTTATTAAGTGACTTAAGTTGCTTCACTACTCCGAGGATATTTACTTCTACATTACTCATGTTGGCGGCTGTTCTCGATTCGAATTCCGGAATACTTACTTCGTCTTCTTTTGTGAAGCCAGTTCGGAAGACTGTGTTTAGTAACTCTGCCTTGGCAGCACTGTCTTCGACAGTATCACCATTGTTATCACGCAGAGAAGGCATTGATTGTTTCTTACCGCTAACATACTTCACATACGACCAGAATCTCTTTGGATTTTCTGACAGGTTTCGAGACAACGTTTCGTTGTGGAAACTGTTACAAGCATCTTTCATTGAACTCTGCGCTAAATTTCGAGCTTATGTAAAAGATCGCCAATCTTGTGGATGTTGCGTCCGTTTAAATTTGGCATGTTTGTTTCGTTGTTTCTGCAAGAATGTTCTAACCGCTTTTGTGTGCCATGGAGGATCAGCTCCGTCGTTTGTTAATTTGTTTGGTATAAATCTCTCAATTGCTGCCGATACTATTTGTCTGAATTCGAGCCACATCTCTTCTACAATTATATTATTAATTTGGAATGAGTTGAGATTGTCTCTCAGGAAGGCGTCAAGCGAATTTTTATCTGCTTTTTTCAAAAATGGCGACTTAACTTCTGAGGTCATCAGTCGCCTAGAACTTAGAACTAATTAAACCTAACTAACCTAAGGACATCACACACATCCATGCCCGAGGCAGGATTCGAACCTGCAACCGTAGCGGTCACGCGGTTCCAGACTGAAGCGCCTTTAACCGCACGGCCACACCGGCCGGCTCTGCTTTTTTGAATAGGTATATTTTTCGCTTAATTTTCGAGGATTTGGTGATTAAAATATTCAATCTCGCTACGACAACCCTGTGTTCACTAATCCCTGAATCGGTTTTCATGCTCGCTATTAACTCAGCAGGTAAAACAGTCCCCAATTCTGATCTCGGAGAGGGGCTACTTAGGGGGATGTCGTCATCAGGAAAAACAAAACTGGAATGTTAGATCACTTAATCGAACATGTAGGACAAAAAATTTAAAAAGGGAAATGGATAGGCTACAGTCAGATATTGTGAGAATTAGTGAAGTTTGGTGGCAGCTGGACCACGACTTCTTGTCAGGTGGGTACAGGGTTCTAAAAACAAAATCAAATAGAAGTAATGCGGGTGTAGGTTTAGTAATCAATAAGATAATACGAATTCTGGTAAGCTACTGTGGACAGCATGGGGGACGCACTGTTCCACCCAAGATAGACACGAAGCCCACATCCACCACATCAGTACAAGTTTATATGCCAACAAGCTCCGCTGATTATGAGGAGATTGAGGAAATGTACGATGAGATAAAAGAAATTATTCAGATAGTTAAGGGAGACGAAAATTTAATAGTGATGCGAGACTCGAATTCCGTAGTAGGAAAAGGAAGATAAAGGAAAATAGTAGGTTAATGTGCCCCGGGATAAGAAATGAACGAGGAAGCCGGCTCGCGGAATTTTGCACAGAGCACATTTTAATTACCTTTAACACTTGTTAAAGGATCATGAAAGAAGCTTGTAGACGTGGAAGAGACCTGGAGACAAACGCAGGTGTCAGATTGACTATATAACAGTAACAATTTATTGATTATGGACTGTAGATTACAACTGAAGAAACTGCAAAAGTTTGGAAAGTAAGGAAATGAGACTTGAATAAGTTGAAACAACCTGATATTGTTGAGAATTATGCAACGTTTGACAACAACAGGTGAAAAGAATACAGTAGAAAATGAAAGGGAAAGAACAAGTAGAAATCCTAGCATAACACAGAAGATAATGATTTTAAATGATGAGGGAGAAAATACAAAAATGCAGTAAATGAATCAGGCGAAAGGGATCACATACGTCTAAAAAATCTATTTGACAGAATGTGCAAAATGGCTAGAGGACAAATTTAAGAATTGAAAAGCATGTATCACTTGGCGAAAAATAGATATTACCCACAGGAAAATTAAAGAAGCGTTCCGAGAAAAGTGAAGTAGCTGTATGAGCCTGAAGAGCTCGAATGGAAGACCAATCCTAAGCAAAGAAGGGAAAGCTGAAAGGTGGAGGGAGTTTATTGAGATTCTGTACAAGGGAGATGAACTTCCACATGATATTACAGAAACAAAAGAGGAGGTAGGTTAAGGTGATATGGTAGACATGATACTGCAAGAATAATTTTACTAAGCACTGAAGGACCTGAGTCGAAACAAGGCCCTGGGAGTAGACGATATTCCATCAGAATTACCGATAGCCTTGGGAGAGCCAGCCACGACAAAACTCTTCCTTCTGGTGTGCAACACGTATGAGACAGGTGAAATACTCTCAGGCTTCAAGAATTACATGACAGATGTGAATAGTTCCGATCTCTAAGTGTAAAAGATCATGGCTGCAAAATACTAATACGAATTATTTACAGAGGAATGGAAAAACTGGCTGAACCCTCCTTCGGCGTAAGTCAGTTTGGATTCCGGAGAAATGTAGGAACACTCAAGGCAATACTGGCCCTACGACGTATTTCAGAACATAGGTTAAAGAAACGCAAACCTACTTTTATGGCATTTGTAGACTTGGAGAACGCTCTTGACAACTTTGACTGGAATACTCTCCTTGAAATGCTGAAGACAGTAGAGGTAAAATACGGGGCGCGAAAGGCTATTTGCAGCTTGTGCAGAAACCACACTGCAGTTACAGGAGTTGAGGGGCCATGAAAGGAAAGCAGTGGTTGAGAAGGGAGTACGACAGGGTTTTAGCATATCTCTGATGTTATTCAGTCTGTACATGAGCAAACAATGAAGGAAACCAAAGAATAACTTGGAGTAGGAATTAAAGTTCAGTGAAAATAAATAAAAAACCAATCTGTCAAAGAGAGCAAAGGAATTGGAATACCAGTCTTGCAACGTGTTTGGATGTATAACTTCAATGTAAGCCAAAAATGGCAAGACAAAATCGTTTACCATAAATGACGACGGATCAACAGATTGAAATGATGTTGTGTCCTGGTATGTGCTGTGGCCTGTCTGTGGAGAAAGTGAAATGGAAACATAAGAGAGGACAGTCAATAAAATTCTTCTGAGTTGTGACCGCATTGTCAGCTATAAAGTTCCGACATTTCGTCGACTATTGCAAGACGCCTTACTCAGGGTATATTGTTGACAATGCGGTCACAAATCCAGAAGATTTTACTGACTGTAACAACGGCCGTGGAAGCCTACTTCTACATAAGAGAGGACGTTTACTTCGTTTGTTGATCTATGGTGAACGAACAGTTTTCTGTGTTGGCAACAAACCAGCAAAAGAAGTAAATTGCCACTCAAGAAGGTCATAGTTCTCTTTCTCCCCAGTAGGACCACAACAGATGCCAACACGAACGCAACTACAGAGATATTTCTATTCATGTTAAATGTTTTTGTATACGCATTTTTGCATTGTGATGAGATCATACCTATTAAGATGTAATGGTACATAACTACTTGTAGTTAACAAAAGAATGAGACTGTATGGGTTTCTGAAAAATCTGTTCATAAACCTGAGCGTACTTAAAAAAGTTGCACAGAGCCGTTAACACAACTAAACGTAAAACATTACCACGCCAAATACAGTGTAGGAAACCTATTGGTATTCAAAACAGATTCCAACTGTCACGGAATGGATAAGTACAGGTCCTGTAAGGTTTTGAAGGGAATAGTATATTATTCTTCCTGCAAAATACTTGGCAAGTTCAAGCGATGACGGTGAAGGTGGATAGCGATCACACACCCTTCTCTCCAAAGCAGTCCTCAAAGACTCAGTAATATTGGGATCTAGTGGCAATTAATTCTCGTACTATCATCTTAGAACACAGCATCCCGATTGGAGAACAAACACTGTACCGTGGGACGGACTTGATCAGCAAAAACGGTAACATAATCTTTGGCAGTGATGCTACTTTGCTGAGTAATCATCGGGCCCATGGAGTACCACGATATGCCTGCCCAAATCTTCACCGATACCCCGCCGTGTCTCACTCTTGGGACGTAAACTTGGCGTGAAGTTGCCATGGACAGTATGGTTCAAAAGGTGTCTGTGTTGTATTACGTTGTAAATTTCACCATGAAACAAGACTCATCCGAACACGTGATTTTTTTTCCACTGTTACTTAGTCGAGGTTTTATGGCTTCGGTGCCTTGTTTTCTTCTTACGGGCATGTTCATTGCTTCGAGTGGTTTTGAAATTCCGGCTGGCTCTGTTATTCCCTGCTTATATAGCTCCCTTTGTGTTGTTATCTGCTGACAGTGTTTGCGAGGGCGACCTTCATTTCTACAGTGAATTCGGCAGCTGTAGTCCTGCTATTTTTCGTCCCAGTCCTTCTCAATGAGCGTCTGTCTATGATCACCTAATACACGCTCATTCTTCAGCGTTGAGACTTGACAAATGATGTTTTTCCGCTTTTACTTGGTCCAAATGGCACTGAGCACTATGGGACATAACATCTGAGGTCATCAGTCCCCTAGAACTTAGAACAACTTAAAGCTAACTAATCTAAGGACATCACACACATCCATGCCCGAGGCAGGATTCGAACCTGCGACCGTAGCGGTCGCGCGGTTCCAGACTGTAGCGCCTAGAACCGTTCGGCCACCCCGGCTGGCCGCTTTTACTGTATGTGGTATAAATCTTCGATACGGTGTCTCTTGAAACACCGAACTCTTTGGCTCCTTCGAATACGGAAACAGCACCTACAATTTCCCCACTTTCGAATTCGCTTAGCTGCGACATAATGCACCCGCAACTACACGCCACTGTTCTGGCCACGACTGAAATTTGCAACTTGTTAGGGACTTTTCCAACCACTGTGCTTCTGAAAATTAATTAACGGCATGTTTATAGTCTCCGATACTGTCTCCCCGCTGTAGGAGACAAATCGTCAGGCACAGCTACATGCTTCAAAAAACTATTTTTCATAGGATTTAAATCGGAGTAGCAGGACCAGAGTTCGAATCACGATGAAAGTCTACACTACTCTGCAATTCACATTTAAGTGCTTGGCAGAGGGTTCATCGAACCACAATCATACTATCTCTCTACCATTCCACTCCCGAACAGAGCGCGGGAAAAACGAACACCTAAACCTTTCTGTTCCAGTTCTGATTTCTCTTATTTTATTTTGATGATTATTCTTACCTATGTAGGTTGGGCTCAACAAAATATTTTTTCATTCGGAAGAGAAATTTGGTGACTGAAATTTCGTAAATAGATCTCGCTGCGACGAAAAGCGTCTTTGCTTTAATGACTTCCATCCCAACTCGCGTATCATATCTGCCACACTCTCTCCCCTATTACGTGATAATACAAAACGACCTGCCCTTTTTTGCACCCTTTCGATGTCCTCCGTCAATCACACCTGGTAAGGAACCCACACCGCGCAGCAATATTCTAACAGAGGAGGAACGAGTGTAGTGTAAGCTGTCTCTTTAGTGGACTTGTTGCATCTTCTAAGTGTCCTGCCAATGAAACGCAACCTTTGGCTCACCTTCCCCACAATATTATCTATGTGGTCTTTCCAACTGAAGTTGTTCGTAATTTTAACACCCAGGTACTTAGTTGAATTGACAGCCTTGAGAATTGTACTATTTATCGAGTAACCGAATTCCAACGGATTTCTTTTGGAACTCATGTGGATCACCTCACACTTTTCGTTATTTAGCGTCAACTGCCACCTGCCACACCATACAGCAATCTTTTCTAAATCTGTTTGCAACTGATACTGGTCTTCGGATAACCTTACTAGATGGTAAATTACAGCATCATCTGCGAACAACGTAAGAGAACTGCTCAGATTGTCACGCAGGTCATTTATATAGATCAGGAACAGCAGAGGTCCCAGGACGCTTTCTTGGGGAACACCTGATATCATTTCAGTTTTACTCGATGATTTGCCGTCCTTGCAGGTTACAGGATCCCTCCTGACACAATAACCAAACTGGGAAAATACTGAAATTCCCCTTTAAGACCACACATTTGCGAACGGTTTTGATAGTCATAATGAGAGAAGTTCCAGCCTGTCCTTCGCGACGGTCGGTGGTCCTACAACAACTAGGGCCGCCGACCTGAGCTAGCTGGACGCGATGCGAAGCGACGGCGCGCATGCAAATACTGTGCTGGACAGCGGCGCGGCGGTCGGCCGGCGCTGCCGGCTCTCACCGCCTACGGCCACTCTGCAGCGGCCTGTATCGACAGATCACAAAGTGCATACATAACTAAAGCGCACATAAATTTATGCAGATTCCTCTGTCACGCTGGTGCAAATCACACTGGCCGTAATTCAGAAACGACTGGCCGTGCTAAGCCTCGCGCCGCACTGCCGCGATGCTAATTAATTTTGCTTACCGCCCAGTTTATCCTGCGGCGCTGTTATTACTGCAGCTGATCCCTCCCACCCGCGTTCACTGTGCAGCTCTCATGACGCGACGGGCAGCTCGCGGGCCGGCGCCGCGCTGTCGCACCGGCCACCGGCCCAAACAACTTCTCTCCCCTATTTTGTGTTACAGCGAATCTCTTTGAAAGTACTATTCGTAACTCTCTTGTCAATAATTACACTGCCTGACAAAAAAAGTGAAGCACTCAGAAAGCGAGGACGGACCGCAGCTTTACGGGTTAAGATCATATGTGCTGTAGTCTCAGTGATTATAGTGTCGAATAAAATTTATAGAGAACTTAGCAGTATAAGATCACTTAATGGTACGACGTTGCACATCCTCTGTCCTGTGTGCATGTATTCGGTTAGGAAGGGTATCACATAGCTGTTGTATCTTCTCCTGAGACTAGGTGGTCCACAATATTGTTGTAACTGGTCTTTGATATCCAGGATACTGGCACTGAGACGAATCTGAAGACCAGGCAAGTCCCACGCACTTCATATCGTGGACAGGTCTGTCGATTTGCTGGCCACACTTCCTTGGCAGACACTTCCTTGACACACGGGGCATGAGTGGGCGAAGGTTGTCCTATCGAACATAGACACAGGTTCCCAGGTAGATGCCGTGTTTATTGAGTTCCGAAAGGCGCTCGATACAGTTCCCCACAGTCGTTTAATGAACAAAGTAAGAGCATATGGACTATCAGAGCGGTTGTGTGATTGGATTGAAGAGTTCCTAGATAACAGAACGCAGCATGTCATTCTCAGTAGAGAGAAGCCTTCCGAAGTAAGAGTGATTTCGGGTGTGCCGCAGGGGAGTGTCGTAGGACCGTTGCTATTCACAATATACATAAATGACCTTGTGGATGACATCGGAAGTTCACTGAGCTTTTTGCGGATGATGCTGTGGTGTATCGAGAGATGGAACAATGGAAAATTGTTCTGAAATGCAGGAGGATCTGCAGCTAATTGACGCATGGTGCAGGGAATGGCAACTGAATCTCAATGTAGACAAGTGTAATGTGCTGCGGATACATAGGAAGATAGATCCCTTATTATTTAGCTACAATATACCAGGGCAACAACTGGAAGCAGTTAATTCCATAAATTGTCTGGGAGTAGGCATTAGGAGTGATTTAAAATGGAATGATCATATAAAGTTGATTGTCTGTAAAGCAGATGCCAGACTGAGATTCATTGGAAGAATCCTAAGGAAATGCAATCCGAAAACAAAGGAAGTAGGTTACAGTACACTTGTTCGCCCACTGCTTGAATATTGCTCACCAGTTGTAACGTCTAGTAAGAAACAAAAACAACATATTATGTAGTAACGAGAAAATTATATGTATCATATTGTGTTATTGTATAAAATTATGTATTTTTTTTTATTATTTATTTTTGAGAATATCTGCGTCGGCGAGTAACGAAACCGCCACAGACGATAAATGTCGAACAAAGATTAAAATAAGTAACTAGTATATAATACGTGACGAATAGCAATTTCTTTGTCTTCTTCATCTGGGAGTCGAACGAGTAAGATATCCTGTGTCGTAGTAGCGAACGCTAGTGTAGCATTCTTTTGTCGAGACTAAGCAATGTACGCCATTAAGTGTGAATTCACAAAGGTCTGTAATCACTGAGATATTTAAAGGTTTTAATAGAGTTGTTTAAATGAAAACTTGTATTATTTATTGTTAAGCTTGCTTGCATATTATCCCATACTGTTGAGACATTTTTCAGTTACATAAATATTATCTGTGGTGCTGAGCTGCGTGGAGAACGAAGAGCCGCTGCCGCGGCGTATTTAAACGACTTACAATATAGTCGAGCATACCGCAAGGAAGCGGTAAAATAATAGTAAAAATAATATTATTTCTTTTAGCTCCCAGACTGGCAGTGAAGATCAGCAGATTTTATGATGTGTTGCAGATTGACGCGGGCTGCTGATAGGATATAATTTACAGTGCAAATAATTTAATGTACCTTCAGAATCTGATAGGAATCTTGCTGTGCTCCGTTCTGATCTGGCAAACTTTATAGTGACAACGTATTTTTTAATGAGAGTCTCATGTTCTTGGGCTAGTCGTGGTATGAAATAGCATTTTAACGAGAAATAAAATCCACTGCGAACTTGTGTTTTTGAACGATCACGTGGACTGTAACATCAGTGCTCATAACAAAGTAATTTCAACTTTTAATCACTATGAAGTAGGGAAGATATATTGATTCTTAGCATGAGTTGCAGTTACGAAAAATCGTTCCTTAAATTGTAGGCCAGATACAGAACAATAAGACTTCCATATATACATTTTATTCCGCTAAAGGGTAATGATGATAAAGAAAAGCAAAGCACAGCATTATTAACAGATATTTCGCGGCTCTTTTCGTATATGCAATAAAAAAAATGCGAAACAGTGTGGGATCCGTGCCAGATAGGGTTGATAGAAGAGGTAGAGAAGATCCAACGGAGAGCAGTTCGCTTCGTTACATGATCATTAATAATAGCGAAAGCGTTACTGAGATGATAGATAAACTCCAGTTGAAGACTCTGCAGGAGAGACGCTCAGTAGCTCGGTACGGGTTTTTGTTGAAGTTTCGAGAACATACCTTCACCGAGGAGTCAAGCAGTATATTGCTCCCTCCTACGTATATCTAGCGAAGAGACCATGAGGATAAAATCAGAGAGATTACAGTCTACACAGAGGCATACCGACAATCTTTCTTTCTACGAACAATACGAAACTGGAATGGAAGGGAGAACCGATAAACTTACTCAAAGCACCCTCTGCCACAAACCGTCAGGTGGCTTGCGGAGTATGGATGTAGATGTAGATGAACAGTGGCACTATGATACTTTTGCATGAGAAATAAAGCATGATGATCCAAGCAGATCGAAACGTACCGTTGTGCCGTGATCTGAACTGACACCCGATCGGTCAGCACACCACGACGCCACTCCAAAGCCATTTATATTCTTGTGTTAAAAACATCCTACAAATGCGACTGTAATTCCCTGGTTCAGCTGCTGCTATTATACGGTGAATGGTGCGGGATGATACATGATGTCGCTGGCAGTCCATCATTTGTTCTCGGATGCCAGGCGTAGAGATGAAGGGGATGCGATGTGCTTCATGAACTGTACGGTCATCCACCAGTGTGGTCGTCAGACATGGAGGATCAGGACATTTACGAAGGGCATGCTGCCCTTAGGTTACCATACAGTCAAATATAGGGCCATGGTCACACCTAAATGCGCCACAAATCTGGATACTGTGTAATCCTACCAGCTGGTCATACGGAGACCCACATTAACTCCTCTTTCAGGCTGATAACAGTGTCTTCGTTTCTTTCAAAGTGATCCCTCAGCAAATAGTACGCGCCCCTTACACAGGGTGATACCGTGATAAAGATACAGGCTTTCAGGCATGATACAGAAAGGTAAAAGTATCAATTGAAAGTTAGGGACACTGGTCAAGAAACGATTGAGTGGAAAGCTATAAACGAAACTATTTCTGATACCTCTGACAGTGGACATCTTCTGCTGCAAGCTCTTTGTTTTCCACGTTTTGGGAGTAGGTAATATGGACCAAAGCAAGAAGAAAATTCCAATAAATGTGGGCGCTGAAGTTCATACCTTAAGATATACAAGCACTTGTTCGTTATTGCTGTTGTGGAACACGTATCTTCTAGGCAACAAGTGCTCGCAGCTCTCAAGTATGAACTTTAAAGCCTATGTTTACTGGACAGTTTTAATTTTGATTTGGTGTATACTGTCTCCTCCTAAAATATAGAAAGCACAGAGCTTGCAGTAGAAGAGATGCATTGTCAGAGGTAAGAGAACGGTTTTCGCTTATAACATTCGACTCGGTCGTTTCTGGATCAGGGTCCGTTCCTCCTTATGGAGACCGTCCCTTCACTCCTCTCTATGATCCCTGAAACTTCACAACATCATCACGGAATCATCCTGTATACGCTGCTAGGCGCGATAATAACATTAGACATGCATCATATTGAAGATCTCTATCGGCCGTTCTGTCCCAGAAAACTGCAATTCTAATCATCTGCATACCCGCCTTTGGCATGTAGGTGTACGACTTCCAGTGACACCCGACCTTGTCCTCTGGGTGCTACATTTTTTTCGCAGCTGGTGTTTATTAGTGCGTGGTATGCAGTTTATTTTGCCAAATACACCAATGAAAATGGAAAGCGTTACGGCATGAACACCTTGACCGAACGTTGCCAATTTGTTACTGGAGCGTTTCCTTGCTTGGGAAATATGTTAATAAATACACTGAAGCGCCAAAGGAACTGTTATAGGCATGTGTATTCGAATACAGAAATATGCAAATATGCAGAATACGGCGCTGCGGTTAGTAACACCTATACAGGGTGTTACAAAAAGGTACGGCCAAACTTTCCGGAAAAATTCCTCACACACAAATAAAGAAAATATGTTACGTGGAGATGTGTCCGGAAACGCTTACTTTCCATGTTAGAGCTCATTTTATTACTTCTCTTCAAATCACATTAATCATGGAATGGAAACACACAGCAACAGAACGTACCAGCGTGACTTCAAACACTTTGTTACAGGAAATGTTCAAAATGTCCTCCGTTAGCGAGGATGCATGCATCCACCCTCCGTGGCATGGAATCCCTGATGCGCTGATGCAGCCCTGGAGAATGGCGTATTGTATCACAGCCGTCCACAATACGAGCACGAAGAGTCTCTACATTTGGTACCGGGCTCGCGTAGACAAGAGCTTTCAAATGCCCCCATAAATGAAAGTCAAGAGGGTTGAGGTCGGGATTGTGGAGGCCTTGGAATTGGTCCGCCTCTACCAATCCATCGGTCACCGAATCTGTTGTTGAGAAGCGTACGAAGACTTCGACTGAAATGTGCAGGAGCTCCATCGCGCATGAACCACATGTTGTGTCGTACTTGCAAAGGCACATGTTCTAGCAGCACAGGTAGAGTATCCCGTATAAAATAATGGCGGTGAATCGAGGAAGTACAGTACATACTGACGAAACTAATATGAGCTCTAACATGTCCACATAACATCTTTTCTTTATTTGTGTGTGAGGAATGTTTCCTGAAAGTTTGGCCGTACCTTTTTGTAACACCCTGTATAAGACGACAAGCGTCTGGGGCAGTTGTTAGCTCGGTTTCTGTTGGTACAATGGCAGGCTATTAAGATTTAAGAGAGTTTGAATGTGGTGTTATAGTCGGCGCAGGAGCGGTGGGACGGAGCATCTCCGTGGTAGCGATGAAGTAGGGATTTTCCCGTACGACCATTTCACGTGCGTACCGTCAATATCACGAATCCGGTGAAACGTCGCTGCGGTCAGATAAAGAACCTGCAAGAACGGGACCAACGAAGACTAAAGAGAATAGCGCAGCGTGACAGAAGTGTAACCTTCCGCAAATTGTTGCAGATATCGATGCTGGGCCATCAACAAATGTCAGGTTGCGAACCATTCAACGAAACATCTTCGGTATGGGCTTTTGGAGCTGAAAGCCCACTCGTGTACCCTTGATGACTGCACGGTCACAGAGCTTTACGCCACACCTTGGTGGGTCAACAACGACATTGGACTGTTGATGACCGGAGAAGTGTTGCGTGGTCGGACGAGTTTCGTTTCGAATTAAACCGTACTATATCGAATACGTATACGGGTATGGAGACAACCTCGTGAATCCATAGATCCTGTATGTCAGCAGGAGACTATCCAAGCTGGTGGAGGCTCTGCAGTGGTGTGGGGGGTGTGCAGTTACAGTGATGGGGGACCCCAGATAGTGTAGATACGACTCCGACAGGTGACACGTACGTAAGCATCCTGTCTGATCACCTGCACCCACTCATGTCCATTGTGCTTTCTGATGGAGTTGGGCAATTCCAACAGGACATGCGATACCCCACACGTCAGCTACAGAGTGGCTACACTGAGCCCGCTGGCGCGTTGGCTGTTGGAGCAGGGTCCCCAATGGAGTGTCGAGAAGCGGTTGCGCGCCGGCCTAAGCCTGGTAAGAAGTTTATCATTACACTCGACTTTGACAGTTACTATTCTTGTATCAGACAAGATTTATATTCATCACTGTCTACCTTCACCGACATTGAAAATTACTCCATAGCTTGTGAGAAATCATCCACCACTGGACTTGTGTCACACATGCATAATGTTCAAATGGCTCTGAGCACTATGGGACTTCACTTCTGAGGTCATCAATCCCCTAGAACTTAGAACTACTTAAACCTAACTAACATAAGGACATCACACCCATCCATTCCCGAGGCAGGGCGGTTCCAGACTGTAGCGCCTAGAAACTCTCGGCCACTCCGGCCGGCCATGCATGATGTCACTGAATATAAGACAGACCTCGGTCGAATCGACACCCGGAAAGTCACGTGCAAGGATCCTCCCTGAGAGATCAGACCACCCGTGATTTGAGGAGCCGCTCTGGGCACTGGCCGCTAAAAGTCATAATACAGATTGTGTCTACAGGTAGCGTTGGGACAAAGAAGTCTGTGTTTAACGGTCTGTGTGCGGAAAAAGGGTACGTGCCATTACTGGCAGCATCCCGGATGAGTGCTATTGTGGACAGATCGGTAGAAAGTCAAATTTCATCGACTCAGACAGGCTCCTACGGTTAACATCTGAATATGGATTGCCGAACAGCTCAGTTAATATGCTTCTGAAGTGTGTGAGACACCGCCATCGAGACCAGGCCCTACAAGACAAAATGTTTAACGCATTGTGAGAACCGCTGCGGTTGGGTGACATAAGTAGAAGTGGTCTACTAAAACATGGCTGTGCTTACAGGGGTCAATCCTCACTGACTAGAGATAGGGAAGGAGAGAGAGTAGGGCACAGTTTTGCTGCGCCATGTGTTACAAAGGTTGTGACTGGTTGAACAACAGAAATGTGACTAGGGGAAGGAGGCCAGCATCTTTTAAGACAAAATTTCATTGTAAGGCACTTACAGCATTTACCGTTGAACTAGTGAAAGTTATGTGACAACAGAAAAATGCAGAGACGGGAGTCTTCAATGTAGGAAACAGATGTCACAAAATTACTCTTCTGACAAGCGTGTTTGTAGCCAGCAGCCATCACGGGACGATTTCTTCGGATGCGTTTCTCCCCAGTCACGCCCTTCGTTGAGCGGACTTCATCAGCAGGCCACTTAGTTTCCTTTTTGGCCCATTTGAACTTAGACGCAGATGCAAGTTGTTGGTACGAAACCAATGATTTTGCACCTATTTCAGCCGCCATCTGCAGACGAATATGGTGACATCCAGCAACAGCTGCGAGACACACTAAGGGAAAATAGAGTCACTTTTATCGAGAATCACAAATTTCAAGACTCGTTCTGAAAATCTGACTGCACTTAAACAATCAGCACGTTTTCAGCTCAAGTTATAGATGCAATTGCTTGCCTTTCAGCAGCTCTTTCGGCACTAATCCGTCGGCCGCGCTTGACTAGCCAAGCTATCTGAGGTGCTGCAGTTATGGACTGTGCAGCTGGTACCGGCGGAGGTTCGAGTCCTCCCTCGGGCATGGGTGTGCGTGTTTGTTCTTAGGATAATTTAGGTTACATAGTATGTTAGCGTAGGGACTGATGACCTTAGCAGTTAAGTCCCATAAGATTTCACACCCATTTGAATTAATCCGTCGGGATTCACGCTATGACTTCCGCTGATATAGCTGTTTTATCCTGATACGTATTCATTTAAATTGCATTCGAGGCTTGCCAAGGAATTAACTGATCACTGTTAACATTTATCCTACATCTAATGCAACAGAGTGAGTTGATTGTTTATTACTGTTTAGTTTAGTAGTTAATAAATGCCTTGATCTTTATTTTGGGGGGCAACGATTCCATTATGTCAGTTAAATAGGACCGCTTTTGATGTATCGAATTACATTACAATCATCCTTCTCACACGGCCACTTACACTACCCTCCAGTTACTTAAAGAGTAACGTGAAACATAAATTTTATTCTGTGTTAACTGTGAAATTAAAACAGTAAGAAAGTTCATTATAACTGATTTGTTTGCAAGCTTGTCCATTAAGCAGACCTATTGGAAATAAAATGAAATTTGAAATTCAATCACGCCTAAACCACGATCAAGTTCAAATTCAAAGGCCAGATCTTCAATGAAGTTCAACACTTAGTAGTGAAAACACGTTTATTACTGACAATAACGCTAATCCAGGACAGAACTTAGCTCCTGGATGGATAGTGCCGCTGTTTTCACAAACATCGAATGTTTCAGAATCTGGTACTTACACAGAAATCGAATATTCGTCGAATCTTCGTGATCGTTAAGTGGACCTTCAGTTTCTTCGAACTTCCTATTGTCGATCTGCACCTTAGGACTGTAGCAGGGCTCCATACGGAGGACATAGATGACTTTCCTTCGCTTTTGTCACCTTGATGGTCAGAATCTTTCTTTCATATGTGATATTTGCCAAGCAACAAAGGACACTATGCATGAGGAAGAGCTCTCGGTCTCTTGGACCTCCAGTGTTTGTACGCGTGCCAGTTGCATTGCTTCTTCGGTCCTGCCGGTTAGATGTATTAGTAAGTATCCCAACCATTGTCTGAATGAAATGAGGACGGTACGTCCATAGTCGCTACGGCCGGGCGACACTGAAGAAAAACAGTGGTCTGAAGCCTGTAGTGTCTTGCTTCTCTGTGTTGGATACGAATTTCACGACAAGCAATGTGGAATTCCATTTTCTCTCTTTGCCATCTACATACTGCCAGCGTATTTTTAAAGCCTGCTGTGAGGTCAGTCGTCTTTAGATGGTAGGCAGTTGTCATCCTGTGGGTGATGTCGCAACGTGAAGTCATCTTTGATATTAAGCTCGCCGGGAAACTTTACCCGGATCAGAACTTACCAAAGGGTTGCTCGAAATGATGTCTTCTGCACGGAACTTTGCAGTCTCTGGAGCTTCCACTGTCAGCATAGTTACGGTAACAGCATAGCGGGTGAAGTAGTCAGGCAGACTATTATCCAACGATACCCGTTTGCCTACTTCGTGGCAATGGATGAACACCTTTCTTCGTGATTTTGTTCAGCCGTCGGTAGTCGACTCAGAAACGACTTTTCCCATCCTTCTTCTTTACAACGACCCCAGGAGAGGACCAAGTGCTCAGTGAAAATTAACTGATGTCATCTCTCACCACGTTTTACACTACTTCGTGAACCTCTCGTGTTTGTTAACTGGAATTTACCTTTGGTTAATATGTAGTTCTTCAGGTTTTCAAAAGATTTTCAGTGCTGGAGCTCTTTTTGGAGGCAGTGTCATTTACTCTGGTGATGGCTAACATTTCATCCACACTGCTATATTCTGCCAAGATTCCTTGTAGAACAGCCAACATTCTTGTTTGAATTCACTTTTCTGTATGTTTGCGACATCCTACTTCTGAAACCTCAGTGACTACCACTCCAATCGACACGCTGGATTCTTCAGGCTAATGAGCCAGCATAAGGAATGGTTTCTGAAGCAACTGATGGCCCAAACAACTGCAAAGTGCTCACGCTTTCTCGATTGTTGCGTAGTTCAACTCAGACCTGGAGAGCACTCTGAAAGCAAAAGCCGTTACCTTCTCAAAACCGCTGGCGTTGGTGTGAAGCTGTGTCTAGACATTTTCAGCATACCGTGCTAGAAACTGAGATGTTTGCAACTTTTTCAACATACAGTCCTAAACTGCAGAAGATGTTTGCGCCTCGTTCAGGACGACGAAAGGTATATCTTACACCTCGTTCCAGGAAAATTTAACGTTTCCCTGCAGCAGTTCTTGCAATGGACATGCCATGGTATAGAGCCCTTTACCAATCGCAGATAATATGAGCACATTCCAAGAAAACTCCGCACATCACGAACCTGGGGAGAAGTCGGAAAATATGTGAAGGCTGTCATTTTCTCTGGATCGAGAAGTATTCAATCGTCATTCATTAGGTGCCCCAAAGATTTATACGTCTCTGACGACAAAGAGGCACTTCTTCCATTTCAGGCAGAGATCTCCAGTAGTAACACATTTTAACACCGTTATCAGAGAGCCTAGATGTACTCCAAAGCCGGCCAGGGTGGCCGAACGGTTCTAGGCGCGACAGTCTGGAACCGCACGACTGCTACGGTCGCAGGTTCGAATCCTGCCTCGGGCATGGATGTGTGTGATGTCCTTAGGTTAGTTAGGTTTAAGTAGTTCTAAGATCTAGGGGACTGTTTACCACAGAAGTTAAGTCCCATAGTGCCCAGAGCTATTTTTTTGTTCTCCAAAACTCTTCGAAAAAATTACAGTGCCACCCAGATAGGAAAGACACGTCCTCTGTTTAAGGTAGTGAATCAGGTTGTGCTTCACGCGTTCAAAGGTGACAGGAGGGTTGCCAATCCGAAAACATTACCTCAAACATCGTCATCAGGCGTTATGAAGTCAGACTTTTCCCAGTCCGCCTTGTCAACCTCGATTTGCCAGCAGTCTGTCTTTATGTTCGTAGTCAAGAAATACTTTGCTGTTTTCAGGTTTTCTAGGGTACCATCAATGTGTGGCAATGTATAAACACCTTCTTCGTGATTTTGTTCAGCCGTCGGTAGTCGACTCCGAAACGCCTTTTGCCATCCTTCTTCTTAACAACGACACCAGGAGAGGACTAACTGCTCTCTGAAAACGTTTTACACTTCCTCCCGGATTATCCGTCGTTCAGCCAGCGATGCTCTGTATGAACGCTGTCTAATTAGTGGATGATCGCCAGGACTGGCACAATGTTTGACCATCGATCCCCTCTCCAGATATGAAAGGATTCGAAAATTGTCGCAAAACAGCTATCACTAGCCGACGTCGTTCCTCAGTCAGGTCACATCCTACTGACAGTCCAACATTAGCTTCATTCCTTGCGTTATCTGACGTGGTAGCGGAGCAGGTGTCTACATCGATGATACTAAGCTGTCCACCACGGACTTGATCAGTTGTCCCTAAGCACACACCTTTAGCAATGAGCTGTGACTGCTTGTGACAGTTATTGATTCAAAGTTTTTCCACAGTTCTTATGGTTGTCGTCGGTTGGTAGATTTCTTATTTGAGCCGGAATAGCTTTTCCACTCTACAAAAGAATGATAGTTTTACGAATCATCTCGGCTGGCGGCTATAACTCATTTCATTGATGATGACGGGCTACCAACGTTTTCAATGGCAAACAAATGACCAGAGCAATCTTTGTTATGTGTGCTTCTAGTAACAGCTTCATCGCCTCGATCTCTGGTCTTCGACAGTCTGTAAATGTTTGTGATGCTTGCGAAAAGTCCCATTCGAGAATAATGACTACAAATATGATACAACGACAAATTCGTAGGGCTGTGTTCTTTCACTGACAGATATTTTTGCAATACATGTTCCTGTCGGCTGAACGTATTTCCCAATTGTAAACTTCAGCACAATCATTTTCGTATCACGGAACATGGTCTTCTTTAGCTGACGATGGTAACCGTCCAACGTTACACAAAATTGTGCTCTTGAGTTGACTAGCACTGGACAGGTTGGCCATTGGTGATGAAGTCAATGAGATTTCCTGACAACTTGGTGACTGTCGTCCGTGAAGGAATTGCATCTGTGGCTCTCCTGTAAATAGTCGCTTTGCTCAGTTTTCTGATATCGGTAGCTGGGAGAGCGGCGATGGAGAACGACTACAACGTGTTGAGGAGCGACCTCGCCAGGGAAACGGCCATGGCCTTCGTTCCGCAGGTCGACCCTAATAATCTGCTGCTGATTGGCGTGAATAGGAGTGTTGCGATGTTTGACATATGGCAGCGTAATAGTCGTCGTCGAAAACTCGCTTTTGTCCCCGACATATAACCCGTCTTTGGCTCTATAGTGGAAACTTGCCAGCCTGTTGTCGTCTGTCCTCCAGATGTCTGTTCTTCCACAGGGTTCTGCTTATCACAGTAGGTGGTTGCACCTCAGTTGGTCGGATGCTCGGTTGTCGTTTGATGGCCGCAGCATTAAGTCCGTGGTGACCGAAGTCATTCTTTCTGCTGCATTCAGCTGGTGTTAGAGATTGTTGCTAAAGACCGATATATCTCATCCTCAACGTTCTTATTATACCGTGACGCATAGAATTGACGTTTGATGTTGGTGTCTCTTGCGTACTGGGTCCGACATTTCTGGTTGCTGTACACTACAGCGCCTAGTCTCTTACTATCTCGTTTACGAGAGAGGCAGTCAGTCATAACAGTTTCATCCGTATCTTTTTTCTTCTGTTGTATTAGCGCGACTCCCAGACACCAGTTGACCATTTGCTCTGTTATTGTGACATCATTTACCAGAAGAGCTTGTTACAAGTCTTCTGCTACTCCTTTCATGAAGCGAGAGGTCTTCTCGGCTTCTATCGAGTTAGGATTCATGATGTGGCTAATAGAGCTAATTTATTTCTTCTGCTTCAGCTCGGGGTCACACCATAATTACCCTAACGTACTTTCACCTTTAAGGATGTTGTTCTAGGTTATAAACTTCCCATGTGTCCTCAGACAGCCCAAGGTTAAAATATTTCGCAAGATCATCCAATTACGCTAACAGACTAGAGATTCACCAATTGTCTGAAACTTCGTAGTCCGAAAGATCTTCGTTCGAAACTTGCATATACAATTTCCTTAAAACTTCATCAGATTTAAATGAAACACGTACGTATACCTAATCTTTGTTGTCAGGTGGTTGGGGGTTAGTGTTCCATCACGTCTATTTTTCTTAACATTTGCTTATTTTGAAACACTTATGTCGTTTAAACTATTACAAAAGTGCTCATGCGCTGCCAGATCCAAGCAGTTTCCGCAAAAACTCTGAAGCCCTAAGGTCCTAACAACCGTCCAGGGTTATAGGAAATCATACGCATCACCTAAGTCCCTCAGGAGTTCACAATTTAAAGCAGCGTTAAAAATTACCACTGCTTCATATACTGTTGCAGCCCCAATGGTACACAATTAGACAACCCCAATGACATCAGTCCAATTTGCATCATGTTACAGAGTGAATGGTTTGGACAATGATCACGTCACATATACGCTTTCACGATGGTGAAACAAGTTCATGGAAATTCGTCCATCACACAATTTAGGAAACACATACTGGGAAAGGGAAAACTGCGTTAAAAACGTAACACCGAAGGCAAGACGGATATCCTCGTTACGCGCTGCGATGAAATAAGCTTTCGAAAGTGACAGTCAAGCTAACGATGTGCATAATACTCGATGTTATCAATGTGGTCTTCAGACCGAAAACTAATTTCATGCAACTCTCTGGGCTAATCTATACTGTACAAGTCTCCTCATCTTCGAATAACTACTGCAACCTATGAACTATTATACCTCCTTACTGTACTCATACCCATCTTTTTGTCCCCTTCTATAACTTTTACCATCACACATCCTCCATTCCTCCGATAATAAACTGGTGATCTCTTGATGTCTCACAATGTGTACTATCAACCTATCCGTTCTTGTATTCACGTAACGTTATACCGTGAAAATTTTCGTTTCTCTCCGATTCTGCGCAATATCTCCACGTTGGTTACATAATCAGCCCATCTGATTTTCAGTATTCTTCTGTAGCACCACATTTTAAAAGCTTATATTCTTTTATTGTCTGAACTGTTTATGGTCCACGTTTCAGTTTCAAACAAGGCTACACTCCAAATATTGTTCAGTAGTGCAGCAGCTACTGGCCAATGTTGCGCATCCGACGGAACAAGCGCCACCTACTACAGCTGCTATACCGTCTTTTCGGCAGATTCGTGAACAAGACGAGGAATGGTTCGAAGCATTGTCCCAGTTAGAGGCTCACCTCCTCGTCCACAATGTACCAGGTACTGTGAAACTTCCATATGTATTATCCACGGTAGGAAATGCAGTGTTCCGCCTAATAAGCAAACTTTTCCCGAACGCCACTGCGAGTGAACTGTCTAATGACGAACTGTTGGACTCGCTAACAAACTATTATGACCTACAAGTGAATGTAGTTGCAGCTCAGTATCAATTCTTTAATTGCAAAAAACGGTCAGAACAAACTTAGCGCGAGTGGATAACAGATTTGCAGGGTACGACAAGGAAATGCAAATTCAAATGTGCTTGCGGTTCATATTCAGATGTTATATTGCGTGATGCGATTGTGTATAATGTATCTGATGTAAAACTCAGAGAACAGATCTTGCAACAGTCCCATCCATCATTTCAGCAGGTAGTGCAAATACTGCATCAGTGCCTTGTCGGCTCATATTGAACAGCCAACTATTTGTTGGGTTGACTGCCTTATTTCTGAACGGCGATCCCCCCGCCACCGGACCATCCGACCCCACCCCCCGCCGCCGACAAGCTCAGTGTTACGCTTGTGGTAAGAAAGGACATGTACAACCAGTATGCTTGCAACGAAACCAGCATAAGAATTCAGCCCACTCACAAAAATCTAGTCACAAGGGCCATGTCATTAATGCAGTATATTCCAAGTCTGAACCAGGCATTTGCAAAACTAACTAGCAAGCGTGCAGCTTCTTCAGTGATACGCCAGTCAGACAAACTTTCTGTTCATTTACTTATTTGTGGGAAATATGTGAAATTTCAGTTGGACACGAGTGCCTCCGAGCGGTTCTAGGGGCTACGGTCTGGAACCGCGCGACCACTACGGTCGCAGGTTCGAGTCCTGCCTCGGGCATAGATGTGTGTGATGTCCTTAGGTTAGTTAGGTTTAAGTAGTTCTAAGTTCTAGGGGACTGATGACCTCAGAAGTTAAGTCCCATAGTGCTCAGAGCCATTTCAACCACGTGTGCCTCTGTCACATTGCTAATAGTCAAACATACTGACAGTTAGGCTCCCCACGCTTGTCTAAGGCTAGCACGCAACTGACGGCTTACAATGAAATTGAAACATTCTGTGAACAAAATGGCATACAGCATCTAAGTAGTGCACCATTCCATTGCACAGTACTAGAGCGGCACTAGTGGGAACGATCCCTCAGAAGAGAGCACTGCGATAGCACTTACGAGTATTAGTGATCCATATCCACTGCTTGTATGGACATAGTATATAGAGAAAGACACTGACTGTTCGCCTGTCGCCAATCGCTTGCGACAAGTTCTTGTAATACAATGTTAAGTACTGTCTATCTTCTTTATTGTAATAAAGACTATTATCGTCATTTGCCTCAACTGTTGTATGGCATTCCGAGAACGCAGTATCCTTTAGGCACCCTCTACGGGACGAGTGGGCAGGACCCCATAAATACCTTCAGAAGAGACTTCCTAACACTTAAATCTTAAATCTTCGATGTTACCAAGTTTCTCTTATTCAGAACTGCTTTTCTTATCATTGCTAGACTACGAATTAAAACCTCTCTCATCATTAATTATTTTAGAATCCAAATATCAAAACATATATACTAATTTTAGAGTCTCATTTACAAATCTAATTCCCTTAGCATCGCCTGATTTAATTCTACTACATTTCATTATCCTTGTTTTGCCTTTCTTAGTGTTCATGTATATCCTCCTTCCAAGAAACGGGCAATCCTGTTCAACTGTTTTTCTAAGTCGTTTGCTTTCCCTGGCAGAGTTACGATGTCGCCTGGTAACCTCATTTTTGTTGCTCCTTCCTTAACTTTATTTCCTTCTACACATTTTACTTTGGTTTCTTAACTACTTGCTCATTGTGCAGACTGAATAACTTCGATGAAAAGCTGTAGAATCTACATCATTACTCTGCTTTTCACAATAAAGTGCCTGGCAGAGTGTTCAATGAACCACCTTTAAGCTGTCTTGCCCGCAGCTCGTGGTCGTGCGGTAGCGTTCTCGCTTCCCACGCCCGGGTTCCCGGATTCGATTCCCGGCGGGGTCAGGGATTTTCTCTGCCTCGTGATGGCTGGGTGTTGTGTGATGTAATAGTAGTTTATCCTGTAGTTTATCCTGTAGTGAAGTAGAAGTGGATAGTTCCTGTGAATTATTATGGGTGGAGGTTACACTCAACAATCGAACTAGGTTAATAATTGGCTCCTTTTACCGACCTCCCGACTCAGCAGCATTAGTGGCAGAACAACTGAGAGAAAATTTGGAACACATTTCACATAAATTTTCTCAGCATGTTATAGTCTTAGGTGGAGATTTCAATTTACCAGATATAGACTGGGACACTCAGATGTTTAGGACGGGTGGTAGGGACAGAGCATCGAGTGACATTATACTGAGTGCACTATCCGAAAATTACCTCGAGCAATTAAACTGAGAACCGACTCGTGGAGATAACATCTTGGACCTACTGATAACAAACAGACCCGAACTTTTCGACTCTGTATGTACAGAACAGGGAATCAGTGATCATAAGGCCGTTGCAGCATCCCTGAATATGGAAGTTAATAGGAATATAAAAAAAGGGAGGAAGGTTTATCTCTTTAGCAAGAGTAATAGAAGGCAGATTTCAGACTACCTAACAGATCAAAACGAAAATTTCTGTTCCGACACTGACAATGTTGAGTGTTTATGGAAAAAGTTCAAGGCAATCGTAAAATGCGTTTTAGACAGGTATGTGCCGAGTAAAACTGTGAGGGACGGGAAAAACCCACCGTGGTACAACAACAAAGTTAGGAAACTACTGCGAAAGCAAAGAGAGCTCCACTCCAAGTTTAAACGCAGCCAAAACCTCTCAGACAAACAGAAGCTAAACGATGTCAAAGTTAGCGTAAGGAGGGCTATGCGTGAAGCGTTCAGTGAATTCGAAAGTAAAATTCTATGTACCGACTTGACAGAAAATCCTAGAAAGTTCTGGTCTTACGTTAAATCAGTAAGTGGCTCGAAACAGCATATCCAGACACTACGGGATGATGATGGCATTGAAACAGAGGATGACACGCGTAAAGCTGAAATACTAAACACCTTTTTCCAAAGCTGTTTCACAGAGGAAGACCGCACTGCAGTTCCTTCTCTAAATCCACGCACAAACGAAAAAATGGCTGACATCGAAATAAGTGTCCAAGGAATAAAAAAGCAACTGGAATCACTCAATAGAGGAAAGTCCACTGGACCTGACGGGATACCAATTCGATTCTACACAGAGTACGCGAAAGAACTTGCCCCCCATCTAACAGCTGTGTACCGCAAGTCTCTAGAGGAACGGAGGGTTCCAAATGATTGGAAAAGAGCACAGATAGTCCCAGTCTTCAAGAAGGGTCGTCGAGCAGATGCGCAAAACTATAGACCTATATCTCTGACGTCGATCTGTTGTAGAATTTTAGAACATGTTTTTTGCTCGAGTATCATGTCGTTTTTGGAAACCCAGAATCTACTATGTAGGAATCAACATGGATTCCGGAAACAGCGATCGTGTGAGACCCAACTCGCTTTATTTGTTCATGAGACCCAGAAAATATTAGATACAGGCTCCCAGGTAGATGCTATTTTTCTTGACTTCCGGAAGGCGTTCGATACAGTTCCGCACTGTCGCCTGATAAACAAAGTAAGAGCCTACGGAATATCAGACCAGCTGTGTGGCTGGATTGAAGAGTTTTTAGCAAACAGAACACAGCATGTTGTTATCAATGGAGAGACGTCTACAGACGTTAAAGTAACCTCTGGCGTGCCACAGGGGAGTGTTATGGGACCATTGCTTTTCACAATATATATAAATGACCTAGTAGATAGTGTCGGAAGTTCCATGCGGCTTTTCGCGGATGATGCTGTAGTATACAGAGAAGTTGCAGCATTAGAAAATTGTAGCGAAATGCAGGAAGATCTGCAGCGGATAGGCACTTGGTGCAGGGAGTGGCAACTGACCCTTAACATAGACAAATGTAATGTATTGCGAATACATAGAAAGAAGGATCCTTTATTGTATGATTATATGATAGCGGAACAAACACTGGTAGCAGTTACTTCTGTAAAATATCTGGGAGTATGCGTGCGGAACGATTTGAAGTGGAATGATCATATAAAATTAATTGTTGGTAAGGCGGGTACCAGGTTGAGATTCATTGGGAGAGTGCTTAGAAAATGTAGTCCATCAACAAAGGAGGTGGCTTACAAAACACTCGTTCGACCTATACTTGAGTATTGCTCATCAGTGTGGGATCCGTACCAGATCGGTCTGACGGAGGAGATAGAGAAGATCCAAAGAAGAGCGGCGCGTTTCGTCACAGGGTTATTTGGTAACCGTGATAGCGTTACGGAGATGTTTAATAAACTCAAGTGGCAGACTCTGCAAGAGAGGCGCTCTGCATCGCGGTGTAGCTTGCTCGCCAGGTTTCGAGAGGGTGCGTTTCTGGATGGGGTATCGAATATATTGCTTCCCCCTACTTATACCTCCCGAGGAGATCACGAATGTAAAATTAGAAAGATTAGAGCGCGCACGGAGGCTTTCAGACAGTCGTTCTTCCCGCGAACCATACGCGACTGGAACAGGAAAGGGAGGTAATGACAGTGGCACGTAAAGTGCCCTCCGCCACACACCGTTGGGTGGCTTGCGGAGTATAAATGTAGATGTAGATGTAGATGATGTCCTTAGGTTAGATAGGTTTAAGTAGTTCTAAGTTCTAGGGGACTGATGACCATAGTGCTCAGAGCCATTAGAACCAAGCTGTCTTTCTACCGTTCCAATCTCGAACGGCGCGTGGGAAAAACGAGCACTTAAATTGTTCTGTGCGAGACCTGATTTCTCATATTTTATGATGATGATTATTTCTCCTATGTTGGTGGGTCACAACACAATGCTGTCGCAATTGGAGGGAAAACTGGCGATTGAAAATTCATGAGAAGATACCGTCGTAACGAAACACGCCTTTGTTTTAATGATTGTCACTTCAATTCACGTATCATGTCTGTGGCACTATCTCCCCTATTTCGCGATAATGTTCAAAATGTTCAAATGTGTGTGAAATTTTATGGGACTTAACTGCTAAGGTCATCAGTCTCTAACCTTACACAATACTTAACCTGAATTTCCCTAAGGACTAACACACACACCCATGCCCGAGGGAGGACTCGAACCTCCGCCGGAATCAGCCCCACAGTCTATGACTGCAGCGCCCTAGACCGCTCGGCTAATCCCACGCGGCTCGCGACAATGTAAAACGAGCCGCCCTCCTTTGTACTTTTTCTATGTTATCCATCTCTCCTCTATCACTGCTTCCCTTTCGTGCCTCTCAACTCTTATTATTGCTGTCTAGCTTCCGTATAAGTTGTGAATAGCCTTTCGCTCTATGTGTCTTACCCCCGCTACCTACAGAATTTCAAAGAGCGTATTCCATTCAACACTACCAAAAGTTTTTCCCAAGTCTACAAATGCTACAAACGTCAGTTTGTCTTTCCTTAACGTATCTTTCAAAATGCACTATTTGATCAACTGACTGTATTCGGACACCTGGCTGAATATGACTTACAAGTTCGTGGTGCTCTCCATCGGTAAAGCTGGAATTCAGTATGGTGTTGGCCCACCCTTAGCCTTGATGACAGCTTCCACTCTCGCAGGCATACGTTCAGTCAGGTGCTGGAAGTTTTCTTGGGGATTGGCAGCCCATTACTCACGGAGTGCTGCACTGAGCAGAGGTATCGATATCGGTCGGTGAGGCCTGGCACGAAGTCGGCGTTCCAAAACATACCAAAGGTGTTCTATAGGATTCAGGTCAGGTCTCCGTGCAGGCCAGTCGTTTACAGGAATGTTATTGTCATGTAACCACCACAGGCCGTGCATTATGAACAGGTGCTCGATCATGTTGAAACATGCAATCGCCACCACGAAGTGCTCTTCAACAGTGGGAAGCAAGAAGGTGCTTAAAACATCAATGTAGGATTGTGCTGTGATAGTGCTACGCAAAACAACAAGGGGTGCAAGCCCCCCTCCATGAAAAATACGACCACAGCATAACACGACCGCCTCAGAATTTTGCTGTTGGGACGACACACGCTGGCAGATGACGTTCACCGGGTATTCGCCATACACACACCCTACCATCGGATCGCCACATTGTGTACCGTAATTCGTGACTACACACAACCTATTTCCACTGTTCAATCGTCCAATGTTGGTGCTCCTTACAGCGAGCGAGGCGTCGTTTGGCATTTACCGACACGATGTGTGGCTTATGGGCAGCTCTCGACCATGAAATCCACGTTTTCTCATCTCCCGCCTAACTGTAATAGTACTTGCAGTCGATCCTGATGCAGTCTGGAATTCCTGTGTGATGGTCTGGATAGATGTCTACCTATTACACATTACGACCTTCTTTAACTGTCGGCGGTCTCTGTCAGTCAACAGACAAGTTCGACCTGTACGCTTTTGTACACATCGGAAACAGTGGACCTAGGGATGTTTAGGAGTGTGGAAATCTCGCATATAGACGTATGACACAAGTGACACCCAATCACCTGACCACGTTCGAAGTCCGTGAGTTCCTCAGACCACCCCATTCTGCTCTCTCATGATGTCTAATGACTACTGAGGTCGCTAATATGGAATATCTGCCAGTAGGTGGCAGAACAAAGCACCTAATATCATAAACGTATGTATTTGGGGGTGTCCGGATACTTTTGATCACATAGTGTAAGTCGTAGGGTCAGTATTGCTTCGCTTGTTGCTACTTTTCTCCGGAATCCAAATTAATCTTCCCCGAGGACGATTTCTACTAGTTTTTCTATCCTGTAAAGCATTCGCTTTAGTATTTCGCAGACCATGACTTATGAAAGTGATAGTTCGGTAATGTTCACTTCAACAACTGCTTTCTTTGGAATTGCAGTTATTACAATCCTCTTAAGTCTGATGGTATTTCGCCTGTCTCATACATCTTGCTTACCAGATGGAAGAGTTCTGTCATGGCTGGCTCCCCCAGGGTATCTCTAGTTCTAACGGGATATCGTCTACTCCTGGGGCCTTCCAGAACTCTGTCAAGTCTTCTCGCACTATCATTTCTTCCATTGCATTTTTATCGTCGTCCTCACACCTTTCTATAATATTACCTTCAAGTATATTACTTTTGTTATAGACCCTCTGCATACCCCTCCACCTTTCAGCTTTCCTTTCATTGCTTAGGACTGCTTTTCCATGTGACCTATTGTTGTTCATACAGCTGCTCCTCTTTCCACCAAAGGCCTTTGTAATTTTCCTGTAAGCGGCATCAATCTTTACCCTAATGAAATATGCTTCAAAATCCTTACATTTGTCCTCTGGCCATTCCATCATAGCAGTTTTGCACAGATTTTTTAGACGTCTGTATTCCGTTTCCCTTGCTTCATTTTTGCTCCTTTTATCAGTTAAATTCAATAGCTTCTGTGTTATGCAAGGATTTCTAATTGGCCTTGTGTTTTTAATTATTTGATCCTCTGCTGCCTTCGCTATTTCATCTCTCAAAGCTACCCATTCGCCCTCTACTGCATTCCTTTGCCCTGTTGTTGCCATACGTTGTCTACGAGGAAGCCATCATCATTTAACCATATAGTAGAGCTGCATGCCCTTGGGAAAAATCACGACTGTAGTTTCCCTTTGCTTACAACTATTTGCAGTACCAGCACAACAAGGCCGTTTTGGTGATGTTACAAGGCCAGATCAGTGAATCATTCTGTCTGTTGCCCCTGCAACTATTGAAACGGCTGCTGTACTCTTCAGGAACCTCATGTTTGTCTGGCCTCTCAACAGATACCCCTTCGTTGTGGTCGCACATACAGTACAGCTGTCTGTATCTCTGTGGCACGCAAGCCACCCCACTGAGGGCAAGGTCTATGGTTCTTGGTGGGGGTTTTAATACCTACGTGATTTGAATATAGAATTTATCCATTATAAGCTAATCAACACATATAAGGCATTTTAATGAAACATGCAAGTCCTTAGTTCTAACTAGTTGGGCACCCGGCTTCGCTCAGGTAGTTGATATGAGATTATGTGGTAGCTGGAATAAAAGGATAAACTTTAAAGTATAAGAGTTAAGAAAATGTAATTGGTAACACGCTCTAATTATTTACATTACTTGTTAAAGTATAAGAGGTCAAAAATGATCGAAAACCTATTCTAACTGTTTTGCAATACTGTTTTATAAATAACATTATAAATAACATTTTTCATTTTGTTATCCAGGGTGTACATGTACAAATTTTTCGAATTTTCGAATCGATAGCAAACTACGTATAGTTAACCGTGAAAGAAGCTGGAGTCTTTGAGGCTAATGCCGCAATATTTTAAAGTTTGTCCTTGCACATTGTTAATTGTAAAATTGTAGGTTAATTTCATTGGAAATTTCAGTCTTTTAAAAGGGAAAAGCAGTTAATTGGTGATCAGTGGTATTCTGGGGATAAATAGCTGTGCTTCGATTAAGTTATTTGATAGCTCTTTGACTAACATCCTTGTTCTGTTACATAGTTTTGGTAAGTTTCTGAGAAGGATTATACTATGCAACAATGAAAATGTTAATCAAATGAAAATAGCTAATTCCTGTCAGTTCTAATGTGCTGATCGCGAATATCACAAAGACAATTCAAAATTAGCTCTAGATTTCATTTTACACTGTTTTATTATGGTGAGATTATTATATACGGATTTTTATGTTAAGTTTAAAATCAAATATTATAATAGTTTGTCAAAGTCATAATAACTAGTAACAGTAGATTGTTTTATTTTGCCTGGTCTTACCTGTGTGCAATATTTTGGATATAAACATTTTGATTCCAACTTTAGTGATCTTTTTGTCTCTCTCCTGTTGAACTTCAGTGACTTTATTAATGAATGCAATAATTTTTGCAAATTTGTTTCCAGATTATCTACCAGTTGTTCAAGTTAGCTGCTATTGAAATGAACAAAAATACCACGAGTTTGTGTTAACAGTGCTGACACAGTTTGCTGTGTGTGTGGGGAAGTGATATTTACTTCACAAAAACAGCAAACAACTCAATTGATTGAAAAAGCTTACAATTGTTATTTTGGATGCAAAACAGGTGACCAGGATAAACACTGGTTCGCACAAGTGAACTGCAACACTTGTGCCGCAACCTCAAGAATTGGATGCATGGGAAAGGACGTTCAATGCTCTTTGCAGTGACCATGATCTGGCGTGAGCCAACTAAATATGTCAGTGACTGCTACTTTCGCATGGTTCCTCCTAGCAAGAAGGGAATATCTAAGAATAAGAAACGGACAGTTCTACATAGGGATGGATTGCCAATACCTGAATCACCGATAGTGTACAAGATTGCTTCTGATGGGGTTTCTGAATGTTCTGGACCATGTACATCACTTGATTCAGAGTTTCTTCCGAATACATCATCAACTAATAATCCACAAAAATTGTCTCAAAATGAGTTAAGTGATCTCATTAGAGATTTGGGGCTCTCTAAAGCTAAGGCTGAGATTTAAGCATCACGATTACAGCAGCGCAATTTTCTGGAAAGTAATGCAAATGTTTCATTCTACCGCTGAAGACAGCAGCAATTCATTCCTTTTTTTAACATGCAAGATACTCTTGTAGCATGTGTAGACGTAAACGGTCTAATGAAGGCTCTCAGAATTAATTACAACACTGATGAGTGGAGGCCTTTATTGCTTCGTTAAAGTTGAGCTTAAAAGCAGTGCTTTTACATATTGGTAATGAGCTTCCTTCTGTTACAGTTGGGCACAGTGTGCATATGAAAGAGTCATACCAAAACATAAAAATTTTACTAGAAGCCATCAAGTGTAATCACACTCAATGGCACATTTGTGGTGACTTGAAAGTGGTTGCAGTGCTATTAGGTATGCAGTTTGAGTATACTAAATAATGCGGCTTTCTCTGTAAATGGGATAGCCAACCTCATGCATCTCATTACAGTAAACGTGAATGGCCCACCAGAAAATCTTTTCAACCTGGTATGAAGAACATTAAGAGTAAACCTCTAGTAAACCCTAAAAAGATTCTGCTACGGCCCTTGCACGTCAAGCTGGGTCTCACGAAAAACTTTTTTAAGGGAATTAACAAAGATGGTGACGTCTTTAAGTACTTAAGGCAAAAATTCCCTTAAGTGATGGCAAAGTAAAGGAGGGCATTTTTGTAGGCCCACAGATTCGAGAGCTTTTTGGAGACCATACTTTTGATGGAATCATAGGAGGTGATGAGAGGCATGGATGGGAATGTTTTAAGACAGTCTGTTTACAGTTCTTAGGGAACAAACCAGCAATAAATTACAAGGAAATTGTAGATAACATTTTGTCATCTTACGAAAACCTTGGTTGCAACATGTCATTGAAAATAAATTTCTTCCATAGTCATCTTGACTTCTTCCCCAAAGATTGTGGTGCAGTAAGCGATGAACATGGGGAGCGATTTCATCAAGATATTGCCACATTTGATAAGAAGTATACTGGAAAGTGGAACCCTACTGTTTTAGTAGATTACTGCTGGACTGTCATAAGGGATGTTCCCGAGTATGTGTATAAACGTAAGCCAAGCGAAAACGATCATCTTTTGAATTTATCTCTGAGCAAAATATGTAATTGTATATACTGTACATATGGACATTTAATATTTGTAATCCTTTATATACATTGGTGACTAGTTAATTTACATATTTTCTTTTGTGCCTTACATTGTCCTGTTACAAAGTAGACTTACAAAGTATTTTCATTCATGTAATATTATCTTCATTTTTTCTTAATATTTTTCTTTTGAATTTCAGAATGCCACTGAAATTTATCAATGCATAGCACATAACATAATTCAAGTAATTATTCACTTAAAATTTGTTATGCAGAATCTTGGAACATGAATACATATTTAGTTAGGGAGTTATTTATAGAAAAATGTAGATTACTTTTTTTAAAGAACTAGAGCTAAATATCTATGAAGATGACGGTTTTGTGCCATTTTATACTGAATTAAACATAACTAACACAAAATCATGCAATTTACACACTTTCACTTCAAATTTGATGTTCAGTGGTATTGAGACCCAGTTTAAAGTCGAAGGTAGTGTAATGGCATTCCTGGTATTTGCCAAGAGTTCAGAAGTTCTAGAGAGAAGTTCACACTTTCTTCAACGTTTACCTTGGTGTTGATCGATTTGCATATTCTCTCTTCAGCGGACATTTCCTCTTGCATATTAAAGGTGATATTGTTGACGATATTATTTTTAGTTGTAGAAATTGCCGCTTAAAGTAGCTAGTATGGTTGTGAACAATGTTTGGATATGTTTGGTCAATGAATTCGTTTTCAGAAGTTGCTATGTTGCAGAAATCACTGTTGAGTTTAATGAGGGCGGTCGTCTTGTCAGTAGGATACATACCTTCGCCTATTTGTAAAAGTAGTTAAGCAAAATGCGCAGTTGCTTCACCTTTCGATAGTTCAAGTTCATACTACTGTTAGTCGCAGTATTTTTATGTGTGGCCACAGAAGTGAGTTTCTTAAGCATGCATTGATCTCCTATGCTGGTGTTGGCTTGGGGATAAAGGGAAGCGTTTTTCGAAAATCTCCTGAGCTCCTTCTATCACTTCAGATTTTCCTCGCAAGTCTTGCAATATTCAGTCCATGGCTTCGAGTGATTTTTATGTGACATTGTGCATTCGCCCCAGAAGATAAATTTAGCTTGCTTTAGAAGTTCACACTGTTCACCCTGTCCAGATGCTCTAGAGTTTTACATGCCGGGAATTGTTCTTCAGCTATATTCAACGGTAGTTGTAGGGCGGAATGGGCAGTTTGCCCTCCTTCCATAAGTGTGGCAGGAATGCTGGATGAGAGTGCAAGTCCGATTTGTTGTTTAGCACACATTTCTTCCAGTAATAGATATATTAGAAACGTTTTCCCCGTGCCGCCATGTGCGTCCGAGTAAATAAATCCGTCAATATTATTGTCGATCCGATCCATGATTACGCCGTTATTATAAACGTAGTCTTCCCCGACCGTTCGTCACAGTGAATAAATTTATTTCTGGGTTTGAGACTGCATTGTCCATGTGTAAAACTACCGACGTTTTGCTCACTGTTGCAAGTGACCTTCTTCAGGGTGTTTCTGTTTAAGCAAGGTCACCTGCAACCGTGACCGAAACGTCGACAGTTTTACACATTGACAATAATGCTGTAAATTTCCTTTTGATTGTTATTGGGCAATGGTTTATTGAAGGCGATGTATTGAAGTAGTTCGTTGATGTTGTAGCTTTTTTCTTTTATAATTTCGAAGTTAAGCACACTAATAGCATCTTATCGTGGTGTTTGCCTCCCAAGTTGTACTAAGGTCTCGTTGTTCATTGCTCAACATATATCTTCTGGGGGAATAACTGTTTCATTGAAGATTCATCGTTGAATTCCATGGTCACTTCAGAATGATCTTATCGGATGTGGTACAGTATGTCACCACTCATACTCTATTTGAAGGAGTGCAATAGCTGTTTTGGATTCGATGAGTTACATGTTGTTAGAATTTCGGTGAATAAGACTCTCATTTGTTCAGCTGAGGCTGTGAGTGAGGCTTCTTATAGGGTCAATGACCAGTGGTTGTCGTTTTCCAGTAGTCCTAAGCATTGGCGTGCTTCTCTGTACGTCTGGCATTGGTAAATGTCAACAGCCTTGATATCCCGTATTTCGTGCAGCAACATCCGGAGATAAAAATATTCAGCGTTGTGAGAATACGATGTATACTCGACCTAGCGCTCCAGTTTTCATGATTCCAGGCTGGTCATCTATTGGTGTTCCTTGTTTTCGTCGTTGAAAGATTTCTCTTGTTGTGTTCCACGCATAATAGGTAGGGCCTGTAACAGGTAGGGCCACTGACCTACAGTAATGTTTTGACGAATGGATCAGTTTGACACTATTGGTAAAAAGCCGTTAACGTTGTGTTCTGAGATGCTTCGTTTGCAATTTTTCTGGCGGTATCTTTTGTGAAAGGTAAACTCTCTGTCCATTCGCCAATGGACTGCTAGATGTTGCACAGTTGGTTCGCGTACTGGAAAACCAAAAAATCGCCACGGTGCTTTGCTCCTGTTGATGTATCTTCCCATTTGGTGCAGGAGGATCTCAACATTTCTGTTTTGTTGTTCATTGTATTTGGCTATTTGAAATACTGCCATGTCACTGTCTTTGTTCACGGATTTGATGGATTTCACTTAATTGCAGTATTCTACGTTTTTGTGTGCTTGGAACGTTTTGGAGAGTAGTGTGTTATATGGTACTACCTATTGAATTTCTATTTCCAGTTTTTCACTGTCTAGTATTCGTATTTTTTTGCTGCGAAGCCACCGTTTTAGGGTGATCGTCTTCTGTATTTGGCTCAGCCGTCGACTCCGGTTTGTGTGTCGTCCAAGTATAGTTTTGAACGTTTTTTTGTTCATTTTCTATCACTCATATTTGGCGAATTTGGGTTTAATGGCCCGCATCGTCCGTGAATCACGTTTTCTTTCACTACTATGTCGTACAGTTCTTGATCTTCTTGTGAATTGGGAAATGCAACTTGGATGAGTTCGTCAATATCTGTGCTATGAATTCTGCCCTGCATCCATATGAGACTGAGCGAAAGACGTAGTCCTCGTTTTTGCCATTCGATTGCGTACATCCAGCATTTAATGGTTCCAAAGATGTGGTATTTTCTGATGAGTTCAATAAATCTCATTTGTTTTTGTCGGAAAACTCAGGCTATAATGTCGTTTCGATGCGTTGGGGCTTTCTCCTTATCTTAGTTGTTCTTTGATTTCTGGAAACAACGAGTTCCATGTCATTGTTACGAAGAGGACAGGAAAAATTGCCCAACCCGACCAGAAACCGATTCCGAGGCCCAGTGATCGAAAATCAGTAACGTTGATCACAAGATCACGAACTGCTCACACGTCTGAAAAAGTAATGGAACAAGATTACAGAAGGTCGACGTTACAGATATCAACGTCTGCAAGTTGATACCCATTCGAGTTTTTGGGCTTCTGTACCCCAAGCTGATGTCCTCCTAATGAGCCTCAGAGTATCCAAGTGTATGCTGGCATCGAAAAAATTAACGACTATAACAGGACAATGCTTGCAGTATATCAAGAAACCTAGCGGCACGCTTTGGCCGCTAGTAATTCGACGCTCTGGAGCTTCGTTGGGTGACGTTCCCGCACATTTGTTCTTCATTGCACGCTCTACAAGCCCATGATATTGTTGGTATCGTTCTGTTACATCCTATAAGATGGGGAATAGAGGAGTAATACGAACTTCATCCACACTTTCCAATTTAGTTTCTGTGCTGCTTTCGTAAAGCGTTGAATTTGAAAGTCTAAACTATAACTTTCGAAACCACAAGGCCGACTCCTTTCCTCACTCTAGTCACTTCAGGGGTAATCTCGTCGTCGACAGGAAGTTAAGCTCTAAGGCTGAATAACTGTGAACGACAAACACGGGAAAGTGTACATCATATCATACACAGTGCCAAGTGACTTAAACTACTACCTATTGTACAAGATGCAGGACCCGTTCAAGGTGACCAGTGTGATCCAGCTAACTCTAACCAAGGAAAATCTACTGACGTTCAACCAAACGCCTCAGTGTATCCAGAATGAGATTTTCACTCTGCAGCGGAGTGTGTGCTGATATGAAACTTATTGGCAGATTAAAGCTGTGTGACTGACCGAAACTCGAAATCGGGTCATTTGCCTTTATCAGGCAAACGCTCTACCGACTGAGGTACCCAAGAACGGCTCACGACCCTTCTTCATTGCTTAACCTCCACCTATACCTCGTCTCCTACTTTCCAAACTTCACAGAAGTTCTCTTGCGAAATGGACAAGTTTGGAAGGTAGGAGATGAGGTACTGTCCGAAATATAGCTGTGAGGTAGAGCTCGTGCCCACGAACGGCAAAGGTCTAGAGTTCGAGTCTCGGTCTGGCACAAAGTTTTAACCTATTAGTAAGTTTCCCCTCAGTATATTTTTGTTATCACTATACACACCACCTTAAGGGCACCCAAGGGCGTACCTCAGATATAAGGCCCGACCTTTAGACGTTTCTGCATTTCTCAGGGTCTCTAAAATAGATAAAATAGAAACAACGCTCGATGCTGATTAACACCTTCCTTACCTTACTACTACGGCGAGAAAATGGAGGACGCCAGCCTCAGTAGAGCAGTTCGTTAACATCTACGAAAATCTTCTGGTTTGATTAAATGGTTATACAGTATCCATCTAACTAATTGTCCTGCCGACAGAATTGTGTCAGGATATTTATATAGAAAGGTATATAATATGAACGAACTATGTAAGCCACTGAAATGTTTAGAAATGCCTTTTTAGCTTCAATTTGTGCTTAAAATATCGAAATGATTTCCTGCAGATGGAAGAAGAACAAAACGCGGGAGTATGAAGAACTAAAATTAGTGCTTGCAATATTTCGTAAGCACGCATTACAGGTAGAATTGCCTAAAAATTGGACGATAAGGCTCGTGTAAGACTTGTAAGGTATTTTGTCAGCTTTGGAATCTGCAAACGGCTGTGCACATAATCAGTGTGTGCAAACGGGACTCAGATTTGTGTTTGTGTAGCTCTGATTGTGTACTGTGGCTGAATTGATTCAATACAGTGCCGTTGGACAGCTCTAGTTCCAAGTCTGTGAAGGGAAGGCAGTTCATGTCGTAATAAGCTTTTTAAGAGGCTTATTTTTCTTCTTCATACTTGACGTATTGTAAAAGCCAATACAGGTAACTGCTACAGTTGTCAGGAACACAAACAGCAATATTAGACGAAGTGGTGCGGCACTAGCATCTATGGAGGAACAAAGCAGTGCCATACTTCATGAATAAAATCATGTACATGAAACAACTGCATGTTAACGTCACTTTCAACGTCAACAATGAATATCATATGACGCATATAATTACAAATTACTGCGGTATGAACCACACTCAGAGTTATCATGTCACTTAGTAAAAAGGTATATTTCTGAATCAAATGGTGAAACATTGGTAACAAAACTAATTATCAGTCGAGAAATATATGATATCATATTTCTGGTGAGAGAAACCAAAAACTAATGTTGAATCAAGAATTTACTAAAATGGTTCAAATGGCTCTGAGCACTATGGGACTTAACATCTGTGGTCATCAGTCCCCTAGAACTTAGAACTACTTAAACCTAACTAACCTAAGGACATCACACACATCCATGCCCGAGGCAGGATTCGAACCTGCGACCGTAGCAGTCGCGCCGTAAGAATTTACTACTGCAGTTACTTCACATAACCACAGAATAGATTTTTGCAGACACTGTAGAGTAAACAGGTTTCTGAGTTATCGGGCGTCTGGGTGGTCTGATGCCGCTTGCCGCGGCGTTGTCTCTTGCGCGAACCTCTTTATCTCAGAGTACGTAACACCTACACACAAATTTGTTGGAACTATTGCACTCTCTGTCTTCCACGATATCCTAAACAGCTCCCTCTAATACCATGGATGTTATTCCCTGAAGTATAAACAAATTTCCTATCATTCTATCCCTTCTTCTCTTCAGACTTTTCGGCATATTATTTTTTCCCACCGATACTGGGAAGTACTTCTTAATGTACTATCATGTCAGTCTATCCAATTTCCAATATCCATCTGCAGCACTGCACCGCGAACGCTTCCATTCTGTTTTCTCGTATTTTTCCCACAGTGCATGATTGAATACCATTCAGTGCTGTGCCTCAAAAATTGAATTCTCAGAAATTCGTTACTCGGGCTAAGATGTAAAAGACAACAGACTTCATTTAACGGATCACTCTTTATTTGCCTGTGATATACTGCTTCTATGGTCTGCTTCTTACGTCCTTCTCGCTTCGCTCGTCGTGCATAATTTTGCATTCGAGGTCGCAGACTCCTCTTCGTGGTCCTAACTTATAATAATTTTCTGGCTTATCTCCTCGTCTACTAGTTATCACTTTAGTCCTTGTTTATGCTCAATCCATATTCAGTGCATAGTAGACTGTTCGTTCTGTTCAACAGATCCTGTAATACTTCGACTGTTTCGCTAAGAACAGGCATGCCATTGTCAAATCTTCTTACTGATAGTCGGGGTGGGGCAAATAAAAGTTCCCGGACGAGTGGATACGGTTAGACGTGACTGTATGCGTACAGCCACGCTCCAGCAGGACGTAGCAACTGGCCACACAGTCGGCCGAACCTTGGAGCACATTTACACAGTTTTCACGGCTGACAGAGTTGTTATCAGAGGCCAGCCTGGTCGCGGCCATAGCTGAGCGCCCCGGTCACCCGACGTGTCAGTGGGGGATTTCTTTGTGTGAGGAGCCCTCAAGCCTTCCAGAACTGCAGGTATGATATTGTGTCAATATTGTCGGATGGGGCTGTAGCAATTCCAGCCGTTCAGCTTAAATCCACCTTCAGATACTTCCTGACCAGGGCCCAAAGGTGCCAAGAGATGAGTAATCGTCACTTTAAACATCTTCTATAGTCAAGTTAGTACTGTATATCCTTTTTTCTGCTGTTTTTCCTTGTACCCTGAAGTTCTGTTCTCCGGGTCACTTTTATTTGCCTTACCCTGTACTTTCACCATAAATTTTAATTTCTCTCCTGAGCCTTTTTTTAATTTTAATCATGGCATATTCGATGTACAGATTGAGCAACAGAGATGGAAGATTGCATCCCTGTGTTGCACCGTTTTGAACTCGAATATTTCGCTCATGGTCTTGGTTCTTTTATGTAGTGCACATTATCCATATTACATATTTAATAATACCTATTTGATAATTTAATCGCCCTGCATCTTTTATGTTGTCAAAGGCATTTTCTGAGTCAATATATCCTATGCAGGTCTCTTGATATTTGTTAAATATTGTTTCCATTTATCTGTATAGCATTATTTTTAGAAATTTGGATACAAGAGTTACTAAACTTACAGTACTATAGTTCTCACACATACATCCGTTTGCTATAGAGTGCGTGATATTTTCTGAAAGTTAGATGGATTGTCACTAGTCTCATAGATTCCTCACACCAGTCTGAATAGTCGTTTGGTTATTACTTCCCCTAATTATTTTAGAAATGCCGAAGGGATGTTATTTATGCCTTCAGTTTTTTTACATGTCTTGCAAAGCACTATCAGGCTTTGAGTCTAATAATGGATCTCCTGGACAGCAATTCATCCGTTTCAAAATGCACATGTATACCTTTCTGCTCTAACACTACACTGCTTTCATTTGGGCCTTCTCACCATGCCGCTGATACTCATACGTTTATCGATATCTTCGCAGCTAAATCTCAGAATAGAACAGTTCGCAGTGATGATTCTGCACCTGGCTTATCTGTTCATGGTGCAGTATTCGTGAAATACCGATGCCCAAATAAAACACCAAGAGTGGCTACCTTTAAGCGTATGAATATGCACAACTTTGAACATGGCTGACGTTTGCAGCAACCGCATACACAAATTTGAAAAATATTTAAAAATCAGCCAACCGATTGCATAGGTCACTTCATGATATGTTCTTCATGTAGTTACCTTACCTCCTGATGAAGTCACCCTTGGAGGTGACGAAACCTGGTCAAGGTATATAGAAAACCTATGCAACCGGTTGGCTGATTTTTACATATTTTTCAAACGTATGAATATGCCTGAGTTTACAGCCGACGCCTATGATACTTCTTGACGAACAAGATGCTTTTAATAGTTTCACAATGAAATATTGTCTCAAAATATCGTAGAAAATCCAAAGAGATTATGGTCATATGTAAAGTACTCCAGTGGCAAAAAACAGTCAATACCGTCACTGCGCGATAGCGATGGAAATGTTACCGATGATGGTGCCAAGAAAGCGGAGTTACTAAATACAGTTTTCCGTAATTCCTTCACGAAAGAAGACGAAGTAAATATTCCAGAATTCGAAACCAGAACAGCTGTTAATATGAGTGACATAAAAGTAGATATCTTAGGTATTGCGAAAAAACTCAAATCACTTAAGAAAGGCAAGTCTTCCGGTCCAGGTGGTATACCAGTCAGGTTCCTCTCAGAGTATGCAGACACAATAGTGCCTTTCTTAGCAATCATATACAACCGCTCACTTGACGAAAGGTCCCTTCCTAAAGACTGGAAAGTGGCACAGGTCACACCAATATCCAAGTAAGGAAATAGGAGTAACCCATTGAATTACAGACCCATATCACTGACCTCAATTTGCAGTAGGATTTTGGAGCATATAATGTACTCGAACATTATGAATCACCTTGAAGAAAATGAGTTATTGATACATAACCAACACGGATTCAGAAAACATCGTTCCTGTGCAACAGAGCTATCTCCCATGAAGTAATGAGTGCTGTCGACATGCGATCTCAGATCGATTCCATATTCGTAGATTTACAGAAGGCTTTTGATACCGTTCCTCACAAGCGACTATTAATAAAATTGTGTGCATATGGAGAATCGTCTCAGTTGTGTCACTGGATTCATGATTTTCTCTCACAGAGGTCACACTAAGTAGTGATAGACGGTAAATCATCGAGTAGAACAGAAGTGATATCTAGCGTTCCGCAAGGTAGTGTGATAGGCCCTCCGCTGTCCCTGATTTATATAAATGATCTAGGAAATAATCTGAGCAGCCCCCTTAGATTGTTTGCAGATGACGCTGTAATTTACCGTCTATTGAAAATCATCAGACAATCAATTCCAATTACAAAACGATCTAGAGAGAATTTCTGTATGGTGTGAAAAGTGGCAAGTGGCACTAAACAAAGAAAAGTGCGAGGTCATCCACATGGGTACTAAAAGAAATCCGATAAATTTAGGGTATATAATACATCGTACAAGGACTATCAATTCAACTAAATACCTAGGGATTACAATTACGAGCAACTTAAATTGGAAAGACCACGTAGATAATATTGCGGGGAAGGCGAAACAAAGACTGCGCTTTGTTGACAGAACACTTAGAAGATGCGACAAACCCACTAAAGAGACAGCCTACATTACACTTGTCCGTCCTCGGCTGGAATACTGCTGCGCGATGTGGAATCCTTACCAGGTAGGACTGACGGAGGACATCTAAAGAGTGCAAAGAAGGGCAGCTCGTTTCGTGATATCGCGCAATAGGGGCGAGAGTGTCACTGATATGGTACGCGAGTTGGGGGGCAGTCACTGAAACAAAGGCAATTTTCTTTGCGGCGAGATCTATTTACGAAATTTCAGTCACCAACTTTCTCTTCCGAATGCGGAAACATTTTGTTGACACCCATCTACGTAGGGAGAAATGATCATTATAATAAAATAAGACAAATTAGAGCTCGAACGGAAAGATTTAGGTGTTTCTTTTTCCCACTCGCCATTACAGAGTGGAATGGAAGAGAAGTAGTATGAAAATGGTTCGATGAACCCTCTGCCAGGCACTTAAGTGTGAATTGCAGAGTAACCATGTAGATGTAGATGTAAGCAAATCGTTGAATATTCTTCGACGCAAAAAATGAAGTACTTACCACATTCAGGAAAATTCTTCGACACAAGAAATGCAGTATTTAACATCACTAAGAGACTCAATAATTTATACTAGAAACCGCTCCTGTAAAAACAGTAAGAGTAAGGAGAACAGGTGCACCATGGTTTACCGGCCACCTCAAATTATTTTATGAGCATTAAAGATGCATCACGTAGGACATACAAACGGCGTCCCACCTCCGATAGTAGTCTCACCTCCAAGAAGCTATGCAACCGAGTTAGTCAACGTGTGCGGAATACAAAACTCAGGATGCCCAATTGCTAACTGTGTCTTTTGTAGACCCGCCGTCTTGTGAAAAAACCTACGAGCTCTAGGAATAGGCAAACCCAAATCTGCAGTAGAAACTCCAGTTCTTATTGAGGAATTTGTCACGGTGATATCTTTAACTGATCAACGCAAAAGGGTGCAAACCATCGGTTCCCTTAAGGTATAAGTGGTTGGTACGAACGAAAAACTTGTTCTTCAGTCAGTAAGACCTAACACGATCAGGAAATGAATTCCCGAATTCGTTCGACAGCTGCAGGCCACGATAAAATTACAGTGCAGATGATCAGTTTCCTTGTCGATACACTACTGCCAAAAATAAAGCACATTTTTATCCTTTCTCTGACCTCCAGCATATTCCCAACAGCGAAGAAGCAGAGACTCATAAAGCTATTATCAAAGAAGGAATCTGACATACATCGTTCCGACTACAGGCCCATTTGCATGCTGCCAGCATTATCGAATGGCTTTAGAATGCATAGTTGACAAACAGTTTACTAGTTATTTAAGATCAAATAACTTTTCAGATAAATGCCAGTCTGCTTTCCGGAAAGGACGTAGCACGACGACTGCTCTTAAATAAGCTATGGATAAAAGTCGGCTAATATGAGCTTTTTGGAGTTCAGCAAAGCTTTCGTGACTGTCGACTTCGACAGTCTACTTGCTTAACTCACAAGTGACAATATTGCTTTAAGTACTGCACCGTCGTTCAATCATACCTCACATCTCGCTATCGGTGTGGAATGACTGGAACAAAATGATCACAATGAGGAGATGTAGTATCAGGGATCCCACAAGGAACACTACTGTGCCCGTTACTCTTTCATTATACGTTAATGACATGCCAACAATTCTCTCCCATTGCAAATATCACCTATAAGTTGACGAACTTCATATATATCTAAGTGCAAGTCCAAAAATCTGTGCACAGCCATTCACCATGCAAATGCCGATTTACTTGCCCATTCAGAACTGGTGCAGAACATGGGTTTAAAACGTAACCCATCTAAAACGCAGGCAGTTTTAGTCTCTCACAAAAGGACTGTTACACCTGAGTCCAGAGAATCTCTGCCACGATTAATACTTAACGACACAGAAATAACGTTTTCTTTTTGCGCAAAGAACTTGGGCATAATTTCGGACTATCACTTAGACTGGTCTGAACAAAGAACAAAAACGTAAAAAGTATTTCTTTCCAGATAAACATGAAGATGGTTGAGACTCCAATACTCCCCATATTCGACTATGATGATGCTATTCTGCAAGGACTTGTATACGGAAGTTCGCGCAGGCTGGAATTGGCGACGGATGTTTGTGTACGATACATTTGTAACCTATGCTTTTTCGACCCTGTAAATCCAGCCTACGAGCAATTATCATGGTTACGTGCCTATTGGTGTAGAGACTAATCACACTCTACATTCTCTGTACATTATTTTCATCAGTACACTGCCTCTTATTTCCTTCAACTCTTACACTACTATCTGAACATCAAATCAGATATATCATCAAAATAAAATCCTCTCTTTGCCATTACATAACACTGCCATTTTCTCTAAATCATTTTCTGTTTCAGGATATCGACTTTGCAACACTAAAAAGGTGAAATTTAATTCCCGTCAACTTTCAAAAGACTGCTGATGGTCCACCTTCTGTCACAATAGCCACCTCTCCCACGCCCTGTGCAGCTCACTCTCATTAGTCCACGTCTCCTACAAAATTTTCCCTTCCCGTTGTCAGCAGATTTCTCTATCTACATTCCATCCTTTCCTAATAGCCACTGTCACTGACATTTCTGTCTTGTCTTCTTTCTTTATCACTTCCGCTTCTATACATAGTTTCGGATTGCTAACCTAAATCACATTATTTCTATTACTGTTATTGTTATTACTAACAGGGTTAAATTATTATTATTATTGTTATGCTTATTATTATTGTTGTTGTTGTTCGGACTTTTTGTACCCGGTAACAGGCATTCCGACATTTATTTTCTTTCTGCTTTCTTCGAGTTTTTCCTGCGGCCACTTCCCTTTAGCTTTCTTACATTTCCTACTGACTTCATTTCTAAGTGAGTTATTTTGCTGTACCTGTGTATTTTCCTGAACATTTTTATACTTGCTTCTTTCGTCGATCAACTGCGGTATCCCTCTTTTAATGAAGGTTTTTTTCGCATTTACCTTCCTTGTTTCTATATCTTTCCATTTTAACTTTTGTAACAACCTGTTTTAGAAATGTCGTTTCTCTTCAACTAACCTGCCTGTAGTAAGCGTTTCTCAACAAATTGTACCACTCCTTTATGCAGCGATCGTCCTGAAGATTCTCTTACAGTTCAAATTACTCATCATTACTAAATGGTGACCCGAGCCTATATCTGCACCCGGTACACTTTTCTTTCTAATACCAGATTCTGATATCTCTGCCTCCCAATGATTTAACTCAGTTGTAGTATGCCCGTGTCTCTAAGTGTTTTTCTAGTAACCTGAGGCTTTTCAGTTGATGTAACTATCTACAATAATGTACCATCAGTAAAAAGTATACATAAATATCAGTCACTTATTGCATAGAATTTCAACGTAATGCAAAAATTTCCACCTTGCTTCAAATATTCAGACATGTATGATTGGGCACTTCACAAACAATAGTCAACTCATACAAATACGTGGGTGTAGCAGTATGTGACGATATGAAATTGAACGATCACATAAGCTTAGTCGTAGGTAAAGCAAGTGGCAGACTTCGCTTCATTGACAGAATGCAAGTGAGACTACTTAACTGTACACTCATATACAAGGTGGTTACAGTTAAACTTTCGCAACTGAAGCCAGTATAGACGGAAAACCTTTTGCCGTTTGGGTTCCGAACTTTTAAGAGTGATGGTCAGACAGGATTTGCGTTGTCAGTAGCATTAGTTTCGTGATTTGAGGTTAGGCGCCGTGCTAGTACAGCGATGTAGGGCTGAAACACAAATATCAATATTACAGTTGCAGACGGTCCACTTGGGTCTGGACAAGGCTTCGCTCATAGAGCTATTTTACCAAAACAACAGCAATAGTGTTGCCGCTCTTCGAGAGAACCGACGCATTAAAAGAATACAGAGAGGTTCTTTTTCCGCTCCCGGGAGAGGCTGACAGTCAATTGTAACATAAATTTTTGAAGAAGTTACTGTTTCCTGACTGAGAATGCTGGAAGTTACGTGCGATCCTCAACCAACGCGTGAACTGTGTCACGACAGCTGAACATCCCATGGTCTACCATTCGAAAAGTGCTGTGAACATGTGTGAAATTGTACCCACAGTGGTGATGGATGCAGATAGTCGTCACACTGAGCAACGTTTGTAGCTTGTAACGTAAATGTCGTGCGCAATTAAGAAATGTTACCCTATCATGTGTAAATTACAATTTGTTTCTTACGTCCATGTTCGACATGTGCGCGGGATGGACCAAAGGACGTGTGGACTTGGTGCTCCAGAAGTGAATTCGGCGTTCGAAGGGACTGCAGAACGTTAGGTACATCATCAAACTGTTAGGAGACGATTGCTTGATGCAAGTCTCTATTGCCAGCGACCATTCGGTGCACCACGTCGTGTACCAGAATACCATGGAGTGCGTTAGAGGTGGGGAAGAATTCATGCGGAATGGACGCTCCAGGATTGACGTTGGGTGTTGTTCACGGACGAAACTCTGATCTGTGCGTACCTTGATTATCGCAGGCAATGTTTCTCCAGATAGCCGAGTAAAATAGAAAGCCACGAACAATGCGACCCATATGTGCAATTGGCGGTGTTGAACTGGTGTTCTGGGTGGCTTTACATGGGATCATCGTACATATCTCGTGATTCGTGAGGGTACAGGGGCGAGGTTCTACAACCAATAGTGGGCTCATATCGCCAACATTTTGGTAGCAATTTCTACGTGATGGATGACAAGTCACGAACTCATCGTGCTGCTCTTGTGAACACGTTCCTCCTAAACTGCTAATGTCACCAAAATGGAGTGGCCCTCCTGTCTCCCGTACATGAACCCAGTCAAACATTGGGATCGATTGAAACGAGCTGCTTTTGGACGTCGACAACGATCATGTGCCCTGCACGACTTAAGAAGAGTCGTCATTGAAGAGAGGGACAATTTGAACAGGTGCTGACTTGATGATCTCATCGATAGTACAACATTACTGATTCAAGTTGTAACTTCCCCGCAAAATTTAAAAAAAAAATCAGTAATAGTGAAATCGTAACCTCCCAGCAAGAATATGAAGGTCAATGTTAAGTGAAAAATGAGCCAAGCGTAACCTGCTTGCAAAATTAAAGAATAACAATGGCCCAAATTTAAACTCCCCACAAACATTAACTAATGAAGATTGCTCATTAAACCCACAATAATATTAATTAAATAATGAAGCATTAACTGATTGTAACATGTGAACAGACATAATTAAACCTGATAAATTTTATAAGGACAGCAACGCTGACCTTCGGCCCTGCACAATAATTAAACCTGAACACAAAAACCAAAATTCTTACATCAGTAAACTGCATCAATATTTGCTCTTAGTTTTCGGCACAGCTCCGTGCAATGCTGGCCCATGTTTAATTTTAATTCTTGGAGGGAATGCATAGGAAGTATTACTTGACTTGAAATGAATCCTTTTGTTTAAAACAGTTACTTTATAAGAAAATTGTTATTGGGGCAATTCTTGAACAAATTAATTACAATTAACATATGTTATTAGCTGAGCGCAATGCTGCTTCATTGCCTTCTATAACAATATACCTCGTCCCGAACCGTGACCAGAGATGCAAGGAGAGCACGCCGCCGACGCAAGCCGACGCCTGCTCAGTACAACCGTCCACTCGCTACAACTAATGCCGACTGAGTGCAACTCGCAACTGACAACTCGCAACTGAACCACTCTCTCTGCCCACTCGCCTCACACTACAGAACTCTCGCACGGTCAAGCGCAGACTAGCAACGATAAATAACTCTCTTGTCAGAGATTCTGTCATGCCTCGCCATCGCTGTTAATGAATACATACGTGTTTCATAACACTCCACTGGGGGGCAAAAATTTGGCAGCGATGGTGAGTCATTGGGACTTTCCATGAGCAACAATTTTTTTAAACTAATTAACTTTACAAACAGAGAATATACAGATGTAGAACATGAAGTAATTATGGTGCACATGCACCGAGTACAAAACATATTAGGCAATAACAAAATGTGAGTACAAAACATATTAACAAATGACATAAGTGCACATGCACTGAAAAATTCTTCAAAGTTTTCACAACAAATAGACATAACGAGTACAAATCTCTTGACAAATGACATAAGTGCACATGTACTGTAGTTCAGAACATATCACCAAATCAAAAAAAATGTACATACAATGAGTAGAATTCATGTTAGAAAAATGACAAAGGTGCACACGCACTGAAGTAGTGAACATATCAGGAAGTCACAAATGTATATACAATACGTAGAAATCATGTTAGAAAAATGAAAAAAGAGCACACGCACTATAATTCAGAATACATCAGCAAATCAAAAAAATGTATTGGTCATGAATACAAATCATATTAGCAAAAAAAAAATGATTTTCACTATGTTACAAGAATTAGGATAGGAAAGGGAAGGATTGCATCATGGTTGTAGCACTTTAGGTTGCACGCAGCTGCACTGAAAGTCCATATCTTTCTACTGAAGCACAACACCAAGTGAGACAATCTGAAGCTCTTTTCCTTGAAGTCTTAATCAGTGTAGCCAAGACAGTGAAATGTCGTAATAATATTCCATGTTATCATTTTAGCAGTACATTAGGTACACCAAACAGTGGGACCATGATAACATCTCCATCGCTTACAGTGGTGGACAGCATGTCGTGTTAACACCACGTTCTTGTAAGGTACACCAACGTAGAATTATTGCAAAAACCAAATATAGTGCTCCATGATCAAGAGGATATACAGGACAAACGGATATTGCAGTAATTCAGGGTAGTTAGGCCAGAAGGTGAAGGACATTAAGTCACATACTAGTCTTCACTGAGAATTACATTAGTAGTTTGCGGCATTCATTGCCCAGTTATTGAACATTTCTGTACCATGTGTGTAGTATTACAGAATAATGTTCATAAATTGCTTTACAGAGAACATTGGCACTCATTGCCTAATTTTAAATCATCAGAAGTCATTACATAATTATATTCATGTGGTGTTTTACAGAGAACATTGGCACTCATTCCCTAATTACAAATCATCAGAAATCATTACATAATTATATTCATTTGGTGTTTTACAGAGAACATTGGCACTCATTCCCTAATTACAAATCATCAGAAGTCATTACTTAAAACAGGAGGTAGTCAATAACATAGTATTACAGAATAATGTTCATAATTAATCATTGGTCATTTCAATACAGTAATCACTAGCATTCATTTCCCAGTTACAAAGCATAAAACAGGAGGTAGTCAATAACATAGTATTACAGAATAATGTTCATAATTAATCATTGGTCATCTCAATACAGTAATCACTAGCATTCATTTCCCATTACAAAGCATAATTATTAGTAATCATTGGCATTAATTGGTCATCTCATTACAGTAATCAGTAGCATTCATTGCCCAGTTACAAAGCATTATTATATTTTTATTATTTTTTTATTTTTATTTTTTTGTGCTAGCAATGCATTGCGTTGGTTAATTACAGGGGAAAGCAAAAAATGCTTTTGGGTTGTTGCTGTAAATGAAAATGTGTAACGTCATTCATCATGAGTCAGCTGTAGCAAGATTATGAAACAAGTGGAGTATATGTAATCACATTCATAAATGACATAGATTTAATGAACAACTGCTTATAGCACATTAATTTCATAAATAATTTCTCCTGCAAAAATATACAAAAATGGAATATTAAACTGAAAGAAGAAACACATTTTATGCTGAAAAGTAGTGAACTTCGAATTAACAGGTAGTGAAATGTGTATAAAAAGTGTGTTCCATAGCTGTTCTTTCCAAAACCTTCAGTCATCATACTATGCAATATAACACCTACTGTCAAAACGAACTGCAACAAATACTTAAATAACTACATAGCATAAATACATAACTTCAACATTATCCTCATCTGTAAAGAAAAAACTTCATTATCCATCACTTCATTATCTATATTATCATAACTCCATTATTATCATCACCTATAAAGAAAAACTTCATTATCCATAGTAGCGTATTCTTCATCATTATTCATCAGCATTCATTATCATCTGCAAAAAATCACTTCATTACTCATTATACAACTATTACTTATTTCTATCATATTTCATCACTAAAACTAAGATGTGTAGTTCTGTCTGACAGCCTGCATCAATCGCCTCGTATTCTGAAAGAAAAAATTAGTCAGGACTGCTATTCTACGATGTGTATAGAATATTCTTGTTAATGCTTGTTAATTCTGATCCATTTACTCTTCATCGCGAAGTATTGCATTCTCTTTCCTTCATTCCGAAGGTGAAATTCCCATTTCTGTTTAATTAATTTCTTTTACGCATCATCTCTTTCTGAAATTGATGAACAAAGATTAATGTCTTGCATTTACATCATATACTCACTAAATAATGACTTGTTTATGGTAACATAATTAAGCATACAGCATAATATGACAGAAAACGTAATATGTGAAAAACATAGATAGTGTTCAGAGGCAAAAATGTACACAGAATATCACAATGCAGCAGCAAAAGTAAAGTAGTCACGATGTTGAGATATCATAAGGCAAAATGTCAAAATCAACTGGTGTTTGCTATATCTTAACTATTTCATAGTGCATACAAACAAAACATGAAACAATCGTACATACATAAAAAAATGACAAGAAATGTGACCTCCATTGAGTTCAGCTTGTATGTTGTGTAGTTAATAGAGGCGAGAATTATAGACTTTAATGGAGAGAGATTTTAATAAAATTAATATGTCGCTAGATAAAATTGCATAATTATCCATAAGATACGTAAGTTTATCTGGAAGAATGTGCACAGTCTGATATGTATTGACAAGAATAGCGACCTGCTAACCTTACCTTGACGGCCACTTGCCAAGAAAAAATACGACAGTCATCAGTAAGTAATCACATAAATATAATTGCATAAATAGACATAAAATGTGTAAATTCATCTGGAAAACTATGCATGGTCTGATGTGTAACGACAAGAAGAGCGACCTGCTAATTTTACCTTGCCGGGCACTTGCCAAGAAAAAATACGACAGTCATCAGTCAATAATCACATAAATAAATGGTCATAAAATGTCTAAATTCATCTGGAAAATATGCATGGTCTGATGTGTAACGACAAGAAGAGCGACCTGCTAACTTTACCTTGCCGGGCACTTGCCAAGAAAAAAATACGATAATCATCAGTAAGTAGTCATGTGAATATAATTGCATAAGTGATCATAAAATTAGCAAATGGCATTGTAACATGTTAAATCATAAAGTATCTTCATTCAATAAAAGGTTTGAAGTTTGACCAGTGGTGGTTTCCTTTCGATTTTCTGGTTCTCAAAGTATCGACGTGTACAACATTGGGGTGAGGAATGCTGCGAATCGGATATGGACCTGCGTATAGAAGTTCAAATTTACTGCACCTACCTTTTCCTTTATTAGATAAATGGTGTGTACGTACTAATATCTTCTGCCCAATGTGAATGTCATGGCGTATACAAACCTGTTTTTGTTGTCTTCTCCGGCTATCTGCGGCACGTTTGATGTTGTTCAGCGCAATGTCAATTATTTCATGGTGTCGTAGTCGACGAGATGTAGGAAATGTTACTAATTCTTTAATTTTGTTAGGTGGTTCAGCATTTTTCAGTATAACAGACGGAGATAGCATAGTAGATTCATTTGGTATGGAATTAATTACATCCTGGAATGAGTGTATGTGTGTGTCCCAATCAATATGTCTCTTATGGCAGTATATTCTACACAGTTTACCAATTTCTGTCATTAATCGTTCACAAGGGTTCGAAGACGCATGGTACCTGGATATATATATCGGAGAAATGTTTCTAGCTCGTAACGTACGTGTCCATATAGCAGATCGAAATTGTGGTCCATTGTCGGAAATTACTTTCATCACATGCCCTACATGAAATAGAAAATGATTTACAAATGCTTTCGAAACAGTTTTAGCAGTAGCTTTGCGTAACGGAGTGAAGGTAACAAATTTTGAAGTGAGTTCAACAGCGACAAAGATGTAGGAAAAACCTCTATTAGATCTGGCAATCGGACCAAAAATGTCTACAGCGGCCGTATGTCTCAATTTAACAGGTACAATGGGATGTAATGGAGGAATATGTGAAGTCGTGTCTGACTTAGCTTTCTGGCAGATTTTACAAGACGCTAAAACTCGTCGAATACGTTTTTCCATGTTGACAAAGTAACAGTTCTGTCTCAGTACAAGAAAACATTTTCTAGCTCCGTAATGTGCGTAACTTAAATGAGTATACCAGATTAATTTGTTAACAAGTTCATCAGGAATGCATAATAACCAATTGTTGCTGTCAGGATGAGAGCGGCGAAACAGAATGTCATTGCGTACAGTGTAATGGTTTCTAATGGTAACATTATTCCTATCTTGCCAGAGGTGTTTAATCTCTTTCCACATGTTGTCTTTATTCTGCTCTTGTGCTATGTCCTGTAAAGACGACGAAATAAAATTTTCAAATGCAACTTGTTGAATGTACATGACGCTGAAATTTGCTTTGCAGAAGTTGGTTGCGACGCCTTGCTGATTGTTGCAGAGAGAACGAGATAGTGCGTCTGCTACAACATTCTGTGTGCCGGGAATGTGAACTATTGTAAAATTAAATTCCTGCAAATAAAGTTTCCATCTGCTTAATCTGTCGTGTGTAAATTTAGCCGAAAGTAAAAATTGTATCGCTCTGTGCTCTGTGTAGACGGTGGTGTGTCTTCCATAAGGAAAATGCCTAAATCTTGTAAAAGCCCAAACAACACACAATGTTTCCAGTTCTGTAACAGAATAATTGGATTCAGCACATGACAGAATGCGACTTGCAAATGCGATGTTTTTAATTACTGTAGAGCCATCTTCTTCAATTTCTTGAAAAATATGTTCGTCTAAAGCGGTGTTAGAACTGTCAGTGGCAATGGAAAAATTTCTCGTAAGATCTGGGTGCGATAAAAGTAGTGCATTCAACAAAGCATGTTTCAAATAACATTCTCGTGAACAAGATTCTGCGTGTCAAAATTATTGCTTGCGTTACTGGAATATACAACCTGTACTGTATTTAATCAAATTCTATCTGGCGTGTTATTATTTTCGGGAGGATGCTGTGACATTTCAACTATCTGTACTATCCTAATATTTCTCCTGACGTATTACGTTCTGGATGATACCTATTGTCTGGTTCATTCATGATAATATGTTGTTGCTGATGTTCTTGCTGCTGATAAGATCGACTGTTATTAAATGTACGCTGAAAATTGTGCTCATTATTTCTACGTTTGTCTTGATAGTCATTTCAATACGGCGCATAGCGATAGGAATTGAAATAATGTGTTTTCTGTACGTAGTTATTTCTTTGCTGCCGTGCGTTACTATTTGTTGGAGCTGAGACTATACGTGCACGCGGCGAAACATTAAAGCTCGGTTGACCTTGTATACCACATTGTTGGTTAGGTATGCTAACCGGCTGGCTGTGATGCTATTGCGGTGAAAAACCTCTGTTGTTACCAAAATGTGTTTGCGACTGCTGAAAATTTTGTACATACTGATGATTAAAATTTTATCTGTTATTAAAATTCTCGTGGTTATCATTTCTGGAGTGTCTAACGAAAAAATTGTCACTTTCGGTAGAACTTGTCATATCGGTTTTTCTTGACTCATTCTTAATCCTAGATAGAGCAATAGTTGAACAGCTGTTTTGATAGATATAAAGGATAGTAGAAGAGAAGGCAGCAGTGTAGAAAACTAAAGATGAAACAGCACTACTACAGCTCGGGGCCCTATGCACGCTACGGCACATATTCATTAAAGCGTAATGAATCCCCTGAGGTCTATTACGCGCTACAAATAAATTTTAGCTTTTGCGTTACAGGCAATGGCGGTGAAAATTCAAAAACAAATTGCTGTATCCATGCTAATTGTAGTTTCTGCATTACAGGCAATGCTATTGAAAATACAAAAGTAAATTGTCGTATACAGTTCAAATCGTGTATCTGTGCTCTGTCATTATTAAATTCCTTAGATTTTCTTACGGATAAAAATTGCTCGTAATCTACGTTCTCGTCACTGAATTTGAGAACACGTTCAGGTTTGTGTGAGAATCTGTTTGTCTGTGTCATTTCGGATTTCAAGTTGCGTAGCTTTTCGGATTTTAAGTGGCGTAGTTTCTGTAAATTACCTAAGTTACACTGGCTGTGTGGGTATGACAAATATTCGGAATGTGTCATATGCTGTGACGTGTCATTAACTGATATATTTTTTATCTTTGTTACCTCTTGCTGTAAACTTGACAATTTTCTACGTAATGTATTATTAGACGAATCTATCTCATTAATTGTCTGCTGTAAATTTTGGAATTCAGGTGTTTGGTTAAACAAAATCGGTGCAGCGTCGTCTGATTTGCTGTCATTATTACTTTCAATAACATCAATACGACTGGCCAATTCATCACATGTTTCAGTCAGTATTTTTACCTGATCATCGTTCTTAGTGTCAGAAGCATTAATCTGTTATTGTAATTTATGTGTGGCTTCGTTGAATTTTTCGACATCAGCTTTGACGACATCGGAATCCTGTGTTAGTTCTAATTGTTCGAGTCTGTCAGTCACTGTTTGAAAATCTACTGTGTGTGTATCTGTTTTTGATTTAAGGTCAGAAATCTCATCACGTAATTCTGTGTTCAACTGTTTGATGGTATTAATTTCGTCGGACACTGTAGCAATATTGTTGTCTACGTATGTTTTTGCCATCGCAAACATTTTACGTTTGTCTTCATGTCTCTGTGCAGTAATTGTTTCCATGACTTGACGTTTTACTTTATTTTGTTCCTGTATGAATTTATGGAAACGCGTATCACTGTTTTGTTGGTGATGATTAAAACGCTCGTCAATTTGACTGTTCTGTTGGTCAAATTTCGCGTCTATTTTTGCATCCATTGTGCGCGAAAGTTCTGCTGTCATTAATTTAAACTCGTCGCGTAATTGAGTTGCTTTTTCAGAGCATTGTTTACCGACTGCAGTAATTTCGTTTCTAAGTGATTCTGTTGTAGTTGTTTGCATATCTCTTAATTCTTGCGCAACAGATCTAATTTCTTCGCTACTTTTCCTAGCACAAGCCTCAATTTCCTCACGTAATTGTTCCTTAGTATCATGACACTGTGTGGCAATGGCTTTAATCTGTTCACTAAACTGTCTGGAATTGTTGTCTAATTTTTCATTAAGGTAATTATTCTTTCACTAAGTTGTTTGAAATCTTCTTTAAGATTGTCTTGTTTTTCATTAAGTTGTTTGAAATTTTCACTAAATTGTTTGTTATCTTCACTCTGTTGTTTGGAATTGTTGTCTAATTTTTCATTAATTTGTCGTAAAAATGCCATAAATTAATCCGAGCCAAAATTAGCATTTCTATTGTCTGTGCTGTTTGATGGTGTACCTGTAATTGTCTTGTTTTGTGTATCCATTTGGATATTCTGTGATTCTTGAAAACGTTTACTAATCAGATGTGCACTGTCAGTCCCTACCTCAGGATCAAATAAATCTGCCGTACTTTGAGTACACTGTTCGTTTTCATTAGACAAATTTTGAAACACGTATGTAACGTAGCAGCGATGGCGAGGCATTGCAGCGTCTCTGACCAGCGAGTATGCGCTTGACCGCGCGAGTGTTGTGAGCTGTACGCGAGTTGCAGTAGTCGAGTACTCAGTCAGTAGTTGTTGCGAGCGGTTCGCAGTCAGTAGCTCTGTTCAGTTGCGTGCAGTACGCTAGTAGTCGTCATGCAGAGCGGTCGGTCAGTAGTAGCAGCCCAGTGCGGTTGTGTGATGTAGTCTGTCGGCATTCTGGTCAAGAGGCTGAATGAGGTATACTTTTAATTAAGGTAATCATCAGATAATGTAAAGTTTATTTATTGTAATTAATTTCCAACAAGTGCCCCAATAATAATTTTGATTTCAAAAGCAATTTTACAAAAAAAAGTTTTTTATTTTTTTTTAATTGAATTAACTATTTCGTTCCACTTCCCATTTCGTTCCACTTCCCTTAAAGAAAAATTTCAGTAAAATCACAAAAAAAAGGAATATTATTATTTGCAATGCAGTTCCTCCAAGCCGTGCGCAAGAATAAGAGCAGAAATTTGATTAGCAGTTACAATGAGGTAAGAATTTAATTCTGATTTTTGCACAGGGCCAAAGACCGATATTTCGGTGTAATTGAATTATCATTATCACTGAGTTTTTCTTATCACTGCATTCACTTTAAAATTTTTTGTGAGGAATTTATATTTGAGTCAGATTGCGATTCTCATTTTTATTGTCATTAAATTTAATTTCTAGGGAGGTTACGTTTGGCTCCCATTCATTTATTATTTCTGTCTTTAAAATTTCAGTGGAGAGGTTACATTTAGCGCAATGTCCATTAGCATTCTTAAATAATATTGTCATTTTAAAAAAATTTTGTGGGGAGGTTACACTTTGGCGACCCTGCCAGGATCGTATTTCGTTGAGAATCTTTTGAAAAACAGTCAGATATCTGCTCTTATTTGCTTAGATATAATTAGGATTTGGCGCAACGCTTTTACTAATCTTATGACTTTCTTTCTACAGGTCAACGGCAATTCGTTGCTCTGTTGTATTTGTGTGTTGCTTTTGCATTGTGCTTATTTGTTTTGTGAATAATTGTGACTATTCTAAAAAATGCCGCGAAAGACTGTGAATAGTGTATCGCGAGGTATTATGAACGAAATTACCGACTTAAACAACGTGACTGATAGTAATTGTGACACGCAGTGTAACGATGACAATCCTGCGTTCACCAACAATCAGTGCGTTCCAACCTCTAATGATGATTATTATCTTAGTGACGAACAAACGAACTCAATTGTCTCCTCTGTTAACTTGACGACAATTGATGACGCGGGAAGCCCTATTGTAATGAGCGCTGCCCAGCCTAACACACCCGGTTTGAAAAATTCAAGTAACGTACAAACAAATTTTTCTAATGAAAATGGACAGTGTACTGAAAGTACGAAGGATACATTCAATTCCGAAATAGGGACGCACAGTGGAGATTCGATAAGCAGACCTTTTTGTAAATCTCAGAATAACCAAATGGTTACAGAAAGCGAGACAATTGCAGATACGCCATTAAACAGTACAGATAATAGAAATGGTAATTTTGGCTCGGATCCAATTATGGCAATACTGCTACAACTTAGGGAAGATAACAAACACTTAAATGAAAAACTTGACAAAATTGATGAAAATTTCAAACAACTTAGTGAACAGTACAAACAGCGGAAGGAAATGATGAATAATTATTTCAAACAACTTAATGGAAGTTTTGACAACCATTACAAACAGGTAAATGAAAGTGTCGACAACCATTACAAACAACTTAGCGAAACAATTAATGAAAGTTTCAAACTGACGAACGAAAAACAAGACAACCTTAACGAACGGAGCAGACACGTTAGTGAACAGAATACAGCTATTACCGTGCAATGCCAGGACATTAAAGAACAATTACGTGAGGATACTGAGGCTTGTGCTAAAAACAATAATAAAGAAGTTGGCACTGTTGCACAAGAATTAAATAGTACACGTGTAGACACAACAGAATCACATAAAGACGAGATTAATGCAGTCACTGAACAATGCCGTAAAAACGCATTACAGATACGCGACGAGTTTAATTTAGAGCCACTGGAAGTTTCACACACTCTGAATACGGAAATTGTTAATAAAAGTGAACGACACAACAACCAAATTGGCGAAAATATTAAAGCAACAGAATTAAAAACTATTTCAGTCACCAATACGTCACAGAATCCGCCACTTTGCGAACATTTGTCTGACTCACGCAGCGTGTATAATGTGAGCAATTTACAGCAACTACGCGACTTAAAATCAGAAAAGCTACGCAACTTGAAGTACGAAACGACACAGACAAACAGATTCACACACAAACCCGAACGTGTTCTCAAATTGAGTGAAGAGAGCGTTGATAATAAGCAATTTGCATTTGTAAGAAAATCTAAGGAATTTAATAATGACAGAACACAGGTACACGCTTTGAGCTGTATACGACAATTTATTTTTGTACTTTCACCGCTATTTCCTGTAATGCGGAAGCTAGCTTTGAACCAGAGGCGACAATTTGCTATTGTATTTTCATCAGCATTACGTATTATACAGAAACTGGAATTGGCAAGAATACAGCGATTTACTTTTGGAATTTTACCGCTATTGCTTGCAACGCAAAAGTTAAAATTTATTTGCAGTGCGTAATAGACCTCAGGGGATTCATTACGCTTTAATGAATATGTGCTGCAGCGAGCATAGGGCCCCGAGCTGTAGTAGTGCTGTTTCATCTTTAGTTTTCTGCACTGCTGCCTTCTCTTCTACTATCCTATATATCTATCAAAACAGCTCTTTAACTATTGCTCTACCTAGAATTAAGAAAAATATGTAATGAAAACCGGATATGACAAATCTTTACCGAATGTGACAATTTTCAGTAGGCACTCCCGTAATGACAACTACCGCCGTAATTTTAATAACAGATAAAATCGTAATCATCAGTATGTGTAAAATTATTAGTAACAGGAATCACATTTTGGTAACAATAGACCTTTTCACCACAATAGCATGAAAGTCAGCCGCTTAGCATACCTAACCAACAATGCAGTCTACAAGGTCAACCTAACTTTAATGTTTCGCCGCGTGCCCGTATAGTCCCAGCTCCAACAAATAGTAACGCATGGCAGCAAAGAAATAACTACGTACAGACAACACACTATTTCAACTCGTATCGCAATGCGCCGTATAGAAATTAGTATCATGACAGACGTAAAAATAACGAGCACAATTTTCAGCGTACATTTAATAACAGTCGATCTTATGAGCAGCAACAACAAATAATCATGAATGGAACAGACAATAGGTGTCATCCATAGCGTAACACGTCAGTAAGAAATAACAGAACAGTTCATATTGTGGATATGCCACAGCATCCTCCCGTAAATAATAGCACGTACGATAGAATTTAACCAGATACAGCACAGATTGCATATTACAGCAACGCAAACATTACTTTTGACACGCAGAATTTTGCTCACGAGAATGTTATTTGAAACATGCTCTGTTGAATGCACCACTTTTATCGCACCCAGATCTTACCAGAAATTTTTCCATTGCCACCGACAGTTCCAATACCGCTTTAGGCGTACACATTTTCCAGGAAATTGAAGAAGATGGTTCTACAGTAATTAAAAACATCGCATTTGCAAGCCGCATTCTGTCACCTGCTGAGCGAAATTATTCCGTTACAGAACTGGAAACATTATGTGTTGTATGGGCTTTCACGAGATTTAGGCACTTTCTTTATGGCAGACATACCACCGTTTACACAGACCATAGAGCTATACAATTTTTACTTTCGGCCAAATTCACGCACGATAGATTAAGCAGATGGAAACTTTATTTACAAGAATTTAATTTTACGATTGTCCACATTCCCGGCACACAAAATGTTATAGCAGACGCACTATCGCGTTCTCTCGGCAACAATCAGCAAGACGTAGCAACCAACTTCTGCAAAACAAATTTCAGTGTCATGTACATTCAGCAAGTTGCATTTGAAAACTTTATTTCATCGTCATTACAGGACATAGCAAAGGAGCAAAATAAAGACAATGTGTGGAAGGAAATTAAACAGCTTTGGCAAGATAAGAATAATGTTACGATTAGGAACCACTACACTGTACGCAATGACATTCTGTTTCGCCGCTCTCATCCTGACAGCAACAATTGGTTATTATGCATTCCTGACGAACTGGTTAACAAATTAATTTGGTACACTCATTTAAGTTACGCACATTACGGAGCACGAAAATGTTTTCTTATACTGAGACAGAACTGTTATTTTACCAACATGGAGAAACGTATTCGACGAGTTTTAGCGTCTTGTAAAATTTGCCAGAAAGCTAAATCAGACACCACTTCACATATTCCTCCTTTATATCCCATTATACCTGTTAAATTAAGACACATGGCTGCAGTAGACATTTTTGGTCCGATTCCGAGAACTCACAGAGGTTTTTGCTACATCTTTGTCGCTGTTGAGCTCACTTCAAAATTTGTTACTTTCACTCCATTACGCAAAGCTACTGCTAAAACTGTTTCGAAAGCATTTGTAAAACATTTTCTATCTCATGTAGGGCATGTGATGAGAGTAATTTCTGACAATGGATCTCAATTTCGTAGTAGCGTATGGACACGCATGTTACGAGCCAGAAACATTTCTCCGATCTATATATCCAAGTACCACGCTTCTTCGAACCCCTGTGAAAGATTAATGAAAGAGATTGGTAAACTGTGTAGAATATACAGCCTCAAAAGACATATTGATTGGGATACACACATACTCTCATTCCAAGATGTAATCAATTCTATTCCAAATGAATTCACTATGCTATCTCCATCTGTTATATTGAAAAACGTTGAACCACCAAACAAAATTAAAGAATTAGTAAACTTCCCTAAATGTCGTCGACTAAGACACCACGAAATAACTGACATTGCGCCGAACAACATCAAACGTGCCGCAGAGCGCCGGAGAAGACAGCAAAAACAGGTTTGTAGACGCCGAGACTTTCACGTTGGACAGAAGATATTAGTGCGTACACACTATTTATCCAGTAAATTAAAAGGTAAGTGCAGTAAATTTGAACTTCTATACGCAGGTCCATATCGGATTCGCAGCATCCCTCACCCCAATGTTGTACACGTCGAAACTTTGAGAACCAGAAAATCGAAAGGCAATCACCATATCTCAAACATTAAACCGTTTATTGAATGAAACCACTGTATGATTCAACACACTATGATGCCATTTACTAATGCAATTATATTCACCTGACTAATTACTGATGATTATCGTATTTTTTCTTGGCAAGTGCCCGGCAAGGTAAGGTTAGCAGGTCGCTTTTCTTGTCGTTACACATCAGACCGTGCACATTTTCCACTTTTTTGTGTGTATGATTGTATTCCAGTTTTGTTTATATGCACTGTGAAATAGTTAAGATATAACACACACCAGTTGACTTTGACATTTTTTGCCTTATGACATCTCAACATCGTGACTGTTTTACATTTTTTGCTGCTGCATTGTGATATTCTCTGTACATTTTGGCTCTGAACACTGTCAATGTCTTTGACATATTACGTTTTTCTGTCATGTTATGCTGTATGGCTAATTGTGTCACCATTAACCAGTCATAATTTAGTGGGTATATGATTTAAATGCAAGACATTAATCTTTGTTCATCAATTTCAGAAAGAAATGATGCGTGTAAGAAATAAATTCAACAGAAATGGGAATTTCACCTACGGAATAAACGAAAGGAGATGCGATAACTTTATGAGGAAGAGTAAATGGATCAGGATTAACAAGCATTAACAAGAATATACAATACTCATCGTAGAATAGCAGTCTTAACTAATTTTTTCTTTCAGAATACAAGGTGATTGATGCAGGCTGTCAGACTGAACTACACATCTTAGTTTTAGTGATGAAATATGCTAGAGATAAGGAATAGTTGTATAATGAGTAATGAAGTGATTTTTTTTTTGCAGATGATAATGAATACTGATGAATAATGATGAAGGATATGGTATTATGAATAATGAAGTTTTTCTTAACAGGTGATGATAATAGTGAAGTTATGGTGATATGGATAATGAAGTTTTCTTTACAGATGAGGATAATGTTGAAGTTATGTATTTATGCTATGTAGTTATTTAAGTATTTGTTGCAGTTTGTTTTGACAGCAGGTGTTATATTGCATAGTAGGATGACGGAAAGTTTTGGAAAGGACAGCTATGGAACACATTTTTATACACATTTCACTACCTGTTAATTCGAAGTTCACTACTTTTCAGCATAGTGTGCGTTTCTTCTTTCAGGTCAATAATCCTTTTCGTATTTTTTCCAGGAGAAGCTTTTCATGATACTTACTAAACCTGTTACTTATTATACCTGTTCTAGTACTTGCATTTTTATTTTTTACCCATTTGTGTTTATGATTTATAAATGTGATCACATATACTGCCTTGTTACATAACCTTGCTACAGCTGACTCATGACGAATGACGTTACCTATCCTCATTTGCAGCAATAGGTCAAAAGCAAATACTGTTATGCCTCAGCAATTAACTATCGATCCCAACGCAATGCATTGCTAACAAAAAAAAATGTATTACCAGTCCGAAATAGTGATACCAGTTTGAGAAAGTTCTGAGTAATGCTGATTAGCTCTGAATAGTATGTCACTTCAGTAATGACTTCCTAATGACACAAAAAAAATATATATATATAAAATAATGCTTTGTCACTAGCTAATAACTGCCACTGTTTATTGTAATGAGACTACTTATAATGCCTGTGATTATTAATGCTATGATTGTAATTAGCTGATTTTTAATAATGACTTCGTAATGATCTGAATAATACTGAATGATGAACTATGTTTTATTCCATTCAATACTTGCTGGCCACTGAGTGCCAATAATTAATGCCACTCAATTAATTGTTATTAATTATGCCATTAATTAGCTCTTGTTTTCAATGTTCATACTTTGTAACTGGAAAAGAATGCGATTATTTAATATAATGCTTTGTAATTAGGAAAAGGCTAATGATTATTACTATTGGAATGAAATAATTAATTAACTATGCCATATTTTGTTTCATAATGCTTTGTAATTAGGAGAAAGCTAATGATTATTACTATTGGAATGACAAATAATTAATTAACTATGCCATACTTTGTAACTGGACAGGAATGTGACTGTTTAAATAATGCTTTGTAATTAGGAGAAGGCTAATGATTATTACTATATTGGAATGACACATAATTAATTAACTATGCTATACTTTGTAACTGGAAAAGAATGCGATTATTTAATAATGCTTTGTAACTAGGAAAAGAAGGCTACTGATTCTATGTAAAACAATTAATGAACATTTTTCTGTAATACTACATACTTGGTACAGAAATGTTCAATAACTGGGCTATGAATGCCACAAACTACTAACGAAGACTGTAATTGTGAATATTATGTGACTTAATGTCCTTCACCTCATGAGCTAACTACCCTGAATTACTGCAATGTCCATTTGTCCTGTTTATCCCAGTGATCATGGAGCACTATATTTGGTTTTGCACTAATTCTACGTTGGTGTGCCTTGTAAGAGGGTGGTGTTGACACGACATGCTGTCCACCACTGTGAGCGATGAAGACGTTATTATCGTCCCACTGTTTGGTGTACCTAATGTACTGCCAAAATGAAAACATGGAATATTACTACGACAATTCAGTGTCTTGGCTACGCTGATAAATTCTGATGAGAAAAGAACTTCAAGTTGTGTCACTTGGTGTTGTACTTCTGTGGAAAGATATGGACTTTCAGAACAGCTGTGTGCAATCTAAAGTGCTACAACCATGATGCAATCCTTCCCTTTTCTATCCTAATTCTTGTCACATAGTGAAAATCTTTTTTTGCTAACGTCATTTATGTTCACGGCTATACATTTTTTTTTTTCGATTCGCTGAACTCCAGTGCGAGTACACTTATGTCACTTGTCGATATGAGTTTTTTTTGCCATTGTGTTTATTTATTGCGAAAATGCTAAAGACATTTTTTTGATTTGTTCTGAAGTGCAGTATATTTACACTCTTGTCTTTCGTATTGTATATACATTTTTATTTTAATGATATGTTCTGAACTACAGTGCATGTGCACGTATGTTAGGTGTTAATATGTTTTCTACTGAACTTCAGTGCCTGTGCACTTTTCTCATTTTTCAATATGATTTGTACTCATTCTGTATATTCAATACTTCAATGCGTATGCACTTATGTCATTTGTTACAAATTGTATATACATTTCATCATTTACTGATATGTTCTCAACTCCAGTGCATGTGCACTCATATCACTTGTCATCATGATTGTTTTTTGCCAATATGTTTATTTGTTCTGAATATGCCAAAGAATTTTTTTCAGTGCGTGTGCACTCTGTTATCTGTCAAATAATTTGTATATACATTTTTCTGATTTGCTACTATGTTTTGTACTCACATTTTTGTCTTTGTCTGATATATTTTGTACTTAGTGCGTGTGCACAACATTTAATTCATGTACTACATCTAAACATTCTGTAAATTGTACAAGTTGACTAATTAATGAAAAATTTTGCCGCGCTTGGCAAGTCCAAATGACTCACCATCGCTGCCAAATTTTTGCCCCCCCAGTGGAGGGTTATGAAACACGTATGTAACGTAGCAGCGATGGCGAGGCATTGCAGCGTCTCTGACCAGAGAGTATGCGCTTGACCGCGCGAGTGTTGCGAGCTGTACGCGAGTTGCAGTACTCGAGTACTCAGTCAGTAGTTGTTGCGAGCGGTTCACAGTCAGTAGCTCTGTTCAGTTGCGTGCAGTACGCTAGTAGTCGTCATGCAGAGCGGTCGGTCAGTAGTAGCAGCCCAGTGCGGTTGTGTGATGTAGTCTGTCGGCATTCTGGTCAAGAGGCTGAATGAGGTATACTTTTAATTAAGGTAATCATCAGATAATGTAAAGTTTATTTATTGTAATTAATTTCCAACAAGTGCCCCAATAATAATTTTGATTTCAAAAGCAATTTTACAAAAAAAAGTTTTTTATTTTTTTTTAATTGAATTAACTATTTCGTTCCACTTCCCATTTCGTTCCACTTCCCTTAAAGAAAAATTTCAGTAAAATCACAAAAAAAAGGAATATTATTATTTGCAATGCAGTTCCTCCAAGCCGTGCGCAAGAATAAGAGCAGAAATTTGATTAGCAGTTACAATGAGGTAAGAATTTAATTCTGATTTTTGCACAGGGCCAAAGACCGATATTTCGGTGTAATTGAATTATCATTATCACTGAGTTTTTCTTATCACTGAATTCACTTTAAAATTTTTTGTGAGGAATTTATATTTGAGTCAGATTGCGATTCTCGTTTTTATTGTCATTAAATTTAATTGCTAGGGAGGTTACGTTTGGCTCCCATTCATTTATTATTTCTGTCTTTAAAATTTCAGTGGAGAGGTTACATTTAGCGCAATGTCCATTAGCATTCTTAAATAATATTGTCATTTTAAAAAAATTTTGTGGGGAGGTTACAATTTGTCTGTTCATTACTTAAATTCTGCAAACCGGTTGTGTTGAGCTAGGCAGCGCTCATTACAACAGAACGCCCCGCGTCATCAATTGTTGTTAAATTAAGAGAGGACACAATTAAATTCGTCTGTTCATCAACATTAGTGGTCGGTACACACTGACTGTCTGCAAACGGAGGATTGTCATCATTATACTGCATGTCGCAAGTACTATCGATCAAGTTGTTTAAGTCGGTTATTTCACTCATTATACCTCGCGATGCACTATTAACAGTCTTTCGAGGCATTTTTACACTAGTCACAATTATTCACAAATGAGACAGGGACAATGCAAAATCCAACAAATACAAATACAACAAAGAGCAACGAATTGCCGATGATCTGTGGAAGAAAGTGACAAAGTTAGTAAAAGCGTTGCGCCAAATGCTAATTATATTTAAGTAAATAAGAGCAGATATCTGATTTTCAGAAGATTCTCAAAGAAATACGATCCTGGTCCGGATGTCGCCAAGTGTAACCTCCCCGTAAAATTTAAAAAAAATCAATAATAGTGAAGTCGTAACCTCGCAGCAAGAATATGAAGGTCAATGTTAAGTGAAAAATGAGCCAAGCGTAATCTGCTTGCAAAATTAAAGAATAACAATGGCCCAAATTTAAACTCCCCACAAACATTAACTAATGAAGATTGCTCATTAAACCCACAATAATATTAATTAAATAATGAAGCATTAACTGAACGTAACATGTGAACAGAAATAATTAAACCTGATAAATTTTATAAGGGCAGCAACGCTGACCATCGGCCCTGTGCAATAATTAAACCTGAACACAAAAACCAAAATTCTTACATCAGTAAACTGCATCAATATTTGCTCTTATTTTTCGGCACAGCTTCGTGCAATGCTGGCCCATGTTTAATTTTAATTCTTGGAGGGAATGCATAGGAAGTATTACTTGACTTGAAATGAATCCTTTTGTTTAAAACAGTTACTTTATAAGAAAATTATTATTGGGGCAATTCTTGAACAAATTAATTACAATTAACATATGTTATTAGTTGAGCGCAATGCTGCTTCATTACCTTCTATAACAATATACCTCGTCCCGAACCGTGACCAGAGATGCAAGGAGAGCACGCCGCCGACGCAAGCCGACGCCTGCTCAGTACAACCGTCCACTCGCTACAACTAATGCCGACTGAGTGCAACTCGCAACTGACAACTCGCAACTGAACCACTCTCTCTGCCCACTCGCCTCACACTACAGAACTCTCGCACGGTCAAGCGCAGACTAACAACGATAAATAACTCTCTGGTCAGAGATTCTGTCATGCCTCGCCATCGCTGTTAATGAATACATACGTGATTCAAAGTCTGCATCCGAGCAAGGGGACTTTCCTCTATGTATTGACTTCAATCAGGAGAGCAGTCAGTAGCTCCCCGTGGGTAAAAAAAAACGATTTTGTAGTTTCACAAATGTTTGGTTTTTTGGTTCGGTGATGTGGTACACATTGCAAAAGAATGTATACGAGTCCCTGAGCTATCGTTTGTCTATTGTGCCATGAGTTTCGAAGTAAAGGAGTGGTGTAAAACTTTAGTTGATGTGTGTAGTTTGTGAAAGTTAATGTGTGCGATAGAAAGTATGGATCGTCAGGCCCCATAAAAAAGGAACAAGTGAAACTAGAAAAGGTTATCTGCTACATAGAAAACGATGGAAACTGCTTTACACAGCACTTAAAATAGATAATTTCGGTAATAGCAAAGGGTAACAAAATGGGGCAACGCTAGAACAATTTTCACTGCTCTCGTTCTTTACAGCTGAAATACATATAAAAGATCTGCTAAGACGCTGGTATTTTCGGGCGAAAGCGGCTTCCCTCGTGCAGAGACACTCGGGCTTTCGCCAGCTTTCAGAAGGCCCCGGCGACCTCTGACCTTAAGGACTCGGCCCATGTCGGATGGATTGCGCATAACTTCCGCGAACTTTTGCCGCGGAAATGGAGGCTTGTAATTCAGCTGCTGGTGCAGAACGAGTTCTCCAGTATGTACGGAGCAGCACTCCTTTGTGATACCCACCTACAGCTTCTGCGGGCGCTGCCGTCACGAGCAGAGAGGTCTTCTTTAAACTTTCCCTACTTGTAATGCACTTCTTTTGTCACCCACACTGTATTTTCATTGACAAAGATGGTAATGAACTTTAGTAGCTACCTTATTTTCTAACTTTTCTTTTAGTTTCAGTGACAATAGTTCCAACGTCTTGTCATGGAATGTATCAGAGATACATCGTATAATGATTCAGAAAATTCTCATGGAATAATAAGAAAGAGAAATTGTGAGGAAATGGATGCATACCTACGGCACACAACCAAAACCAGAATTATTTTCTGGATTTTCAGTTTTGACGAATTCTTATTTATTGTGTGATGAATGTGACCATAACGTAATTCTGCTTAAAAATGGTTTAATAAATGTAGCGTACACATCTGCTTCGCGATAAAAACATTCCCTGGAGATCAGAGGCTTTCGAGAGATACAGAGAGTGCTCTAAATCTACAATAATGATAAAGTGGGTCTGTCTGCTCTGTTACAACAAAAAAAGATCGTTATTTATTCTGCCGAAGGAACAAATGGACTGTCAGCTTTACATTACTTACAAAACCACGCAGAGAAAATAATTTTGATTGTAGACCTATTGTAGAAGCTTGATCTAAGATATGCTCAGCCCAACTCTTATCAACAAGGGTAATATTCTGACAGGGGATATTCTGTAAGCGACCATAGAAAACAAAAATCTCCAGAAGAAGATAAAACTTGTGTCGATAAGAGGAACGTTACATTAAATAGTCAATGAGTTAGCGAAATCGCTGTTTAAACCTGTACTTACGAGAGCGTTCAATAAGTAATGCAACACACTTTTTCTGAAAACAGCTCGGTTTTGTTCACGATTCCAGTAAATTATACAATTCCGCACTCTTTTGGCTACAAAATCGTATTTTTCAATATCATCTCCTTTCAACGCGACGGCCTCACGGCTCTCTATTTTTTAATTTATTGGCTTTCGGGAGCCCATACAGATATATTAATAGTGTAATGTCAATTATGACGGCACGAACGTAAGAACAAAACCAATCCCCAAGCGGAGAAAATCTCCAGCTCGGCCAGGAATCGATTCCGGGCCCCTTCGTGATTACGCCAACTTGCTGGGAGGACGAGTATGCCCTCTTGGTACAACTCTAATGTTCGACGCTGAAGCCAATGTTTTGTTGCGTTAGTAACCTCCCCATTAACCATGCTTCCAGCGGAGTGCGTCCTTCATAGGGCAAACAGATGGAAGTCGGAAGGTACGAGATCCGGGCTGTAGGATGGGTCAGGAAGAACGGTCCAATGAAGTTTTGTGAGCTTCTCTCGGGAGCGGAGCGCTGTGTGAGGCCTTGCGTTGCCGTAGAGAAAGAGAAGTTCCTTAGCATTTTTGTCATGACGAGCACGCTGAAGTGGTTTCTTCTGTTTATTGAGGGTAACGCAATACACTTCAAAGTTGATCATTGCACTATGCTGGAGGACATCAAACGGAATAATCCCTTCAGAGTCCCACAAGACCGTCGCCATGACTTGACTGTCTGAGAGTGCGGCTTTGAATTTTTACTTCGGAGGAGAGGTGGCCAGCGCCACCCCATGGACTGCTGTTGTGCTTCCGGTTCGATGTGATGAACCCACGTTTCATTACCTGTGACGTATCATAACGGGCAAGCAATTCCGCACAGATCTCTCTGTTACTCTTCATATCTCCTGTTAGGTGGCGAAGAATCAGCGGACACACACATTTGAGTGCCCGAGCTGGTGGACGAGTGTATCAGCGCTACCAACAGAGGCGTCCAACGAGATGTTTGTGATCAGTCGATCACCCCGAATGAGAGTGTCTGCTCGTTCCAATATGGCAGGCGGTCCAACACGGCAGGTGTGCTGCCAGCTGTCATGCGGGACACAGGATAGGTGTCTGCGCTACCTCATTACGGTGATGACAGACGTCACGCCTCCCCCCCCCCCCCCCCCCCCCCAACTCGCTACGCTGTTGTTGTTCAGTAAGTGCCTGTGAATACCTGTGACGGTCCGGCATTCCACCAAAAGAAGCTAAATGACGCTCTCTACTTGGAACGTACTTCCGCTACAGACGCGATTTTGAAGGCTACGTTTAGCGCCGCCACCAATGGAAACTTCATGAAACCACAGAGACTGAGGCAGGAATATTCCGCAATATCCCACAACAAAATCCACCTTTATTCGACCGAAACTGCTCGAGAAAAAAAGCACTTCGTTACTTACTGAACGCCCCTCGTATAAACTTAACACATAACAACCTTCAGATGTGAACACTACGTAGATTAGCTAGCAGGAGGACTAACATCAAGTAAGTATCGAAACACAGCAAAGAAAAATGTTATGTACAAGCACAAAAGAACATTTTTTGGAAGCCTTAGTTCGGTACATTCGAATAAATGACCTTCCTTGAAATTTAATAATAATTCATTCCCTAATTATCTTCATCAATTACACGTACAGAATAGTCTGAGGAAACCTGACGCCGTACCCGCAGAATAAAACGGCTGAAGCCGTTACTGAATACACGCACGGAGTAATGCATACAAGAAATCTGATGGTGTACCGATAGAATACAAAGGCTAAAGTCGAACGCCAATTTCGTAAATTGTTCAGTGATGTTTTCTGATTTTTTGGTACAAGGAACTCCTAGTCTCAGATGTCTCGTTACAGAGTAATTGCGCCGGCCGGGATGGACGAGCGGTTCTAGGCGCTACAGTCTGGAACCGCGCGACCGCTACGGTCGCAGGTTCGAATCCTACCTCGGGCTTGGATGTGTGTGATGTCCTTAGGTTAGTTAAGTGTAAGTAGTTCTAAGTTCTAGGGGACTGATGACCTGAGAAGTTAAGTCCCATAGTGCTCAGAGCCATTTGAACCATTTTTGAACAGAGTAATCGCATTTCTTCTGACTTTTTCCCCCAATTTATCTTTGTGTATATGTGGCGCTGAAAGCATCTGCATAACAGAAACAAAATTCCAATTACTCACAGTACATGCTGTTGACTGTAGCAACGGCCATATTACTTTTCACCCTCAATTTTGGACCCAGTACTGCTAGGCACTGTCTCCGGTTTGTTGTTCCGGAAGTGTTAATTGTTCGCTGCTAACAGCGATGGATAGGGTTAGTGAAAAGATGTGGCGGATATTCCCCTCGTGTACGGGTTCACTGAACATAGAGGAAGGGCGGAACAAAGACACTATACTGCGCTGTTCCGGCAGATATGGCAAGAACATCAGTTTTACAGCCAAGAGTTCTCGAATTGTTCATCTTTTTACGATGTTTGTTTTGACGATCACATATAACAGATTTTTCACTATTCTGAATTTATTTTCAGAGAAACAGTGGTGAGTTGCGTAATAAACCGAATTAATCATAATTACATTAGGGCTCTCTAACGAGCCACCGGAGACCATGGGTACCTTGTAGTAAAATACTCAGGAATTATCCATGAAAAGCCTTCAGAATTCTAACAGTTAAGGGGAATAGTACGTGAATAACGCTCAACATACCGATTTCTTAATTTTTGCTTTAAAAGCAAACATTTTACAGTTTACTTCGAATAAATAAATAAATATCTGGACAGATGACGACGCTCCATGTCAAGCAGAAGCTTAGTTAAAAACAATTTGTTCAAACTTGATTTTCCTGCATGAAATTTTAGTCTCTAGTGTCTTAGTGACATAGGGTCATTAGATAAGTAGTTACGTAGTAGGACTCAAAACACAAATGAGAGTTTTAACGACTCTACACGGGAACAGATACCAAAAAGTACTCTGGTGGTACTAAATGCTTTAAGAATTGGGGTGCTGGATGCTCTGTTATGTTTTACGGTGGTGGAGTGTTAAGTTTTACGGTTATGGAACTGATGGGAATGCCTGGCGAACTAAAAATGCAAAAAACTATAACTGACATTGACCGCATGAGTCAGTTCGAAGTTGATAAATCAGTGTTGGAAGTCAACAAAGAAGCACGAAGAAAATGAAGAAGAAGAAGAAGAAGAAGAAGTGACAAAAAGTAAATAGAGGGAGAACAGCACCAGAAACAAAGTGAATATGGACATGACATGCCTTAGCGCTACGCACTATAGGTACAGAAACGATCTTTAACTTGAATTTTCTGATGTTAACTTTTTTAACGTTCTACTACATGTTGGTTAAAAACTATTACAGATACAAGGCTGAAATTTTGTGTAGTGCTCTAAGACATACTTAACTAAAATATAGACTATTCTTATGATTTACGTTTCAAAATTAAGTATTTTTAAAGAAAAAAATATGTTATAATTACTGAAATTTTTGATGATTGCTATAAATGTCTTTTTTTTTTTTTTTTTTTTTGAACCGTAATTCGTGACAGCAACATCTTTTCGAAAGTTTGCTTTAAATATAATACTGTAAAGAACGTGCAGAAAAAAAACAAGTTTCTACTTTGCTGCGCCGGTCGAAGTGGCCGAGCAGTTCTAGGCGCTACAGGCTCGAGCCGGGCGACCGCTACGGTCGCAGGTTCCAGTCCTGCCTCGGGCATGGATGTGTGTGATGTCCTTAGGTTAGTTAGGTTTAAGTAGTTCTAAGTTCTAGGGGACTGATGACCTTAGAAGTTGCGTCCCATAGTGCTCAGAGCCATTAGAACCAAGCCACTCTGCTTTTATTTCCGTGTATGTGTACATATGGTATACATAAATAATATGCTTTATTTTACTCGCTACACAAGATACAGTTCAGAAAAGCTTGAGACCAAAAGCTCCGGTTTGTATATCAAATTTTTCCTAAAAGATCTATTGAAGGATGGCAAATGTTACTGGGGCGTACAAATCTTATTCTTTGATCTACTATATTTAAAAAACTGACAGTTTTTTTCAAGATTTCCCCTTTTGTTCACGAATCATTTCTCTTAAGGTCGGCGTTCGCTCTACAAAGATCATCCTTTCATCACATGTAGGCTCTATGCAGATCAGGGTACGGAGTTTTTGCAGCTATCCATCTGACATCGTGACCCGTAATCCACAAATATGTGGATTCAAAACGTTATATTAATTTTAAAAATAATTTATTATGAAGTTTTTAAATAAATGTTACACTCTGCAAACTCCTAGGAAATTCCTGATATACTAAGAGATAGGTGGTTCATGGTGTGGGTTCCTGTAGTCATGTCCTAGTTCATGAACCACGGGCAACGTATGAGTGGCCAAGTAAGTGGTCCCGACAGTCGGGATACCAGTTACTTTGGAATAAGGCTGGGCATCTCGGACATATTCTGAGTCGTGGTCACCTTTGTGCTCATACGGCAAAGACTACCAAATCCACCGGTTAGTCCCTCAGCCGTTAAGGGTAAAACCCAATGGGACTCGGGGCAAGTAAGGCTAGCAACCTGCTTCCCTTGTACTTTAAATATGATGCTGGCAACAATCAGAGCAAAATGCCTGTCACCTTTGGAGGTGACGGAGTCCCACCTCTAACTGACAAACCAGGGACTCCTAAGATACGACTTGGCAAACAAACGGTAATGAGATGGGGAGCTATTAATATCAATGGGGGCTACTCTGGGAAGAAGGTAGAGCTGGCAGAGGCTGCAAGTAAGATGGGGCTGGACGTTTTAGCTGTTAGTGACATTCGGGTAAGGGGTGAGAAAGAAGAGGAAGTGGGAGAATATAAGGTCTACCTGTCAGGAGTCAAAGCAGGAATAGCACAATGGGGTGTAGGGCTTTACACTAGGAAAGAAATGGAACCCAGCGTAGTTGCAATAAGGTATGTAAACGAAAGACTGATGTGGATAGATTTGACAGTGTCTAGCAAGGAAATTAGGATTGTGTCAGTATATTCGCATTGTGAAGGGACAGATCAAGATAAGATGGATAGTTTTTATGAGGCACTCAGTGATGTAGTTGTTAGAGTAAAGGACAAGGACAGTGTTCTGCTCATGGGTGATTTTAACGCCAGGATTGGAAATCGAACAGAAGGGTATGAAAAGGTTATGGGTAAATTTGGAGAGGATATGGAGGCCAACAGGAACGGGAAACAACTCTTGGATTTCTGTGCCAGTATGGGCTTAGTAATCACAAAACCCTTTTTTAAACATAAGAACATTCACCGGTATACTTGGGAAGGCAGGGGAATCAGATCTGTCATTGACTATATAATAACAGATCAGGAATTCAGGAAGGCTGTGAGGGACACACGTGTATTTAAGGGATTCTTTGATGACACTGATCATTATTTAATCTGCAGTGAAATTGGGATTGTGATGCCGAAAGTGCAGGAGGTCAGGTCCACATGTAGGAGGATAAGAGTGGAGAAACTTCAGGATAAGGAAATCAGGCACAAGTACATAACAGCGATCTCAGAAAGGTACCAGTTAGTTGAATGTAGTCAATTACAGTCGCTGGGAAAGGAATGGACAAGGTACAGGGACACAGTACTAGAAGTGGCTAAAGAATGTCTTGGAACAGTAGTGTGTAAACGTAGGATGAAGTAAACAGCTTGGTGGAATGATACAGTCAAGGCATCCTGTAAAAGGAAAAAGAAGGCGTATCAAAAATGGCTACATACCAGAACCCAGGTAGACAGAGAAAGTTATGTTGAAGAAAGAAACAAAGCCAAACAGATAATTGCAGCATCCAAGAAGAAATCGTGGGAAGACTTCGGAAACAGGTTGGAGACTATGGGTCAAGCTGCTGGAAAACCATTCTGGAGTGTAATTTGCAGTCTTCGAAAGGGAGGTAAGAAGGAAATGACAAGTATTTTGGACAGGTCAGGAAAACTGCTGGTGAATCCTGTGGATGCCTTGGGCAGATGGAGGGAATATTTTGAAGAGTTGCTCAATGTAGGTGAAAATGCGATCAGTAATGTTTCAGATTTCGAGGTAGAATGGGATAGGAATGATGATGGAAATAGGATCACATTTGAGGAAGTGGAAAAATGGTCAATAGATTGCAGTGCAATAAAGCGGCTGGGGTGGATGAAATTAAGTCGGAACTCATCAAATACAGTGGAATGTCAGGTCTTAAATGGCTACACAGGATAATTGAAATGGCCTGGGAGTCGGGACAGGTTCCATCAGACTGGACAAAAGCAGTAATCACACCAATCTTTAAACATGGAAACAGAAAAGATTGTAACAACTACAGAGGTATCTCTTTAATCAGCGTTGTGGGTAAAATCTTCTCAGGTATTGTTGAAAGGAAAGTGCGAGTATTAGTTGAGGACAAATTTGATGAAAATCAGTGTGGGTTTAGGCCTCTTAGAGGTTGTCAGGAGCAGACCTTTAGCTTACGGCAAATAATGGAGAAGTGTTATGAGTGGAACAGGGAATTGTATCTATGCTTTATAGATCTAGAAAAGGCATATGACCGGGTTCCTAGGAGGAAGTTATTGTCTGTTCTACAAGATTATGGAATAGGAGGCAAACTTTTGCAAGCAATTAAAGGTCTTTACATGGATAGTCAGGCAGCAGTTAGAGTTGACGGTAAATTGAGTTCATGGTTCAGAGTAGTTTCAGGGGTAAGACAAGGCTGCAACCTGTCTCCTCTGTTGTTCATGTTATTTATGGATCATATGTTGAAAACAATAGACTGGCTGGGTGAGATTAAGATATATCAACACAAAATAAGCAGTCTTGCATATGCGGATGACTTAGTTGTGATGGCAGATTCGATTGAAAGTTTGCAAAGTAATATTTCAGAGCTAGATCAGAAATGTAAGGACTATGGTATGAAGATTAGCATCTCCAAAACGAATGTAATGTCAGTGGGAAAGAAATATAAACGGATTGAGTGCCAAATAGGAGGAACAAAGTTAGAACAGGTGGACGGTTTCAAGTACTTAGGATGCATATTCTCACAGGATGGCAACATAGTGAAAGAACTGGAAGCGAGGTGTAGCAAAGCTAATGCAGTGAGCGCTCAGCTACGATCTACTCTCTTCTGCAAGAAGGAAGTCAGTACCAAGACTAAGTTATCTGTGCACCGTTCAATCTTTCGACCAACTTTGTTGTACGGGAGCGAAAGCTGGGTGGACTCAGGTTACCTTATCAACAAGGTTGAGGTTACGGATATGAAAGTAGCTAGGATGATTGCAGGTACTAGTAGATGGGAACAATGGCAGGAGGGTGTCCACAATGAGGAAATCAAAGAAAAACTGGGAATGAACTCTATAGATGTAGCAGTCAGGGCGAACAGGCTTAGATGGTGGGGTCATGTTACACGCATGGGAGAAGCAAGGTTACCCAAGATACTCATGGATTCAGCAGTAGAGGGTAGGAGGAGTCGGGGCAGACCGAGAAGAAGGTACCTGGATTCGGTTAAGAATGATTTTGAAGTAATAGGTTTAACATCAGAAGAGGTACCAATGTTAGCACTGAATAGAGGATCATGGAGGAACTGTATAAGGGGGGCTATGCTCCAGACTGAACGCTGAAAGGCATAATCAGTCTTAAATGATGATGATGATGATGATGATGATGATGATGACTAAGAGATAGTTGTATGGTCTGCAGGCTAACAGTCAATAAAATTAAATAAGAAATGAAAACATACATGGAAGATTACTCATTTCAATTATACAGGTACATAATGTCATAAAACTGTCGCCAAAATACAGAAGGATTCTACTCTTTTTCAGTTAAGAAACAATATCTAATGAAACAGCTGACAGTGATGAGTGTAAGGCATTAATTGTATCACATAGTTATATGAATTCCTTTGCAAATACAGATTTTATTCTCGTGTTGTGTTGGCAATGCTCATTGTGTCTGCAAGAGTGAAAAACGCAATAAGCCTTTTCAGATGATTACAGAACCAATCGGGTACTAACTGCAGTATGAAACATAATTGAGGTGCACTTGTCGGACCACGTAATATTAACCCATTGACTTGGAATCCAGGTGCCATTTTCCTTGTGTTTACTTACTTTATAGGTCTGACAATAGGAAATCTACGCTGAATGTTTGTGTTGTCGTCTATAGTGTCTACAACAGATGAATATGAAGCATAGCAGCAACTTTCAAGACAGTTGTTTTCTTACTGTGGTACGCAAATGTAAGCGGAATCCTCCTGGCCCAACCAGTACGATTATTTTTCTATTTCTGTTGCACTTTGGTGACGATGTTTTGCCATGAATAACATGTAATGTTGCGATATACCCAGACGTCGACTACAGGCTGCATACTACGAATTAATTAATGGACAATTTTTATTTCTCGTACATCTGCTGTTGTGACCGTGTGCCCCCATGCCGCAGGTGCAAATCGTAATAGGAGGTCGCAGACGAACCAGCAATAACGTTCATAGAAGTCAAATCTTGTATTTAAATACGTTCCTTCTACAGCAGACTCTTTTCGCTGACAAGGAGTAGACACACAGATAATTTGAACGTAGAATCCTGAATTATGTTCCTGGGATACGTTTGCGAAATTCTGAAACAAACTAAGACTCCATATATCAATTTTCCAGCAACGCGATCGTCTCTGGTGCCAATGTACTCTTTCACGCACTTCTGTAATGATGGTAAACCTTTTCTTGAATGTCAATGTACGCGTCAGCTGTAATCTCAGTCTGTTAATGATCGTGTTCAAATATCATTCCGATATTAATTATAACTGACTTACAAGGCAGCAACAGTCTACCAAAAACCACATTTAGATCCTATAAGCTCTTTAACGACTCCTAAATGGAGTTATAAATCTGTTTGGTTCGTGCGAAACAGCTCACATGTTCTGAATTCACATCCGTAGTAACATCATTCATTGATTTTCCTCTAATCATCAAATCACTATTATAATGGTTAAACAATCATTAACAGTTCGCAAAGTTTCATTGGATTTCAGTACGCGTTTGAATACTGACGTGCAAAACAATCAGTTTAAATTTCGCAACATTAACTGTCGGAGATAATGCTATACTTCCGATCCTATTGTGTGTGGTAGATCACTATCATTTAACTGTGAATTTTTGCTTCTAATAACTTCCACTGAGCTATAATAATAGTCATTTCAATTTGCCTGGCTAATCTTCAGGCAACTAGAAAGTCTCAGAGTTAAAGCTCGCCCTACCAAACATTTCTCGCACCTGAAATATCTTAATACGTCTTGTCAGAACATATTACGAACAAATCAATCACCGACACGTATAGATCTTATATCTCACAACTTTTTAATCACTTGGACATCAGATACAGAAGTAAATAGAATTTTATATTCATTTCTTATGAAGACATTTTTAATAACTAAATTCAGTTTCGTCAATGACTTCCAGGGTATCTGCCGCCCACTGGCAATCTGTTCGATCCCAATAGCTCCCGTTACACCCTCTGCCGCGTCGTCAGAACAGCAATCGAACACCTTGCTGAATTCTATCCTGGATCATGAAACAAATACAAAACAAACCTATACATTACATTAAGTCATATAAAACCTATAATACAGAATTATAATATATATTCCTATTTGACTGGCGTCGTTCAGCGGAACTTATCAGTGTTCGTCAAGATATATCGTATAAACACTACAAACTGTGCACTAAATTTGCGACAATTACTGTGATTCCACGAAGTGAGAATTTACAGATAAATTAAATGCGCGTCTATAGTGATTAAATAATTTCTGAAAATTATAGTGTGAAACTACCGTGGCTGTAGGTGACATACGTGAAGGGGGAGTGGTTGACACAAAGAAATTTACTGGCATAACAGTTGCGGTTCTGGCATTGTGAGAGATAATTACATTCAAGCTCTAAAGAGCGTTTCTGGACATGTTGCTTTCCTTCTGTGTAGTGCATTCTGACACTCCACAAAACTGTTATTCAGCATTATACAAGGAGATTATGAAAATGAGGTACTAGCAAATCTGTTGCCTAATTGTGCGTATTTGCTCTGCTCTTTACATACCGGGTACGACGACAAATAATTTAAATCCCTACACATAGAAAATACAGGTAACTCCGCAAAATTCATCCATGGCGTTCAAAACGACGTTTGTGTCTTTCACGTTTTATTAAAAACTTCTACAGAATATGTAATCGGAATTGCTGCACTGCAACAATAAATGGTTACATCTCTGCTAACGTTTTGGGATTACCACATTAAGATTCAATAATAAGACTTCATAATTTGCATGTCACTGAAAAACTAATAGGCCAGATTTTATGAAGTGTTAAAAACTCCCCGCGAAAGACATGGAGCAGTGTTCAAGTTTCAGTCAAATCGCATTAAGAATAAATGAGACTACGATATTTGCATTTGAATGAAAAATTGGTAGGTCCGATTTTTATAAAATGGTGAATATTCTCTGGGACGTGACTTAAAACTTCAGGGTAATAGATCGCGGTATAAAACTTTCTCCTAACGTTTCATCTCCGACTGCAGGAGACACCTTCAGTGGCAAAGTGGCGAACTGCAACCAATCTCCAGGGAACGTCGAATATACGGCCCTGGTAGAGGGCACCACTGTCAATCATGTGAAGTCGGCTATGGAATTATCTCTGCTAGTGCCAACATTCTCGACTTAAAGTAATCGATGCATCGATCTAGCTTCTGTATAAGCCTCTCTAAACACCGATACTCACTTCAGTTAAAAGTGATCGAAACTATGGTGTACAAGTTTGACCTTCTTTATAGTTGTAGAATATATTCACCAACATTTATTTTCATTCTTATTTCATAAACCGCGACACCACTTGAACTGCACTTATAAGAAGGAGAAACATTAGAACCTACGTCCTATCCACATCAAGGTTGGAACTTCAGTTTCACATTATAAAATCAGAAGAAGCAGCGTGGTAAATCGCTAACGAGTCAGAATAATTAGTCCACGTAGTGATGTCTATCGCACTAGTGGTTTCACATGTCTCTCTTTATCAACGTTGATGTATGCTTCACCTCAGAAATTTAAAAAAAAAACTAAACTGAACTCCACCCGAAGAGGTCATGAAGGCCCAACGGTACCGACCGGTCGCCGTGTCATCCTTAGCCCACCGGCGTCACTGGATGCGGATGTGGAGGGGCACGTGGTCAGCACGCCGCTCTCCAAGCCGTATTTCAGTTTACGAGACCGGAACCGCTACTTCCGAATGAAGTAGCTCCTCAGTTTGCCTTAAAAGGGCTGAGTGCAAAAAAATGGTTCAATGGCTCTGAGCACTATGGGACTTAACAGCTATGGTCATCAGTCCCCTAGAGCTTAGAACTACTTAAACCTAACTAACCTAAGGACATCACACAACACCCAGTCATCACGAGGCAGAGAAAATCCCAGACCCCGCCGGGAATCGAACCCGGGAACCCGGGCGCGGGAGGCGAAAACGCTACCGCACGACCACGAGCTGCGGACGGCTGAGTGCACGCCGCTTGCAAACAGCGCTCGGCAGATAGGATGGTCATCGATCCAAGTGCTAGCCCTGCCCGATACTAGGCAAGTCAAATTCACTGTAACTACTATTAAATGGTCGAGGTGTTTTGTATTATCAAATGAAGGCCGCTATTGAATAACTGATCATCCTGATCGTAGGGTTCCTTACAACATTCGTTTATTAATCTAATTGAATACGTGAAGATTACGTATGTCACTAGGCTATATGTTTGAAGTCTATTTCATGTAGAACCTGTTCCTGTAGAATGTAATGCGTCTTTTCGCCATAAATTTTATGTAATAATGAAATAAAGACCAGAACCGTTTTCTAATTTCGAATGTGTCTCAATCGCTGTGTTACCATCTTCTATGAACGATTTCTCGTTTGTTATTGCCGAAAATTTTATACTCTTCCGTTTGTCCATTTTATGAAAAGCGCTTCTCAGGTGGAGAAGTACGGAATAGTGATTTTCTTCAAAGGGATGCTAGAGGAATATTTGGTTCTTTCATTCGGTTTTCCACTGGTTTTCCTCCCACGTGGAGGGCATCAGCAACCATTTACTACTGCAAAACAGCGAATGTACTTTATCGTTAGCTTTCAGTCATACTGCCATACTGAGTCACTGAAACAGCTAAAAACGTTCTTCACACTTTCATCACACACAACCTTCATACGCCTTTAACAAAACTGTGGTACCAGGGAAGGAGAAAACAGCGACAACTGAATGTTCTAGATTCCAGTTAAGTCACTCTTTTTGCACCCCATGGATTGAGTATTGTATCGGGCCAGTGTTCCATGACCGCTACTGGGAGGTGGGAGTCGTCTTTGTGTTTGTCAGGAAGCGCTAGTCTCGCTCTTAGGGCGTGTTGGATTCGTATGATGGTGAAGGAGACAAGAAAGACTACAGAATGTGGTGGCATAGGAAGGCGAGGGAGACTGGCTGTATACGGGCATGAGTGTGAACGTAGCTACTCTTTATTATCGTAGTCCTGCCATGCTGATGACCTCCTCGGCTGGACTGTCGGAAGACGTACCACTGCATCGTTCCTAGGTTGTGTAGAAGGTTACGGACTTCGATCACTGTCCTAGGCAGAGTTGTTGCCTAATGAAAGGAAAATGGTGTCCCAGCAGCAAAGAGGGTTGCATCAGCAGGTCGTTGACTGCGGCTGTCGGCAGATATGTGACGCTGGGCTTTTACTGTGACGTGTGTCGTTACTTTTCTCCCCCCTAAGGATGACTTGGCTCACTGGTTTCCTGACTGCGAACTAGCTGAAATAGAAACACTAACACACACTCTACGACACAATAAAAATAAAATAAAATTTAATTTAAAAAAGTCACAGGAATTATCTGAATGGGAAGGATATCGATAACTGTCATGTAAATGTACAGGCAAATAGATGATTAAAATTTCGGAATAATTGGACGGTTTACTCAGGAGAAAGAGCTTCATAAATTGAGCAAGTCAATAACGCATTGGTCCACATCTGGCCCTTATGGAACTTGGCATTGACTGACGGAATTGTAGGATGTCCTCCAGAGGGATCTCGTGCCGAATTCTGTCCCAATGTAGCGTAAGATCGTCAAAATCCCAATATGGTTGAAGGCCCTCCCCATAATGCTCCAATAGTCCTTATTTGGGGGGGGGGGAGATCTGGCTTCCTCAATTGGGGAGAGAGGTGGCTATCTTACTGACCAAGGCAGGGTTTGACAAGTACGAAGACGAGCAGTAGGAACTCTCGCGTGTACCGGCTGGCATTATATCACCAAAATGTATGAACAGCTTGCTGTGAAGGTCAACATACAGAGCGCAGAATATCGTCGACGTACCGCTGTGCTGTAAGGCTGTCGCGGGTGACAACCAAAGATGTCCTGCCCTGAACAGTAATGGCACCCTAGATCGCCACTCCCGTTTGTCAGGACGTATGGCGGGCGACACGCAGCTTGGTATCCCATCGCTGTCCGGGGCGTGTCCAGACACATCTTCGTCCAGAAATCTCATTGAGTGGAGTACAATTGTCTTCAGTGACGAGTTCCGCTTCGAGCCGAGCTGCAGTGACCAGCATGGACATGTCTTGAGATGACCTGGTCAGTGGTGGGATACCTAACTGACGCCCATCACACGACCCGAGAAATGTCATTTCTTTCACTTGAAGAAACCATCCAGTTTTCCTGAAATTTTAATCATTTTGTACGTATGTATCACATCTACCGATCTTCGTCCCATTCGGACAATTACTTCCGGGTGTGTTGGTGTTAGAGAGTATTAAAATTGCTTTTACAACCCACATTTCCATCTTGAGTCCATTGTAAATGCTCTTGAAAACCTTCAAATTTTGGTGTCCTTTTTTACCTCTATACTCAGTTGAATGCCTCACGAAAGTAAAGTTTCTAGGTCTACGTCTATTTTTCTTCATTTCTTTGATTTTAGTCCGGCGGCAGCCTTGTAGTTTCACCTCACAGGAAAGGAATCACGAAGGCATCCTATCAGCATAAGCTCGCTAGTATTCCCACTCAATATTTACGCGCTAACCCGTTGGCCAAAAAAATTGTTGTATATATCGTTGGCCAAAAAAATTGTTGTATATATCGTTAAGTCACTCCCTGCGTTAACCTACACAAACAATATCATGCACTCTCTAGCGTCAAACAATCGATAGAAATCAGCCACTTCTTGACTTGTACAAACTCATTTACGTGTATCTATATGCACACTAACCTGTTGCCTTATCAGTATTACATAACAAATAAGAAATATCTGAAAAAGGAAGGTATCGGTCATAGCATAGTTTTGATCGCGTTTTCAGACGTATTCAGTGGGAGAAATACTTCTGCTCTATAACCCAATGAATACAGCCCACTACATCCACATGACAAAGAATCCCCAATGCAAACTTTATGCTAACAATACTTTAAAAACGCACACAGTTCTTCACCATCTTCCAAAACACAGCATGATCACAACCCAAACTGACCATTATAACAGTATCAGTTCTTAATAAATCCTCAGTTCATCATAAGATAAACCTTAATACACGACTAGCTCTCACCCCGAGAGGCTAGTCTGGTAGCCCCACCTCACAGAGCTCGACGATCCGTGGACTTACTTCCTGAGACAGAGTCGATTTTCAACTACCCTCCTGTGGCCTACTATGCATCCGGTAATTCATAATATGTAATGTCCACATTCTAGCCTGGACAGATATCATTGGCGAATTTTTCTGCTGTCTTGTCAACTGTATCTCTAGGGACTTGGAGGGGTTTAATGATGATGTCACGTTTAAGGATCGTCTCCCACCCGTGTGGAACCTTTGCGCCTTGCTGCTTTCAGTCAATGTTGCCTGGTGCAAAGACTGAAAATCCTAACCATCTGACACTGTTGCGACGCTACGTCGACAGATCAGTACCACCACTTCTCACACGTACCTTAAATCTGAGAGGTAAACAGTATTCAGGGTTGCCCTGTGGTCGTTACACCAACAGTCTATCCCGTTTTCTAGTATAAACACTTCCTTAAATATTCAAAATGTCGCATACAAGAAGTCTGTGAGGTTAAATGGACATAATGTTGTGTATGTATAGCTATTATTAATGATGGAGCTATGTAATCTGATAACTATTATTCCAATTACGCAGATGCATAGCTGAGATAGCTTTCCGAGACGATGATGCCTGATTTTGGACCAAAATTGTTCGTCTCTAATAAAATGTACCGTTACAGCTCTGTACTGCGTAATGCTGTTCTTAACGTTCGTTAAAGTTGTACAAAATCACCTCCATAAAGAAAATTATGTTTGTGTCAACTGTCAGGGTTTGTATGTGTATGTCTCATTAGTGTGTGTGTGTGTGTGTGTGTGTGTGTGTGTGTGTGTGTGTGTGTTTGTTGTGTGTGCGTGTGTGGGGGGCGGAGAGAGAGAGAGAGAGAGAGAGAGAGAGAGAGAAAGGCAGACAGACAGACAGAGAGAGAGAGAGCGAGAGAGGGAGGGAGAGAGGGTGAAGTGCTTGCAGCCGCCTATGGCGTCGTTCATGAGCTTCGTTGACGTCACTATGATTTTTATATCTCAATAGATCTGCAGTAAGAATTCCACACTTATATGCCTAGTCATTTCCTGGAAAACATCTTTAGTTTTTCCATTGCCATTTATTCCCACAGTGACTGAACTCTGTCAGGAATTAAATAACACCGACAAAAGCAAAATTCGCATTTCATTTTTCAAAAGGACTCCATTTCGAGTCATGTAAGCTTCTCTTCAAGTGTTACGCATGTTTACATCTCGGATGAGTTTTTGGTCAGTGTAGTTCATGTGGAACGCCCAGTTCCCTCGACCACAGGTAGGATACACACATTCATAGCGAGAAATACAAAGCTCTTAGAACGAAGTATGACCATCAGCCAAGGTATGGCTCAGGGCGATGAATATTATGATGCTTAGTTACTACTTTCAGCTGCTACTTGTGACCCAGCTGTGACTGAAATCGCAGCCAAAAGCTGTAAAGTAGTTGATGTGAGCAACTTCTCCGTCACTGTGCTTTGTAACAGATATCCGAATTCTAGCCCACACCTAGTGTGAAAGGAGTTTCGGTAATGAAGACAACACTGTATGAACGTTTTAGCTCGAAACATTAGATGTAAGTGAACTACACATTATAGTTAAAATTACTTCAAGCTAGAACAGTGAAATTTTTATTGATAACTCTTAATTGGATGCTTGATAATATATGAAGAAATTGACTGTAACAAGTTAGCTTGCAACGAAAGCGAATTCTACGAATCTTATAAAGTATGTTCATGTCTGTGAGGGTACTTGTTGTCGCATAGCCGTGCAGCCTCTCGATCGTTCCCGTCTACTTGGCTGCACACAACCACTATCACGGCTTGTTACCGATATGAACACCGGACCATTCTGGTGCCCGCAGTACGCTGCGTGAATGACACAGCCTGCAACAACCAAGGAACACATGGCACGTGGTCAGTCGTCAAGTTAGCTTGCAGACAAAAGTGAATTCTACGAAAGTTTAAAGTAGGTCTGCCATAACTATGTGGCAAAAACATACATACTCATCTTGAAAAATTGGGACATTTGAATCGAGAGGCTTTACGAAGTACGCAGAACAATCACTTCATCATTTGTAATTATTGTTCTATTTTCCTCTCTTACGTTTACAACAATTTAAAAGAAGTTTCTCACCAGACGTATTTCGCTTTTATGTACAAAGCATCTTCTGCGTTGACTGGTGCTTTTTCCACTCGTTTACCTATTCTGAAGTCCAATGCTTTCTCCTGCGTTTTCAGCGGAGGTAGGAGCCGAAAAAAAACATGGTTCCGCATTTACCTTTCGCTGCTTCTTGGATTTTACAAATTCACTTTTCTGTGGCATTTGTGATTTTTTTCACTTTTATAAACCTCAAGAAAGTTGTTTTCATAGAATTAGAACTGTAGTTTCACGTGTTCAGCACTCAGCAACTGTGCAAACATGTTTTTTTCCGCCTCCAACGTCTGCAAACCACGAAAGAAAATACAGTGGACTTTAAAAATCCGGTGGGCGCATAGCAGCACTCCGTGCTGCCACGTTGATGTGTGTATGATATGTGGTAGTAAAGATGTTTGAATCATCGAGGGACATATAGTACCTGCAGTCAACTATACTGCCAACACAATCCGTGCGCCAGATATCGTTTCCCTTCCTAGTAGCAGTCACCAGCCAAGGTCGAAAGCGAGTAATCCACTTTGGCAGCACTCCGTACTGCTTGCGCCCGCTCATATACGTACATTTGCTTTTCGAATATTGGAGATGGGTTATTGTTTTGTGAGAGGCTTTTGCTCTCACTGTTTTTTATTGTTGTACAACATTTTTTAGTAGAAGTATGTATGTAGAGCAACGTTTTTCATGCAATCAACATACAATATGATGGGTTAGCTATTTCATCTATCCATATACTGTTACATTCATATCAGCAGTGTAATGCAAATACATATATCTACTACCTACCTATCTTGTGATAATTGCACCTACTATATATATTTACCTGTCTATGCTGTATCTCGCGCAAAGCGTGACTCTTCCGATGAGGAGATTAGACGACATATTGAGCAGTTGGACGCTGGCAAGAAGAGGCGAGTTCAGGAAAGGACACAGAATAGTGAATTTGTGGAAGTAAATGAGCATGACAGCTGTTCAAAGGTTTCTGAAGAGGAAGCAGATGAAAAGGAGATTGATGATACTGGTGAGGATTTCTTTTTTTACATCGGAAAAGACAAGAAAACTATATGGTGCAGCAAACCCCAGCGAAAGCTGCTTCAAGAGTACTAGCGAAGAATATCATCAAAATTCTTCCCAGCGCAAAGCGGATTTGCAGGGATACTCCGAAACCCATCGACGCATTTCTCATATTTACAGGCCTTATCGTTATTGTAGACTGTACCAACGCTTTTATTGTAAACAAAAGGGATGAAGTAAAATATTCCAGAGATCGAGACTGTAAGGACATTACATGGGATGAGACTATGGGTATTTTGGGTCTTTTATTCCTATTTGGATAGAAGCATTGAAATCGTGCGAACTGCAGAGAACAATGGAACGATGATGGAACAGGTATGATGATCACAAGTGCGACATGCAATTACAAGCTCTTCCAGTTCTTGCTTGGATCAGTGAGGTTGGTTATCTGTGTACAAGAGTGGAGACAGAAAAGACCGAGTCAGCCGGTGTGGCCGAGCGGTTCTAGGCGTTTCAGTCTGGAACGGCGCGACCGCTACGGTCGCAGGTTCGAATCCTGCCTCGGGCATGGTTGTGTGTGATGTCCTTATGTTAGTTACGTTTAGGTATGGTGCTCAGAGCCATTTTGAGAAAAGACCGACAGGCTTGTACCCGTCCACAATATTTATGACAGGTTTTTGGCCAAGTGTAGGAATAATTAATTACAGTCATGGTGAATTCACAACAATTGACGAGATGCTGATCGGATTTAGAGGTAGATGTGAGTTTGTCCAATATATGCCTAGCAAATCGGCCAAATATTGACTGAAATATTATGCAATATGTGACAGTAAAACATTTAATACATCAAATTTCTAGGTGCACTGTGGAAAGCAGTGGCCAGGCCCTACGGATATATCAAATAAACCCTACGATGTAGTTCAAAGACTTTCTCAAGATATTCAACGTTCCAACAGGAACATTACAATGGACAGCTACTACACTAGTGTGCCATTAGCTGATATCCTTCTAGAGAAAGGACTGTCATTGGCACCATCAAAGCCAACAAAAGAGAAATCCCTCTTGTATTTATCTCAAAATCACGGGAAATCGGTTCATGTCTATAAGAGTTTCAGTACGATAACACACTTGTTTCCATCCAGACCAAGCGAAGGAAATGTGTACTCCTATACATGACGGCAAAGTTACCGATGAAATGACTGGTAAACCACTGATCAACACCGATTATAATTCCATCAAGGGAGGTATCGATACAAACCGGCCGCTGTGACCGAGCTGTTCTAGACGCTTCATTCCATAACCGCGCTGCTGCTACGGTCGCAGGTTCGAATCCTGCCTCTGGCATGGATGTGTGTGATGTTCTTAGGTTAGTTAGGTTCAATTAGTTCTAAGTCTAGGGGACTGATGACCTCAGATGTTAAGTCCCATAGCGCTTAGAGTCATGTGAACAATTTGCCGATACAGTCGATAACATGTGCGTTGCTTAACTGAACTGCACGGCAAACAAGGATATGGCCTCAATGGATTTTTTTTCAGTTTTTTTGGACCTGACTGGCACAAATTCACAAGTGGTGTTTCTCCAAAATAACCCCAAATCCACGATACACCTTCACGACTTTCTCAGTCAATTAGCGCTCGAACATTTAGAGGCCCATTTGAAAATAAGGGCTCAGATGTGCGCATTTCCCAAAGATATCCGATTGTTTCCTGTAAAATACCGTGAGCCATCCAAACCAATTGCAGCCCCAGACGTTGCAAAAAGAAAAGGACCATGTCATCTACGTGGAGGAAAAAACTGCAATCGTACAACTATTACATGTAACGGTTGTAAACAATTCGTTTGTAAGAAACGCTCACGACATATTGCAATGTGTTAAGATTGTGAAACGTTTGAAAATCCTGCATTCTAATATTTTCTATTTATCTCGATTTTCAAGAGAAAACCTTACGAACCTACAAATTATGTTCAGACCGGTAGTGGTCTATTCACATATTGTACTCTTGCTCAGTGTTGTTTATTCTGATAATGTACTCAGTGTAAGCAGCTACCTAATATTTTGCCTGTCAAATTCTGGTTATATTTTACTATGGGTTCGATTTGCAGTCTTGTAAAATTGGCTGTACTCAAAAGGTGTACGTTCTTTATTTAAAAATCTTATGTTACTGCCGATAATGAAATATGTTTTGGCTTTAGTTACTTGAGTTTGATATTTTATAGTTTATTGAGGTACGACTTCTAGTTAACATTGAAAAAAATGCGTTGCACTGAAAGGCTGTAAGACGCTCAAGAACCAAATATATAATTCAGTGCGATATCGCGATTTGTTTCTAATGGTTTTACCTACCTTAGATCGCAAAAAAGACTGCTACATGAGCGGAAAAGCCGATTTTCTGGAGGCTGCAGGTAGTGCTGCACGCGATCGCTCGTGCGAGTTTCACAGGGGCGCCCACCGGAAGGTTAAAACATGCAGACAGAAAGAAGAGACACAAATGACCACATGAGATGCTTCATTAATGTAGGGTAAACATCAATAAAACCGGCAATCTGCAGGGACAGATACCTGACAGAAAATGGAGGAAAAAAGGTCCGATGAACATGTGTGCGGAAATGGACGGTGTGCGCGAAACGACAACAAATACTCCAGTGATACACTATAGAGCCGAATCGCATCCACATCACGACATATGTTCAAAGTGGCCTCCATGGGATCGCAGGTTTTGGCGATATTAGCGGTTGCTCATGCAGGATACACATAATCGTGCTTTGGCTGACACAATGTTGCCGGGCCACTTGTCTGGAGCCTGTACTACAAATCGGGGGTACACACAGTCCGCCGCCTCCCTGCATATTAGTCTGTCTGGAAGGACCCATGGTCATACAAACGCCCAAAATGATCTTGAAATGTTGTGTGATGTAGTTGTGTCTGTGAGGGTACTTGTTTTGATGTGGCTGTACAGCCTCTCGACCGTTTCCATCTGCTTGGCCGTACACGAACGCCACCTCGGCTTGTTCTCGACACGATTACCAGACCATTTTGCTGCTTCAGTACGCTGCGTGAATCACACAGCCTGCAGTAGCCAAGGAACATGTGATGATGATGATAATGTTTGGGTTGTGGGACGCTCAACTGCTCGGTTATCAGCGCCCGTACAAAGTCCCAACCTTTTCTCAGCCCAATCTCGCCACTTTCATGAATGATGATGAAATGATGAGGACAACACAAGCCAAGGAGCACACGACACGTGCTCAGAGGAAATGTCATTCGTCAGTGCAACATACCGTGAAAACGATGCATTTCCGGACACATGTTCCTAGGAAATTATTTCCTCCATTGCCAGTCAGATATTCATTCCTGCAGTTTGACGGTTTTATTAATGTTCACCTGTATATGCGAAACTCGTCTGGTGGAAAAGTTCTTTTAAACTGCAGTAAACACAAGACGGTGGAAAAAAAAAAATTGTGAGACATAAGATGTGCTGCAGAAGATGACCTAGCAAATAAACATACAACAGCATTTTGTTTCGAAACCATCACAAGTACTCAGCGAGAAGCTACAAGTAAAACAATTATATCATTTCAAAGAGTAAATGTTGGCATTCACGATTTTTTGGCTTTCAGGTCGTTTTAGCGAACGGATTACCTGCGATCACACCAGAGCACAAGTTATCTGTTTATAAGAAGTACTGGTCGGGCATGCCATGACAGCTATTGAATGGTGGAAGTCATCTTGGTGTTTCACAGAAGACGCTCAGCTCCCACCTGGGGCGCCTTGTGTTCGTATGATGCCGAGGGAGACAGAAATGACTCCTGGATGTAGTGATATAGGAAGGCGAGGGAGCAAGCGTGAACAGCTATACATGTACCCTTTTGTCCATTTCACGGTTCGACATTGCCCCACGTTGTCCCTACGTCAGAGCAGCAGGTGCAGTGAACGGCCTGCTGCTTACGCACCCAGCTGAGAGGCGGGTAGCTCACTGGCTGAATTTCGACATGGCGGACGCTAGTGCGGCCCGGCGACCGCAGCACTCGGCTTGACTCTGCTGCCGGTTGGCGGCAGCCAGTGACGTCTTTTGGTGATGCCGCAGATAACGGTCTCACCCAGAATCAAATGCTGGACCATTGTCTGAAGAGCAGTGGCGGGCGGCTGGTGGACGTCAGGCGCACGGAACCAGGAGGTCTTCCCTCCCTGCGTCGGACTACGAAGGGGCAATAGGTTGCTCGGTGGGCGGTCTCGCAGACGTAAAGCTGCCGCATTCGTAGCTCATGTGAAAGGTTCCCGGACGTGGTCAGTTTCCTAGACACGGGTGTCACCCAGTGCAAGGAGAACGGAGTGGCATTGTCACAGCAGCAGAGGGCGCTTGTAGGTCGCCGACTGCACCTATCGGCGGTGTCTAAGGTCCTGCCGGCCGGGGTGGCCGAGAGATTCTAGGCACTTTAGTCTGGAACAGCGCGACCGCTACGGTCGCAGGTTCGCGTCCTGCCTCGGGCATGCATGTGTGTGATGTCCTTAGGATAGTTAGGTTTAAGTAGTTCTAAGTTCTAGGGGACTGATGACCTCAGATGTTAAGTCCCATAGTGTTCAGAGCCATTTGAACCATTTGAACCTACATACAACACTGGCAGTTTCTACGGACTGTGTCGTTGCAATACGAAGCTGTTTAAGTACCTATCTTAGACGCTATTGCGGTACCTACTTTGTTTAAAATCATCTTCTTCCTTTATACTTCTTCAACGCACTGAACGTTTTACAAGTTCTAGGTAGTTTTTGAGGCGTACAAAACATCTGTACTGGTATCACTTGCATTACTTTGTTAACCATCGAAGGACGAGAATAATTGTTTTGTTTGAAAAATAATACTTGTTATTAGTTTGAACTTATTTTAAAATTTCTTATCAGCATTAAGTAAGGAAAGACATATACGTTTCGCTCACTCTTTGTAGCCAACTGCCTTGCCGCAGTGGTAACACCGGTTCCCGTCTTATCACCGATGTTAAGCGCTGCCGGGCTGCGCTACCACTTGGATGGGTGACCATCCGGTCTTACGAGAGTTATTGGCAAAGCGGGGTGCACTCAGTCTTTGTGAGGCAAACTGAAGAGCTACTTGACTGACAAGTAGCGGCTCCGGTGTCGGAACTGACATACGGCCGGGAGAGCGGTGTGCTGACACATTCCTCTCCATATCCGCATCTTGTGACGCCTTTGGGCTGAGGATGACACGGCAGTCGGTCGGTACCTTTGTACCTTCATGGCCTGTTCGAGAGGAGGATAGTCTTCACTCTTTGTAGCATCAGATCTGAAGGGGATCGACAGAAAAATATTTCACTTAGCACATATTTATCTCAAAGTTAAAACATTTTTGCCAAGTTAGTGACTATAAATATTTAATACTGCAATTTACTTAATTCAAGACATAAAAATGGAAATATGAAGCTGAAAGTAAAATATGATAACAAATAAATTGTTATTGCTTTATGCAGAAGAGAATATTGCATTTCATGCGCGGCCCCGACACCATATTTCACAAACGTAGATTCAATTTTTATCATTTTTCACTTCGTTTCTATTTACACATGCCAGGCATTATTTATTGTGGCATCCAGTATTGTCCAGTATTATATCTTACTCTGACAGAAAGATAACACTAGTTGATGTCTTCCTGCATTCTGTCTGGTCCATCCGTGATTTTATTTTGGGCTATTACGCCTAAGGGGAAGATGTAATGATATTTCCTGAAATCAATAAACTATGAAAACCGTAGACAGTCACGAAAAGCATCTACAAAGGATGAATGTGACAGAAGTCAGACACGTCTTTTCAGTCTCACCCACGTGTGGGATGATGAATAAATGTGGTCTAAATTATTACGAATGCTTCCACATCCTTACGCACATGATTAAAATAAACTGAACAGAGCAAAAAGAAGTGAGCACATTCAAACGCTTTCTAATATAACTTAAAATTATGGAAAGACATTTCACAGATGAAATTTCACTCTGAACTGAACAAGCAGACCGTGCCACTATGAACAACAATAGTTTTTCCAGGAATCATCAATGTGCAGCGACGAGAATAAGGTAAACTCAGAATATGCTTTCTCTGACGTACTCCTCATTGTAGGCCTTGGTGCGTTAAGTAGTTTCAATTACTCGGAAATTTTTTAAAGCAAAAGAACACTATAGTGACTATCGCCACCGTTACTACCAGCACCATTGCCATCAACTTCGTCTTTATCGATATCCTCAGATTGAGAAGTGCTTCAGACCGTTCTTGGAACAGAAAGAGAAGTTGGTCCTTATCTGTTGTTTTGCGTTATCTCTACTTGATCTTCGTTCACCTAATCGCGTAATACTTTACACAATAGGGTAACTCATCCCTTTGCTAGATGATCTGCAAAGACAGCGGAAATTTCAAACAGGACACTATGGGATGCTGCTGACGACGCAGTTGCGCTATGAAATACCTATTGCTTTCACGAATTTTTACTCAAGAACCTCTACGTATGTCCTATAATTGAAGACTGATTTCACCATTCTGAGAACCTCGTATTTTTCTGGGTATGAGCCACACAGACAATTAGTGTATCAGCTATAATTATAGTGTCCTGTGTTCGCTCATATTGATGTGTTGTCTGATACTGTGAGCGTCACCTGACAATCGTGTGATGTGATATTTAGTTACATAACAGTCTCAAGTTTGCTCTTTATTATAATGTGTGATTTTCGCTTGATTAATATCTAACAATCTGAGTCAGTCGTTAACTGTATCACATTTTCCTTGTATCTGAAAATAATTAGGTAAGAATGTAACTAATCCACTTCGAGCGTGATCAAGAGAATTACACAACACGGCGCTATAAGATAAAAACAAAATAGCTGCCACAGAACGATTCTTACTTCAGGTGGGTGTTACTGGAATCCTTCTAAAGCTATAACGACGAAAACCGCGTGACAAGTTATGTTGATTCAGTCTAATGTACACCATCAGGTATCTTCCCGCCCACAAGCATGAGAGCAGTGTATAATTCGACTCGTTGCTACAAGTACAAAAATTAAAAGACCTTAATTTTTTTAGGTAGTAAATGGAAAGTCGTTTAATATTGTTTTCTGGTTGACCCCGAGAGTGAGTATAATCCTCCAACGCGGAAAGACTTTTCTCTCCAGGTGTAAAAAGGTTCCTTCTCCCTCATGTTTGGTTACTGTTTCTCAAGCGTATCTGTTGAGTGTAGGTTACTGTTGTGCATGGGAGTAAGAATGGTCTAATGTTTGTGTTGCATAATGGCGAGGGTAGGAAGAGGACGAATCCGGGTTTCGGCACGTACTCTTCTCCTCTCGAATAGCACCGAGGGACCATCCAACAGAGGGAAGAGAGGGATCACCTGGTGGAACCTTTGCCTACCACATTTCTTCTTCTTGGCGGCCAAATACTGACAATGCAAAATTCTACCGCCACCAGCGTTCGACCCTTTGAGTAAAGCGTTAGCGACCACGACTTGTTTGTAGGGAAAAGCTACGAGTGCTTTTCGTTTCACTGCTATGAATTGAATTATCATAAATTACCGAAAATTATTATTCATATTCATCGTTCCTGTTAAAAACAAGTGGTACCTCCCGGTCACAGTCTGCCATATCTCTTGGGAAAAATATAAATGAACTCGACTTTATACTGTTTGACGGACTATACTAAAAAACATCACGCAATCATTTTGACATGATTCCATGTGTCTCACTCTCGAAGGTTCTAACGATAGTATCAAGTTAGTTTTTGAGGGACTTTATTTACTCATATTTTTCAATTACTACGAAGCATCTTCACACAGTCAAACAGTTGTCAAGCTTGAAATAATAAGTTCTGCAATATGTTATCATAAGCCGCTCTACTTACGTAATAGGTGCACCTGAAATGTCGCTTTCAGAAAATTCCTGTTTTAATTATTATAAAATGCGCAGATATACATGTAGGAAAAGAAAATACTAGGAAATTACCCGAATGTGACGCAAATCTGTAGATGTGATTTACAGCCGCGCGGGATTAGCTGAGCGGTCTCAGGCGCTGCTGTCATGGACTGTGTGGCTGGTCGCGGCGGAGGTTCGAGTCCTCCCTCGGGCATGGGTGTGTGTGTTTGTCCTTAGGATAATTTAGGTTAAGTAGTGTGTAAGCGTAGGGACTGATGACCTTAGCAGTTAAGTTCCATTAGATTTCACACACACTTGAACATTTTTTTATATAAATGTAAAGACAAACAAATAATTACAGTTTCAGAAATATTGGAAGATTTGTTGAAGAGAAAGGGCTTCACGAAATGCGCAAGTCAATAACACGTAGTTCCGCCTCTGGCCCTTATGCAAGCAGTTATTCGGCTCGACACTGACAGACAGAGGTGTTGGATGTCCTCCTGTGGGATGTCGTGCCAAATTCTGTCCAACTGGCGATTTAGATCGTCAAGATCTCGAGTTTGTTGGATGGCTCAGTCCATAAACCTCCTAGCGTTCACAACTGAAGAGAGATCCGCTACCTTGCTGGAGAAAGAAGGATTTTGAAAGAAAAAAGGCAAACAGCAGGAATTTTCACCGTGTGCGGAAGGGCATCATCTTGCTGAAATATAAACCCAGGATTTCTTGCTATGGAAGACAACAAAACATGGCGTAGAATACGGTCGACGTACCAAGGTTTTCTGCAAGGGTGCTGCAGACGACAACCAAAGGAGCACTGCTATGAAATGAAGTAACACCCCAGACCGTCAGTGCTGGCTGTCCGGTTGTATGGGGAGGGGGGGGGGGGGGGAGACAGTCAGTCCCACTACAGTCTGTATCGTCTCCAGGTATGGAATCTCACTGACTGGAGTAGAATTGTCTTCAGTGATGCAGCACACTTGCCACTTGGAGGTGAGACCCGCCGACCAGCGAAAACGCGTCTGGAGACGCCACGGGCACCATTTGGATGACAACCTGAATGTCCCCCGCCATACGGCCCAGCTACCAGGAGTAAAAGTCTGGCGTGCCATTTCTTTTCATAGCAGGATCCCTTTCGTTGTCATCCGCGGCAGCCTTACATCACAGCTGTAAGTCGACGACATTTTTCGCCACGTTTCGTTGCCCGTCATTTACTTACATTTGAGCAAGATGATTCCTGGTCGCATACGGCGAGAGTTTCTAATTGTTTTCCTCCGGTTTTCCAAACCCTACCTTTAACAGCAAGATCGCCGAACCTCTCCTCAACTGAGAACTTTGGAGCATTGTGGGCAGGGCCCCCCAACCAGCTCGGGATTTTGTCTAACGCTCCGATTGGACGTAATTTGGCACGATGTTCCTCAGAAAGGCATCCAACAACTCTATCAACGAATGCCATGCCAATAAATGCCTGCATAAGGGCCAGGAGGGAAACAACGCGCTATTTACTCGCTCAATTTTTGAAGCTCTTTCTCTTGAATAGATCATCCAACTTTTTTGAAATTGTAATCATTAGTTTTGTGTACGCGTAAATCACATCTACCGACTTCCGTCCCATTCAGATAATTCCTTCTTGATGCGTCTCTCCTTTTCTCGGTGTTAGATTGCATTTCGAATTTCCCTCTGTGTGGTCATTTCATTTATGTGACGTCAGCGGTGATGTCTACTCATTCCAGAACCACAATGAAAAATTCTATCACGGTATACAGCTCTATAATGTTTTCTGCATGTGTTTAAACGTACCAAATAAATAATCTAATATGATGGTGTCTCTTTACAACAGTCCTTCGTATTTATGTTCACTGATTTTCCATGAAGCAAAGTGTAAGTACAGGGGCAAATCACATAATTATATGTATTTATTGAAATGGAAATGAAATGAAGTCCCATGCTTCTTTACAGAGCGTAGGGGAACGATGTGGAAGACCCGCACCGCTTTACTAGGCAAGGTCCTAGTGGAGGTGGTTTGCCATTGCCTTCCTCCGACCGTAATGAGGATGAATGATGATGATAAAGACGACACGACAAAACCCAGTCATCTCGAGGCAGGAAAAATGCCTGACCCCGCTGGGAATCGAACCCGGGACCCCGTACTCGGAGAGCGAGAACGCTACCGCGAGACCACGAGCAGCGGACATTGTATTCATTAGTGTTATCCTAATACAAAATTATGCAACGACTGAAGTATCCTGCAACATTATATTCGTCATAATAGTTAACATAGTGTAGATTTTTAGAGGAAATAGAAATTTGTGCTGCTTGTGCTCTCCAGGTAAACTAGTTGTAGAAATGGAATGCGGACGAGACGTCGAATGTTTGTCAAATCCCACAATATGTTATCGGTGCAAATCAGCAGTACGATAGTTGCATCTTGAGCAGATAAAATGTGGAAATTTCACACCGACGTCCGACATCAAGCCGAGAACCATTTTATATATATAAATTTGATGTTCCATTTGCATTCCCAATAATAAAAATAACGAATATTATTGGTGATAAGAAACACAGTTTCTGAACATCTTATTAAATAGCTTATCGACGATTTCTTCTGCTGTTAATTTAAGCCCATTACTTACTCAAGTGGGGAAAAGGAAGGAATGAAATGAGAAAGGAAGAACTGGACACAGCGCGAATGCTATGGGATTCTGAATCATGTTCACGATTGTAAACACGCGACGGTCAGCTTCTCATAGTGCATTGGATATTGAGCTGCAGAAATTTTGAGAACCACATAATTCACAGCACCTTATGCTAGGCCAAAATATTTTGTGCTGGGACTTACGATAAATAGAGTTGTTATAACTTATGTACGCATCAACTGTACGTTAACTGTAAGTTGCAACATGCTTTGGTTACTTAAATTACCGTGAAAAGGAGAGTAGAAAGATACCTCGAGCTGTGGGTGTCAGTTGTTTCCAGACAAACAGATAGAGTGTGGAAAGAGAGGCAGTGGCACGTCATTTAGCGCTCCTTGCAGTGCAACTCTGTACTATAATACACCATATTTTCTGAGGTCATTCTGTGGTCGTTTTGAAAGTTGCGAACTTCTAAGATAAGCTGTCACTGAAATTCTTTTCGAAATAATGCGTAACGTTTGAGCAACGTGTATCTCTACACAGAAAGGCAATAAAACTGCGCATATATCTTATTTCAAGTTAGTACAGTTTCAAAATATTATCTTCCAGTGACTTTTTGCATTTACGTTATGCACAAGCACTGGAAAAATATTCACGTTTTTAACTTTACTTGGATATGTGAATTTATTGTTTTACTCAAGGTTTTGTAATGTTCTTACGCACTGTTATTTACGATGCTCCTATATCTTGATTTTCGAAATCATGGTGATGAATCGTTCAGTTTGTTTCACTCTCGTCGTAGTGTTGCCTCTTTATGGTACTCTATCTCTTTCTTTCCCGCCATGCAGCAACATGAGCGCCAGAGTCTACACCGAGAAGTAGCAAGCCGCTGAGAAATTCGTCGACAAAAGCTTAAGTGTTAAAAGTGGTTGCAGCGCTACTCGTTAGCTCGAATTTAATGGCTCCTAAAAATTTAACATGGTGTTAATGACAAATGGATTTTGCTCAGGGCATAGGAAAGTTGTGTTGTCCGATCTTGGAGGCCTATCAATCTGAACACAGACAGGTTGACGTTACGAGATTGAGTAAGTCAACACGAGTGCTTGGCTACCCCTTGAAAATTGTCCTGTGGGGAGTCAGAGATACTGTTGTTCGGAGTGAGGATTATTAGGAAATGTCGTAAGTTCGTTTTCGTCCCGATTTATTGTACTTGTGCGCCTGTATAGAATCATCTCGTGATTAAAAGTAGTTTCTGAGTCTGTGTGAAATTGGTCATGAATACGACTCAAGTCGGAATTTTGCCATTATAGACACTAAGTAGTGAATTATTATACAAAGTTGTTGCCCTAAGGTTGACATGGTCGTTTATTTGAAGGTTATTTATTTGCCAAAAGGGAGCCATTATTTTGAATTTCGTTGAGTACCACTATTCACTTACGGAAAACTGTGTCGAGTGTCCAACATATAATGTAAGACATAGTGGGGATAAATACGTAGCTAAACACCCGAAAAGGAATTGCTTTGGTTGCTTATTTAGATGTTAGGGTAAAAGTTGCAGTGGCAATACTCATTAGAATCAGATGGTGGATGCAATAGCTATTTCCGTTGTAGATTCAATGCTTTTGATAGTTCTGGTTGCACTGGCACTCCTTCACACTGACGCTCTCCTGAGTAAAAATATATATTTCAAGATCACGACTGTTCTTATTCCGCCTAGATTAATTTATCAACGACCTCTTATGATCAGTAACAAATAAAACGTATAGGAGCCCCGTAACTAAAGAAATGTATCCAAGGAAATGGAAAAGCTTACCTTTCCTTCAAAGTTTTTGACACACAGAGTTTCAAGGGCAATATATTAGAAACTTTTCTACAAGATAGTGCCAGTAAAGAATATTCCAGAGATAGAATATGACTTGCCGTCAACTGGTGTGTATATTAGGTAGTTCTGATTCAGAATAATGTTAAAGAAAAATATAAAGAAAGAACAATTTTTCTATTCAAAGAGAAATCACTATAAAATAATGTCGAGCTCTAAAGAGCAGGAATTTGAAGAGAAAAATACTCACATTAATTCCAGATGTTAACAAAACTACGGATATTATATCTCTGATTTAGGGGTGGGAAGATGTTTGCTTACTTGACAGAATAAACGTTCGACAAAGACAGAATGTGACAGAAATCCCATTCACGTGAAATGGATGGGTAAGTAATAATTTAACTTACAACATTCGAATTTAGTTTATCAAATTAATATCATTTTCATGATAAATTCCGTCGTTTGCGAGAAAGCATTATCTACGGGAATAGATAATTATGACCGTTACAAGAGATGGTTAGCCTTTGAAAATGGGTGCTACTTACTAATGGACATGTTTCACGGCGTTAGTGGTAGCTAGTGTGTGCAGCAGCCACGTAAATAAGATTGCGTGTACTTAAAGTAATAACTTTGTAGTGGTAAGAAGAGAAATCAACGGAGGGATACAGGAGTACCCCGTGCACAACACAAACTGTTGACATTAGAGTATTCACTAGGTTTTACTGCGGCATTACGATAACCAACGTGGACATAGCAGTAAGAGCTGCACCCAATGATAACAACGAAACCATCTTTTCAGAGAGAAACTACATGCTAGTTATTCGGTGCTGAGAAGCCTAAACAAGGAACAAACGGCTCGAAAAAACCACGGAAGTTTAATGTATTCGTGTATTCTCCGTCTCAATCGAATGACACTGCGGCCAAGACTCAGTTTATAACATGACAACTCTAAATTGCAACTGAATAAGGATTCAGACCATGATCTTTACGCAGGGAAAAAATAATTGCATGTCAAAGTTTATTTAAGCCTGGATCAGGGGAACAATACAGTCAGCTTTAGTCTAAGTTGTTCTCTTTGGAGATTGTACCAAGTTCGCGAAATATTGTTCTTTGTTACCATCCATGTGCAATCAGGGCGACGGCTGGGAAACTGCTTTGGCCATTACACAACGCCGGGAATATGGGCCTATGACGCTGCGCGCGCCTCTGGGAGAGATGAAATTCCTGAGACGCAACACCCTCAGAAATAATTCACGGCGGGCGAAGTGCGCCTGTTAAACTTGACTCCGGCTTCCGAGGGGAAAAATGTTTATAATTTATTCAACAGCGCCGAGACACGATAAGATACGCAGACTCTGAAGAGACGTGAGATATTAATTTAACTTTTGGAAGTTATCCCCTCACCCTGCGCTGTCTCGGAAACATTAACACAAGTCACGGTCCTCGGAAAAACGAATAACTGCCGAGGTTTAAGAAATGCATCCTCCGAGAAGAAGTTAGGGCCCCCACTTTTCCCCACCGCTGCTGCACCCCGCTTTCTGCTCCCGGCTCTATTTGCTTCAGAAGCTATGTTAACATCGAAACGGAAAGTTTGCCGGCATACTAGTGGAGCAGAAGGGAGACACTGCCCACCCTGTCAAGGTAATGCCGCGCGCCTCCTTACCGGTTAAACTGCAAAGTTGCTCTCCTGCTTCTGATGGTGTGTCTTCGGTGTATTGGGAAAGGATGTCCCTGAAAAATAATTAAAGAAAAGTAACACTGTATATGAACGTAATTTGTGCTCTGAAGGCCGCTTTTTTGAGAAACGTTTGGTCTTAGGCTGTCAGTGAGACCTAAATTAATAGAAATTAGTGTCTTGCAATAATGAAATACAAATGCTTATAGATTACTCCTAAACTGGTTATGCTGTTGCACCATTGTAAGGCATGTTATTTTAACATACTGCAGAATTTGACTTTCCACTGAAGCCAAGTACATAGGTTAACATGGGGTAAAAATGGAAAGTAGGCCGCAGCAACGATGTATTAAAACAATGAATCAATGAAAAAGGTAGTTTCTGGCGTTTTATCTTCTGAAATGGGACTTTTAAAAGCATCTAATAGTTTAACGTGCGGGAATCAAAGTCGAAAAGATACGATCGTAAAACTAAGAAAAATCCCAACTACGGCTTTTACACATGAGAGGAGAAATTTTAAACTACATTCACTTCAGATAAAAGAAGACGAACTGGTAGCATACCTGAAGTAAAAGGAGACCAAACTCTTCAGCCCAGCTACGAAACATTTCTGTGCTAGATCACTAACCTATTAAATAGCAGAAATAAACGGCTTACCATACAGATTTCACAAACAAACTTGTTAAGCTGTGCAGGACGGATTTTAGGATTTATTACTAGGCATCATAAGCTGTCTACTCGCAAGATAGAAAATACATCTAGAGTGCGAGCGATGAGATCCAATTAAGTAACAGTTACGGTAACAGTAACTTCAGGTCAAGCATTACAAAGAATTGCAAAATTTTTGAAAATGACATTAAAATATTTTCTAACTGTTATCGATTTTTGAAGATTCCATATTCTTTAGTCTAAATTATTTATTAAACAACTTTAAGTCTGAGTTTAAAGATGATATTCCTAATCATTACAACGTTTATGCCATAATTTCACCAAATAATTATCTTATTCCATTCTGCCTTATGGGTGGGGCAATACGATAAATATGCAAGAATTTTTTTGAAAATTTTAAAAAAATACAAGGCTTACAATTTTAAGTGATTTTCAAGTAATTACTTTATACTACAAGATGGGTTTTACACATTTAAGAAGTATCGTATTGTGTTCCCTTATTTACAAAAACTGTTAAACATTAAGTATTCTGTTCTGCCCCGAATTTCCCCTACTGATATGGAAATGTTCATCACTTGCAAAACAATCTCCAATACAGCGTTCGTAATTGTTATATAATTTAGTGCTAATGTGACCGTCGGCCTTTTTAAAAGCTATGTAAATTTATTCTATGCAATAAGAGAATCATACCATATGTTTTTCTGTTAGTAAAATTAGACTGATAACGATGACAATAACCTGACCTTTTTCCACTTGTTTATAGTTTATGGAATCTCAGTATGTTACAGGAAAACATATATGTGATTTAAATATATCTGAGAAGAGAAAATGACAAGAAGTCTCTGATTGCTCAAGGTGGAACTTCGGAGAACTAAATCGAAGGGTTTTCTCTGAAACGGACAGATCTCCAGCTTCCCAAGATAAACAAAAAGTTTTAAATATTGTAATTCCAGGTTATGTAAAGGTTTTTTCTGATGACGTTCCTTAATGTTTCACTCTTACTAGGACCAAATTTTTACATTTGTCAGTGGGGAGCTCTTCCTTGTCACAAAAATATGTCTTTTTTTAGAGAAAACTTCACCAAAAACACAATGTACAATCATTCCTGTATTAATGAAAACTTCAAGTCAAATATATTTATTTTGGGTTTACTAAGCCAGTTATATTTTTCAGTCTTCAGATTCCACGTCTATAACTGTTGACTGGTGTATTTAATGTGCGCAGTCGAACGAAAAACCACGCAATATTTTGTGTGGTGAGTAATATGTAATTAACAACTAGTTCAAAATGGAACTACTTCCTCCTTGCACCAAGTCGTTTTAACGGACGTAAGTAGTAAGCTGAAAAGCCTCTAGTATGAATGACTAGGAAGTGTCACGCCAATATATACGTACGGAATAGTGCACATCACGCGTACAGACGTAATAGCTCTTAAACAACTTGTTCAGCTAGTGGTAGTACACGAAGAAATACTAATATGTGATGTGGTTGAACTTGAAACGTTAGCACATAGCGAGATTCTGAAGCAGAATGGTTTTATTCTTTTAATGGAAACGTTCACTTCTTTTAGGTACAATTGGTAGCCGCTGGAACTACTGTAGCGTTCTTATTAAGTTTTGCAGTGAAACTCATTTGACAGAAAGCGTTGAGAATGGATCAATAAGAAAACCAGAACTGTCAGAACAGCGCAGTTTACAGATATGCTATCCTGCATTCAATCAAAGGGACAGTAACATGAAATGTCTGTAATACGTCAAAATTTGTGTTGCATAAATCGGCTTTGCTAGGAGGTATCGCCTCATCTCATTATCATAATTTGCTGTCATGAAGAGATATGAGGGTTTAACGAGTTGTTTGAGAAGTGTTGTCATATGTATTTTTGTAAAATGTTGTAAAGATTGTCTCCAAAGAAATCTGAGCAGCAAAAACCGAGCAAAGTCAACGAGATTACTAGGCAGGGCGGAGACCGCAAGACTCCAACGACAGCTGCGAAGGAAAACCAGGTGTTGTTAAAAGGGAGAAATTGCGTGCTGTATTGGTTCATCGTAAATGGTTCTTGGTTTGTCCCTTGATGAATTCAGTTAGTCATTGTTGGTTGGCAGCAGGACTATGATCAGTCCGCATCGGGGTTCGACTGGGGAGTGTTTGAGTCAAACGCTGCGGTCGTTTGGGAGTCAATCACTACTTGTGGGGCGAAAAGCATCAAGTGATTGACTTGTGTGGGAACTTAGAATTTTGTCAGAGGTAGCAGTAATGACTACGGTACATTGTGGTTTTTCGTGGTTGATGATCTTATGCAAAAAACAGTTACTGAACGAAGCTTAACTTGAATGCCACTCGTTTGTAGGCGATCCATACCTCGGTTAGATCGGAAATTTTCGATTTTGCTGTGGGAGATTAGTGACGTTATCACATGAAGTCTTTATTTGAATCTGAAAGTGGAGAATGCACGCACTAAGAAAATAGTGCCTCTGCGTTGTTGTATTAGTGGATCTGAAGGAGAAAGTAAGCACTTAGTAAATGATGAATTTGCAATGCTGTATTATTTTAATCTCAAGGAGGAGAAAGCACTCACTAAGGAAATAGTGTATCTGCGATTTTACTCGTATATTAGTGGATCTGAAGGTGAAAGTAGGCAATTAGGAAATAATGAGTTTGCAATATTGGGTTAATGCTTATTTTGTGGCTTCATCGTGAGCGCCGATGTGTTTTAGTTAAAGCTTTGGAATATCTGTATAGATACACAGACTGTGTAACGTTTACAATGAGGAGAACGGACGTCCTCCTTTGTTGGAAGAGCATGAAATTTATGAAGCGAAAAAGCAGTAGCCGGTAAAGGTGCTTAACTGGTAGAGAGATTTCGTGCTCAATGCCTACGTTGCTGTGTTTGACAATGTTCTACTTTAATCACTGAACGCCTCTGTTTTACACATCTTGCTGACAGTTTCACCTAGTTTAGAGTGCCTTACATACTTACTTCGTTTTCTTACGTTGTGCGCATAACTGTAGTGTTTTCTTGTTCCTTTTCTGTTTATATAATATACTTTATTAAATAGATAATCTTACTCATGCATTTATACAGGGTTTTACAATTCTTGTCTTGGAAACCAGGGACGAGGGGCTCTCTAGCGGTCACGTTCCTCTAAACACTTCTCGCCTATGCGGCGTTCTGGCGTTAGCGGCAGCAGAGAGCGCTAATTATGTGTGCCAGTCTGTTTTCATTCATTGGACTTCTTTAGCTATTGGTTTTGTAGTTTTTGTATTATTCTGTGTTCTCGGAAAGCCGTTTATTATTTATGTCATTATCTATAGCATCGTCACTTGAGCGTATGTCAATTACTGTCTCTTTCCTTTTCAACAATCTAACTTTTGTCGTATTTTATTTCATTGCTTTTTATTACTGCAATACCTCTTACACCTTGTAAGCCTATTACAGATTTTACTGATTGTATGCCCCTCTATTTTACATCGTATAATTATCATTGAAGAATAGGTGTACACCACCAGTAGCGACATCTGGCAAACTTGCAACACAAACATTTTGTGGTTAATGTACAGATATATGAAATTAGTGGTAAGTTCCTATGGCACCAAACTACTGAGATCATAGGTCCATAGGCTTACACACTACTTAATCTAACTTAAACTAACTTACGCTAAGGACAACACTCACACCCATGCCCCAGGAAGGTCTCGAAACTCCAACGGGTGCAGCCGCGCAAACCGAGGCAAGATGCCATAGACCGCGCCGCTACCCCGTGCGGCCGCTACTGTAGGGCAGTTTGTTTAGAACACTTGCGCTGCTGACAAGATGTCTCTTGTTTTTATTATTATTTACATATGTTAGACGATCTGGCACTGATTTTGTGTTTAACATTTGACGATTCAAAAGGTTCAAATGGCTCTGAGCACTATGGGACTCAACTGCTGTGGTCATCAGTCCCCTAGAACTTAGAACTACTTAAACCTAACTAACCTAAGGACATCACATACACCCATGCCCGAGGCAGGATTCGAACCTGCGACCGTAGCAACAGCGCGGCTCCGGACTGGAGAGCCTAGAACCGCACGGCCACCGCGGCCGGCATTTGACGATTCCACTATGGCTCCCTTATGATATTTTTTTTATACAACAGGTATGCCTCATCATACTTAAAGCGCACAAATGCACATTTATGTCAGTGATACTTTACATCATAGTCTATTGTATTGTCTTAAGCTGTAGACAATCTAGTAGTTGAATTTGTATATTTTGCTGCAGATCGGAAGATAGTTATTATAGGCCGAAACAGGTAGTCTGATCACATAAAAATTTGTGACCATAGACGTGGAGTAAAGGAAATTTATTCTACTTTCGGGTCACTGTACATTTCTCCACCATGTTGCAGCTTGTGTCCTACAGTTCTTCTGTGATACAGAGAGAATGTATCTAAGTTAGTTGGGGATTTGCATCTAGGGTCTTGAATTTACTAGCTTTTCCTATAAACCCTAAACGACGAAGCAAGAACCATCACTATTGAGAACACGCTAACTATCTCTGCTATCGTGCGAGTCCTATGTTTTAAATCATTTCAATAGTAGTGGGTCCTCTAGAATTCAACCCCTGAAGTGGGATTAGTTTTGTGTCTGCTTTAAAGTTCAAGCAGTTTAAAAGTGGCGGTGATAGCCAGGTTTGTTTGATTGTCCAGAACTCGTAAAATCAAGGTTGACTTGTAGCTCTACATGAAAGAAAACAGGTATTAAAGACCAAAACGTTGCTGTTTTAAAGATAAAAGTACTGTCCCGAGTTTAAAAGTGAAGTTCAGTTTTATAGCAAATAACTTGTGAATCTCGTAAATGGTAAATGGAAGTCAAATATAATATATAAAAAGATGTGGAACTTTATAGAAAGCAAAGGTATTAATTCCACGAAGAAATGGTTAATTTCCAAACAGAGAAATTATTTCATTTTTCTTAAGTTAAAAAGAAGAAAAATTATCTCCTTGATTTTATTTATGGGGAAAGATGATTAATTCTTGAAAGAAAAAGAATTTACTTATTGCTGAATGGGTGAAAATTTTAAAACGAATTAATATTTTCATTTTCAAGTTATGCAACGATGGTGTTGTACCGTGTTTGCTACCACAGACACAGATTACTAGACAAGCAAAGAAACAGCTATTACTGAAGCCTCACGTTAGGTGAGGTAAGATGGCGGCGACAGGAAATTTTTGTATGGTACTAACACGAATTTCTGAAAAAACGACGTTGTTAGCTTTACGAGATCGTCTAAAAAAATTCTGAATTATTAGTTGAATGTAACACATACATTGTAGAATCGTGTTATGAGATGAACATCAAGTTTCATACATACAGTTTTAAAGCAGACTGTAGTTTTCGTAAGAACACTCAAATGAATAAAGATGCTTGCTATCAACGAAAAATAGGACGTTCTACTTGTAGGAGCACTTTTACAATGGGCATATTATTTTAAGGAAAGCGAAAGTTGATCCATACTGTTTAAAATACATCATTAAGCTATGTCTCTTAACATTAGATTATTAAACCTCTTAAAATATACCTAAACTATATAAACACTGCCGATATTACACATAAGACATAATGTAATGTGATTATCTAGGCTTACATACAGTACAATAGGAAACGTACGTAGTTATGCTTGCTTCGAGACATGTTCCTGTGCTTGGGAAGAGGAGTTCCGCCTTATGCAAGACCTTTTTTTCTGTTTTGTTTCACCCAGACATGTTTCAGCACATTTTGTGCTTTCTTCAGTGTGTTCTTTTTTAATTATTTAACTTACATAATAGTATCATGTAGGTTACAAAAAATAAAAATAAAAAATATATAAAAGAGAAACCACTGAAGATAGCACAAAATGTGCTGAAACATGTCTGGGTGAAACAAAACAGAAAAAAGGTGTCTTGCATAAGGCGGAATTCCTCTTCCCATGTCTAGCAAGCACGAAGATAACAAGAAGAACTGCAACACCATAAGATGATTGTTCCTGTCTTGTGCGTTCAGTCTGCTGTACGAAAAATTACAACCAAACACGAGACATGTACTGAGTATTACACCAAAACTCTAAAGGTGCTGTTGTTTTATCAGTTTATTCCCATTTCTTACGACTGTTTTATCAGTAAATAAACAGCTGCTTACACGCGATTCTAAAGTGCCATCAGTGATACTGTACACGATATTGCCATCTACTGAGGTTTTGTTGCCAATTACAGAAGTTATCTCTGATTAATGTCCTCAAGTAAACAAAATTATACCTCTGAAAGTACGACATATAATAAACATTATTTAAACGTGCAGACAAGCACACTGCCGGCCGTGATGGCCGAGCAGTTGTAAGCGCTACAGTCTGGAATCGCGCGGCCGCTACGATCGCAGGTTCGAATCCTGCCTCGGGCATGGATGTGTGTGATGTCATTAGGTTAGTTAGGTTTAAGTAGTTCTAAGTTCTCGGGGACTGATGACCTTAGAAGTTAAGTCCCATAGTGCTCAGAGCCATTTGAACCAAGACAAGCACACTGCGGTTAGCTTATTCTGGGCAATTTGGTCGTGGTTTTGAACTGGAAAAACATTTATACGGTATAATCGAGCACGACAGTTCGTATTTTTTTTATAAAGAACATTTCCGTCAAACCGTTGCTTAGTCAGATGCGTTCTCGTGTAGTAGAGTTACGTACTAGAAAATTTAATTTGTGGCTGTGAGTGATGAGCTCTAGTATCTGATTTTCTATCCGACGTATCTATAGTGCATAGCAATTTCTTTTGAAGCTGAGATCGTCTTTGGCGGTAGTTACTTGTACGAACTTTGTAGACCATTCGATAGTCACATGCGTTATTAATATCATTATAATCGCATTCCAGTAGCTACCACTAACCCGTGAATCCACAAATAGTACCTGTGGAAATTCTGTGGTGTACAACATCTTCGTAATGGTACGTAGTGTGGGTTGTATCGAGAGAATTTCAACATCCGAGTAAAAGTGTGAGATCTGAGCAGACGATATTTCCAGTACAGAAGTTTGCGCCCACTGTATATCATAGCGATAGCCTTGCCCTTGAAGTCGAGTGACGTACTTCCGCAATAGAGCTATCATAGCAGTCTTGTTTTGTACTTCTTGAGTACAACTGAGCGAAAATAAAGTGTTGATTTCTGCTACGCGACGTTGCTCTCCCCTTCCGTGTTAGTGGGCCTCTGTAGTGTCTAATCGTTCTGTTGTTTCTACGAGGGTGGTCGTCACTGTAGGGTGCATCACCCTACATGTTCTTTCCGTCGTCTTCATGGATGACAACTGGCCGGAATTTTTTCTAGGTTGTCCCTGTGTGCGCTGTGATATGTCAGTACATTTCAGTAAGAGAGGAGGATTTATCTATGTTCTTCACTGATTTTAGCATTTAAGGAGAAGTATTTAATACGAAAAAATATATATTTACAGTTCGTTTTGTTCAACAACAGATTAGCTTATGGGCCATAAGGTAATATTGGGTCCTGGGTCAAAGGTACACGACATACGTGAATGCTCGGTTTGTTTATTGTGTATTAAACCGCGGACCTAGAAACGAGGGAGAGGCTCGTTCCACTATAGCCCTCAGTCGTTCACCACCCCACAACAAGCCACAGCAGTCCAGTCACCCCAACGCCGCCCCACCCGAACCCAGGGTTATTGTGCGGTTCGGTCCCCAGTGGACCCCCCCCCCCCCACCCCCACGCTCCCGCAAACCCCACCCATCCGGGAAGTCTCATATGCGACGAGTGTAACCCCAAATGTTTGCGTGGTAGAGTAATTTAGAGTAATTATGGTGTACACGTACGTGGAGACAGTGTTTGCACTGCAATCACCGACATAGTGCAACTGAGTCGTAATAAGGGGAGCCAGCCCGCATTCGCCGAGACAGATAGAAAACAGCTTTAACCACCTACAGGCTGGCCGGCACACCGGATTTCGACACTAATCCGCCGGGCGGGAAGTATCCCATTAGGCCACGTGGCTAGCCAGGTGGCCTGAATGCTCATAGTTTAAGGCAGTAATAATTTAACACGCCCTGGATCGAAGGTTTAGGGACACGGTCTTGTCGCCCGCTTAGGCCTGAAACTGAATGCTGTATGTAGGTATTTCTGTATGCATTTTTACGTTCCTCACATTCTGGAAGCATGTTCCAGTAAATAAAGTAATTTGAGATAGTAGAATTAGACAGTAAATACTACAGTGTCAATATAATACAAGACCATAAGAGCACTTACAGACAACATTTAAATTAACGTATCGAAATTCCAACCCAGCTGTAATATACTAACAATCTAACATATTAACAAAGGACACGCAGCTACAATTTATCCGTGATCTCGAGGAAATGTCTGACTAATAAGCAAAACGTCCTGAACACAAATCATCAACGATAATGGGCGAAGACTTCCGGTATAAGTAGTCACCCTCGTTCTGCATCCACCTTGTCAAAGACAAGATCGGGCACCCTTTGGTTCTTGGGGTGGAAAACTGCCCCTAAAAGAGGCAATGATGAACGGCATGACGATGTAGAAATCACTGTAACTCAACGAATTAAAAATACATTGGTGTACCTACAGGATATGTGACCATTAATTGTAAAATGACCTTTTGCATTGGTAAAATATTCCGCCAGTGTGGAGATAACGAAACGAAGGTTAACATTCTATAAGTCTGAAAGTGGGATTTCAGAAGTCTGAACATGGTAGGTATCCTAGAAAATATTAAAAAGGTAATTCAAAGACTCATATATAATGGGGGCCAGAGAACCGTAATATGAAGAAGATGAATATTGGATTATGCCAACAGCAGCAGAAAATGGTATAGTGGGAACAGAATTCGTTATGAAAAGGAAAGTGTGAGTGAGTGACGGCGAACAGTTTTATTTATTTGTTTATTGTTCCGTGGGACCACATCAAGGAGAAGTTTCCATGGTCATGGAACGAGTCAATACATGAAATTATAACACGATAGTGGAAACAGTCAAATGAAATACACTCCTGGAAATTGAAATAAGAACATCGTGAATTCATTGTCCCAGGAAGGGGAAACTTTATTGACACATTCCTGGGGTCAGATACATCACATGATCACACTGACAGAACCACAGGCACATAGACACAGGCAACAGAGGATGCACAATGTCGGCACTAGTACAGTGTATATCCACCTTTCGCAGCAATGCAGGCTGCTATTCTCCCATGGAGACGATCGTAGAGATGCTGGATGTAGTCCTGTGGAACGGCTTGCCATGCCATTTCCACCTGGCGCCTCAGTTGAACCAGCGTTCGTGCTGGACGTGCAGACCGCGTGAGACGACGCTTCATCCAGTCCCAAACATGCTCAATGGGGGACAGATCCGGAGATCTTGCTGGGCAGGGTAGTTGACTTACACCTTCTAGAGCACGTTGGGTGGCACGGGATACATGCGGACGTGCATTGTCCTGTTGGAACAGCAAGTTCCCTTGCCGGTCTAGGAATGGTAGAACGATGGGTTCGATGACGGTTTGGATGTACCGTGCACTATTCAGTGTCCCCTCGACGACCACCAGTGGTGTACGGCCAGTGTAGGAGATCGCTCCCCACACCATGATGCCGGGTGTTGGCCCTGTGTGCCTCGGTGGTATGCAGTCCTGATTGTGGCGCTCACCTGCACGGCGCCAAACACGCATACGACCATCATTGGCACCAAGGCAGAAGCGACTCTCATCGCTGAAGACGACACGTCTCCATTCGTCCCTACATTCACGCCTGTCGCGACACCACTGGAGGCGGGCTGCACGATGTTGGGGCGTGAGCGGAAGACGGCCTAACGGTGTGCGGGACCGTAGCCCAGCTTCATGGAGACGGTTGCGAATGGTCCTCGCCGATACCCCAGGAGCAACAGTGTCCCTAATTTGCTGGGAAGTGGCGGTGCGGTCCCCTACGGCACTGCGTAGGATCCTACGGTCTTGGCGTGCATCCGTGCGTCGCTGCGGTCCGGTCCCAGGTCGACGGGCACGTGCACCTTCCGCCGACCACTGGCGACAACATCGATGTACTGTGGAGATCTCACGCCCCACGTGTTGAGAAATTCGGCAGTACGTCCACCCGGCCTCCCGCATGCCCACTATACGCCCTCGCTCAAAGTCCGTCAACTGCATATACGGTTCATGTCCACGCTGTCGCAGCATGCTACCAGTGTTAAAGACTGCGATGGAGCTCCGTATGCCACGGCAAACTGGCTGACACTGACGGCGGCGGTGCACAAATGCTGCGCAGCTAGCGCCATTCGACGGCCAACACCTCGGTTCCTGGTGTGTCCGCTGTGCCGTGCGTGTGATCATTGCTTGTACAGCCCTCTCGCAGTGTCCGGAGCAAGTATGGTGGGTCTGACACACTGGTGTCAATGTGTTCTTTTTTCCATTTCCAGGAGTGTATAAGAAACATATTCAGGCGACAATTCGTAAGTTTAAATAAAGGAAATAAACAATGTAACACTGGAATTTGCTTAACTTTTCAGCTCTTTCAGGAGCTCCTCGACAGAATAGAAGGTGTGAGCCATGAGGAAACTCTTCAGTTTAGACTTAAAAGTGTTTGGGCTACTGCTAAGTTTTTGAGTTCTTGTGGTAGCTTATTGAAAATGGATGCAGCAGAATACGGCACTCCTTTCTGCACAAGAGTCAAGGAAGTGCATTCCACATGCAGATTTGATTTCTGCCTAGTATTAACTGAGTGAAAGCTACTAACTCTTCGGAATAAGCTAATATTGCTAACAACAAACGACATTAAAGAAAATATATACTGTGAGGGCAATGTCAGAATTCCCAGACTATTGAGTAGGGGTCGACAAGAGGTTCTCGAACTTAAACACCACACATAGCTCGAACAGCCCGTGTTTGAGCCGAAAATACCCTTTTTGAATCAGAAGAATTATCTCAAAAAATAATACCATATGACATAAGTGTATGAAAATATGCGAAGTAGACTACTTTTCGTGTTGAACTGTCACTTATTTCCGACACTGTTGTAATGGTAAATAAAGCAACATTTAGTTTCTGAACAAGATCCTCAACATGGGCTTTCCACAACTGCTTACCATCTATCCGAACGCCTAAGAACTTGAACTGATCCGTCTCGCTTATAACATGCCCATTCTGTCTGATAAAAATATCGAATCTTGTTGAATTGTGAGTTAGAAACTGTAAAAACTGAGTCTTACTGTGATTTAGCATCAAATTATTTTCCACAAGCCACGAACTTATTTCATGAACTACATTATTTGATACTGTTTCAATATTACACACAAGATCCTTCACTACCAAGCTGGTGTCATCAGCAAACAGAAATATTTTTGAATCACCTGTAACACTAGAAGGCATATCATTTAAATAAATAAGAAACAGCAGTGGCCCCAGCACCGACCCTAAGGTAACGCCCCACTTAACAGTGCCCCATAGGGACTGAACATCACTACCACTCTCAATATTGCGGAGAATTACCCTCTGCTTTCTGTTCTTAAAGTAAGAGGCGAACCAATTGTAAGCTACTCCCCTTACTCCATAATGGTCCAACTTCTGCAGTAATATTTTGTGGTCAACACAGTCAAAAGCCTACGTTAAATCAAAGAAAACACCTAACGTTCGCAGCCTTTTATTTAATCCGTCCAAAACCTCACAGAGAAAAGAGAATATAGCATTTTCAGTTGTTAAGCCATTTCTAAAACCAAACTGTACATTTGACAGCAAATTATGTGAATTTAAATGCTCCAGTAACCTTGTATATACAACCCTCTCGATAACTTTAGCAAACACCGATGGCATAGAAATAGGTCCATAATTGTCAACATTATCCCTGTCTCCCTTTTTATAAAGTGGCTTCACTACCGAGTGCTTTAGTCGGTCAGGAAACCGAACACTCCTAAAGGAAAAGTTACAGACACGGCTAAGTACTGGGCTAACATACATAGAACAATACTGCAGTATTCTGCTAGATACCCTAAAATATCCATGTGAGTTCTTGGTCTTTAGTGATTTAATTATTAACTCAATCTCCCTCTTGTCAGTATCATGGAGGAGCATTTCAGGTAACAGTCTCGGAACACTTTTTTCTACTAGCGCTATATGATTCCCTGTTGGGACTAGGTTTCTATTTAGTTCACCTGCTATATTCAGAAAGTGATTATTAAATACTGTACATATAGGCGACTTATCAGTAACAAGGACATTCCCACTACGCACTGATTCTATATCCTCGACCTGTCTCTGCAGACCAGCCACTTCCTTTACGACTGACCATATGGTTTTAATTTTATCCTGAGACTTAGCTATTCTATCTGCATACCACATACTTTTTGCCTTCCTAATAACTTTTTTAAGCACCTTACAATACTGTTTGTAATGGGCTGCTGCATTTAGATTGTGACTGTTTCTAACGTTTTGATATAATTGCCACTTTTTTCTACAAGATATTCTTATCCCTTTAGTCAGCCACCCAGGCTGCCTGTTTGTGCTAGTACCCTGTTTGGAACGTTCTAACGGAAAATAACTTTCAAAGAGCACGAGAAAAGTCTTGAGGAAAGCATTATATTTATCGTCTACTGTATCAGCACTATAAACATCTTGTCACTCTTGTTCATTGATATGATTTACAAAGGCCTCTACAGCAACTGGATCAGCTTTCCTAAAAAGTTGATAACTATATTTAACATGTGTTGCAGCACAAAAATCTTTTAGAGTTAAAATTTGTGCATCATGATCCGTGTGGTGTCACCGCCAGACACCACACTTGTTAGGTGGTAGCCTTTAAATCGGCTGCGGTCCGTTAGTATACGTCGGACCCGCGTGTCGCCACTATCAGTGATTGCAGACCGAGCGCCGCCACACGGTAGGTCTAGAGAGACTTCCTAGCACTCGCCCCAGTTGTACAGCCGACTTTGCTAGCGATGGTTCACTGCCTACTTACGTTCTCATTTTGCCGAGACATTTAGCATAGCCTTCAGCTACGTCATTTCCTACGACCTAGCAAGTCGCCATTATCAGTTACTATTGATATTGTGAATCATGTACCGTCCAGACCGACGTTCATCATTAATGGATTAAAGTTAAGTATTCCACCAGCTACGTCCGTTTTTCTAAATTCTAGTTTCCTTGTCATGTTCCAGACCTCACGCCAGCCTGCATGAGCTAAAACGCGTGCATTTCGGCCTCCTTTAGTTAAACGGTGTTGGCTCTCTTGCCAACCACAACAATATGAAAGGCCATTCACATTTTTCCTAACAAAATGCCCTTCTAGTAATGAGGAATGAACAAAAATATTGTCTATGGTTGTTCTACTGTTCCCTTGCACTCTCGTTGGAAAGAATACGGTTTGCATAAGATGATATGAATTAAGGAGGTCTACCAGTATCCTTTTCCTTGCACAATCACTTATACAATTAATATTGAAGTCACCACATATAACTAACGTTTTGTATTTCCTATAAAGTGAACCAAGAACTTCCTCTAGCTTTAGCAAAAATTTTATGAAATCGGAGTCTGGGGATCTATAAATAACAACAATAAGAAGTTTAGCTCCACTAAATTTAACCACACCTGCACGACATTCAAACACCTTTTCAGTGCAGTAGTTTGAAACATCAATTGACTCAAATGGGATATCGTTTTTCACATACATGGCTACTCCCCCACACCGCAAAGAGCTCCTAGAAAAGCTGCCAGCGAACCTGTATCCTGGTAAAGGAAGCCTCTGAATTATCTCCTTATTTAAGAAGTGTTCAGATATACCAATAATTTCAGTGTCAACATCCATAAGCAGTTCACTAACTTTATCTCTAATACCTTGGATAGGAAATCAGAATCGACAGCAAACAAACGCCAACAAAAATAGTTTCGGTGTACATGTCGGCGTCAAAAAAGATATAAATCACATGAGGACTCCGAACGGGTGATTTAGTATGTAGAAGGTGATGATAATCTAACAACCATGGGGATTTGGAACGTGGGTTTAGGGGAAGAAAAAGAAGGCAGGGGTACGGGGAAATACGGGTATAGTCTGTCAGAGAGGACGAAGGCTGAGTTTTCAGCTAACAATAGCGAATGCCCTGTTCAGAAACCATTCGAGGAGGAGCCATAATTAGAACAAGCTTGGAGATACTGAAAGATTTTAGCTGTATTACATTCTGGTCAGACATTCCGAAAGCAGATTATAGTGTGTAAGGCATACCCTGCAGCAGATCTGGACTAGGATCATAATACAGTAATGGTGAAGAGTACAGTGATGCTTGTGAGAATTGTCCGGAAGCATCAATACGAGAAGACTTGCGGAACTGCAGTACAGCGGCATTATGTGATGCCTTTGGAGTCCTAGAATTGTAGTTACTGCGATAATGAATACCACAGAAGGCAGCTCAGTTGAAGATGATGGATATCACTAAAAACGACAATCGCAGAATTTGTACAGACAAACAAGGAAGGTAACAGCGAGGGAATCTCGGGTAACAGAAGACATACTTCCATCGATCGACGAAAGAAGAACAAATACATTTTGGAAATGACAGCAACAGGGCAATGTAATTCATTTAGTAATGAGTAGGCATAATGGTTGCAGGAAACTCTGAATCGAGTGAGTAATGATCGTTGGAGGCTCTGATTCGGTATATAGAAAAGTCGAAACAGCTAAGCTACTGCTCCGTTCATAACACAGTTTTCTCTCTTCATGCTCCGTTGTCTTACCGCAGCTTAGTGAAATCAAGGGGAACTTCATTTTTTTAACACTTTTAACGTCAAAAATGATGATTACATCTCGACTATGAACTTTCGCTGGTTTCATGATAAGCTCGATTACTGTATTAATTTATTCAGCCCTCTTCTTTCCTACAGATACATTTAAATGTGCGCTGCTTCTTCATGACGTAATGCGACTACAGTCATCAGGACTGCCTGATAATTTTACCTTACTTTATGGTATCCGCTACTTATCTGTGGCGAAAATGACAGTCTTGTGCATAAAGATTTGTGGCTTGTACTGAGACTGCTTTTATGTGACAGTTAAAAGTCGGAACCATATCAAGACGAACATCGAAATACCACAGATGTGCTTTGATCGAGGAGATTTTCAGTCTGATGTTTGGATACCTTGTTGTAGACAATATACCGTTTACGTGTCGTTTTATTTGCTAATGTGAGCAGCGTCTTGCGGAAGCACCAGTTTTGCACAATTGCTAAAGCTTCATTATATTTATTTTCCATGTCCGTTCTGCAGTCCTGTAAAAGAATAACCAGTAGCTCGTCTGTGTCGTCACTATGCGCTAAGAAGATATTGCACACATGGAACGATCATTATTTTATGATGTTTCTTCAAACTACAGCATGCATGGGACGTTGTATGTTGTTGGTGCAGGCTACGACAACTACACTCTAAAAAAAAAGGCGCTTCGTGAAGTAATTACCCGAATGTGACTGGAATCCATATATTATAATTTCAGAATAAAATGGATGATTTATTCAAGAAAAGACCTTCACAGACTCAGCAAGTCAATAATACGCTCGTCCATCTCTCGACCTGATGAAACCCGTTTTTGGCTTAGACAAGCACCAGGCACTTAAGTGCCTACATATCGCATGTAGACGTAGATGGAGATTTAGTGATAGAGTTTAGTATGTCCTCCTGAGAGATATCATGCAAAATTCTTGTCAACTGGCGCGTTAAATCGTCAGAATCCACAGCTGGTTTGAGGGCCCTGCCCATAATGCTCCAAACTTCCTCAACTGGGGTGAGATCTGGCGACCTAGCTTGTCTAGCTGGTCTAGCAGGCACGAAGACTAGAAGTAGTTGCCGTGTGCCGACGGACCTTCTCTTACTGAAATGTAAGCCCAAGTTGCTTGCCTTGAACGACAAAGGACGGGGTATAGAATATAGTCGATGTATTGTTGTTCTATAAGGCTGCTGCGGATGAGAACCAAACGGGTCCTGCTATGAACGAATTGTCTTCAGTGATGAGTCTCGCTTTGAATCGAGACCGACGACCATCGAGGATGTATCTGAAGACTCCCCAGCCGGCCGCGGTGGTCTCGCGGTTCTAGGCGCTCAGTCCGGAACCGTGCGACTGCTACGGTCGCAGGCTCGAATCCTGCCTCGGGCGTGGATGTGTGTGATGTCCTTAGGTTAGTTATGTTTAAGTAGTTCTAAGTTCTAGGGGACTGATGTCCACAGCAGTTGAGTCCCATAGTGCTCAGAGCCATTTGAACCATTGGAACCAAGACTCCCCAGACACCAGTGGGGAACCAAGCTGACTGTTGACCACCACCTGGCCCTGTAACCAGGTGTGAAGTTTTAGGGTGCCGTTTCTTTTCGCAGCAAGACCTCGTGGGTTCTCATCCTCTGCAGCCTTAAACCTGAGTGACACGTGAACGATATTCTGCGCCCCGTATTGTTGCCACCGTGGGCTTTCATTTCTGCAGGATGATACGCTGTCGCACATGGCGAGAATTTCTGCTGCTTGTCTTTGTGCTCGCCAAACCTTACCTCGGCCAGCAACGTCGCTAGATGTCACCCCACTTGAGAACGTTTGGTGCATTAGAGGGCAGGGCCCTACAACCAGCGCGGGATTTTGAGGATCTAACCCACCAGTTGGACAGAATTTTCCTCGACATCCCTCAGGAGGACGTCCATCAATTCTATCAATCAATACCAAAACTCCTTGCATAAGGGGCGAAGGTAGTTCAACGCGTTATTGACTTACTCCATTTGTGGAGCTCTGTCTCTTGAATAACTCATTTAGTGTTTGTGATATGTTTCTGTGTTCATCTACTACACATTCAGCGATTGCCGTCCCATTCGGGTAATTGCTTCATGGTACATCTTTTTCTTTCTTTTTTTTGTCTCAGAGTGCATACCTCTTAACGCTCAACTTTTTGACCCAGGCTTAGAGGGAAATGATCAAAAACTCACTGCTACGGCGTAGTGAGGCGTCACTTTCGAGTCCGCAGCTTGTGGTCTAGGGGCTAGACTCGCTGCCTCTGGATCACAGGGTTCCGGTGTTCGATTCTCGACCGAGTTGGAGACTTTCTCTGTCTGGGGACTCGGTGTTTGTGCTGTCCTCGTCATTTCATCGTCATCTTCATTGGTGAGAGTGACTGGATTGGGCTGTGAAAAGAAAATGGACTGGGTAGAAATTGGGACTTTGTACGGGCGCTGATGACAACGAAGTTGAGCGCCCCACAAACCAAACATCATCACATCATCATCATAGTCATAGTCACTTTCGAGAGTATCTGTTCTGCCAGCCAATTTACTGCATCCTTGATACGTCTTCGCTTCCGGAAGCCATATCAGTGCCAATCCAATCAGATCTCTAAACGCACACAAAGAACCCTTTTTTTGACTTTGCCCAGAGTGTACAAAATGGTTCTCCAACTATCAGGCAAGCTTCACTGCACCAGATTTCCTGTAATATATGACAATGATTCGCGTTTACAGACCGTCTGAGCAGACCCTATCGGGGCTGGGAGCTTTGCCTCTAAATACTCAATTCGTCAAGAACTTCATTCTGTGCAAATGGTAGTATTGCTTGCGAAACGTTCCGCGTTGTACGGCACGTCCTTCGCCTTTCTAAGTTGCCTCTCTGATGCGTTGCTCTGTTGTGCATCGTCTTTTGGTAGTAGAATTCTTAGTATATGTTCAGCAGTCTTTCCACCCTTGTGCCAATATACGGTCCTCACTCTTTACAGTGGACGTTAACACGGGCGACAGAACGTTTTTCCGTTGCTCTTGAGAAATTACCTCTTCAGAGATTTGTTTTCAAGTTCTTTGAGGCAAAAGACTTTCATTTGTTTACACGGTTCCTTTGAAGTCTGTATTTGTATTTCTCATTGAATCCCCCGTAAAGATACAATCACCTTGTCCTTTTCGTTTCTTCCAAAAATCTTTGATAAAGATCACTTTTAGTTATTAGACTGCACTTAAGAGACGTCAGTTACTCACTACATGGTGTACATTTATGGAGTACCAACACATATTTTAGAATTGCTCTGTTCTGAGCTTGGTGTATCGCCCGTATTGCAAGTTACGGTATTCTCAGTATTGTAATCTGCCACCGTAACTTATATATTTCTTTTACAGATACTCCTAGACGGCTGACACTGTAGCGTAGGATTTTTAAGATAGATAAGGCCGAGTTTTGTTCAGCCGTAGTGGTTTCATCTAACACCTGTCAATCTAAGATACGTCAAACAGCACTTTTAGAGATAAGTTTATGTTCATTGTTGGTTCAACTTTACCACGAAAAGTATGTTTATCATTATCTGCAAATGCATTTCCTTTATCATGTCTTCTAGTTCATCCCCCCGTTGGTGTGTTTCCTATTGTGCCATAACGCAGGTTTTGCATTGACATCGGGAACAAAGACGTGACATTTGAAACCGTTAATAGCAGCAGCCATTCTATGTCTCTCTAGACAAAAGGACTTACTCACAGCTGACCAGAAAACAGACGCTTGTCAACACGAAGTGGAAACCAGCAGTTTGTATCTCCACGACCACTTCGTAGAGTTCGCATACCTGTGACTGAATTGCTCTCTTTCCAAACCAGCAGTGACTGGTTTCGATATGGGTCTTGCCATTTCCTGGGCTTATAGTAGTGATACCATAAATTTACTGTTTGTGGCAGGAAATAATATTCTTGGATTCTAACGACATGTCTCCCACCATTTTCCGCGTCTCTGGCAAAGCAACAACGCCTCATACAGCATTTCATCACCAACTTTACTGATCCACTTTCCATGATGATTGCTTAATGAACACACACCTTTTAAGTACGGTTGAGGTACGGTTCGTCTTAATCGAAGAGTACCTTGTCATAAGGTTTTTGTAAGTCTCCATGCACTTCATCCAAGTGTAGAGATCCTTAAGGATGCGTGAACACCGTTCTCCGCAGATGACACAGTTATCTGACATTTGCCAACATATTCTCGGATGCAGTTATTTACCGTCTACTGCCTCTGCTATTCGAAATACTATTGTTCTTTCATTGCGATGCTTCCAAATTGGCGAACTCTTACTGCATCAAACACTGGAAGATATTTTCGGCTAAGGTGCACCATTATGTTTCAGTTATTTAGAGCCACTAGCTTCGAGTTTGCACACATATTTCTATTTATATGTGCCGTATTTTGATCCTAGGACCAACAATACATATCTAGTTAACGCAATGTACAGGGGAAGGTAACTAAGACAATCCTGTCACGCAAAACATCACAGATTCGTTTCGGTTAAATGCTAACCGCCTGGTAATGCGTCACACGAGGTGAGCGTGAACTCCTACACACATGTTAATTATGGAAAAGCAACGTTAATGACATGGAACTAAATTACAGTACATTATTTATCGGAATCGGGATGGACAATGCCGAGCAGCACTAATGGCACTCCGATATAATTATTTCAAGTAATTGGACGTAACTAATAGCGGAACATTGCGGATCTGCATTTCGGACATCGACGATGTCGGTGCAGACACACTCTCCTGTCTAATGTTCTTAGCTGTTAGCTTTTTATTGCTTGATAAATAAAGGTAATGACGGGAGCTTACACAAAATTGATGTACAGTATGATTCGATGGGTTTTATTGTGAATTCGAACAACTTAACTATCTAGGCTCTCTGCAACATTTTCTGTTCTTGTGATTCATTCACATGGCACCTCGTATTAGTGCTCGTTATCCGCCACACCATCTGCATTCTGTTCGTGCCACTCACACGACTCTAGTCTTCCCTCGTACATTTTGATATAGTCCAGTATGGTTCTACACCTTACCGGCTGATCACTCACTTCTGCATTTTCGTTGCTCTCGCCTGGTAATAATTTTATGTTACAAGGCCGATAGATTTCAGTACAATACAGGTATGGTGTATTTTAGGCAGCAATCCGTAGCTATCGTCTTTTGTTAAGATTTTACCTTTTCACCTGTCACATTGTAGATACTGAAACTAGAATGGTTTTAGTTTGCTGAAATTTATTTACCGCATCAGCAGCCGTAAGTGGTGCTTTGTAAGATCCAAGTCGATAGAAAATGACGCAAGACCGGCAAATTCAACAACAGTTAGCGTCTCCCGAGCTAGCTCAAGATGAACATGCAAAAGCTTATTAATAACGCCACAATTACAGCCAATGGCTGATAGACTGCCCCTCGCATTTTCTTCTTCAAAAATGTGTTATAACTGTTAATTAAAGTTGTGACACTCCGGCATTGAAGCTATCTCCCTAGGTCGGGAGCCTCTCGTGACCCAACTGATCTCCTGTAAGAACGATATGTTGCTACACACGTGTAGTTCACTCACTCTCCATCCGTGGGAGTAGCTTATTGCTACGATTCTGTAGGTCTAAATACCACTGCGCGAGTGATATTTGATTGTCTGAGCGTTGGTAATATTTAAAAATCTCAATAAAAGAAAACGTAAATGGCGCCAATAGGACAAAAAAGTAGTCACAACTGGAGGAGCGTAATTCAAACCCTCATCCTGCTATCAAGATTTAAATTTTCCCCACTTCTACTAAATTCATTAATTTTAACGCCAGGGTAGTTTCTGCCAAATGGATAAAGCCGATTTACTGCGCCCTACTTGGCCCGGTCAAACCGCTGTTTCGTCTCTGACGGCCTCTTCGTCGTCGGGTCTTCGAATGTCATTCTTTCCTCTCTCCACGTTTTCTTATTCACACAGTCGATTATCGTCTTCGGTACTGGAGCGGTTTTCCTGGACAATGTGCATTTTTGTAGCGTCAGAACTTTCTTGCATCGTCATTCGACCCCTAGACATTATCCACCAGAGACCTCTGTGCAGGCCAAAATCTCAAATTTTTAATTTCGAGGTAATTATGTTCGTTTATATCACATACATATTTCTGTATAGTTCACAGTGTTTACCCTACAATATAATCACCGTAATTGTTTTCTGGCTTTTCAATTATTAATGGCAGCCACCCACTATCAAAAATAGAGGCCACACTGTCAGCTTGCAGCACAATAGGTCCACCGACTGCGTGCCACCTGTTCAGAAGCAGAACTTCAACATGGAGCAGCAGGAGACTTTTAAATGCTTTTTCAAGAGGTTAATCTCAGGGTGTAGTAACTCAGATCGCCTACCGTAGTGAAATAATTCGCCCAGTGCGTCTGTAACAGCAGCAAAGTCACCGCTCTATGGCGAAGCATCTGCTCGAAGCAAGGAAGATTTGAGTCAAATGCCTTGGTGGCCGGTTATCATGAGCTAATGTGCTACAGTAGCGGGCAACATCGCAGTACGATTATGCCATTTTACTTCGAATGCACTAGAGTCTGGAACCGAGCGTCCGCTACGGTCGCAGGTTCGAATCCTGCCTCGGGCATGGGTGTGTGTGATGTCCTTAGGTTAGGTAGGTTTAATTAGTTCTAAGTTCTAGGCGACTGATGACCTCAGAAGTTAAGTCGCATAGTGCTCAGAGCCATTTGAACCATTTTTGAACTTCGAATGCGAACCGGAAATCGCACTAAAAATACGTCATATCTTTTCGAATGCCGATTTGAAATCGCACTACTCGTAAAATTGCCGTTTCTCTTCGAAAGAATTCTGGTATACAGATAAAACGGAGGAAAACGTGTTTTCTAGCGCTCTCTCTGCGAGAATTAGATACCATTGTCGAGTGCTAAAATGACAGCTGCGCAATGATCAACTCAGAGAAGCCTCGCAGTTTCCTGTTTCTACTACGCTTCCTCTGATCTGACATTGAGTCCGTATCTCTCGACTTCCCGTGGGGCGGTCTCCTGCCCGCAGCCTAGTATTGACAGTGTACGGCGGCTATGCTTCCCACGTTTGTGGAACACTGAAGATGGGCTTGTAATCGCACGAAGCAGACCGTGTTTCTGAATCAATAAAATTATTTTCACATGAAGCGGTTAATTAGCTGATTCTACTACGAAGCTCAGTTGCGGATGTCCTTCCTATCAAATCATATGGTCAAAACTAAGTATCCCAATGCTGTATGCATGGCTAAGCACATATGGTCTGCTGAACGGGTAAGTAAACTTCTCATGGAATATGAAAATCAGTATAAAACATACTCTTAATAAGGAGATAAAAATCAACCAGTCCTTATCCAAGGTTGTACGAGAAAGAGCACGAAACATATCCTCCATAAAGAGTTAAAAACCACCATTTGCCTACACTATGTATGTCAAAGATTAATAATATATCTAAAGATAAGTTTTACTTTAAATACTGTCCTGCAAAACTTCAAAAATATGAAATAAAATTAAGTGTTATTTTAAGCTCGTTTTGTTTGTGATGATTAGCAGGTGGTGACATTCATTGTTCGATTTGAGTACCATGCTTGGTTTAAGACAGAACACTTATCAAGTGTCACAATATTCTTTCCAGTTCTAAAATATCTACAAAAATATTTGTGCAGTACAAAAAAGTGTACTGTTTAAAGACTGTATTGCGATGTTATTTTCCTCATACGCACATACTCATCAAATTAGTGCCTATCACATGACTGTTAAGCCTAACGTAGCTACTAAAATGCTACACTTTCGGAAACAACAATCGCAACAATTCCGAAAAAATACGAACAGTTCACAAAGTACAGACAAAATACAATTTCGTAAGTGTGAAGTAATCCAACTCTGTAATTGCGTAAACATGTGTCTCTGACGTAGTAAAAAAAAATGTTTATCTCTCAGTTAAATGATCAGATAGCTGTGTAATTTGTGTGTTAGAGAAATATGGTACCGATATGTAAAGTTGTATAAGCAAATACCATATCAGCTAGGGCACGTTGTGCTTGCCAAACACATGGTACACAAAGTAAGTGTGTACCCCCTGAGGGTTAATGTAATTATACCCTCAGGTGCTATAGATTACAGCAATGGAATGAAATGTATCACGGAAAACCATTGTATCATTGTACTTCAAATATCTTTAAAAATAAATGTTTTAAGTACAAAATTAATCACTCAAATACGTGCACTGTAGCGTTAAACTGTGCGTCTTGTTGTAAGATAATCTCTGTGGAAGTGTCATAGTTATCGTCCTTCGAAAGCTGTTCTGCAGAAGTCAATGTACTTACCTCATGATAGGCCGGCCGCGGTGGTCTAGCGGTTCTAGGCGCGCAGTCCGGAACCGCGCGACTGCTACGGTCGCAGGTTCGAATCCTGCCTCGGGCATGGATGTGTGCGATGTCCTTAGGTTAGTTAGGTTTAAGTAGTTCTAAGTTCTAGGGGACTGATGACCACAGTAGTTAAGTCCCATAGTGCTCAGAGTCACTTACCTCATGATAAACAAAAGTGAAATGCTTTGCGTATAGATATCTTAGTTATTACGCTTATTGCCGTGATGAAGAAAGTACTGTGCTGTAACGTACTGTTGTGCTACGGAAAAGGCTGTCTCCTTGTAGCTATACCACAAAAGTTACTGCTAAACCATGTTTTACTTTCCAGAAGAATTCAGAAAAACTGTGCAGATATAAAACAGATACACCGCAAAAGCAACATTGTAAATAGTCACTCATTAGTAGCGTCGTGATAAAATCGTGTAGCTGTCACATATAACTAGCCACTGTGTCATCTGGTGTTGTTCCATTGTGTCTAACTTTTGAAGATTTTGTTCCATTGTGTCTAACTTTTGAAGCTTTTGCTGTGTTTGTCCCATTTGTTGTATTAATTGTAATAACAATGCACTGGTGTCTGAAACAGGTTCCTCAGTGCTTTTCGGCAGTGAATTTGTACCGGCAACATTCACATTTTGACAAGCAGAAAATGTGTCTTGACTTATTTCTGAAAATGGTGAGGACCCAAAACCTGAATCTACAGTATTTGCGAGATTGTGTCCTGTCCTTTCGGGTTCCTGAGGCAAGCTGTTGCCGACCGATCGATCGATAATGCTTCCCTGTTCACTAATTGTTTCACTGCCTACACCATTATTTGCAGTACGCTCCATTTCCCTATGCACAATTACCAAATTACTACTTTGAACATTAGTTAATTCATTACACGGTGGTGCTAACACACTGCTTTCGTCTTCACTGTCACGTCTCAGTTTACTTTGGAGCCTAGTATTACGTTTTTCACAAGCCATTATTGTCACAATATTTCACACGATAACACAGAAAAGCACAATTTGAAGAGCAAAAATAAGAGAACACATTAACATAGCCCTGAAAATAATATCTAGTTAATTGCAAGCGCAGCTGCGAAATACTTGGTGCAAATCTACATGCATGCCACAACTGTTTTACTGTACAACAGTGAAAGACTGCAACTACAAAGGAGATTCTCTCTACAATTACGCGCTAGCAATAAACAAAATCTATGAAACGTCCCCTTAGAACAATTATACATGACTGTGCTTAAACTGACACACAATATTTTTAGCGCAATGCAATCTGACTCTCAAAAATCCCTACAAAAGAATGGCCCTGACTAACATTAACCTATACCTTTCACAAATCACTTACCTCACCAAAAATCTTCGTTACTCGAACTACTGCAATACAGCGAGCGCCACCACTGCCAGCTAAATAAAAGATTCAAACTACTGAAGCCACTAACTACTAATAGGCATAGTTAGCAAATGAAAGATTTTTATAGAGAACAAACAATGTATTTACCTTACTAGTGTTCAAAAGTCATAATATATATAGCAGTTCATGACATCCAGTCTTAGAAATTTCAAAACTCCTCCATCTCTCTCCCCACATCCACCACTGCTGGCGGTTCACCTCCAACTGCGCAACACTACGCGCTGTTAACAGCCAACTGTCCAACGCTACAATGGCAGACAACAATGCAAACTAGCCACAGACTGCACACAGCACAGCCAGTCATTTTTCATACAGAGCGCTACGTAGCGTTACCAATAAGAAAACCTAAACAGCCTACTTACATGATGAAAGCTGGTTCTGTCTCGATGCCAGTGATGGCCTTGTGTTGTTTGGGAAGGAGGCCAGTCGAGGACCTGCGACCAACACAATTCCGAAGATAGGAAAAGCTGAGAAGTGCCAGAATTATCGCACAATCACCTTAATAGCTCATCCATCCAAGTTGCCGATCAGAATAATATACATTAGAATGGAAAAGAAAATTGAGAATCTGTTAGATGATGATCAGTTCAGCTTTAGGAAAGGTGAAGGCACCAGAGAGGAAGTTCTGACTTTGCAGATGATAATGGAATGAAGACTTAAGAAAATCAAGACAAGTTCATAGGATTTATCGACCTGCAAAAGCTTTATATATCGTAGAATGGTGCAAGATGTTGAAATTCTGACAAAAATAGGAGTAATCTGTAGGGAAAGACGAGTAAGATATAATATATATAAGAGACGAAAAGGGAACAAAATTAGTGAAGACAAAGAACAAAGTGCTCGGATTAAAAAGAGTTCAAGACTAGGGTGTAGTCTTTCACCGCCACGTCCAGTCTATACACAGAAGAAGCATTGACGGTAGTAAAGGAAAGATTCAACGATGATATTAAAATTCGAGGTGAACGGATATCAGTCATAAGATTCGCTGATGACATTGCTATTCTCAGCAAAACTGAGGATGAATTACAGGAAAACTGTACGTTGGCAGTTGACGTTCGTGGAATCATAACATCTGCTCCGTTCACCATCACCGCCTATCATTATGGTATAAATTGTCCGAGGATGATCACATTCTGAGCGAAACCGTTAACCATTGTAAATACATGTTTTACTGCGGTTGACAGCGCTTTTAATCCATTTTAAAATACGAAATTAAACTACATTACGTTTCCCACAAATAAGATCCCGTGGAAAAACTTAACAAGGACGTATGACAAGCAATGCACGTAAATGTGTGGGTAGTAAGATTTTCATAGAATAGAAAGAATGAAAGTGAACTACTTCCACTGCTAATCACGCATTTGCTCCTCAGTGATTGATGTCTATCCCCGCGAGCGAATACTGGAGAATAGAATCATTGCCTGATTTAACTTGTTTAGTTGTGTCTCCACAATAGCATCGCCAATCCATTCACACCTATTATTGTCAACAGTGAGTGCACCTGGAAACAAACAAAATGTAACGTAAGTAATGCTTGACAAGTGTGTAATGAAAGTGTAATTAATGGAGTAGAATACACAGGAAATGAATACACAGGAAATGAACTACTACTCACGTATTCACCTATCAACGACTGGCAATATCCTCCATCAACTAACGCTGGAGAAACTTACCTTTCCGATTACATTAACTTCCAATTACGGATTGTGGCATGGAAATATTGGTGGTAAGTTCCTGTGGGACCAAACTGCTGAGGCCATCGGTCCCTAGGCTTACACACTACTTAATCTAACTTTAACTAACTAACGCTAAGGAGAACACGCACACACATGCTCCAGGGAGGACTCTAACCTCCCACGGAGGGTGCCTCGTGTACTGCTGGCAAGGGGCCTCAGACATGACATGGAGAAAATATTTACTAGGCTGGGCTGCAGTTCATCCAATTCCATTGCAACGATATCACTAAGAAATTCTACAAGAAACAGAAAAAGCATTACGCTAGATAGTTACAGTCTTCACACACACATACACACATATAGAAAGCAGAAAAAAACCAAGTACTTAACGATCACAAATTCACCTCGAAGCTGTCCGCCACCATGCAAGGCATCAGTCATTCCTGTTAACTGCTTTAGCTTACTGTAAGTAGGGATGATGGGACATTCCCATGTTCAACAGAGGAAGAAGAAATAATCAATCGTATATGTAACGAACACACATAGACATGGAAAAGGAGCCCGTCTTACATTCAAGTGAGCAAGATTACTAGAGTCAAAGTAAGTCTGATGCACCATCATCGTAGCCATTAGCACACTGGTTCTTCATCGGTGGAACTGGACTGATATTGTTAATGCCTCTTCCCTCAGGTCTCAGACTGAAATTACTTTTCGCTCTGAAACGCCTCATACATATAGCAAAAAACATTGTTTTTGTTTATGTCAACCAATAGGAAAAGACTATGTTCATCTATAGTCACGTCGTTTTAGGCAGCATGATACCACCTTCTGGTGGCGCAAAGCAATGCAATCTTACCCTGCTTCTGCCAGTATTCACATACATTATACACTACTGGCCATTAAAGCTGCTACACCACGAAGATGACGTGCCACAGACGCGAAATTTAACCGACAGGAAGAGGATACTGCGATATGCAAATGATTAGCTTTTCAGAGCATTTACACAAGGTTGGCGCCGGTGGCGACACCTTCGACATGCTGACATGAGGAAAGTTTCCAACCGATTTCTCATACACAAACAGCAGTTGATCGGCGTTGCCTGGTGAAACGTTGTTGTGATGCCTCTTGTAAGGAGGATACATGCGTATCATCACGTTTCCGACTTTGATAAAGGTCGGATTGTAGCCTATCGCGATTGCGGTTTATCGTATCGCGACATTGCTGCTCGCGTTGGTCGAGATCGAATGACTGTTAGCAGAATATGGAATCGGTGGGTTCAGGAGGGTAATACGGAACGCCGTCCTGGATCCCAACGGCTCGTATCAGTAGCAGTCGGGATGACAGGCATCTTATCCGAATGGCTGTAACGGATCGTATAGCCACGTCTCGATCCCTGAGTCAACAGACGTGAACGTTTGCAAGACAACAACCATCTGCACGAATAGTTCGACGACGTCTGGAGCAGCATGGACTATCAGCTCGGAGACCATGGCTGCGGTTACCCTTGACGCTGCATCACAGACAGGAGCTCCTGCGATGGTGTACTCAACGACGAACCTGGGTGCAAGAATGGCAAAACGTCATTTTTTCGGATGAATCCAGGTTCTGTTTACAGCATCATGATGGTCGCATCCGTGTTTGGCGATATCGCGGTGAACGCAGATTGGAAGCGTGTGTTCGTCATCGCCATACTGGCGTATCACCCGACGTGATGGTATGGGGTCTCGGTAACGTCTCGGTCACCTCTTGTTCGCATTGACGGCACGTTGAACAGTGGACGTTACATTTCAGATGTGTTACGACCTGTGGCTCTACCCTTCATGGGATCCCTGCGAAACCCTACATTTCAGCTGGATAATGGACGACCGCATGTTGCAGGTCATGTACGGGCCTTTCTGGATACAGAAAATGTTCGACTGCTGCCCTGGGAAGCACATTCTCCAGATCTCTCACCAACTGAAAACGTTTGGTCAATGGTGGCAGAGCAGCTGGCTCGTCACAATACGCCAGCCACTTCCCTTGATGAACTGTGGCATCGTGCCGAAGCTGCATGGGCAGCTGTAAATGTACACGCCATCCAAGCTCTGTTTGATTCAATGCCCAGGCGTATCAAGGCCGTTATTACGGCCAGAGGTGGTTGTTCTGGGTACTGATTTCTCAGGATCTATGCACCCAAATTGCGTGAAAATGTTTTTCCAGTTCAAAACCACGACCAAATTGCCCAGAATAAGCTAACCGCAGTGTGGTTGTCTTGGTTCAAATGGCTCTGAGCACTATGGGACTCAACTGCTGAGGTCATTAGTTCCCTAGAACTTAGAACTAGTTAAACCTAACTAACCTAAGGACATCACAAACATCCATGCCCGAGGCAGGATTCGAACCTGCGACCGTAGCGGTCTTGCGGTTCCAGACTGCAGCGCCTTTAACCGCACGGCCACTTCGGCCAGCGAAAATGTAATCACATTTCAGTTCTAGTATAACATATTTGTCCAATGAATACCCGCTTATCATCTGCATTTCTTCTTGGTGTAGCAATTTTAATGGCCAGTAGTGTATTTCGTTGGAAATGTGCCTACTACACATCATGTGGGTAGCGGTGGAGAGCAAAAGTTGAGAAAACAAAATAATATATTTCCAGCACCCTGCAGCTACCCTTTAATGACGAAAGACTACCCACCTGCAAAAGATACGCCCTCAGCCACCTCTATCTGCCACTCACACCCATTTCAAGTCTGTTATCTGCAGGGTACTGCCCATGTTAAGCAGTCGTGGGCCCTTGGGTACTGGCCACTGTGTGCTGCAGTGAACAACAATGCAACTGTGTGTGTGTCTAGAAAAGTACGGGTTCATAATTGCCACACATGGATGTAGTTATGGAAGAGGACAGCAAGGTCATGTGTGTCAGTTGTCGCTCAGAGCTATCACTGTGTACCCAATCTCAGCAAATGGTAATGGAAGGCAGACAGTGAGAATAATTTTTTACTTCTCCTTAGAGCTGCTCAATGTCCAGCAGAGGCAGCTGCCCCTGCGCCCAGCATGCCTACGCTCCTGTCAAGCCCTTCCACGGCTCTTTTCCACATCGATTAAAACACATCATTTTCTCTCATTCGTTGCAGAGTGATATTTGTGAACGATGCAGGTTTGTATCTTATTTTAACACATATCTGAGGCTGCTAACATATGGATTCAGATGGGTACAGATCCATATGCTAGCAGCCACAGATATGTGTTAGTTGTGTAACAGGATCCACAGTTTGATTATTGTGCTTATGCTAGGTAACAAGTAACAAAAAGACCACTATCTATGAAAACAGTAACTTCTGTTATTCGGGGGACAGTAAGAAATATTTTACTAATGAATACTTTTCCATGTCAGTTAGAAAAGTAATTGGCAAAAGAAAGAATAAACCTATTCCAAATTTATAATTTTGCAGTGAACTTTACTGTCATCTCATGTCAGATAGGAAAACGTTTGAAAAGTGAGGCTGAATCTATGCTTAATTGTATATTCCTAAAGTACACTTTAATAGTAATATTAATGAAACCATTTAGTTTGACCAAGCCTTGAAGACAAAAGTGTATGTCATTTTCTGTTGTCTTTATGTAAGTAGCCTTGTTCTCCTATAGCTGTTAGCACTTTCTTTAACGTCAACATCAGCTATTGACAGAGTTCATTGCAATCTCATGTGATAAAATATAGGCTGTGTCTGTCCATTTAAGTTACTCAAATCTATTTCCTTGAACAAGAATGTTACTTATTCTTGTGCCTAATTAGGATGGCGATCTTTTTCTTTATCCTTTGAAGAGTGTGGATAGGTAACATATTGTTTGTTACTGTTTAAATATTTACGTAATTGTGACTTTCACTTCCGATAAGCCACCTCCGTTAGGTACATCACAGTCAACACAACAAAATTCCTTCCAGAGGGTAACACTGCACTGTTGCTTTATACCATAATTACTTTAACAAGATAGTTTCATTGTACGATCTGCCTCCAACTTTAAGGTCATGGTATAGCAGTAGCGGCCGGTAGTGTTATACGTGACATTTCCGTGAGAGGACTACTTGTTCTGGTGGGGAATTGTACGTAATAAACCAAATTTGGTATTTGATTGCACAAGTTACGTAAATGCAGTTACAGTGTTATAAGTTCCTCAAACTTTATTATTATTTCCATGTATTACATACATACATCCTGAATCTAAGCTTTGATTACTATAGTAGATCAGTATTTCGTATTATTAAGATAGGAGAAAAATATAAATGAGTGGCATCAATGATAAGTGTTCATGAAGCTAATTTTTGTGAACAGAAAGCTTTATTTGATGTAGCTAAACTCAACACAACTTTGCATGATGCGCTAACATTGCAACACAACCCACATCTAACATGACCTATGCTTTTATTACGCATATTCAGCGTGTAATAGCTGTAAGTACAAATATCTCTATTTGTCACTGAGGATGGTGTATTGAACAACACCACACGAGTAGTTACTTATTTGCAAACTAATAGTTACAGCAATTACAAATCACATGGTTTTAGGCTAGATAGTACATCCAAGTAAATACTGGATAGTAGGCCAGGTGTGGCGGTGTGGACGCACAAGAGCTAGTCCATACTGACGGGTATAGTCCACTTGGGGGTGTGCTTATGATATTGCAGAAAACTCAGGTCATAAAGTGTGTGATGAATTTGCGGGAAGGCTAGTCGATGCAGAGAAAAAACAGCAACACACTGATGTGCGTTCATATTAACCCTCGTTCATGTTAACCCTCATTACCCAAGGGGAGGGAAGGTACTTCATGCCCACCCCAGAAAACCTCCAACAAAATATGAATTTCGTTACTTATTTTTGACTTATATTAACAACATATTTTTTAAATAGGTAGTGATATCGAAGTAAGTTCCTGAACGTGAAAATATTGAATATGACATTCATTGGGAAAAGTGATGTTTACTATTAAGACTTAAATTTTTGGGCTGAGTTTAACTGAAAAATTCAAAACATTCCTGGAGTATGGTACAACACTTCATTAAAAGCATTAACTACTGTTTTCAGAATTTTGAAATATAAATAACAGACTAAATTACAATACATTCGAAATATGGACATCTAGTAACCCCCTCCCCCCCCCAACTTCATACTGCAAAGGTTAGGGTATCACATATAAAAATATCTAGAGCTACACCCATTACGTCCTGTATAAAGTTTGGTTCTGATGTGTGTTTACAGAGCTCTTACGAGGTATACAATTTGGAAGAAGTTTATTTTTTGGATACTGTGACTAACCTGTGAATCTGTATCACAGTTGGATGATAAATAAAGCAACCCACACCTTTTCATATGCTAATGACACAGAATATGCTCCAGATACAAGATGCTAACAATATTCTGAATACTGGTCAATATTTAGGTTTTCTGTGATTGCCCTAAATCACTTTAGGCAAATGACAGGATGGTTCCTTTGAAAGGGTAAAGCTGACTTCCTTTCTCATCCTTGCCTAATCCGATGGGACCAGTGACCCCGTTGTTGTTGGGTCCTCTCCCCCAAATCAACCAATACTGATCAACTGCGGATAGCAAAGTTTAGAACCAGGAAGTAAGTATCTCATATTAAACACACATAGCTCAGTTACAGTATTTGTAGGTGTCAGTTACTTGCAGGGGTTCCACGCAAAACCTCCCCCACATAACGATCTACTATCCTAAATTCCATATTTTTTATCGTTATTGTACATTTTACATAATTATTTCAAGCTTTTGGAAACTTACCTACAAAATTTTGTCAAACAACAAAAAACAATTTCTCTGCATCATAGCCACCCCAATGCTGGGATACGTACTTGGCTCGCTACAGGGCATCATGGCACAATTTTGATGAAGATCGCATGTCTCCTGCTTGGAAGCACAACGCAACGAAAGAGAAATCATTATGTTACATATTAAGCGACTATTCCATAACATCTGAAATTCATCTACATGTGCGTCATATTTCAGTTGTATCTGACCCGCTGACAAAAACAACAAAATCGGTTGTACCTGCGACAGAAATTTGTACCTTGTGGACCATATCAAGAACATAATAGGCTATGTTTTATTATGAGTGGCGTTCAATAAGTAATGCAACAATTTTCTTCCTTAAAGCTGGTTAGTTTGATTCAGGATTCCAGTACATCTTATTATTCTCCACTATTTTAGCTAAAAACTCTATTTTTCAACATAATTTACGTTCAGTTAGATTGCCTTACGCCACGTAACAGTGAGGGCCTCTATTGCTGAATCATACCACTCTATTGGTCGACGTCGGAGCCAATGTCTTGCTACTTGAAGCACCACCACATCATCCACGTTCTGCTTCCTGCGGAGTTCATCCTTCATTGGGCCAAACAGATAGTGGTCAGAAGGTGCGAGATCCGGGCTGCAGAATAGAAGAGGAAGAACTGGCCAGTTAATGTTTTTGAGCGCCTCTTGTGTGTGCAGAACTGTGTGGAGCGTTGTGTTGTCATGAGAAGGAGAAGTCAGTTTAATTTTTGTGGCGACGAACACACTGAAGTTGTTTTTTCAGTTTCCTGAGAGTATCACAATACACTTCTTTGAGTTAATCATCGCACCATGAAGGAGAACATCAAACAGAATAACCCGTTCAGGATCCCAGAAGACCGTCATCACGACTTGACCAGCTGAGGGTGCAGCTTTGAACTTTTTCTTCGGAGGAGGACTGGTGTGGCGCCACCCAATGGATTGCCGGTTTGTTTCAGGTTCTAAGTGGTGAACGCATGTTACACAAAAAATTGTCACGATCAGCCTCGTCATGACGATCAAGCATTCCCTTCATCACTCTTAATTGGTCTTCCGTTAGGCGGCTTGGAACACACAGGGCCTGCACCTTTGTATATCTCAACTGGCGGACGAATTGGAGGCAGCACTCACAGCAGAGGCGTCCAGTTGAGCAGTGAGGTGTTTCATTGTGATCCGTCGATCACCTCAAATGAGAGAGTCCGCACGATCCAATACTGCAGGAGTCACTGCTGTGTTTGTGGCCTGACAGCACGCGGGAGATCTGACAGGTTTGCATGATCTTATTGCGAAGACGACAGACGCCTTTCACAATGATTCACTGCGCTTTTGTTCACTACCAGGTCTCCATGAATATTGTGCAAGTACCTGTAAATATCTGTGATGCTTTGGTTTTCCGCCAAAAGAAATTTAATGACAGCTCTCTGCCTTGAACGCACGTCTGTTACAGACACAAAAAAATGTTCAAATGTGTGTGAAATCTTATGGGACTTAACTGCTAAGGTCAGCAGTCCCTAAGCTTACACACTACTTAATCTAAATTATCCTAAGACAAACACACACAACCAGGCCCGAGGGAGGACTCGAACCTCCGCCGGGACCAGCCTCACAGTCTTACAGACACTATTTTGAAGGCTATGTATAGAACCACCTCGTTTGGCAACTTAATAAAACTATAGGGACTGAAGCGGGAATATTCCACGATGTCCTACAATAAATCACGCATGTTTTCAACCGAAAATGGTCGAGAAAACTAATATGTTGCATTTATTATTAAGCGCTCCCCTTACAGATGTGTTCGTGATCGACCTCCACATCGACTGTAAATTACGGTGTCTGTCTTCAACAGGCGAAAAGTGAGGCCAGCACAAGCTGCTGTGTGCCGAACAGATTAAAGTTATTTACAAAATTTTACCCCTCCACGGTGCTCTCCAGACTCATTTAGGCTGCCTGCGCTGTATCCCCTACGAACGGCGCTTGGGCTCGAAGTTGGCAAGATTCTAAAGGCTCTACAGGACTTACGTAGAGTCGCAAATCAGTTGCAAAGACCAACTGTCTAGTGTAAGTGTCATGTAAAAGGTATTGCTAGCGTTTTTGTTTTGTGGAGAAGACTGCGATGATGAGTTCAATGACAGTGATACAGGAACGCCAGGTGGCGTAAGCGACGGTGAAGAAGTTCTGACTGCTGACATTTGATCTAGCTGTTAATTGTCATGCAGGTAGGAGTAAATTTGTCGTTACAGTGTTATAATGTGTTCAAAACTCGCCTTGTACCTCCTCCAAATTGATTTGACATCTCTCACATTCTTTTTTGATAGTGGGATATCAATAATGGTAATTAATGAGACGAGAAAATCTGCCGAACAGTTTGTAACGCCATGTGGGTGTACACTGGAAAGAGTGCACAAATGTATACAAATCAACAACTGAGATTTTGTATTTTTTGTTCACAGTGTCATTCCTAGAGGCATAGTTCAGAACCACATTCTAAAATGTATAATTCAAGAAAAAATTCTGGAAAAATCGTTTTTCCGAAATGTAATGTGTTTGCATACGCCCCTCTAATGAATTCCTTCATGAGACTATCACAACAAATCAAATCTACTGTGCTTATTACGGTATATTGATATTACTAGTTAACAGATGTAAACTTTTTTTTGCATCTGGTATGTAAATGAGTGGATGTACCTAATTTTGGGGTGTTGAATACACTGGTAAAATCAGTTTTTCTCTATGATGTCACATTTCCTAGATACACAGCAGAATAAAAAATGGTAATAGCGAAAATTGGCACAATTAAGTCAAACAAAAATACATATTCAGAACGTTTGAAATCAATACTACTTTGTATGTATAAATGGGCATGACGCCAATGAAAGGTCCAAATTAGTTCAGAAGATATTTTCATCTTCAATCGTCTTTAGTTTTTGGAAAATGAGACGACGGAGCTCTTCTTTCGTATGCCATTTCATCACTCTCTCTAACAAGACCCCAGCAGTAGTCACCCTTCATCAAAGGGTTCCAGTGGCCTTGGCAACAGTGTTCCATGGTAAGAATGTCTTGGTGAAAGCGTTCACCATGCTCATCGCTTTCGGCTCCCAAATTTTCCGGGAAGAAATCGAGGTGAGAATGTAAAAAGTGAATTTTAAGCGACATTGTACACCCCATGTTCTTATAGTTGTTGAACAGATCATTTCGAATGGTAAGACAGTTTTTGTCTTTTCTGTTACACAAAAGGCCCTTCATAACTGCTTTAAAAGAAGACCAAGCAGATAATTGGATATTTGTGAGTTTGGTATCAAGGGTTGTATCTTTCAGCAATTTTCTTATTTGTGGTCCAACAAATATACCCTCTTTCAGCTTTGCCTCACTTAATTCGGGAAACTTTTCTTTTAAGTGATTGAACGCCTCACCAACTTTATCCAGAGCTTTTACAAACTTCTTGATAAGGCCCACCTTGATGTGAAGGTGACGAAAAATTATTTTATAGGGCTCAACTAAAGGGGTATTGTTCACATTTACGTTTCCACGAACATATGACTTCGCCGGCCGCTTCAGTTTGGAACCGCGCGACCGCTACGGTCGCAGTTTCGAATCCTGCCTCGGGCATGGATGTGTGTGATGTCCTTAGGTTAGTTAGGTTTAAGTAGTTCTAAGTTCTTGGGGACTGATTACCTCAGATGTTAAGTCCCATAGTGCTCAGAGCCATTTGAACCATTTTGAATATATGACTTCATTATAGGCCACTCCTTGACTGTATAGTGGTTCCTGGTGTCACGGCTGTCCCAAAGCCACAAAAAGCAGCCGTATTTCGTGAATCCAGCCTGCAAACCTGTAAGGAGTGCAACAACTTTTAAATCACAGCAAAGCTGCCATTCATAATCCTTAATTTGATTGTCTCTAGCAGCAAAGCCATGGTTTCCTAAGTTTCTTTCATGTCTACTGCGTAGGCCAAAGGTACAGATGAAAATGCATTGCCATTATGCAGTGGTACTACTTTAAAGCTGGTTTTACTGGAGTCAATAAATAGTCTCCACTCCTGTGGATTATGTTGTAGATCTCACTGCATTATCAGACCATTGACATCTCTGTCTATTTATCTATCTATCTATCTTTGTATATCCGGATCCCGCTCCAGCTACTGCCGGGTCCAGGTGCTGACGAGTCCTCTCCATTTGGCTCAGTCCTCCCACCACTTTTCTTCCTCCACTTGCTGCCAGGTCACACTTCTATCTTCCACAGATATTCTCACTCGCATTTTCCACCGTGTCCTTGGGCGCCCTCTAAGTCTTTCCCATCCAACTTCATTTCTTCCATAATTTTGGGGAGTCTCTGCCCATGCTTCCTCTTAACATGCCCAACCATCTTAATCTCTTTTATTCAGCTTCTTCTCCTATACTTTCTTGTTTAAGATCCTTTCTAATCTCTACATTCCTTACTCTATCCATTCTTGTTTTTCCCTTAAATTCTTTGAGAAATTTCATTTCCCCTGCTTGCAGTCTGCTCTGGTTCCTTTCTGTCATTGTCCATGTTTCTCCACCATAGGTGACAATAGAGTTTAAAAGGTTCAAATGGCTCTGAGCACTATGCGACTTAACTTGTCAGGTCATCAGTCGCCTAGAACTTAGAACTAATTAAACCCAACTAACCAAAGGACATATCCAAATACTGAGCGAAGGAAGCACCTCCTCATCTGAAACAGGAAATTTTTGTCCCTGGAACTAGAAGGTTCTGTCGTTTCAGTCTCGACCCTAAGAGTTAAGCTTGCTGTTTCGAAAGTTTTAGATCACGAACCAAATCATTCATTTCCTTTTGATTAAAGAGCTGAGACGAAGTGTCATGATACTGAGGGCAGTACTCTTCTATATATTCAATGCTTCCTGTTTCACTTAAAATGGTGTCTGTTCCGTGGCTTTCAAGTTACAGACAGCAATAGGCAACCCCTCATCTTGGGGCACAGGTAAATGCACTGAAAGTATTTTTGGGTAACCTATTTTATGTCTAGTTACGCTTGAATGTCTCGAAATATTTGTAAGGCAGAAGTAACAATCTGAATAATAGTCATTAGGCTCACACCGTACAATCGGAACAGCGATTGGCATGGCTCCGCGTTGTCCTTTCAATCACTCGGTAAAGGTTGTAGTACAGGTTATTCAGGCAATACGAGGTACAAAATTTTTATCTTGTTCAGCAACAGGATAATCAAAATACAATTCATATGCCTTTTTAAACAAATCAGTGGTTGGTTTTCTTTGGGTTTTTGGGGTAAATTTCCCACACTCATAACAAAAGTTGTCGGGGTGGTTTGGACAAATGGTTCAAATGGCTCTGAGCACTATGCGACTTAACTTCTGAGGTCATCAGTCGCTTAGAACTTAGAACTAATTAAACCTAACTAACCTAATGACATCACACACATCCATGCCCAAGGCAGGATTCGAACCTGGGACCGTAGCGGTCGCTCGGTTCCAGACTGTAGCGCCCAGAACCGCACGGCCACTCCGGCCGGCTGTGGTTTGGACAGTAGGGAGATTTACTAGTTGCCATTTGTCTTAGTGTAAGTCTCAAACACAAAAAGTTTACACTGCTTTGCGCAGGAAACACTCACTGAGGATCTCTTTCACACCACTGGATTACCACACCAACCGTTTACTGACGATTTGTAGATCTTCTATCTCTCCTCTGCAAATGAAAAACAAACAATTAAACATCAAAACAGAAGAACAGCAAAAAGCGAAATCCTGAATATGAATAATGAAAAAAAACCTTTAAAAACTTCTAAACTTAAAAATGGCACGTGCTAGATCATTTTGAAAGGTATATTCGGGTTCTACACACCAAAATACATACTAGTTGATGTATCACATTTTAGAAGCAAAATGGCTGTTGACGTGTAATTATTGTTTCGTGTTTCACGAAACGCTTACGGAAGAAAAATTGTGTTTCATTCTATTGCTATGAGAAGGTCCCAACGTAACGATTACCAGTACACCGAAATGTTACACGAAACTGAGGAAGACAGGACTATACAACTTGAAGACATAACGTGCTTCTTTTCACATTATACATCACCGGTGCAAAAAGCTTCGTACTGATGGCAGCTGACAATTGTAACAATGACTTGATCTGTGGAATGTTCGCGGAAATGTGTCAGACTACGTCGCGCTGCAAGGAAGTGCCGCGAGGCACGGGGATAAATACACGAGTGGGATCAGATAGAGGCACCCGGCCAAGGGGCTAAAACGCTGACGGGAAAAAATCGAAGAAGCGGTTGTGCAACGTAAATGAAAGTTGCTATGTGTGTTTCTACATCAGAAAGATATTGTGTATTCAAATTTAGCGCAAATCAGGTAAGAGTGGCGAAAGTAGCGCCACTATAAGGATGCAAATTTGGTTAGCTTTAAATACGGGTTGTACCAGTCCTGAGCAAAGGTTAACTCTGAGACTGGACAATGTTAGTTGATGTTAATCAAGACTGCTTGTAAGAGCACAACGACGCCATTATCAAAACCACACTGAGTTCGAACGAGGTCGTGTAACAGAGCTACTAGAAACTGGATGTTCCTTCTGCGATACAGCAGAAAAAGTCTGCAGGATTGTAACAACTATACATATTACTGTCAGCGGTTGTCACGAGAATGAACAGCAGCAAGAAAACGGCGCTACGGCGCTTCGGACGGCCGCATGGCTCTGCCGAGAGTGGAGGCCATCGCTTCCGCGTATGGCTCTGGCGCATCATACAGCATCTGCAAGAACGAGTTCAGCAGCAGCTGGTACCGCAGTGACACAATGAACTGTTAAAAATAGGTTGTCTCAAGGAAAACTCCAAGCCAGACACTATGTAGCGCGCATTCCACTGACCCCCAAACTGCCACCATTTGCGACTTAGTGGTGCCAAGCGACAGCTCACTGGATCCGACCCTGATTGCAAATTTGTACGTCACTCTGGTGATTCGATCTGTTGTGCTGCCATTTATGAACAGCATTCCAGGGGGTGTTTTGCAACAGGCTAATGCTCGCCCAGATACCGCTGTTGTGACTCAACAGGCTCTACAGAGTGTCGACATGTTGCCTTGCCCTACTCGATCACCAGATCTGCCTCGAATCTACCGCGTATGGGACGCCATCGGACGACAACTCCAGCTTCATCCACAAGCAGCATTAACTGTCACTATTTTGAAAAAAATATGTCACTGGTACGAAAAGTGGCAGTTGAACCTAAATAACGAAAAGTGTGAGAGGTCATCCACATGAGTGCTAAAAGGAACTTGTTAAACTTGTTACACGATAAATCAGTCTACTCTAAAAGCAGTAAATTCAACTAAATACCTAGGTATTACAATTACGAACAACTTAAGGACACATAGAGAATGTTGTGGGGAAGGCTAACCAAAGACTGCGTTTTATTGGCAGGACACTTAGAAAATGTAACAGACCTACTAAGGAGACTGCCTACACTACGCTTGTCCGTCCTCTTTTAGAATACTGCTGCGCGGTGTGGGATCCTTATTAGACAGGACTGACGGAGTACAATGAAAAAGTTCAAAGAAAGGCAGTATGTCTTGTATTATCGCGAAAGAGAGTGTCACAGAAATGATACAGGATTTTGACTGGAAGTCATTAAAAGAAAGGCGTTTTTCGTTGCGACGGAATATTCTCACGAAATTCCAATCACCACCTTTCTCCTCCGAATGCGAAAATAATTTGTTGACACCGACCTACATAGGGAGGAACGATCACCACGATAAAATAAGGGGAATCAGAGCTCGTACGGAAAGATATAGGTGTTCATTCATTCCGCGCGCTGTACGAGATTCGAATAATAGACAATTGTGAAGGTGGTTCGATGAACCCTCTGCCAGGCACTTAAATGTGACTTGTAGAGTGTCCATGTAGATGTAGATGATGTAGATGTATTGACCCACCAAGTGCAACAGACATGGAACTCCATCCCACAAATTGACGTACTGCACCTGCACAAGCCAATGAATGCACGTTTGTATCCTTTCATTCGAAATTCTGGTGGTTACACCATTTATTAATGTACAAACATTTCACATTTGCAATCCCTCATTTCAAGCTTACATTAACCTGAGATGTTGAAATGTTAACCAGTTAAAGATGTTACCTAGACAAATGTATTCTCCAAATTTGATTACTCTACGTTAATTATTTTTTGGTTCTGAGGCTTTTAATCCGTCAGTGTATTTTCGGATGAAAGACTTTCGGGTGCTGATGCGGACAAGAGCCTAGCGGTTGCAGTGCGTATGTCGACAGCATGCAGATGTGAAGCTATGTCCATAGATGCGATGCGGTGTCAAATGTTGCGCAGAGTTTCCTGGGAGACTGGAAATCTGTTCGTGGAATTCTGCTCCAGGAGAGATCGCGGAAATGGAAGTGAGGTTAGGCAGTCTAAGGAAGCACACGAGTAAGCCGCGTAGAGCACTCGGCGCAGACAGGTCGCTGCTGCAGCGCCAGCCGCCGCGCGCCCCCGGCGCTGGAGCCGCTCAGCCGCCATCAATCAGCGTCGGTGGCAGCCGCAGAGGCGGCATGCGTCACGGCCTGCGAACGCACTCTAAACGCCTGTTAGGCGCCGGCCGCCTCACTGGAGGCGCCGCATTGAGCAGTGAGCGCACTTCGGACTGCGGCTGCCCTTCTTCGGTTGACTTACTCGTCAGACAGCACCTTTCCCGACGGCTACAACCAAACCGGGAATGTTCGTCTATACGTACATTGTGCAATTACATTAATGTGACCACTGTCTATGTCTGACGCAGCGTACTGTAATCGCTCATGGTCGCTCGGGATTAGCCGAGCGGTCTCAGGGGCTGCAGTCATGGACTGTGCTGCTGATCCCGGAGGAGGTTCGAGTCCTCCTTCGCGCATGGGTGTGTGTTTTTGTCCTTAGGACAATTTAGGTTAAGTAATGTGTAAGCTTAGGGACTGATGACCTTAGCAGTTAAGTCCCATTAGATTTGACACACATTTGAACATTTCTTTTCAGCCATGCGGTCTGGGGCACCTTGCACGGTTCGCGCGATTCCCAGCGTCCCAGCGTCGGAGGTTCGAGTTCTCCCTCGGGCATGGGTGAGTGTGTTGCCCACAGTGTACATTAGTTTAAGTTACATTAAGTAGTGTGTAAGCCTAGGGACCGATGACCTCAGCAGATTCGTCCCGTAGTCCTCACCACAAATTTCCAAATTAATCACTCATACACGGCAGGAAGCAGCACTAGCTTTAGAGGGTACATAAAGCGTGATGAGGAGAGGAGGGGGGGGGGGGGGAGGAAGGGAAACGCGGAAAACAGTGCAGCTGTAATGCGGGAACGAAGCGATTTATCTGACAAAGTAAATACGACTCTGCAATAGGTGCCTGGTTCATGCATCAGCGCTGAGAGCTGCTCGTAGCACGCCAATACCGCAGCTGGACGTCCATCGAGTGGTGACAGGTGGCTTTCTCTGATGGTCTACGTAGTCTGCAATTTGCCGAATTGGTGGCAGATAAACGAATTACATTGCAGAGAAAACAAGAAACCAGTGGTCCTGCATTTATTAATCCATTTTTCCGCATTTCGACGTTATCCATCTTAAGAATCCCGGCCTCTATAAAAACCAGAGGAATACGTAATTACATGGTTGACTTGCAACGAAGATGCTCATACAACAATTTAATCCCCTGGTATTTATATGAATCATGATTCTGAATACTGGTTTCTAGGTTTCTCTGCACTGCAGTTTCTTCCTCTGAGACTATTTCAGCAAACTGCAGATTACGTAAATTATTTACGAGGGTCACCTTCGTCCCGGGTGCCTTTATGGCACACCTTTGTAGTTTTCAGATGACTCGCGTTTTATGCTCCATAGGACAGACGGCCGTTGGCGTGTACGGCATGAAACGCCTGAAAGGAAACATTTTGTAAGAATCTTCGGAAGGGTCGAGGCCGGAGGGCGTTCCCTGGGTGATATCATTGTTTTGAAAGGTATAATCGATCAACATGAGTGTGCAGCTATCCATGGGAACCATATCCTCGGAACGATGGCATCCAACAGCAGGACGTCGCAACGTGTCACATAATTTGCAGCGTGTGCGTCTGCACATCCCTGTCGGTATCTTTCAGAACGCCCTTCACTCTCTGCACGTCTCGCTGCGGTCCGTAACGCAAAAACTGGTTATTCAGACTTTTGACAAGTAGTCACATTAATATGACTCGACAGTGTAACATTCTGTAATCTACTCTTAAATTAAAAGCAATTGGGATATATACAAGCACCATCACATTTTCGCACAAATGTAATACATGCAGTCTCGAAGACAGCATTGGCAAATACGTCCAAAAACTGGCGCACAATCATCTTGACAGCTGACGCGGCCAGATAGTTGGCTAGGGCGAGGTACAGATGGATGGGAAGGAATATTGAGAATCGATGATCAGTCTTGGTGTAGGAAACTCAAATGCAAGAGCAAAGCAGCTATGAAGTCGCACTTGATAATTAGAGCTACACTTAAGAGATTCAAAACACTTGCATTTCTGGAAATGCAATGCGCTCGCAAAATTAAAATACTGCAAGATATTTAAAATTCTCAGCAAAATAAGCATAAGCTACTAGGAGTCACACGAAAGAAATGAAAAATCGGAGGATGTTCTACAGGAAGAAAAAGTGCTCTCATCATCAGGTTGTAAAACTTAGCTCATGAGATTAAAACTCCAAAAAGTCTACCAACACATTTGCCGTTCACAAGATAAAATGGAATACAGTCACACTGAACGGTGCGTCCTAGTCTTGAATTAAAATCGAGGGCTTCTGTTAGTGGATGTCCGATGACCGTCTGACCAGGAATCGGCCTGCTGATCTGTCGCGTGTGGTATGTGGTATGCGGTGTGAGTTGGGACGTCCGCTGAGAGAAGTCGTCGATTTCAATGCAAGACTGTAATATAAGAAACAAATAATTGAGGATTTCGATGTAAGTGCTGCTCTGAGATAAAGTGGTTCACCTGCGAGGTGAAGTCGTGGCAGTCCGCATCAAACCAAATGTCTCAAAAATCAAAGCTAGCATACTCTGGAAAGCGATGCTTACAGTGAACTGCTACTACCTCTCATTTCCACGTATGAATGGAACTCGACCTCTCGGACTGTCATGCGTTGTTTTTATTTCTCTTCGAAAAGATTTACCACGGTTTCTTTCTAACGTCTCGAATACTGTTTTCTGGACTTGCTTATTGGTTAATAACGCAATATCATATTCACTCGGAAAGTTTCTTAATGACCGCATCGGCAACACTTCCAGAGTTTCAGTGGTCGCCTCCACAAACCCGGTAAGATGAAAATAAACACTAGAGCAGTATCCAAGATAAGGTTGCTCCAAGATTTTATAGTTGGTGTAATGGACCCGTTTATCATTCTACAAAGGTCAACCTCATGTTGACGATTACAAAGGGAATCTGCACCGAAGTTTTGTTGTGCAAAAATGGTGAGCAGTTGCAGCCAGTAATTCCACTCATCATCCAATATGGTACGTCTAGGCTGGATTTAATGATACAGGGGTATGCTGAAAAGCAATGCCCCCGTATTTTTATGCACTTTTAAGACTTTTTAAATAATACAAACATTATTAAAATTTTACATCTTTATTCATCAAGTCTACGTATTTATTTCTGAATGTAGTCACGTTGGCGTCGAACGCATTTCTCCCACCGAGAGTTTGTTGATACTGTGTTGATTACGTGTTTCACTATTTAAACGAAGCCACAACCCACCTCTACTTGCACCACTTCAACATTATCAAAGTGGAGTACTCAAAGACTTTCTTTAAACTTAGGAAACAGATGAAAATCGGATAGGACCAAGCCGGGACTGTATGGAAGACGGTAGATCACAGTGAATCCAAGGAGTTGGATTCTAGCAGATGTCGCACTGTTCATGTGTGGTCTGGCATTGTCATGCTCAATGAGAGTGTCTTGTATGTGCGGACAAATCCCTCGAATTCAAAACTCAATTACAGCACGCTGTTTCTCAAGTAACTACATCGTTACATTATAACCACCATGTTACACGCTAGAATTCGGAGCCTTCTAGAAGTAGAAGGCTGAAAATATGTAGACGTGGAGGAAAAATATACAGAATATTAATAACGTTAGCTCTTTTTCTTAAAAGAAAAGCTTTAGGAGTTTTCGCATAAAAATTCGAAGGCATTACTTTCAGCACGTCCTCGGACTTCTATAAACGCTTCTGCATGGACTTACCACGAAAAGCGCACACTATTATATTAATGCGCGGCGTATACACTCAACTGTGATCAACTTTCTCTATCCACAGATGTTAGCTACGAGGAGCTAACGACTCTACTTTCAGCAAAAGTGCTGTAAGAAATCAGTTGCAAGCAGTGAGAGTTACCTTCTGTTCTGAAACCCCGCTCTTTAATAAATGGTCCCTGAGACTCTACAAACTCTCAACAACATAAAAATTTGTGAAGTTTGTCTTACTAAAGACTGTTTCGGTCTGTAGCCCTGAAATTAGAAGATATCACAACGGAGTTTTTGTCTGCTCTGATATGCAACCTATGTTCTCGTTCTGCGGTGAACTTGCCTTATAAGCTGAAAGAAAAAGTATTTTTACTTCTATTTACCATGTTTGTGCTGTTATAAGATTGCAGACGGTTATGGTTACAAGCTTGGACGCTATAGAGTGGAAATGCGAAAAATCATAGTCATGTCGATAAAAACAGTAAAACATCCTCGATTAAACTGAAATAGGTCGTTCGTTTTGTCAAATATGAGATTGCTATGGCAGTGAAATTAAAGCTCTGCGACAAAACGAACCAGTTAACTGGCTCAAAATCGACACCTCTGATTATCTCAGCCAAGTGAGGTGACTTCTTGCCACCATCTCTTCTGATGGAAAGCGCAAACTCGTAAATGGCCACTGACGTGTACCGATCCAATTACCTATTCCTGTCCTCGAATTACAGATTGAGATAACAGTGACACCTGACAGGGAGAACTAGAGTGTAAAAGTTGGCAAGTCAGGGAAATAGGACAAGAAACGCCTAATTTTCCCTACTAAAAGTGGAGACTGCTATCACACAAGCTTAAACACCATCTGAGACGAACGAAACGTCATGCTAAACTGGACAGTATGAATGAAACGGAAGCCTACAGAAAACCTGAAACAAGTTAATTCTCCAGCGTTCCTATCCACAAAAGCTCCCAGTTATATCACCAAAACTCTAGTCTGTAGTTGGTAAGCAGCAACACCTCGTCTGCGTCGAGGCCGCCGCCCGAATGCCGTGCTCAGAGTGCAGTGTATCTCCCTCTGGCCGAGATTCTTCAATGTTCGCGTCACTTCCAAAAAACTACCCTATGCTCAAAAGCGTGCAAAGGCGGCACCAATGGCAAAATTTCACCTCAAGACGCAAACGTCTACCAATATGTCTCTAACAGACTGGAGCTAATAACATCGCACCCAGCGTCACAAGAGGTCCGCACAATAGAAAATTACACTCCATCGAAACTAGCCCAAAGCCTCACCTGACAACAGTAAAGTGAAAAATAGTGGAGACTAGGCGTCTGCACTCGGTGCCGGAGAGTGGCGGGCCGGCCAATATCTTCGTTCCCACAGCTACAACCACTCCTGTTTAGTACGTAATGGCTCGCGACCAGGGTATCTCCTTGAAACCAGCCGACCTATACTGTGTCGGCTAGGATCCAACCCTGGTGACTTTGTGCCTCGGCTATCATCCGTAGTTGCACTAGAGGCCAGGATTCTTCGTAACCCATCTACGCCTCCTCCCCCTCCGGGCTTTGCAACAGAAGCTCAGCCCGCAAACACCTACAGTGTGAGGGCCTGGCCGCCACCTTCCACCACGGCCGAAGGCCACTGCTACACTCAGCATTAAGCTTCCACTAGTAAATCCATCGAATGCTTCCACATAATGTTAACCTTGTGGTACCACTGTTGATTCAGATCACAGTAATGACCGATTGTCAGTTACCGATATAGAGGACACAACCCTAAATGATACCAAAATATGAAACTGGTAATAAAATTAATCTGAGTGAAAGGAGGACTCTTAAATAAAATAGGTGTGTTAGGAATAGGATTGCAGATTATTTATTAGTGACTGAAATGAAATGTGTGGCGAGAGCTTCCCGGCGGATAGACCTGATCGACTGGTGAAATTAATTTGAGGTGACGCCACTTTGGCGACTTGGGAGACGACGAGAATGAAATGATGATGATGAAGACGACTGAAAAAGCCAGTCCCTGAGAGAAGAAAACCTCGAGCCCAGCCGGGAATCGAACCCAGGCCCACCGGCATGACAAGCTGGCGAACTGTCCACTCAACTACGGTGGCGGACTATAAGTTATCGAGGAAAGTGTACTTAAGAAAATTACAACAGTAATTACATAATTTGCCGAATAATAGATATGCCTATTAGGAGTAGTATGTTTTAAAATTGCTTAGTATTTCGAAGTAGACACATGAAAAAAAATTTTGCATCGCCCTGGTTCACAGAACGCATGAAGATAGACGTCGACTGTGGATGTTGTATCACAGACACACTCCCTTTGACTATTCAGAGATGTCACAAAATCCGACCAAATACGTAAACAACCATACATGTGCAGCGCCTAAGGCGGTACACGGCTCGCGTTGTTTGTAGTTCAACTACGCCTAGTTCATCGGTATCGGTAGGGGCAGGTATCATGCACAGTGGTCGAACACCGCTGCAAACCTTTGCTAGAGGTTATCACTACAGCATAGCAGTATTGCAGGAAGATTATTCCGGATCATGTCCACCCGTTTCGGGGTACAATAGGACGACAGTGGCCACCCACACAACACCGCTGAGGTCTCAGACACTCTGTAAAGTGAAGATATTGAACGTAAGAATGGCCTGCGCTTTCCCCGAACCTAAACCCTAAAGTGCGTCCATGGGATGCTCTTGGTACACGTGTTTGACAACTATTGCCCTCTCGCCGACAGGTTCAAGGACTGCAGACCGTCTTGAGGGAGGAGTGGGCTATATGTCCAAAGAACTCCTCAACGGTTTGGAAGTTAGCATGAATAACAAGTGCAAAATGTGCATTAGTGCCCGAGGGGCGCGTATTCCTTACTGAGAGTCCGATGTCGACCTTTATGTTCGGAGCCTCCTCTCCGTCAAACATGAGCGTTATTTGTTATTGTTTTCCTGCTTCCCCATGTGGTGAAATCTGTACTATTTTTTGTTATAAATGTATAACTCCATCTCTATTATGTATGTATTGCGTTTCATGTGGCCCATAATTCTCTGTAGTTAATCATGTCAACAACAGCTCTGTTCCTTAGCAACTCAACTGTCAAGCAGTGTATGCTATCTGTTCGCCACTGTAGTACCCTGCAGACTCAGCTGATAGATTTGCCCCGTTCAAATACAGAAAAGCTATTGTGAACAACAATGACGACTCCTAATTACCAAATATAAGGAAACGAATACTGCAATTAAAAAATGACAGGTGAGATAGAGGATAATAGCCTATTAAATAATGTCGATGAACCCCTAAGGGCAAATCTATACAGATGGCCCAATGCTCTTTTGGTAAGGTAGCATTTGCTGATCTATCGTGTTAAAACATCCTGTGAACTAACCTGCTCATAAAGGTTTTGCATCATATTATTTATCTGCCACCGTTTTTGAGCTTAGATTCATAGGAACATGGAATCAAATAATAAGACTTCCGAAAGTAAAATAGTAACTATACGAGGTTAGTCATAAGGTTTTAATCATCACCTCATGAAAACAAAGTCACATTATCGAATTTCTTTTTACATATACAGCCGTGGTACGCACTGAAATACCCGCGCCACGGTATGGTGGCACAAATGTAGAGGAGTGAAAATACATTGACGCAGCCTATTGATAAATGGGAGTATTGTGTGGTAATTCGTTTTTAGCAGCAGTGGAAATGTTACAGAGACGGTTAAAGGAGTCATACGGATTGGTCTGAACAGTTCCAACATTTCGACTGCTGGTAAAAAGAATTACTGCACGACACTCCACATTATCAATGAGCTACGCTATTTAGGTCCCTCTAGCGACACGCAGCGGTAATGTAGAGCGAAGATATCTGCATTCACATCTACATCTACATGAATATTCGGCCTGGCAGAGGATTCATCAACACCATTTTCACAATATTTCTCTACTGTTCGACCTTCTAAGACCGTGCAGGGGAAACAAACACTTGAATCTTTTTAGTAAAACGATCAATTCTCATTACGCAGGTGGGTGTCAACAAAATATTTTCTCAGTAACAGGAGAACGATGTAGATTGGAACTTCATGAAAAGATCTCTCAGCGCGGAAAAATGCATTTGTTTTAATGATTACCACCCCAACCCAAGAATCGTATCCGTAACACTGTCTCCCCTGTTTAGCGACAATATAAGACGAGCTACCGTCCTTTGAACTTTTTCGATGTCGTCCATCTATCCCATCCGGTAAGGACGCCATAATGCACAGCAGTACTCCAGCGGAGAACAGACACTCTCTTTAGTAGATCTGTTGCATGTTGCAAGCTTCCTACTTTCAGTTGTAATCAAGACTTTAATAAAAATGGAAAAAGTAATGTCAATCAGAACACTGGAAGGAGTTGTGGTCTAAATAACAATAGATTTATTCATTCTTAAAATCACAAGACAAAAAAATTGGTTACAGAATCGTCACACAAGCATTATTATTTGACAAAAGCTTTCATTAATACGCGGTCTATGGTGAACAAAGTGATCAGCTGAATACCATTACACAACACTAACCAGAACTAAACACTTTACGTGACTTCATGCATGTGAATCCGTGATATGGCGACAAAAACTACGCTACAATCAGGCATGTTTACTATCCCACAAAGCAAAATATGGTTCCAAAGAACAGGGCGCTGAGAAAATGGAGCCCTACGCCGTAGCAGCGAATACTTTACCCTCATGCTGGTCAGGGTGGCACACCACGATATGCTCGGCGACTGGAGTCACGGACGGCAACAATCTGTTGTTAATGGCGCTTGCCCGAAAAATGCAAATGAGTGGTCTCGTGTTTGGCTAATTCGGAACGCAGGTATTTCCCTGTGAGCCTCTGAAACCACGGTGGATTCCAGTGTGCAGGTGGACCCATTTGCTGGTCTGCCAAACTAATTTGACTCTATGCCACGACTATGTGTCACGAAATATATCAAATGTTTAGACGGCCGACTCAATACAAATAAGTACACCCGCGCATCACTTATTGTGTGTGCGATGCTAGAAGCAGTACATCTGTTGGTTCAGATGGTGACTGGCACAGACCTTAAGTGGCACGCTAGCAAAGGACACAAGTCTCACTGTTTAGGTAAAGACCCGCAGTTCTTTACCAGCAAAGTGCCAGTACAATAGTCCTCTTCTCTTCCTCTCAGCTTTCCTCGCCAGCTCGGTAGCTTAGCAAATTTACATCTAAGATTACTCCAACTTCAGTACAAGCCAGTCACGAGCTGGAGTGCGGCATTCGAAGCTGGTAGAGCCCCTTGCTCTGCATACACAGATTTGACCAATCAGCGACTTTAAAAATTAATTGGGATAAAAGAAAAAAAGATTCCGCTTTGCAGCATCTTTCCCACGTGTTTACGGCAAGTCTTTTGTTAAAAGCATGACCTGGATGGAATCACAGCCCTCCATAAAAAGATCGTTACCTCCCCTGTTGCTTCCATTTTGAACATTACAAAGAACGGCCATAAACTCACTAAAGGCCTCGTGCCTTCACGAATATATTTTGAACATTTGTCTGGACGTCTGGGCACCACTGAACTGTCCCACAGAAATTCGCAGAAAACACTCAGTCGTCTAATCGGCTTCCTCTCTAACAATGGCCCTTCTTCTGCTTTATTGCCAGTCATCAATGCTCTGCCCATAGCAGCTATGACTCCTCAGCAGCAGTCAGCCTATCTGGACGCAGCCAGTGGCATCCACCGTGTCTGCACAACGAGACTAAGGGACAGGACAGTCTGCAAATGTTTTCACCCAGGTTCCACCGAAATAACCCTCCTCTCGGCCCTCAGTAGCCATCAGCCTTTACTGCAGTTGTTTAAATCGGCACCCTCCTTCTTTGAATGCATGTAAATCTTACCACTATTCCTTCACTAGAGCACACAAGCAAGAGTGCTAACTACTGCCAACCATTTCATCATATGGATGAGGTCAGATCGTATCTAGGTATAGCAACCAAGTATTAAAGAGCAACTTCACTAAGGACATTACGCAGCATAACACCGTATCAGAAGTGAGAGTGCCCTGCAATCTCTCACAACCTCCCCTTTCCTCTCAGATTTATTCTTGAGGAGTGTCACCTTAAAATGGTTACCATGGCATGAAACAGAATAAATTGTCACATTTTAGTTGGGTCATTATCAAAGAAATAAACACGAATCAATCTTTGTTCACTATAAACCCCAGCACAACGTTATACCCTGTCTTTACCTCATTCAACCAGGGGTAATACATACTCTCTGCTGCATGCGTAAAAAATTAAAGTGAGAAATAAAAATGTGATGGGCATACCATTGGGTCATATTGTCGTACACCCAGACTTTAATGACAACTACTAAACGTTTACAGGGTCATGCAGACATTTATCTACTCATTCACCTAAAATTGGCCCCAGAGAAGGTTATTTTCCTGACCAGAGTATAAATGTGTTCTCTTGAGGATTCTCTGCCCCACGGAAAATTACTAGCCCTGCTCACTTATACACAAGGCTGCATCCATTCCTTAACAGAACATCGATCACAAACGTTCTCACATTCACCCAATATAAAAGATTTCTAGTGTTCATGTGGTGTGTGCCATCTGTTCAGCTTCTTTATTTAGAATTGTCAGTCTGTTCCTTTAGTACCAAGATATGAGTGTCAACACAACAAAATAAGTGACAAAAGAAAGTGAATCTTAACACAGAACGAAAAATAATACATTTGTTCATTAACAGAAAATAAAACTTATAAGAAAACACAGAAAATACATGGGATCTCGTAAAAGTGTCAGCAAGGCCTATATAAAACAAATTAATTGAAAACAAGAAATACCTCCGACAGCTCCCAACTCAAAGGTTTACATGTAGTCCAATTTTTAAATTTACAATTGTCACACGAATAAACACAGCACTATACATGTCATGTAACATGTTAGATGTGGCAGTTATGCGAGATGAATTGGCCAAGATGGGTTACTCCATTTTCTCCGCATGTTCAGCACAGGCAGCACTGTTGGTGTCGCAGGACCTTGTCTGCGACAGCAATCAGTGGCGTTTCGATTACTGACCGCCTTGGAATTACGTGGTTGTCGGTAATGCACTGCCGTTTGTTGAAGACGTTCATGGGATGACCCGGTCAGCATATGGACACAGGTTTAAGGTGAATCACCTCCCGCCGTCACCGTCTCCAGACACATAAGAATCTCCATTCAGCACTCTGCAGCACACCCCTGTGGCACGCACTCGCCTTTTCATTTAGCGCAGGTCCCTCGGGCTCTTGGAAGCAGCTGCGAAAATGCTCGTGTGCTGCCAGGGCACCAGCCCTTTGTTGACAGCTCATGGCGCGAAGAGGCTCGTCTGCACCTCCCCCCCATTCATGTAGTCCAATGACGTCATGTCGACCAGCTGTCGCTATGTGGGTCACCGCTGCCTGCTGCGCCACCCCCGGCTCACAGGGCTGGCGGACGACCTTAACTGCTGCTTCAGTTCTTGGCACACTGACTGCTCAACTGCTATGGCTGCTCCCGTGAACGACCTCTCCAACTGCCTGATACGTCGCCATATGCTCTGCTCCCGTAGTCTGCACAATGCTTACATGGGGACTTACGGCTGTGGTTTCACAAATATGTTTAGAGCAGTAATTATATAGAATTATAACGAACTTGTAATGACGTGCTTTACATGATTACTCCAAGATTTAAAATAATGGGTTAAAGAACTCTTTTAAAAAAAATAAAATCTTATTCTATTCTACAAGCATTCATTGATTTTATTACACTAATAATTTTAAATGATTCATTTTCTGTGTTTAAATCCTTAGAATCTTGACTAGTGGTCAGGTGTTATAATGTATGATAGTGTGGTGTTGATTTCCCACAACCTTTCATGCAACTCAAACTACTAAGCCAGCGTAGACTACATACTCACTTCAGTCACTCTCACACCATCTAGGTCTACTGCATATTCATACAATCCAACTACCACTAAAAAAAAAAAGATATACGAACTACTGAAGATACTAGACTACCCATTAGTTTTTGTCGTTATGGTGGCATTAACGCTGGTGTGAGGCGTGACTCTCCATGAGTGCCGACGTCATCAGTGTGCTCTCTCTCCTATGTGGCAATATAACTGCTCTGCAAAATTCACTTTTTGCTGAAACTGGCACAAAATTTTCTCAGATTGGTGTACAAAGTTTCCACTACAGCTCCTGAAACGAACATAAAAAGCCAGAAGGTATTATCTACATTTGACTGCAAAGCTACATTTCTTCCATTCTTCTCTTTCTCACAAACCGGTGGTGTGCCACGCTCACTCTGCAAAAACATACCAAAGTGACTCGCACATTCCGTGTTCACGACACAAAGTACAACCATAGCCCAAGATCTTCCACTCAGGTGCTCGCGAATTGCTCACGAAGGCACACATGAATATTGTGGCAAAATAGTGCGGAAAACCACACGCGAAAACCGCAAGCGAATAACCACAGTGAACAACAATCGCGTAAGACGCGATAGCTCATCTGTGTAACCAGACTCGAATAAAATATCCCAATTGTGAGAAACATCGCACGAAAAGCGACGCCCATAAAAAAAACGCCCCACAAATACATCGCGTCACTGGCGATGGTAGTAATCAGTCCAGAGCGAAGACGCTTTGCACTGGGAAATGGTTACAAACCACGGCGAAACACACTAGGAAGTTAACACGCCTCCCGCGTGGACAATACACGACCATCCTGCGAAATACCTCCACGAGCCTCCCAAACTAATCTCAACGACGCCGCTCTCACACACTATACTACGAATTATACATCGGATCGTACAAGGGCGTTTACTGCGATGCACACACAATAAACGGAAGAAATTTGATCGTAGCTGAATTCCAAGATGTTACGAGAAGAATTCCGTCCCCAATGCTCGTGCTCTAGTTTTGGACTCGAAGACATAAAATTCTACCGCTGTTGTGACACCTGATTCTGTCATTCCGTGCAAACTGCAAAACTGCCATGAGAACATACTGTCTCACGCGAAATTGGACTCAAATAAACAACGAAGTTTCCGCCGTGAAATCGGCACATTTCTATTCTCAACAATTGTAATTAGTCAGCACCTGCTTGACCAACTGTACATATATAAACTTGATACATGTTACAAGGAAATACTTGTACAGTGAAATTCTAACAAAGCCTAACTCTTGCGACTAGCAGTTATGCGAGAAGTTCCTATGCTAATTACCCTGGTGGAATTAAAATAAGAATCTAAGGAAATGATTATTTTGACACTATTAAGACCAAACAAAACTTAAGCTACTATGCTTATTTTTGGCTGTCACCAACCATTAAACTATCCATGGTTTCCAGCAACGTTTCTTCAAGATACTCTTATGTACGCATAATACCATTGATGAGGCTAAGTCCGAGTTCAGTTGCAGTTGCATTTTGTGCCTCGTCTGCCTATTCAAATAGTCATTGACGTTGGTTGACATTTCCTTGCGCGCCTCGTCCTTGGTTCGGTCCCGGAATCTCAACTTGACCTCCATTTCCGTTTCCTCCGTTGTTCATTCGTGCACATCTTCCATTATCATTGAAACCTGAGCCATGGTTTCGCCATACATTGTTTTGTGGTCCATAGCCTTCATTCCTTCTTCAATTGCAGCCTCTGTTGCGTAGAACATAACTAGTGTGGTTCCTACTCCAGTCTCTTCGTTGTTCAACTTCGTTGCTCCCGAAATTTCCCGACCGTCAATGGTTTCCGTAAGGCGTTCCATTTCGTACATTTCCATTCCTATTGTTGTGTTGGTTATATTGTAGACGCGACGCAAAGCCTGCGACGTATCTGTCAGACTTTCCTCTGTGTTCTCTGATATTCTCTGCTCGGAATGCATACTCTAATTCGTAAAGAGTGTTACGGAAAGTACTGAGCTCCACATTACACCTGCCATCTAATACTTTTTGATATGCTGTCGGAAGTTTAGTGTAACAGTGACGTGTGATTTCACCGGTAGAGCATGGTACGTCAAGATACTGGTTCTTGTCAATCATTGCATAAGGGAACCTGACTGGGCTTTTGTAGCCCGAACTCTCGAAATCTTTGCCTACAGTCATCTCGTACTTTATGAGCTCTTGCGTCTCCTTGGACCAATAGATATTTAAGAAGCTGTCCTTGAACTCCTGGTAACTTCTACACGTCACTGATATTCCGCGCATTTTCTCTGCAACTCACCCTTGCAGGTGTCCGCAAATAAAGTCTAATTTGTGTTTTAAAGGTCAATTTGGATTTAAAGAGAAGTCCAATTGTGATATCCAAGTTGCGTGGGTGACTAAAGTTACCCGCATCTCAGAAAATTTCGAATTTTCGGACTTGTCAGAAGTGTTGAAAATCAAATGGCGTTTCGTCGACAACTTCCGTCCTACGGAAAATATCAGTCGGATATCCTTGTTCGACATACCCTCATTTGTGCTGCCTCCACGGCTTCGAGGAAATATGACGTTCATCTCACCATGTCCTCTGCTCGCTGCTAAGGGCATGCAGTTATCCATCTCTCCCGAATTTGTTTCTGGTTCTGTTGCTTTCGCGCTTGCCCGCATTTGAAATTTGTGGTCCTCACGCAGCTGATTTATCTGAGCATCGATATTTTTGATGTGCGTCCTCGTCTCGTTATTATCTCGTACGAACTCTGTAATTTTCTCCTCGATCCCCCTTAGTCACTTAATACTTTCCTCCACTCCTTTTAGTCCAGCCTCCGTTCCCTTTAGTCTATCAAGTTTCTTCTCCATTCCCATTAAAAATGCCTCCAGATTGAAGTCCTCTTCCTTTTCCTCAGTATAGTGATCGACCGAACTCATACTTGATTTCTGCGGTGTTGTATCCGCATCATTGCATTCTGATACCGCCTGTCTTCTCTGTCAGGATTTCTGATAATCACCTCTGCTTCGATATGTTGTGGTACGCTCACATCTTCTTTCACACACGACCCGACACTTTCTGTCCCCTCAACAAAAGCCATATCGCTTTCGTCTCCCTGATTTCCTTGTTGCTAATACCGTTCAACAGCAACGCCTCCCTACGTTCAAAATGTGCTTCTTCCGTTTCATTGCGCTCTTCCTCCATGACGTACACTTTATTTTTCCGCTCCCAGTCTACTTGTCACCGTGCCCTACTTCTCACTATCATTCAAATTCTCTCACCACGAAAACTTAAATTATCCATGCAACACGCGGACAACCGTATTAGGTAAGCAGTTTGCAGTCACAGACTACGATAATGGTACACTACATTCAGAATAAAAAACAACCAAATACAAAACAAATACGATAGTAAACACCACAAAAACAACACGACAACACGTTAGCAACGATGGGAAAACGGTCGACAAGTGACACAGAAGTCACTGACACAAATAAACTGTAACTAACCTGTTTCTACAGGTTATTACGTTAAGATTAGGGTCGCCACCGACTCTAACCATACAACCAATCAAAGGTTTGGCAGTGTCGGAAAATAAATTAATTTGAACATAAACCAAAAATTCATAAAAATGCATATGTCGTGATATCGCTCATAGGGGTGCGATGTAATTAATAGTATTTCCCGTGCACTGTTCACGAGAATCAACCATTTAAAATAAAATAGCAAATGCATGAAAACTGTGCATAAGATCAACTCCCAGCAACACACCTGAAAATAAGACTTAATGTAAAGCATTTGTTTTAAAATAAAAGGGGAAACTAATCATTGGACCTGTGCATAATGAAACACATTGACTGTGCTAATGGGAAAGCTATGAGGAGAGTGGCTTAGGTGCAAAAACGTAACCTCGGAGTACAAGAGAAAATTGTGGATAAAATCTTTTATTCCTAAGATATGGACGTGAGGCATGTTCACAATTCCTGATAACATTAATTCCTAAAACATTAAAGAAAAGGATCGATACATTCACCATTATAATATACGCCTAAAATCACTGGTGTGAATCATTCATACAACTGCTGATGCCTGATAACTGATCGCAATAAATCGTGAAACGAGGACACCCGCGTTCCCACGTGGTTTGTGGAGACGCAATTTCTAGTATAGTGGCCTTGTTGCAACAATATCACATCACGCAATCACGAAAAGTTAACATTTTTTAAAACAAACATGAGATCGGTCGGTTAGTGATGACGATAGCCCAACAAACTTTATTCATTCTTAACATCATCAAGACGAAAATTGGCTAAAGAAACTTCACACAAACATTTTTATTTGACAAACGCTTTCACTAATATGCAGTCTATGGTGAACAAAGTGATGACACAACAGTAACAACAACTATTCGCTTTACCTCACTTCATACATGTGAATCTGTGGTATGGCTCAAAAATACGCTACAATCAGGCATTTATACTGTACTATTCCATAAAGAAAAAATATTGGTCCAAAGAACAGGGTGCTGAGAGAATGGGGCCCTACGTAGTAGCAGCGAATTCTTTACCCTCATGCTGGTCAGGGTGGCACACCACGATGCGCTCTGAGACTGGAGTCACGGATGGCAGCAATCTGTTATTAATGGCGCATGCCCGAAAAATGCAAGACGTGCTCTCGTGTTCGGCTAATTCGGAATGCAGGTACTTCCCTATGAGCCTCTGTAACACCGATGGATTCCAGTGTGCAGGAAAATTGGTAACTTAATAATGAGACTTTGTGCAGATGAAGAACTTATGTTACAATTCTATTTTGGTCGACTGTTATGTTGTCAATTCGGAACTGTTTGCATCGTCCATTTCCATCCAATATTTCATTCCAGTTAACCTCTTGTACCTTATTTTCTTAAATTGTAATTGGTTTTTTTCACGGTAGTGAAGGAAAAGTGCGTGGTGAAGTTAAATGTTGCACTTCCTGTTGGCAGCCGCGAGCGCCGATTAGGGCAGCAATTCCCCTCAGACGTCTCCATTTGCCGCAAAGACCAATCTCGTCATTTGGATTTTTGTTCATCATTTTCAGCAACTGTTTTTGAAGAATAACTATGTGAGGAAGTAGCTCACAAGCCGGGTTAAAAATTATCTTTTAACGCAACTGATACACTGTTTCTTCACATCGGATATCTTGTTATTCCAATCATATCAGACTTCTTCTTTTGTGCGATATATACTTGCTTCAAACAGTCACGAAAGAGACTGGAAACGATGAATGCTCTTAAAAGTAACAAGATTCCTTCAGACAATGAAAGTGGAATTATGTGCTACAACAATTTCAAAAGAATAATTTGATCTATTTACCCAAAATTGCCAAAAAATATGATACAAAATAAAAATATCGGCACTCGAAATTGTCATATCCGATTCAACACATCGATAAACCTGACAGAAATATCAAACTTATATATCGATATATATTGAGGGAGATATCGATATTTTGTCACCAGCCGTAGTTGTTGTAGCCCAGTATCGAGTACGTTTTGATTAGTAATCAAAGACGCTACCCCTAGATCACGGGGTTCGGAGTATGGAATCTTATTTAATATTCAGTGTCGATATATTGCCGGTGGTATTGGATTGTATAATGGTGATATTTGTTTACGGCATGTGTGTTAAATTCTTCATGTGATGTAGTATGGGCCTTGGTTGACGTAACACCGAGGTCACAATTTCCCTCGCACAGCCCTCTCTCAGCGCATTTCTGCCTCGAAATCGACGAGTTGTCGAAACATCGGCGTTTGTCGAGCGTCGCCTGGCAGCATTGCCTTTAGTTTTTTGAACCTGAGCTGTTGACAGCACTTAGCCCGCTTTTGAAAGGATTCTTAATTTCACGTTCTGTACGAGGGTGAAGATCGTCTTTAAAAGTTACAATTGGTAGTATCTACGCTGACAAATTTTGGGACTGCTGCAATTTGAGGAAGGTCCCGGTGGCTCAGTGGCAGCTGAGCCGCAGGGTCGCACGCGCGGTGCGTTGCCTGCCCCGCCGCCGCCGTGCTGGCCGACAAATCACGGGACTTATCTGCCGGAGGAAGGGGGGGGGGGGGGCGCACAGCAAAACACGGCAGCCTCCTGTGGGTTATGGGACGCACAGTAATTTGTAGAGCCTGTGGCGCCCCCATGCGCTCAGCAGATAAACTGGCCAGGTAACGGCCACGCCCCGCTGCCTAGCAACATGGTGCGCTCGCTTGCCACAACGGTGTTACGCCCTGCAAGGGAGACCCTCGAGGCGGGTCACCAGTCAATGTGCCGCTTTATGTAATTCGTGTTACTTCCTGTACTGTACTGGAGTTCTCACTGGATTCTCACTGTAGATTTCGGTCTCTTATCGCGCAGACAGCTGCCCTTCACGTTTTAGTCCAGAACAATTAAATGACGCAGGAATTATATTCTTGGCCATAGAAATTACGACTCCAGAAAGGATTGTGCGTAACTAAATTTTACTTGTTGTGTGTAAACAATACAAGCCGAAAAATGCTCCTGTCTGAGCACAAAACACATGAATAGATTCCTGTCTATTTAAAAGACTCTGACTGAAACGAGGGGTCCAGCTGCCTCAATCTACCTTCCTCATCAACTTTAAAAATTTTCCCAAGAATTTTAGCATGCGAACATTTTCGTAGTTTTTTAACTTTAAATTCACCTTAAACTCCCACAAGTTCCCTTAACTGTAACTCAGTCACACCCGCTAGTCCAGCGCTGTAAGTCGCTCATTCCCATGCACTCCCACTCGCTCTTTCTCACTCACTCATTCAGTCCAACTCAATGTCATTACCTCTTTGAGTCTCTCTGTCATCGTCTCCTGTGTCACGGCCACAGTCCCGTTCGTTCTGTCCCACTACTACTGTCTCCTCTCACTGTCATTATGTCCTTCTTGCTCTCTCTTACTCCTCTTACGTCGCTTGCTTTAATTAATTATAAATATATACCTGAAAGATGCTGAATGTCATTATCTTTACGTAAAACAAAGCATTATCTTCTCAGTAACCTTGAGATCGTTAGCTACACCTCTACCCTGATATAAATAGTGAATTTACTCATGGCACTTTTGTTGTCTATGCCTGCAGTTACTTTCAGAACTTACATTAATAATGAAATTAATTAATTAAATAAGATTGAACCTTAAATTGTTGGTGTACCCATGTACCACCACGATGAAATAAAAACAGTGAATAGTTGAGGGAGTATGAATGAGAACAGCGGTGTATTTAAGTTTACAATATAATGACAAGTTTTACTGACCCTTTTAAAACCACAACAAGCTGATAAATCACACAAAAGATGATAAACACAAATCAGTAAAGGAATCATGTTTGACTGGCAGTCATGCATTGGCGTGAAAGCTGTACAAATTCTCCCCTGAATTAATCCCTTTTACAACACAATCGGACTTTGTTTACATGAATACACTGTGAGGCCCAACTCTATTCAAATGGAAATAGCTACAATCAATCATACCATAAACTATGGTTCGCCTGAGATCAAGGAGCTGTGAATTTCGTTTAACAACCCGATGCTGATGCAGAAGTACCTTATCCTCCCACTTTGATTGAGGCAGCAGCAGAAAATGGTGCAATGTGGATGAGGAGCGGTGCGCTGAATTGCGGTCTGGCTTTCTAGTTATCAGAGCGTGGGAAACTTCCCTATCAGAGCCCTCAAATATCACCAGATTCCAGTGTGAGGGGCACCCATTCGCTGGCCTGACGACTCCAATTTGACTCACAGGCACGATGGACTGCGCTTTCTGGAACTGTCAAACGTCTGACGGCCGACTCAGGATGAATAAGTTCACCCTCGTGACACACGATATACCTGGGATGATATGCAGTTCCACTGTCAGTATAGGTGGAAGCTGCCACTGCCTGTTAGTCCATTACACGAAACAGACCACAACTCTCACCCACTAGAGAAAGACCTGAAGTTCTCCACCAGGGGACTACCAGAAGATGACGAAAACAAAGATCACCACCAGTTTCCTCGAAGCCTTGGTACGGAAGCCGAATTAGCAAAAACGAAACCGCGCCCACATTGTACAAACCAAGTGAACTATTCTCTACTCATTGAATCTCCCCTCTTCACTGTTATGTTGGCCTGGTAATCAATCCAAACACAGCACCGGGTTCACACACTAGGGAGTATGCCTCCATTGTGCGTATCCTGAGAGGAGCCAATCAGCTACACGAAATCTCTCGTGTCTGAAAAAAGGAGACCTTAGGCTATGGAGGCGTCATTCTCATGGTAAGCATGGCCATGTTTCCGTAGTCCCTCATTTATGGGGAGATCTAATCTTTCCAGACCAAACATTTCCAATTTCTAAAAGGAGGCTGTTAGTCTTCCCAGACAGTTGTCACTGTGAAATACATATGTTTTTGCTGCTCGCTAAGAGATCAAATGGTTCAAATCGCTTTGAGCACTATGGGACTTAACATCCGAGGTCAACAGTCCACTAGAAATTAGAATTGCTTAAACCTAACTAACCTAAGGACATCACACACATCCATGCCCGATGCAGGATTCGAACCTGCGACCGTAGCGGTCGCGCGGTTCCAGACTGTAGCGCCTAGAACCGCTCGCCCACCACGGCCGGCAACTAAGAGATCAGAGACGTTACTGTCTTGCCTTCACTAAACATATGCAACTGCCGGTCTCTCTTTATCGTCCCACTTTCTAACATGAGAATGCACAAAGTTTTATGATCTTCCCACCATTTGCACAAAGCTCAGTTTACAGCAGTAGCTCTTAAATGTCTTTCTCACCCATTTCCCGTCGACTGGCTGCCTTCACACAGACTGCCATCTGGCCCAGGTAAAATGTTTTGTGAACCAGCTTTCCCCTGTCCGACCGACCATAAGTGGAAGGAGGAGACTGCTTTGACCAGAAGTCCCTCTACTGGTATGACTCACTAAGTGCTGCTTCTTGGAATTACTCACACAGCCTGTTCACTACACTCAGAATTGCCACGCATACAAAATGTAGTATAGGGGAACACTCATATCGGGAGCTACAACATAAATATTAACCTGACTGACAATGTGAGAGAGTGGTATCCCACTACTCACTATCTCATTTTCTCCTTCCTAGTGCTGCTGCCTCTTCTCACTGTCACTCTTTTCCTAGTCTGTTCTGTCATTGTCATCTGTATGCCACCGTCGCTGTGTCCCTCTTTTTCTATCACAGTCTCACTGTCTCCTTCACTTTTTCTATAACACAATCAGTGCCTGTTATCTTCCAGCATTTATTACATTTCCGTCTCTTTGCCCCTAACACTGTCTTCTTCTTTCTCAGCATAAAAAAGCGCGAATATGTTTCCTTGCCAAAACTTTTGGGAAAGTTTCTAAAGTTGCTGAGGAAGGTAGAACGAGACGTCAGGTACCCCACTTTTCAGTAAGTCTTTTAAATAGCAGGAAAATATTTGCACAGTTGGAGCATTTTTCGGCTGGTTCCCTTCTTTCCCCTGCTGCAGCAGGGAATGTATCTCATATGAAACGAACTGTATTGGTCCTTACAATGTAGTTAATTTACTTATGAGAAATTGAAATAACGCCAACTAACGTCAGCCCTCAGACCTGATTTTAAGCGTATCAAAATTTTGCTTGCGCTTCAGTACTACAACATAAGGTTCCCAGACGATAACAGAGACACTTTATAGTATATTTATCGGTGCTGTGTCACTTAATAAACTACGATATCACCTCACGTTGGATTTTGCGTGCGTATTTTACGTGTACATTGAGGGTAAATTTGAACCTCTGCATCTCGGAAATGGATAAAGATACGAAGAAAAGTTTCAAGGTTATTCAAGATTGGAATCTTAGGAATACATGGTAAAAATTACAGCCATTTCCTGTGCATAGCCGTCTCGGAACCAGCGGCTAGGCTTTGGAATCAAAGAAGTAATGTTTTGCGGTGCTTCTCGACAACGGATAAAGATTTGTTTTAAAACGGGAGTGATGGCTCTTCTAGAAAATGCTTAGAGATCGTAGTATTAAATTGTGAGCAATTTTCTGGGGTTAAATATTATTTATAATTTGCCTCATACCGGATGTTACGTTAAGAAGCAGGGTAACGTTGAACCTCTGTACCCTGAAAACGGAAAATGATAGCAAGAATATTTTCAAAGCTGTTCGAGACCTGGATCTTAGGAATATATCGTAAAAATTTCAGCCATTTATTGTAACTAGCCATCTTTCAATCCTCTTCTGGGTCTTGGTCCGCTATTGACGCCAAAAATTAGAACAAAAAGAAAAACATTTTTGTAGGGTTATCCGAGGAACCACCCATGAAGTAATTGCGCCTCCGTAAATCCCAGCTAGCCCACCGTACCCTCATAAAAAGCAAAATGAACCAGCCGATTTGCTACATATACCTAAGCTGGGGGACGTATGTAATATTCATACTTCGACCCTGTACTGTAGGATGGTGAGCCGGCTGGTGTGGCCGAGCGGTTCTAGGAGCTTCAGTCTGGAACCGCTCGACCGCTACGGTCGCAGGTTAGAATCCTGCCTCGGGCATGGATGTGTGTGATGACCTTAGGTTAGTTAGGTTTAAGTAGTTCTAAGCCTAGGGGACTGATGACCTCAGATGTTAGACTGCAACGGTCGCAGGTTCGAATCCTGCCTCGGGCATGGATGTGTGTGATGTCCTTAGGTTAGTTAGGTTTAAGTAGTTCTAAGTTCTAGGGGACTGATGACCACAGATGTTAAGTCCCATAGTGCTCAGAGCCATTTTTTGAACCTCAGATGTTAAGTCCTATAGTGCTCAGAGCCATTTTTTTGTAGGATGGTGTCACCAACAAGATCCGACGTAGAGGTTACAAATGATCCCTAGCCCAAGCGTTATCCCAAACACTTGAACCTGCTTTTTAATCACCAGCAGAACCCGAGATACAAACACCAGAAAACCCAGTTTCTATGCTCGGTGATTTGGAACATATTAAGTACGCATGTTACTGCATGCATACCGATAGCAACTGGTGACTGGTATGGGCCAGTTGTCCATCTTCAGATATACTACAAAAAAATTAAATTAATATTGGTCGAAATTACGAATACTTTAAGATTTATGTATAGAAAGCTTCAAAATATTTAAGATATTAGTTACAGTAGGGCAGTTAAGCATTATACCATTTGTTACAGTCACAGAGTAACCTGTCGAACATAGACCTGAAAGTTCACTGTTATAACCAGCGATACAGTACCTGCTACGCATATGTAAATTTTTCTTTAAAGAAACCTAACAGGTGCGACACATACAACGCTGAAAGACGCCCTAGGATTTTAGAGAGAGGATTGATGAAGTTCATGCTCTAAATATAGCATGAAATACTAGTGTGGAATTTATTAGCAACAAAATATTTTAAAATAACTTTATAAAATTCTGAAAAAATGTAAAAGAAGTTTTATAATGATTCTAACTGTTGCAAAATTTTAGCTCTCAAAAGTGCCCACTGTGGACTAATAGAATACATAAAAGATGTTCCTTAATGGAACATATGCAACACAGATAAGGAGATTATTATTATAAACTTTAAAAAGCTTTAAAGCATTCCAAAAATATTTTCCTCTTCTTTCATTTGCCGATTGTAGAGCACTCTATAGACTGAAATAATCACTTTTCTTCCTGCTATACGAGGGGCATTCAGTAAATAATGCAACAAATATTTTTTCTTGGTCAATTTCTGTTCAAAAATTCGGAATTTGTCGTGGGACATAGTGAAATATTCCTGCTTTAGCCCCTATAGTTTCGTAAAATGCCAATAGATGGCGGCGCTATATGTAGACTTCAAAATGACGTCTGTAACGGAACTGGGTTCCGAGCAGAGAGCTGTCATTGAAATTCTTTTGGCGAAATTCCAGAGCATTGCAGACACTCATAGGTGTTTGCATGATGTCTACAATGACCTAGCAGTGAACAAAAGCACGGTGAGTCGTTGTGAGACGCGTGTGTCATAAGCACAATCTCCCGCTTAGCACCGGTCTCATAAAGCTGTGACTGTTGCAGTGTTGTAATGTGCGACCATTGTCACTCGAGATAATCGACAGATCACAATCAAACACCTCGCCGCTCAGCTAGACGTCTCTTTTGGTAGTGCTGACACATTCGTCCACCAGTTGGGGTACTCAAAGGTGTGTGCCTGCTGGGTACCTGTTCGCCTAACGCAAGACTATAAACATCAACGAAGGAACATTAGTGCGGAACTACTTGCGGCTAGCAGACTGATAACGAAAATTTTTTGATGAGCATCGTCACAGATGATGAAACACACGTTTATTGCTTCGAACTGGAAACGCAACGGAAATTCACCTGGAGTGGCGACGCAACACCTCTCCTCCGAAAGAAAAGTTCAAATCCGCACTCAGTCTAAGCCAGTAAAGTCATGGCGACCGTCTGCTGGGTCTCTGAAGTGATTACTCTGTTTGATGTCGTTCGTCAGGGTCAACGGTCAACTCTGAAATGCACTGTGCTACCCTCAGGAAACTGAAGAAACAACTTCAGCGTGTCCGTAGCCATAAAAATGCAGACGAACATCTACATGAAAACGCAAGGCTTTAAACAAGTCGGCGCACCCGAGAATTTCTCACAAAAGTTCACTGAACTGTTCTTCCTCATCCACGCTACAGCTCGGTTCTGGCACCTTTCAACATCTGTTTGGTCCAATGATGGATGCACTCCGCGGTAAGCAGTTTGTGGATGATGGGGAGGTTGTTGATGCAGCTAAATATTGGCTCCAACGTTGACCTTCACATTGGTACCAAGCGGACAAACACGGCCTCCAAGTAAGGTGAAGTAAGGCCGACGCATTGAACGGAGATTATGTCGAAAAAAAGGTTTTGTAGAGAAAGGAATGCGAATAATGCGGTGTATTGGAATTATGTATAAAACGAACCTATTTTCAGAAAAAAGAATGTTATTACTTATTGAACGCCCCTCGTAGTAGGAGGAATACATGATTAACTAAAGAGTTCAAATTCACTCGGCAGGTCGCTTTGTCCTTATCTCAACATGACTGGTTTCGGATCAGCTGCCCATCTCCAGATCTATTACAAAGGTTTATATTACAATTGGTTCAAATTACAAATGGTATAAGAGTTATGTTTAGAAAGCTTCAAAAATCCCTAAGAAATTAGTTACAGTACAAGAGTTAAGTAACATACTATTTGTCGCAGCTACATAGCAACGTGTCTAATTTTGAAGCAAAAGCTTACTGCCATATCTAGCCATACACTATCCTGCTTCGGCTACCAAAAAAAATGTTTAAATAAATATGACTGCTACAGCACCAACAGCACTGAAAAGCACCCTTTGTCTGTAGAGACTGGACTGGTGTTATTCATAAAAATGTTCCTCAGTATAGTGTAAATCTCTGATGTGGAATTTAATGGCATTAAAATATTTTAAAAATATTTTGTAAAACACAAAGAAAAAATAAATTTTTTGTAAGTATTCTAACTGGTGCAAAATCCTCTCCATGGACTGATAGAATACACAAAATATATTTCTTAATGTAACACATGAAACTTAGATGAGGAGATTATTATCAAAAACCTTTAAAACAGCTTTAAAACATTCCAGAAAAATCTTCTCCTCCTTCCATTTGGCGATCATAGAGCCAGCAGTTCTCAAAAGAGCCCTCTATGGGCTGAACTTATCTCTTTTCTCTACATATATAAACTGAAGCCGCCTCTACGCGTTCATCTGTGCGTGGAGAGTAATCTCAGGATGCAGTAGGGATTTTGATCCAGTTTTTATTACTAGATGCATTGAATCAGAAGCAAGGTTTTTGTATATAATTTATATATCTTTCCTAAATATGGTCTGAATCGTGATGAATGAAAATTATCTTTGGGAAACGATGCCACTGGCCCTAGTGAACAGCCACCATAACTCTAGAGCATTGTCTTTGGACAGCAGGAAACATCACTACTTTTGCTTCAGGTGTTCTAGATTTAGTACTTTGTGAGCGTATATCCTACGTCGAATTTCGTCTTTTTGATAATTCGACCCGTCATGGGCAGCCCTGTTCTCTGTAAATCCTCGACTGGGTGGTAGATAGTTTTAGTTTGACTTTTTGACTTTGGATTGGGTACGCACAGCGTATTTTGGTACCGAACATTATGTTTTATTTGATAAATTTTTGAATCCTCTACAAGTAGAAAAACTAGTGCACACACATGGTTCCCGGGTTCCTTTCCGTCACAGAGATGACTAAGTTAGCACAGTTCTCCTAGCGAACGCTGACACTTAATACACGAATGTTGGTGCGCTCGACTTTCCTCCCAAGGTAGATAATGTTTACCTTAAGGACTTAAAGTACAGTGAGGTTAAAAACATTCACCTTTACGATGTCGCAGAGGGATTCATTCCGTAGAAGTGCACGTGAAACTAAACATACCGTCTCATTTACGAGGGTTGTCCAGAAAGTAAGTTCTGATCGGTCGCGAAATGGAAACCACTGGGAAAATCCGGTACAACTTTGCACAGATGTGTTGGGCAGTGTCTCTAGTATGCCCGTCGATCGTGTCGCGGCGCTCTTTTCAGTTTTGAGTGAGCAGTGAGCACGTAAAGATGCGTAGAGAATCGCGTCTCCCGCCAAGTATGAGGGCCTGGTTAGCGATTTCGCCTGTGTCATTGCAGCCAATATAACACAACTGTCGGGCAGTTCCTTCATCATGCCAATACTCGGCCGCATACTGCAGGGGCAATGAAGATGGTCCTACAGCGTTTCCGATGAGAAGTGTTTGATCACCCACAATACAGTCCGTAATCGGCTCCCCCTGAGTCTCATCTCTGCTCACAAGCACCGCTGGGTATGAAGACAAAATTTTTCCTCGGACTACGATCTGCAGCCCAGAGCAGATAACATGTCGAAAGCACAGGCGGCTGCTTTCTATGACGAGGATGTTGGAACGCTGATACAACACTACGACAGAACTCGAAGTTGGAGCGATGATTATGTAGAGAAATAGGTGGAAGGTGTACCTAACTGTTGCAAATAAAACGTTTCTGGTTTTCACTGTAGTTTCCATTTCGCGATCGATCGGAACTTACTTTCTGGACAACCCTCGTATATGTGGTCACCGTATACACGTTACGTACAGTGGCCAGGCGGGAACGTCCTTTTTGTGTAACGAAAGTGGTCATTTTCGTACCAATTGACTGTGAAGGGATTTTGTTTAGTGATCTCCTCTTGAACAGTGGCGTAAGTTAACAATGGAAGACCTAGTCCCCAATGGAATTGAATCAGGGGCTGGCTGTCTTCTGTTAATTACGCTCATTGCAAGGATTTGAATTTCACGAGCGATTTTCCGCCGTTACAACAGAAGATGAGCTCTCATATGTCTACTGCACATATGCCCAAGTGATCCAAAATAAGAGATGCTGTACGCAGCATGGGGATACTGTTGATGTCGTTCCCATGTCCTGCTCCTGCCCCCTTCCCCACCACTGAACCTCGCCCATCTGCTGATTCTGGTAGTGATGGGTTCAGAATTCTTGAGCCGAGAGTTGAATGGAGGGCTCTGGTCTTCCTTCCATTTCCGTTGGATGGTTCCTCTGCGCCTTTCGAGAGGTCGGTACAATTGGTGTCGATTCCCTTGTCGCCTGTTCCGTTCGACCCGTCTGTTGAGTCACAGCACCCCATTGTTCCCCTATCTATTACTGCCGACGATGGTTCTATTTCCTTGCACTTAGAGAAGCCGAATTTGGTGGTAGTTTCATATAACTTGTCTCCGGATACCATTCATTGAATGCTCGCTTCTATTTTGACTGGACCAAAGGTGGTAATCCTCCTACATGACGATCAGTGGGCCTGAAGAAGGCGTAATATATCGCCGAAACTGGTAGCCCCATAAAATAAATCTACTCAGACGGCTGAAAGGTGTTCGCGTTAACATTCTGAACTAAACAGTCAAGGTCCCACAACCGTCTGTGAAAAGATGGACTTGCAGCGTAACATGTCACCCGTAGCGCCCAATTTACCGTCTGATTCTCATGTTGACGTGGGTCGGTTTGTTTGGTTTGTTGAGGGAGTAAAGGGACAAAACTAAGGGATCATCTGTTCCCGTGGGTCGGTCGCTTTCACTAGGTGTTCCTTCTGTGGGGACAGGTTCCGATTCAGGACCAGCAGTAATTGACTTGGATGTGGTGAACGATTCTGCCACCTCGTCGGCAGCGGAGGATAACATGCCACACTGTCAGCGTAATCAATGAATCTAACCGGATAGCGCGGTTGTAAAGAAAAACAGGAGCATAAAGGTTCAGCGGGACGTGGCACTAGAACCCCCTCCATCAGATTTGTCGACAGATGTGGCGATGGATTGCGACGATCGAGAGATTGAATAAGTTGTGACTATTTGTTGCCATTTTTGCTTGTTCTTATTCTGATCGACGATTCGTTCTTACACCTCTGTCACCCTAAATGTTACTAGAATCGAATAACATTTACATTTGGTTTCGTTATGTCAGCTTATTTATGATGTCTACGGTGATATTGCACTTTTACAAGTACTTTTATTGCAAAGTTTTACTCTCCCTGGTTTTCAGACTGTTTTTAATGTGGCTCCTGAATGTGTGACGGGAACTGCCGTTTTCTTTCGTGAGGGTATTCCCATTGTCGATATTCAAATACTTGATTCTGCTAGGAGGATAGGGTGTCGTCTTTTTGACCTCACCTCGGTTCTTTTATATAAACCGCTTGGTTCGAGTCATTCAGTGGCGCTTTCGACTTTTATGCGCAAGAGTCTTCGTATGTTGTGTTAGATCGCGATTTTAATTGTGTTTTATGTCCTAGCGAACAATCTCCACATTTACCCTCCGCCACACACCATCAGGTGGCTTGCGGAGTATGGATGTAGATGTAGATGAATTTCTGTAGTGAAGTGGTTCATTCGATGCGTATGCGTCGTGTTGGAGCAGAAGCAACCTACCTTGATTAGATAGGTTTATTTATCTAATTGTTTATGTGATGGGACTGTTTCGGCTGATATTACCCCGTTCCATTTTTGAACACTGTGATACAGCGGCTACTATAGATCTTGAACGAGAACCTGCGAAAACGTTTCAGGCACAATGGATGCTGAATGCCTCCCTCCTCATGGGTAGCGCCCTGTGGAAGTGCTTCCTCCGCTTCGTTCTTCGCTGTTGACAAATTTAGCGAAGCTGAAGCTCCGTCATTTCTTAATATCATGCTAAGCTGCCACGACGAGGGACTTTTAGGAAACTTACGAATTCTATTACGCTCCTTTGCGTCAACTTAGCGAACGAGCGGCGAGCGGAAAACGCCCCTCTAAGGATCCAAGACGTTCGCCGAATGAAAGCAAAGCTGCTGCCGCTCAAGCGACATCAGATGGAGGGTTTAGACGTCAAACCTTAACATCGGTCGCTTGTTGAAGGGAAACTGACACCACTGTATCACTTACTCCGCCATCAGCTGCGAAGTTGTCTCTCCTTCATTACGTCATTCACAGCTGCTGCAGGTCGCCGATGACTGAACAAGGTGATACCGTTCGCGCTCTCTACCAATACTACGCGGAACTATATCCAGTGGATTATTACTGCATATATGTGATGCTTAGGGAGACCTATGTGGGAGTACCACGACCCTCCCAAAAATCACCGGGTTCGGATGCTCTCCCTGAGGAGTTCTATGCCCTCTTTTGGCCCCTCTTGGGTGCGACGTTTACGGTGAAGTTAAACAAGGTTATGCAGGAGAGAACTGTACCTGCTGACTTTTAGATTGGTAAGATATTACTAACACCGAAACAATCTGGCCGTCTTGCTGTGAACTCTTTTCCTCCTCTCACTTCATTTTGACTATTAAACTGTTGTGAGGGCAATCACAGGCAGATTATCTTCCCTGCTGCCGAACGTGATTGGGGAGCACCGGAGATACCTTCCTATTTGCTCGATTTTGACTGCGATAGTGAAGTATAGGGATGCGATTTCAGTTGCTCAGTCACTTCTGTTCACTGTGCCCTTGCTTTTCTGGATTTTAGCAAGGTGTTTGATCGTGTTTCGCATAGTAATTTGACCAGTTTGTTGGAGACAATCGGTTTTACCGGTAAGCTTTGTACAGTTTTCGCCGGCCGCAGTGGCAGAGCGGTTCTAGGCACTTCAGTCCGGAACCTCGCGACTGTTACGGTCGCAGGTTCGAATCCTTCCTCGGGCATGGATGTGTATGATGTCCTTAGGTTAGTTAGGTTTAAGTAGTTCTCAGGGGACTGATGACCTCAGATGTTAAGTCCCATAGTGCTCAGAGCCTTGTACAGTTTTCCCCCTAACATTTCAGGTCAGCGCGGCGAAGACACTTTGTCAATGGTCACCTGATGCCGCCGATCGCTGTTAGTCGGGATGTACACCAGGACACCTCGCTTTCGACTCCCTTGTTTCTTATCTGTCTGGAACCGCTCTGTTACGAGTAATAACCATTTCTGGTGTGATCAACACGGTTCGGGTGTATGCCGACGATGTGGCGAAGCTTCTCCGCCGTAGTGAGGAGTTTCTCTTGTTAAAGGCGCAGTAAGATGATTAAAGTAGAGTGTTTAATACACTATAGGATGAGGGCAAAAGTAAAATTCTCACACTTCCGAGCTTCGGTAATGTTACTGTTTTTTGGAACAGTGGTGTAGACTGACATACGTCATTAGGGGTCATCGTCGATCGTTGCCCTCTTAAAATGATGACACTTAACTGGAAATCTGCAACCGACAAAATAAGGGGGCCGTACAGGAACACGAACGGCTCCAAGTTTCAGTTCTCCACGAAGTTCGCATTTTGGATAAATATGTGCTGTGTAATGCATACTACGTTTCCCAATTGTTCCCACTCCCTTCGATGAAGACAAAGAGTTGTGCACTTGTCTGGACGGTTTCTTTGGAAATGCTACATATTTACTCTGCGCTATGCGATCACGACAAAGCAACGCTTCCTAGGGGGATTAGGCTCCTGATATTAAGGTCAAAGATTTTCATGTATACATTCTACTCACAGTTTTGAGTATTACCCAGGAGTCACACACTTTAACAGCTTGGCTGCTTACACTAGTGCGCCTACCGAGCCTGGCACCTGCTGATGATGCTGGTCGCATTAGTGTTAAACTATGCGCCTACCGAGCCTGGCACCTGCTGATGATGCTGGTCGCATTAGTGTTAAACTATGCGCCTACCGAGCCTGGCACCTGCTGATGATGCTGGTCGCATTAGTGTTAAACTACGGCATATTAAAGAATGTTACCTTGCTGTGAGCTATTTGGATGATGACGACCTGCAGCAGCCGGTACCTACGACTCAGTCTTTGCCCACTCGCTGGGAGGAGGTGGTCTGTGACAATCCCATAGAACTGTTGTCGCCGAGTATCCCCTGGAAGACAGTATGGAATAATGTTGGTCTCCCGGTTCATTCCATGGCAGTCACCTCTTCTTCGTATGTTGTTGCTGTGGCCTTTAGTCCGAAGACTGATTTGATGCAGTTCTACTTGCTATTCTGTAATGTACAAGACTCCTCATCTTTATACAACTACTGCAACTTAGTTCGTTCTGAATCTGCTTATCATATTAAAATTTTGGTCCCTTTCTACCATTTTTACCCCCCACCCCCACACTTCCCACCGATAAATTTGTGATCGCTTGATGCCTCAGAATGTGACCTATCAACCGATTCCTTCTTTTGGTCAAGTAGTGCTCCAAATTTCTTGTCTCCCAAATTCTGTTCAGTATCTCGTCGTTACTTACGTAATCGACCCATCTACTATTGAACATTCCTCCGTAGACTCCTGGTGCTGCCACTCTATTCCACCCCCTGCCTGAGTCTATTTCACATCAGGGCGTTCCTGACGTATTTTTCTAAGTCATATCCCAAACATCTCAGTAGGAATCTACTGTGCAGGTTGACAATATCGTCATGTACTATTGTTTCTATTCCTTCTTTGAAGACACAATGTCAAAACCCATTAGCGTGACACAATACTTTTGTCTGTTCAGAAAAATACATGTACACTTCTATGATGCTGTACTCTGTCCGGAACAGCAGACTTGTCGACCTGGCCGAGGCGAATGCCCTCCACATATTCTGAACGGCGTTGAGAGATGCATCACTGCATCTGGCTGATGTGATGCATTAATGCATGCCACACTCGCAACTGATGCTGCAGCTGCTAGGTTCCCGTAGCCCTAGATGGTCTTTGACTGACCCAAGCATATTATTGATTTTAACCGCTCAGGGGAAAACATGTTAGGGGAGAGCTGGCGAAGTTGGACCGTTGCCTAAGTTGGACCACCTTCGTATTTCACTGTATCTTGGTCACTTAAGTTTATAAGTTGGCTCTGCTGGTGAGAATATCGAGGTCACAGGGCACATCGGGCAGTTCGACAATAGCCGTTGAAGAAAGAACTTGCCCCCCTTCTAACAGCCGTGTACCGCAAGTCTCTAGAGGAACGGACGGTTCCAAATGATTGGAAAAGAGCACAGGTAGTCCCAGTCTTCAAGAAGGGTCGTCGAGCAGATGCGCAAAACTATAGGCCTACATCTCTGACGTCGATCTGTTGTAGAATTTTAGAACATGTTTTTGCTCGAGTATCATGTCGTTTTTGGAAACCCAGAATCTACTCTGTAGGAGTCAACTTGGATTCCGGAAACAGCGATCGTGTGAGACCCAACTCGCTTTATTTGTTCATGAGACCCAGAAAATATTAGATACAGGCTCCCAGGTAGATGCTACTTTCCTTGACTTCCGGAAGGCGTTTGATACAGTTCCGCACTGTGCCTGATAAACAAAGTAAGAGCCTACGGAATATCAGACCAGCTGTGTGGCTGGATTGAAGAGTTTTTAGCAAACAGAACACAGCATGTTGTTATCAATGGCGAGACGTCTACAGACGTTAATGTAACCTCTGGCGTGACACAGGGGAGTGTTATGGGACCATTGCTTTTCACAATATATATAAATGACCTAGTAGATAGTGTCGGAAGGTCCATGCGGCTTTTCGCGGATGATGCTGTAGTATACAGAGAAGTTGCAGCATTAGAAAATTGTAGCGAAATGCAGGAAGATCTGCAGCGGATAGGCACTTGGTGCAGGGAGTGGCAACTGACACTTAACATAGACAAATGTAATGTATTGCGAATACATAGAAAGAAGGATCCTTTATTGTATGATTATATGATAGCGGAACAAACACTGGTAGCAGTTACTTCTGTAAAATATCTGGGAGTATGCGTACGGAACGATTTGAAGTGGAATGATCATATAAAATTAATTGTTGGTAAGGCGGGTACCAGATTGAGATTCATTGGGAGAGTCCCTAGAAAATGTAGTCCATCAACAAGTGAGGTAGCCTACAAAACACTCGATCGACCTATACTTGAGTATTGCTCATCAGTGTGGGATCCGTACCAGATCGGGTTGACAGAGGAGATAGAGAAGATCCGAAGAAGAGCGGCGCGTTTCGTCACGGGGTTATTTGGTAAGCGTGATAGCGTTACGGAGATGTTTAGGAAACTCAAGTGGCAGACTCTGCAAAAGAGGCGCTCTGCATCGCGGTGTAGCATGCTCGCCAGGTTTCGAGAGGGTGCGTTTCTGGATGAGGTATCGAATATATTGCTTCCCCCTACTTATACCTCCCGAGGAGATCACGAATGTAAAATTAGAGAGATTCGAGCGCGCACGGAGGCTTTCCGGCAGTCGTTCTTCCCGCGAACCATACGCGACTGGAACAGAAAAGGGAGGTAATGACAGTGGCACGTAAAGTGCCCTCCACCACACACCGTTGGGTAGCTTGCGGAGTATAAATGTAGATGTAGATGTAGAAGCGAGAAGTTGCCATTATTGTATTTTCTCCGTTCTTGCTGCAAGTGTTGTGCTACAAGTCATAAGTTTTTCTATATAGTATGAGTAAGTAAATAAATTACCTGCATTATAGTTCGTAAGTACCATTCATTAGTTAATAATTACACATCACAAAACTAATTTTGTGGTTTCCTGCGACGTTATCTTTACTTATGTGGCGTCCAGCTGCAGAGGTTGGACCAATGCCTGTTTCCTAATTTTGAACTGTCTAATTTAGGAGACAGTCATAATAAATAGTATTTACGTGCATTCATACAGTAAGTAATAGGTACAAGTAATGTTTTCAGGTTTCCAAGATGGCAAAAAGGAGAATGTACGGGAAATGGATAGGAGACGAGCTGAAGTTCGCCTTGGCAGCATAAAGAAACGGTAACCTTGGACTTAATGAGTGTGCCCGTGTATACGAAGTACCTAAAGCTATAATAAAGGGACAAGCAGGTAGTAAAAACAATTTCTCAAATGAAGTTAAGTTATTCGGAAGGCAATCAACTTTTACAACTGAGATCGTAAAAGTTCTCCCAGATCACCTTTCATTTGAAGAGAGGTTTTATGCATTAACTACTTACATTCTACATAGCAGAGAAATATGAACTACCTCATTCTTTCAGCGCAGAAAAGAAATCGGTGGGTAAAATGTGTTGTTATTCAGTTAAGACATGATTGATTCGGGGCAGGTGGAGGGGGTGGGGCAAATAGCGAGGTCATCGGTCCCATGGGATTAGGGAAGAATGCGGGAGGAAGTCGGCTGTGACCTTTCGCAGGAATCATCCAGGAATTTACCTGAACCGACTTAGGGAAATCAGGATGGCTGGAAGCGGGTTTTAGCCGTCGTCCTCCAGGATGCGAGTCCAGTGTGCTAACCAATGCGCCACCTTGCTCGGTCGAGATATTAACAAGCTGCAATTTTACGGGCACACTACTCAGAGGCTGCAACTATTTGACGTTTCATTTTTTCCATCTCTTCAAACCTACTTCATTCAATTCAAGCCCAGGACAAGTGGTTACGTGAAAACAGGTAAAACTATAACATAGTTTCAGGTATCTGGACTCTTGAATGAAGCCCACGGCCGAGCAGCAACAGTAGGAATAGCGGACAGTGTCTTCCGCTCTGTAGGAAATTGGCCTCTGAATAGGAATGTCTTTTCAGATCATAATTTTCACTAGCTCGTTGCCTAAAAAAATGATGATAATTTTCTAGAGAAACCCAGTTCCACCAACATTAGAAAGAAATCTTCTTCATAAGACAGTTCAAGTGATGACGAGTATAGGCCTACGACACTCACAAATTCTAGAAGAATGTGAAAACGTGTCACCCCTTCCAAATTCAAACAACAAGCCTGCTCTTCGAGGTAGAGGTAAAAGTACAAATGCCTCTGTAATGACGAGCAGCCCTTATCAGCAACAATTAGAGCAGTCGACGGGTCAAGTAAAGAAACAAAAAGCTGCTAAGACAGCTGTATTTCCCAAAGAACAGAACACAAACGGCGCTGTTAGATATTAAAGCTGGTTCTGTTTTGTGTAAGAAAATTAACGAAGATGAATTGCTGCACCGAATGGACTATAAATTATGGGTTCATACCTGATGTGCCAATGTGAAGCCCAGCGTAAAGAAATTCTTGTGTCAGATTGCATTCAGACTTCAATGTAACTTGCCATTCTTAATCCCAGTAAACAGAAATCCTCAATGTATTTCAGTATGTGAAGTTTCCTTGTATTTTTCTGTGCAACAAGTTTCCTATTATGTTCATTGTTTTGATTTGAAGCGGTTAGAGCTCTGAGTACGAAAATTATTTCAATAATTTCCTAATACAAACATCTTAATTATGATGAATATTTTAAAACTCTTTTTGTTTTGTATAATGTAGCCAAAATACCTAAATAATATGTTTGTGTAATAAATATGTTGAACTGACGGTTTGCTTGAAATATTAGAGTTCTTATTTACTTTTTACTATCTGGTTCAGTTAAGGAACTGAAGGTTGAAATTAAGAAATCGGGTTCATAATTCCGACTATTTCCACATTTCTAAATTTTAAATGATACGCATTTTGTGTATATTCAAAATACAATGCAGATTAAAGTGTGCAACATGTAGCTTTTTGTACAGTACATTTTGTTTCAATTAGATACATAATGAAGACATGGGATGGTGACATAAAAAAGTCCCGGTATAGGCAAAATTCCCCTATATGTTGTGTTTCTCCATTGTTTTAACAATCTGGGTTGTGGGCGGTCGTAAGTACGGAAGGTATGCCAGGCACTTTACGGTGGCGGCAACGTAAATGTGTGCTCACCTCCCTGAGGCAGAGGGAACTACGCGATGTGTTTTTGGTCCTTCAATTTGTTGTAGCTACAGAATTCCGTAAAGCTTACATTGACAAGTACGCCTTAACTGCAACTAAACGAGGACAACTGTTTCATAACTATTTATACTGTCAAATTAGAATGGGTTAGTAATCATGACAGCCAACTCCAATAGCAGATACAAACACGCCTGTAAACGACTTTTCGTTTACGGAATAGGCACACTGTAACAGAGAACTTCAACCTACGTAAGTGAAGTTAATCAGAACCACAAATGTGAAGAAATGCATAGATTAAGAAATGTAATAAGAAATAAAATAAACAAGAATGACATATTGCTGATGCAGAAAAGCACTGATTGGAGTGGTATGGTCATTCGATGGCGATAGTGAAATTTAAGACATTCAGAAAATATTTTTTGGAGATAAAACAGCTTGAACTGTAAGTCCTTTACTTATAAGCGCGACCGATTTCGCAGCATTTATCTGAATTTTCAGGTGCATTAAAATGAATTTAAGTTTAACAAGACTTAATTTTTTTTTTGCATCTGATGATGCAGCTAATGCTGCGAAAGCGGTCGTTCTTATAAATAAGCTACTTACAGATGAAGCGGTTTTATCTTCAAAATGATATATCCAGGCTGTGCCTACTCTGACAACAAGGTCATCTCCATTCATAAAATAATTCGACGCAGAAGTACCACGGAGGAAAAAGGGGTAACCAAGAGAGCAATATAAATGTATGTGTGTATGTTTGTGCATTTCAATCAGTGTTTCTCGAATTTTCAGATAATTGTATGACGATATGTATAGTAACGAGAGTTTATTTGCAGTGTCTAACCAATGAAAAAGGTGAATTATTAGTGTTGGTTTGTACTCGGGGACTATGGAGCACAATTTTCGTTGCACAGGTTTAGGTGTTCGGTGGCTGCCTAGATTCGAATTTCGTGAATGCCGGGGTGGTTGCTTTACAAAGATACGAACGTTTAACACCCCCCTCCAATGCAATCTGACTATGCGTTCCGTATCTCACGACCTCTTTGTCGACGAGATATTGAAGGCCAATGTTGCTCTCTTAAGAGAGTAATCCACATTTGAGCATATTTCTTGTATTTAATTTTAAATGTTCAACACGAACATGCTTAATTCTTACTTTAGAAAAATTGTTACTAAATCCATTCATACTGCCTACCAAAATTGTATCTTTTCTTTCCGGCTGTCACCATTACTGAACGTGAATATTTTGCTTCATTTCTTCATGTTTCACACCGGGAAAAATTGAAAATTCTTCTTTATCATCTAAGTGCATAACGGGTAACACTTATCATATCGGATCGTAATTTAGATGTTGTGCGGAGGTATCTAACTTACTGAACGGGATAATTGAATCCTATGTCTGTGCGAGACAGGGGAGCTTTAGTCATTTAGACAACAGCACTGCAAGCAGCAAACAGCAGTGCGGAATCCAGTTGGGAGTAGAGCGCAGAGCAGGCCGGCTGCGTGCGCAACGGACGGCGCTATTCTAGCGTCAACTCTGCCGGCAGATAGCAGCAGTTTGCCGACCTGCGAACAGGCGAATCCGCTTTCAGGACCATGTGCAGCATCGTTCTGCTTCTCCGCGTGTGTTATCTGCGCTGTATCCGGAGTTCGCTGACGAGACAGCACAGGGTAAGGTGGTACGCTAGACTTCGAAAAGTGGAGAACTCACCCTACTGCTTTTGGTTGCTTGATTCATCAAAGATGTTGCAGGTCATCCCGTAATTATTATCTGGAAGACGTAATATGGTGATGATGACTCTCTTCAACCCATCGGTTTTCAACCAACTCGTTCATCTTCCGTAAGCAAGTATTTATTTTACTTGAAGTATTTTATTTTGTGCTGAGAAAGAAATATTCAGTTTTCTGAGTGGGACAGCTTTCTGTGGCGGGGTGTGGGTGACGGAAAGGGGAGGGGGGAGAACCTGCAGAAACTTGCGTTCATTCACAACTAAAATCAATATCAATTATTTCCATCACAGTTTTTCAGATTACCGGTCACAATGCTGGTAAAGATTTCATTAGTTTCCTCAACTGTGGGCCCACGGACTTGACGTAATACCTCAAAGCTAACGGCACTTTTGTCCACTGTAGGCCTTCATAATTTTTTGATACATATGAGCCTTAATACACAATGTATTACATTACTGGTCGGTTTTGATATGAAAACCGAAGTAGCTATATTTAAAAATGCCCACTGGCCGACACTGGGCAGTAATGCAACAGGCGATGTAATAAAGTTCATCCGCATAAAAAAACTGGCAGCCTCAGGTGGTCTATGGAAGTAGCTGCAGCACAGGCGAAACAAGCAAGAATTAATCAAGTTCATATTGAACACTTAAAATTAAACACAAGAATTATGCTCGGATGTGGATCACTCTCTTAAGAGAGGAACACTGGCCTTTCATATATCTCGTCGACAACGAGGTCGTGAGACACGAAACGCATAGTCGGATTGCAATGGAAGGGGATGTTAAAGATCGAACCCGCTCTCTTAGGTGGCGAGTAAATTGGAATTATAGGCCTACTTTGGGTGTCTGGAGGTAATAGATCTTACGTGCCTTACACCGTTCAAAAAGATTTCATTTCTGTTGACATACAGATTATTACAGCTCTTATATATCGTATTAGCTGCACCCAGATTCATTCTCAGATTTTTTAGCGTATCAACCATTCCTTCTTTTTCGTTGACAGAGCTCTCGATATCTCCGGGAAAACAAATACGAGCGACAGATTTGGTACGTCACTGTGACGCCACTCAAACGGCAGGCAGCTAGAGGGTAGATTTACAACATGGCAATACCATTTTACTCTCACTGGACCACTGTCGATTTGTCACTTACTAAATTGTAGTTATTACTTTATATTTGTTTCTATGCCTCGAAGTATTCGTTTGTGCGCTTTACTTCAAAATATGGTGAATAAATGCTCTGCTCCAGACTGTATTTGCGGTTGCCGGACTGCGGAAATTTCTAAATGATTTCGACTGGGGACTGGAGAACGTCTCGACATCGGTACATTCTGTGGTAAGTACTATCAATTATCGTTAATAATACAAAAGTAAAGTTCATTTCAGTGTCTATGTGTGCTAGTGAACAGTTATAACAACAAAGGCTCAATTATCAGTGCACATTTAAATTGATTTGCTGTGTAAACGACTTTTGCAGTTTCGATTTCAGAAGTTTGAATGTACGTTAACTGCACAGTACATAACTTTCGTGACACTCTATGTGACAGAGCGAACAACCTATTTAATTTCAACACTCTAATAAAAAATGTAAATCTGTCATCCCAGAAACTTCGGGTCAAAAGTGTTAACATTTTGTGGGAGGCATTTCTATAATACGAATAGGATAATTATTTTAAGATAGCGCAAACCGCCTATGTCGCTTTGCTTTCATAGTGTAGCAAAGGTGTGTAGCATACTTTCAAATAAATGAACACTATATACACTGCAGAGCCAAAGAAACTGATACACTTGCCTAATACCATGTAGGACCTCCACGAGCACGCAGAAGTGCCGCAACACGGCGTGGCGTGGACTCGACTAATGTCAGAAGTAGTGCTGGAGGGAACTGACACCATGAATCCTGCAGGGCCGTCCATAAATCCATAAGAGTACGAGGGGGTAGCAGTCTCTTCAACAGCACGTTGCAAGGCTTCCTTGGTATGCTCGAAATTATTCATGTCTGGGCAGTTTGATGGCCAGCGGAAGTGTTTAAACTCAGAAGAGTGTTCCTGGAGACACTCTGTAGCAATCCTGGACGTGTGGGGTGTCACATTGTCCTGCTAGAGTTGCCCAAGACCGTCGGAATGCACAATGGACATGAATGGATGCAGGTTATCTGACAGGATGCTTACGTACGTGTAACCTGTCAGAGTCGTATCTAGGCGTATCAGGGGTCCCATATCGCTCCAACTGCACTTGACCCACACCATAACAGAACCTCCACCAGCTTGAACAGTCCCCTGACATGCTGGGTCTATGAATTCACGAGGTTGTCTCCGAACCAGTACACGTCCATCCCCTCGATACAATTTGAAACGAGAGTCGTCCGACCAGGCAACATACAATAAAACAATACCAATCGCCGTTATTTAAGTTTTATTTTTAGGCTACCAGTTCCTACGATATATTCAGGCCTGCTTCAATAGAGTAACCTTCGTGGGATAAAATACGGCAGCAGTTTGGTCTCGTAACGATTATTACGGGCATGCTCCTTGGACAATTGCTGACAGCTGTCCAAGAAGCACGCATGCCAGTAATAACCGTTACGAGACCAGTTAAAAGTGCTGCCGTATTTTATACCACGAAGGTTACTTGATTGAAGCAGACCTGAAGATGACGCAGTGTATCGTCGAAACTGATAGCCTAAAAATAAAGCCTAAATAACGGCGATTGGTATTGTTTTATTGGATATTGACCAGCCGTAGTCCCATACTCCAGACAGAATATGGAGTTACATTCATTGACCAGGTAACATGTTTCCAGCCATCAACAGTCCAATGTCGGCGTTAACGGGCCCAGGAGAGGCGTAAACTTTGTGTCGTTCAGTCATCAAGGTCACCCGAGTGGACCTTCGGTTCTGAAACTCCCTATCAATGATGTTTGGTTGAACGGTTTGTAGGCTGACGCTTGATGGCCCGTCATTGAAATCTGCAGAAATTTGCAAAAGGGTTGCACTTCTGTCACGTTTAATGATTCTCTTAAGTTGTCGTTCGTTCCGTTCTTGGAGGATCTTTTTCCGGCAGCAGCGATGTCGGGAATTTGATGTTTTACCAGGTTCCTCATAATCATGGTACCCTCGTGAAATGATCGTACGGGAGTAACCCCACTTCATCGCTACCACGGATATGCTATGTCCCATCGCTCGTGCGCCGACTATAACAGCACTTCAGACTCTCTTAAATCAAGGTAACCTGCCATTGTAGCAGCAGTAAGGATGTAACAACTGCACCAGACGCTTTTTTTCTTATATAGGCGTTGCCGAACGCAGCGCCGTATTCTGCCTGTTTACATATCTCTTTATTTCAATACGCATGCCTATATCAGTTTCTTTGGCGCTTCATTGTAGTAAGATAATGTGCAAGTAAAAGTATTTTCCTTGAAAATCATTCAGGAGTAGTTTTCTTTTCGTTCCCTTTCCAGGTTTGTCGAGAAAAGCTGACTAGAAAACAGGATGAATACTTAATACTTCTACAGGAGTAACCCTGATTGAAAGAAGGTGGAGTGTCCTGCTTGTTATCAAACTGAGCTAGGTATTTGAGCTTAACACAATATGAAGTTCAACAGGGACCCCCCAGCCAAAGACGACAAAACCTAGAATCGAAGTTTATATCTGAAGTCTTCCAAATAGCTTCCGCAAAAAAGCAGAATTTCAGTTTTCAGAACTACGACGAATTTGCGAATAAAGTGAAAATTTGGCAGTGAATGAACAGTTGTGAAAAAATATCGCGTGCTATTGCTGTATTTTCAGTCTGAAAAACTCCAAATGATGTTGTCACATAACAGTTGGCAGAAACCTGAGTGTAGGAATGGTTACCACCTCGCTTCCGAAGACACTTAATGAAAGTTGAAAATGTGCTGAAGGTATGCGCCCACTTAATTAGTGGCTAAGAGAGTGATGTACGCATATCAGTTATTCAATCGCTGCTTGAAACATTGTCAGTTAAAGAAGCTAAGAGGTAGGTTGTTTCATTCTTGAAAGCCGAAACTGTGTTGCCTCCATAATCCATGGCTGACCTCCATAATCCATGGCTGAGCATAAGTTTGATCCATAGTTTTTAATTCTTTGTTGTGCATTGTTCACTCTTTCTCCACACGCTTTCAAGGTTTTACGACAGTATAGCTTTGTAATTTTGCATCATCCGGATTCATTTTGGAAGCTTAACTCTAATATAAATGTTAACCCGAGAACTGCCCATTTCTGAAATCACCTGAATGAAGAAGTATTATGTATGGAACCACATGAAATGTTTGCGGTCTTAGATAAGATTCACACCAAGCCATAGGTAGATTATAGAGAAGGATATACTGCTAGAATTATTCTGGATACTGCTGACATAGCAAGAACTATATATGTGTTTATGATTCAGAGTATTTTTCTTGCATTAATAAGGTGGTATACACACTGCTTGTGAAGAAACTGTGTCACGACAACTTCTTTAATGTATTAAGAAAATTAGTAGAACGAAATGGCTTTCAGGTTGTTTCAGCTGGGACGGTAATAATACCATCAGAAAAAAATGTGTAATAAATTTTGCAAACACACCACAAACCAGTTCTTTGTACCCATCTTCTGAAGATAGTAAAAGACCATTGCGTTTTCTTGTGCGACACTGTTCGTATTTTTAAGTGCATAGAGAAGAACTGGATAAATGTAAATAACTGTGGACAGTTAATTTGTTATCCAGGCATTGATAATCTCAATAGGGTCAGATATGCATCTTTTGTTACATTTACGAAATTAAACGCTATAAAAGGCTAAAACAGCTACAATATGTTTTTGGCGGACTCTCACACATCGCTTCAAGATTTGGTTTCAGCTCTGTTACCACTATTCTATGAAATATTGTACGATCTTGGTACATTCGCTGGGAATAGAAAGTTGTCCCAATTCTCCCAGGAAGGGACTGAGGATTCGTGCTCGGTAGTTACCGTTGGGTCGGCAGAAGGCTTACTCTGTGTCTCAAAAGCAAGCAACAGCAGTCGCCGCGGTGGCAGCCTGTTTCGCGAAGTGTTGCTGTGGTCAGTTCCTGTCGTTAATCCACTTGCCACAGACGCCGTGCCACCGGAAGCCACACTGTTCGCCTGTGTGTGCTTGAGCAGGAAATTTGCCTTTCTGTCTGCATATAAAAAGGTGCCGCCTACTACCACTAGCATGGCATTAGAAAGTTCGGACAGTACAATCAAAGTGTCGCCACCTCCTTTAGACCTGTGGCAGACAATACTAACCAATAAGGGCGGGGGGGGGGGGGGGATGACTGTGGAAAGCAGTATCAACCTAGTTAATTGTGATATAAATTTCTGTACGTCTTCAGTCGAAAATTTTGGTTGTGTCCTCCTGTTCTTGGATGAGTGTTCGTCACATTGGCAGCTGCTGCATTCGAGACAACTTCAGTTCTGGGCAGCCGCCGCCCGGCTCTCTTCTCGTCTGGACTGGAGCCCACTTACTGTACTTAGAAAATAGAAATTTCACTGAGACCGTAGCGAAATTCACTTTCTGAGTAGCTCGTATTTAATTAACTCTGTTATGCATATTGTGTGCCCAATTTGTCGCTTTTAATATTTGCCTCATGTATCTTGAAATTGCGAACTGCACAAATGCAGAAGTCTTATTCGTTTTTATTCCTGCTGTCTTTCAATTAGTTGCTAGTTCCACAGTGGTTAGTGTAGTTTTACTTTAACTTACTGCATTTTTGTAAGAACATTATTCGTCTTAAAAATTACAATTTCGTAAGATTTGGACGACTGATCTAAGAACAAGAGCTTCACCAAGTGAGCATGTCACTAAGGCGTTGGCCCAAATCTGGCTCTTATGCAAGCAGTTAATTGGCTTGGCACCGATTGACAGAATTTTTGTATTTGCTCATGCAGGATATTGTTGAAAATTTGGTCCAATGGATGCGTTAGGTCGTAAAAATCCCGAGCTGGTTGGATGACCCTGCCATTAATGCTCCAAACGTTCTTAATTTTGGAGAGATTCAATATCCTTGCTGGATTAGGCAGGGTTTGACAAGCACGAAGTCAAGCAGCAGAAACTCTAGCCGCGTGTGGGCATGCATAATCTTGCAGAAATGTAAATCCAGTATGGATTGCAATGTATAGAAACAAAATGTGTCGTGGAATAGCGTCGAAGTACCTCTGTGATGAAAGAGTGGCGTGGATGACAACGAAAGTGGTTCTGCTATCGGAAGAAATGGCACACTAAACAATTATTCCAGGCTGTTGGACCGTATAGGGAGCGACAGTCAGGATGGAATGCCACCGCGGTCCAGTCGTCTCCATACACGATTTCGCTAGGCATCAGGGCTCAGGTCGAAGTGTGACTCATTTATTTCCAGTCATTCACTTGATTATAAAAAAAAAAAAACTTAGTATTTCACATCTTGACCTTTAATTTGAACCAATTAATTGCTACAACTCATCCATGGTTAGCAGACCGTTAAATGTAACCGGGTGCATTTCGCGGTTATTGATTTATTGTGACTAGTTTCCGTTATTTCCAGTGGCCAAGCACTAGACTCCATGAACTGAGAGACGCTGGGGTAGTAATAAGTTTCAGATGCTCACATGTTCTATAGCAGGTATGATTTGTGCACGAGGTATTAAGATTAATTTCAGTATCTTCCAGATCTGTTATTACTCATATCAATTGTGTCATGCACTATGTGATCAACAGCATCCGGAACGTAGCGCAAAATGACTTACAGGTTCGTCGCGCCCTCATCGGTAAGGCTGGAATTCAGTATAGTGTTGGCCCACCCTTAGCCTTGATAACAGCTTCCACTGCCGCAAGCATACGTTCAGTCACTTTATGTACCGTGATTCGTCACTCCACACAACATTTTTCCACTGTTCAAACCTCCAATGTTTAAGCTCATTACACCAAGCGAGGCGTCGTTTGCCATTTACCGACGTGATGTGTGGTTTATGAGCAACCGCTCGAGCATGAAATCCAAGTTTCCTCACCTCCCGCCTAACTGTCATAGTACTTGCATTGGATCCTGATGCTGTTTGGAATTTCTCTTCGATGGTCTGGTAGATGTCTCTGTCTATTACACAATACGACCCTCATCAGGTGTCGGCGGTCTCTGTCAGCCAACAGACAAGGTCGGCCTGTACGCTTTTGTGCAGTACGCGTCCCTTCACGTTTCCACTTCACTATCATGTCCGAAACAGTGGACCTAAGGATGCTTTTTTTTTTTATCAGTCTACTGACTGGTTTGATGCGGCCCTCCACGAATTCCTTTCTTCTGCTAACCTCTTTATCTCTCAGAGTAGCACTTGCAACCTATGTCCTCAATTATTTGCTTGACGTATTCCAAAATCTGTCTTCCTCTACAGTTTTTGCCCTCTACAGCTCCCTCTAGTACCATGGAAGTCGTTCCCTCATGTCTTAGCAGATGTCCTATCATCCTGTCCCTTCTCCGTATCAGTGTTTTCCACATATTCCTTTCCTCTCCGATTCTGCGTAGAACCTCCTCATTCCTTGCCTTATCAGTCTACCTAATTTTCAACATTCGGCTATAGCACCACATCTCAAATGCTTCGATTCTCTTCTGTTCCGGTTTTCCCACAGTCAATGTTTCACTACCATACAATGCTGTACTCCAGACGTACATCCTCAGAAATTTCTTCCTCAAATTAACGCCGGTATTTGATATTAGTAGACTTCTCTTGGCCAGAAATGCCTTTTTTGCCATAGCGAGTCTGCATTTGATGTCCTCCTTGCTCCGTCCGTCATTGGTTATTTTACTGCCTAGGTAGCAGAATTCATTAACTTCATTGACTTCGTGACCATCAATCCTGATGTTAAGTTTCTCGGTGTTCTCATTTCTACTACTTCTCATTACCTTCGTCTTTCTCCGATTTACTCTCAAACCATACTCTGTACTCATTAGACTGTTCATTCCGTTCGGCAGATCATTTAATTCTTCTTCACTTTCACTCAGGATAGCAATGTCATCAGTGAATCGTATCATTGATATCCTTTCACCTTGTATTTTAATTCCAGTCCTGAACCTTTCTTTTATTTCCATCATTGCTTCCTCGATGTACTGATTGAAGAGTAGGGGCGAAAGGATACAGCCTTGTCTTACACCCTTCTTAATACGAGCACTTCGTTCTTGATCGTCCACTCTTATTATTCCCGCTAAGTTGTTGTACATATTGTATATGACCCGTCTCTCCCTATAGCTTACCCCTACTTTTTTCAGAATCTCGAACAGCTTGCACCATTTTATATTGTCGAACGCTTTTTCCAGGTCGACAAATCCTATGAAAGTGTCTTGATTTTTCTTTAGCCTTGCTTCCATTATTAGCCATAACGTCAGAATTGCCTCTCTCGTCCCTTTACTTTTCCTAAAGCCAAACTGATCGTCACCTAGCACATTCTCAATTTTCTTTTCCGTTCTTCTGTATATTATTCTTGTGAGCAGCTTCGATGCATGAGCTGTTAAGCTGATTGTGCGATAATTCTCGCACTTGTCAGCTCTTGCCGTCTTCGGAATTGTGTGGATGATGCTTTTCCGTAAGTCAGATGGTATGTCGCGAGACTCATATATTCCACACGCCAACGTGAATAGTCGTTTTGTTGCCACTTCCCCCAATGATTTTAGAAATTCTGATGGAATATTATCTATACCTTCTGCCTTATTTCTCCGTAAGTCTTCCAAAGCTCTTTTAAAATCCGATTCTAATACTGGATCCCCAATCTCTTCTAAATCGGCTCCTGTGTCTTCCTCTATCACATCAGACAAATCTTCACCCTCATACAGGCTGTCAATATATTCTTTACACCTATCTGCTCTCTCCTCTGCATTTAACAGTGGAATTCCCGTTGCACTCTTAATGTTACCACTGTTGCTTTTAATGTCACCAAGGGTTGTTTTGACTTTCCTGTATGCTGAGTCTGTCTTTCCGACAATCATATCTTTTTCGATGTCTTCACATTTTTCCTGCAGCCATTTCGTCTTAGCTTCCCTGCACTTCCTATTTATTTCATTCCTCAGCGACTTGTATTTCTGTATTCCTGATTTTCCCGGAACTTGTTTGTACTTCCTCCTTTCATCAATCAACTGAAGTATTTCTTCTGTTACCCATGGTTTCTTCGCAGCTACCTTCTTTGTACCTATGTTTTCTTTCCCAACTTCTGTGATGGCCCTTTTTAGAGATGTCCATTCCTCTTCAACTGTACTGCCTACTGCGCTATTCCTTATTGCTGTATCTATAGCGTTAGAGAACTTCAAACGTATCTCGTCATTCCTTAGTACTTCCGTGTTCCACTTCTTTGCGTATTGATTCTTCCTGACTAATGTCTTGAACTTCAGCCTACTCTTCATCACTAATATATTGTGATCTGAGTCTATATCTGCTCCTGGGTACGCCTTACAATCCAGTTTCTGATTTCGGAATCTCTGTCTGACCATGATGTAATCTAATTGAAATCTTCCCGTATCTCTCGGCCTTTTCCAAGTATACCTCCTCCTCTTGTCATTCTTGAACAGGGTATTCGCTATTACTAGCTGAAACTTGTTACAGAACTCAATTAGTCTGTCTCCTCTTTCATTCCTTGTCCCAAGCCCATATTCTCCTGTAACCTTTTCTTCTACTCCTTCCCCTACAAGTGCATTCCAGTCGCCCATGACTATTAGATTTTCGTCCCCCTTTACATAGTGCATTACCCTTTCAATATCCTAATACACTTTCTCTATCTGTTCATCTTCAGCTTGCGACGTCGGCATGTATACCTGAACTATCGTTGTCGGTGTTGGTCTGCTGTCGATTCTGATTAGAACAACCCGGTCGCTGAACTGTTCACAGTAACACACCCTCTGCCCTACCTTCCTATTCATAACGAATGCTACACCTGCTATACCATTATCTGCTGCTGTTGATATTACCCGATACTCATCTGACCAGAAATCCTTGTCTTCCTTCCACTTCACTTCACTGACCCCTACTATATCTAGATTGAGCCTTTGCATTTCCCCTTTCATATTTTCTAGTTTCCCTACCACGTTCAAGCTTCTGACATTCCACGCCCCGACTCGTAGAACGTTATCCTTTCGTTGATTATTCAGTCTTTGTCTCATGGTAACCTCCCCCTTGGCAGTCCCCTCCCGGAGATCCGAATGGGGGACTATTCCGGAATCTTTTGCCAATGGAGAGATCATCATGACACTTCTTCAAATACAGGCCACATGTCCTGTGGATACACGTTACGTGTCTTTAATGCAGTGGTTTCCATTGCCTTCTGCATCCTCATGTCGTTGATCATTGCTGATTCTTCCGCCTTTAGGGGCAATTTCCCATCCCTAGGACAAGAGAGTGCCCTGAACCTTTATCCGCTCCTCCGCCCTCTTTGACAAGGCCGTTGGCAGAATGAGGCTGACTTCTTATGCCGGAAGTCTTCGGCCGCCAATGCTGATTATTTATCCAAATTTAGGCAGTGGCGGGGATAGAACCCGGGACCGAAGACATTTTGATTATGAATCAAAGACGCTACCCCCCCTTTTTTTTTAATCTCATTTTGTTCGCTTTTGATCGTTGCATCTGCTCAGGGCGGACGTCGTAAAACATCCATTGAAGTTCGTTGTTGATCGAGTAACTCAGTTTTTTTATTACAGAGAGCACATAACCCTCTGACCGAACACGTTGAGCTACCGTGCCGGCTCCCTTAGATCACGGTTACTAAGGATGCTTAGGAGTGTGAAAATCTCGGTACAGATGTATGACACAAGCGACACCCAATCACCTGACCACGTTTGACGTCCGTGAGTCCCGCAGAGCGCCTCGTTCTGCTCTCTCACGCTGTCGGATGACTACTGAGGTCGCTGATATGGAGTACCTGCAGTAGGTGGCAACACAATGCACCTAATATCAAAAACGTATGTTTCTGTGAATGTCCGGATACTTTTGATCACGTACTGCATCAGACAAGAAACATTTGCATTCTTTACTTTTTATTTTCGCGCTCAATAAAATAACAGCTCATTCTCTGCTTTTGTTAGAGTGGTAATGGTCCTGCATAGCGTGCTTCGCTTCGTAACAAAGGCTGAAAGCTCATGAAACGTAGACAACCGCGTGATAAACGGTGGGCTTTCAGTAGCTGTGTTGTCTCAGTGAAAGCTCTTTGGCTTTCACCTTTGAAATGACAAAGTACTAAACTGGTTGCTCATGTGTTTAGAGAGTATGTTAAAGTAGCATAGCTGCTTATGATCACTTCATAATATGGAGACTAGGTTACAGATAAATTTATTTTGGAAGGATATGGTGGAGTATAGTCAGTGTCAAAACCCCTCTGAAGGGAGTGCAGCGCAAAGAACAAATGTGGAAGCCTATGCTCAATAAACGAGGAGACATTGGTTTCAATTAGTGGATAAATTTATTACATGGTTAGATAGATGAAGCGTAATGTTTAGAGAATGATAAATAGTCCCTAGAAACAGACATGCGGCACTTAGGCTTACCATGTATTGATTAATGCAGACAACTGAATACTGCAACAAGGAACTGAACATGATATACGTTCTGCAAATGAAGTTCCCTACTGACTCTCTGCAAGCAAGACTGGATCTGTTTAGGTAAGTATCTGGATGCCAGTATCAAATTTAATTTAAGCAGTTGTTGGAGTATATCATGATACTGATCCATTTTTTTTACAATGCCACACGTGATGATTCTAAAAATGTTGAGTCAGATGTCCCAGCTTTAACATACCCGTGCACTGCTAATTTCTGCTGCCCCTATTGATAAGGAAACTCCAGTGTGTAGAATTCACAGACTTTTCGACACTTCATAGGTCTATGATAACTGATTGGCTGTTTGGTTTAATTAGACAACTAGACAGAACTCGTTTGAAATCCCCAAGTATACATCCTGCGGTAGTAGTTACATATAGTTACTTGATTCTGTCCAGTTTGTCGATAAATCCATTTTTCATGAAGTTGCTGAAATAGAGAGTAGTAGCAGCTGAGCGTATATAGAAAATAGTTACACCTAATGAAGTGGTGGATGAAAATTGTTTTCTCAATACACTGCACCAAAAATTTGTAAGAAAATTATGTTGTACTGAAAATTTTCTGCAAGAAGAAAAAGTAATGAAATGTCTGTTCAATCTCTTCGATGCTCTAACAAGAGGAAACTTCAAACATTGTGACACAACTTGAAAGATATTTGTTTGTGATATTTTTATGTGTTTAATTTGCATTGCTTGCTATCTTCCACATACCTCCAGAGATTCTAAAAAGAACTTTATTCTTGAATGACAAGCTAGGACGTCAGGGGAGAATAAAGATGACAAAATTCTTGTAACTAAAATCTGTCATGGTACCAATCATAAATTAATTTCAAATCATTTCATTCATTATCAAACAATTAATCGCATTCCGTAATGTTATAGTGATTGTCATGTGTGGAAAGGGAGATTGATTAAGTGATACGGTGCTCAGAATTTAGTGCAATTCGACACAAACAAACCCTTGGTTCCTTAATATGCGTTGCTTATTATATACTACGTACTTGCGGATATCCTCAAAAGAATCGACAATTTCCCTTCAATATGAAACTGCAAAGTCCAAGAAAACGTAGTGCCAGTAATTTCGTAAATAATAGCCGCACTTGTTAATTCTAAGTTAGTAAAACAGACATATTCTCCGAATGCATGAAAACCGCAAATTTTTCAGTACATGCCTATTGTTTTCCTCTCTGATTGCAGTGTACGAGTAATATTCATTGCCAGTATCTAAAATCTGCTGGGCATAATCCGTACCTTCAATCGTTAACTGCATTTCTGGACGCTAAGCCTCTACTCATTCATGTTTTATAAATGGCCCTACTCAAACAGAAGGTGGGTCACTGGCATCGTTGGTCTTTGTTGGTGTAGAATAAACTCGCAGTAATTGGGCTCTCCAGTCACGATTTCTTTGCAGTATGCCGTGACTGACAATGAGTGGCCAGAGTCGTCAGTGTACATGGGCCGTCACAACGTCGTTGGCACACCCTCTTTTCTCAAATGTGTTGGCTCCCCTAACCTTCCTCTGTTTTTATTATAATTTACTGTTCCGGCATGTGGACTATTGTCATTCGTCTTCTTGTTTCCATATACATTGTTTTTAAGTGTGATTCACAATTACTTAATGTTGCACACTCTTTTAAATGATCTTTGTTCATGATCGAACAAAATCTTGTGACACTGAACTCATACTGGAGATTTTAGCAGATGAGTTCCCGGAGAGTCATGTCCAGTAGTCAGGCGCAATATGGCCACTGATTCTCTTCTTGGTCCATCAGGCAATACCGAATAGTCCGTGAGGTTCTTCCAGATCTGATACCCAAACGACATTTGATTGGATCGGTTTAACGATTCTTGAAATGTGTTGTTAAAGTACAAAATATTAATTTTCCAGTCTGTCAAACTTTTTGTACCCTTTTTGGCTAGAAAATTGCTTTTTCATTAGAATTTAAGCACAGTGACAGAGTACCCACTGAAATGCAATTGACTTGTTCTCTTGTAGACAAAGATTTTTGGATCTTGTGTTCTGATAACTGCCGACATTATTGCTCTGGAATCACAAAGCGTAATGGCTGTGTCGAATGTGTGATAATAATTGTTGAGGTGTCTTGTTACAATTCTGCTGGCTCCACCTTCAAAATTTCAGTAGTGCGATCCTATAGTTTGATGGAAAGATAAAATTTTGCTGTATATTCCTACGCCAACGATCCTCCCCCCCCCCCCCCCCCCTTTTTACTTACTGAACCGTCTGAGTAGATGTCCAGCCACTTCAGAGTATGTTATATTTATTGTTTCCAGTGCTGTAGCTCTAATTATTAATTTATCTGTTTCATTTTTCCGTTCATTACGTCTAGCTGGTATTGCAGTTGAGGAAGCAGAATTATGGACAGCGGGAAAATAAGTTTTTCAGCTTCGGCTATCGGTTGCTGGTATGATCTTTCGGCTTCTGCTTTTGGATGAAGCTAATTTGTGTTTTCAACTGTCTGCTGTTATTTCCAAAACACTCTTTATATGTCATACATTTAATTTAACTGGGTAGAAGAATCAGTTTCCCTTGCTGAGGTAGTGCTGCACTTCAAATACTTGTTTTAGTAGATACCGTCTGGTTTCGACAGCAGGTGCACGCTAGATAATTCAAAATGGTCTACAGACGATATTCAAGATACATCCGAGCTCTAACATATTCCTCCTCCATTTTCGTTTATTGTTTGTTTTCAGTATGGCCTCACTAATGTATCTAAAAATTTCAGTCCACCATGATTTACATGTGTATCTACTTCTAACTAAATACTCAGCAATTCGCATTTGGATGCTTGGCAGAGGGTTTACCTAACCACCTTCAGACTATTTCTCTACCGTTTCACTCTAGAAATGCGCTCGGAAAAAACGAACATTTAAATCCTTCCATTCGAGCCCTGATAGCATTTATTTAATTACGATTATTATTTCCCCCTATTTTCGCGTTCAGTGGAGGAAGTTAATGATTGAAATTTCGTGAACAGATCACATCGCAAAAAAACTATATTGTTGTAATGATTGCCATCCCAAATCGTGTTTCATACCCTTGACACACACTTCCCTCTTTCGCCATAATAGAAAACGAGCTATCCTTTTTTGAATGTATTCGGTGTTCTCGATCAAAACTTATCTTGCAAGGATCCCATACCAAGCAGAAATACACTAGAAGAGAACCGAGAAGCGTAGTCTAGGCAGTCTCTTCAGTAGATATGTTGCGTCCTCCCCGCAACATTTCCTGAGATCGTTTGAGTTAAATTCTTCGTAATTGTAATCCCTAAGTATTTAGTTGAATTAATAGAATTTAGCTTCGTGTGTTTTATCAAGTAACTAAATTTTAACGGATTCCTTTTAGTACTCATGTCGGTGACCGCAATCTTTGTATGGTTTAGAGTCAATTACCTCTTTTCGCACCTTAGAGACATCTCGTCTAAATCAGTTTGCAATCAGTTTTGACTTTATGATGATTTTGATAGACGGTAAACGACACCATCATCTGAAAAAAATGTTGAGAACAATAGTGTATGTATCTTCGTGGTGGCGTATAAAAATCATGTACCTTCTGCAATGTGCCATAACATGCCATGCTTACATTTACTAAATCTAACAAAGCTTCTAAAACTATGCCATATTAATTAAACGCCAAATAACCACATAAATCTTCAGCCCTATCTTTTCAAAAGTTTTTTACGTGCTTTTGTGCTCATTTTATACCACCTTTTTTTTGACTACATCGTAGCGCTTCACCTTCACATGTACAGTATACGACAAGTATCTGGCGACGAAGTTTAGATGGTTCGCACTCCTACCACCTCTACCGAAATTCAAGAGTCCCTTGGCAACATATTGCGCCTAAACATGCGTAAATCTGCAGTCATCGTCAGCGCTGAAGGACGATAGCTGTCTAAATACGACCGGGGTTTAGTTATCAGTAATCATCTGACGTCCAATACCCCCATAGGTTTGACACTGATAGCCATTCCCCGTGGAATCTATACACTTGCAGACAGGATAGCAAGCAAAAACCCGATTTATTGCGTAGGCAAAAGACATTTGACTCAGCTCGACATTTCAAACACTTCGCTCATTTTCCCTCTAAGAAACACATCTTTCGTACAATGATTTTTGTTCAACACCATAAACCACCTAACATTTTATGATTTTTCCAAAACTTTGCAGCTTTTAATTATAAATTCTAATGCTAATGGTACCCTTTATAGAATTCACCCCTTTAACTTTCAGCTCAGCAGATAACTGCGTTTTAAATTAATCAATCTCCTATTGACATAGTAAAACTCTTATCTCTACAATTTTGCTCAAAAACATATTACTGAATTTGTACTCAGAATTCTTACAAAATAACATATATCACAGAATTAAAACGCGTAATATAGTCTCAAAAATTTTGCTCATACTTTGCAAGTAACTACATGTTTTGCTACCACAAGCAATAAAAATTGTAATGTGGTCTAACGACCTGCAGGCACCAGATATTTTTCGAACAATAATTACAAATAAATTATGTCTAGTACATGGTAAACCCATCAAAAATAATGCACTAACACATTTAAATAACCCCCAGCTATTTTTCTCTAAATTTTACGTACAGTACAAATTATATTCCTCACTTACATAGCTAATTACTGTCTGCCAACCTCCTCGCACCAAGAGTTTTGTGGCCGATATATCTAGAAACTGTCAACACCATCTTAGAATGTTCCACCCATTCCGAGGATCAATTTTGTACCTCAACCTGAAACGTCTTTGCGCCGTAATTATCTAGCGACTGTTAATATAAACTACACTGTGTATTCGTTTAACCAAGAGCCGAGTCGAGGAGCAGCAATCGATAGTTTGGACAAAATAACACTTTCTAATACGTATATTCTTTTTGAAAGATCCTGTAACTGTGGCACTGCAGTTAAATAATCTAAGCATGTGCTAGAATTACGAGTTCATGAAATACACAGAAATGTAAAATAAAGACAAACGAATAATTTAATAAAAAGGATTCAGTTCTAACGTCTGTAATTGATGAATACAACAGAGAATCATGTTGAATAATGTTTATTCAAGAAAGGACATATCAAATAAATGAGAAGTGGATCTACAATATTCAGTTAAAATACAAACAGAAAATATCCTCATCAAATGCAGTAATGTTGCATTGAGAGCGTTACGAAAATAGTAGCAAATTCCTCAAACTAAATAGTCGTCAAAAACTCACGAAAACTAAGTCCATTTCGTGATCACAATACACGAAAATTCGAAATGGATCAGAGTTCAACAGGATGATTCACAAATTAGCACATGCGATACAGAGAATATCAAATCATACTCTGTCTTTTCTGAGTTCATAAATCGTTTGTCGAAAGTTGGCCTCCTAGTCTGTTCAGAAATTAGAGCACTGTAGAGGCCATTCAACACCCAGAAACAATCACCTATATGAATGAATCGTGAACATTAGTCTAGAAAGGTCTACCTTCTTCCAGAACTCCCCACCAGATGTCCAGAATCGCTCTATTGAGCTCTTCACTTGAGAAGTACTAGTCTCCACTTGACTCCTGTAGTGTTCCACTACCGTCTGGTTCTCCATTGGCTAAAGTCTGCATCGTTTTTAAGATCTAAATACATTATTGGACTCAACATGACTATTTTCCTGTACAAAAATAATACGCTCACAATAAATGACCGCAGATTGTCGTTAAATATTATTTAAACAATTATTTGTCCCTTCTTGACAGAAGCATCTCTTATTTTCCCTTCAATTGTGGTGTCTGACAACGCATGCGAATGACCACTTTTAAATTAACACGGTTCTCTGATAACACCTGCATTCAACATTTAAACAAAGTTATTGGCAGTAAAGTAAACTGTTGACTAATAAAAACTAAAGTACTACAAAGTTTGAGGTACTGAAGCTTTGGCCATTTTCTGTGTAAATATAGAGAATATTATATTCTAATAAACATTTACATAATGAAAAAGCTATAAATGGTGTCGAAGACCAACAAATAAAATAGATACAGATATGTAACTTCCAGGGATGATAGCTACAGTGCAATGCTGTCATCTAAGATATTGTTTGTTGAAATCGCATGAACCGATTAAATGTTGTTAATTCTGAGGTTCATAACGAAAATGTTGATTCACTTCTGTAGTTTTAAGGATATTGAAATATTGTTGTGTCACTGGATGTGCCTCGTTAATCTGAGGTCACCGATGTATAATGATTTACATTAATATTTGACTGTGAGCTATTGTCAAAGCTCAAAGAGCTGTAACTCAGCCACCTTTCAGATTCTCTGACCCTCCGCCGTTCTGGGAGTACCCCTGCACAAAGGCCATGCGAGTAACAGCCGTCCAAATTCCCAGCTTCGGTATTTTCCTCATTTACAGTGACGCTACTAGTTATTGTACAACGACTCGCTCGTACCGGTCACCTAGCCAGAAGCCGGAACTGCCGCGGCGCACCCAGAGACCCGAGCCCGCAACGAATTCAGCTGTGCAACAAATTCAGCTCTTCTTGTATCAATTCTAGGTGATCGGTTAGCTGGCTAATATACTGTTACTCACTGTTACTCACTGAAGGTCTCTGTAACGTGGAGGACTTGACTGATTATTTGGCTGAAGAAGAAACAGCGGTGGATAGGGAGCAGATAGGGCAACCAGTATAAGGATCTGAATTTAAAAGAGCTTTGGAAGACTTAAGATCAAATATGGCAGATGGCATATGTAAATCGCAGCGGAATTTCTAAAATAACTGGAGGAAGTGGCCACAAAACCACTATTCACTTTGTAGAATGTACGAGCTTAGCGGTATATAATGACGTTTTCGAAACATCATCATCCACAAAGTTCAGAACATTACAGGAGCCGACAAGTGCGATAATTATTGCACAATCAACTAAACAACTAATGTATCGGAACTGCTGACAAGAATTATACAGAGAAGAATGGAATAGAAAATTAGGGATCTGTTAGGTGCCGAGAAATTTGGCTTTAGGAAAGGTAAAAGAACCAGAGAGGCAGTTCTGACTTTCATAGGATTTGCCGACCTGGAAAAAGTGTTTGACATGTAAAACCGTGCAAGATGTTCGAAACTCTGAGAAAAGTAAGGATAGGTTTTAGGGAAAGACTGGTAATATATAACTTGTACGAGAAACAAGAGGGGAAATAAGGCTGGAAGTCCAAGAACGAATTGTTCGGATTGAAACAGGTGTAAGGCAGGAATGTAGTCTTTCGCTCTACTGTTCAGTTTATACATTTAAGAAGCAATGATGGAAATAAAAGAAAGGTTCCAAGGTGGGATTAAAATTCAAGATTCGCTGATGATATTGCTATACTGCATGAATGTGAAGAATGTTTACAGGAGTTGTTGAATAGAATGGTTGGTCTAACTTTAAATGAATCAACTGTGGGTGCTTGGTGAAACGTCGTAAATTAACTCAACAAACACTGTTTTTAGCTTCGTTCCACAATTTATTATTAATGTTATTGGACAACCTAGGTTTCGGGTTATAAGCCATTTTCAGTAATGTGCTTGAAAATGGGCTTATAACCCGAAACCTAGGTTCTGCAATGACATTAATAATAGATTGTGAAACAAGGCTAAAAACAGTGTTTGTTTAGTTTGTCTAATTACTACGGAATATAGATAGAGAGTAAATCTATGAATGTAATGGTAAAAGTAATGCGGAAGTATTGCGAAAGTACACAGGGTAGTAATGCGAAGCAGCGGAAATTAGAGCATCGAGGTACTTAACATCAAATTTGTGATCGTGAAATCCATGACAGGCGAAGCAAGGACATTAAGAGTAGGCTAGGAGAGGCAAAGGGAACGTCCTAGCCAAGAGAAGTCTGCTGGTGTGAAGCATAGGCCTTAATTTGAGGCAGACTTTTCTGATAATTACGTCTGGTACTCATCATTTTGTCGTAGTGAATCAGTGACAGTGGAAATACGAGAACACAAGACAGTAGATTTGTTTGAGATGATGCTACAGAAGAATGCTGCAACTTGGGTGTACTGATAAGATTAGGAATGAGTGAGCTCTCCGCAGAATCGACGAGAAAAGGAACATGTTGATAATACTGATGGGACACATTTCAAGCTAGTTCTACTGCAAAACCGTGATCTGGGGAAATTGTTAGTTTTCGATTAACCATTATTAATTGCGTTGATAGTGAGGGTTTATGATATTTGGTAAATAAATACATCATAATGGAATGCCTTTTTAGTGTTATTCCAAATAACATAGCTTCCGCTTCATCACTTAGAATCACGGGAAGTAGAATTGCACTTTACAGAGAACCCGACGGCGCTGCTACAGCTTATGCGAGGAACATGAACATCGAGCTTCTCAGCAAAACAGGTAGAAAAATTCCTACACGACGACTCAATAAGATAGTCCAAGGACTAGCTGTCTTAATCTCCGCAAAACTCGGATAGAAAAGCACGGTCAGTCATACTGTTCGCCCCTTACACCACCCTCTACGGACTCACTGGCTAAACTGAGACATTTCTGGAGGTTTAGTGCAAGATGAGGGTTCTTGCAACCTACAGACAAACAACAAATTGATTGCGTAACTTTATTATTTTTAGTTGACAACTACTGTGTTAGGACTTCCTTCGCATTAAAATGTCATTCCCCAGCATCACGGCATACCCTGGTAAACGCCTTTAGCAGTATTGGGTGAAAAATTTGTCTACCGTTTCACAGCTGGACATGGTACCCAACGGAAAAGAATTATTTCGGAGTTGTGTCTTCCTGCATAATCTTAAGAACTTACAAGCAACTAGCCATTCGAGACTGCAACTAAAACGTATCATCGTGCTTCTGTTTTTACTACGACCTAAGGCGTCGAGGCAAACCAAGACGCGAGACTAGTGGCTCGGAGGGCTCGCGCTGCGTTGGCCTCGAGGCTGCTCAGCGGACAAGCCGCCCCCGCCCACCCCCGTCCGCCCCCGGTCCGCCCCCGCGCTGCCGCGGGCGGTACGGCTGGCCAACTTCGGCGCGGCAGCAGCCGTCATTATCGTCACAAGCGCTCCAGCGACATCATTTGTCATTCGCTAGTTAATCAGCGGGCCGCAGCGCAGCTCGCTATCTAATTAGCGAGCGTATCAATTATTGCAGCCAAATAGCACTAAACGCGTCAGTATCAGCTTGTCAAATGTACTACCAGCGATAACGCCGCCCATTGCTAACTGGAGACCAGTCAGCGGAAAATGAATCATAAGCGAAATTCCTGATAGACGGCTCAGACTCATGACACTGTTTGAAGTGCTACGGCGGTAAGTATTACACCCCGCGGATAAGGACAAAGCTTTCGCAGTATACACTTTTAAGCCTTCAGTTAGATTACTGTTCACTATACAACTGAATCAATTATACCTCGATCATCCTTATAAAAGAGTCTAGAAATTGTTCACATATCTCCCGTTTGCCTCCAAAGAAACGGCGAAGATTTGGAAGTATCGTGAATGTTCTTGACAACCAGCCACGAACTCAAGAAAAGGAGACTCAACGACCTTTTATGTGAATTACACTCTTTCTGTCATTCTTCTTTAATATGTCTGCGAAGTTTTAATTTGATCGCATATACTGTGTATAAATAAAGAAGTGAAACTCCAACATACACGTCAGCTACCGAGAGGAAAGATTAACGCTCGCCAAACTCCTTCTTAAATTTTGGCTTATGAAAGAGAGTTTCAGTTCCTGCATTACCATACAGGACTGAGAGTCAAATATTAGTGGTTTTCTGTTCTTTACTACGAATACTATTCGATGAAGGAATAATGGAGATTAGAGTGTAACCGCTCATCACTGTAGTCGTTGGAAGGAAATATAAAATAAACTCCAGTTACAGCATTGTGGGTAATCTTATATGGCAGAAAACTTTCATTTATTTCATGGTTAACGTAACGTATAACGTACAGGAAGGATATGGGGGATTAATTAGAGGAAGATCGAAGATCGAATCCCACACCATAATACCTGAACTAACAAAACGATCACGTACAGCCGCGCGGGATTAGCCGAGCGGTCTAGGCGCTGCAGTCATGGACTGTGCGGCTGGTCCCGGCGGAGGTTCGAGTCCTCCCTAGGGCAAGTGTTTGTCCTTAGGATAATTTAGGTTAAGTAGTCTGTAAGCTTAGGGACTGATGACCTTAGCAGTTAAGTCCCATAAGACTTCACAGACATTTGAACGATCACGTACGGAGTGCTGGACATACGCTGATATGACGAGAGGTGAGAACGCGTAATGCACCCAGGAACATTGTTTCCACTAGTGAAGGGATGGATCGCCTTACCACGAGGACTGCTTGCAAACCTTGTGATCCGTATGGGTGCGCATTTTAGAGCATGCACGGCCGTACGTGGTGAATACACACCTTACGTAATGTCCACGGGACCATCATAAATCACTGTGACTTCAGTTTAATTATTGTGTTTCACTAATATTATCATTTCAGTTCGTCTCATTGGGTATTTATTTCAATTACATTCTGAAATATACTGTAGGAGCTTTTTTCAACGTATGGTCCAAGTTTCACCCAGCTATGTTACTTGGTGTTGACACATCATGCGGAAGTTACTTTCGTCCTTCCGTTTTGCACACCACTGTGTTTCATTATATATAGGATGTGATACATTTAAATTAATCAGACTGAATATAAAGTAAAAGACATTCAATTTGAAACAAAAACCAGGGTAATAATACCGGCGAATGCAGATAATGATCACGTAGTCTGTGTCAGCTAGTTAAAGAGGAAGAAAGACAAGAAGCAAGTACCGAATACGATCAGAGTTTTATTTCTGCCTTGTACTTAAACATAATTGCTGTTGCTCTCAATCTATGGGTACGTAATTATTTGTTCGGTGCGTAACCGCATATCAAGACTGGGTCTTTGCCTTATAAGCAGTCCTACTGCTACTGCAAGGCACATTATCCGTCAGTTTGAAAAAAAAAATTAATGATTTTATATCTCTCCATCTTCAGCGCTAAGTGTAAGATCCGGGGACAATAAATTGGTCAAGTTTAAAGTGTTTCAGGAAATTCTATGCAAATCACCATATGAAACAAATTCGTGCAGCGAAGAAACAATGATTTTCGCAAACTTCTCACATATAGTTCTCTAAACTTTGTTAGAAACACATGCTATTTTGAAAAACCGCTGCCGATTTTAACATTCTCATATAATGTCAGAATGCATTAAACAGGTAGTATACTGTACTTTATCATGATCATCACCATAATTCGCCAATTTTGCCAATGAGGAAAGCATGTTTGTCGACACTGATCACACTCTTGTAATCCAAGACTGTTAAGAAGTAACAACGAAATCGAGAGTAATAACGCAGATCAAGGATTTTAAAATGTATAACTCAGAAATGTACACTAGTTCGATCCCTTTTCTGTAGTATTAACTGCAGAAGCCTATAAAGAATTTCATTGTATATCAGTGGCCTGGTTATATGGGAATGTTACAGAGAAACTACGCCCAAAAATATGAAATGCTGTAGTTCCTCGCGTATGAAACATTTTGGAAGTTCTTGCAGCATCAGCTCAGCGCAAAACCTCGAGCATTAAAAGATTACCTCTATCGCCTTCGTCAGGAACAACTGTCAAAAGTCCTGCGGTGGTGATCTTATATAGGTAAAAGACAGCATCTTGTTGGTCAGTAATTATGTTATGCTGTCGCAGATGGCGTCGACGTCTGCGCTGGTGCCGATACCGCTCCAACTTAGCGTAAACATTGCGATCAAAATCTATGGCGCTTCTCTGCATCGAGAGATAACTTCCATGCACGCTAAGATTATATCCACCGTCACGGTAGAGGATTTTCCGACACATTCTTATTTCTGCAGCCTCTTTAATTACGGAGTCCCAGTTTGTGGGAGATGAGACAAAAATTTTATTTCCTCGGACAGTATTTTACGTTTGTTTGTGAGGCTGTGCTCAGCAGCTGTAGGTCACTCCTGTTCCCGATTTCTAATGTGCCGTTGATGTTCTGTATAGCAGCCGGAAGTGGTGCGGATGGACACACCAATAAAATTGCTTCCGCATTCACAAGGGATGTTGAAAATCTCAGGAATCCTGAGACCGAGACTGTCATTAACAAGGCGCAGCATCTCTTTTAACTTCTTAGGAGGTCGGATAATAGATCTAATACTTCGTCTTCCCAGGACTCTCCCTATTTTGCTGGATGTAGCGCTGCAGAAGGAAAAGAATGCAATCGGTGTTTCATCACTTGAACGTTCAACATTTCCACGTTTCGTTTTCTTGGTGAATGCTGATTGCATGTCACGTGACCCTTAGCCGTTGTTTTGAAACATACTTTGGCTGATTAATTTTGGAATCGAAGAGTTCCTCGTCAGACACAGTTTTTGCTCTGTGTACCAGTGTATTGTAAGCCCCTTTTTCTCGATTGAGCATGGTGAAAATTCAGCGTGTCTTCGCTTGTGTGTCCGAGACGTCCATCCGCCTTTCGTTGTACCAAAACATTTAAAAACGACAGCCTTCCCTCTTTCTCTGTCTTGGCGGAAAGTTGGATGTTTGAATGCATACTTCGCACAAAAATCGAAGAAGGTTTAGTTCTCAAAAACCTTGCATCTATGGTAAGAATACCGCACGCCAGACTCGTCAACTGGAGGATCTGCGTGAGAAAATGCAGAGTAATTTGGCATTTCCGCAGCGCTGTCGGAATACGGAGATCGACCCCAGATTTCAGTGGTTACACATCACATAACGTCGGCAGAGGTGAATTATGGTTTATGGAAGACCAGCATAGTCAGAGTCACAAAAAGGATACGACATATAAGGCAGGCAGTTTATATAATTGCATCTCCTTTTATCTGCATTTTTCTCTTCCCTCGACTAGGAGTGGATCGATATGTCAATGGCAGCTCAACAGATAGCTTACCTTAGCAATACAATAATAAAGGATTGAATTTCGCTCCTATACCACGCACTGTACTTATTATGACGTTGATTAACTGAGTGGAACAGGCGGTGCGCCATGTCTCACAAGACGACGCCGACGACGTAACACTTACCACCAATCGCATTTTATCCTCAGCCAAGCCGCCCAAATCTAAGGGGTTCCGTGCATTGCAGAAAAATGAAGTCTTGTGGTATTTCCAGCTGACAAGGGAAATGCCATGGTTGTTCTTAATGCCACTGAATATGACAGCCAAGTAGCATCGCTGTTTGATGGTAGCAAGTAGAAATGCCTAAAACGGGACCCAACTCTGTCATGCAGCAGAAAAACGCTGGAGTTCCTGAACAATTCTTGTCTGCCAGAGGAGGTCACCAAACATCTTAGAGCACGAAATTCTAGACCTCCTAGGGTGTACGGACTATCTTAAGTCCACAAGGAAGGTATTACATTGAGGCGAACTGTTAGCGCTATTGGTTTTCCTGTCTACAGGCTGGCCATTCATTTAACTAAGTTGATGGCTCCAATAGTTGGCCGCAGTGAACATCACGTCAAACACACTCAGAAGTTCATTGAGAAAGTTGAACAGATTACAGTTAGCTCAAACAACATTTTAGTCACCCAGGATGTGGTCTCAAAACTTACAAAAGTTCCTGCAACGGTAAACTCGTCCTACATTTTATGACGACCACCTACTTCTTGTAAGACGGTAAATTTTATGAAATGACTGGTGGATTGGTTATGGGTCCTCCGTTTTCTGCAGGATGGCCAACTTTTTTATGGAACATTTTGAGGAACATGCATTAAATTCGGCTCCCCTTTGTCCGTATTCATATTATCGTTAGGTTGGCGATTAACACCATGTACACAAACATACAGTTCACCGTCGAGACAGAAAAAGCGGGAAGGCAGTCATTCTTGGATGTTTTGTTACAAAGATAGCAAAACCGTTTCTGACGAAGACCACTTGGCTTGAAAAAGTAATCATCTGAATTATGTGTTCCGAAGCACAGACTATGGTCAGGAGATGTGAAGTCAGTGTTTACGTGGAAATGTCTAACATTCAAGTGATGAGCCACAGATCGCATTTCTTATTTCTTCCGCTATGTTATGGTTTTTTTTTCTTTTTTAGTCATCAGTCTTCTGACCGGTTTGATGTGGCCCGCCGGGAATTTCTCTCCGGTTCCTCTCAGTGTCCTTAGTTATTTGCTGGATGTATTTCAATCTCCGTCTTGCTCTACAGTTCTTGCACTCTGTAATTCCCTCTAGTACCGTGGGAGATATACCGTGATGACAGAATAGATGTCCTATCATTCTGTCCCATCTTCTTGTCAGTGTTTTCCTCGCCCATTCTCTGTAGAACCTCCTCATTTCTTACATTATCAGTCCAAATAATTTTCACCAGCCTTCTATAGCACAACATCTCAAATGCTTCAATTATCCTCTGTTCCGGTTTTACCACAACCCATACTTCGCTATCATGCAATACTGTGCTCCAAATTCTCAGAAATGTCTTCCCAAAATTAAAGCCTATGTCTGATTCTAGCGGACTGGGAACGCCCTTTTGCCAGTTATGTCCTCCGTGTGTCATAGCTTACTCTGCTGCCTATGTAGCAAATGATACCGTTACGGTATCGCTTTCTGGAGACGCACCCAAACCAAAACATACAGTCTTCAATAGTAATTAACACCTCACTAGTAACCAGCAATGATTGTGCCTGTAAAGCAGGAATCACGGAAGGACTGGCCAACATGGTTTAATTGAACATTATTTACCATAGCATTTTACTAACACAATTATTGTAAATTGAGGCAACCACGCTAAACACTCAAGTGTAATACAATTTCTGTTTTAGCAGTGGCAAGTATTAAGGAGAGGAAAAATCAGACAATAGTTTACATTAAAAGTAGAACAAGGCCGCACATCAAAGTGAAAACATAAAATTGACCAACCGCCGAACATAAAAACAACAAAATTACACAAGCTACAATAGTTAATACTCACGCAAAACCTTAAGACTACGATAAGAAAGCAATATATGTGAATAACGTAACTTACTAAGGCTGCGCTTAACGGTGCGTCGACAAGCACTCATTCAACGACCAATGCGCGTGGACGAGGGTCGCACCGTCCGGTACAACCACCGGATCACAGTTTCTCAGCCGGCCTGCCGGTGAGGGACAACAGACGGGCCGACTATAACCCCCCCCCCCCCCCCTCCCACGCATCACACAAACGCCGAGGCAGAACAGCCACAAACCAAATTACAATTGAACTGCATAACATACAAACATCACCAGTTGGTTTCTATGAAGATGATTATGGGGATGATTCACTGCACAGATGAACCGATAACCATATATATCCGCAAACAAGGAGAAAAATACACTTACAAGTAAATATGCACAAGTAGCAACCATACGGCTCATCGATAAAAACAAATTTATGATCACAGCTCAACTAAAAATGGCCTATAATATATAATATTCCCCTTAATTAAGGGTGCAGAGCGCTGTTTGAAAACCAATAACGACTTGGACCTCAAGCTTTATAAAAGTGACTTAGCATTAACACTGAGAGGTTGAGTCAGCACCGTATCACCAAAGCTACAATCCTAAACAGATGACTAGCTAGCTTAATTTCTAATTGATTTAAAACAGTCGGAACTGGCAAAGGCGGCTGTGAGCAGCTATATAATACCAGCGAGCCGTTGTGGTCGGAAACAATCAGTCAATATCCCGAGACACAGATTTACGACCACGAGTGATAACAGCAAAAGACCACTGCGGGTTGAGTTAGCAGTCCCCGCCGAGAGAGCAGAACTTCGTGTCTTGCAGTCTAAAGCGGCCAACTAATGCCACACATCCGCAACTCGGTCCGGAAAGCCATCACACTTCGACGTGCGACGCTCAACGGCCGCCAACTTGGCACAATCTTTACATGCTCTGCCGCAATCACGCTCGCTGTCCACCGTCCAAGTGCTCGCTGCCCACTGCTTGCCTCACCGATTTCAAATCCAAAATCGATCAAGGACGCAAGATCGTGAAGATAGGACAACACCAAAGGCATCAAAATAAGAATCGACCGCAACATGCGAGCCGCACCTGCTCAACAGTGTTCCTTAACTTCACCTGCATCGTGATGACCAGTCCTGATGTTAAGTTTCTAACTTACTCATTTTAGCTATTTCTCATTAGTTTTATTTTTCTTGTATTTACTCTCAAACTAAATTCTGTAGTCATTACACTGTTCATTGCAATCAGCATTCCTGTAATTCTTCTTCACTTTCACTGAGGTTGGCAATGTCACAGCGAATCTTATCATTGATATCCTTTCACCAAGAATTTTAATCTCTCTCTTGCACCTTACTTTTATTTCCGTCATTGCTTCTTCGATCTATAGACTGAACAGTAGAGGCGAAAGTATACATCCCTGTCATACACAATTTTTTAATCCTAGCACTTCGGTCTTCGTCTTGTAGTCTTACTGTCCCCTCTTGGATTCTTTTACATATTGTATATTACCGGTGTTTCCATAAAATGGTTCAAATGGCTCTGAGCACTATGGGACTTAACATCTTAGGTCATCAGTCCCCTAGAACTTAGAACTACTTAAACCTAACTAACCTAAGGACATCACACACATCCATGTCCGAGGCAGGATTCAAACGTGTTTCCATATACCTTACCTATACTTTCCCCAGAATATCCAATATCTTGCACCATTTGACACTGTCGAACGCTTTTTCCAGGTCTCAAAATCTGATGAACGTGTCTTGACTTTTCTTCAGTTTTGCTTCCATTATCAGCCGAAAAGTCAGAATTGTTTCTCTGGTGCCTTTCCTTTTCCCAACGGCAAAATGATCGTCACCTAACGCATCATCAGTTTCTTTCCCACTCTCCTGCATATTATCAGCGTCAGAAACTTGGTTGCATGAGCTGTTACAGTGATAGCCTGATTATTCTCGCACTTGTCGGATCTTGGAATCTTCAGAATTGTGTCGATGATGTTTTTCCGAAAATGAGATGGTATATCACCAATCTCATACACTGTGCATTTCAACGTGAATAGTCGTTTTGTTGCCACCTCCCACAATGATTTTAGAAATTCTGATCGATTGTTCTCTACCCATTTTGCCTTATTCCATCTTATATCTTCCATGCCTCTTGTAAATTATGATCTCCTATCTCTTCTATATAGACTCCGTTTTCTTCCTCTAACACGTCACCAGACAAATTTTTGCCCTCATAGAGACCTTCAAAGTGCTCTTTCCAACTATCTGCTCCCTCCTCTGCATTTAACAGTGAAATTCCCACTGCCTTTTATGTTACCACCCTCGCTTTTAATTTCACCGAAGATTGTATTGACATTTCTATATGCTGATCAACCCTCCCCACAATCATTCCTTTTTCGATTTCTTTACTTTTTTCATGCAGTCATTTCGCTTTAGCAGCCCTGCACTTCCTATTTATTTTATTCGTAAGTTACTTACGTTTCTGTATTCATGAATTTCCAGGAACATTCTTCTGCTTCTTTCGTTCGTCGATCAACTAAAGTATTTCTACGGTACCCATGGTCACTTCGCAGTTACCTTCTTTGTTATTATGTTTTTCTTTCGAACTTCTGCGACTGCCGTTTTTAGAGAAGTCCATTCCTCTTCAACCGCGATGCCTGCTGAACTATTCCTTAGCGCAGTGTTTATAGCCTCAGAGGACTTCAGGCGTATCACTTCCGTATCCTACTTCTTTGTGCATTGATTCTTCGTGAGCAACCTCTTGAACTTCACCCTATTCCTCAGAACTACTAATTTGTTATCCGCATCTGTATCTGCTAGGGTATGTCTTACAATCCAGTATCTGATTTAGGAATCTCTGGCTGACTATAATGTAATCTAACTCAAGTCTTCCCGTATCTCCCGCCCTTTTCCAAGTATACCTGATCCTCCTACCTCATCCTCCTGTGATTCTTGAACAAAATATTCGATATTAATAAAATCTGTAGTAGCACTCAATTAGCCTTTCTCGTCTCTCATTCCTGATAGCAAGACATGTTCTCCCATAATACTTTCTTCCTCTCCTCCATCTACAAATGCATTGCACTCCCACATGGCTATCAGATTTTCATCTCCCTTTACGTACTGAATCACCAGTTCAATATTTTCATACACTTTCTCTATCTCTTCGTCGTCGGCTTGCGACGGCGGTTTGTATACCTGAACTACAGTTGTAGATGTTGGTTTGTTTGCTCTCGATTTTGATGCGAACAACCCTGTCACTGAATGGTTCATGGTAACTCACTCACTGTCCTATTTGCGTATTTATGTTACACCCACCAAAATAAGTATAGTCCTGGGACAATGAGGTGTCAGATCTATTTTCCGACATCCTTACAAGATAAAGGAGACGCTACGCCCTGTTAAGGATGGCCTCGGCCTCAGGATTCCTGGGTTGTACAACATCCCTTGTGAGTGCGGAAGCATTTACATCGGTCTATCTATCCGCACCGTTTCCCAACGCTGTGCAGAACGTCAACGGCACATTTAAAATCGCGGATTGGAGTAATCTGCAGGCTGTAGAAATAAGAATGGGTGAGAATATCTTCAACCGTGAAAGCGCATACAATCTTAGCGGTGCATGGAAACAAGCTCTCGATGTGGAGAAGAGCCAGAGAGATTCGTCTCAATGTCTACGCTGTGGCGGGAGCGGTGGTGGCACTAGCGCAGGCGTTGATACCATCTGCGACAGCATAACATAATTACCGAGCAATCAGAAATCGTCTTCGTGCTATGTAAGACCAGCACAGCAGTAGTTTTGCAAACAGTTTCTCCTGACGAAGACGTTGGAGATAATCGTCCAAAGCTCGAGGTCTTACCCTGACCTTACACGATAAAAAGTCCGAGAATGTTTCATACAACAGTGCCATCGCGAAAGACTTCGTTTTCATGTAGTTCTTCATATTTTACAGCAACTGTAAAGTTGCTACAATATCACGTCCGAATATCGATGTAGAGTGAGATATTAGCACTATTACTGATCAAGTTTTGCAACATCGGTAGTCACCGTAACAAGGCACTCGTTCACCTGTCCGTGAACTAAAACAGAATTTTGAGCAAGCATTGATTACTTCCTTGTCTGTCAAACGGGACAGACACAAGAACTAGAATCGATGACCAAAACAAACAAACAAACAAAAAAAGGAAACATGAAAGAACTGAAAGCAGGAATATCTTCCCATATCAACTCCTTCTTACGCAACCGTTGTAATTTTTCTACTGTCTTCTGGGTTACCAAAACGTGACCGTTAGGTCAGGAGAAATATTTTCAAGTGGTGTGAAGATCCCCTGTAGCGTGACAGACAGACATTAGCATTTTTCACACTTTTTCACTGATCGAAACTGAGCAAAGTTGTTTCAACATGTTGAAAAATATGACCTTTCTTCAATCCTGAATGAAAAGGGTTGATAGATTGTACGTAAAAGCTTTCAGAGAACTCGATAGAATTGTGTTATCTATTTTACGAATAACTATTAGCTATTTGTCGAAACATTCAGAAAGGCAAGTATTCTTAACAGAGAAACTGTCATTGCCTGCAGTCCTCTAGAACAGTTTCTTTAAATTTGATTATAGAATTACGAAAATTATGATTACTTGTGTTTGGTTGAACTGCATTATTTTCTCTTGAGGTGTGAATCAAGAAAAGCTTAAATGTCAGTGTAACTTAAAGTCAGTCTAACACACGTTAAGTCAGTAGGCATAAAGCTTTAGCTTTTCAAGCTCGATAGGGACTATGTTGGATGACGCTTTAATGAGTCTCGTCCTTTACTGCACGACAGTTTCAATGACAAGGCCTAACCTATAATGATATTATGTTTACCTCTGCACTGGGACGGTCTGCAGTAGACTGTACATCAACATGGCTCGTGCGTGTTCCATTGTCACCCATTATACATCTGGAAGAGCAGTCTGTTATTCGGTAGTAAATGACCGAATGAAGAAGCTGAATGACGACCGTGAGATTCTTTTTCCATTTTGCTTATGACCATAATTTCGTTAGTTAATTGTAGTTCTGTAAACATCAGTCGTCTTGATGTATAGCTCAGAGATAAAACAACAGTTCCGAGAAATTGGGTGGTCAAACGTAGTCAAAGTAAATTACGTTCCCACAAATCATCTAATCAAAACCGGAAACATCCTTCATCAAGGATGTAACCGATTCTTTGCCATCGCTTCGACAAATCAAGCTAGAGTTCAGTCATTACTTCTGTTGCTGTCAATGTCCTATTAACGCAGTTAATGGATTAATGAAATGCATTGAACACAATGTTCAATAATTACAACTTAAAGTGTCGTGAATGTGGGTGGGAACTTAGTTTAGAAAACTGGGTACCGCTTTCGCAATATCTTGTGTCTCAGCCACGGTTTTTGTTTCAGATGTTGAGTATAAAGCAAACATTGTATTGATAACATCACTGCTTTTCCGGGATAGTATACAGACACAGGTAGTGATTACGTAATGAGGAAGTATAGTGTGCTTAGGTTCGTATGAAATACTACTGGCCGAGTATACTTTCTCTAACTTCCTGTGCTGTGTTTCATTCTGCAGGTTTTACGTGCTACCCGTGGTGACAATGAGTTGTTTCTTTTTCATTTCGGGTGCCACGCCCACAAATTTATTGAAATAAGATTCCATTTTCCACCCCGGCTATATATATACACTGTCATCCGTATCACAGCATATTTCATCCATCTGCCATTTTCAGATGCGCACTTGTGAAAGAATTCGTATTAATAAGTTGAATTTTGGGTCAGTGTAAAAGAAACTGGAACATCTAGGAGAAATGTCTTCAACATAATTATTTATCCTACGTTAGTATGGACGCCTGATTCAATTCGAAAAAGTCTTCGTCATTTTTCTTTTTCGTTTTCTCGTTTCAGAAAACACATTAACAACATCCGAGGGGCTGTACCCTCATACGTCGATATGAACTGAATGTACGACGTAAGTAAATGATATGCTTGTGGACCAAACTGTATGCATGCGTGTGTGGTGTGTGCATGAGAGAGAGAAGGAAAATTTTGATTAATTGTGTTCAGTTGAATTGTATTGTTTTCTCCTGAGGTGTGAATTAACTAAAAAGAGAGAGAGAGAGAGGGGGGGGGGGAAGAAATATTCGGATTCTAGGTATCAAAATAATTCGTCAGCTTGCGGAAGGAGGTCTGCGAATTTTTTTTGTGTGAGAGCATCGCAAAGGCACCGCATAATCTTCCATTAGCGTTGTCGCGGCTAGAAACGCAGCATCACGGAACTCTGAAAGACTGCGCGGCGGGCAAGCCTACCCCTCTACCGGTAGGGGCGCTCTGCAGCTAATTATCGGCAAGTTGGCCTAAGGCAGGCGTAATCGGGCTCCAGTTTGCCGGACGAGGCCGAGTCGATTCCCGCAAGAAAGAAAAGCGGAGAATTAATTCGGAAAGAAATTCGAAGAGAGTTTCACAAATAATTGCAGCGGAATGCCGAATTAATTTCAGTCGGCGGGAAGGCGAAAGCGACGTTCATTGTGCTGCTCCGTGGCGCCGAATTTATTTCTCTTCAAGGTTGATAAAAAATTTAATTTGTCCGCCGGAACTTCAGGCTGAGCTCCCTCGTCCGAGTAATAAATATTCCAGCGCTTTACGTTCTTTCTTCGCCCGTTTCTTGCTAGGTAATGTATGTTAAAAATTCACTTGTTCTTCATTCTGCCACCTCTTTTCGTCATGGGATGGACAAGCGTACTATGCAAAATTCTGGGGAGTGTTCCCCTTGGTTGAGCCAAGGAATAGTTATTTTTAGACAGAAGTTCCCTTGTACAAATTTAAGTTTCAGTGACAATGTTTTGTTATTTAACAAAGCAATCAAGATCACGATTTACGTAACCTTAGTGATATATTTGTCCGAAATAGGCTATATTCAGATTTAAAACTAAAATACGCTATTGCTTCTACAACTGGTGCCAGCTGCTGTACGTCCTTATAAAAGTCCTGACTGGGCCAAAATCAGGCAGAATCGATACATAAAACATGGTCTGTGTTGTTTTGCGCATAGCATTTAGTTGTAGGTTCCCTTGTTGTTACCTTATTCTATACATTAGCCCAAGCACCAAATTGCCCACGTTAGCAATCTTTCGCTGCTTCATGAAAATCTACTTAGTGTAAAAAGGCATAGGTACAGACTTCCGGAATCGTAAGACGCTCCCTCTCCCTCTACCTCTCCCTGTCACTCTCGCCATATCACCCTCGCCCTCTCACTCTCACTTTTACTCTGCCCCTCCCTACCCCTCTCACTCTCTCTTCCCCCCTCTCCTTCTGTCTCTGTCTCTGCCTCTCCCTCCCCTCTTCTCTCTCTCTCTCTCTCTCTCTCGCTCGCTCTCCCCCCCCCTCTCTCTCCCACACACACACACACACACACACACACACACACACGTGAATCACATGTTCGAGCCGTAAAAGAAGACGCGATGAGACCGTCGTGTGCCAGGGTGCACTGTTGTGATTCAGTATCCACATTGGAATTTCCCGAGTTAGCCTTCATGAGATCTCTCAAATATGTTACGGACAAAAAACATTCTCTCATTAATAATTTTCTCATCCGAACCTCTTTATGTAATTGTGAAGTTGAGGTTTGCCAGTTCAGGCTGCGTGCAAAATTTTAGATAACAATGTTTTCCTCATGGTGATGTATTCTGATAACACTTTTTGATCATATATCGATGACTGTGATCTAAAAGTTCGAGATTTGTCTGCAGTCAGTTTTAGTTTATACTAAAATGACTTAAGCTGCCTGAAATATTGAGCTCATGAAGCCGTCTGGCCGGCGTTTCATATGGATATCGAATCATAGGAAAACTTTCACAAGCTATCCGTACACATCTTAACTAACACATCATAGATTAGACGTGTTGGAATTTTTTTTTTCTTTGGTACTGGAAGGACTAAGTGAAAACGTTCCTATAGTCATGGATTTTTTATAATTGCGCGGAGTACCTACTACCCGTTATTAAATCCCTACTTAACGTGACTGGACGTTATATAACTTACCTATGAAAAGATTGAGGAATCATACGAATTCCTCTGCAATGCGCATGTAATGCTGGAACAGTGCAGAAACAACTCTCACAGAACACTCATTGTGGCTCACATTCGCAATGTACATAATGTATATACAGACCAGGGCAATAACTGTGAATCCAAACATTCTTCAACCAGAATACTGTGACCGCACATCTATCGAGGGAGCGATGAAGTGTGGAGCAGACGATGAGGTGGGAAAAATGAGTAACACTCTCAGGGGCTCAGCATTCGTTTACTGGGTAAGGGCTTGGTGACCCCGGGGTTCCTGAGGTGGGGAATGCTATTCGCCACCAGTCCTTCTTACCATATGCTCTCGGCATGCTTCAGCAACCACAGTGTGGAGCTGCGGTCAAACGTTTCACGAAGTATGTCACAGGGAATGGGGATCTTGCCTCGACCACACAGATTGCAAGGATGGTAAAAACCTCATAAAAACCCTTCAATATGAAGGTGTACTGTGCACTGATGAGATGCAAGGCTGTCGAGGTGGAAAAGTCGTTAGCGGCCAATCTCTAGAGATCCTGCCGTACCTCAGTTGTACAACGCTTACCTAGGCATGCAGAGCTCTGTCTGGACTTTTGTTTCCATAGCTGCTCGTGGTACCGAGACGGATCCTACGAAATTTTCTCTTGTACCTAATAGTGGAGTGGGTGGGCAACTGGCAGGTACCAATACTCAACCAAATAAGAGAGTTGTTGTAGCCACTGTTCCTCACTCAGGGAAATTTCAGAATTGTAGTGTCTTTCTGAACAGAATGCATGCTGCTGGTCTGTGGGTGTTTTTATTGATCAAAAGGAAAGACGGAAGTTTTGAAAAAGTACCACCTTTTTACATTCAAAAGGGTTTAGAGGAGATTGTAGGCATATTAAAATCTGGAATGGGGTGTTGTTTGTCGAAACCTCAAATTCCCAACAGGTAATAAACCTGCATAAGGCCAAAAGCCTTGGGTGGTATACCGTTGAGAACGAGCTATATGCCACCTTAGAGTAAAGGTGTTGTGACGTGTAGGGACATAGTGGACATGCTGAAAGAAGATCTAAAAGTTGAGTGGACTCAAGAAGGCATTGTCGGCTTACATAATAGCATGAAAAGTGTGGAAGGCGATCTGATCAAATTCGACTGGTTCATCCTCACTTTTAATAGCATGAAGCCCCCAGAGCATATTAAGGCGGGTTTTCTTCGCTTCACCATGTGGCCCTATGTTCCCAACGCAATGCGCTGTTTTAAATGCCAGTTTCTTTAGGCTCACCACTCTTGAATGTAAGGGAGGAGCTACTTGTGGCAAATGTGGTAAGGCTGCACACAAAGGAGTTGAATGTACAACTCCTCCAGACTGCGTGAAATTGCTCTGGGGCTCATCCTGTCTGGTGAAGGGACTGCCGTGCCTTCCTTGAAGAACGGAAGATACAAGGGATCAAAACTACAAAACGGATCACCTACGGTGAGCCCAAAGAGATTTATAAAGCCACTCAGCTGTCCACGTTCGCTACCTCCTTTGCTTGAATCGTTAAACAGCCAGTTCAGAAAACCGATGCTGCTACGCAAACGGTTGCTCCTGTCACCACTTGTATCTGCATTTGTCAGTGCAGTTGAGCTGCTGTGGATAAATTGAAGCCTAAACTTCCTTCCAGAATATCAGACAAGGTCATACTAGCCGACGTTGTAGATCTCCCAGCTGCCCCATAGATTCAATCTGGTCCACTGTTGAGGGCTGCCACTACCACTGCAGCGGTTGTAAGTCTGAAGCCTACCCAGGGCAAAAAGTCAAAGGCAAAGCGTTCACCATTAAGGGAATTGAGAACTAAACAGTTCGCCAATATGGACGTCGTCCTCTCTGACGTCTTTCATGATTCTTCTGCAGAGCCAATGGACCTCGATGTCGGACAGGGGCAATCATCTCACCTGAAGATTGAGCCTCCATCCATTAGGGGCTCCCCTCCCCTCTCCATGATAAATGGCTCCCGTACTACAGTGGAAAATGGAGGAACTTAATTTCCTGACAGAGGCACACCCACTGTGTTTGTGTTTGCAGAAAACACATTTCAAAGCCACTGGTGTTCCTTTGCTATGAGTGTATACAGTCCACCGAAAGAATGACCTAAATCGGGAAACAGTTAAGAGAGAGTTGCAGTTCGTTAATAACACACCACTCCTCTGATCTCTCCTAGCTTACTAACCTACAAGCTTTGCTGTTAATGTGTGTCAGAATATCACTATCTACTCCCTGTATTGACCTCGACAGGATGCAGTATATTCTGAGGATCTCACAGGTCTTATTGCACAGCGCTCCCGGCCTTTTCTCCTACTGAGTGATTTCAGTGCCCATAATGTATTAAGGGGCTAAAATTCTACTTGCCTCTCTACTTGCCCCAGGAGTCGAGTCTTGGGGAACCTCATGATGTCTCAGGAGCTGTGCACACTCAACATAGGCCGTATCACTGATTTCCTGGCTGCTATTGGGCCTTCTTCAGTCACGAACTCTCTTTCTACTCTCTAGTCCTTAAGACTAAGCGTAGTGGGAAGCAACTGATAACCTTTATTCCAGTGAGAACTTCCCACTGTTGATTCACCTACTGGATGGTTGCTTGAAAGGAAGCCATCGAAATGGATGGTCAGAAGAGCCAACTGGACGCTATTTAGCCACCTGACAAGTGTTTGAACACTACAGCAGTGTCCAGGAAGACGTGGACCACATCACAAAAGTGATTCATCATGCTGCTGAAGTAACCATCCCAAAGTCTTCAGGTTGTCTTAGGAAGCAATCCGTGTAAGGCGCATGGCTCATCAAAGTCCAACAGCAGATAACCTCAAAGCGTTTTGAGTCGCAAGAGCCAAGGGTCGATACGTAATTAAGGAGAGCAAGAAAAGATCATAGCAAGCGTTCGTGCACTCCATCAATCTTGTTCTGTTTGTCCTACAAAAGTACGGGAAGGATTCCCAATGAACACATTCGTTTACCAGTAGCAGCAGTGCCGAAACAGGGGTTTCCCCAAACAGTGCCCAGAGCCATCACTCAGACGATGGCAGAACAATTAACTGCAACTATGTCCAATATCTGCCAGAATCCGGAGTTTCGCCGCTACCGTGTGACTACAGAGACGGGAAAGTTGGACTTGAGGACTCGCAGTTCTTACAGCTATCCTTTTCCATATGAGAGCTGGAATCGGTACTGCCTGAGATTCGTAATAAGGCACCCAATCACGAACAAATCCGGTACTACGACCTTTCCCACCAGCGTCAAAGGAAATACCTCTCGAATGTTTTAACGTTACATAGCAGACAGGCACTTTTTCCAACTCATGGAGAGAGGCAATTCTCGCAACTGTCCTCAAACCAAGAAAGGACCACAAATGTCCCAATGGTTACCAGGGTATCACCTTAACGATCTGTATTGGAAAGACGACCAAATGATTAATCGTCGTCTGGTCTGGTTTTTAGATATCAAGCAACTCCTTAGCCGCTCACAGTGTGGCAGTGTGGATTCCGGAGGTTTCGGCCCACTGTCGACAACCTGACCATTGGAGTGGTGGCTAAGTCACCATCACTGTATCGGTATTTTCCTTAACTTCAGCAAGGCATTTGATACTACTTGGCGTCACAGTATTCTCGTGGATCTCCACCAACGGGGTTTTCGTGGCCACCTCCACATTTTCGTACGGTTTTTCCTGACTTAATGGCTTTTTAAGTCCCGCGTTGGTGATACACTGTCAGCTCCTTTTGAGCAGGAGAACGTTGACCCGCGGGGCAATGTTTTACTTTTGTCGTCTTTGTCACGGCCACAAACAGTGTCACGCCTATAGTGCAGAGTCCCGTACAATGCCCCTTATTTTTGGCATTATTTTGCTGTTTTCTGTTGTTCCTCCAGTGTTGTAATAGCGACTCGTCAGCTGCAACTTACAGTGCAAATAAGAGAGATGTGGACTACAAAGATAAATTTTCAGTTTTCTGCAGCTAAGTGTGCGTGTACTCATGTTAATCGCTCTCATCGTATCTCTAATTTATCTGACTTGCATATGAGCAATATCGTTCTCCATTTTAAGAACTCTGAGTTTTCTGGGCCTCATTTTTGACTCCAGACTGTCGTGCTTACCACTCCTCCGAGGCTTGAGAGCCAGAGCTGAGAAGGCACTTAATATTGTAATGCGCCTTAGCGGCACGTCTTGCGGAGCGGACAGAGCGCGTCTGCTCGAGTTTTATAGGTCTTTCGTGCCTTCGCGACTAGACTATATGTGCACAGTCTACAGGTCAGCGAAGGTTTCCTCCCTGAGGATCATTTTCGCTACCCAGTGGTGCTTACAGGACCACCCCCATAGCCGGCCGCTGTGGATGAGCGGTTCTGGTGGTTCAGTCGGGAACCGCGCGACCGCTACGGTTGCAGGTTCGAATCCTGCCTCGGGCATGGATGTGTGTGATGTCCTTAGGTTAGTTAGGATTAAGTAGTTCTAAGTTCTTGGGGACTGATGATCTCAGATGTTAAGTCCCATAGTGCCCAGAGCCATTTGAACCATTTTTGAACCAGCCGCAAACCCAGTGTCTGTGCTGATGCTAGGGAATTGCCACTTACCATCTGGTGATGACTCGTCATGCACCGTCAGGCATGTACGTTCCTCACAGCTCCAACTTCACCTCCATACAATGCTGTTGCTCTTCCACCTCTGGAACGCTGTTTATCCAATCTGGCATGAGAAACATTACCATTTTGGATCCACGTGTAGCTTGTGCTGGAGACATTTCGTGTGGAGCACGTACAATTCAAAATTCAGAGTTTTAACCGTCTACTACCCTGATTACCATAGCGGCTTAGAGTAATTTCATATTTGGTGCAGTACAAGAGAGATTGCACTTATGCATATGTTTTTAATACATTATTTTACGACATTTTAAATTTGCGCTACAACTAGACAGCTGTCTTTATGAATTAGTCAAAACAGGGAGGGACTCTGTTGGTTGCTATGTTGTTTTCTCTGACTGTGTCCACGAGGTCTGGCTGCCTCGACACTTAATGCTTTTGACGCAGAATTATTTGCGATCTTGCGAGCATTGGAGAAGTTGGGATGTGTTTTGAGTGCTAAATTCTTTGTCTGTTCCGATTTTCTGAGTGCCCTTCGGTCTATACAATGTCTGTAAACAGCAAATAAAGTAGGTCAGAATATCCAGGACGCCCTCCTCCAACTGCAACGGTTGACGAAAGAGGTGTCTTTCTGTTGGGTACCAGGATACATGAATACTGCGGGGGATGAAAGGTCGGATGTAGTTGCGGCGGAGACGCGTCGCGATTCTCATGCTGTCACCTCACTGTCGGGGTACGGAGTCATGCGTCGATGAGAAGACGAGTGTCTGGAGGTGACAGATAATAAGCTGCGTCTCGTAAAGCCCACTACGCGGTCGTGTTCTACATTACACATATACCGCCTCGCAAGATGATAGGCAAGATAAAAACATATTTCAGGAATTCGGCCCTTACCTTAATTCTATATATTCGTTAACACCGAACCGCAGATTGCTTTAAACCTCCCCAATTCCGCAAGGGAAAAACGGACCACCCAATTCACAAATAACCACCTTCCCGCGGGTGAGCAAACTGAGAAGAATCGTGGGACGACCCCAAAACAAAGCAGTTGGTGACCTCACCAAGAAAACAAGTAGAATTTAACAAGTAAATGAAACAACTTATCTCCAACTACTTAACTTCTAATCAACTGCGATTTCTGGCGAAGACCTGGCGCAGCACCCCCAACGCTCTCGCAAACCGTCCGCTGCCAGCCGCTTCAACGGACGCAGGAAGGCGCGCCGATATCCCGCCTCACGGCGTCGCAGCTCGCCCCGGCCAGCTCGATGTCGTGGCTTCAAATGGTTCAAATGACTCTGAGCACTATGGGACTTAACTTCTGAGGTCATCAGTCCCCTAGAACTTAGAACTACTTAAACCTAACTAACCTAAGGACATCACTCACATCCATGCCCGAGGCAGGATTCGAACCTGCGACCGCAGTGGTCGCGCGGTTCCAGACTCTAGCGTCTAGAACCGCTCGGCCTACACGGCCGGCTCGATGTCGTGGTTTCGCTCCTGTTGCTCTCGTGTGAACCGCGAAGCCACTACCCCTTTCTATACGGCGCTGTCCACTGGACTCACGTGGGGACCTCAAATGCACCGACGCTCAAGGCGGACACGTCATCTCGTGTCTCAGTGCGCGACTGACCAACCGACCAACCAATGACCGTTGCCCGAGCAACTCGAGCAGATTGGCGGCCTAACGCGCATACTCAGACGCAGGAACTCAGCCCCGACCGGGCGCCCACTAGCTGATTTCTGTTACTGACGGAGTGGCAAGACTCTCATTTTCTGGCTTTAAAGTTGATCCAGAGGACAGACATACTAGCACTCGGACGACAGCTGCACAAATGCAAACGAGAGAAAGACCAGCAACTGGTGACGCGAGACTGACCTAGCCTCACTCCGACTGACTACTTTAACGTACAGCAGACCGACAGACGGACATACACTGAATGCCCGACACTGAGCCGGCTGACCAACTGACTAGACTCAGACTAACAACTTGCGGAGCTCATAGCGCCCCTTAAATGCACGTGAAGAGGCAACCTTTCCCCTTTACCACCAGAAGGAGACACCAAAGCTGCGATTGCCACAGCGGCGACACCGCCAGAAACGGAAGGTGGCTGCTTTACACTACGCGCTACCGCGCGCTCTTCAAAACAGCAATTTTTACTACGGCTCACCACTCAACCCATAATAAGAAGATTGCGGCACTGCACTGATACCAATAATAGTTATCACTTCGAACACCTTCTGTAAGTGGACGTTCATACCAACTTTTTGATCTTCGTTGACCTTCAACGACCTCACTGTTACACATTATTGGACTCGTCTCGACAGCCGCTATCAGAAAATAAGTACCAAACTCTATCACTCCATTTAAGAAATAACGAAGTAGAATTTCATATCTCTCACTCGACCCCACCTAGTAACAAAACATCAACGTAATGTTGTGGGCCCTGTTGTGAAATGCAACTTTTGTCCTACAAACTTTTCAGCTACTATCATACTTTCGGAGTTATTCTAGGTGGCAATAAGTTGTGACTCACCCTGTATAATGAAGACATCTCTCTCCCATCGGCTAACTTGTGAAACCATTTTTTATACTACGAGAACGTAATTTTTAACGGCAATATTCTTCGATTAATGTCTATCGGTTTTTCAGCCGCGGCAGATTTATTTGTAAAGTCAGACTTCCAACGACTTCCTGTGTCCGCATCATCGGAAGACAGCTGTCGTACTTATAAGTCATGTGATACTTTTGTAATTACTTGACCAGATTGCGTCATGGAGTTGAGGAGGAGATTAAAAGCACCTAAAATGTTTCTCAGGTCTGTATTCAAAAGGAAAGATTAAAACTAGCAAAAGGCGTTTTCGTTAACGTGCTTCACCAAGAGGGAAACTGACATCTACTACTGACAAATTATTGCGTTAAGCGTAACTTGAGAATTTAAACATATATCGAATCTGGTAGAATTCATTAAAAACAATATATATTTTATTAAAAATTTTAAAATGTAAATTAACTGACTAGATTACAGTATTTTCACGAGATGGGCATAAAATAACTCCTTGCCCCCCCCCCCCCTGTGCTGCGGGGATTAATTTAGCATTACGGGTGGAAGAAGGAGGAGACAGCGTGAGAAGTCACTAAACATCTATACAACGACGCAGGAATGAGAAAGTGCTCCGTAGTTGTGACTGTTTCAGTTGCAGATTCTCTTGCTGATGTACTGTGTGTGCTATGTTGTTCCCACAGAGGAAAATAATGTGAGAAGAGTTCCCGTCTGCATTCTTACAGAATTGTTTGTCAGAAAACTTGAGTTTACAGACAAATATGAAGTGACAAGAAAAGTGAGGAACATTTACCCACTTATAATTCACTTTTCACTTTTGTCGTTGCTTCGTTTATTGTAAGCCCGTGTTCTGTGGCATGTGAGCTGTGTTTTCCTTTTGTCAGTTACTTTCTTCCTTTCTGTGAAATATAGAGCAATGGGAACGAAATCCTCAAACCTGAGCATTTGCGTTTTAATTCATGTTTTCAAATTTGCTTTACTTGCGTATCTTTCATTTATTTTACTACGTGTAAGTCAATACTGCCTGTGAGTTGGAGATCTGAAAATAAGTTCCTCGCTTTTTTATAGTCATTGTTCTATTATGCGGTAATATTTATTACTTTACGTCTCCTATCGTGGCTTGTCGATGCTGTAAAAATACATACAGTGTACGGAGAAAGTACTGCGTAGATGTCACATACTATTGAGGTGACGGCAGTGAATCACGACAAATGAAAAAATTTCATATTAGAAATCGGTTTGGTAGAACTGCATGTAAGGGTAATGTTTTCGATCCTTTGGAAACGAATAATATCCAAGAACCACTTTACACATAACAATGTTGCAGACTGTATCGATTCGCATTTATTTCATGGATACAATAGATACACAACTCGCGATAATATCGAAATACTCGATTACAGTTGAAAGATTTCTACGGTTTGAATTTGCTGATGAAGTGAGCCATTATCGAAAATCGACTGCGTTTCGTGCACTTTAATGAGGCGCTGTAGCTGATAATGGACGTAATTATCGGTATCAGCAATTATCAGTGACACAAAGATTGAGTGGCACTAAGTGTCGCCATTAACGAAGCTCTCACATCACCCACCAACTCAAATAGCAGAGAAATTGAGAGGCCTCGGGCGTCGCTACGAAACTACTGCAAATTGCGAATTGTGTAGCGCGTGATGTCACTACCCCCCTACAACGTATACGTACATTTCGACCATTATCTGTTCGTTTATTAAGCCCGAGTGAATACGAAAGCTAAGTCGCTCTAAAACTGACTTCGCGCAAGGCACTTTTACTCCTATACTCATGGTAAATTTGATCCAGCGCTAACGTCTGTGTATTACTTTTTGAATGAATTTAAACTAAAATACTAATTGACAACTTTACGGCATGCTCATTACGTTTCAGACACCTGATTACCGATTCTTTCAGAAAAGAAGGTCAATAACATTTGCATAACCGTGGTAGAGGATCTTAAAATTAAGAATCGTGAAATTTCAGCAATTGTCAGTGACACAAAGATTGAGTGGCGCTAAGTGATATCTTGAACGAAGTTCTGGATAAATGTTAGCTGGATATTACCATCTCTATGGATTATAAGCAGGAAACCGTGACAGAGTATCTCAAAATCGTGTTCAGTAAAAGATGGAAGTTAATTTGTACGTTACAGACAGTTATGCCTACAGAAGATTCGTGGATCTACCGTTAGAAACAAGAGACAGGAGTGTCGTAAACAAAATGGATTCGCTGAGCTCGAGGTGCACTGGGAAATGCGAAAACTGTTTCGTCAGTAATAAAAGTGACGATAGGAATTCTTTCAGACTCGAATGGCTTCATCAGGAATTGTTAACCGCAAGGCACTGAATGAGACGGTCAATATGCCTCACTACACTATGTTAGTTGGCGGTGTACTCAACGTGCTGCAGCACAATCGGCCAGTGATTAAGTGTCAGAAACGAACTGCACTACTGCACAAGGACAAAGCTTCCACTCCTACGTTTCTCGCAATGGCAAACACGCACTTTCTAAATAATTCCCCATCCATAGAAAGCCGTAAAATTGACTCCACTTTCCATTTTCCTGTCTCCTAACCTCAAAAAATGGCTTGAAAGTAGCAAGCACTCGTCGAATGAAGACTATATTCTAGCTGTAAACGAATACTGTGTGGAAACGGAAACAAATCTGTTTCTGGGGATAAATCATGCGTTGAGCACAAGAGAGATCAAATTAGAAGACGAGAGATTCTTTCTGAAAAGAATAGTAAGCTATATTTCTTTTTATTTATTTTTATTGCACTTATTAAATCTGATTTGGTGCAACTGTACATTTCCTACACCAAGGTAACAGAATTTCGTTGAAATGAAATCTTAAACCATCAGAGGAAATTCTGAAGTTATGGTGTGAAGTAGTGACCATACGTTTACATAGAATGAAAATTTACGGTCGTCCCATATGTTATTGTATTCATATTTTGATTTCTTCGTATCGCTTATGATTAAAATTAATAAATAGTGCGAATTCTTAAAACTGTCTAATTTACTTATCACGCTACCTGTTAAAAATTAATGTGAAAAAACGTGACAACTTGAGCCTCTGTTCTGAAAAATATACAGTTATCTGAATTCACCGTATAATTAAATCTACAGTGTTAAAATCTGTGTCATATGGTTAAACAGAGCACGGTTTCTGGACGTCAGATAAGGAAATATGAGGACACCCCATACACAATAAGAGCCGCGTTAGACTGAGATCTGTTGCACGCTTAACGTGTAGTCACAGCGCAAAACTCGTCCTATCAACAGTTCTAGACGAAGTTTACACAGGCTTCACTAACGTGCCAGGGACCCTGCAATTATTTAAAGCACACCGTTTTAAACTAGTCATAATTTTGTAAATCTGTATGAACTGAAACTGGATGTACAGATGTATAAACAACATCTCTGCGCTAGTAATACCTCGTAAAGACCGTGCAACTATCATTCACAATTTGCCAATATTACTGCTAGACTTGGCATCAATGATGAACACCTTTGTCTCTCGCGGGCACTTACACAACTATGAGATATTCAACAAGGGCGGAAATTTTTCTGTAAGTGCTGCAACAAAATAAGTATTCCACCTTACAGTTAATGTGCGTCACCAATGGTAGTGCTCATAGCAGATGGTGAACGAAAATTAAAGCTGAAACTGTCCAGGAAATTAGGAAAAGAGTGAGATATGAAATGTAGGTTTGCGAGTGGAATGCCAAAATTAAAGGTGAACGGAAAGAACGTGACTTTTTGATGCCAAAAATCTTTTTAATTATTTTATGTGACCGTCCTACGATTTCCTGTATCAATCTGTTTAGCTCAAAATAGCATTTGCGCACAGTGACCTCTTTTATTTATTGCACATATTCCAGTCTCTATCTCTCTAAACAGTCTGCTGCCCTGTGATACTATTTGAACCTCAAATTAGTAGCTGGCATACGTATGCACCTGATAGTAAGCTACCTCCCACTAATGGTATAATCTCTGCGTAGTAGCAGCCATCACTACACTCCAAAGCTATTTTCTCCCTGAAACAGGTTGAAAAATGGAATCAAGAGTTCACAGAAATGCAATAATTAACTAATATTGTATCTTAAATAAAGTAGGTGCCTAAACGATAAAACGGCCAAAACCAAAAACCTGTTTTAAGCATTTACCGAATCTACGAAACTCCTAACAACCTCACCACAAAATGAATCCACAAGTAACGAACTCGCTGTAATTTAGGGTTGTTATCAAACCAGTCGTCGCTGCCACCTGCGAAACTTCTGAACCACTCCGCACCAGCATGCCGGTTTAACGGCACTTGCTGTGGTACTGGTCAGTTCGATTAAAATGTTCCGTTGGTTGTAGACATTTATGTAGGTGTAAGGTATAGGAAGAGGCGGCTAATATACAATATGCACAGGAAACAAGATGGAATAATAAGAGTGGACGACCAAGAACGAAGTGCTCGGATTAAACAAGGTGCAAGACAGGAATGAGGTTTTCCCCCTTCTGCTGTTCAGTCAACATCGAAGAAACAATGATGGAAATAATAGAAAGGTTCGGAAGTGTAATTAAAATTCAAGGTGAATGAGTAGCAATGGTACGATTCGATTATGACCATGCGATCCTGAATGAAAGTGAAGAAGAATTACAGGATCTACTGAATGAAATGAACAGTGTAATGAGTATAGAATATGGATTGAGAGTAAATCGAAGAAAGACGAAAGAAATGAGAAGTAGCAGAAATGAGAGTAGCGCGAAACTTAGCATCACGCTTGATGGACACGAAGTAGATGAGGCAGCAAAATAACCAATGAGGACAACAAAAGCAGACTAGCACTAGCAAAAAGGGGACTCCTGCCAAGAGAAATCCACTAGTATCAAACATAGGGCTTAATTTGGAATGAAATTTTTGAGAATTAACCGTCAGACATAAAATCTGACCGCCGGCCGGCCGCCACAGAGCGTAGATTCGACTTGTTCACTTAATGTGGCCAATAAAACCAAACACCTCTGACAACACTAAGTCCATCCATCTGCACAATCTGGCAACACTGTAAGATGCAGAAGTGTCTGGATGAAGTGTTGTCTACTTCCGAGAGGTTATTATAATGTGTGAGCCCGTGTCTAGTGGTAATCGTCGTGCATTATAATTTTATAGTTGCGTGAAACCGTATTTTTTTTTAACCACATTTCGGCCCTATGGACTTAACATCTGAGGTCATCAGTCCCCTAGAACTTGGAAGTCCCTAAACCTAACTAACCTAAGGACATCACGCCATCCATGCCCTAGGAAGAATTCGATCCTGCGACCGTAGCGGTCGTGCAGTTCCATGCTGAAGCGCCTAGAACCGCTCGGCCACAACGGCCGGTGAACATCGAAGATAATTCGCTTCACATTCTACCCACCAGAGATAACAAATACTTCCAGAAATAATCCCGCAGGACAGCTCCTGGCTGTGTCGCGATCAGAGCAGCTCGCGCTCGAGCGTTTCCTCGCGCTGCAGTGGCTACCGGCCACCGGCCAGACGCCACCCGCCGCCGGAAATCGGGACCCGCCCAGGTGAACGCGGCGCGAAGCTGTCAGTGTATGTATCAACTGTCACTTACGAATGTGATGTGATAGTTATCATCTTACAGTTAAGCATTGGATTTTGCATAACCGAAAATCATTAACTACGGTTAAGTGCTGTAAAATTGGTGTAACATCTGCAACACAATATTTACTTTTGGTATAATAGAGGGATAAATGCAGAGTAGGCAGGTCGAAAGATTAGAATGGGGTGTGGAGCGAGTGCTTTTGGGAAAAATACGTCAAAAAAAGACAGTCTTGTTTCAATAAAGATCGTTCTGGCATGAATGATTTCCCGCAATAATGAAGTCTCGGCTACTGATATAGGCTAAGTGATGGATTACCATTTAACCATCATGCGACATTTGCGTTCAACAGGCAACTCTCAGAAGTCTGATGCAGGAGTCTTATGCAGGAGTACTGCATGCTCTAATTCGAAACAATCAACGGAATGACTATTATTTCAGTCTTGCTTGACCGTCATCATGTCGCTCATTCAGCACTGCAATATTATTATTGGTTCCGAGTTCGGCCCTATGGACTTAACATCTGAGGTCATCAGTCCCCAAGGACTCCTAAGGAGAAATGAAAGGCTGAGCTCTACGAAAAGACGTAATCTCGTGCAATTGTACGAACATAATATTTTTCATCTGATAGCTCCAAAAGTGAGTTTGCACTACGAATTCTTCCCCAAGGGTGTGACCATCACAGTTGGGATTTGTTACCAACGATTGGGGCACCTTTTGGTCCGAATGTAAGAAAATCGACAAAACTACATCACGTGTGCTACGGCATGATAACACACACTGTTGATTTGAGAAACAAAAGTATCCAGTAAACTGATAGGGAAGTCATCTCTCAGGCACTTGTATTCATAGCGAAGTCATCTCTCAGGCACTTGTCCCTCTGATCGTATACTCGTAAACTTTTACCTCTCCCACTCTTGATCGATCAACCGTCTAGGGAATTCACTTCTGTAGGAAAATTCCTGTCAAATTACATTGGTTTAATGACTTCGTTAGAACCAGTAGGTTTATACAGGCGTAGAATTTGTAAACTACTTTAGCACTGTCAGATTGTTTTGTATCTTGTGAATCTGTTACAGATTAATTTCGCATTGGAGATTGCTGCTGTGTTCAATGGAAAACACAATTAAAATATTCGCTGTACTCTCACAAATTAAATTCAACATTACCTACAGGATCATCACAGCGGCGGTCTATCTTAATACAGCATTAAGTGTCTGTAAGACGATTGTGCCTATTTTAACAAGAATTAGTAGAAAATTACCGACTTTCGACTTCAATAATGTCCTTTATCATACTCAAGTATTATGAAAATGTCCCAGTTCATAGTTAAAATTATGTATTCACATCAACAACAAATATGTCAGCATAAAAGAAAACAGGCATTATGAATTTGGAAGTAACATAAGGTTTTCGCTCTGATACTGAGGGGTAGCGGCAAGACGAATTTTGCTCGAGCGTTGTCTTAGGATTCCCTTATTGAATTTATATCTGCCTGCTTCTTTCTCTGCAACAAAATAATTAAAAATCTGACTTTCAGCGAGTTTCAAAATGCGAACGAAAGCAGCATGTACCTGGTAGGCAAGTACAGTACCGGGGAGCTAGGGGGGCATATATGTCTTAGTTATTGGCACAGTAGGTGCTAGCCGGCCGCAGTGGCCGAGTGGTTCTAGGCGCTTCAGTACGGAACCGCGCTGCTGCTACGGTCGCAGGTTCGAATCCTGTCTCGCCCATAGATGTGTGTGATGTCCTCAGGTTTAAGTAGCTCTAAATCTAGGGGACTGATAACCTCAGATGTTAAGTCCCATAGTGCGTAGAGCCATTTTACCATTTGAGTAGGCGCTGTGACAGATATATCGCAACATGGGAGACGAGAGTAGTTGTATTTCCTGTGTCGGACGACTTTCGTGGGCTCAAAAGCGTTAACTGATATCCTTATATCACATCTCAACAGAAAATCACATTGTTCATTTGAAATGGCACGATGATATCAACTGAATATAGCAGGATAGTTCTGTGCCATCAAGGAAGTAACTAGTCCGTCACAGAGTTGCCACACATATTATCCGTTTTTGCCAAGTTTCAGTTATACTACCAGGAAGGATACCAGTTGATTTGTTCTGTGAGTGACCTCGGAACTGACTATAACATCGTCTCAAAGTTGAGGGTGGCAAGGGCCGGAATATCCTCATTATATGTCAATGAGTCTTATTCGCATTTCTGTAATTTAGTTTACGGGGTAGAGTATAATTACTTGTAATACCTTGGTGGACTGAGTGCAAACGAAACGTCATAAATTAATAACTCCGAAAATTATTTGTGTTTTGCTCCCCTAATCGCACCGAATATTTGAAAGCGTATTCACCAGTTACGATTCACAATTTTTGAGATTCTGCAGTGGTTGAGTTGGCAACATTTCTTTGCTATGCAATACTGTTATTGAGATCACTGTCATTGCCACACCCGCCAGAAGACAGGCACGACCTGGCTTCTTGTTGCCATCTTTTCTGACGGATATTCTGCCGTTGCGCGAAACGTGACGACTGAAGGTGAATTCGAATATTCCACATGGCGAAAATCTGGTGCTTTTATTCTTCCAGCTGTAACATTCAAAAAATAGTTACAATATGCGGCAGGAAAGCGCCTGTGATAAAGCAATTAATAATGCACTCATAATCAGTGGAATATAACAATCTCCATCTGTCATCTGATAACTACAAAAAACTAATTTTTCATCTGCACCGCACCGCAGTATGACCTCAAGAATTTCATAGGATTCCTATACATAATGTTGCAGTAGCACATCCAGTGGGGTACAACAATGTGTGCATTCACTGATTGTCATGGTTTAAACAAGAGCAGAAAGAAGTAGGTTTTCCGCTAATTAAACTAAGTGAGACACTGTAATTAACGCATAAAGTAACCATCTGGCAAACGTAAATTTTGCAAATCGCTTAGCACGTAAGATAGAATTGTGTGCTTGTGTGTGTGTGGGGGAGGGGGGGGGGAGGGGGGGCGGCGGCCTGTTCTTTCGCACATGTCCGAAAAAACAACACTACGCATCGAAACAGACAGCATTGTTAATGAATTAAATTTCTAAAGACAGGTGTCCAGAATGTCATAGGGCGTTAAAATACAACTACTGCGGCAGATGAAAATTTGTACCTGACCAGGTTCGAACACAGATTCTTGATGTCTTTTCTTTCGGACATGTTCAAAAGGACAGACACCACACCTATATGCATATACAGGTTGCCTCAGGAGGAATCCATCAGAGCAGAGCAGTGCAAGATTGGTTTCAGGGCCAAAGAGGATAAAGCTTTGCCGTTCGTTCCACGATCACCGGGCCTCAAACCGATAGAGAATATGTGGATCTACAAATACAAGAGACCTTTGGACGAATATAGAAACGTATAGTGGGAAGTAAACCATAACGCTACACTATTGGGGGCCTTAGTGGAATCAGTGGCCCGACGCCTTCGAGAAATCTTACATAATGTAGGTTACTGGGTTGGTAACGGAAAGTATACTCATCCACAAAACCCATGAGGACAATCATCTCATAATCTGTCAAGCTTTCCTTTGTCCCAGCTCTTTAGCGTACAAGTCCATTTACTTTAAATCTCCACCCCACAATCCTTGCAACGCAAGGCAACTATAAAATATCATCCATTAGATGCCAACTGAGGAACTGATTGGCGCATTTGTTGTTCAACAGACATCAATCGTCACTCTCCTGAAACACCCTGTGTATGCATGTATGTGTGGTATCTGCCCTTTCGGACATGTCCGAAAGAAAAGACACCACGAATCAGAGATCGAACATGGTCAAGCACAAATTATCAACTGCCGCCGTAGCTGTGACAGCCTGGACATCTGTCCTTCGATATTTAATTGATTATGAAGGCTGTCTCTTTCGATTCGCATTGTCTGTTGTTTCGAACATTTCCGAACACACACACACACACACACACACACACACACACACACACATATATATATATATATATATATATATATATATATATATATATATATATTCACAATTATCAGAAGACAGATGGTGTTTGTTATATTCCACTGATTATGAGTGCATTATTAATTGTTGGTTCACAGGCGCTTTTCTGCTGATTATTGTAACTATATTTTGAATGTTAGAGCTGTAAGAATAGAAACATCAGATTTTCGCCATATAGAATATTCGAATTCACCTTCAGTCTTCACGTTTCGAGCAACGGCAGACTATCAGTCAGAAGAAGCGAGGTCATGTCAGTCTTCTGGCGGGTGTGCCAATGACAATGATCGCAATAACAATACTGTATAGCAAATATACGTTGCCAACTCACCCACTGGTGAATCTCCAAAAACGTAAATCGCATCTAGTGAATAGGCTTTCAATGTTTGGGTCCAATTAAGAAAATAAAACACAAATAATTTTCGCAGTTATTAATTTATGTCGTTTCGTTTGCACTCGGTCCATCGAGGTATTACAAGTAATTACACTCTACACTCTAAACTTAGTTACAGAAATGCGAGTAAGACTCATTCACGTGTAATGAGGATATTTTGGCTCTTGCCACCCACAACTTTGAGACGAAGTTATAGTCACTTCCTAGGTCACTCACAGAACATATCTGATGGTATCCTCCCTGGTAGTATAACTGAAACTTGGCAACAATGTAGAATATGATTGGAAACAGTGAGACTGACGAGTTACTTCCTTGATGGTACAGACCTATCCGCTACATTCACTTGATATTATCGTGTCATTTCAGTTGAATAATCTGAGTAATTTTCCCTTGGGATGTGATATTAGGACTTCAGTTAATGCTTTTGAGCCCAAAAAAGTCGTTCGACACTTGAAAGACAACTACTCTCGCCTATTACGTTGCGATATATCTGTCACCGCGCCTACTGGGTCAATAACTACGACACATATGCCACCCCTCTTCGCTAGCTCTGCGATAATGAGCTTACCTATCAAGTACAAGCTGCTTACGTTCGCTTTTTGGAACTCACTAAAAATCTGATTTTTTATTCTTTTGTAGCAGAGATACAAGAATGCAGATAGTAACTCAATACGGGAATCGTAAGAGAACGCTCGAGCTAAATTCGTCTTTCTACTTTCAACACCTCTTAGCAGCAATCGTCTTACACACACTTAACTCCTGAGGTCATTGGTCCGTAAACTTACACACTAATTAATCTAACTTAAACTATCTTACGCTACGGGCAACACACAGACCCATGCCCCAAGGAGGACTCGAAACTCCGACGGAGAAGTTGCACGGACCGTTACGAGCACCCAAGACCGCGCGGCCACCCCGCGCGGGTGACACTTAATGCTTTGTTAAAATAGACTGCCGTCGTGATGTTTCTGTAGTAAATAGAATTTAATTTCTATTAGTACAATGAATATTTTAATTGTGTTTTCCATTAGTTTATTGAAAACACCAGTAACCGCCAAAGAGGAATTAATGATACAACAGTATATTCTTTCACAAGATATAAAAGTGCTAAAGTAATTTACAAATTCTACGCCTATAAAAACCAACTGGTTTTAACGATGTCATTAACCAGTGTAATTTGGAGACAATTTTCCTCTAGAAATGAACTGCATTCACGTTTGATCGATCAAGAGCGGGGAAGGTAAAAGTTCACGAGTATACGATCAGAGGGACAAGTGCCCGAGAAATGACTTCGCTATGAATACAAGTGCCTGAGAGATGACAACCTTATCAGCACAAGTGTCTGAGGGATGACTTCCCTATTAGTCTCCTGGATACTTTCGTTTATCGAATCAACAGACTGTGTTATCATATACACTCCTGGAAATTGAAATAAGAACACCGTGAATTCATTGTCCCAGGAAGGGGAAACTTTATTGACACATTCCTGGGGTCAGATACATCACATGATCACACTGAGAGAACCACAGGCACATAGACACAGGCAACAGAGCATGCACAATGTCGGCACTAGTACAGTGTATATCCACCTTTCGCAGCAATGCAGGCTGCTATTCTCCCATGGAGACGATCGTAGAGATGCTGGATGTAGTCCTGTGGAACGGCTTGCCATTCCATTTCCACCTGGCGCCTCAGTTGGACCAGCGTTCGTGCTGGACGTGCAGACCGCGTGAGACGACGCTTCATCCAGTCCCAAACATGCTCAATGGGGGACAGATCCGGAGATCTTGCTGGCCAGGGTAGTTGACTTGCACCTTCTAGAGCACGTTGGGTGGCACGGGATACATGCGGACGTGCATTGTCCTGTTGGAACAGCAAGTTCCCTTGCCGGTCTAGGAATGGTAGAACGATGGGTTCGATGACGGTTTGGATGTACCGTGCACTATTCAGTGTCCCCTCGACGATCACCAGTGGTGTACGGCCAGTGTAGGAGATCGCTCCCCACACCATGATGCCGGGTGTTGGCCCTGTGTGCCTCGGTCGTATGCAGTCCTGATTGTGGCGCTCACCTGCACGGCGCCAAACACGCATACGACCATCATTGGCACCAAGGCAGAAGCGACTCTCATCGCTGAAGACGACACGTCTCCATTCGTCCCTCCATTCACGCCTGTCGCGACACCACTGGAGGCGGGCTGCACGATGTTGGGGCGTGAGCGGAAGACGGCCTAACGGTGTGCGAGACCGTAGCCCAGCTTCATGGAGACGGTTGCGAATGGTCCTCGCCGATACCCCAGGAGCAACAGTGTCCCTAATTTGCTGGGAAGTGGCGGTGCGGTCCCCTACGGCACTGCGTAGGATCCTACGGTCTTGGCGTGCATCCGTGCGTTGCTGCGGTCCGGTCCCAGGTCGACGGGCACGTGCACCTTCCGCAGACCCCTGGCGACAACATCGATGTACTGTGGAGACCTCACGCCCCACGTGTTGAGCAATTCGGCGGTACGTCCACCCGGCCTCCCGCATGCCCACTATACGCCCTCGCTCAAAGTCCGTCAACTGCACATACGGTTCACGTCCACGCTGTCGCGGCACGCTACCAGTGTTAAGGACTGCGATGGAGCTCCGTATGCCACGGCAAACTGACTGACACTGACGGCAGCGGTGCACAAATGCCGCGCAGCTAGCGCCATTCGACGGCCAACACCGCGGTTCCTGGTGTGTCCGCTGTGCTGTGCGTATGATCATTGCTTGTACAGCCCTCTCGCAGTGTCCGGAGCAAGTATGGTGGGTCTGACACACCGGTGTCAATGTGTTCTTTTTTCCATTTCCAGGAGTGTAGTAGCACACGTGATGTAGTTTTTTAGGTCGATTTTCTTACACTGTGACCAAAAGGTACCTCAATCTTTCGCAATAAATTCCACCTGTGATGGATACACCCATGGGGAGAATTCGTAGTAGAGAACACACTTTTTGACCTGTCAGATGGAAAATACTATGTTCGTACTACTCTTTGCTCGAGTTTACGTCTTTTCGTGGGGTTCAGCATTTCATTTCTTCTTACGAAGTTAACGTTAAGGCATCATAACTCGTAACCAGTAATAGTATTGCATAGCAATTGTCAATGAGCGACCCGAAGGCGGTCAAGGAAGACTGCAATAATAGTCATTTCATTGATTCTTCGAATTAGAGCATGCAGTACTCCTACATCAGACTTCTGAGCCTTGCCGTTGAATGCAAATGTCGCATGATGGTTAAATGGTAATCCATCACTTATATCAGAAGTCGAGACTTCATTAATGCGGAAAATCATTAATGCCAGAACGATCTTTGTTGAAACAAGAATATCTTTTTCTGGCGTATTTTTCCCAAAAGCAGTCGCTCCACACACTATTCAAATCTTTCTAGCTGCCTCCTCTGCATTCACCCCTCTATTATACCAAAAGTAAATATTGTGTTGCAGATGTAACACCTTTTTCCACTTGCGACCCAATTTCACAACACTTAACCGTAGTTACCGATTTTCGATTATGCAAAATCCAATGCTCAACTGGAAGACGATAACCATCACTTCAAATTCGTAAATGACTGTTGATACATACACTGACAGCATCGCGCCGCGTTCACCTAGTCGGCGACCGATTTCAGGCGGCGGGTGGCGTCTGGCCGGTGGCCGGTAGCCACTGCAGTGCGAGGAAATGCTCGAGCGCGAGCTGCTCTGATCGCGACACAGCCAGGAGCTGTCCTGCGGAATTATTTCTGGAAGTATTTTGTTATTACTGGTGGGTAGAATGTGTAGCGAATTATCTTCAATGTTCGATCAGAGTCATAACTTTACACGAGGGCGGAAATGTGGTAAAAAGAGAATACGGTTTCACGCGACTATAAAATTAGAATGCACGACGATTACTACTAGACGGGCTCACACATTATAACAACCTCCTCAAAGTAGACAACAGTTCCTCCTGACACTTCCGGATCTTACAGTGTTGCCAAATTGTGCAGATGGCCGAACTAAGTGTTGTCAGAGGCGGTTGGTTTTATTGGTCACCTTAAGTGAACGTATTGGACTTAGTCCCTGTGGCGGCCAGTTTTTATGCCTAAGACAGTACGTTTTGAGCATGGGGCACTGGAGAGGAATTCTCGGAGGGCCGTATCAAACCAGTCACAAGACTGATGACTCAAAATAATAAGGAAATGTAGGGCCCCCTGTCTGCATATTAGGATCAAACACACAACCAAATTTATGTGCTTTTCCGGCAGCTGAAGCACATTTTTGTATTTAAACAGGGTAACCGACATATGACCGAAAGAGCATCTATTAACAGTAAAGTCTGTTCCAGTCAGAAAAAAAACCGTGACTGTCTCTGTCACCTTGTTGAATACACATTTGGAGAAAATTGTAAACAAGCGTCTTGAAAGGAAGGAAGGCACTTTTTAGGTGAGGGTGCCTGCAGAAAATTCGTTGATGACATAGTATGGTCTACATATGGCTCGTGATGAACTGACAGCGAATAAAATGATGGGAAAGCTGAGTGCAGCACGGCAAGAGTGTGGGCTGACGAATCATAAATACGGAAACGAAGAGTATTGTTAGAAAGGAATGATAGACGAATTGAAGATTTGGACGGGACGTAATAGATAATGTAGAAAAGTTTGAATACATAGGCACGTAATGAATACGACATGCATTCAAGAAGCGTAAACTTTTATTGCATCGGACGGGAAGAATAAGCTACTGACAGGTTACCTTCCATTCAGAAGGTTGTTGAACGCAGCGACTGTTATATTGACTTGTGTATAATAAATTTCCGCTATCAGTCGTCCTTTTGAATTTTTTTTTGTTGGCAGATTTAGATTTCAGTTAGAAAATAGCCATTCTCAATACACTATCATTTTTTACTGCTACAGTCTGGAACCGCGAGACCGCTACGGTCGCAGATTCGAATCCTGCCTCGGGCATGGATGTGTGTGATGTCCTTGGGTTCGTTAGGTTTAAGTAGTTCTAGGTTCCAGGGGACTAATGACCTCAGAATTTGAGTCCCATAGTGCTCAGAGCCATTTGAACCATTTTTGACTAATGTATGTAATGCCTGTTGGTCGGGCTTCATTGAATACTCATTCAATGAACTGTTGATGAAGCCCGACCAACAGGCATTACATGCATTGATCAAAAATGATAGTGCATTGAGAATGGCTAGTTTCTAGCTGAAATCTAGATCTGCCAAAAAAAAATCAAGAGGGCGACTTATAGTTGAAATCTATTATTTACAAGAAGCTACTGTGTTGAAACGTCCTGGCAGACTAAAACTATTCGGTCTCTGACCAATTGATTTTGCCGGCAAGTGCTCTAAAGACTGAGGTATCCAAGAACATCTCAGGATTCTCTCTTGCAGCTTTACTTCCGTCAGTACCTCCGTCCTGCCTTCTGGGTACAATTACGCTGAAAACTCTACAGTCAGCTGAGAAACATAGTGGGTAAAATCGATGTGTAGAATGTAGTTGTGCATGGTCAGAATTGTGGACGATAAAGACGGAAAGTCTAGAGGCCACAGAGACGACAAAAACTGAAAAAGGAAGCTGGAAAGTAATAATTAAGAATGCTAAGGAGGACTACTGAAAAAGAACAAATACTACATTTCTTTTAAAGAGAGAAAGAAAATTTTCAAACACTAAGAAGACGATGATTATTGACAGTCGTTTGAAAATGGATGGTGAAAGGAAAGAATAGGTAAGAAAATACAAGAGTTGATTGATAATGTGAAAGAGTAAACCGGCTACGTAAGGACAAAATACTGGGCGTAGACAAATATGATAAGATAGTAATATTTAAAAATCGACATTCGCTGATGTAACGTAATGCTAGAGTACTGCAACTTTCATGTCCTACCCCGTAGAAGGTGTTGATATGAACTACGTTAGTTACGTCAGTACTCATTTAGGCAGTAAATATACGGATTCTTAAAATAATCATGTTGTAGATAAACCCGACTACCGTGACATAGTCAAATTCTTAGTTCTAGATGCTTTTGTCACCAAATGAAAATATTCAAGAGCCGGTGAAGAGTGCGCTACTGCATTTAAAACATTTGAAAGATGAGGACCTGAATCAAGGTACTTTATCTCCTCTACAACGTAATCAGCGTGATGAACGTACCAGAACTGCTACCATCATAGAAACAGCGCAAAATATTTAAGTATTGGCAATTAAGGATGTATGAAACATCGGACGTAATAGCTGCATGTTCAGAAAGACTGTAGTACATTTTACATGTGATTTTAATGTGAATTAAATGATGTAAGCGTCTCAGTAATGATCCAATCATTTTAAATGTAAACCAGTTGGACTTGTGAGCCGACGTTTTGCTGTGGATAAGAAGTCCCCCATGAACCATGGACCTTGCCGTTGGTGGGGAGGCTTGCGTGCCTCAGCGATACAGATGGCCGTACCGTAGGTGCAACCACAACGGAGGGGTATCTGTTGAGAGGCCAGACAAACATGTGGTTCCTGAAGAGGGGCAGCAGCCTTTTCAGTAGTTGCAGGGGCAACAGTCTGGATGATTGACTGATCTGGCCTTGTAACATTAACCAAAACGGCCTTGCTGTGCTGGTACTGCGAACGGCTGAAAGCAAGGGGAAACTACAGCCGTAACTTTTTCCGAGGACATGCAGCTTTACTGTATGATTAAATGATGATGGCGTCCTCTTGGGTAAAATATTCCGGAGGTAAAATAGTCCCCCATTCGGATCATCGGGCGGGGACTACTCAAGAGGACGTCGTTATCAGGAGAAAGTAAACTGGCGTTGTATGGATCGGAGCGTGGACTGTCAGATCCCTTAATCGGGCAGCTAGGTTAGAAAATTTGAAAAGGGAAATGGATAGGTTAAAGTTAGATATAGTGGGAATTAGTGAAGTTCGGTGGCAGGAGGAACAAGACTTTTGGTCAGGTGATTACAGGGTTATAAATACAAAATCAAATAAGGGTAATGCAGGAGTAGGTTTAATAATGAATAAAAAAAAAGGAGTGCGGGTTAGCTACTACAAACAGCATTGTGAACGCATTATTGTGGCCAAGATAGACACAAAGCCCATGCCTACTACAGTAGTACAAGTTTATATGCCAACTAGCTCTGCAGATGATGAAGAAATTGATGAAATGTATGACGAGATAAAAGAAATTATTCAGGTAGTGAAGGGAGACGAAAATTTAATAGTCATGGGTGACTGGAATTCGTCAGTAGGAAAAGGGAGAGAAGGAAACATAGTAGGTGAATATGGATTGGGGGGAAGAAATGAAAGAGGAAGCCGCCTTGTAGAATTTTGCACAGAGCATAACTTAATCATAGCTAACACTTGGTTCAAGAATCATGAAAGAAGGTTATATACCTAGAAGAATCCTGGAGATACTAAAAGGTATCAGATAGATTACATAATGGTAAGACAGAGATTTAGGAACCAGGTTTTAAATTGTAAGACATTTCCAGGGGCAGATGTGGATTCTGACTACAATCTATTGGTTATGAACTGCAGATTGAAACTGAAGAAACTGCAAAAAGGCGGGAATTTAAGGAGATGGGACATGGATAAACTGAAAGAACCAGAGATTGTAGAGAGTTTCAGGGAGAGCATAAGGGAACAATTGACAGGAATGGGGGAAAGAAATACAGTAGAAGAAGAATGGGTAGCTCTGAGGGATGAAGTAGTGAAGAAAGTAGAGGATCAAGTAGGTAAAAGGACGAGGGCTAATAGAAATCCTTGGGTAACAGAAGAAATATTGAATTTAATTGATGAAAGGAGAAAATATAAAAATGCAGTAAATGAAGCAGGCAAAAAGGAATACAAACGTCTCAAAAATGAGATTGACAGGAAGTGCAAAATGGCTAAGCAGGGATGGCTAGAGTACAAATGTAAGGATGTAGAGGCTTGTCTCACTAGGGGTAAGATAGATACTGCCTACAGGAAAATTAAAGAGACCTTTGGAGAGAAGAGAACCACTTGTATGAATATCAAGAGCTCAGATGGCAACCCAGTTCTAAGCAAAGAAAGGAAGGCAGAAAGGTGGAAGGAGTATATAGAGGGTTTATACAAGGGCGATGTACTTGAGGACAATATTATGGAAATGGAAGAGGATGTAGATGAAGATGAAATGGGAGATAAGATACTGCGTGAAGAGTTTGACAGAGCACTGAAAGACCTGAGTCGAAACAAGGCCCCGGGAGTAGACAACATTCCATTAGAACCACTGATGGCCTTGGGAGAGCCAGTCATGAGAAAACTCTACCATCTGGTGAGCAAGATGTATGAAACAGGCGAAATACCCACAGACTTCAAGAAGAATATAATAATTCCAATCCCAAAGAAAGCAGGTGTTGACAGATGTGAAAATTACAGAACTATCAGTTTAATAAGTCACAGCTGCAAAGTACTAATGCGAATTCTTTACAGACGAATGGAAAAACTGGTAGAAGCGGACCTCGGGGAGGATCAGTTTGGATTCCGTAGAAATGTTGGAACACGTGAGGCAGTACTAACCTTACGACTTATCTTAGAAGAAAGATTAAGAAAAGGCAAACCTACGTTTCTAGCATTTGTAGACTTAGAGAAAGCTTTTGACAACGTTAACTGGAGTACCCTCTTTCAAATTCTAAAGGTGGCAGGGGTAAAATACAGGGAGCGAAAGGCTATTTACAATTTGTACAGAAACCAGATGGCAGTTATAAGAGTCGAGGGGCATGAAAGGGAAGCAGTGGTTGAGTGAGACAGGGTTGTAGCCTCTCCCCGATGTTATTCAATCTGTATATTGAGCAAGCAGTAAAGGAAACAAAAGAAAAATTCGGAGTAGGTATTAAAACTCATGGAGGAGAAGTAAAAACTTTGAGGTTTGCCGATGACATTGTAATTCTGTCAGAGACAGCAAAGGACTTGGAAGAGCGGTTGAACGGAATGGACAGTGTCTTGAAAGGAGGATATAAGATGAACATCAACAAAAGCAAAACGAGGATAATGGAATGTAGTCAAACTAAATGGGGTGATGCTGAGGGGATTAGATTAGGAAATGAGACACTTAAAGTAGTACAGGAGTTTTGCTATTTAGGGAGTAAAATAACTGATGATGGTCGAAGTAGAGAGGATATAAAATGTAGACAGGCAATGGCAAGGAAGGCGTTTCTGAAGAAGAGAAATTTGTTAACATCGAGTATAGATTTAAGTGTCAGAAAGTCGTTTCTGAAAGTATTTGTATGGAGTGTAGCCATGTATGGAAGTGAAACATGGTCGATAACCAGTTTGGACAAGAAGAGAATAGAAGCTTTCGAAATGTGGTGCTACAGAAGAATGCTGAAGATAAGGTGGGTAGATCACGTAACTAATGAGGAGGTATTGAATAGGATTGGGGAGAAGAGAAGTTTGTGGCACAACTTGACTAGAAGAAGGGATCGGTTGGTAGGACATGTTTTGAGGCATCAAGGGATCACAAATTTAGCATTGGAGGGCAGCGTGGAGGGTAAAAATCGTAGAGGGAGACCAAGAGATGAATACACTAAGCAGATTCAGAAGGATGTAGGTTGCAGTAGGTACTGGGAGATGAAGAAGCTTGCACAGGATAGAGTAGCATGGAGAGCTGCATCAAACCAGTCTCAGGACTGAAGACCACAACAATAACAAAGAAGGGGTACATCAAGTCTTGTCAGAATAAAAAAAAATGTAAATAGTGGTGAGAAACCCAAGTTCATGCATAAGAAAGTTAATATCATTTTCTGTGCCTAGAAGGCTTATGCTAGAAATTCCTTTGTCACTGATACCCTGCTCTCACTATAAATTTTACGAAGAATGGAGCCGTAATTTCACCTAAGGAGCTTACTCTTGAAATGAACGCATTTTATTCTGCCTCAGCTACTTTCACCACTACTGCCATTATCAAGTAATACATGTACCAGAGAATCTGGCATTTGAAATAGATACTTGAATCACTTAATAGTGAACATATGGCTGGAGTTAAATATGCGTGGTATAACATTTATGTTAAAATGAGTTTAGAATATTAGTAATACGGTGGAATATGTCATAAGACGTACAGTTTGGTAGAAGATCATTTGGAGATTTCAGCTTGTATTTTGCTGGAGATACATTGTGCAACACATCGTGTGTAGTTCTGACTGTGCCGTAACCAAATACCATAGGAATTAATAAGAAAGAAAACATCCTTGAAGAGAAACAACGGTGTACTGTTCTCTGAAAAGTAGTTAAAGATTCCCTCGGATTATCAAAATTACAGCGCTCCTTCTGTAAGAGGTCGCGACCGAGCGCTTCATATGTAGCGAAAGGACATCTTTAGAAGAAACAATGTGAATGATTTATAGAGACCAGTCGCAAGATTTAACGGTTGTGCACGTTTCCAACGACGACACTCGCGTATGCGGATACACAGTTGCGGCTAAAGAGCAGTGGACGTCTTGTTAACACGAGAGGAGTATTATGGATGTGAGATAAATGTACAGTGTTTTCGATGAGAAAATAGAATAAGTGAAAATTTAATCATGGACCCTCTTTTCTGAGCGTCAGAAGCGAATTATCTTATAGGTTGTATTGCAAAGGCAAACGATTCTTGTGGCCCTACTGAATCAAAGCATACCTGCGAAGAGTCTTGGAATGAAGGCAGAAAAAAAGGAAAAAATGTTTTGAATCATGAAAACTGCGGGTTTGAAATAATAGTTGTTGGAAGACCCTCTCTATTCACTATATTTTCTATTCTCTAATTCTCACCTGTTCCCGCATTTAAAGAATCTACACGTGGTACTTTGAATACTTTCCCAGAATGAGACTCAAGGATATTGTTGAACATATTTCTTTCACTGTCTCGCAGGTAGATTAGGCTATTTGATATCTGGTCCGTTGCAGAGTTCGATTCCTCAGAAGCGAAGCCTAATGAGACAGACGTTGACATGAATGGGGTCCCAAGTATCGATATTTGGGACAGGATTAATGGTTCCTAAGTTAGTCTTAAAAACAAGGGAAACGACTCGTAGGACCGGTGTCGATGCCCCGAAAAGATTTTATATTTTCAATGTTAGGTTTAAAAAATGTGATGACCTACTCTCTCTCTCTCTGTCTCTCTCTCTCTCTCTCTGTGTGTGTGTGTGTGTGTGTGTGTGTGTGTGTGTGTATTATGTGACTGAGTATGTTTGTGTACCTATAGGCTTATTTAACGATATTAAATCGATTACTTGCTCAACATCAGTATAGCTCAACATGGAAGGAGGCCATCTAATGACATTTTAATCATTATTATACAACATTAAAAGAAAAGTGTAACTGGTTTGCCAATAAATTATCGCCATGCCTGCTCAGTACAGATTCCACAAAAAGCACACGTATGTCCTATGCGAAGGCTTGCTGAAAAATTGTGGCTTAGAACTTTTTATCTAGAGACTCCTAAAGAGTTTTAAATAGATTAAAGTTTTTTTACAATTTTTTGACTTTATTCTTAATGTTTTCATATTTGCAGCCCTCTGCCTCTAGAGGGCTCGAATTATAGTGTGTGAGATAGTAGTGTTTAACGTAACTATGTCGGTGCGTGAGAAATAGCATGCTGTAATCAAGTTTCGGATTCCAAGAGTTCGTCCACTCATGGACCACCCTCTCATTCAGCATGGCAATGTCAGACCACACACGAGCGCTGCGACATCAGACGCCCTGGGTTCAGTGTTACTACTCGTCCTCTGTACAGTTCCGACTTGGCCCCATCCGATTTTCATCTGTTTCCTAAACTTGAAGGACTCCTTCGAGGTATTCGCTTTCATAGTGATGAAGCAGTGAAAGTCCAGGTGAGGTTGTGGCACCATCAACGAAACCAAACACTCTACACTGACGCTGTCAAAAAACTGTCTCTTTGGGGAAAATGTCTTCGTAGCCAGATTGCGAAATCAATCTGTAGACATGAAGAATAAAGATGTAGAATGTTGGTCAGGTTTGTTTTATTTAAAAAGCTTTCAGAGCGTTGTCATAAAAAAAATCGGTTTTTCTTTTCAGCACACTTTCGTATTTTCCGCCATATATGGCATTACCTTTGCTACAGTTTTCGTTTTGTTAGTTCCATATTCTCACTGTCAGTCTTCGCTTAGAGTTTTTAGTACTGAAGAGTCTGAGTACTGCAAGTCACTGGAAGTAATTGTGATGAACAGTAACCCTTGCTGAACACAGGATATTGCGTGTTTATGCTTTCCAGCAGATTAAAGCAGTTCAAAGGAAAATTGCAGCAATGAAGTACCAGGCAACGCTTCAAAGGAACAGCAAAGCTGTAATACAGCGAATATCTGTTACCAGTAACCAGAATGGCGTACAGAGCGACAGGGCAGCTTTCTTGTCGCGTGGTTTGTTTATTAAACGCTCAGTAAACGTGAACCCCATCTCTCATAGCAATCACTTCCACCCGGCAGCGAAAGTCGGGAGCTCTGTTTCAGGGCAGCATTAATTTTCTTCTCTTTCGAGTGTTTCCTGCAGTTACATGCAGATACCATGCACACATTTATCCCCTTCTTACAGACAGATATTTCGAGAGATTACCTCAAAAGTCGTCAACGTAGAAGGTGTAGGCTCCTGAACAAAAGCCTAAATTCTAATAATATAGCTTTTAAACGAAGGTGAAGCTCCTTAACGCAGAAGCAAAGCGAGATTTTCACTTACATCACATATTTACAGCACATACGTAGGCCTACGTCATCGAAAGCAGACCAGTTACATATATGTCCATATTTTCAGAGATGGTTGCGGGACCTCGGCTGTTCAGTACAGAATGTCAAATCAAACACCTTTCAGCCGTCTAAGATTCCACATTGTTGTTTTATTGGGCTACCAGTTTCGGTGATTTATTACGCCACTTCGGCTAACCTGACCGACTTGTAAGAAGATTCTAGCCTCAGTTCCGGTCAACTGTTACACATTTCTTATGTGTAACTGTGTTAATACGTTTATAAACAGACACAGATTACAAAAGAGACTTTTTGGGTATCAAAATACCATAAATTGTTTCTTATAGTAATATATTGTAGTTCGTTCTTGGCTGATGCTATATTGCAGTACAGTCTCTTGAGCATACAGCAATAAACTGCGTTGTATTTAAGTCAGACACAGCTTGAGGAAAATAAGTTTTCTAGTCAACGTGTCAGTGATTTCTCGACACAGATTAAGTGGGAACTAGAGAACGCTGAATCCATTTTATGTGTGCGCTAAATCGAGGTTGCCTTCTGATATCGTGTCCAGCCTCCTTTTGTCCGTCGCCTTGCAGCAGTTCGACGTGGAATGGGCTCAACAAGGCGTTGGAAGTCCCATGCATAAATATCGAGCCTCTATAGCCTTTCATAACATCGAAACTGTTCCCGATGCAGGATTTTGTGCACGAACTGACCTCTCCATTATGTCCCATAAAGGGTTGATGGAGCTCATGTGGGGCGATCTGGATGGCCAAATCATTCACCCTAGTTGTCTAGAATATTCTTAAAACCAATCGCATTGTCATCTACAAATTTTCCATCGTGGTTAGGGAACATTAAGTCCGTGAATGGCTCCAAATGATCTCTAAGTGGCAAATCATAACCATTCCATTCGCGGGAAGGGGGAAATCTGGCTTTGAGTCCCGGTGCTGCACAAATTTTCATTGTTGTCATTCCATTATACAGCCGATGGTTGTCTGTATCTGCAGTTGCAAATGTATTTAACGTATAACCATTTCAAGTCAATGATCGGTTCAGTTGGCTCCGAGTACTCAGTCCATATCATGTAAACCCAATATTATGGAACAACCACCAGCTTAGTATCTTGTTGACAACTTGGGCCCATGGCATCATGGGATAAGCGACACACTCGAACCCTGCCATCAGCTCTTACCAACTGAAATCTGGACTCACCCGACCAGACCATGGTATTCCAGTCGTCTAGGGCCCAATCGATATGGTTAGGGGTGCAGGAGAGGCGCTGTAGCTGTTAGAAAAGTCAGTCGCTTCGGTCGTCTGTTGCCATAGCCCATTAACGCCAAATATCGCCACACTGTTCAACGTACGTCCCATAATGATTTCTGCTATGATTTGACGCAGAGTTGCTTGTATGTTAGCACCGACTTCTCTACGAAATCGCTGTTGCTCTCGGTCGTTAAGTGATTGCCCTCGGCCGAATTGTTGTCCATGGTGAGAGGTGGTGTCTGAAATTTGGTATTCTCGGCACTCTCTTGACAATATGTATTCACCGAATATTGAATTCCCGAACGATTTCCGAAGTGGAATATCCCATATGTCTAGTTCCAACTCCATTGCGTGTTCAAAGTCTGTTAGTTTCTGTCGTGCGGTCATAAACATTTCGGGAACCTTTTCACATGAATCACCAGAGTACAAATGACAGTTCCGACAGTGCATTGCCCTTTCATACCCTGTGTACGCGACACTTCCGCTACCTTCACCTGTGTGTATCGCTATGCCATGAGCTTGGTCACCTCAGTGTATTCTGTTGTTGTGACCCTAGTCTAATGACTGGTTTCGATGTAGCTGTTCATCGGCAAAAAGATTTTGTAGCAGCTAAATTTATAGTTGAAGTCAACATTTTCTCATTTTTAAAAATGTTTTTCTTGCTACTGATAGCCTGAATTTCATCTCTTCTGTGATCAGATATTTTGCTGCCGAAGTAGCAAAATCATATACTACTACTAGTGCGTCATTTCATAATCTAATTCTGACACCATCACCTGATTTATTTGACAACAGTCCATTAGTTTTGTTTTATTTTTGTTGATTTCCATCTTATACTCTTTTCAAGACGCTATCCATGCCGTTCAGCTGCTCTTTTAAGCACTTTGTCGTCTCTGACAGAAATACAATGTCGTCAGTAAATCTCAAAGTTTTTATTTCTTCTCCCTGAACGTCAATATTGTTTACGAATTTCCTTTAGGTTTCTTTCACATCCTGGTCAGTGTACACATTGAATAACATCGGTATAACCTACAAAGCTGTCTCACTTCCTTCCCACGTACTGCTTCCTTTACGTTCTCTTCGACCCTTACAACTGTATCCAGGTTTCTGAACAAGGTTTAGATAGGTTTGCTCCCTGCAGTTAATCCCCGCTACCTTCATAATTTCAGAGGGTGCATCCCAGGCAACATTGTCAGAAGTTTTCGCTAAACCTAGAAAATCTATAAACGTAGTTTTCACTATAGGTGAGGTATTTGCCTCGTGATAATCAGCAAATGTACTGATATTCGAAGTAGTTCTCATTTACTGTTGCGTCAGAACTACTTAGATCTGAAGATGATACTGAGTGATCGAAACATGACATCTAATTGAAAATGTACAGTTGACACTGCACAATAAATGATAATTACCTTAAACATAGATTTACCTTTCTTTATCTAACATTCTAAGATAAGTCGTAGACGCAGCAGTGCCTCGAGTGATTCCGAAAAAATGCAGGAACATGCGAGTGATGATATTCTTCAGTGTCATGCCGAAATCTGCGTAATATACCTGACCAACTAACTTGTGAGCACCAACAAAAGTACCTAGTGCTGTTCAGCACGTCGGAGAATGTTCATCTTTAGCATTTTCATGTATGAATTATCATTCAAATGTCACGGAGAATAGCAATGTCAACAGCGTATCTTTTCGTTGACACCGTTTCATCCTGAATTTCGTACCGCTGGTGAACTTTTATTGCATTTCCTTAATGCTTCTGTGGTGTACACGTTAAACATCAAGGGAGAAATACTGCATATCTTATGCCTTTTGGATTTTCTCTGCCTCGTAATGACTGGGTGTGATGTCCTTAGGTTAGTTAGGTTTAAGTAGTTCTAAGTTCTAGGGGACTGATGACCATGGATGTTAAGTCCCATAAGGCTCAGAACCATTTTATGCCTTTTGTAGTCTTATCACTTATCTCTTATGAAAACACTTGATTTTTTAAGTCCAATTCGTATTGTCAAGAGTAACCCGAAAACTTCCTCTTTGGTAGCTTTATTTTTGTTGAAACCCTAACTGGTCGTCATTTAAGATATCCTCAATTTCTTCACCATTCTTATGTTAACAATCTGGCTGCATGAGCTGTTAAGCTAATTGTACGATGATTCTCGCATTATCTTCAGTCAGAATGGGTGACATTCTTTTGGAAGTCCGACGGTCTATCTCCATCTAATACATTCTCAGAACCAAATTGTGGACTGAGGTTTTCCCAGCATTCGGAATGAATTTCTGTTTACATGTTATGATCTGAGGGTTACTGGTGACGGCCGAAACTGGTAATTTCGTACGGAATTGGTGTTTGGTTGTGCTGTAAAATACATGAAAACCAAATTAAATATTAATATGTAACTCAGCTGATATTCCACTTTGCTGTTCCTTGTAACTACTGATTTATTACCTTGTTTCGTCCTCCTAGAATGAATATTTTTCATCTGTGGTTTCTTCACGAATTCAATTCTGCAAAATACGATGGTAGAGAAAGAATGTTTCCGGAACTTCTTCGCTGTGGATATTTGAGCTCTTGTGTTGAAAGCTAAACTGGCCAACCCTCCATCAGCTTACATATGACATTTCGCTTCTTTCGTCACCCCAGGTATGCTTTTTTGCTTTTTTCGTCCATTTCCCTTCTGGAGCGTTGACTTCGTTTGCTTCTTGCACTTCCGTCATTTTTAATGTCACTCGAATTGCTTTCCTCAAGTGCAGTGAATCACTTTTAATTTATGTTTGTATGCTGTTAACCTATGTTACCCTATACAGATCCATTTATTTTCATTCAAAATGCCGTTTGGTCAGCCTCACTCTCAGCGTTATAGGTTACTCGCCATGTAACGTTGATAAATTTTATATCTGCGACTTTATTATTGATCTTAAATGCTATTCCAATTTCTACCTACGGTCTACCACAGTCTTTATAAAGTGCAACCCGGTCTCTCCTTGAAAGAAATGCTCTATCTTGGCCTGTGATTTCATACAGAAGAACATTAAACGTGTCGTACAAGTGACGAGCTTAGTGTGACAGTGTCAGCTGAAAAAAGTTCGTTTGAACGTAAGCTCTCTAATCCATTAGTAGGTGTAAAGGCCATTCGTCTCTCACGCACCATCCACAACGAGAAAAACAAATGCAAGCGAATTTAACACGCGCAATTGATTACGCCGAACGCGATCCGCCGTCAGTATGGCGCTGCCGCTGAATGCTGTGGTATTTCTCGGGGAACATAAAACAGAATCGGCCAGCCTTGCCACATTCCGCGAGCGCTGCGAGCGGCTATCTGCAGTAATAAAACGCGCGTGTCAGGAAATAAAATTTCTCACATCGCCGGTGGAAACGGTCCGCCAGGCGCGCGCTTTTCGTTTCACTGCAGTTATTTTACAGGCGCCGTGATTTTAATGAAATTTAGTTGGAGAATTAATAAAACAGTAAACGAGCTCGGACCGTCCGTAGCTGGGATTAGCGTTCCGGACGCCTTCTTCAGGCAGATAGCGGATGCTGGGCAGCTGCGGACGAGCTGTGTTCGAGCAGCAGCTGCCAGAGTTACGGCCTCTGGCAGCTTGCCACACGCTTCTGTTCTGAATCCTTAAGGCATTTAATTTATCTTTATTTACACATGGAAGTACGTGCTAAATATCACTTTAGACTTTTTAATGGTGCTGAATTCCCATTAATATTGTATAATTGCTTGCGTTTTGACATTCGATTACCGGACACCTGTCTCTCCCGTTTCTTCCAATCTAGTCACCGGTCAGGCTTCCATTCATGTCTGGCATCCATCTGTAGTCTGTAATTAACATACAGTGTAATGCACTAAGCCAAAAACTTATACGAGCTTAGACTAGTGGTCGGAATAGATTTCAAAATAATTCCACGTATATCAAGACGGTAGTAGTTCTTAGTAATGTACTATCGCTAACTGCATGTGCAGGATTATAAAGCTGCAGCCTTGTGCAATGTACATCTTAGTAATTAAAATTAGGGTTGAGGTAACAGAAAGGCACGCTACATACATAATTACAGATTGCCCGCTGTTACGAGCAGATAGTAACTGAATGTCACTGGCCATCTTTGTTTTAATTTTTCGCCATTTAGTGTGTACTTAAAGTAGCTTCTCTTCTCGATAATCCACCGCTGCTTATTTGTATAGCATCGGGGCAAAATTGAAAAAATTATTAATGAAGCTACGCAAAGTATGAGGGCGTACTGAAAAGTAATGCCTCATAATTTTATGTGAAAACTCTTGAAGCTTTTTAAATGAAACACACGTTATTAACATTTATACACCTTTCTTCACCATGTCTACATACTTATTTCTCAGCATAGTCATCCTGGTGATGAACACTTTTCTTCCAACGACAGACCAGTTCGTTATTACTGCCACTGTAGAAGGTTTAGCCTACAGCGTTGCCACAGTGGAAACACCGGTTCCCGTCAAATCACCAAAGTTAAGAGCCGTCGGGCTGGGCTAGCGCTTGGACGGGTGACCATCCGGTCTGCCGAGCGCTGTTGACCAGCGGGGTGCATTCAAGCCTTGTGAGGCAAACTGAGGAGCTACTTTGATTGAGAAGTAGCGTCTCCGGTGTCATAAACTGACATACGGCCGGCAGAGTGGTGCGCTGACCACATGCCTCTCCACATCCGCAATCAGTGACCCCTGTCGGCAGGGGGTGACACTGCGGTCGGTTTGTACCGTTGGGCTTTTCGAGACCAGTTGAGAAGGAAAGAGAGAGAGAGAATTACTTTTCATCATGCCCTCGTATATTACCAACACCTAATCCTCCGGATTTCGAGGCGTGACTTGCTATAGAAGAATGCTGACTCGGTTTTTCAAGCTTGGCAATGGGAAGCTGTGGTGCGCAAAATCGTCCCGCTGTCAGCTGATAGCGTTTGTAGCTTTACAAAAGAATGTGGACAGTGACTGAAAGTGAGAAATGAATGAAGAGTGTAGCATTAGGCTTTTGGATTATTAAGTAACTTATTTGTAAAACAGTGTTGTACACCGAATGAGGTAGCATTGCTTATTTATTCAGTGAGATCCATCAATAAGCGATCTTCTATTTTCTAGTTTACGTAGTTTTGAAACAGTTCATCATGTTCTTCTCTTCTTCTTCTCCAGAGACCTGGAACCAGTATTTGTAGGCCCTACTGGCACTTCGTATCCGCCATGTAGACGTCGGGCATGAAAAGGAGTAGAATGTTTGGCAGATACTTTAAGACAGCTGCATTTTCGCTTTCAGTTCACGATTGTCTGCGAAACGTTAGAAAAGGGTGTAATGATGTACACGTTACGTACTCGCCCGATAAATGATGGAAATACTTGTTCACTGGGGAAATATCAAGAACGCATCCTGTGATGTTAAACCTTCGCTGGGCACTGTTTCGCTCACAAATGGAACCCATTGCCCCTGGTGTCATGAAATTCATATTCAGTAAATAATTTTGGATAATATTTCATATAGTTGATGATCGCCAAATCATATGTAAGAACCAAATGAAGCCGATGGCATCTCGTGTGGCTTTGGGAGCACATCATTCGATCCTGCTTAGACGTGTGGATTAAGAAGTCATCTGAACTTTGATTAATCGAAGTTAATCATGCGAATTTAGGTGAACAAGAAGGACAGTAACACAATCATAACTGTCAGAAGAGCCAAAATTTTACTCACTAATCCTGTATTCAAGATTTACAAACCATCAGGAAACGTATGTCTAACACTGAAATCTGAAGAAAAGGGAGCACAGTGTTCGGTATCAAGTTCACATGTCATGAAGCTTCAATTAAGTCTCCTTGTATTCGGGAAGGAGAAGGCTCCAGCCTCCATGAAACCATCCTGATTTACGTTTTCGATTGTTTCCCAGAATTCACACAAAGCCGGGATGGTTCCTACTGTAAGGCCATGGCCGATGAAATGGCCCATCCTTGTCATATTGTACATATATGTATGAAAATATCTGTGTGTGTGTGAATTACTTGTTTTTGTTTTTCTTACATTTCAGTTCTAAGATATGTCCAGTATCCTTGTAAAAGAGATCTAGGGAGGAATGAAACTGCTGCTGCTACTACTATTACTACTACTAACACTACTACTACTGGAAACCAGTATATGTGACGCTTCGTCATATGTCATGTACGAGTATGTGGGCCACTTCCTTCTACATTCAGCTCCAGTAAGTTACATATATTTATATGTTATTTTGATATATGTACTGCATGTGACACGTTAAAGACAGTCACTTGATTAAAAACATGACGTCTTTTGCAACAATCTCATGAGGAGGTTTGTAATCATGCATAAATTCGTTTGCTCAGTCACACCTGATTAAGTATTACACGTCATTTTCAATTTTACATTTAATCTTCCTAGGCATACCCCATGTAAGGTGGTGCGGTAGATGGCATGAAAACTTATTTTGACGTATGACTTACGGCTGAAATTTTCATGAACGTATGTTTTCATGATGAACGTATACTTCACGTATTTATTCATTAATATGACTAAACGGGCTGTATTAACCAATATTATTAACATACTGCTTCGTGGATTGTGACGTCAAATTTATTTATTGCGAATTTATTTATTACGAAAATAACAAGAACGAGTTGGAGCAGTGCTAACTTCTGGAAACCACAGTCCAGCTTGCTAATTGTTGCTTGCGAATAGGCTGCTCGATCGACCCTTTATGCCCTGGGAAGGCCCATATCTCGCCTGTTCATGTGTAGCCACAAAAAAGCCGGTTCCTGACTACACTGTTACCATCAGTGCTACCGCTTTTGCTTTCTGAGTGGAGTATTAGCATTTGTTCTGCACTTTAAAAAATAGCCTGATGAATGCACTCTAAATACATGGTAAGGCGACCGCCCGCAATAAGCCAAAAATCCGGGTTTGAATCCCAATTCCTTACAAATATTTACTGTCGTCATTCCGTTATACAGTTGATAGTTGTCCATAGTCGCAACTCTAAATACATCTCATTTATTAAATACTTTCGATCAATATTGCCCATGTGGACCCTAACTGGATTTTTTTACGGTTGAGATGATCAATAATGATGATGCTGTTTGATTGTGGGGCGCTCAACTGCGCGGCCATCAGCGCCAGTAGTCCCAATTTTTTCACACTTCAATGTTTTTCACAGTCTAATCGAGCCACTGTCACGAATGATGAAAATTATGATGAAATGATAACAACACAAACACCCAGTACCCAGGCAGAAAAAAATTCCCTACAAGGCCAGGAATCGAACCCGGGACACCGTGATCCAGATGTAGCAATGCTAAGCCACTTTTTCTGTGACCGATGACTTTTTGATCATAAGTCAGACACCGCCAAGTGGAAAAAAAATTCTTGACTCAAGTGGGAATCGAACGTGGGTCCTTTTACTTTACAAATCTCCACATTTTTCCCCCCAAGTCACTTATTTAAGGCAATGAATAAAATAAACAAAAGAAGTCATTTCGAAAAAACAAAACGGTTAAATCAGAAGTAGTATGTGAAGGAATGTGGCGTTAATTTGAAAGTGCCCACACTTTCTTTCCTTCGTCACTTCTACATCGTGTAACATTTAAATCCAACCAAGAGTGTCCACAAAAAAGGAGGGATTTCAACTCATCCAACTCCTTGTCGATGATAAAACAAGGTGCAGTATATTAGAAAAAAGCTCACGATAACGTGGCATCCTGAGCCACGTCCAATGGGCTGTGGCCATATATTGGGAAAAGACACACGGATCTGCGTCATATCCACTCACCATCACGTAGTGGACATAATGTCCAACAAGCCACACGATGAGATTGTTCTTCGATCGGGAAAAGAAGGTTGAATCGGGACGCACGAGAATCTCCCCCGAGTAGGCCGCCTCCGACGTCCGACATCTCCAATGGCCATGACCGCAGGAGATCAACCGATGATATAATGTATCAGTTTCATGGCCACGATTTCAGCGATCCGTTACACCGAGGCCAATACGAAAAAGTCGCACGTTGGTAGGCACAATATCATGAACAACTTGGTACCACGAGGACGCCACTTCCGTCGGGAAAATCGGAAGGCTAACGTTGACCAAACAATCTTTCAATTCTTTTCTGTCGACAGGGCTATCGCAGAGGGAATACTTTGAGAAATTGTCCAACGACTTAACAGCAACTTTAGGGACAGATTCGCTTGCGAAAGGATGTTCACTCCTAAATAACTGACTTCAAGAAAAAATTCCTTAACGTGCCGTAGTTTATAACTAATCCTACCAATATCTACTGGAGGTGTTAAACTCGCCTGTTGGATACAGTCATGAAGACGAGCTGTAAGTGACTGGGGGCGCGCGTAGACACGTTAAAACGGTGCGACGTATGAATAAGGCAAAAGCCTTAAAGCCTTAACCCGAATATCAGGGAGGCCCAAATCCCAACAGACGGGGGCGAGCCATGACCCCATAAACGCAAGCGAAATATAGAGTTGCGCCAGATAAACCTGCCAGTTTAACTTTGCAACTTGCAGTAAATCATCTTTCAAATATTGCTCCCTGAAACTTATCCGTGACAGATTTCCAGTTTATCGTAGTTATCTTTAGCGGACAGCTGTCAATTATAACACCTAACGATCGATATTGGGTGACCTTCAAAGCCCATGGAATTTCAACAAAGTCAAATCGTAGGAAACTGAGAAAGCGACATTTCTGGCCATTAACCTGCGCTCCCGTAAGACGGCAAAAGGCATCCAAAAGTTCCTTCTGCAGTGGTAAATCATCATGGGTACGGAGAAGAGCCATAACGTCATCAGCATATGCACGAACGGTAAACCTTTCTCCAAACAGCGACCAGCCATCCAAACGAGCAGCTATAGATCGCAGTAAGGGTTCCACAAACAGCACGTAGAGCGACAAAGACAACGGAATCCCTTGAAGGTCGCCCCGACACACCGCGATGGGGGAAGTAAGACGGCCATTTACGTCAATGGACTCCCGAATACCGCTAATTAGAGAGCTAAACAGACGTCATGGAGCATCGTTAAAACCAACTGTCATCAATCCTCGCGTAAGGAAGCCATGATTAACGCGGTCGAACGCTTGGTGAAAATAAATGAAAAGCAAAGCGCTTGGCGCGGGAATGGTGGAAGCAATCGAAATTAAATCACGACATTCAGCAACGGGAGTCCGGAGAGTACGACCTGGAAGACAACTTTGATGGCTCGCGATGTTGGTAGTCAACAACACGTATAGTCGGCTATTTACCACTCGCGCCATCATTTTATCATCATAGTTGAAGAGGGTTATTGGGCGGACCTGATCCACACGCAAACGTTCCTCATTTTTTGGGATCAGTACAATATTAGCAACCTTAAAACTGGGCGGGAGAAGGCCTCCGTGGAATACTTAATTAACCATAGAAGTTATCGTATCTCCTGTCAGGAGCGAAAATCGAATATAAAATTCTTTGGGAAGGCCATCGAAGCCAGGCGATTTGTGGGAGGGAGAACGAGCCACAACATCAAGAATATCATTGCGATGGGACACAGAGAAAAACTCTTTCTGGAGAGCTCGCATAACAACACTATCAAGGACGGACGTAAAATCAACAGACGGTGGACCGTGCGAATCCACTTCCGTATAAAGTTCGGAAAAATGGTTCAAATGGCTCTGAGCACTATGAGACTTAACATCTGTGGTCATCAGTCTCCTATAACGCAGAACCACTTAAACCTAACTAACCTAAGGACATCACACACATCCATGCCCGAGACAGGATTCGAACCTGGGACCGTAGCGGTCGCGCGGTTCCAGACTGAAGTGCCTAGAACCGCTCGGCCACATCGGCCGGCTTAAGTTCGGAAAAGTACTGGTAAAGTTCATTCATGATATCAGATTGGGAGGACCACTCACTCCCGTCTAGAGGACGAATGTATTAAGTGACGTCCTTTGAGAATGCTTATGAAGCCGAAGAAGATGATAGAGGTCAACTCATCCTGTACGATTGAACGAGGCTGGGAACGCAATCGGACAGCATCCATTCGCCTACGTTTGAGTTGTAGAAGTTTTGCCTTCACACGGTGGACGTCGACGACTCTCAAGCGGGCATGACGACCATTATCGTATAGATCGCGGACAGCATAATAAAATTCCCTAGTTCGCCTTATTTCGGCCGCTTTTTCAGCGCTAAAATGCTTGAGTGTATTTCGAATCTGGGGTTTAGCAAAGGTAACCCATGTAAGTAGGCTGTTTAGTTTTTATATTGGTAACGCCACGTAGAGCGCTCTGTATGAAAATCACTGGCTGTACTGTGTGCAGTCTGTGGCTAGTTTTCATTGTTGTCTGCCATTGTAGTGTTGGGCTGTTGGCTGTTAACAGCGCGTAGCGTTGCGCAGTTGGAGGTGAGCAGCCAGCAGTGGTGGATGTGGGGAGAGAGTTGGCGGAGTTTTGAAATTTGTAATACTGGATATCATGAACTGCTATATACATTATGACTTTTGAACACTATTGAGGTAAATACATTGTTTGTTCTCTATCAAAATCTTTCATTTGCTAACTATGCCTATCAGTAGTTAGTGCCTTCAGTAGTTTGAATCTTTTATTTAGCTGGCAGTAGTGGCGCTCACTGTATTGCAGTAGTTCGAGTAACGAAGATTTTTGTGAGGTAAGTGATTTGTGAAAGGTATAGGTTAATGTTAGTCAGGGCCATTCTTTTGTAGGAATTATTGAAAGTCAGATTGCGTTGCGCTAAAAAAATATTTTTGTGTCAGTTTAAGCACAGTCATGTATAATTTTTCTAAGGGGACGTTTCATATGTCGACCCTTAGCCAAGGATACCTCACTGGAATCTTGTGATTTTGTTCATGTAGTTTGTGTAATTAGTGTAGCCTTTGTTTATTGCTAGCGCTTAATTGTAGAGAGAATTTCCTTTGTAGTTGTAGTTTTTCATTCTTGTACAGTAAAACAGTTGTGGCATGCATGTATATTTGCACCAAGTATTTCGCAGCTGCTCTTGCAATTAACGAGATATTATTTTCAATGCTATGTTAATGTGTTTTCTTATTTTGCTCTTCAAATTGTGCTTTTCTGTGTTGTCGTGTGAAATATTGTGACAATAATGGCGTGTGAAAAACATAATACTAGGCTCCAAAGTAAACTGAGAAATGACAGTGAAGACGAAAGCAGTGGTTAGCGCCACCGTGTAATGAATTAACCAATGCTCAAAGTAGTAATTTGGTAATTGTGCATGGGGAAATGGAGCGGGCTGCAAATAATGGTTTAGGCAGTGAAACAATTAGTGAAAAGGGAAGTAATATCGATCGATCCGTCGGCAGCAGCTTGCCTCAAGAATCCAAAATGACAGGACACAATCTTGCAAATACTGTAGATTCATGGTTTGCGTCCTCATCGTTTTCTCAAATAAGTGAGGACACATTTTCTGCTTGTCAAAATGTGAATGTTGCCGGTGCAAATGCACTGCCGAAAAGCATAGAGGAACAGATTCCAGACACAAATACATTATTATTGCAATTAATGCAACAAATGAAGCAAAATCAGAGACAAACACAGCATCAGTTAGACACAATGGAACAAAATCTTCAAAAGTTAGACGCAGTGGAACAAAATCTTCAAAAGTTAGACACAATGGAACAAAATCTTCAAACGTTAGGCACCACGCTTGAACAAACACGTGAAGATTTAACTGCTGAGTTACTTAAAATCGAATCGAAATGTCAAAAAGTCTGTAATGACGTAAAAACACAAATTTGTGAGCATTTACAACCTATTTTTTCTCGTCATGAAAATGCATTACAGAATCACGAAGCAGCCATAAAAGAACTGCAAACAATTGTTCATGAAAATCACGACACCTTGCAAGCTAAAATTGACTCAGTTGCATCTACCGATTCGGTTACGCAACTTGCAAAAACTCAGGAAAACTTAAAGGACTCAGTAGATACGATTTCAACACAAATGGACGCTCTGAAACTTGGTTCAGAAAAACACACAGAGGAAATAATTTCACTATCGGATAAAGTAGCCGAACTTTCAGATCATTTCACTAACTTATCTACAAAGGTAGATGATGATCTGAATGACACAAGACCTGTAGCCTTCACGGACACTGAAGAGTATGAACAAGTTAGAAAATTCAAACAAAATCAAAATCAAATCAATACACAGTACAAAAGAGAAATCCGGGAAGTACAAGATCAGTTCACAAGTAATACAAGAATTACATATTTCAGAGGACACTCGTGCTCAAGTACGGGAAGAGGGGCATAGAATCACCGAACAACCACAAAATAATAACACAGGACATTTCGGAAATAATGAAAGAAATTGGCAAGGTGCACCGAATTTTGAAGTGGAACCGCCGAAACGAGGTAACAATGACCGACATGCGACTCGCCGACATGATGAATTTGACTATAAGCTGTATATTACTACATGTAAATTCAAAACATTTAAGAATTCCGGCAACGACATTCATCCACAAGCATGGCTTCATCAATTCTCTCATTGTTTTCCTCCAAACTGGTCATTGGAGCACAGGTTAGAATTTATGTGTGGCTACTTGGAGAATGAACCAGCTGTAAGAATGCGATCGGTCATTCACGATTGTCACAGTGAAGGAGAATTTTATCTTGCCTTCCTCTCAGCATATTGGTCTCAAGCTACACAAGACCGAGTAAAACAAAGCATAATGATGATGAAACACTTTGAACAATCTGAATTTTCCAGTCTTGTCAAATATTTTGAAAACATGTTGCGTAAGAATCAGTATCTTTCAAACCCATACAGCCCCTCAGAACTCATCCGCATTTGCTTAATCAAATTGCCTGAACATTTACAACATATTATTTTGGCAGGACGTTGCAAAGACGACATTGAAGCTTTTCAGGGACTCTTACAAGAACTGGAAATTGACACTGACAATTTCGGAACGCGAAAACAGGAGCACAACAATTACAGGTCACATCTGTCACAATTCCGCGATGACAGAAATAATACACGACAAGGCTATTCTTACAACGTAAATCGTGACCAAAACAGACACCACCTGTATGACAACCGTTGCAGAGTAGTAATAATTACAGGGAAAGGTCACCTCTCCACAGTAATGACTATCACAGAGACAATCAGAGAAACAGACAATATGGGAACCAAAATAAGGGAGAAAGAATAACTTTAGATGCAACGGTCCAGTGCACAGTTACGATTCAGGGAGAAATTCTCCACCACGTGACCGACAAAAAAGAAACTATGGAATCTACCGACATGACGACAGACGATATGATCGTAACGACAGACCTGAATTGCAATCGGAACTGGCGGGATTCAAACAGAACAGGGCCCTCTCGACAAGGTGAATTTGTAGAAGTTAGGTCTCCTAATCCTAATAACGATGCGCGCCAACAAAAGAACAGACAATGACTCGCACCGCAGGCAGCCGCATGCGCCAGCTGGCTCAGAGAAAAATAACATAGAAGCTAACCTTGAGAAAAATTCCAGTATTCCTTACCGACGTATACCGCATGATAATTCTGTTCAAGTTGAACCTCTGCGTACTAGGAAGAGTAAAGGATTGCACCACATTTCACATGTAAAACCGTTTATTGAGAGACAATCTGCTTTTTAACTTTGTCTTTGCCATAAAACTTTTCACTTCACGCTACTAGTACAATTTGTCACACTGAGAAACTGTTAACATGCAACAATGTTTTGAAGTTAACTATCCAGCCTAGAATGCATTGTTATAGTGAACAGACGACAGTGTTGTTATTTGTACATTCTTGCTTATTAGTTGCACGATTAAGTAACGACTATCAGGCTTACATACTTAGAACATATACTGGCATTGCTAATGAGATTTTAATGCAACATTTTGGTTTACTTCAAAATACATTCTGGATTTAAAGTACTTTCTGTGAGATACCAGATGACACACTGGTTAGTTTATGTGACAGCTACACGATTTTATCACGACGCTACTAATGAGTGACCATTTACAATGTTGCTTTTGCGGTGTATCTGTTTTATATCTGCACAGTTTTTCTGTATTATTCTGGAAAGTAAAACATGTTTTAGTAGTAACTTTTGTGGTATAGCTACAATGAGACAGCCTTTTCTGTAGCACAACAATACGTTACAGCACAGTACTTTGTTCATCACGGAAATAAGCGTAATAAGTAAGATATCTATACGCAAAGCATTTCACTTTTGTTTATCATGAGGTAAGTACATTGACTTCCACAGAACTTTGCTTATGTACGATGATAATTACGACACTTGGCACATTTTTTCGATTGAGTAATGACAGAGATTATGTTACATCAAGACGCACAATTTAGCGCTACAGGACACGCATTTGAGTGATTAATTTTGTACTTAAAACATTTATTTTTAAAGATATTTGAAGTACAATGATACAAAGGTTTTCCGTGATACATTTCATTCCATTGCTGTAATCTGTAACACCTGAGGGTATAATTACATTAATCCTCAGGGGGGTACACGCTTACTTTGTGTACCATGTGTTTGGCAAGCACAAGGAGCCCTAGCTAATATGGTATTTGCTTATACAACTTTACACATCGGTACCATATTTCTCTAACACAGAATTACACAGCTATTTGATTATTTAACAGAGAAACAAACATTTTTTACTACATCAGTGACAGATGTTTATGTAATTACTTATGAAATTGTATTTTGTCTGTACTTTGTGAACTGTTCATATTTTTTCGGAACCATTGTCATACTGTGAGAGCTTTGAATGATGTATTTGGTATGAGATCATGATTTTTAAAGTACGTTTGAGGTAGATGACACTATTGAAATGAGCAGAGATTTTTCTTTAGGTTTTGAAATTATTGCAGAAGGCTATGAAGTTTTTGAGATTTGGCTGAGTTTTTATGATGTTATTATTATGATGACAATGTGTATTATGCTGTTGAGGTATGTTTATGATCAATAAGCTGATGCTGTATGAGGAATTTGATTATGCTACGTATTTATTATGGTGAAATATTGAAGAAGTGTCGACAAATATGTATATGTGTAATAAGGTAACGAATAATGAGTAGTGGTTAGGGACTCTGATTTGTGGAAAAGGATGTTGGAAACCAAGAATCGTACTTTAAGAGTTATGAAATGTGTGTGTATGCGAGAATGTATCACTATGCTGGCGAAAACTTTTTGGACACTGTTATATTTACAGGATTTTGTTTCTACAGATTTGAAACGCAAATTCTCGACCTGTGAAATTTTTATATGAGACTGTCACTGTAGTGCAAACTTGTGTCGTAAATATTTCCATAAGAAAGTTAAGTGACCACCTGCACGTAATGCGTCGTGGGCACCCAGCTGCACGACAGTCGCCTGGAAAAAAAGCATTAGTGTGTGCCTTTCAGAGGTACATGTGGAAAAAAAAGAGGCCATTATCTTCGCTATTGACATTCCTTTGTAGAAAGCATCGCAAATATGACACGCTCAAACTTGAAAACATATGATTATACTGTGGAGCTCTTAATTTATGACATTTACTAAAATGCCCAATGAAACGATGAGAAACATTTCACGACTATTGTCTTACTAGTTGAGAGAAATGCCATATGGCTTGCTTTATGTATTTATTTACTCATTTTGTTTAATATCTAGTTTCTAGCTGCACTGCAGCATTGGTTAAAATAAAATTTAATAGATGTACTAATATAAATATTTTATGTCTACAGATCTAGTAAATAATTTTATGATCTATTCAAAAAAACGAAGGAGCATAAAAAGACATTTCCCTTCAGAGGAATTGCATACGGAATTTTCTTTTCAGCTACTTGGTATTTTTTTGGTAGAATAACTTCTTGTGGTGCACCACTTTAATTATGTAGACATTAAGATATGAATATACATTTCCCTTGTCTGCATTGTTGTCTTTAGTGTAATATTTTTTTCTGCTTGAGCTATGTCATGTTTAGATATAAGTTATTGCATTTGCTGCTGCTGTTTGCCAGGCATAGTGCTACTTAATTTCACTTTACATTACTCTGTTAAGCCAGTTTTACTACTGATTTATTTTTCTTGTTGATGCACATTGGCTCATATTAGTTGTAATTTAGCATTTTATCTGTTAATTTAGATTTACTGCTGCTTGCTTTGCAATTTGCATTTGTTTGTCATTGCTGTTTGTGTTAATTGTTTTGTGCTGCTGCATTGCCTTGTCCCTTAGTTTAGCATCTGAGCTCAGTAGATTTAAGTTAGCTTAAGATGGGGTAGGCCATATAAGAGAACAAGTTGTGATGAATTGGAAGAAATGCATTGAGAAGCTATAAGAAAATGGTTTGGCCAAAAAAGAATTTTGAAAGAGGATATGAACCAAAACAGTAGGGTTTAGGGACAACAGGTTTAGGTAGGAGTCTCTTGGAAATAAATGATGATGTAAGATAATGGAAAATAAATAATGAGGTAAGAAATGTGTGAACATATAAATACAGAAAGCATGCTTGGATAGAATTTTTTTGGTGGAAACAAATGTTGAAATAAGAGGAAAGATATATGGAATGAAGTTTTGGGGTGGACTGCAGTACCAAATGTGACACTGAAAACAAACCCTGTCCTGTATTTTTGTGTTATTACACTATGTGAATCTGTGTTTTTCCTGTCTTTATGTGTTTAGCTAATAAGATTTACGTTGTAGAATTTTTCTGATGATATGTTATTTACTTTGTAAAGATGTTTAGACATTATTTATTCTGTTTTGTTTTAATGCTCAAGTGTGAAGTTGATGTTTCAAAAGTTATTCTGATCTTTTATGTAGGTACTTATAATTCCTGTAACACTGATGTATATGTTATTTCGATGCTTTTGTAAAGCCTGTATTACTACAAATGTTATCTGTATTATTATGTTTTTAAGGATGTTTTCTGTATCTTTGTAATTGTATTCTCGTGTTATAAAATTGTAATTGTCACCAGTTCATCATATTATTAACTTGTAAGTTACATTTCACTGCACACGTTTCTGTTGGTCATAGTATATGGACAATATGTGAGAATTAGGGACTGTTAGTATTTGCACGTGTGTTAATAATTCAGCAAGGGACTGGATAACAGCATTGCTGGTTCTAAGGACAATTCCAAAAACTTTGTGAGTGCACAAGTGGTGGTTATGGACTTGCTATATTATCCGCAAGACTCTTCAATGGTGATTGTGCACCTGCACAGTCACAACAGATGGCTGCTGTCCATCTCTACAAGGACTACAGTGGGTCTGCATCTTTGATGACACACCAATGCTATTATTTCTACAAGGACTACAGTGGGTCTACACCTTTGCTAACTCACCAGTACCATTATTTCTACAAGGACTGCAGTGGGTCTGCACCTCTGGTGGCCCACCAATACTGTAATCTCTACCAGGACTATAGTAGGTCTACTCTGTGATGACCTAGCTACCAATATTCTTCAAAACTTCGAATGACTCTGCTGTGGGTTTACTCTGTTGTGGCCTATTACCTGCCTGCATGTCGAGAGTCAGCACTGTCTTTCCGTTGGAAGGACAACACTACTTCTTCAAGACTGCATGGAAATCCACTACTTCCGAGTGTATTTTCTTTTACTGTTCAGACTTTGAGAAAAACACTGCAATTTCACTGTGATGAATGATCAGGACTGTGTTTATGGTCTGTGAGGAAATTTTAGCTTTTGACCAACATTGTATCAGTAAGTGTGTGCACTTGATATCTTTGTTATTGCAAATATGATAATTTTTTTCAAATCTGTATTGGACACTGCCCAAAACAATTTGTAAAATTTTTTGTGGGGAGCATGGGGGCCACGTAAGTAGGCTGTATAGATTTTTATATTGGTAACACCACGTAGCACTCTGTATGAAAATCACTGGCTGTGCTGTGTGCAGTCTGTGGCTAGTTTGCATTGTTGTCTGCCATTGTTGTATTGGGCTGTTGGCTGTTAACAGCGCGTAGCGTTGCGCAGTTGGAGGTAGCCGCCAGCAGTGGTGGATGTGGGGAGAGAGATGGCGGAGTTTTGAAATTTGTAATACTGGATATCTTGAACTGCTATATACATTATGACTTTTGAACACTATTGAGGTAAATACATTGTTTGTTCTCTATCAAAATCTTTCATTTGCTAACTATGCCTATCAGTAGTTAGTGCCTTCAGTAGTTTGAATCTTTTATTTAGCTGGCAGTAGTGGCGCTCACTGTATTGCAGTAGTTCGAGTAACGAAGATTTTTGTGAGGTAAGTGATTTGTGAAAGGTATAGGTTAATGTTAGTCAGGGCCATTCTTTTGTAGGCATTATTGAAAGTCAGATTGCGTTGCGCTAAAAAATATTGTGTGTCAGTTTAAGCACAGTCGTGTATAATTTTTCTAAGGGGACGTTTCACCCACCATTCTAGAAGTGAGGAATAACGCGCCTGGGATTGAGTTGTCCGCCGCCATATCGCCATACGTCGGCGACGATGCCTTCCAGAGAGGGGTCCGTGAGATGTAGGATGTTTAGCTTCCATAAAGGGCGCGAAAGATGGACCCGCTGCTGGAGTTGGTTAAAAGTCATTGAAAAAGTACAGTGCTCAGTGAAACTGGCAGGAATTACATCAATCGATAGAAGCTGACTACATATGGGGGCAGATAAATAAAAGCGGTCCAATCGGCTGTAAAAAACGTAAACCGGACCAATGTAGGGTATCTACAAACCCAAGCATCTTGGAGATGCAAAGACATCACCATACTATTAAGTGCACGACAAGATGTATAATTGGGAATCTGATCTACAGGACGTAAGACGCAGTTAAAATCGTCCCCCAACAAAACCTTGTACTGTTTCCGTCGGAGTAAATAAACAACTTCTTCCTTATAAATCCGCGGGCGATCGGGTTAACGACCGGATCCAGACGGAGCGTAAAGAAAAATTAAGGTGAGTTCATAAAAACTACAGCCTAGTGGGATTCCAGCTCCATAAAGCAAAGCCATACCGGTGTAATTTTCTGGCGCGACACTGAAAAACAGAGTATCCAGGAAGGCAAAACACATTAAATAAAACGTCTTGTAAACACACGATATCAGCTTGGGACTCGTAAATAAACTGGCGTAACGCAGCAAGCCGTAATTGGGAACATATCTTATTAACATTGGGGGTTAGAGATGTATATGTCTGCATCCGTTGCCCATGTAAGTTCAATGAAACAACATTAGGGAAAGTGCCCTCATCACGTCCTTCTCTCCTCAACGTCCGGAGCCACGTGCAAAGAAGGTATAATGCTAATTCTCCACACCGGAAGCCGGGGAATCCTCGTTTTCCTTTTACGACGCGCCGTAACCCTCCGTAAAGGAAGACGTTTTTGATAAGACGACGTCAGAACAGTAGTATGGAGCGGATAATCGGATCTGGTGACTGCTTTCGTGACAGAGAAAAGAAGTTCCTTCTTGTCCTACATACGCCACATGGTCCGGTAACCACAAATAGTAAAGTGAGAAGGAATGTTGTTTTTAACGCACATGTCCACAGTCCGGATAGCATTTAAAACAATGGAAGCAATGTTGTGCTGTCCAGCGTTCCCAGCGGATATGCCGTATTACTTCAAACGGAAGAAACGCTGTTTTAATAAATGAATCGTCCACTTCAGAAGGAAGGTTATGAATTCTAACCGGAGTATACTCGAGTGCCACATTTTCAAGGAGGACTTGACCAACGGAACCATCTATGAGTAAACAACACTTCAGAACCAACACGAGAGAGAAGCCGTTCTACATAAACGGGATTGTAAAACTTCACAAAGAAAGCATACAACTCAGAATCAAAGTAAGCAGTATCTACCTGATCGCCCGTCCGGTTAGCCGTGCGGTCTAACCCACTGCTTTCCGGGAGGGAAGGCGTGCCGGTCCCCAGCACGAATCCGCCGATCGGATTATTGTCGAGGTCCAGTGCGCCAGTCAGTCTTTGGATGGTTTTTAGGTGGTTTTCCATCTGCCTCGGCGAATGCGGACTGGTTCCTCTTATTCGGCCTCAGTTACACTATGTCGGCGATTGCTGAGCAAACACTTTCTCCACGTACGCGTACACCATAATTACTCCACCACGCAAACATTGGGGTTAGACTCGTCTGGTGTGATACGCACCCCGTGGGGGTGGGGGGCGTCCACTGGGGGCCGAACCGCACAATGACACTGTGTTCGGTGTGGGGAGGCGGTGGTGTGAGTGGACTGCTGTGGCCTGTTGTGGGGTTGTGAACCACAGAGGGCTACGGCGGGGACGAAGCCTCTCCGTCGTTTCTACGTCCCTAGTTCCATACAATACAATACAGCACAATCTACCCCATCTGGTGTAACACGGATTACATCAGCCAACCAATCGTGAATTTCTAAAGAGCCAGGCTGAACACGACGCATACACTTGTCAAAACTGAAACGAACAGTAGCTCGACGAGGAACAGACTTAGGAGACTCGACAGACACTATGGGGCGGGCAGAAAACACGGCCGCCAAGAGAAAAAAGGCAACAAACTCCGCTACGCAACAACGATATGACTCTGGCCAATACACCGACAAGACTGAGTAGCTTCGACACAAGCGGCGCTGCAGCACAGGCGGAAATTAACTACGCCCTGTTCACTTGACGCGCAAGGCGACACTGGCCACTAGAACACGAGCTGCGGACGAGTTGATCAAGGACTGACTTCCGTACCATTGCGCGATGAGGATAAGGGGTCAGATTCATGAATTTGGAACACATGCAAATTACACTTCACTGTACTCCCCACCTGAATTGTATTCCTGAAAACCTAGTTGTCTCCTCAACACAGCAACAACTGGAATTACCGCATTAAGCTCCCTCTCCAAAAAATGTTATTCTATGAAGATTTAGGTCAACAGATATGAAGGGGCAGCTTAACGTTAATGTTCCAGAGATAATATTATTTTTTCTACAATGGAGTTAATTAGCTAATGTCACATTGACGTATACTTAGAGAGAAGTTGGACGCGAACTGTTAAAGTACTATGTATCACAGTGGCTAATATCTTTGAAGCTTTTAAATTACGTAGTTATTTACATTAACTGCTGAAAAACTGTGATATTACGTTGACGAAAAATGAATTATCAGCAAATTAGTAAAGCACACACTTTGTCTAAGTCATGCAATAATACATCTTTATGGTGGAATGCAGTTGAGTGGAACTTACGACAAAAAAATCTTTGTTCATAAGATTTTGACTGTATTGTGAGGCTTTAAATGGTAGAAATTTGAACACAATTTTTTTTATGAAACGTATGATCACGGAAGAAGATTCAGTAAGTGACCATTGGAGAAAATTTATGAAGCTTTTTGAATATCTGCTATTATTCGGAGACGACACAATAGTGCCCGACTGTTATATACTTGCACAGTTGTAAGCAGAGTTAAATTTACGAAAAGGTTCATGCATTAATTATTGAATGTGTTGTAGAGCCGTCGCTGAGTTTTGGTGCTGGTATTTTGTGAAGCTCTTCACATCACAGAGCTGATGGAATAATATGTAGCGAAACATTTGCGAGTAAGGACTTTATTCCAGATGTACCCAAGGTTCAAAATTCCCCCTTAGAGTATGAACGTAAAATTTTGCATTCCATGACCCATAATTTTGAGAGAGAACTTTGCAGCATGTTTATCACAACCATATCAACACTCACATCCTTAAATAACGTATTTGCACAGTGAATTTCACCTTCCTGGGCATGACACAGCTCCACGTCCTGAACTGTCTATCACTTCCATCTTTCCTTTGCCTGCTCGCAGCATGGAGCGCTCCGAGGTCATTCAATCAGATGTAAAACTCTTACTGAATTCTCGCCTTGCGTACGTTTCGTTCCAAAGTGTTAATACATGACTATTGACCCTACGAATATCGCAGTCATATTTACTACACTGAACATTCATGATAAAAGTATAGCAGTTTGTAACAGGTATAATTTAAGCACTTTCATTCAGATGTTGCTATAGGTTTGAAAGTTGTCAGCGAAGTCGGTATTTTTTCATAGACTTTTGTGTCCAAAAGGTGTTCTATTCAGGTGTTCTATTCAGGTCAGGACTCTGTGCTGGCCAGTCCATTACAGGGATATTATTGTTGTGTAACCACTCCGCCATAGGCCGTGCATTACGAACAGGTGCTCGATCGTGCTGAAAGATGCAGTCACCATTCCCGAATTGCTCTTCAGCACTGGGAAGCAAGAACATGCTTAGAACTTCAATCTAGACCTGTGCTGTGATACTGCCACGCAAAACAACAGGGATGCAAGGCCCCTCCATGAAAAACGCGACCACACCATAACACCACTGCCTCCGAATTTTACTGTAGGCACTACACACATTGGCAGATGACGTTCACCGGGCATTCGCCGCACCCACACGCAGCCATCGGATCGCTACGTTGTGTACCGTGATTCGTCACTCCACACAACGTTTTTCCACTGTTAAGTCGTAAAATGTTTACGCTCCTTACACCAAGAGAGGCGTCATTTGGCATTTACCAGCGTAATGTGTGGCTTATGAGCAGCCGCTCGACCCCGAAATCTAGGTTTTCTCACCTCCTGTCTAACTATTAGTACTTGCAGTGGATCCTGATGTAGTTTGGAATTCCCGTGTGATGGTCTGCATAGATATCTGCCTATTACACGTTGCGACCCTATTCAACTGTCAGCGGTCTCTATCAGTCAACAGACGAGGTCAGCCTGGACGCATTTGTGCTGTACGTGTTCCTTCACGTTTCCAGTTCACTATCGCAGCGGAAACAGTGGATCTAGGGATATTTAGGAGTACAGACGTATGACACAGGTGACACCGAATCACCTGACCACGTTCGAAGTCCGTGAGTTCAGCGAAGCACCCGATTCTGCTCTCTCACGATGTCTAATGATTACTGAGGTCGCTGATATGGAGTACCTGGTAGTAGGTGGCAGCACAATGCACCTAAAATGAAAGACGTATGTTTTGGGGGTGTCCGGATACTTTTGCTCGCATAGTACATATATATGTGGTGTCTGTTCCTTCGGACATTTACTAACAGAAACAGAATTATTTCTGTAAGTGTAGAGATGCTTGATGTCTTGAAGCACAACAGCTTCGTGTTCTTACCTTCTTATGATGAGTGATGCTTTGACGTGCATGTTTGTACAGAATGCACTAGAATAGGAAAGACAGTATTTGTTGAATTAATTGTGTCAATCAACACTTTTTTGTCCCCTTCTTACCTTCTTTTAGCTCCTTTTTCTCCCTTTTATCGTCAGAATATTGCACAAAAAATGGTAACCCTGCACTTAACTACTGTTTTAAACCCCAACTTAGGCACCCGTGAACAACCCAGATCCTTTGGTGTCAGTATATACTGGTGACTTTGTATTACAGGATTTTTCCTATTGTCGAAGAATTTTCACACAGAATGATAGCTCTGGAAACAAAACAGAAAAAATCATATTTACATTATTATTATGTAATGACCCGTCGAAGACCACAAGTCCCTCAAGCCGAAATGTTCGGAAAATGTTGCTAAGTACCTCTTTAACTTATCCGATGGTGTTCTAGTTCATAATGCATACAATAAAGATGCAAAGCACAAAAACTATAACTGGAGCTCTTATTTTTTGTTACCTATGCAGATAGACAACTACAAGTGTAATTGTAAGACCCGTAAGTTACACGAAGGAAGGGATCATTTTGGTTGTGTGTGAACGTCCTAATCAAGTATGGTAAGTCTTTGCTGATCTGGTATCTACCTGCTCCATACACTGTTCGAATGACATAACGATTATAAACAGAAATGAGTACGTAGTCGTGCATTATGCACAGAGAGAGACCAACATTTTTGTCTAACAACATCGTAGCGTAGATGGCACGGATCTGTAGAAACGATCCAGTTGTGTTCTACAAGATCAGAATGCGCCATCTAAGTGGTTTCAGGATCAGTAACATCAGTCCACCTGTGGAAGAGATGAAATAGTAAGCACAATGGTCTCAGTCTCGGAGGATATTTACTTACTGACTGTGAAACGATGTAACCGACGAGAACATCGAAATTCGTAGCAGCTTGGTGGAAGTTTCAAGCCCAAGTTTGTCATGTGTCAGGTGGTACGTCGTTAATGCCACCGAGCGGTGGATTTCAAGCAGACTCCGAACAGAAATTCCTGGATGTTTCACAGAACACACTTACACGACACCTCCGACCTTTCTGGAATTTCTCTTCCCAGTCTTTCCTGTCTTCTGTTTCCTGGTTACTAGGTATGAAGTCCACACCATGAAACACGGATCTTGCTATGGTGAGGTGACTTGCATGTCCAACGATACACATAGCCATACAGTAGGTTCACTTACAATGGAGAGGTATCTGTTCAGAGGCCTTACAAGCTTGTTGTTCCTGAAAAGGATAAGGAATTTGTAGAAATATATACTACATATTCTTGCAATTAATTAAAAAGAAGCACTGTCATCTTTTAAAACTGAATGGAAGTAAATGAAATAACGATCCTGCTACATGTCTCAAAACTAAGGGTTCTGTAATATACAACATAGGCCTATAGAAAAAGTTAATTATTGTTTATTAAAATTACGTAATTCCTTGTTTAACATTAATTCTGAATTGGGTATAATGTAGATTGTTTTATAATAAATACACCATGTTAACGATAAATAAACGCAAAACTGGAAAACTGTTTTCAGGAACTGATCGATAACTGAATGAATAAAATCCAATAAGTAACTGCGAGAAATTCGATAAAAGAACATCTTGTTTACAAATTGACTGTATAGTGGGACCTCGGTTAGCGAGGATAATTCACTTCTGAGTCTTACCTGCACTGCGAAACACACGTAATGCGATACATATTTTTCTATTGGGATTAACGTAAAAAAAGGATAATGCATTCCATTCCAAAAAAATACTCCAAAATGTTCAAATGTGTGTGAAATCTTATGGGACTTAACTGCTAAGGTCATCAGTCCCTAAGCTTAGAATTTATTTAATTTGTGAAAGAATGAATGAGATGCTACACTTTAAACTTCACGTTTAGAAAAAACTTAAATTTTATCGTTAATTATCTCAATTTTACCACAGTTTTTAATAGAGCTGGGAAATTCATACAGCTGTAAGTATTTTTTGCATGCTGTGCAAAATTCATCGTAGAATCTCTCTTACTTACGAAGAAGAGTGTACCTACAGCAACAAATGCAGCCAGTAGTAAGTGAAAAAAATGCTGAAATTTCACGTGTAACAAAATTATTTCTTTATGTTTTTGAACTTCCACTGCTATGAGAGTGAATCCTGAATCCTTCCTGGTCATGCCGACAAAGTTTTATGAATTTATTTGTAAAAGTATAGACAGTGGAAATTAAAATGTCCTGTGTTGCCTCTCCTGCTCCAAGTCGGCCCGTTTGACGTCCTACCCCTCTTAACCTAAATTATCCTAAGGACAAACACACACACCCATACCCGAGGGAGGACTCGAACCTCCACCAGGACAAAAATATACTAAAACAGTTTATAAAATGTACATCTCTTTTTACAAGAAGTTGTCAAAATTTTTTTTTTTTTACCATCTCTTCAGATGGTTCAAATGGCTCTGAGCACTATGGGACTTAACATCTGAGGTCATCAGTCTCCTAGACTTAGAACTACTTAAACCTAACTAACCTAAGGAGATCACACAAATCCATGCCTGAGGAAGGATTCGAACCTGCGACCGCAGCAGCAGCGCGGTTCCAGCCTATAGCCCCTAGAACCGCTCGGCCACAGAAGGCCGGCGCTAGCTGAATGAATCATCTGCCTACGGACTGGTTAATGCGCAGCTTTATTGAATTCGGGTTGGTAAACGACGACATAACTAAAATGGAAGTCACATTGAGGTATTTCAAGGGCATTAAGTAACATGAGTCTTCCTTGCACTACCGTCACAGAGAATTTGGCAACATCGCCGAGGAGACCCGAGCGGAGGCATCGGTTACAATAATTGCAACCCAAGGATTGTGGCTAACAGTAATACTGCATTTTCGGCGGTATTGTCTTTGTCGGAGCATCAAATGTACTTTTTTCGTCGTAATAAATAATAATAATAATAACACTGATGCAAAATATTACGCTCTTTTTTCCTCCGAGTTTTCTGTTATTTCACTGTCATTTCTTTCCTGTGGAACATAAGCCATACCGTCAAGAGTAAAGTCAATAAAAATAATTGCACGATCCAGCAGTTGTATGCAAATGCTCAGTGCTTCATCGGCACAACTGCAATTTGCTGCCTGATGAATAATGTCTCTGCTCAAAAAGCATAGCAGACACTTATTAAGATTTCATTGTTTTGAACAGTTTTTATTCATAGGCGACAACAGCGATATCTGCCACGGGTGCCACTTAGCCTGATGAAAGTAAGCAAGTGGTATAGGTCGTAGACTACAGTAAAAATACAAGTTTTAATGAGAAGGCAGTGCTTGTTTATTTGTTAATAATTTGTGAAATTCTGGTTCTAATTTTGAGACACAAATCACGAAACCATTTTCTGATTGAAGTCTATTTCTCTTTTTAGTTTTTATGTTCACCACTGAAGAGAACGTTAATTCACAAAGGGAGGAAGTGGCGAATGGCACTAATAATTTCAAAGCTTCCGTTGCCAGCTGTGGATACTCTTCATCCAGAAGACGTCAATCTTTTGCGAATTAAGTTTAGTTTTAAGGACCTCGTCAGCTGCTAAATGTATAAATGTTTCTTGCGTCATCGCTGGTACTGACATATCTAAAAAGGGATTAAGTATCTATCTATGGCCGTTGTCAGCGTCAGAGTTCAGCTCTGGAAAGTAACTTAACAGTTTCTTTTCCACATTATGCAAACTTTGTATCACGTAAGGAATGTCAGAACTTAGTACCGCCGGCTGGTCCACTGCAATTTCTTCGACAATCGTGAGAATACAAGGGAAAGACTCAAACATCATCTTTTGTGAAAACGTTGACCACAAACTAAGTTTTTCGAGGAATACTTTGACATTATCCTTAGGTTTTGTAATGTTTTCTTCTTTCCCTTGGAGGCTCTTGTTTAAAATATTAAAGTGATTAAAAAGATCCGCAAGAAATGCTAACGTTAATAGCCAAACAATCACAAAAGTAATTCGCATATCCAGATTTAGAATGTTGTAAGAACATTAAAAATTCACCTTTTAGTTCCAGAACTAGTGTCAATACCTTTCCTTTGGAAAGCCACCTCTGTGTGATAAAGGAGATTTTGATGGAGCGAACTTGTGTCTTCACAAAAGATCCTGATCGGTCGAGTTTTCAACGCTTTACCTTTAACAGAGTTTACAACTTTAATCGCCTCTTTAAGCACATCATTTAAATCAGAAGTTCAAATGGTGGCTGCCAGACATTGTCGAACAAGAAACCAATGTGCCAATGAAAAATTTCTCATTAGTGATCTTAATTTCGCGATGAGCCCACTTTTACTGCCAGTCATAGCTTTAGCACCATCACTACTAATGGCGAAACATTTTCTCCAATCGATCTCGTAGTTACAAGTGCTTTCTAAAAACATGTCATACAAACACCGGCCAGTAGTGTTCGCAGGGAGTGCTTTGCAAAATAAAATATCTTGCATGACATTGTCATCTTCTTCAAAGCGCACAAATAATGTAAATTAAACACAATCTGAAAGATCAGTAGATTCATCAAACTGCAAAGGAGAATGTGCGTCTTCTTTAATTTTACGACTAAATGTTCTCGAATGTCATCGGCCATATCCTTTATTCTGCATTCAGTGGTATTATCAAAAAGTGGTATGCTTTTTGGCTTGTTTGCTCCTTACTTACCTAATATAATTTCAGCCATATCCAGGGTTGCTGGCAAAATAAGATTCTATGCATCTGTATGCGGCTTCCCTGCTTTATCATCTGGGAATGCGACTGGGTAGCTACCTAGTAACGCTTTCTCGTTGGCACTGGATACCTAAAATAAGATAAAAAATATTGTTCAATCAGAACAACTAATAAAAAGTCAAAAACATTAATACTATTTTAAATCAACAAATAACATTACAGTTTTATTACCTGAATCATAGTAGTTTGCTGCTGGTTAAGTGTTTTCTGTTTCCTTTCGAAGAAATCCAACGGTTTATCAGCTTCCTTGGAATGTTTAGCAAGAGCTTTGATTGTTTTACACTCTTATGTATCAATACTTCGCCGCAAATTACACACTGAAGTTTATTGTTCATGACAGTAAAACCGTTCTGCAGATAACTATCGTCATAAAGCCTATTTTTTCGATTTTGATTTGCTTCCACCACTGCCACTTGTACCAGACTTGCAGGACTGCACAGATCTTTTAAGAAACATGTCGAGCGAGCGAAGCCCGAAGACAGTCACGTCCGTACTTGCTGGCGTACTCGAACAACTGATTGTAGCGGCCGAAAAAGCGCGATTATACCCCTGCTGACCCCTTCTCACCCCCACGTCTCTACTGCGGCAAAGAATATAATTATATCTCTGCCCGCAGAGCACTGTGACGTCTTTTCTCATTACACGTCATTTCTCGATCAGTATAGTATCAACAGAAAGAAAATTATATACTCGTACGTTGCCTTTGAAATCGCTATCATGTTTTTATTATGGTTCTTGGGGCCGCCTGAATATTTGTACCTGGAAAGGGGTCGCGTATTCAGAAAGGTTGAAAAACACTACAGTATAGAATTTGGAAGAAAATGATAAGTTGTAAGACGTATGCATTGCCGGCGATGGGAGAGGCATGGCAGAATCTCTGACCAGAGAGCAGTATGTAGTTAGTTGTTGCTCGTCGCGAGTCTGCATGAGTCGGCAGTAGTAGTCAGTCGGTATTAGTCTTCAGTCCGTGCTAGTCGGCGGTCGGCGCGTGCCTGCGCGTGTCGGCAGTCTGCTCTGGTCAGGACTCTGCAGGATGAGTATTGTTGTAGAAGGTAAAGAAGCAGCCTTGCGCATATCTAATAATGTATGTTAATTGTCATTTAATTTGTTCCAAAAATGCCGCAATAATAATTTTCATAGTATAAAGTAATTTTTTAAAGAAAAGCATTCATTTCAATTTAAAGAAAATGTCCAAGGCATGATCATTCCTTCCAAGAATCAGAAAAAAATATACGCCAGCATTGCACGAAGCTGTCCCAAAAATTTCTACATAACAGCAGATATATTTGCAGTTTTTTTTATTGAGGTAAGAATTTTAGTTTTTTTATTCAGAATACAGGGCCGAAGGGCAGCGCTGCTGTCTTCATAAAATTTAACAGGTTACTAATTTTTTTTAATTATTATTTCCGCGTTTAGGAATTGAATTTTGTGGTTACATTAAATGTGAATGCTTTTCAGCATAGAGATCATAAATGGCAGCCAATTTTGTTCAGAGGTTACAATATAATTAAAATTCATTTAATAATTATTACTTTTGTGGGAGTTTACACATGGTTCATGGTTTCTTATTCATATAAATGAAATATTTTCTTGTGGGGAGTTTACACTTGGTTCATTTAAATTATTTTTGTGGGGAGTTTACACTTGGTTCATTTAAATTATTTTTGTGGGGAGGTTACACTTGGCGACATCCGGCCAGGATCGTATTTCTTTGTGAATCTTCTGAGAAGTAGTCATATATCTGCTCTTATTTACTTAATGTAGTTTGCATCTGGCGCAACGCATTTACTAATTTGTCACTCTTACTTTCATAGATCATCGTCAATTTGTTGCTCTTTCTTGTGATTGTGTTTGTTGCATTTTTGCATTGTCCTTGTTGTTGCTTGATTTTGTTTTGTGAAAAATGCCGCGAAAAACTGTTAACAGTACATCGCGATGTGCAATGAGCGAAATAGCCGACTCGAATAATTTGTCCGATAGTACTTGTGACACTCAGCGTAATAATGACAATCCTCCATTTACAGACAATCAGTGCCTACCGACCACTAGTAATGATTTTGATGCTAATGATGAGCAAATAAATTCAATTGTGGCGTCTGTTAATTTAACGACAATGGATGACGCGGCACGTTCCATTACAATGAACGCTGCACAGTTTAACACACCCGATTTGCAAAATTTGAATTATGAACAGATAAATTTTTCTAAAGAAAATGAACAGTGTACTCAAAGTACGACAGATTTATTTGATTCCGAGGTAGTGACTAACAGTGCACATCGGATTAGCAAACATTTTCAAGAATTACAGAATGACCAAATGGTTACAGAAAACGTGACAAATGCACATACAACATCACACAGCACAGAGAATACAGTAGCTAATATTGGCATGGATCAAGTTATGGCATTATTGGTAGAATTTAGTGAAAATTTTAAACAACATAGTGAACAGAACAAACAACTTAATGAAAAACTAGACGACAATTACAAACAGTCGAATGATAAGCAAGACAACAATCACAAACAACTTAGTGAAAATTTCAAACAACTTAATGAAAACTATGACAACCTTAATGAAAAACTAGACAACCTTAATGAAAATTTCAAACAACTTAGTGAACAGAACAAACGACTTAATGAAAAACAAGACAACCTAAATGAAAAACTAGACAACAATTCCAGATAGCTTAGTGAACAGATTACAGCCATTGCCGCGCAATGTCATGATACTAAAGAACAATTACGTGCGGAAATTGAGGCTTGTGCTAGGAAAAGTAGTGAAGAAATTAGATCTGTTGCTCGAGAATTAAGGAATACGCAAGCAGCTGCAACAGAATCACTTAGAGACGAAATTAGTGCAGTCGGTAAACAATGCTCTGAAAACACAACACAGTTACGCGAGGAGTTTAAATTAATGTCAGCAGAACTTTCACGCACACTGGATGCAAAAGTAGATGCGAAATTCGACCAACAGAACAGTCAAATTGACGAACGCTTTAATCACCACCTACAAAACAGTGAAACGCGTTACCGTAAATTCCTACAGGAACAAAATAAAGTGAAACGACAAGTCATGGAAACAATTACCGCACAGAGACAGGAAGATAAACGTAAATTGTTTACAAAAGCAAAAACATACGTAGACAATAATATTGCTACAGTATCAGATGAAATTAATACTATCAAACAGTTGAACACCGAATTGCGCCATGAAATTTCCGATCTTAAATCAAAAACAGATACACACACGGTAGACTTTCAGACAGTGACCGACAGACTTGAACAATTAGAACTAATACAGGATTCCGATGCCATCAAAGCAGACATTAAAAAATTGAACGAAACCACACGTAAGATACAAAAACAAATTAATGCTTGAGACACTAAAAACGATGATCAGGTAAAAATACTGACTAATAAAATATGATGAATTGGCCAGTCGTATTGATGTTATTGAAAGTAATAATGACAGCAAATCAGACGATACTTCACCGATTTCGTTTAATTAAACACCTGAATTCCAAAATTTACAGCAGACGATCAGTGAGATAGATTCGTCTAATAATACATTACGTAGAAAATTGTCAACTTTACAGCAAGAGGTAACAGAGATGAAAAATGTTTCAGCGTTTAACACATCACGCTTTAATGAATATGTACCGTAGCGTGCACAGGGCCCCGAGCCATAGTAGTGCTGTTTCATCTTTAGTTCTCTGCACTGCTGCCTTCTCTTCTACTATCCTTTATATCTATCAAAACAGCTCTTCAACTATCGCTCTATCTAGAATTAAGAAACGTGTAAAGAAAACCTGATATGACAAATTTTACCGAAAGTGACAGTTTTCATTATACGCTCCAGAAATGACAACCACGAGAACTTTAATAACAGATAAAAAATTTAATCATCAGTATGTGTAAAATTATCAGCAACAGCGAACATATTTTTGGTAACAATAGAGGTTTTTCTCCGCAACAGCAACAAAACCAGCCAGTTAGCATACCTAACCAACAATGCAGTCTGCATATTACTACGACATTTCAGTGTCTTGGCTATACTGATTAATACTTCAGGGAAAAGAACTTCAGATTGTCTCACTTGGTGTTGGCTTCTGCAGAAAGATATGGACTTTCAGTGCAGTTGCGTGCAACCTAATGTGCTACAACCATGATGCAATCCTTCCCATTCCTTTCCTAGTTCTTGTAAAATGATAAAGACATATACAGTGCGTGTGCACTTCATTTACATTTGTTAACGAGATCAGTTGTCCTAAATATGCGAAAAACTTTTACAGTGCCTGTGCACTTTATTTCACTCCATGATATGTTATGTAAAAATGCTAAAGACTAATACAGTGTGTGTGCACTTTATTTCAATCCATGATATGTTATGTAAAAATGCTAAAGACTGCTACAGTGCGTGTGCACTTTATGTGATCTGTTAATATGATTTGTACTCATTCCGTATTCTTTGTGATTTGCTGATATGTTCTGAACTATAGTGCGTGTGCACTTTATGCCATATGTTAATATGATTTGTACTCATTGCTTATACGTTTTGTGATTTCCTGATATGTTCTCTACTATAGTGTGTGTGCACTTTTGTCATTTGTTAATATGATTTGTACTCATTGTGTATACATTTTGTCTGCGCTTGACATGTTCTGTACTCAGTGCATGTGCACTATATTTTATTTCATGTTCTGCACTTATATACAGGGCTATTACAAATGATTGAAGCGATTTCATAAATTCACTGTAGCTCCATTCATTGACATATGGTCACGAGACACTACAGATATGTAGAAAAACTCATAAAGTTTTGTTCGGCTGAAGCCGCACTTCAGGTTTCTGTCGCCAGAGCGCTCGAGAGCGCAGTGAGACAAAATGGCGGCAGGAGCCGAGAAAGCGTATGTCGTGCTTGAAATGCACTCACATCAGTCAGTCATAACAGTGCAACGACACTTCAGGACGAAGTTCAACAAAGATCCACCAACTGCTAACTCCATTCGGCGATGGTATGCGCAGTTTAAAGCTTCTGGATGCCTCTGTAAGGGGAAATCAACGAGTTGGCCTGCAGTGAACGAAGAAACGGTTGAACGCGTGCGGGCAAGTTTCACGCGTAGCCCGCGGAAGTCGATGAATAAAGCAAGCAGGGAGCTAAACGTACCACAGCCGACGGTTTGGAAAATCTTACGGAAAAGGCTAAAGCAGAAGCCTTGCCGTTTACAATTGCTTCAAGCCCTGACACCCGATGACAAAGTCAAACGCTTTGAATTTTCGGCGCGGTTGCAACAGCTCATGGAAGAGGATGCGTTCAGTGCGAAACTTGTTTTCAGTGATGAAGCAACATTTTTTCTTAATGGTGAAGTGAACAGACACAACGTGCAAATCTGGGCGGGAGAGAATCCTCACGCATTCGTGCAGCAAATTCGCAATTCACCAAAAGTTAACGTGTATTGTGCAATCTCACGGTTTAAAGTTTACGGCCCCTTTTTCTTCTGCGAAGAAAACGTTACAGGACACGTGTATCTGGACATGCTGGAAAATTGGCTCATGCCACAACTGGAGACCGACAGCGCCGACTTCATCTTTCAACAGGATATTGCTCCACCGCACTTCCATCGTGATGTTCAGCATTTCTTAAACAGGAGATTAGAAAACCGATGGATCGGTCGTTGTGGAGATCATGATCAGCAATTCATGTCATGGCCTCCACGCTTTCCCGACATAACGCCATGCGATTTCTTTCCGTGGGGTTATGTGAAAGATTCAGTGTTTAAACCTCCTCTACCAAGAAACGTGCCAACTCTGCGAGCTCGCATCAACGATGCTTTCGAACTCATTGTTGGGGACATGCTGCGCCGAGTGTGGGAGGAACTTGATTATCGGCCTGATGTCTGCCGAATCACTAAAGGGGCACATATCGAACATTTGTGAATGCCTAAAAAAACTTTTTGAGTTTTTGTATTTGTGTGCAAAGCATTGTGAAAATATCTCAAATAATAAAGTTATTGTAGAGTTGTGAAATCGCTTCAATCATTTGTAATAACCCTGTATATGTATATATTCTGTGATTGTAAGCTTAGTTAATTAGGAAAAATTTGTTGCTCATGGCAAGTCCAATTGACTCACCATCGCTGCCAAATTTTAGACCCCCCCCCCAGTATAGGGTTATGTAAGACGTATGCATTGCCGGCGATGGGCGAGGCATGGCAGAATCTCTGACCAGAGAGCAGTATGTAGTTAGTTGTTGCTTGTCGCGAGTCCGCGCGAGTCGGCAGTAGTAGTCAGTCGGTATTGGTCTTCTGTCCGTGCTAGTCGGCGGTCGGCGCGTGCCTGCGCGTGTCGGCAGTCTGCTCTGGTCAGGACTCTGCAGGATGAGTATTGTTGTAGAAGGTATAGAAGCAGCCTTGCGCATATCTAATAATGTATGTTAATTGTCATTTAATTTGTTCCAAAAATGCCGCAATAATAATTTTCATAATATAAAGTAATTTTTTAAAGAAAAGCATTCATTTCAATTTAAAGAAAATTTCCAATGCATGATCATTCCTTCCAAGAATCAGAAGAAAATATACGCCAGCATTGCACGAAGCTGTCCCAAAAATTTCTACATAACAGCAGATATATTTGCAGTTTTTTTTATTGAGGTAAGAATTTTAGTTTTTTTATTCAGAATACAGGGCCGAAGGGCAGCGCTGCTGTCTTCATAAAATTTATCAGGTTACTAATTTTTTTTAATTATTATTTCCGCGTTTAGGAATTGAATTTTGTGGTTACATTAAATGTGAATGCATTTCAGCATAGAGATCATAAATGGCAGCCAATTTTGTTCGGAGGTTACATTAAAGTCAATTTTGTTCAGAGATTACAATATAATTAAAATTCATATAATAATTATTACTTTTGTGGGAGTTTACACATGTGTCATGGTTTCTTATTCATATAAACGAAATAATTTCTTGTGCGGAGTTTACACTTGGTTCATTTAAATTATTTTTGTGGGGAGTTTACACTTGGTTCGTTTAAATTATTTTTGTGGGGAGGTTACAAAGTGACATAACTTGAATAAGAGAAGGGGTCGGTTGGCAGGCCACATTCTTGAACATCAAGGAATCATCAATTTAGTATAGGAGGAAAGTGTTGGGTAGAAAAATTGTAGAGGGAAACAATAAGATGATTACAGAAATGAGATTCAGGATGATGTTGTTTGCAATAGTCATTCGGAGAGGAAAGGGCTTTGGCAGAATAGAGAATCATGAAAAGCTGCATCAAACCAGTCTTTGAACTCAGGATCACAACAACAACAACTTGGTATGAAATATAAGATGGCTGGGAATTTTCTCTAGTTCCAAATGTGACAGCGTCCTCAGTATACCTCGCACAGTACTGCCACCAAGCACGTGCTTTACGCTCTTGTATCAGCATTTACTCTCATTACAGCCAATGAGCAGGGACCGGAACATTGTCAGAAAGCATTTGAAATGTGTTAAATTTATTTTCAATTTGAATGTGAATTTGTACGATTTGCATCCTTATGGTGGAAATGTCGCAGTTTTATCTTGTCCTTTCCTATCTTTTTTATGCAATATGGGCAGAAGCAGTCTGAGAAGATTGTAAGATTTTTCCAGGGTGGAGTGTACTGAGAAATAATATTAAGGAAGAAATTCGCCGTCTGTGAGCTAGCTTGGATGTTAGCCGATCAGGCATACGCGCGCAAATTCGAGCGGCTCATGAGAGATGGTGTCGTGAAACGCATTCTTCATTTGGTTTCCTCGAAATGAATAAGACAGCGATAGAAATATTGGACGTAGTAAAGTGGAAAGGCTCGAACCCAAACCAAAGGCTGAGAAGTCTCGTGCAGTATCATCTACTCTATGAGGACAACTGACACGAATTGCATCTGGCGGCCGCTTGAATCTACATGCACAACGGCCTGATTGGCTGACTTCAAAGTTAATCAACTTGGTGCGACGTACAGGTTTCTTTTTCTGAACAATTATTTTTCAACTCAAGCGACCCCATGCGACATACTTCCAAACATTTCAAACTGTTTCCGATCACCCCTGTATAACTGGCTAAAAGCCAAAATAATTGGCTTTTTACTATTATTTACTCTTTTATTAATAAAAACAACAAGAGTGCCGCCGTGAAATAGAAGTAGCGGTAGGTAATAGGTTTAATTACCACATGCATTTCCTTATTTCCTATCGGATCGTACCACATTCAGAAGCAACAATGAGCGCAGGAGCAATAATCAAGTTCTGTTGTCGTTCTAAATTTTTCTTTCTTTCACTTATCATTGCGTCGTTTTTGTGAGACGTAGTTAGTAACCTGCCAGAGGCCAATGTTTATTTAAACAGTAAATTACAAAGTGACATTAATTTAATCGATCACGGTGTATTTTCTAGCTGACAGTAAAATACTTTTGTGCAAAATATGAGAGCGGTCAGTGTACTACGAAAAGAAACGAATTATAACATATCAGTACGAACAAACACAAAAATGTCGTTCCCAAGGACACTGGGAAGATTTACTTGCTGGAAACGCAACTGTAGCATCGAGTAGAAAATATCCCTTTGCATTCGATTTATAAAAAGCTTTTATTGATGTCGGAACCCTCATGTGGAAAGTACAGAATCCTACATTAAGACGGTTTTCGGATAAGTACGAGGGTTGACTGAAAAGTAATGCCTCCACCTTCGTAGCTCTTCAGCAATTGGCAGCATTGGTATTCGGCAGGTACTGGCTGCGTGAAGCCTTAGTATTGAATGGTTGTGTAGTTGCAGTGTAAAGCATGCAACACTGCGCAGACGGTCGGTCAATGCGATTTAAGCAACGTGCAGTCACTGAATCCGTGGCAGTAGAAGGGGCCACCCCAAAGTAGATTCATCAGAGAATGAAAGCAGTTAGAGTAGCAGTTAATGGTAATTCTGTTGATGTGAGAACTGTGCGTCGTTAAGCGAGTAAGTTTAAAGATGTTGAGGCGGGAACATCTGATCTGCGAGACAGACAAATAGTTGGACGTCCGGTGACAGCAGCCACCGAGTTTCATAAGCAAAATGTTGACAGATTGATTTAGGACGATCTACGTATCACTCAGAGAGCAACTGCAAACACAAGAGGCTTTTCACAAGAACATGTGGGTAACATCATTGCTTTCCTTGGCTATCGGAAGATCTGTGCGCGATGGGTACCCTGGATGCTGTCTCCTGAAATGGTAGTGCACAGACTTGTGTACTATCTGATCTGTGCGCGGTGGGTACCCTGGATGCTGTCTCCTGAAATGGTGCACAGACTTGAGAAATCCGCTAGGAACTGCTCTCGCGTTACGAGAAGGAAGACGCACAGTGCTGACATCAGCACAGACACCATAAACTGCTTTCATTCTCTGATGAGTCTCCTTTGGGGTGACACCTTCTGCTGTCAAGAAATCAATGACTGCACGTTGCTTAAATCGCATTGACCTACCGTCTGCGCAGGATTCCATACTTCACACTGCAACAACACAACCGTTCGATGCTAAGGCTTCCCGTCAATTGGAGCTGTAGAGAAGAGGCTACGGAACAAGCCAGTACCTGTCACTTACTAATGCTGCCAGCTGTTGAAGAGTTACGAAGGTGGAGACATTACTTTTCAGTCAACCCTCGTATACGGTCGAATCTGTGCCCAGTGAGCCAAGTTTGCAAAAATCTTACTGAAGTGAATGTTATGATGAAGTAATGAGAATTATTAAACATGAAGTAAAAAGACAGAAAGACCTGGATTTCAATCACAAAGTCGAGTGATCCTATTGGTTGTCTTTATTACCAAAGTCATTTTTGTACCATTAGATCCTGCAGATGGTGAATCACTAAACGCACTCCTGCTTACAACATAGTGTCTGGTAAATGTTAACAAATCAACTATTGCACAGGCATTTACCAATTCGTTACAGTTCCTGTGAGCTGCAGAAAGTTAATATCCCGACGTATTACATTTCATCTCACATGCTGCATCATAAAGGAAAAAGCCTGGAACAATTTTAAAATTCCTAGATCCAAATTTGCTTCAGGTGTCCTACAAATGGCATGGTTTTCACAGGGTGTCAGGAGATATACGAAGCTTGTTACTTGACGTCGCCAAATTTATTTCCACAATTGCGAAGGTCTTTGTAAAGTACCCGTCAACTGTTCAGACATTTAAAGAGGTAGCCACAGATATACCTTTGACCCTTCAAGCAGCATTATTACACTTCACATTCCACGAGTATAATTAAATAGCTCATCGCTCTGAAGAATGATGCTGCTGTATTCTCAGCAGACGTCTACGTCACAGTCAATGACTAGACAGCAAGGTGGTTCTACCGTCTTCTCCGTAAGGATAAGGCATGCATAGTGCTTTTAAAATTACTTGACAGTTGACGTCTGTCCCTTGCCGCTACACTGTTGCACATCGGCTGCCGGCTGCTACTCGGATATTCTGTAGGTGACGAACAATACGACGGGTGACTTCACAACTGCTGTTAATGTATAAAACGGAGCAATGTTGGAAGTGGCCGCGAGGTATGCGGAAATGTGGGATGCTATGTCGACAGCTGAGTTTAAGTGATAAGTAACTTGACTGCGGCGGGCGACGAGTTTTGTAGCCCTGAATTTAAACGACAACCTCAAGATATGCTATGTATCCGAGGAAACGGTGGTCTTAAATCTGTGGCAGAAATAAAATCACGATCGGTTTGTTCATGGCGATTACAGCTAACCTCTACGAGCAAACTCAAAACAGAAAAAAATCAGTTTCAGTGCTAAAACAAACTAATTTCTCGCTATCATTGGTTACCTGAAAGTATCCTCACACTGGCTACACGAACTTCCGCGTTACCAACCGGTTAGCAGTCAATGTTGACTCTTGGTTAACAGATTATAGGCGACACAGGCAGATCCAGACGAAAAAAGAATGATGGGAAGAAAAGTAAGAGCAAATGAAAAGCCAGCACGATGATCAAAATGATGTGGTAAAGAATTAGAATTAAAAAAATAACTAAGTAAAAATGATAAAATGTTTTGACTAAATTCATAAATAAAGTAAACTCGTTGTATTTAACGAGATCCGAATCAACCATCTTCAACACAGCAGGTCGACACGCTATCCATAGCGCTACTCTTAACACATTAAGATTTTATATTTATGACTGTAGTCACTCAATCGCTACGATGAACTGCAGTCTTTAAACATTCGGCTTCACGCAATTTCGTGCGAAGCTTATCTAATGTAAGCCGATCTTAGTAATGATGTTATCTGTATATGTAACGCTGAATTGCGTCTTGTGCGGATGCATCGAGTAATGTTCAGTTAGTGCTGCGTATGAAACGTGTGTATTTCATTATCATCCATATGTTTCTTTCTGTGTGTGTGTGTGTGTGTGTGTGTTGTTTTTGGTGTGGTTATCATTTGTGATTAAATACATCTACATCTACATCTACATCTACATGGATGCTCTTCGAATGACCTGTCAAGTGCCTGGCAAAGGGTTCATCGAACCACCTTCACAATTCTCTATTATTCCAATCTTGTAAAGCGCGTGGTTAGAATGAACACCTATATCTTTCCGCACGAGTTCTGATTTCCCTTATTTTACCTTTGTGATCGTTCCTCCTTATGTAAGTCAGCGTCAACAAAATATTTTCGCATTCGGAGGAGAAAGTAGGTGATTGGAACATCGTGAGAAGATTCCGTCGCAACGAAAAACGCCTTTTTTTTAATGATGTCCATCTCAAATCCTGTATCATTTCTGTGACACTCTCTCCCATATTTCGCGGTAATACAAAACGTACTGCCTTGCCTTGAACTTTTTTGATGTACTCCGTCAGTCCTATCTGGTAAGGATCCCAGACCGCGCAGCAATATTCTAAAAGACGACGGACAAGCGTAGTGTACGCAGTCTCCTTATTAGATCTGTTACATTTTCTAAGTGTCCTGCAAATAAAACGCTGTCTTTGGTTAGCCTTCCCCACAATATTTTCTATGTGTTCCTTCCAATTTAAGTTGTTCGTAATTGTAAAACCTAGGTATTTAGTTGAATTTACGGCTTTTAGAGTAGACTGATTTATCGTGTAAGTATCGTGTAAGTTTAACGAGTTCCTTTCAGCACTCATGTGGATGACCTCAATCTCTTCGTTATTTAAGGTCAACTGCCACTTTTCGCACCATTCTAATATTTCTTCTAAATCGTTTTGCAGTTTGTTTTGATCTTCTGATGACTTTATTAGTCGATAAACCACAGCGTCGTCTGCAAACAACCGAAGGCGGCTACGCACATTGTCTCCCAAATCGTTTATATAGATAAGGAACAGCAAATGACCTATAACACTACGTTGGGGAACGCCAGAAATCACTTCCGTTTTACTCGATGACTTTTCGTCAATTGCTACGAACTGTGATCTTTCTGACAGGAAATGACAGATCCAGTCACATAATTGACACGATATTCGATAAACACGCAATTTCATTACGAGCCGCTTGTGTGGTACAGTGTCAAAAGCCTTCCGGAAATCCAGAAATACGGAATCGATCTCAGATTTCTCGTCACTATCACTCAGCACTTCACGAAATAAACTGCCCGACCAGTAGTTTAGGATCCAAACATCTCAAGAAAGAATACTGGAGAAGGTATTGGAAGTGTACTGACCAACTGATGTAGCAGTTTGACAATGACGAACGTCTCGGGCGTGACTTTGAGCTATCTGATTGGAGAAACCCAGCTCCAACGTGTGCAGTGCCAACTATCAAGTAATTTTAGTCAGACGAATAGTAACTGTGGCTGAGGCGTTTCGATCCAGCCGCCTATCGCACAGCACAGTCTCGTGGGTCGTCGTCCTGCCGACACTTGCAACTCAACAGCAGCTCATCACGCTGTAGTAATCGCTGAAACATCTGTTGGTGTCATATCCAGTGTATACAGCGCTGCTGTCCCCGGCACTAGCTCGCCTCAGCTAGCCAAATGACATTTACACAATTTCCTGGTGTTCTTCTGCCGGGTGGGTCTATAGGTCGCCGCCCGCTTGCTTGCCACTCAGCCGACACCTAGAGTTCACAAATGCGGTTCTCTGGACTGGGAGCCGACTGTGTAAGTGTTCCAACAATCGGAGTCCCATCCGTCAGAACGCAGCGCACACAAATCGCAGCCTATAGCCTCGCATACCGCGTCCGAACCGCCGAGTATTTGCGAGTTCTTCGACCATACACTACGGCCACGTATAAACACTTACGGGCTACGTCAGTGCTACCCAAGTTAGATGGACAGTGTACTTAACACAGTGACTGCGTTAGCATAACGATGCAGTTCGTACATCCAAAGAGCCGTCGTTGTGTTTGGTGCACATCTGTTCATTGTAACAAGCACCACCCACAACGGTATTCAACAAAAGCATCTTCAATATTATACATTGAACAGCCAAAGAAACTTGTACATCTGCCGAGCACGAAAAAGTGCTTCCCAGATATGATCAATAATGTTCATGTCTAGAGAGTTTGGTGGCCAGCAGAAGTTTTTAAGTTTAGACGAGTGTTACTAGAGCCACTCTGTAGCAATTCGGAACGTGTGAGGTGTCGCATTGTCCTGTTGGAATTGCCCAACTCCATGGAAAAACACAATGGTCATAAGCGGACGCAGGTGATCAGACAGGGTACTTACGTACGTGTCACCTGTCAGAGTCGTATCTAGACGCATCACGAGTCCCATATCACTCCAACTGCACAGGCCGCACATCATTACAAAGCCTCCACCAGCTTGAACAGTCCTCTGCTGACATGGAGGGTCCAGGGACTCATGACGTTGTCTCCATACCCATACACGTTTGATCCGCTTGATACAATCTGAAACGAGAGTCGTCCGACCAGGCAATATGTTTCCAGTCATCAACACCTCAATGTCTTTGTTTATGGGCCCAAACGAGGCGTAAAGTTTTGTGACGGGCAGTCATCAAGACTACACGAATGGGCCTTCGACTCTGAAAGCCCATATCGATGAATTTTCGCTGAATGGTTTGCACGCTGACACATTTGATGGCCGAGCATTGATATCTGCAGAAATTTGCGGAAGGATTGCCGTTCTGTCACGTTGAACGATTCTCTTCAGTCGTCGTTGGTCCCGTTCTAGCAGGATCTTTTTGCGGGCGCAGAGATGTTGGAAATTTAATGTTTTACCGGATTCCTGATATTCACGCTACACTCGTGAAATGGTCGTACGGGAAAATCCCCATTTCATCGCTACCTCGGAGATGCTGTGTCACATCATCCCATCGCTCGTTCACACTCACATAAAGCTTGATAACCTGCTGTTGTAGCAGCAGTAACCAATCGAACAGCTGAGCCCGACACTTATGTCTTATATGGCGTTGCCGACCGCAGCGCCGTATCCTGTCTGTTTACATATCTCTGTATTTGATTACGCATGCCTATACGTTTCTTCGGCGCTTCAATGTAACTGTAAAGAAACTTCTCGAATCTTCGGAGTGAGAAATGACTTTCATTGTGACCAAGTTCAATTTACCGCCACAACTGATCAGCCAGCTTCACGAAACAAGGCAGCCTTTGACATAGTCAGGGAAAATTGTGCATGTGACAGTGCAAAGACTGGAGAGGGTACTATAGAAATGTGGTCTATTTGTTGGCAAACAGTGTAAAATTACGTTTTAGAAAAATCCTGATCTTGATGACCTTTGAAAAATTTTAGAAATTCTACAAGGTGTCAGTTATGTAAGAACAGTAATGGTTATATTGGAATACTAATGGACTCTACAAAAGTTCAGTATTTTAGATTTGCTCCAGTTACCTGTGAGGTGTTAAGACGTTATTTTCTCAGATGAAAAATGTATTGTGTGACAGAAGACTCAAAATCTTAAAATTTGTAAAATAGCTTTTGACTGTCCTGTGCAGTCAATGAACCAACAAGACATTGTAAGGAATACAATTTCAAAAAACATTTTCATATATCTCTCATTTAAAATTTTGTTTAAAACTTTTACCTCATTTTAAAATTATAACACAACACGATGTTAAGATAAATGTTCCGATTGTGTGAGTTCTGGATTGCGCAATCTAGTAAATAAATGTAAGGTAAGCACATTTGGGAGTACTGTTGATTACAATACCATCAGGAGAGATAGACAGACACGATGTATTAGATATAGAGCGTGAATATTAACTTTCAGCTCTCTTTTAGCTCCAGTAGTTTTATGCATAAGCGTTTTAATTGCACGTTATAAAATTTAGGTTGTGTGTTCATTTACTAGATCGCAGACTCGAGCGAATTGTGTACAGAAATAATCGAAATAGGAGTTTTGGCCAGTGATGAGCAGATGATAGGCTGTCAACTAGAAAAATAATAATATGTAAACAGCTTACCCAGAGTTCTGGTGCTACTCAATCTTCCCTTTGCCGCAAACTGCTAGTCCAATCTGCAGAACGCCAAGTCCTAACGAGCAGCTTCTTCGTATTGTCCAGAATTAGGGGATGGCCTAAAACACGGGCCTCTTCGCCTTGCCGCAGAAATACGGGCTATACGTCTTCACTATCTGCAGCCCGAGAGAAGTTGGGAAACTGCAATTAATCTGTGTGATGAATGGCTCCAAGAACAGGTGGAAGTAAGATATTTTCCGGAGACAGCGGCGGCGGGGGAGGGGCAGTGGCCATTATCTGCGGGAACTCCTCCCGTCCTGCGGTAGTCTGGGAACTGGGGGAGGAGGGGGGATGGGGGGGAGGGGGGGACGTGCTCGTGGACGGCCGACATCTGCGTACTCGCGGTCATGTCCTTCGGCAACGGAACTGTAGTCGGTCCATCACTTCCTCTTGTGAAAGTGCGAGCCAAATTAGCATTACGGTCTAATACACACTCAAATTTCACGTTCGTTTTATCATAGCCCGAAACACGTGTAGATTACCATTTTACTCTACTCCACCCGTCACCTGGAGGATGCTTCTAAAAAAAGATCAAAACTTGATAATTCCAATGGGCTTTATTGGGACAAGAGTCCATTCCAGTTTAATTTTCACAAAAGATTTAGTATTAGATTGTCATAATCAGTAGTCGTCTTCTATGGTCCTATTCTGACTTCTTTCTGAATAGCACTTACATTCACCGTCTTATCATTACTTTCGTTCTCCAGCCAAGACAATGAGGAAACTGCCACTAAAAAATAGAATTTTGTACTAATTTCAGATACTACAAGAAAAAACGCAAGTATAGCCTAATACATCTACCTTTTCTTCGTTAGTGCAAGACTAACCTTCAGTTCTTGTATATCTACCAAACAGAACCGTAGATCACACAATTATCGTTTGGTCATAAAATAAGGAACTGGAACCAACTTTCTTCATTGTAAATTGGCTATATTTAATCCTAATCGAGTTTATATAAATTGCTTTGTACTATAGAGCCAAGAAAAGGAAAGATAATATAGTTCAGAAAAGACTAAGACCAGTCAGGAAAACCTCTGACAAATTCAGCAACGCTGGAATATATCAACTCATTTGCAAGTCCTGTCAGGCCCAGTACATAGGACAAACAAGCGGAAACTTCCAAACGAGGTACACAGGGCACATGAGAGCTCCAAAGAGTGACAGCACACATTCAACTTTTGTATAACATCTAATGAACAAAGACCATAACCCCACCAATATCGAAAACCATCTACACATTCTGGAAAACAGTAACAGTCTATACCGACAACTGTCAATAGAAGAAAATTACTACAAAAAAAGGCTACAGTCGAAGGGAAAAATGTAATACACGAAAACACAACATCTTGTAACAACACACTCTTTGCCGCTCTGATAGAACTGACCAAGGACACAGAACAGAAAAAACACACACGCAAAAGAACCACTTCCCCATCACACACAGAGGCGTAAATAAGGAACAGAAGTCGTCGTAATTTCCGCTACAGTTTTCATAGCCTTTCTCGCCACATGCGATACACCTCTCGCGACACACGCGAACAGCAAGATGGAGTAGTATTCTTGATCATAAAAAAATTACGAAAGTTGGTTTTTTATGTGTATAGAATCAGCTACGTACCATCCAACTAACGTGAGTACACGAATAGCTAAGTAACACCTCAGAACACACTTCAAATTCCACAACACTACTGCAACCTCAAGTGTATATTGCTGACATACGAAGTTCACCTTTTAGTATTTTGTTTACTAACAGCCGCTCACATAGTTGCAGATGACATGATTTTCGTTGAGTAAAAAACGGTAACAAAAAAAAAAAAACGCACAGAAAATATGTCGCAAACAGCGACAATAATTCTCAAAACCATGCTGTAACATACGTGTTGTGGATGATGCTGTAGTATATCTAGAGGTTGTAACAATGGAAAATTGTACTGAAATGCAGGAAGATCAGCAACGTATTGACGCATGTTGCAGGGAATGGCAATTGAATCTCAATGTAGACATGTGTAATGTGCTGCGAATGCATAGAAAGAAAGATCCTTTATCATTTAGCTACAATATAGCAGGTCAGCAACTGGAAGCAGTTAATTCTATAAATTATCTGGGAGTAGGCATTAAGAGTGATTTAAACTGGAATTACCATATAAAATTAATCGTCGGTAAAGCAGATATCAGACTGCGATTCATTGGAAGAATCCTAAGGAAATACAATCCAAAAACAAAGGAAGTAGGTTACAGTACACTTGGTCGCCCACTGCTTGAATACTGGTTACCGGTGTGGGATCCGTACTAGATATGGTTGACAGAAGATAGAGAAGATCCAACGGAGAGCAGCGCGCTTCGTTACAGGATCATTTAGTAATCGCGAAAGCGTTACGGAGATGATAGATAAACTCCAGTGGAAGACTCTGAAAGAGAGACGCTCAGTAGCCCGGTATGCACCTTTGTTGAAGTTTCGAGAACATAGCTTCACCAAGGAGTGAAGCAGTATATTGCTCCCTCCTACGTATATCTCGCGAAGAGACCACGAGGGCAAAATCAGAGACATAGGAGCCCACACAGAGGCATACCGTCAACCTTTCTTTCCACAAACAATACGAGACTGGAATAGAAGGGAGAATCGATAGAGGTACTCAAAGTACCCTCCACCACACACCGTCAGGTGGCTTGCGGAGTATGGATGTAGATGTAGATAACTAAGGTAGTATGAAAGTATTCATAGAAAACTATATGTCAAAAAACGAATAGTGAAAATGTAACAATGTGCACTGTGTTTGTATAACCACGATATTTTCTGCATGTGTTAGATTAAAAAACCCACTGATGATGTTGATATTTGTCGCCGATATTAGTTTGGGAAAAAAAGAAATAAACGAATAACAAGGTGTTTTACATCTTCACTGTCATGGTGTCCCTGAAGAGTATGTAAACTGGGTGCAAGTTTTGTACCGTAATTCCACTAGTGTAGTTCGGAGTCCTGCTGGAATTTCTCCACCCTTCGATATCACTGTGGGTGTTTAATATTTTTTTGTGTGGGATCTAAAATTTAAAGAACCTCTCTCACACCGGCCTGATTTAGCTTCACTGATCAGGATAGTAAAAACATGCGTATGTTAAGGGAATTTTCATTCACAAAGCAGGCTTATCACATTCACACAGTTCAATACTGTTCTATCCTGATTAAATTGAGCTTAACTTAAATTCCATAAGGCAGTGAAGCAATTTCGAACTCTCGGTGCGACGAAAATTGTCAGTCGATCTCCTGAAAACATTTGTAATAATTATTAACTTTCGGTGATCACATGGGGTAGACCGGAGATCTGCTGGTAAGACCGTGTTAGCCTATTTATTTGAAGTAACTGGATATCTTGAGCATACAAAACGGCAGGTTCATCCAGTGTAAGTCAGACGTTCCCCACTGATCCCGTGCAACACAGCGTAGTAAGCAGACACTGTCAATAATAATCAGTTAAATAATAGGCGAACACACTTACTTTAGTTTAGTTCATGTATTAAATTCCTTCTCATACAGAATCTCATCAAGATGGCGACTAGCTCAACAATACATACATATACAGGGAGTTTCAAAAATGACCGGTATATTTGAAATGGCAATAAAAACTAAACGAGCAGCGATAGAAATACACCGTTTGTTGCAATATGCTTGGGACAACAGTACATTTTCAGGCAGACAAACTTTCGAAATTACAGTAGTTACAATTTTCAACAACAGATGGCGCTGCGGTCTGGGAAACTCTATAGTACGATATTTTCCACATATCCACCATGCGTAGCAATAATATGGCGTAGTCTCTGAATGAAATTACCCGAAACCTTTGACAACGTGTCTGGCGGAATGGCTTCACATGCAGATGGGATGTACTGCTTCAGCTGTTCAATTGTTTCTGGATTCTGGCGGTACACCTGGTTTTTCAAGTGTCCCCACAGAAAGAAGTCACAGGGGTTCAAGTCTGGCGAATAGGGAGGCCAATCCACGCCGCCTCCTGTATGTTTCGGATAGCCCAAAGCAATCACACGATCATCGAAATATTCATTCAGGAAATTAAAGACGTCGGCCGTGCGATGTGGCCGGGCACCATCTTGCATAAACCACGAGGTGTTCGCAGTGTCGTCTAAGGCAGTTTGTACCGCCACAAATTCACGATGAATGTCCAGACAGCGTGATGCAGTAATCGTTTCGGATCTGAAAAATGGGCCAATGATTCCTTTGGAAGAAATGGCGGCCCAGGCCAGTACTTTTTGAGGATGCAGGGACGATGGGACTGCAACATGGGGCTTTTCGGTTCCCCATATGTGCCAGTTCTGTTTATTGACGAAGCCGTCCAGGTAAAAATAAGCTTCGTCAGTAAAACAAATGCTGCCCACATGCATATCGCCGTCATCAATCCTGTGCACTATATCGTTAGCGAATGTCTCTCGTGCAGCAATGGTAGCGGCGCTGAGGGGTTGCCGCGTTTGAATTTTGTATGGATAGAGGTGTAAACTCTGGCGCATGAGACGATACGTGGACGTTGGCGTCATTTGGACCGCAGCTGCAACACGGCGAACGGAAACCCGAGGCCGCTGTCGGATCACCTGCTGCACTAGTTGCGCGTTGCCCTCTGTGGTTGCCGTACGCGGTCGCCCTACCTTTCCAGCACGTTCATCCGTCACGTTCCCAGTCCGTTGAAATTTTTCAAACAGATCCTTTATTGTATCGCTTTTCGGTCCTTTAGTTATATTAAACCTCCGTTGAAAACTTCGTCTTGTTGCAACAACACTGTGTTCTAGGCGGTGGAATTCCAACACCAGAAAAATCCTCTGTTCTAAGGAATAAACCATGTTGTCTACAGCACACTTGCACGTTGTGAACAGCACACGCTTACAGCAGAAAGACGACGTACAGAATGGTGCACCCACAGACTGCTTTGTCTTCTATGTGTTTCACATCACTTGCAGCGCCATCTGTTGTTGAAAATTGTAACTACTGTAATTTCGAAATTTTGTCCACCTGAAAATGTACTGTTGTCCCAAGTATATTGCAACAAACGGTGTATTTCTATCGCTGCTCGTTTAGTTTTTATTGCCGTTTCAAATATACCGGTCATTTTTGAAACACCCTGTACATCCTCCTTCTTTCACGATTAATCGGCAAGAATTCCTTCATTCTTTTCATAAGAGAAAACATAGATAGCAGAGAAGCTATTCCATGTAGTAAATGGACGCTCCAAGGAATAATTGGGCTTGAAACTACTTTGCATTGATAACCGGTAAGATAAGAAGAGATATTTCGAGATATGTACTGAGTTATATAATTTATAAAATTTCTGAAAATATCGCGGAGAGACCACTGCAAGAAACATTACATCGCCCCTTGCAGTGAGCAAAGTTGATATGTATCCACTTTGTGAGCTAACTATTGGCTTAGCTAACTCGTTAGAATTTGTGGAACATACGTTCCTATAAATTTTAAGAAGTTAGTAAAATTTTTTTCATTACAAGAATTGAAAGAGATTTGGTATCCTCGATACCTAGATACATAGTTGTTGCTTTCACGTGTACTGGGGCATACCCGCATCCCACGTACACAACCAGGTAAGATGGACTTATATAGTTGTTAATCAGGTCTACCTATTCAGGAACTGGCCTTCTCAGGGAAACCCCGGAAAACCCGGAGGCTTAGACCCCAACTAGGTATCACAGATTACAGGAAAGACAGAATAATTTAGAAATTTGAGAGATATTCTAGAATTCATAGGAAAGATAAAATCTGCCTCATAGCTAAAAAAAAAAATCTTTACACATGCAATTTTTTACAATCTTCTGAAAAATTTTCTTCATCGATGTCTTGCTGAACTGCGGTGAAACTGATCGAAGAGGAACATGGGACATGGCATGGAGGACAGGCGTCGCATTGACGTACCAGACAGGAGACGTAACGGATTTTAGAGACCAGAAGGAACCTCAGGAACAGGTACTCAGGATTGTGGCATGAAACAATCGAAATTCGTCTAAGGAATGGTCAACTATTAAAGATTCCTGGAAGAGAAGGGTTAGTCGAATTTCTCCAGATTCATTTTGAACTCAAATATGGACCTGTCCATCCAATCTTCCATCTGAGGAATGGGAAAATCCATTCGTCTTATACATTCCACACCTAGGTGTCTTAATCGATACTGTAGTTGCACAATATCACAACTCCAGATCAGAAAACAATTTTGAAAACATGGATAATTTCATCCATCATCTTGAGTAAGCCGAAAGGTTCTTATCGTAGTTTTAATTAACTTTTTTTTTTCGTTGGCTTTTCCAGGTGGAAGTAGATCTGAATCTTTCCTAATTTGGTTTCAAGTACGAATGTGGATAACATGTCAGAATGTTAAAAACTTTATTATTTGAGACAATTTCCAAAAAAAATTATATCTTACTCATAAATGATGAAAATGAAATTTTGCTGAAAGAGAACGTTTAATTAAGTCTTGCTGCATGACCTCTCCAACTGAAATTAATCTTTGTTAGCATTGATTGACGATCAAATTTTACTCCGATTGCCGCGTTTTCTCATGAACATATATGATTGCAATATAACAATAAACAAATCCAACTGGAAAATGACACATTATTATAAATTCAATGAAGAACTTTCTTATTAACTCTAATTTTATAAACACACTAAGCTAGTTAATTAAATTCTCTTGAATTGAATGAAGCTCGCGCCAAAGAAAAAAAAAAAAAAAAAGAACAACCAGCGAGTCTCGAGTCTTTATATCTGTGGACAGTAGCAATCGATTCTAATTTCGTAACGCGGTTTATTTGCTCTCCTGTGAACTGGCAGTTTACAAACACTAACTTCACACGCAAGCACCATATTCGATCATATAGTTTCTAAACTTATTCTCACTGGAGATTAACACTCCCTGAATGTATATTATTTCACACGCACAAGCTTCTTTGGTGATCATCGTGTAGACAGATAATCCGTAAGTCTTCACAGCAGCAATAGCTACAGTTCCACTTACTTTTCTAAATATTCCTGTACTATCACAGAAGCAATCGCTTACTGTTCATTAAACTATCACAGATGCTGTCACTTAACCTATCACAGCAGCTGAGGCACACTGTCCTTCGCACTCCAAATTTTTTTTTCAACACCCAAATACTTCATACAGACTTTTCATTTAATTTGAAACACTTTCCTTAAAAGTACCTCTTTAGGTCTACATGGGGAAATAATCCTTTTAATCTTCCAGAATCCGGATATGCTAATAAATACGCACCAGAATTCGGTATATCAACTATTATATATGGACCTGTATAAATTAGATTCCATTTTCTGATGGTCTTCTTCAACCTTGATGACTTGATGTGTCTTCTTAAAAGAATTTTCTGTCCGATATTGAAAGTCTGAATCCGTTTGATGTTTCAATCATGGATTTCCTTTCGCTGTCTTGCTTTCTCCGTAATATTAATGAGAGCATTGCGAATTTTTTCTTCCCATGACATTTTGGTGTCCTCGAGTTTAGGCACGTTATCTACCTAAAAGTTTCTTTCGTTATCTCTGAACATCAGTTCATTCGGGGTAAAGTTTGTATAACTATGAGGTAAATTATTATAAATCTTCTCAAACTCGGTCAAATAGTTTATCCAGGTAGTTTGTTTATCATGACAGTACGTTTTTAATCCTAGTTGTGATACTAATTTTTCTCCATAAATATGCAGTAAATATCTTCGCATTGTCAGAGATTATAGATTTTGGAATCCCTGCATGAGGAATGTTGTCATTTACAAACTTTACTGCGGCAGCTCTTGCAGTTGTTGAATTTATAGGATATAGTTTAACATATTTTTGAAACACATCACAGAATCCAATAATGTACTTAACACCACCTCTGGCTCTAGGAAGTGGTCCACAAATATCACATGATATAAGTGATCTTGGTGCTTCAGGTATTATTGAGTGAAGCGCAAATTTATTTCCCTTGTTGTCCGGCTTAGCCCTTTGACAGAAAACACATTTCTGTATGACTTTGTGCACTTTTCGCCTTATATTTGGAAAGTAACAATAATATCTAATCTTATTAGCACACTTTACAACATCAACATGACCCCAGGTCAAATGTGTAAACCAAATTAATCGTTCTTTATATTCTTCGGGTATGCAGACACACCACTTTGGATTCTCAGCCTTCCCAGATTTAAAAAATAAAATATTATTCACAAGCCGGTAGTATTCCAAATTGACCATAGGATTTTGTTGATTGAATTGTCGTATTATAGCACTCCATCGTCGATCCTTCTTCTGAAGCTGAGCCATTGTCTTACATAAGTGAATATAATATAACATGTAATTATTTTCTTGAAGAAGAAGCACTGGAAATTCTGCCTCATTATTTACATCCAGTTCAGGTGTTATTCCATCTGGAGATCTTGACAACGCGTCAGCTATAATATTTTCTTTTCCGGCTACATGAATAATTTGAAACTTATATTCTTGCTGCGCCAGCGTCCACCTTGACAAGCGAGCATGCAGCAACTTACAAGTTTGTAAAAAGGCTAGTGATTGATGGTCACAATAAACGGCTATCCTTGAGCCATATACATAATAATTAAACCTTTTCAAAGACCAAATAACTGCTAAAGCTTCCAATTTCGTAGTGGTCTATGCTCCTTCACAGATAGATAAAACTCTGCTAGCAAAATCAATTGGACAAAAGGTTTATACACCATCGATGTACCTGATTTGAAATAAACAAGATCCTAATCCCACATCTGATGAATCAGTGGCTAAGCAGAATCCGACATTCATACCAGGGTGGTATAATAACGGAGCATTTATGAGTTGATCCTTAATTTCACAAAAAGCCTTTTCACAATCATTAGGCCATTGCCATGGTACATCTTTCCTCAGGAGCCGGTTTAGTGCTTCAGAGTTCATTGCTTGAGTTTTAATAGATCGACGAAAAAATGAAGCCAAGCCTATAAAGCCTTTCAGTTGTCTTCTGTTTCTTGGAGTTGGAAAATTTTTTATCGCACTAATCTTCGCTTCTGTTGGAAGAATGCCATTTGAATTAATCATATGTCCTAAGAATTTAATTCTCTGTAGAGAAAATTGGGATTTTTTTTAGATTTGCAGTTATACCAGTTTATTTGAACACAGCAAAAATCCTCATAATAAGTTGTACATGTTCCTCCCAGGTTTTAGAGGCAATTAATAGATCGTCCACAAAAATTGTTATTCGACTACGTAGTTCTGGTCCTAGGGCATAGTCCAACGCAGAAATAAAAACTCTAGAGCTGATATTGAGACCAAACGGAACGACCTTGAACTGATAGCTTCTCCCTCCATATATAAAAGCAGTATATTTTCTTGAATCCTTGTCTAACTGGACTTGCCAGAACGAACTTCTCAAATCGATACTAGTTAAATAGGATACCTCTTGAAATTTCTGTATTAACTCATCGATGTTCTCCGGATGTGTGCGCACAGGTACTATGATGTTGTTGATTTCCCTTGCTTGTAATACCAATCGAACTTTTCCTCCTGGCTTTGGTACAACAAGCAACGGCGAACAATATGGGCTGTTCGACAGTTCAATAAGATTCCAGTTTAACATTTTTTGTATCTCTTCCTGAACTGGTTGTTTTAATCGCCAGGTAATGGGATAGTGTGTGCAGCAAAATGTCTTATGGGGCTTAATCTGTAATATACAAACATATCCTCTAATAATTCCGGGCTTTTCATCGAAAACTGACTCATATTCTGTTAATATATTGAATAATTGTTCCCTCTGACTATCCGTTAAGCAATCTGACTCAGCAATCTTCTGTTCGACTGTTTGTCTGAAATCCTCTACTTGAATTGACTTGATCGGTAGTCGGTACATATTATTATTTTCAGCACAAATCAACTGCACAGCAGCACCACGTAAATATCGCTCATACACTGCCTCCTTTCTCAGTAAGATCAGTGTAACAAATCGATCTACGATTTTAAAATGCAACTTTCCTTCTACCAAGTCCAACTTGCAATTGCAGGCTTGCAAAGTTCCAATGCCAAGAATACAATCTACTAACAACTTTTCCACTACAAGGAATGTGCATTGTTTAGCTACATTTCCCAATTTTATCTCTATAAGCGTTTGTATCTTGACGTTCCGGGATTTTGCTCCCACTGCACCTGTAACTCGGCAATTTTGTACTGGTAGGACAGGGATTTTCTTAATTTTACTAATTCTGCGAAACAAATTTCCGGATACTACGTCTGTAGATGAAGCTGTGTCCAATACAACATTGGTTAAAATTCCTCCCACTTCTGTGCATTGGTTAAAATTCCTCCCACTTCTGTGATGATCTCTGACACAGGAACCCTTTTATCTTCGACTACACGGTCCTCAAAGTCTCTCGTCAATTTATCTGTCGTTTAATCGCCTTCATTATATCTCAACATTCCCACGGAATTAATTTCGTTTAAATCAGGTTTGCCCCTTTTGTATTCCCCGGCCGACTTTACGGAGCATAAAGCGGCACTCTTCAGTTTAAATGTCGATTATTATTTCCTCTTGAATCATCTACTACTTCTGTTATGACTGGTTGTTGTTGATGACTGGTTGTGTTATTTCCTTCAAATCGAGAGTCATAATTTCTGTACGCATTATTATTATTTGAAAACTGCTGGTTCTGATAATCTCTGGCATTTCCAAACATTGGGTTGTATCTGCGACCTGTTCGATTGTCTCTGAATCTGCCCCTCGCAGCACTGTTATTGAAATTTCCATTTCCGTTGCAATTGTTTCCGTTGAATCTCTGACTATTCCTAGTATAATAATTATTAAATCCGTTTCCGTTCCGGTTTGCGTTTGGCGCCTCAATAGCTCGCCTCTGCATAACCGGTTGTCTTGGCCGATGTTCATCTTCCTCGATCATATCTATAGTGTCAAGCGTAGTCATGAAAGAGTCAAGGTCATGCTCATTAATATACAGCAATCTATTTCTGATGCCGGCTGGAAGTCGAGATTTTAATATGCCAATCACGTCTTGTTGAGACTTAGGCTTATCCTAATACCGCGATTTGTTTATATATTTCTAAAGGAATTTCTTTAAAGACCCACGTGAAAAGGAAAAAGGTACCGGGTATAATACCTCCTGCCTTAAACGTTCTTTTACTCCTTCGGACCAGTATTTGGATAAAAATCCTCGTTCAAAATCTTCATATGTGTCTCAAGTTGATATCATATCAGATGCCCATATAGCTCCTGACCCCTGAATATAACCGGTCAGGAAAGTAACCTTTTGCCACTCACTCCAATTTTTTGGCAATACTCCCCTAAAACTTCTTATAAACACTACGGGATGAGCATTTTGCTTGTCTGGGTTGTAGTTCTGGAATTGACGTTGTCTCAGCTTTTTCTCCTCAGTATTGCTTTTACAATTACAGTCATTATGACTACCCTCATAGTGTTATGATTGATGTTGATTGCAAAAACGAACGTGTGCATTAATGTCCCTGTCTGCACTTCATCGGTTAAATAATGTAGCTTCATTGATAGATCTTGTTATGGGTTCATTTTCTTGCGTGGAACACAAATCTTCTCGAGATAGGTTTAAAGATCTCTCAATGTTTTCTTTCCATTGTTTAAGTTCTTCGCCTAGTTGTTCTCTGGTTTCTCGAAAACCTTTATTAAATAAATTTTCTTCGGAACTCTCGGTCAACCGCATTAATGTCCCTGTCTGTACTTGATCGGTTAAATAATGTAGCTTCATTGATAGATATTGTTATGGGTTCACTTCCTTGCGTGGAACACAAATCTTCTCAAGATAGATTTAAGGATCTCTCAATGTTTTCTTTCGATTGATTAAGTTCTTCGCCTAGTTGTTCTCTGACTTCTCGAAAATCTTTATTAAATGAATTTTCTTCGGAACTCTCGGTCATGGATTGTGATTAAGTTCTTCGCCTAGTTGTTCTCTGACTTCTCGAAAATCTTTATTAAATGAATTTTCTTCGGAACTCTCGGTCATGGATTGTGGATCTCTTCTTACCGTTGTTTAAGATCTTCGCCTAGTTGTTCTCAGACTTCTCGAAAACCTTTATAACACAAATTTTCTTCGGAACCCTCCTGACCGTATGTTCAATATTGTCTGAACAAATGCTTTGCCTTTCCAAACTTAACTGCGAGAATTTTCCCGCGAGAATGTTTACCTTATGATCAACCTCGTCTTGTCTCTCCTTTACGTTATTTATGGATTTATCCAAATTTTGGACGTCGTTCGGCATCTTGTCTTGTGATTGTCTCAAATCCTGCATATCTGCTGACATTTCATTTACTTGTTGCTTTAATTCGTCTTGAACTTCAACTGACACCGGAATTACCGCCATAGAACATTGCATCTGTTATTGTGCTTGAACTATCTGTGGGATTGACTCGACCTGCTCTTTAATAGTATCAAGCTTAGTAGCAACATATTCGATTAGCTCTAGGCGTAACTTCCTCGCATTTTCATTACACTGCTGAGTGACTTGCTCAATTTGAGCAGCTAATGTTAATTCTGTCTTTTCATTCTGAATTTTCAATTCTTCCGCAGTTTTATTTAATTTATCATCAAGTTTCTGAAAACTCTCTACTAATTTATTATTTAATTCCGCTAGATTAGCTTCTAATTGCTCCTGGACTTTCACTTGATTGGCTGCTAATTGTTCATTCATTTCCCTTTTTGTCTCTATTTGCGCTTTAGTTAATTCCCTTTTAGTCTCTATTTGCGCTTTAGTTAAGTCTGTTACATTTTTGGTTAACAGTGTTAACTGCTGCATGCAATGGGTTTATTTCGTCCTGCTCAGATGACATCGAAACACTTAAGCTTTGTTGTGGGGCGTGACTAATGCTGCCGCGAGGCACTACTTCAGTTAAGCTAGCGTCTAATGTTTCACTAACCTCAGAAACAGCTGAGGGCTGTTGTGATTCGCTCTGCTGTTGCATTGCCATTTTATAAGCCACCCTAGTAAGAACCATTAATACACAGAACAACAAATATATAAAGTCACTCGCATCTGAGTTAATAATGTCACTGACCTAAACTTTGCGTAATACTCACTTATAATAAACACTTTCTATCAAACGTTCAACCCAACAGTCACTCAATCAATCAGGTTCAAACCGAAAGACATTTAAATAGTTATTCTAAATTTCTATCTACAAAAATTTAACTGTATATTGTCTGGCGTGAACGACGTTCTCGTAGGTTGTGGCGAAATTGTGACTTCTGGAACAGGCCTCGTCTTCTTTTCTCTCGTGCACATGCAACATAAAATTCACACGATGTATAAGTAATGCTCAAAAATGTGTCCTGTCACAGTGAAGCCAAATTTAATATTTTTTTATGTGGGATCTAAAATTTAAAAAACCTCTCTCACACCGGCCTGATTTAGCTTCACTGATCAGGATAGTAAAAACATGCGTATGTTAAGGGAATTTTCATTCACAAAGCAGGCTTATCACATTCACACAGTTCAATACTGTTCTATCCTGATTAAATTGAGCTTAACTTAAATTCCATAAGGCAGTGAAGCAATTTCGAACTCTCGGTGCGACGAAAATTGTCAGTCGATCTCCTGAAAACATTTGTAATAATTATTAACTTTCGGTGATCACATGGGGTAGACCGGAGATCTGCTGGTAAGACCGTGTTAGCCTATTTATTTGAAGTAACTGGATATCTTGAGCATACAAAACGGCAGGTTCGTCCAGTGTAAATCAGACGTTCTCCACTGATCCCGTGCAATACAGCGTAGTAAGCAGACACTGTCAATAATAATCAGTTAAATAATAGGCGAACACACTTACTTTAGTTTAGTTCATGTATTAAATTCCTTCTCATACAGAATCTCATCAAGATGGCGACTAGCTCAACAATAAATACACATACATCCTCCTTCTTTCACGATTAATCGGCAAGAATTCCTTCATTCTTTTCATAAGAGAAAACATAGATAGCAGAGAAGCTATTCCATGTAGTAAATGGATGCTCCAAGGAATAATTGGGCTTGAAACTACTTTGCATTGATAATCGGTAAGATAAGAAGAGATATTTCGAGATATGTACTGAGTTATATAATTTATAAAATTTCTGAAAATATCGCGGAGAGACCGCAGCAAGAGACATTACAGGTGTTCATCAGGGTTCTGCTTTTTCACCATTGCTATTCATCCTTCGCATGGATACGGCAACAGCAGACATACATACTTCACATCCCTGGACCCTTCTTAAGGCAGATGATGTGGTACTTGCCGACCAAGCCCGCCCTGAACTCCAGCACCAGGTTCAAACGTGGAAGGAGAGACTGGCTGAAAATGGACTGCACCTCAATGCCCAAAAGACAGAGTCCCCAGATTGCGGTTCCCAAACCAGAGGCGAAGGAGACCTGCAGAAGACCATGCATTTTAAGTACCTAGGGTCTGTCGTCACCTGCGACTGCGACGGAACTCTTGATACTCGAATGAGGGTGAATGCAGCTTGGTTCAAGTGGAGACAGGTCACTGGAGTCCTCTGCGATAAAAAGATGCCTCAGTATCTAAAGGCAAAAGTATATAAGACCATGGTACGCCCAGCAGCAATGTATGGGACTGAGTGTCGCTCTATAACGAAACAACAGGAGCAAATGTTACTTGGCTTCGATGGTCTATGGGTCTGGCACGATGTGACCACGTAAAAAATACAGTCGTCCGGCAAAGGTTTGGTGTCACGCCGATCACCGAGAAAGGGAGGGAAGCCCGTCTCCACTGGTTTGGACACGTCATGAGAAAGCAAGACAACTCAGTTGCAAAACCAGCGCTCCACATCAACCCAGCAGTAACAAGACCACCAGGAAGACCGGCAACGAGATGGACTGACAACGTCAGGGGAGACATGCACGTTGTTGACTTAAGACCAGAAGATGTCAACGACGGGGAGAAATGGAGGAGATGTGGCAAAACAGCAGAGCCCGCAAATCGGGATTAATGCTTGGAAAGAGAGAGAGAGAGAGTTCTGGAACTGCCTCAGCACTACACAATCTTATCTCCAAAGTGCTTTTTGATAGTATTCCCTCAAACACGGATTTAGCGCTGTAATAATAAGAGCTGTTTTCGACTGTTTTATTGCTTCGCAGAATGCATTCGCTAATTTTCGTGCAACAAAACTGAAAACAAGCCGTTCAGTTTAAAGTGAAAACAAATCAGAATCCGGCCGACCTCTCAGACATTAATAGGACACGTGATTAGCTTTGTTATTGGAGTCGTGCGAAAGTTCTGGTAAATGTTGTTAATTGACAAGAGTATAGACATAAAATATGTCGTAGACAACCATGAGGGCACAATATTGACTTCAGCAAAACATTTCATTCAAGTGTTTCCACAAATCACTCACAGAAGTACGGCGACTCACATTTAGACACAGTGAACTAGACTGGTTTCCATGCTACTACAGAAACAGACAGTAGCGTGTCCTCTTTGAGAATAAAAAGTACTCGAAGCAACTTGTCTCAGGAGTGCCACACGGGTTAGTCTTGAGCGTACTGTCGCTCTCCATAATTCTGTTGGTACTATCCTCTTGGAAGCAACTTTCCTCTCTTGTGTCCTCCAGCCGTACTTAGAAGAGTGTCATTCACAAGAACAATCATCTGTTTACAGCTATTTCTGTACTCTGGGCGGAAAGCATGACCCTAAAAAAGTGAATAAATCCCAACTAATTTTAAAATCTAATCAGAAATTAGTCCTGAATTTCGCAAACACTTGTCTACTCTTCCTGAAAGTGCTACTAAAATGATGGAACAGTAATGAATCATGGCGTAACTTTCGGCGAGCAACTCTTACCGGGCAGAAAACCGTTGCCACGAATGGGTAAAATTTCATCTCATTTTGCCACTACGCATTTCAGTATTTCGGAATGTCTTTCTATTAAATACGAAACAAAAAGGTTCTGCAGTCCCTTACCAGGCCGTACCTCGGCTACTGCTCCGTAGTCCACCACTGTATGAGTAGTGGCTAACGATGAATTATGATACTTGTTACGAAAGCAACATCAACTCGTTCAACCTTGTCTGTGCTTCATACGGCGTGTTAGCGTGTTTGCAAGCATACGCCACAGCTATTTTTCTGCAGCGCAAGATCTGTTTAACATAATTCCGTAATTGCACCTATTCATGAGGAAACACTAGCACTCTCAAAGTTTATCTTTGTTGCTGCTGTTCGGCTCTGCAATAATCTACACTGCACCACCCTGTAACATAATGATATAGCTGAAACACTTCCATTTGTTATCTTTATGTATTTTTCTGCAAAAGTATTATGATGTCCTTTTATCTGCGTAAAAAAGTAAAGCAAATTATTGCTTTGCCTTCCAGTTACAACTCAGTCTCCTTTCATTATTAATCAAGCTTTGCATTTTACTATTTCTCTTTGTATTTCCTCATTTGCTTCTCTCTTTCGTTCCCTCTTCTGCATTCCCACTTCAATGATAGCCACTGACAAGCTAAATTTAGCTGCTTGTAAATCATCATCTTTCTACTCGTCAGAAACAAATAGAAACTAAAATTTTTCTTTAACTACTTCTGAAATTTCTGTTTCTATGAGTTGTATTGTATACTGTAAACAACAAATACTGTAGCTCGTTATGTCATAACACGTGTACTGGAAAATGATGACGATATCTGGCTAGATATGTCAGAATAAATAACTAACGTACTGCTATAGTCTACTGCGCTATGTGTTTCATCTGTTAGTTCGCAATCTATATCTTAGACGGTTGTGCTGTATTGCGACCCGGTGAAAGGGTCCTGTAGACACCTTTCATTAGTCCGGTAGCCCACTGTCACTAACATTCTCTTTCTTTTCCTTGTTTCTCTTTTTTCATTACTGATTGAATGAATGTAGTTGTGTGTCACGTTGCTAGACAGTGGTGTAGTCTGCTGCAGAAAGTCTGTGATAGTCATACAGATTCAGTAGCAGTTGTACAGAACAGCCAACTCTCATAGTGGTCAAGTAGACAAAGAGGTTTACGCTACTTGTGAGAATCCTACCTGCGTTAGGTTGGTGGCGGAATTGGCATCTTTGGGTTTTACGCGCCACGCGGAGCGTGAAAGAGGCTGGAGGAGAAAAAGCGAGGCAGTCTGCCGCCGGTATGGGAAGCATCCACAGCTGTGCTCCAGTCGAAGAAGGGTGTGACGCGTTGTTAGTTGGCGAGAGGGGAGCTGTTAGCTTTTGGTCTCGCTTTTCAACTCTGAAAGACTGCTTTACCTTGTCGCTGCAAGGAAGGCAAAACTTTGGCAGATTTTTCTTTTAGTAAATTGCTATAGCAGACTTGTATCCGCCGGAAGAGCGCCACACAAAGGTGTCGCATCAATAAGAAGTGAGCACTCTCTTCTGTATGAATGTCTGTTTGCTTTCATCTCTGCCTGTATACGCTTTTATTTTTCTAAATATTAATAGCTTTACCTTTTCGTAAATTTTCCTTGCTTTATGTATCTTTTGTCCGTGGGGAGCCAACCACATGGTTGAACATTAGAGTTTGTTGGGCTACCGTCATCACTAACTGTCCGATCTCATGTGTGTTTTAAAGAATGTTAACTGTTGATGATTGCGTGATGTGATATTGTTGCAACTTGGCCACGATACCTAAAATTGCGCCTCCACAAACCACGTGGGCACACGGGTGTACTGCGAAACGTGTACCGTTCCACGAGCCATTGTAATCGGTTATCAGGCAACCGCAGTTGTATGAATGATTCACACCAACGATTTTAGGTGTAGATTATAACGGTGAATATATCGATGCATTTCTTTAATGTTGTAGGAATTAATGTTATCAGGAATTGTGTACATCTACATCTACATTTATACTCCGCAAGCCACCCAACGGTGTGTGGCGGAGGGCACTTTACGTGCCACTGTCATTACCTCCCTTTCCTATTCCAGTCGCGTATGGTTCGCGGGAAGAACGACTGTCTGAAAGCCTCCGCGCGCGCTCTAATCTCTCTAATTTTACATTCGTGATCTCCTCGGGAGGTATAAGTAGGGGGAAGCAATATATTCGATACCTCATCCAGAAACGCACCCTCTCGAAACCTGGCGAGCAATCTACACCGCGATGCAGAGCGCCTCTCTTGCAGAGTCTGCCACTTGAGTTTATTAAACATCTCCGTAACGCTATCACGGTTGCCAAATAACCCTCTGACGAAACGCGCCACTCTTCTTTGGATCTTCTCTATCTCCTCCGTCAAACCGATCTGGTACGGATCCCACACTGATGAACAATACTCAAGTAGAGGTCGAACGAGTGTTTTGTAAGCCACCTCCTTTGTTGATGGACTACATTTTCTAAGCACTCTCCCAATGAATCTCAACCTGGTACCCGCCTTACCAACAATTAATTTTATATGATCATTCCACTTCTAATCGTTCCGCACGCATACTCCCAGATATTTTACAGAAGTAACTGCTACCAGTGTTTGTTCCGCTATCATATAATCATACAATAAAGGATCCTTCTTTCTATGTATTCGCAGTACATTACATTTGTCTATGTTAAGGGACAGTTGCCACTCCCTGCACCAAGTGCGTATCCGCTGCAGATCTTCCTGCATTTCGCAACAATTTTCTAATGCTGCAACTTCTCTGTATACTACAGCATCATCCGCGAAAAGGCGCATGGAACTTCCGACACTATCTACTAGGTCATTTATATATATTGTGAAAAGCAATGGTCCCATAACACTCCCCTGTGGCACGCCAGAGGTTACTTAAACGTCTGTAGACGTCTCTCTATTGATAACAACATGCTGTGTTCTGTTTGCTAAAAACTCTTCAATCCACCCACACAGCTGGTCTGATATTCCGTAGGCTCTTACTTTGTTTATCAGGCGACAGTGCGGAACTGTATCGAACGCCTTCCGGAAGTCAAGAAAAATAGCATCTACCTGGGAGCCTGTATCTAATATTTTCTGGGTCTCATGAACAAATAAAGCGAGTTGGGTCTCACACGATAGCTGTTTCCGGGATCCATGCTGATTCCTACATAGTAGATTCAGGGTTTCCAAAAACAACATGATACTCGAGCAAAAAACATGTTCTAAAATTCTACAACAGATCGACGTCAGAGATATAGGTCTACAGTTTTGCGCATCTGCTCGACGACCCTTCTTGAAGACTGGGACCACCTGTGCTCTTTTCCAATCATTTGGAACCCTCCGTTCCTCTAGAGATTTGCGGTACACGGCTGTTAGAAGGGGGGCAAGTTCTTTCGCGTACTCTGTGTAGAATCGAACTGGTATCCCGTCAGGTCCAGTGGACTTTCCTCTATTGAGTGATTCCAGTTGCTTTTCTATTCCTTGGACACTTATTTCGATGTCAGCCATTTTCTCGTTTGTGCGAGGATTTAGAGAAGGAACTGCAGTGCGGTCTTCCTCTGTGAAACAGCTTTGGAAAAAGGTGTTTAGTATTTCAGCTTTACGCGTGTCATCCTCTGTTTCAATGCCATCATCATCCATGAGTGTCTGGATATGCTGTTTCGAGCCACTTACTGATTTAACGTAAGACCAGAACTTCCTAGGATTTTCTGTCAAGTAGGTACATAGAATTTTACTTTCGAATTCACTGAACGCTTCACGCATAGCCCTCCTTACGCTAACTTTGACATCGTTTAGCTTCTGTTTGTCTGAGAGGTTTTGGCTGCGTTTAAACTCGGAGTGAAGCTCTCTTTGCTTTCGCAGTAGTTTCCTAACTTTGTTGTTGTACCACGGTGGGTTTTTCCCGTCCCTCACAGTTTTACTCGGCACGTACCTATCTAAAACGCATTTTACGATTGCCTTGAACTTTTTCCATAAACACTCAACATTGTCAATGTCGGAACAGAAATTTTCGTTTTGATCTGTTAGGTAGTCTGAAATCTGAAATCGAGGTTACGTATTTGCATCCAAGCCACTAACCTCGTAGCTTTCCCGTTAGCACATCCAACGCGTTCCCTTACGCACGGGTTCAGTGATTAGTTTCCTCTTTTATTTTAAAACAAATGCTTTATTAAATCTTATTTTCAGGTGTGTTGCTGGGAGCTGATCTTCTGCAGAGTGTTCATGCACTTTCTGTTTTATTTTAAATGTTTGATTCTCGTGAACAGTGCACGGGCAATACAGATAATTACATCTCCTCCACTATGAGCGATATCACAACGTATGCACTTTTATGAGTTTTTGCTCTGTGATCAAATAAATTTATTTTCCGACTCGGCCAAACTTTTGATTAGTTATATGGTTGGAGTCGGTGGCGACCCCTATCTTCTCACGTTAATTTCACAATCAATAAGCATTTCCATTTGCATCGGACACAGTTTCTAGCGCAACGTTTTGTTGACTCAAAGGCGCTTCATGCCACTTACACAGAACGCAACAAGTACCCGGCTGTCTTACACGATTTATTCACAGGTGCCGCACGACGACTGCCAGCAGCGACCATTTGCCTATGCTTTAGTTTAATAGTAAGAGTGAGTTACACGGAGTCGGCGCCGACCCAATAATAACGTAATAACCCGTAGAACCAGGTTAGGTACACCGGTAACCTCTTGAATGTACCGAGAGGAGGCCCGCGTTTCACACATCTCTGGTCTTAAGGATTAGAAAGAAGTGGAGTTGGCTTGAAATATCAGACTCGTGTTTAGATGTAATTCATTTCTGAAAAAGTATATATTTGCGTCTACAATTGTAATTTATTTATTTTGCCAACTGGCTATGGGTTTCGGTACACAGTATCATCCTCAAGCCATTTCCGGCAATCTTGCCAGGAGATGGCCTGAAGATAGTAACGTGTACCGAAACCCGTTGCCAGTAGGCAAAATAAACAAATTGCGACTGTAGATACAAACATATACGTTTTCAGAACGGAACTGGTCGCTGTTCTGCTTACAATATGTCGGGAATATGTAACCTATTTCAACACGTTGAGGAGATAGCAATCCTTTTCTATGTATTGAGAAATTAGTACTTATCGACTGATAAATGAGTCCAATATCGATTAATTCACCAGTTTATGGTCAAAGTAATATAACTAGTACGTTGTATCGTTACAGCGAGGAAGCGCTGTGACAAGGATGGAGTCTTGGTGCTCGATTCCTACTAGAGTTAGGAACATGGTGCAGAAAGTTTTTGGTGTAGCCAGGGCCAGCCATTCGAACAACTGTTGTTACTGCGTATTCAGCACGGTATGAACGACGGACCGTATCTGGTGTCCACGCAAATTGTGCGAATCGATTAATTCCACTTTCAATAGATTTTAATTACGCTGAAATTAATGTTCAGGAAATGCCACCTGGGATTTTCTCTGCCTCGTGATGACTGGGTGTTGTGTGATGTCCTTAGGTTAGTTAGGTTTAAGTAGTTCTAAGTTCTAGGGGACTGATGACCATAGATGTTAAGTCCCATAGTGCTCAGAGCCATTTGAACCATTTTTGAAATGCCACCATATATCTGTGCACCGTTCAGATTTTACGGGCACAAGCATTCACCCTTAAATAACGCCGGATTGGAGCCAGACTGATGGTTCAAATTTGATCTACCGCTGCATCGAACCTTGGTTTAAGCTAAATTTCAATCTTTTGGAAAAATCTTGCTTAGTTTAGAATTTATATCCAAATACACGTTTTGTGGGATGTTTTTCATGCACGCCTTTTCTATACTTTAAGCTTCTACTAACTGGTTCAAACTTTGCACGAAGATAGCCAAATGGATAAAGTCAAAGCGAAATCTTTTGTCGAATAAACTTTATCCGTTTTCGAGATACGATGGTTTAATGTCTTTCTGAGAGATTTTTGAAGCGCGCCACTTCTGTGCTTTAAATTTGTAAGAATCGGTTCGAACTTTGTACGAAGCGTATAAATAAATAAAGGTTTAAAAAAATCTTTTTTATCCAGTAATCTTTATCAGTTGTCGGGATACGCCGGTTTAGAGTCGAGCTAAATACGACACTTAAAATTCGTTCTTACATGAACTGAATGCGCGGAAACGGTTTAAATGAATCAAATAAATAAAAAATACAATCAACCGATAAAACTGAATGTTATTTTTCAGCAGTCTAGCTTACTTAGGATTTTAAGTGCAAAATACGCATTTTTGTCTGAGCTCTTTTACAAAATCCACTTCGGTGTCTCTAACTTATGCGAATCGAATCAAATTTCGTAAGAAGGTAGACAAATAAATATAATTAATAGCCGTCCTGTTGTTTTGTGCCAGTTTCATCCGCTACCACGATAAAAGTAACATGGTTAGAAAGACTGCTATATTGGATCAGTCGTCACCCTAGTGAACAAATTTATACATCGGTTACCAAGCTATGACGTTCTAACGCCCAAATAATGGTAGAGTAGAACTTGGGAACGAGAACGAAGAATGCTCCTATCGTGGCACAAAAAGTGAAATATGACCTGGGCACAGTTATGGACGTAAAAGACGGAAACTAGTTTCTCGACTTTCCTAGCAGCTTCAAAGACATTTAAATCATAGCATCTTGACATATTCGCGCTTCTTTGCGAGTTATCTTTACTTAACTCTCTCAGATACACCTCTGCTACAAGTATGGTGAGGGGTGTAAGTACAGATAGACAGAAATTCAAGTGCTTCCAGAGAGTGGGCTGTATCTACAATAGAAAGTACCCGAGATTAGCGGTGCCTCTGTAGTAGGAAGTATACCAGAATGGTGATGCATGCATTCTAAACTTTAATGACATGTTGTGTCACATCGCACGAGATGACCAATGGCATTTTTGATAACATGATCGCATGTTTCATGTTGTACGACATGACATCATGTAACATCTTACTTTAGTTGACACACCGTATTTTGTTACAGTGCGAATGTGTCAAGATGTTTCCATTTAAATGTCTTTGACGCTGTCAGATAAGCTTCAAAGCTACGTTCTTTCACATCCCTAACTCTGCCCAGAGCATATTCGCCCTTCTTTCGTGCTATGATAGGACGATTTTTCATTCTGTTTGAAATAGTTATTTACTATTGAGAAATTGACTTCAAAGGAGACCGCTTATAAAACACTAATAAGACCTATTCTTGAGTACTGCTCGAGTGTTTGGGATCCTAATCAGGTCGGATTGAGGGACGACATAGAAACAATTCAGAGGTGGGCTGCTAGATTTATTACTGGTAGGTCTGATCATCACGCGAGTGTTACGGAAATGCTTCAGGAACCCGAGTGGGAGTCTCTAGAGGAAAGGAGGCGTTCTTTTCGTGAATCGCTACTGAGGAAATTTAGAGAACCAGCATTTGAGGCTGACTGCAGTACAATTTTACTGCCGTCAACTTATATTTCGCGGAAAGACCACAAAGATAAGATAGGAGAGATTAGGGCTCGTACAGACGCATACAGGCAGTCATTTTTCCCTCGTTCTGTTTGGGAGTGGAACAGGGAGAGAAGATGCTAGTTGTGGTAAGAGGTACCCTCCACCACGCACCGTATGGTGGATTCCGGAGTATGTATGTAGATTTAGATGTAGATGAATTCAAAAGATATCGATTTTCTTGTATTTTTTCCAACGTACAGAGTGTTGTCATTGTTCAAAATGGCTGTGAGTACTATGGGACTTAACATCTGAGGTCATCAGTCCCCTAGAACTTAGAACTACTTAAACCTAACTAACCTAAGGACATCACACACATCCATGCCCGAGGCAGGATTCGAGGTTCCAGACTCTAGCAACTAGAACCGCTCGGCCACTCCTACCGGCTTGTTGTCATTGTAATGAAGACCATAAAAACTGGATAGTATTAAAATTCGGTATCTGCAAAGGTCAAGAAAGGCGTGTTATTGCATGCGAATGCTAACTGTAAGGCTTGATGTTCTGTAAGTGGGCCGTAATAGTCTCGGAAGATAGTAACCTCTGCTTTTACCGGCACTAGTGAATCTGAGGCGCAGTGGCAACGTTATTTTATTGCCCCGGCCAGCTACCGTTCCATTCACTATTGGTATAGGGCCTACAGATTAGCATCATAAGATAGCGGAAAAAACTACTTTTCAGAAGAAACCAGAATTGAACATGTCCTCTGACGTTCGCCATGGCTGGCCCTCAAAGCCCCGACGCCGCAACTCCTACTTAAGTTTTCAGTCGCTTCGCAGTACCACTTCATGAGAATACCTGCATCGTTTGTACTCCATTCTCGTCTAATTTCAGCTGGCTCTTCATTCTCAAAGACATTTTCTTAGACAGCTCGCACCAACTCTGCACTGTAATGTATGGAAATTTAGTAGTGGACACAAATAATTCTCATCAGATCTGTAATACTCGCCAGAGGAGTACGGTGAATTACTGCACACCAAGAGGGTCAGTACGAAAGGTTTCATACGGAACGAGAAAGTCAAGTCTGCTTGCAAGGCCATACCAGATCACACCGCCCTTGTAGCTCACGAGAAGCTCGGGTCAGTATTGTCAGTTCCACGTTCATGTTCTGAATACTAAGCGAAAAATTTTCCCGCGTAGCTTTGATAAATTACGGACGCGGTCGCTCCAGCTCGTAACATCTGTCAGGAGGTCAGGCCGCGAGAGCATTAGCCCTCTGTTTAATCAGCCAGCAGCCCGGCCGCCGCGCCGCGCCTCGCCGCCCCACAAGTTTAATTAATTCCTCCCCAACAAGGGCGCGGCTTCTTACGCGTGCTGTGCCCTGTGCGGCTCCTGCACTGCCAGTTGTACCGGCAGCCCTGAAAGGAACTGTTGCTATATTTAGTGGCTCCTCTTATTTCTGCTCACATGTTTGGATTCAAGACCTGTGGAGAGCGATTAATTTCCTCTATTTGTACTCGTCTTTCGCTGTACTGAATGGGAAATATGAGTGCCGAATCAAGTAAATGAAAATCTTTGCATGGAATGAGGCTTTAATTTGTGCAGGGCGAAAAGAAAAAACAGTGTCAAAAAAGTCAGAACAGGGTGGCGGACGTCGAATGAAGCAAAAGGTTCCACAAAATTGTTTCTCGGTATGCATCGCTGTGGAGCTACATGTATAAAACGACAGCCGATCCGCGGCCAGCGCTTGGAGATTTGTTCAGTAACAGAATGTGCTTCATCAGATGTATTTATGTGTATCATGGCATGTGTGCGTCTTGTTACAACTTTGGAGTGACCTGTGAAACTATCTAGTGAAAAGAAAAGATGTAGCTCTGTAGAGGTCTTTGACTAAGGAGTGGATGTAAATGTAAATACGTAAATATATTAACTGAAATAGAATACTTTCAGTGGTATCAGATTCCTATCTCTGTCATTATGCATCGCATATGAAACACTACAATTTGTAAACTAAGATGGTGTGTAGAAACTAAAAGATCCAAACAACATATAGTAAAACAGAAACACTATTTCAAAGCACAAAGGATATATAACAAAAACACTACTTTTGACCAGATGTTAAAGAATTGTGGACATTTTTGGTTGTATACATGAATAGACAGGTTACTCTATTTCCGGTGATACACAAATCCCTTTGTGTGAAGTTTATGTAACTTACATTTTACACCCTTTTGTGTAATCAGGTGACATGTTCAAAAGATTTAGTGCAGTGATTATGTTGCCAATAGCGCAGAATTTATTCGTAAATGACAATTTATGTTGTGATTCAGAGATTGACGAAGTAAAGAGCAACATAAGAAGAGCGAAGCTTTGGTAATACCAGACATATAGGTTTGTTAGGCTTACATCTGTTACATGACATAACTAACTAAATGTCGCAGTAGCACGTTAAAAAGGGAATTGAAAATATGTAGATAGAGGTACTTTGATAATATAAAAACAGATATATTTACGCTCAGGCTGACATGTGGTACGAATTGTTGGCTATTGGGTGAGTGGACCTATTGACTTTTGTGGGTCAGGCAGGTCAATTGTTCATTTGAAAAATATCAAAGAAACGTGGAAAGAACGAAAGTAATTCATAGTAAATATAAATGGGAGAATGAAGACAATGTGTGTGTGTGTGTGTGTGTGTGTGTGTGTGTGTGTTTGTGTGTGTGTGCATGCATGGTGCCTCAACGCACACATGCCAAAATATGCATAAATCCACGTGATGAAGGTTTAAACCTTTAAAATGCATTGTGGCAATAAACAAATAATGACTGGTAACAACAAACTTGTTGTCTCATTCGATATCATTAACAATCACGGTAAAGCCCAATCTAAAATATTCGAATTTAAAGAGAATTTAATGACTAATTGGTATTTTCTGGGCCAAATTAATTTAAAAGCACTCACTCTCCGAATGCTCATTGCTGACTGGATGTCGTTTTATCCCAGTAGCTCCACAACAGTCCATCTGCTACTTTCATCATTTGGAAAAACCCCGTACCCCGCTCTGACCAGATAATCAGGTCTCACTGACATCTAAATTGTTTGAGACCGTACGCCAGGTTGAAGATAGCTAAGACAAGCAATATTGTACACTTATGTGTGATATTTCCGATGCTGTTGTTAAGGCTAGGAGTTGCCCTCATAGGTTGTATGGCGTTCTGGGCACGTGTTGAGTCACTGTGCTTAAAGAGCATTCGGAGAAAGTGGACCGACAGCTTGTTGCACTTTATACGACTTTGCGGATAGTTCCCGAACGACAATGGATGGAGGATTTCAAAGGAGCTACACAGTGAAACTGGAAGATTCTCATGCATTCTTTGTATAAGTGCTCCAGAATCAGCTTAAGACCACACAGAATACATTTAATCATGGTGTCTGCATGAAAAGAAGCAGGCTTAAAGAACATAGCAAATGATGTGAGATTTAAAATGGCAATTAAATAACAATCAGTAAGGGAGAGTGTTATATCATAGAACATTTTTCACATTTTCGCAACAGAACAACAGAAAAAACTGGAGTATCAACAGCTAATTTCTTCAAACATCGAGGAATAATTTCCAAGCACCTACAAGGTGAAAAAATTGTTGAGGGAGTCAGACATTGAAGCATATCCAATAAATAACTGACTGCATTGAATTTATGTGCTACTCTGGATGAGGAAGTTTGCACAAGAGATTAAGGGGCTCCGGAATGCCCTATACTTGCAATGTTAAAATAACGCTTATAAATTACATCTTTCCTCACAAAGTATTTGAGGTAGGAAGTTGAACTTTTTACAGATTATTTATTGGAATATGGGCTGCAACTTAACACAGGGATTTTACAAAATTTTAGTTCAGTTATTAAAGATGATTTTTTTTCAATTGTAATGAAAATTCACAACATATTTTTGCAATTTTTTATTTATATATTCAAAAATATACAGTTTTTTGGAAAAAGGCTGTGTTAAATTATGCAGAAGGTACTGTGTAACATTTACTGAAAGTTTGAAACAAATATGTTTGGAAGATCCTTAGAAAACATGTAATTAGTATGAGAAAATAAAAGTTTTGGGAATCGAGCGACAAAGATTGGATTAACTTTTTAGTGCATTCCAGGTCCATAGGATGGATTATCTCCATCCTCTGCAAACTCCTCCTCCAGCTTCCTCTTGTTCCTCCTCCTGTTTACTCTTGCTTGTATTTCTAGGCTCTTTACAGCCCTGTCTGCAGCCCGAAGGCGTTCCTTGTCTAAAGCAAGCATCGCTCGTTGTTGTGTTCGTAGATTTTGCTACCATTTTCTTCAGTTGCAGTTACTGCAACACTGTTCCAAAAGGTGGTCATGTACGAACACTTATCACATTTCAGTTGTATTTCACTAGCAAGTCCTACGTGCTTTATTATGGAGAGTTCCAGACCAACTTCACTACAATGAATACATCTTACACAGTTTGAAAAAATTCCTTTGAGAACCGACATATCAAATATTTCATTCACATCCGATTCGCCCATAAAACATTCATAGTTTTCACTCATTGAACCAAGCTTCTTCTGTGAAGTATTTTCTTTCCCACTTTGACTGCTATGGGCAGGTGTACTTGAGAGGTTAGGTTCACTCACTTGGTTATCGTCTTTATTGTTTACAGTAATAACACATACCTTTGGCTTTCCAACATTTCTCCTTTTCTTAAAAGCCTTCAGAGGATTTCTAATAACTTTACGTTTACTCATTATTATACTTCAACAAAACAGAGACTCAAGAAACAGAATTAATTACGAATATTTTCGAGATAACGACAGAGTAAATAAACATGAAACAATCGACAATCACACCAGCGATATATATTGAACCATCACAGGTTAGCCACAACACATACTTTATCTCACATCACTAAAATGTACCTGATGAACACGGACGTTAATAATAACACCATTTGACAGCAGTTTAACAGCGCCACAGTGGGTCACGCCCATGTAGAACACATTTCAAAAAAAATTTAAAAATAGTTGTAGTCTTCGGAATTGAATAAATTATATATCTATTAAAAGGTAATAGTCTGCAGATTCAGAAAACGCAAAAAAGTAAAAATTGAACTTTTCATGATTTTGAGCCTTTCCGGAGTTCCTTAAGTCGTGGCACCAGAGTAGTTAGAAGAAAAAAATAACAAGTCAGTTTTCATTAATTTTCTTGGTCTCGCCACCTTCACGCAGAGCAAAGAACACACTTTTAACTTTTATTGTCAACCAACAACAACATAAAAATACCGCCGTACAAAAAAACGAATAGTATATTGATCTCTATCTCTCAGAATCTCACTGACCAACTAACAACAAATTGAATATGATACAAATAATATAGCCGTACCGTAGGTGCAACCACAGTGGAGGGGTATCTGTTGAGAGGCCAGACAAATGTGTGGTTCCTGAAGAGGGGCAGCAGCCTTTTCAGTAGTTGCAGGGGCAACAGTCTGGATGATTAACTGATGTGGCCTTGTAACACTAACCAAAACGGCCTTGCTGTGCTGGTACTGCGAACGGCTGAAAGCAAGGGGAAACTACAGCTGTAATTTTTCCCGACGACATGCAGCCTTACTGTATGGTTAAATGACGATGGCGTCCTCTTGGGTAAAATATTCCGGAGGTAGAATTGTCCCCCATTCGGATCTCCGGGCGGGGACTACTCAAGAGGACGTCGTTATCAGCAGAAAGAAAACCTACGGATCGGAGCGTGGAATGTCAGATCCCAGAATCGAGCAGGTAGGTTAGAAAATTTAAAAAAGGAAATCGATAAGTTAAAGTTAGATATAGTAGGAATTAGTGAAGTTCGCTGGCAGGAGGAACAAGTCTTTTGGTCAGGCGAATACAGGATTATAAATACAAAATCAAATAGGGGTAATGCAGGAGTCGTTTTATAATGAATAAAAAAATAAAAGTGCGGGTAAACTACTACAAACAACATAGTGCACGCAATATTGTGGCCAAGATAGACACGAAGTCCACGAGTACTACAATAGTGCAAGTGAATATGACAACTAGCTCTGCAAATGATGAAGAAATTGAAGAAATGTGTGATGAAATAAAAGAAATTATTCAGGTAGTGAAGGGAGACGAATATTTAATAATCATGGGTGACTGGAATTCGGTAGTAGGGAAAGGGAGAGGAGGAAACGTAGTAGGTGAATATGGATTGGGACTAAGAAATGAAAGAGGAAGCCGCCTAATAGAATTTTGCACAGAGCACAACTTAATCATGGCTAACACTTGGTTCAAGAATCATAAGAGAAGGTTGTATACATGGAAGAAGCCTGGAGATATTGACAGGTTTCAGATAGATTATATAATAGTAAGACAGAGATTTAGGAACCAGGTTTTAAATTCTAAGACATTTCAGGGGCAGATGTGGATCTGATCACAATCTATTGGTTATGAACTGTAGATTAAAACTGAAGAAACTGCAAAAAGGTGGGAATTTAAGGATATGGGACCTGGATAAACTGACTAAACCAGAGGTTGTACAGAGTTTCAGGGAGAGCATAAGGGAACAATTGATAGGAATGGGGGAAAGAAATACAGTAGATGAAGAATGGGTAGCTTTGAAAGATGAAGTAGTGAAGGCAGCAGAGGATCTAGTAGGTAAAAAGTCGAGGGCTAGTAGAAATCCTTGGGTAACAGAAGAAATATTGAATTTAATTGATGAAAGGAGAAGATATAAAAGTGCAGTAAATGAAGCAGGCAAAAAGGAATACAGTCTCAAAAATGAGATCGACAGGAAGTGCAAAATGGCTAAGCAGGGACGGCTAGAGGACAAATGTAAGGATGTAGAGGCCTATCTCACTAGGGGTAAGATAGATACTGCCTACAGGAAAATTTAAGAGACCTTTGGAGAGAAGAGAACCACTTGTACGAATATCAAGAGCTCAGATGGAAACCCAGTTCTAAGCAAAGAAGGGAAAGCAGAAAGCTGGAAGAAGTATATAGAGGGTCTATACAAGGGCAATGTTCCTGAGGACAATATTATAGAAATGGAAGAGCACGCAAATGAAGATGAAATGGGAGATACGATACTGCGTGAAGAGTTTGACAGAGCACTGAAACACCTGAGTCGAAACAAGGCCTTGGGAGTAGACAACATTCCATTAGAACTACTGACGGCCTTGGGAGAGCCAGTCCTGTCAAAACTCTACCATCTGGTGAGCAAGATGTATGAGACAGGCGAAATACCCTCAGACTTCAAGAAGAATATAATAATTCCAATCCCAAAGAAAGCAGGTTCTGACAGATGTGAAAATTACCGAACAATCAGTTTAATAAGTCACGGATGCCAAATACTAACGCGAATTCTTTATAGACGAATGGAAAAACTGGTAGAAGCCGACCTCGGGGAAGATTAGTTTGGATTCCGTAGAAATACTGGAACACGTGAGGCAATACTGATCCTACGACTTATCTTGGAAGCTAGATTAAGGTAAGGCAAACCTACGTTTCTAGCATTTGTAGACTTAGAGAAAGCTTTTGACAATGTTGACTGGAGTACTCTCTTTCAAATTCTGAAGGTGGCAGGGGTAAAATACAGCTGATGCTGTCAGATTTGACCGCGAGCTCAAGACGTAATGGGAGACCGTGGGCGGCATTCGCGATCAGACCTTCGGAGACCTAATTAGTCGGGACAGGGAGCAGTCAATAAATGTGATCACAAAGGGCTTTCTGTTCCTACAGATGTGCTGAAACGCTGTTGGCCTTATTGCTGTTGGAGGCTGCAGTGTAACCCACTCCGACGCCACACAATCAACGTAGAACCAGTGCCTGCTTAACGGCGTGCAGTCTACAATGCCAACGAGAACATTCTGGTAACCCACTGTACCCAGTGGTTAGCACCAGAGGCAACGCAGACAACAGTGGCCGTGCTGCGACCAATGCGTCGTGACGTTGCAGTGTGCTGAGTACGCACCACCATAACAGCAACGGCTGAGACGGCGCGGCGCGCCCGTGTGTCAGGGTTTGCAATGCTGTTGATGCGGATTTCTTTTATAAAGCTGAGTGCTCTTGTTTCCATTGGTCAGACAGTTACTTCTTACTTTAAGTGTCTGGAAGTCATTCAATTAAATTAGTATGAGAGGGAGCAATCATCTATTGACTTAATTCACTGATGGCTAAACTAGAAGGTTAAAATTAAATACTTGTGGTGTTTAATGCCAAGGGATGGTTCTAATACTTGTAACTGCTTCTCAATCCGAATTTTCAAGTAACTGCTTCTCAATGCGAATTTTCTGTGTATATTTTCTGTGTTGGTTACGTATGCATCTGCTATACCCATTTCTACTTTCGCAAGTCATTTATTGGATATTTACCTATATTTTTGGTGTAGCATTTGTCTGACGCAATCTTGTGCACACATGTAACTCTTCTTCTTATGAGTCGTAATGATCGCTAATATCGGGGATGATAAAGTAATTCAGATTCCACACCATTCCCCGCAAGCAGATTTTCAAGTTCGAAGATACAATTTGTCGTCAATTACTGAACGCAGGTTTGCTGTGACAGATTTTCTACGGTGTGGGCTCGTGTTCCACGAAATAACTTGCACAGCGCTCTGCATTGACGTATTGAGTATTCCGTAAGAGTTATTGTAGATTCAGTTCTTCAGATCCACGTCATTATTCGAATAACGTCCAGAAGTGTTACCAGTAATTACTTATTCCTATATTTAATAATAGTGATAACAAACAGGGGCCGAGATCTCCAGTGCACAGTGCTCAGCTATAAGTTGGTCACTATTACGTCATTCATTTTTTATACAATCTTTCGAGTAATTTTTCACCGTGATTGCTGTTCAGGTATACAAGCTATGGTTGCCTTTTGTTAGTTGCATGGTGTCTTGTAAGTGTGAGCTACTGAGTTTTCCTTTTATTCGTTTTGAACGTCAAACTGAGGTACGATATTGCTTATTGGGTCTTGAACTTGTTTCTAACAAGATTAGGGTTTAGAGATACAACATGCATTTACAGTCCTATCTCCGAAAACAGTAGCCCGCTTGCAAGGTTCCAAGAAACTATTGTTAGCACAGTACCTACGGAGAAACTAGTGAGTACATTTGATACGATCAGCTGATGTCTTACGCTTGTTAGTAGGATATGTGCTATTTACTAAAAGTTGTAAGGGGAAATTCTAAATTTTTAGGAAATAGTAAGGGTAGAATAATTCAAAGACATCTTCAGACTCGTTAGACACTCTCTGTAGATACGGATAGACTTAGTTAGGAAGTACCTGATATGAAAACTAATTGCAAGGTCGAAACAGTGTGACAAAGAAAGATTGCTTTTTCTTCCGGTATTTTGTTACGCAAGAGTTATCACTTTCATACTGCTATGTAGTCAACCGTAGCATTCAGTTCCGACAATCAGAGCTCACGTACGTTTAACTGTGAATGTCTCCCTGGCCGGTTCAGTTGCTGAATTAGTATATAAACTATTCTTACGTGTACTGTTATGTAAAGAAATTAGTTGAAGTTGTACTTAAGTGCCCAAGTTTGTATTTGTATGGTCCAATACAAACGTCTCAAAAATGAGATTGACAGGAAGTGAAAAATGGCTAAGCAGGGGTGGCTAGAGGACAAATGTAAGGTTGCAGAGCCTTATCTCACTAGGGGTAACATAGATAGTGCCTACAGGAAAATTAAAGAGACCTTTGGAGAAAAGGGAACCACTTGCATGAATATCAAAAGCTCAGGTGGAAACCCAGTTCTAAGCAAAGAAGGGAAAGCAGAAAGGTGGAGGGAGTATACAGAGGGTCTATACAAGGGCGATGTACTTAAGGACAATATTATGGAAATGAAAGAGGATGTAGATGAAGATGAAATGGGAGATATGATACTACGTGAAGAGTTTGACAGAGCACTGAAAGATCTGAGTCGAAACAAGGCCCTGGGAGTAGACAACATTCCATTAGAACTACTGACGGCCTTGGGAGAGCCAATCCTGACAAAACTCTACCATCTGGTGAGCAAGATGTATGAGACAGGCGAAATACCCTCAGACTTCAAGAAGAATATAATACTTCCAATCCCAAACAAAGCAGGTTCTGACAGATGTGAAAATTAGCGAACAATCAGTTTAATAAGCCACAGCTGCAAAACACTAACGCGAATTCTTTACACACGAATGGAACTAGTAGAAGCCGACCTCGGGGAAGATCAGTTTGGATTCCGTAGAAATATTGGAACACGTGAGGCAATACTGACCCTACGAGTTATAAACTAGATTACGGAAAGGCAAACCTACGTTTCTAGCATTTGTAGACTTAGAGAAAGCGTTTGACAATGTTGATTGGAATACGCTCTTTTAAATTCTGAAGGTGGCAGGGGTAAAATACAGGAGCGACACGCTATTTACAATTTGTACAGAAACCAGATGGCAGTTATACGTGTCGAGGGACATGAAAGGAAGGCAGTGGTTGGGAAGGGAGTGAGACAGGGTTGTAGCCTATCTCCGATGTTAATCAATTTTCATATTGAGCAAGCAGTGAAGGAAACAAAAGAAAAATTCGGAGTAGGTGTTAAAATCCATGGAGAAGTAATAAAAACTTTGAGGTTTGCCGATGACATTGTAATTCTGTCAGAGACAGCAAAGGACTTGGAAGAGTAATTGAACGGAATGGACAGTGTCTTGAAAGGAGGGTATGAGATGAACATCAACAAAAGCAAAACGAGGATAATGGAATGTAGTCGAATTAAGTCGAGTGATGCTGAGGGAATTAGATTAGGAAATGAGACACTTAAAGTAGTAAAGGAGTTTTGCTATTTGGGGAGCAAGATAACTGATGATGGTCAATGTAGAAAGGATATAAAATGTAGACTGGCAATGGCAAGGAAAGCGTTTGTGAAGAAGAGAAATTTGTTAACATCGAATATAGATTTAAGTGTCAGGAAGTCATTTCTGAAAGTATTTGTATGGAGTGTGGCCATGTATGGAAGTGAAACATGGACGATAAATAGTTTGGACGAGAAGAGAATAGACGCTTTCGAAATGTGGTGCTACAGAAGAATGCTGAAGATTAGATGGGTAGATCACATAACTAATGAGGAGGTATTGAATAGGGAGGAGAGAAGTTTGTGGCACAACTTGACTAGAAGAAGGGATCGGTTGGTAGGGCATGTTCTGAGGCATCAAGGGATCACCAATTTAGTATTGGAGGGCAGCGTGGAAGGTAAAAATCGTAGAGGGACACCAAGAGATGAATACACTAAGCAGATTCAAAAGGATGTAGGTTGCAGTAGGTACTGAGAGATGAAGAAGCTCGCACAGGATAGAGGAACATAGAGAGCTCCATCAAACCAGTCTCGGGACTGAAGACCAACAACAACATATCCTGTTAAGCAAAATCCGCCAGGTTAGCCGAGAGCGCTGATGAGGTGTTTCCTGGACTCGGGTAGGCACACTGGCCCCGGATCGAGTCCGCCTGGCGGATTAACGACGTGGGCCAGTGTGCTGGCCAGCCTGTATGTGGTTTTTAAGCGGTTTTCCACATCCCACTAGGTGAATACTGGACTGGTCCCCACGTCTCGCCTCAGTTACACGACTCGCAGACATCTGACACAAGTTCGCACTTTTTCACGGTTTACACTAGACTCAGGCGGCTGGGGTACCCTGATTCCATCCCGAGGGATATGGGGTGGCGGCGGGAAGGGCATCTGGCCATCCCTTTTCGTTAACCACGCCAAATCCGTTGTAACCATGGCGACCCTGCGAAAACTGGGGGACAAAGGCATAAGCCAAAGAAGAAGAAGAAGAAGATATCCTGTTAAGCAAATCTGCTGATGATGACTGCTAAGACTATGAAGCCGGTCATGATACTATTTGTATGAGCTGTTGCTGAAATATAGGGTGTATCAAAAAGAATCATCCAATTTCAAACCAAAAACACAGCTATTATGTTATTTGAGATATGTGCATGAACAATGTACTGTTGGAAAGAGCAAACTCTCGAGTTTTACATGGTTCCTGCTAGGTAGCAGCAGTGTGTGCCCACTTCAGTTGTAAGACGTCGTGGTCTCCTGACCTTAATTGCTTACATATTCTGACCTCAGAATCATGTTCCGCACATCAAGACGCTTCATTCGAACCCAAACTCGATAAGATAAAGTCAATGTTGTATAAATTCATGTAAACGATGCGCAATTGACAAGTGAGCGCACCGTGGTTGAAATACCCGAGGCATACATTTCAGACACGACGGTCACAGAGGCCACACAACGGGACGCCAGGCCCTTCACAGAACGACCCAGCCCATGTCGGCTGGTGACCGTCCGTAGCGGACAGCGTGGGCCCGAGTGCAAAGGGGGCAACAACCCCGTGTTTGGCTTAAAAGCAAATTCCACTACACTGTATGGGAGCGGCCAGCCTATGCATTCTTTATACATAGCTCGCAGTTTCAGAGATTTTTACAGGGAGACAGCAAACGCCAAACGCCAAAGCTACAAGTTTCCGGATTGGTCCCCTTAAAAGAAACGTCATCCTCCCGTTTTAGAAGAGCAATGATGATTGGCAGACGATATTTCTGACGCCATGAGCTGAAGGAATAATGGAAGAGGCCGAAAGATATGCCCCTTCACGTCTGGCGTGGAGAGGCGGTTCCGTTCTCGCTCTTGGAGCGAAAACACGTTACGAGAGCGTGCGCGCTCGTACGTGGACTCGAAAGAGCGACGAACAAGTCTCTCCTCAGTATTTCACTGGGAGAGCACCTCTGTAGAGAGCGAATCAAAGGGCGACTCTGTATTGAGTCCTTGCGATTAAGCGTTGTTCACTGTGTTGGCCGACACACTTATTGTGCGGTGTGAACGGACAGAGTTATAGTTAAAGGCCTGCGAGCGAATTTTGAGTGGCATCGCGGGGACTGGTTATCTGACCGGTGTACCACGCTAATAGGGGCGAATAGGAATCCTTGCCTTCATCAAGGCATAGGGAGAGTTTGATTGGTGAAGGTCAATCCAGACAGAACGAGAGTTATCATATTTGTCAGCAGCGAGCGGCGCAGACAGCAGTCATCGCAGCTTACGGTATTACGCGCTACAGCTATTACGAGCCCCATATTTCCTCCACAACAGTACACTTCACTGCATTTCACACGCGACAGCCTCGACCGTACCTAGCAACATTCTAAAGGATAATTATTCAAGTTGAATAGGCGCGCCTCTCAGCCATTCTGCCAAAGCAACAAGCATCTTGAAAGGTAACTTCACATTCCGAAAAGAACCAGGATATAACTTGTTCAATTCATAACTAAAAGTGTCATTGCGATTTCTCAGAATTTTTGTAAAACAAATAATAACTTTCGTTAGTTTCATGTATTTCTTACACTAGCTAGCACTACTCTACTACCCAAGTATTCCATTAGTTGCGTAAGAAATTTTACGAATTTTTGTGCCATTTCCTTACAGCGGACGACTCCAGAAGATATATATTATTGAGAGTTTTCCAGGCATTTCTCTTTAGAACGTTAGGAGCGTCTGTCTGACTTCTGTAGTAGTGTGGGGGTGGAAATTGCAGGAGCCACAGGGTAAAGGTTACATCTCAGATTAATCCATTGCGCAGGATAACAGAATAACAGATCAACCACACACACCTCAGAAAATGGCGATCCTGCCAGGATAGGTAAAATAGGTAAGCTACCAGGATAGGAAAGTGTCAGGATACTTAGGTACGGCAGGTCGCAGCGGTAGCACTTTGAAGAACTTTCTTTCATGTATTAAATAGCTATTTGCAAAGATTGTGATCAGAAATGATACAGGTAGTGAAGAAAGCAGAATTGTAGGGAAAAGGGCGTGTGTTATTGTGTTGGAAAATTTTGCATTTTTTACTATTTTTGTGTAGCTGTTAGGGCATAGAATTTTCAGATGATAGGCACAGACGCAGAGTGACGCAGAGACGCAGTGTGACGCAGCATTACATAAATTAGAATTAAGAAAGAACATTTTTCTTCCTTTGCAAGCGCACAGGTAGAGATTGGAGACTGTAGCAGAGCAGACAGAATATTAGCCGAGAAGTCACGACGTTGCTGTTGTTGTTGGTTCAACCAACTGGTAAGTGGTCGTACAGTTTTGTAGATAGGGTTGTGGTGTGTTGAAGGAATTTCCATGTTAACGAGAGCACAGGCCAAAAGGTTACGTGAGAGACAGCAAGTAGACAAGATGGGGAAGAATCAACCAGATGGACAGTAGGTAAACGAGCTTATTCAGAATAGGACAGAAGGTGAACCTGAAAATAGGGCAGACGGTGAATCAGAGAATAGGGCAGTCGGGGAGCGGCAGAATCAGAAGGTTCAGTTAGACTAGGATAAAATTGGGAGAGATCAGACAGATGGGATGAGAACATCGAATTTCCAGAAGGTAGGACACATTCTGAGCCAGAAATAGACAGCCCACGTAGAAATGGCAAAGATTAGAAGCGAAATGAGCACAGGAAACGCGTTTGTTTGCCGCATATTCAGGGACAGAATACGCGTCAATACAGTCAATGAACCGGCAGTTAGCTAACGTTCAAAGAGACGTAGACAGTGAGGAAGAGGGGGAACATTTAGAATACGTCGAACCTATCGTACACATTCTAAATATGCCCCAACAGCAGACACAGAACTTTGCGGAGCTACGAGCGCCACGAAAAGGTTCCGTAACAGACGCAACTGTACCTGCAAACACAAGACATACACAACAGAGAGGGCAGAATGCGGAGGTGTTTGCGCCACGTTATGGTTCAGTGACAAAAACAACTAGTCCTCAATACAGACTGCATGGATTATTGCAGTTATCAAACTTAGAAATGCCACAGCATAGCCCAGTAAACGACGTAATTGGCCGAGTGGAAAACAATAGATCGAGAATGCATAGTTCAGCAGAAGGTAGTGTTACAGGACAGGACGCGATCATGAAGATGTTACAAAAAATGAACGCTAGTGTGACGAAACAGAATCAGGATATGAATACACAGATGACAAAACAGTATCAGAAATTGAAACACGAATTGAAACAGGATAATCAGGCTATTAAGATACAGATCCAACAGGATAATTAGGCTATTAAGACGCAGATCCAACAGGTTAAATTTCAGATGGAAGAGGTGATCGCCAGAATTGATAGTCAGATCACTCAGATAAACAAAGACGCGAAAGAATCTAGAGAAAGAATTCAGTTACTAACACAAGGTCAGCAGCAATTACGCACTGACGTGGAAAAGGTCCAATTGGACATCGTAAACGTTGACAAAAAGGTGGAACGTTTTACGAATAAAGCCACTCGAACAGCAATACAATTTTCGGAAGAACAAGTAATTCAAAGCAAGGTCGTAAAGGTTGCACTGAAAAAGTATGATCAGTGAATTATTAAAATACAACTTAAAAACAAAGATCAGTTTGAAAAGTTTCGAACTGAGTTGATACAAACTATCGAAGAAAAGATCGAGACCGATTACACCTGTAGCGAAACAACTGACGCGTCAAGCATTAAATCAATACACGAACACGCGTCGTCTAAGAAAATTCGAGTAGAACCAAGGCTAGACGTAACACTAGCGCAGCAATCGAAACAGAAAACCCCGATTAAAGTAATATATGACATGCCTCAGGACCAGGCACACTACCTAGAAAAACGGAACACATACATTCAGCCGATACCAATCGAAAGACAGGCAACTGAACCAGTAAATCCAGTGACACAACATAATAGCAGCAGAGCTACAATACCACGAACGACGAGAGTATAAACACACGAACAACACTTTTGTTCACCAATGATACGATATGACGGGGATATGAGTCAGGAAATTGAGAATAGGCAGACAGGCAGTAGATTACCAGAGAATAAACACGACGACACGCGCAATGTCAGATTATTTGAGTCCATGAATCAGCCACAAACCGGATTTATGAGTAGATATGATACAGATTACTTCCTTACAGTTAGAAAATTTCAATATTTCAAGGAAGAAGGCGGTAGCTTGCATGCACGCACATTCATCGACCAGTTTCAAGTAGGCTTACCAAATCACTGGAGCGTAGCTCACTAACTTGACTTCATTTGTGCCCACATGTCAGGGACAGTAGCAGAGGTGATGCAAAAGATCGCGGTTACCTGTACGTCTTACCTACAGTTCAGAACAGCATTTCTCGAAAGATATTGGTCCAAGGAGACGCAAAACAAAATTAAATACGAGTTACTTCAAATGACACCGTATGAAAACTCAGGAGAGAAATGCGTGGTAAAATTCTTTTATACGATGGACAAAAAGAATCAATGCCTAGACAAACCATAGAGTAACGGAGAGCTGATACGTCTGTGTAGAATGAAATTACCGGTAAAGTATCAACAGCCAACAGTAGGAAAAAATGAAAATACCGAAGAATTCAAAGAGATTTTAAGGGAAACCTGAATTTATGTTTAAAGAAGACGAAGTGAAAGAAAAAAGAAATGGAACAGCAAAAGGAGAGGACTAGGAACGAATATTCCAATAATAATAATAATCATAATCCTAACACCAATAATTTCAGGCAATTTAACAGCCAAGGACAGAGGCACAATGGAGACAATTGGCATAGAAACGATAACCAGAATAATTGGTTCCGAAATAGGAACGGTAATGAACACTCATACAATGGCGGATATGGATTTAGGAATCAAAATGCCAACGGTCAACGGTACTTTGAAAAGGTCACGATGTTAGAAACAGCAACTGGCGAGACCAGGGCACGAACAATTACCGAGGAAATTATGGTCCACAGAGACCAGAACAACACATCAAAGAGAAACCAGATGTAGAAGTTGGGCCACCGAACACTGCAAAACGTAAAGATTGAATTGAAAAATGCGGAAGAGGTTAGACAAACTAACGTCCACCCTATTGTATACTAACCACTAAATAAAAGTTAAATTAATAGATCAACCCCACTCCTCAGACAGTTCTAGTAAAACGGTATCGGGACAACAAAAGTGTTTTGTGTTCTACGTTTTGCGCAGTGCGGGTCAGTAACAACTGTTTAGCTTGAATTTCGTACTAGGTATGCCGTGGATCCTCCTACAGCACAGAGCAGTAGACGATGGCATGCACAATTCCGAGATACAGGTTCTTTGCGTAAACGCAAATGGCCGTACCGTCCCCGAGTGTCAGACGTCGAATGCATCCACCATAGTTTCACGAAGAGTTCGCAGAAATCCGTTCGCCATGCAGCGAGACAGCTCAACGTGCACCCGATGTCTGTTGGGCGTGTGTTCAGTCGACGTTTACACATGAAACCATACAAAATCAGCTACTGCAAGGTCTTCATAAAGGTGACGAACAACAGCGTGTGGACTGCTGTAATTTTGTTGTTGGCAAGATAGAAGATGACAGTTTTCTTCCACTCTTAGTGTTTCGTGACGAGGCAACATTTCACTTAAATTGAAAAGTGAACCGTCATAATGTGAGAATTTGGGGCACGTAACAAACGGAACAACCACACGTAGTTGTACAACGTGAGTGGAACTCTCCAAAATGTAAAATGTTTTGTGCAGTTTCACGGGAAAAACTGCATGGTCCTTTTTTCTTTGCCGCGAACATTGTTGCAAGAAGCACATATCCCGATATGCTTGAGAACTTTCTCTTCCCACAGTTGTAGACTGATTCGAACGACATCTGAAAGTGCGGGAGTTTTTAAGTCAATCGATGGATCGATAGCACTGAACAAAATGATTCAGTCTTATTACTGGCCTCCAAGGTCATCGGAACTATCTGTACGCGATTATTTCTAGTGGGATTTTATAAAAGACTCTGTTTATGTGCCTGCGTTGCCAACAACAATGAATGAACTGAGACGTCGCATAATAGAAGCTGTGGCTCTATGGCTCTAAGCACTATGGGACTTAACATCTGAGGTCATCAATCTCCTAGAATTAGAACTACTTAAACCGAACTAACCTAAGGACATCACACACAGCCATGACCGAGGCAGGATTCGAGCCTGCTACGGTAGCAGCAGCGCGGTTCCGGCCTGAAGCGCCTAGAAGACGCTCCCTGCAGTGCGGGAACAATTTGAATACCGGATTGACATATGCCGTATATCCCAAGAGGGGCATATTGAACACTTATGAAAAGGTATGAAGAAAACTTTTTGAGTTTCATGTTAATCAAAAAACAAAATTCATTGTATATGTTTATTAGTTTCAGAAATATGGGCGTGCCGAATCGGATGATTCTTTTTGATACACCGTGTATATAAATAAAACCGGATAAATGCGAGAACTCGCGCTCTGAGGATTCTCTACAAACTTAAGTAAGTGTGAGTGAATTCCTAAGGGACCAAACTGCTTAGGTCATCGGTCCCTAGACTTACACAGTAACTTATGGTAAGAACAACACACACACACACACACACACACACACACACACACACAGGCCCGAGGGAGGACTCGAACCTCCGGCGGGAGGTGCTGCGCAATCCGTGACATGGCGCCTCAAACCGCGAGACCACGCTTCATTATGTATATAGATGATAAAAATAATGACTTCGGGTGGCTTAATGGCCTGGTGGTGGTGCAGGTCCTTCTATCGGAAACCACTTCGGCGTTTTGCGTGTCCCTAACCTACCCCACGTATTGAACATGGGAAAGGGAACATGCAGTTCAAGGTGGAATCCGAATCACGTGTTGCCTCTGGCGACTCCTTACATCATTGACGGTTGAAGGCTAGAAATCTGGGCTCTGATCGACACCCAATCCCGTGACATGTCTGCTTACAGGTATGCACTTTACCATTAAACCACCATGCTTGACATGTACGCAGTGTGTCCCAGTTCCGTTACGACTGCTTGTGTGGAATTCCAAACTGCAATGCTATCGCTAAGCTAGTTACGGCATTATGGTCCTTGAAATTTCAACAACAGTCACGTAGAAGATCAAAGCACTAGCACCGCTGCAGCAGGCGTCCTAGCGTGAATATAACACTACGTGTCTGACACTCGTCGGAAAATGGCTGTGGAGCGGCAAAGCAAAATCAATTTTCTATAGTCATCTATCATTTGTGAGCAAGGATTTGTGTAATTCGACACGAATACCGAGAGACAGGTCCTGGTCCTCTTCCGAGATGTCACCCCATCCCACAAAACGAAGAGCGTGAGCTAGTATTTGGTCAGAAAACGGATCACAGTCCCGGATCACTTGCCATATTTGCTGGATTTGCCCCCATTTGATTTCTGGTCGTGCTCGAAATTGAAGTTGGCAATGGGATGACACCTCTACGATGCAATTAGGGACATTTAATAACATTATACTGTAGTACTAAATGCAATTCCCAAAAAGGTCAATATTGATTGTTTAAAATAACTATTGAAATGATTTCATCTGTACGTTGATTCAGGAACAAACTATTTCGAATAAATACAGTAACGTTTTCAACTTAATGTATGTCTTTTATTCATCATAGCCACGGTCCTAATGGAGCTGGGATGCACTGTGTATGTTCATCCATAGGTTGTGAGTGATTTTCGAGTATCAAAATGTGTACCATATATACCTCCGCCCGCTCATGAGAAAAAAGGGGTCTTAACAGTCGGACAGACAAACGGACAACAAAGCAATACTGTAAGGGTTCCGTTTGTCAGACGGTATAAACGGAACCCTAAAATTAATTAATGACCTACATTTGTCAGTTGTAACGCAGTGTGGGAGCAAGCAACTCACTATCAACTGCAAGACAAAACGAGAGCGCCATAAGAAGAGACAGACGGTACCAAAACGGTGGTGCATACGATAACTGCGAGTGTAGCGCCACCAAAGGGAAAAAACCTGACTCAATTTCTCGGGAAGCGAGACGCGCGGACAGTTTGCCCCGCGGAGCCCCCCGGTGACGCACAGGTCGGCGGGACTGCATAACCCATGAGTGACGCGGCGCTGGCCAGGCGCCGTGGAAACCTCCTGGTATGCATAATTCGCGGCCGCCGCTATGGCCGGCGCAACACGCCCGCCACTGGCCCCTACGCCACGGGAGAGCGCCAGCCTCACTTATGCACGCGCTTACACCGCATCACTCATCCGCCACCGCCTGCAGACATTTTTCCTTGCATCGACTCTGCTGATACACACTGGCATTATGCAGTTCGAATGAGACACGTTACTGAAATTGATACGTCATAGAGATCGATGGAAGCTCTTCAATACATAGCTCTAGCAGGCGTATAAGAAAGCCAAACAGCGTCAAAATTATTTTCTTTATAAATTAGACGAAGGGACACGTAATCACGATGAATATGAATAGAATGTCAGACAGAGTGTGGGAAACAACGGGGTAAACAAGAACAGTTATAGGAATCACTTGAGCTGCTGAACGCAGGAAGGATTGTTCTAGACTAGGAAACAAGCCAGACTGGAAGGGACACTGGAAAGGAAGCAAACAAAAAAATGGTTCAAATGGCTCTGAGCACTATGGGACTTAACGTCTGAGGTCATCAGTCCCCTAGAATTTAGAACTACGTAAAACTAACTAACCTAAGGACATCACACACATCCATGCCCGATGCAGGATTCGAATCTGCGACCGTAGTTGTCGCGCGGTTCCAGACTGTAGCGCCTAGAACCGCTCGGCCACCTCGGCCGGCTGAAGTAAACACCGACGAATATGCCAGAGGTCAACCACAGAGAAAGGACACAGGAAAATAATAGAATGTCAATATTGGAGCAGACAAGTGAAGAGGGTATTGAAAATTCCGAGAAAGGGTGGAAGAACAAATGAGAAAGTATGAAGAGGTTCTAGAAGGGGGATAAGATAATGCATGAAGGAGCTACCCGCGCCCTACAGAGGACGTAGCGATAGAAGAAAAAGAAGACGGCAAAGAACAAGGAAGATTTAGTTTCAATACCCTGTCGAAGATGAGGTCGTCCGAGACGAAGGCCCAGTTAGGCTTGAGGACGGATCTGGTAGCATATCGGCAGAACCCTTTCAAATACGTCTGCGAGTTAGGGAAATTATATAAAATATAAATAATGATGCTTTAACAGGGATTCCAGTCCCTGCCTTCGGGAATTCGAATCTGTGCTCGTATTCCTGAAGACAGGGATGGAAGTCCTCTTATCTCAGCGCAAACACCAAATGCTGATTTAAAAAAATTCGTTTGCTTCACAACTACTGAATGACTACAAAATCTCTTGAGCAAAGACGAAAAGAAATAATATAAAGATTACATTAACAATGTATTTCTCGATGAGTTCGTCAAAATGAGTTCTCAAGGAAAACATTTCCAAAAGACCGTTTTTCACAGCCAACTTTGGACGGTACTTATAAATCCACATTTGCAGCCAATTCATTATCAGTGTCAGTTTCACGACCTTCACGAAATACTTCTTCAAGCACAGGGTAACAGTCTACCCCACTTGCTGGATCTGTACTAGACATTTCACCCACTAGTCCACTTAACACTGTCTTACAGAGACTGCCATCAATTACTGTGTTACTGCTTGAAACTGCAGAAGTAGTTGCTACGTTATCTGAGTCAGCGTCTTCTCGATACCCTGAATCTTCTGGATGCTCTTCTGTAACGTCTTCCCTTCATTTCATTACACGATCAACTAGAACTGCATCTGCCATGGAACTGTGTCACCTCCATGTAGTCATTCTCATAGATCTAAAGGAAATACGAATGTCGGTATCATATCTCTAACTATAGAAACCAACCAAAAGTGAATAAATAATATCCCTATTACATTCATGTGTGCGTAAACTATTTTCGTCATTTTTTCATATTTTTGGTAGTCGACCTACATCTGCCATATTAGGGGAAATAATTTGCATTATCTCACTGGCTGACGTATTCGAGATAAGATGTACAATAGTATTATCGGCAATGTTCATTCTTCATCAGATGATGCATTTCGTGGTTCGTAATGAGTAAAACTGGATGTAAGCAGGAACTGAATTCTCGACAAACTATTTCCATGGACGGTGAAAAAGAAAACTAACTTCAAATAAGCTTACAAATGATTCGTGGGTTGGTTTTATACTTGATAATGTAGGGAAAGTTACTGTGAATTAAATTTATTGTCGTTTGTATCAGAAGAGTAAATCCACAGGTGATGTGATCCGGCAGCATTCCCGCAAGTTATCTGAACAGTATACACGCCGGAAGAAATGCAGGTCTCACAGTGGTAAATATGTTTACCGCTGTGGTACGTAATTATGGTTCAGATCGAGTAAAATCAACATCAAGAAGGCTGGGTATGTGGAGAGATACGTCAGTGATCATTACGTTCTTTCAGTTATCAATAAATGAAAACATTGTAACAAACGTGTAACACTGTTTTTACGATTTGCTGTGACATGACATATAAACATTCAAAGAGTTTTGTGCCGACAGCAGCTTCGTTCAGCGGCTCTGAAATACACGTAACAAGGTAACACAACATATTAATACATATTAGACTTACCGCGAAAAGTAAACATATCTTTTGGCTACGATAGAAGGAACCTTTTCACTGGTGCTGCCAGTTCCGGAGAAAATTGCACTAGTTGGAAACATTAACTTGTTTCCGGACGTTACCTACATTCGCCTGAGTATCAAAACTGCTTTCCTGAAAGTACGAAACACAAGTAATAGCACTGCGGGAAGGAGTTTACACTACCCGCCCGTCCCTTCTTCCACCTGCCACAGGCCAAATTTGGGGACAATTTACACTTCTTTCGGTTCCCGAAAGACACAGAGCGAAAGATTTTCTTGTCAAACTGTCCATTGATCTTAATAATACGTTTTGGGAATATTTCACTCAACCGTTATTATTTAAAATGGTCATATGTACACTATAACGAAAAAAGCGACGCACAAAGAAGGAATTATTCAAATGGGATGGAAATCCGTAGATGTGTCGTATATGTACAGTCAAACAAATGATTAGAGTTTCAGGCTCAAATGGCTCTGAGCACTATGCGACTTAACTTCTGAGGTCATCAGTTGCCTAGAACTCAGAACTAATTAAACCTAACTAACCTAAGGACATCACACACATCCATGCCCGAGGCAGGATTCGAACCTGCGACCGTAGCGGTCACGCGGTTCCAGACTGACGCGCCGGCAGAGTTTCATGAAAACTGGATAATTTATTGAGCAGAAATAGCTTCACAAATTCAGCAAGTCAATAATAAGTTGGTCCACCTCCAGCTCTTATGCAAGCAGCCATTCGTCTTGGCATTAACAGACAAAGTTGTTGGATGTCCTCCAGAGGCGTATCGTGTCAAATTATGTTCGACTGACGAGTCAGACCGTCAAAATTCTGAGCATCTTGGAGGACCTTGCTGATAAAACTCCAGAAGTTCTTAATTGGGGAGAGATCCGGTGACTTTGCTGGCCGAGATACTGTGTGGGAAGCATGGAGACAAGCAGTAAAAACTCACCGTGTGCTGAAGCGCATTGTATTGTTGAAACGCAAATCCAGGATGGCTTGCACGAAGGGCAATAAGACGAGGTGTAAATATAGTCGTATACCGCGGATGACAGCCAAAGGGGTCCTGCTATGAAAAGAAACCTCACACCAGACCATCATTATTGGTTATCGGACTGTATGGCAGGTGACAGTCAGGTTGGTGTTCCATTGCTGTCCGGAGCATCTCCAGATACGTCTTCGTCTGAAATCTCATTGGAGGGGAGCTGTCTTCAGTGATTAATTCCGTTTCTGAGAGTCAATGATCAGCGAAGCCGAGTCTAGAGACGCCCCGGACAGGGGCAGAGTTTCAACCTGATTGTCGCCTGTGCGAGTTTCTACTGTTTGTCTTCGTTCTTTGCGAACCCTAATCTGGTCGCCGGATCTCTCCCCAACTGAGAACGTTTGGGGCATTATGGGCAGGGCACTCCGTCCAGCTCCATATTATGACGATCTAAGGCGCCAATTGGACACAAAGTGGCACGATACCACTCAGGAGGACGTCCAATAACTCTAACAATCAATGCCAAACCGAATACCTACTTTCCGGAGGTGGATAAACTCGTTATTGTCTTCCTCAATTTGTGAAGCTCTGTCTCTTGAATAAATCAGCCAGTTTTTCTGAAATTATAATCATTTGTTTCATTGTACATGTACATCACATCTACCGATTTCCATCTCATTCGGGTAATTCCTTCATGATGCGGCTTTTATTGCCTTCATGCCGATTTCAGAGGTATGTAACTCTATCCTCATACGGTAGTAGCAGTTACACTGTCGTTGAGACAGATATGCCTGACCAACAGAGACAGTAGAAATAAATGCAATGATTGATCAATTCCGATTGCATGGATGTTAATAACGTCGGAAATAAAGCCTCAAAACATGGCAACACCAGCATGCACCATTCCAGTGTCTGGGTGGGGGAGGGGGGGGGGGGTGGAAAACAAGCCGTGCTAAGCCAAGGAAAAGCTATAAAGCTATGTCGAATAAATCCAAGGTACTATATTTCGGATAACTCCTCGCATTTACGATGAATGTACTGTATTATTGTTTTGTCATAAATTCTTTGTCTGTATAGATACCATGATAGATAGCGAAACGGAACGAAATTAATTTCATGTTACGAACGACCATATTACCCCTTTGTCTTATCTCCTTTGACTATACACATGCTATGATAGATAACGTCAATAAATATCAGCGTGAAATGAATTTGTTTCCGCACACCGGCACCTTCGTCACCTCTGTTAATTCTCTATTAAGGGAGGGCCCTCGGCACTACTCGGTCCTACGGCCCAGACGCTATGCCTTATTATTGTCTCCTCAGAGGTGGCGGTGACGCTTCCAGCCCTTGCGACGGGCTGACGCCACGCTTCTAGCCCTTAAATATTCATCAAATTACGAGATCTTCATTTTAGCAGCGCCGGCGGGGCAAATTTAATTATTTATGACAAGTAAAGGACGAAAAGGGAGACGCGTATTAAAGATGTAGGCTGGCGTCACTTCCACAGGCTGGCATTGTTCAGGCCGGAGCTACCAGCAGCGCGGCGGGCGGCGATGGAGTTCACAGCAGGCACGTAAGTCCACGGCATACGTGTTCGAATCCAGCGTTGTTTCCAAAGCAGTACACATGCGCAGTGTTTAATCTCTCACTGTAGAGCAAGGATCACGTGTAATATTTATGGCCTTTCCTATTTCAATGATTCCGTTACACCGTCTAAATTTACATCTCAAGTGTGTTAGAGGGTATAAACGAATTAAAAAAGAGCGAAATTCCTGCAACAACAATGGAAAAAAATTGGGGTGAGGTCTAAATACAGGGTGAACATAAAATTGTTAAAATAATATGAGAAATTCAGAAATTTTAATTTGTTTCTCATTATTACCATAGTACCTATGATACAAATGTTATTATTGCTCCCCGAATTAATACAGTTATGCAATATAGTTAAGGAGTACCTATTGTACAAACAGCCAAGGACTGTCTTTGTGATACTAATGTCAATCTATCCCCCCACCGAAATGCTGGCTAGTAATTCGTCCTTTTATGATGCTCCTTCTACCGGTGTTGTTGAATTGTGTTTTGTAATACATGATTAAAAATACTGACTTAAGACGTTACGAAATTGAGCGACTGCCATGGAACTGTTCACCAAAAGAATCGGATCCATGCCTGTTGTAAGAGACGAATATAAAGGATACAAACCACAGCGCAATTTTATTTGTATGTTCAAATGGTTCAAATGGATCTGAGCACTATGGGACTTAAAAGCTGAGGTCATCAGTCCCCTAGAACTTAGAACTACTTAAACCTAACTAACCTAAGGACATCACACACATCCATGCCCGAGGCAGGATTCGAACCTGCGACCGTATCGGTCGCGCGGTTCCAGACTGTAGCGCGTAGAACCGCTCGGCCACTCGGGCCGGTGAAAAGTAATGACTCTGAATTTTTTGTTCTGTTCTTAACATCATTTGAGGTATTACATGTCATGCATATTGATCAGTCGCTTTTTCCTGCTTCGCTAACGCAAGTTGCAAATCTCTACCACTAGAGGGCTTCGAATTGTGCCGTGTAACACGGCGGTGTGTAAAGTAACTATATCGGTGAGTAAGAAGCAGCATGTTGTAATCAGGTTTTTAACAACAGAAAACATTCTTCCACATGGAACACCCTCTCTTTCAGCACGACACACCACACACGAGCGCTGCGGCATAAGCAACGACCCAACGCGCTTAGGTTCCCTGTCATCGATCATCCTCCACACCGTCCTGACTTCGTCCCAGACGATTTTCGCTTGCATCAGAAACTTAAATAACACCTACGAGGACTTCACTTGATAGTGATGAAGCGGTACGGACAGAGTTGAGGTTGTGTCTCCGTCAAGAAAGTGGAACTTTCTACAGTGTGGGTATGAGAAAATTGTTCTCCCGCTGGGAGAATTTTGTTCGTCGCCAGGGTGACTATGTTGAAAAATAAATATTTAAACATGAAGAATAAAGGGGTACAATGTTAATGGAGCTTGATTCACTTAAAAAACCGTAAGTATTTTTATGTAAAAACGTTGGGAGGTTTTACTTTTCTGCACACACTCATAATAAATAAAGCAGAATTTGTAGTCTGATCTTTTCACTGCGAATGTACACGATACATGTTTCGTACTGTACGGGTGGAGAGTTATCCCTTCAAACACAATGCCTGTATTTATAAAAATTTGTGAAGATGTTCAGTCACAAACGATTAATCTTTCACTCCATATGGAACTTAGGTCATCAGTAACAGTATGATATACAACCCCAAGTGCACAAATACATTATCGTACTGGTAGCGGGAAACTGCTTCCGAATGCCATCATGAAGAATTTCTCGCCATTCCTGAGACATTCTGACTTTGTTTACAGCAAGTGGAAGAGAGAGAGATAGAGAGAGGGATATAGATAGTGTAGGGGATTTAGGGTGTGTATAATAAATCCCTTCCCTCGAAAATTTTCCTCTTTCACACCTCCTCTGTGTTACCGCAGATGACATGTCACTGTCTCATTTGTGCTAAGATTCCAGTACACTTGAGGTGCCTAGCTGCATCCACCGCCCTGACTGAAATGCATATGTTTTGAATAACGTTCATCTACGTGCAGCTTCTATACCTGTTGTCCTCTGCGCAAAAAAACAGCACGCAGGTCGTGAATCCATTATCTTGAGGCTGTAATAAATTCTTAGCGAGGAACTGTTATCCTAAAAATAATCGAATTTTAAGTAAGTTTTTTATACGAGATGCCACCCGCTTTTTATTAGCAGAAGACGAGAAATTGCACAATTGTATTCCACTTTATGAACCACAAATAATTTCCATTCTTCACACTTTAATGGAAAATAAACAAATTTATTCATTGCGTAGTTGCTATCAAACTGTTACATGTCAAAATAATCAGAGATTGATAATTAAGTTCGTAACGAATACCGACGATGGGCGACAACATGTGTGTCCTCCGAGACAGCCGAACCAGCTCTGATCTTACAGCAGAACCACTTCTCTCGCCATCCAAGTTAGGCGCGATACGGATATATCTGAAGTGCATCGTCTGCCTTTCCGTTTGGCTACTGTTTATTATTCTGCTGTTAATCAATGATAGCTTGCTACTGAGAGATGGTTTTATATGAAATGCAAGTAAATTCACTAGTTTTTCTAATACTAATAACAGGAGTTTATCATTTTGGCGCTCTCTTTCGGAACACAGCAGCCAATCGTGGAGAAGGACCACAATTTAGGCGGTCTTTGTCACGACACAACCATCGAATAAAGCACCTGTCACCGGTACCTAACACCACATTACATCATCTTGCCACTGCTGCCTTCTCAACTGATCTAAGAAGAGTATTACACACACCCTCCTTCTGAGATTTCCAGATATTGGGATGTTCTTGTAGACAATCAGATTTGGAAATAAGTTAATTTTTACAAAATTTTTTATAAATTTTTCAGTCAACGTCTCTCAAGGGCCATACCATTTCTCAAAACTTGAATCTGATTTATACTTTTCTGCCTCAAATTATAAATTATTTTACGTAGTCACACACGTAATAATTTTGTGAGTATGAAAAAATAATTGTTACCGTCAATAATTTTTTGTATAACCGTAAATCCTAAAATCATTAATGTTTAGTTACAAATTCTATACTTATTACATTATTCTTTTAATGGTAAAGTTTATCAAAGCATCAGTACTCCGCATCTTTATGTTGTTGGTGTCTTTCGTTAACTTACAACCTATCATTTCTGCTAGAATACTCTAGCAGTGCACTGTCTCCTAACAAAGTTTCAATCACAAAATTTTATGCTACTGTTAAGCTGTTATCAAGGCATTGCCTCCATTAAATTCAACAAAATATTTCTCTAAGGAGTTAATTTGCTACACCACCACTATCGGCGCATTGCCGTCCTTTACTCTGACCGACTATTGTGTTTGTCATAAGAAGCTACACTGCTATACAATCACTGTCGGCGTATTGCCGTTCTTTCAGTTCGGTGAACTATTTGCACCATAAGATGCATTCCTCTTCACACTTTTTCTCACTATTATGTAGGAGCAATGGCGTTCTGCACTTGTTTATATTTGAAAGCGACACGAACAGGTCCACTTCACTTGGTTACAAATAAGATAATCACAGCATCTATATATTTCACAAACACGTGGAGATGGAAGACTATTACACTCTTATCAGAACATACGCAAGCAGCCCACAACAGCAATCCATATCGATTATTCTGTTGTCCACGATTGTTGTCTTGCATGGTGAAAGTCCAGACTTTCCTAACTGTTGTTGAGTTCAGCAACTGTCAGTTCTGTCTTTCATCTTCATCCACAGCATACCTAGTATAGTTCCATGTAACAATACCAAAGGCATTAAATTAGTTTCGTCATAAGTTTAAACGAATTTTAAAAAAAACATTTTTTATACACTATTACAATAGAAGTACATACTAAGTAACGTTATGCTTTGGTTTGGGCATTTTATAAATAATGCCACTGTTTACATCCTACCACCAGAGTGGTTTATCAGTGTTTTTGTTTCGATCACTGCTGTATCCACTATTTACATATGGCTGGGGATTGCACTTAGCATTCTTAATGTCTCGGTGCTTGGTAATACCATCTGTTACTAGCGCCCGGCCACAGTAATGACTCACGCCGTTCCCGGGCGTCACCTACCATGCTCTTTACATGTTACATACGGAGGCTTACAACTGCGATTCACAGAGACATTGAGAGAACCTTTTAAAATCTTGCTTTGAGCATAATGCACAAACACTTATTTACCAAATCGTTGCTTCATTCCACATTATGAGGTATTATTTCACCTATATTTGAGTGTCATTGTTTCTACAAACGCTACTAGTGTAACTGTATTCATGTAATGACCGTGTATTTTCTTCTGACTTTCGTATAAGTCACTTTATAATATGTGGCGCCTAATTAACTTCTTCTTAGCTAAACATTTATTCTACACTCCTTTCAAATTTAAAACCAGTGTGTGTCATTACTCTCTATACATCATATTATGTGGCCTTCTATTTAAAACTTATTTACTACGTTTATGTCTTCCATGAAATTTCTATGTCAGTGTCGTGTCTTATGTCGACAATATGTTTACTCCATTGTACTTCCTAAAATAGTTGGCGGAAACCACTTCGCCAATAAATATTGCTTGATGACCGATTTATACGACGCCTTATGCTACTTAATTACCGACTTACATGGCGCCTTATGTCTTTCCGCCCCCACACTTCACAAACGATAGGCCGCTTCTCCTTTCTCTCTCAGTGTAAATAATTGATCGATTTTCCTGTCGCCTAATCTGTAACTCTACAGCAACCTTCTTTCTGTCTTCGTAAATAATTGACCGACTTTTCTGTCGCCTAATAACCATGTTAGCCATAAACCTCTTTGGCAGGACTATTCCTGGCCTATCGGTGTATCATGCCTGGCTTAGCATCATTCTCTTCTTCTGCAGCCTTCAGCTTATTTATATGCGCTGTTTTGTCTGTGTTATATTCACTAGCCTTCGTCTTGCTTTTCTATTTTTGTTGTATAAACCTCTTCGGCAGGACTATTCCTGGCCTATCGGTGTATCATGCCTGGCTTAGCATCATTCTCTTCTTCTGCAGACTTCAGCTTATTTTCATGCGCTATTTTGTCTGTGTTATATTCACTAGCCTTCGCCTTGCTTTCCTATTTTTGTTGTATATACTTAAAAATCGTTTCACTACATACTTTATAGAATGATTTTTGTTCTGTGCATTAATATGATACTGGTGTCTTGTTGGAGTTGTATACTACGCTCTCTTTCTCGCGTACCTGTAATCCTAGACTTGGTATATTCTGACCTGCCCAGATATATTCTGTCGAAATTCTGTTTTCCACCCATACAATGCAGATGTTTATTCTGCTGGGATACTTTGTTTTTGTCATACCTCGTTTCCTAGTCGTCGCATTCAGTGTACAGAAATTTTCTCATCTTAACCTTGATAGTGAAGAATGTTAAAGAAAACAGATAATAGTTCTGAATGAAAGAGGGGGAAGAATTAACAGCAGGAAAGGAAAATGAAGTAAGCTGTCAGTTAACTCAGGCACCTGATAATCGTCAGTTACCTAGCAATACAAAGAACATCTTTCCCCCGTGAGGTTAGTAGCCATAATATTTTTTCATGTGATTGATTGACATTTCATCTAATATTTCTTTTGCCCTCTGATAGAAGCTGCCTGATGGGTCTACGTTTATTAATATTTTGACGCCACTTCGGTGTGGACCTTCTAGTACCTTACTCCCTTTTCATGTGATTGATTGACATTTCATCTAATATTTCTTTTGCCCTCTGATAGAAGCTGCCTGATGGGTCTACGTTTATTGATATTTTGACGCCACTTCGGTGTGGACCTTCTAGTACCTTACTCCCATACATTGTGATGTAATGACTTTTTTCCTGTCAGACCATTTGTCCACAAATACTTCATCTATCCCCCTGTTTTGTGTCCTACAAGACCAGTATTGATTCAAAATGAGCCGCGCGGTGTGAGGCGACATGTCACGGATTGCGCGGCCCTTCCAGCCGGAGGTTCGACTCCTCCCTCGGGCATGAGTGTGTGCGTTGTTCTTAGCATAAGTCCGTTTAAGTAGTGTGTAAGTCTAGGGAATTCACACACATTTTAACATTTTTGATTAAAAATGCTTCAACATATTCCTTGCATGTTTCAGATGTGTAAGTGACCCTTGTTCCCCATGATACTCTTCTCCTTCTAACTTAATGGACACGAATTTTATTTTTTGTTGTTCTGCCATGTTTTCAGGAATGATGTCCTCGGAGTGTCTAATGAAGGCTACTGGGCGTGTAGTTCCCTTACTAGAGAACTAATGGAATTTGTTCTCATGACTTTGATTTGCTACGTCATTTACATGACTAATACCTTTCTTCCTTTCATAGGCACACCAAATTTCGACTTCTTGTTTAACTTCATTTTCAGTTTTGTCTTGAAGCTATGAAACTACATTTTGCTCTATTTCTCTAAATTTACCCTGAACCGCAGTTGTGTTGCCTATACAAAAGGATTCTACATGTGAAATTTTACGACTAAGTATTTCATGATCCTTTTTGATGTCATGTAAATTAATCCGCTGTATTCTATGTTTATCATTACATGCTTTGGACAGCTTTGCTTTCCACTTGTCTTACATTACTAATGTCGTTAATTTTGTTTGTATTACCTACTTTTGATCTTGCAAATACTTATGTACTTTTTGATTTCATAGTCAACCTTTTGATTTATTTCTAATTTACAAACTTCTAATTCCTTACTCCATTCTTTTGTTCCGTAGTCTACTTGCTTGCAACACCCCTCAGTTTTAGCTTTAACATTTGTAACTGCTTCTAAAACATTGAACATAGCGTCAAGTTGAGCTGATCCTGCGTTAACTTGTTCTAACCACTTACCTACTTTCACTATTTTGTTAGACGCAGCATCTATTTTCGTTCTTGTTTTTCTTAATTCATCCATATTTTCTTTTTGCTCTAGCAAAAGTAACCCTTATATCCTGACGACCATGCTGAGCTGGCAACGAGTCTACTGCAACTGTACCACGACTTAATGTACATAACTCCGCTTTCGATTAATTATCAATGTCGACGTAAGAGTCATTCTCCGTGTATCGTCATCCCAATCGTCATTTAATTTTGACTAGGTACTACACAGCCTGGGTTCCAATTATCATTGTTTGCCACGAAATTTACATTATCACTGTCTTCAGAATTGGTTAACTCTACACCCCAGCGGAATCATTTGTGTTTTCTTCAGAATTTTCAATGAGATATTGGTTATTTCGGATTTGCAACCATAGTCTGAATCTACGTTTTTACTTGGATTATTTGTGACTAAATATGACATATCATTAAAGCCATATCGGACTTAACTATGGCCGGCCGCGGTGGCAGAACGGTTCTAGGCGCTTCAGTGTGGAACCTCAATGCTGCTACGGTCGCAGGTTCGAATCCTGCCTCGGGCATGGATGTGTGTGATGTCCTTAGGTTAGTTAAAGTACTTCTTAGTTCTAGGTGACTGATGACCTTAGATGTTAAGTATCATAGTGCTCAGAGTCATTTTAACCAATTTTTACTTATTTTTCCTCGGAGATTTTGCTAGTACTAATGTTGTAATTACGAATCTTAGACTGCTATTTGCAAATGCAACACCTATAATTTACAGCCGTTGATTCTCACAGCTGTGGGCCACGCCTCTGGCTTCACCTCAGTTGTCGTGGCTTGCTGCAGCTGACACTTAAAGCGCGCCGTTCAGGGTTAACCGCGAAGGCCGGTGGCTGCTTTCGCCACAACTGTTGTCCGTGGTTGTCTCACGTACGTAGCTCTGCGAGCTACGCAGTCTCGTAGTATGAAGAAACTTTAAGTGAAGATTTGTAATGTAATCCCATACTATGTTGACTTTTATTCGTAGCACTTCAGCACTTTCTATTTCTGGTTTACACCGATACTACTTTCATGTATATAAAAATTAGATTTTGTGGCATCAATTATTGAACTTCAACTAAAGTTTTAAAATAGTGCAAACACAGTGCAAAGCCTATTTTATCACATTTCCAATTCCGTTCTCTGGTCATTTACTGTTCACACATGTCACAGTCCTTACACAGTTCACTGGTCGGTTACAGTTCACTGTTGTAGCTAATAAAATCTAGACTCATAACTCCAAAGAACTTTCCCACTAGAGATACCATGTACGGCACGTAGAGAGAGAGAGAGAGAGCGATTTCCCTCTTGATACCTGTTCTGTGTTACCGTAGATGACGTCTTGCTGATCTCATTTGAACTAAGCTCAGTACACGTGAGGTGCCTAGTTGCATCTACCGCCCTGACAGAAATTCTTGGCGAGGTACTGGTATTCTAAAAATAATCAAATTTTGAATAAGTTTGTTTATACCAGATGCCATCCGCTTTTTATTAGCAGAAGACGAGAGATTGCACAATTATATCCAACTTTATGAATCACAAATAATTTCCATTCTTCACACTTTAATAGAAAATAAACAAATTAATGAACTGCATAGTTGCTATCAAACTGTCTCTCAGTGTGGTCAATTATTCTCAGACAGTGTCAAGGTGCGTCGAGCTACACGTTCAGCGCCAGGCTCAAACATCGGGACGAAGGCCGTTGGCAGTACACGATGATGCAGGTAGACACCTACTCTGGCTGTCCTGCTGACACAGCGGGGTACGCAGCGTATGCACGCCGCTGCTCAGGAGCACCAGCTGAGGGCGACTCGCTGAGCTCTGCGGCTCAGTAGGTCACCTCTAGGTCAACGGCCGCCCTCGCTCCCCCCCCCCCCCTCCACCCTCTTTCCAGTAGCAATCACACCTCTTCATGTAACCTGAATGAAAAGCCTAATTCAATCAGGGACGTCTTACTAACACCCTGCCTCACACTTCGAAACAACACCATCATCCTCAACCCACTTCCAGGAAAGGAGGCGCTGCTTCATCCTGACCTTCCGCACAGCCTTTTCCTCCGTTATCGTTGCGGTAACCAAGTGACCCCCCCCCCCCCCTCCAATTTACTGTGTGTGTGAATTCCTAAGGGACCAAACTGCTGATGTCATCGGTCCCTACACCTGCACACTACTTTAACTAACTTGTGCTAAGAACAACACACACACCCATGCCCCAGGGAGGACTCGAACCTCCGGCGGGAGGGGACCAACCTAGTTTCAGAAGGATCTGTCTCCTCTACAATTTCTTCACAGAAGAACCTCACCGGTCGCAGTTTCTGGAAGAAGATGAGTCGATTACTACAGGGTCGCAGTGACGTCAACATGCACTGTACAGAGCGAGGTGGCGCAGTGGTTAGCACACTGGACTCGCATTCGGGAGGTCGACGGTTCAATCCCTCGTCTGGCCATCCTGGTTTAGGTTTTCCGTGATTTCCCTAAATAGCTCCAGGCAACAGCCGGGGTAGTTCCTTTGAAACGGCACGGCCGACTTCCTTCCCCGACCTTCCCTAATCTGATGAGACCGATGACCTCGCTGTTTGGTCTCTTCCCCCTAACAACCCAACCCAACATGCACTGTGGTGCGTACACTGCCTTTTTGCATTTCTTTGATTGAAAGAGTCATAACGAACCAATAAGTTTTTCCCTGTTGCTTAAGCGTATTTGTATGTACAGTGTGAGGAAATCGTGCATTATGTTGTGCCGTTTTGAACAGGCGATGCATTTTGATTGAGCAAGTGACCGTGTGGTATGGCTCATTGTCTCTACATACAGTATGTGGAGTTAAATCACGAGCAGCCATTCAGGTCTTTGCTTGTGTTACAATGTTTTGCTAATAAATGTTTAACAATCCTCGTCATTCTTTGCCGCGCGGGGTAGCCGTGCGGTCTATGACGCCTTGTCACTGTTCACGCGACTCCCCAGTTGGAGGTTTCAGTCCTTCCTCGGGCACGGGTGTGTGCGTTGTCCTTAGCGTAAGTAAGTTTAAGTTAGATTAAATAGTGTGTAAGCTTAGGGACCGATGACCTCATCAGTTTGGTCCCATAAGACCTTACCACAAATTTCCAATTTCATCATTCTTTTATTTTGGTCTTTTGCTTTGTGTAATTGAGGCGTTCGGTCGTAAAACATGGTAACCAACAAAATGAAAACTTACGGGAAATCGGCTGTTAAGTTTCGAGGAAAATATCAAATAGTTTGCTCTTACAAAACTCACATATTTATGTTGCGCAGATATTCTATGTGAACTGAAAAGTAAAATTCGTCTTAGCTGCTCCTCATAACATTTTGTTTGCGAATATAAGAACTAAAATCAGAGGAAAGATGCCCGTAGATACCATGTTTTTCACTCACGTATGAGACATTGCTACCTTGTTATCTGCCAGATACCATGTTTCACAACAACTGACGTTAAATGTTGCTTCTGGTACGTGGCAGTTACCACATAGATGGAACCTTACCAGGATGTTTACAGTGCAGTGGTGTAACATGATAATCACATTGAAAATAAAATAAAGTAGCCAAAAGTTGCATTACCAATTGTTTTATTAGTAGTTTTTAGGTACAATAATTTTACATTTAATGCTCAGGAACTACGCTCGTGTAATATCCGTGATATGCCTTTGGAATATACTTGAACAGGCTGAGGACATCGCGCAATTTTTCCTTACTGACTGGTATTGGTGTATTATACAGCAGTGGAAGAGGTGCGTTAAATTTCCCCAGAAAATCTTCTGTAAGAAGACGACCTTTCAGCTTCAATGGTTTCTTCACCAGATCCGAAATATGATTTATAAACAGTCAGAAAATCTGGTTCTTCGCGGACCATCAAAAGTTTGAGAGACGCAGCAATTACATTCGTGGGTGCTCTGAACAGTGCCTTCAGTGAAGAAATTTGAAAGAAATCTCCCTGCTGCATTCTGTACACATTAAAGGGAGGTGAACATTGGGCGTTTTTCAAGACCTGTCCCTATTACTCCGGGCAGTACACATACTGAATGTGATCCCTCACATACTGCTCAACTCGGCTGAAATCTCTATCTGACGGCAACGTAGTATGTCCAACTACTGGAAAAACATGTTTGAAGTTTGGAAGGTAGGAGACGAGGTACTGGCGGAATTAAAGCTGTGAGGAGGGGGCGTGAGTCGAGCTTGGGTAGCTCAGTCGGTAGAGCACTTGTCCGCGAAACTCAAAGTCCCGAGTTCGAGTCTCGGTCCGGCACACAGTTTTAATCTGCCAGGAAGTTTCATGTTCGACACGTTTTACACGGCTACTTGCCAATAATTTAAGCCAGAGATCGGCTATTTTCCAGTTTTTATTTTGACCACAGCAGTTATCTGATATTACTATCAGTTTCTTGCACTGTATGTCAATCACAGTGAAGTGTTTCAATATGTTGTTGTTGTGGTCTTCAGTCCTGAGACTGGTTTGATGCAGCTCTCCATGCTACCCTATCCTGTGCGAGCTTCTTCATCTCCCAGTACCTATTGCAATCTACATCCTTCTAAATCTGTTTAGTGTATTCATCTCTTGGTCTCCCTGTACGGTTTTTACCCTCCACACGGCCCTCCAATGCTAAATTTGTGATCCCTCGATGCCTCAGAACATGTCCTACCAACCGGTCCCTTCGTCTTGTCGAGTTGTGCCACAAACTCCTCTTCTGTCCAATTCTATTCAATACCTCCTCATTAGTTATGTGATCTACCCATCTAATCTTCAGCATTCTTCTGTAGCACCACATTTCGAAAGCTTCTATTCTCTTCTTGTCCAAACTATTTATCGTCCATGTTTCACTTCCATACATGGCTACACTCCATATAAATACTTTCAGAAACGACTTCCTGACACTTAAATCTATACTCGACGTTAACAAATTTCTCTTCTTCAGAAACTCTTTCCTTGCCATTGCCAGTCTACATTTTATATCCTCTCTACTTCGGCCATCATCAGTTATTTTGCTCCCCAAATAGCAAAGTACTACTTTAAGTATCTCATTTCCTAATCTAATTCCCTCAGCATCACCCGACTTAATTAGACTACATTCGATTATCCTTGTTTTGCTTTTGTTGATGTTCATCTTATATCCTCCTTTCAAGACACTGTCCATTCCATTCAACTGCTCTTCCAAGTCCTTTGCTGTCTCTGACAGAATTACAATGTCATCGGCGAACCGCAAAGTTTTTATTTCTTCTCCATGGATTTTAATACCTACTCCTAACTTTTCTTTTGTTTCCTTTACTGCTTGCTCAATATACAGATTGAATAGCATCGGGGAGAGGCTACAACCCTGTCTCACTCCCTTCCCAACCACTGCTTCCCTTTCATGTCCCTCGACTCTTATAACTGCCATCCGCTTTCTGTACAAATTGTAAATAGCCCTTCGCTCCCTGTGTTTTACCCCTGCCACCTTCAGAATTTGAAAGAGAGTATTCCAGGCAACATTGTCAGCTTTCTCTAAGTCTACAAATGCTAGAAACGTAGGATTACCTTTCCTTAATCTTTCTTCTAAGATAAGTCGTAGGGTCAGTATTGCCTCACGTGTTCCAACATTTCTACGGAATCCAAACGGATCTTCCCCGATGTCGGCTTCTACCAGTTTTTCCATTCGTCTGTAAATAATTCGCGTTAGTATTTTGCAGCTGTGACTTATTAAACTGATAGTTCGGTAATTTTCACATCTGTCAACACCTGCTTTCTTTGGGATTGGAATTATTATATTCTTCTTGAAGTCTGATGGAATTTCGCCTGTCTCATACATCTTGCTTACCAGATGGTAGAGTTCTGTCAGAACTGGTTTTCCCAAGGCTGTCAGTAGCTCCAAATGAATGTTGTCTACACCTGGGGCTTTGTTTCGACTTAGGTCTTTCAGTGCTCTGTCAAACTCTTCACGCATTATCATATCTCCCATTTCATCTTCATCTACCTCCTCTTCCATTTCCATAATATTGTCCTAAAGAACATCGCCCCTGTATAGACCCTCTATATACTTCTTCCACCTTTCTGCTTTCCCATCTTTGCTTAGAACTGTGTTTCCATCTGAGCTCTTGATATTCATGCAAGTGGTTCTCTTTTCTCCAAAGGTCTCTTTAATTTTCCTGTAGGCAGTATCTATCTTACCCCTCGTGAGATTTGCCTCTACATCCTTACATCTCTGCTTAGCCATTTTGCACTTACTGTCGATCTCATATTTGAGACGTTTGTATTCCTTTTTGCCTGCTTCACTTATTGCATTTTTGTACTTTCTCCTTTCATCAATTAAATTCAGTATCTCTTCCGTTACCCAAGGACTTCTACTAGCCCTCGTCTTTTTACCTACTTGATCCTCTGCAACCTTCACTACTTCATCCCTCAGAGCTACCCATTCTTCTTCTACTGTATTTCTTTCCCTAATTCCTATCAATTGTTCCCTTATGCTCTCCCTAAAACTCTGTACAACCTCTGGTTCTTTCAGTTTATCCAGGTCCCATCTCCTTAAATTTCCACTTTTTTGCAGTTTCTTCAGTTTTAATCTACAGTTCATAACCAATAGATTGTGGTCAGAGTCCACATCTGCCCTTGGATATGTCTTACAATTCAAAATCTGGTTCCTAAATCTCTGTCTCACCATTATATAATCTATCTGAAACATTTTAGTATCTCCAGGGTTCTTCCATGTATACAACCTTCTTTCATGATTCTTGAACCAAGTGTTAGCTATGGTTAAGTCGTGCTCTGTGCAAAATTCTATTAGACCGCTTCCTCTTTCATTTCTTAGTCCCAATCCATATTCACCTACTACGTTTCCTCCTCTCCCTTTCCCTACTACCGAATTCCAGTCACCCATGATTATTAAATATTCGTCTCCCTTCACTAGCTGAATAATTTCTTTTATTTCATCATACATTTCTTCAATTTCTTTGTCATTTGCAGAGCTAGTTGGCATATAAGCTTGTACTACTGTAGTAGGCGTGGGCTTCGTGTCTATCTTGGCCACAATAATACGTTCACTATGCTGTTTGTAGTAACTTAGCCACACTCCTATTTTTTTTTATTCATTATTAAACCTACTCCTGCATTACCCCTATTTGATTTTGTATTTGTAACTCTTTATTCACCGGACCAAAAGTCTTGTTCCTCCTGCCACCGAACTTCACTAATTCCCACTATATCTAACTTTAACCTAATATGCAACTTGCTATTTCATCACTTACTCTCGTAGCAGTAGCCTCATCCCAGGAAAAAAGTACCCTACGTTATTGGAGCAATCATGAATGCTGAGGCTGTAGCAAAACAATTTTCTTTTGTAAAATGCAGGTCCAGTGGATAATTTTGGAATGGGCAACGACTGTTGGAGATCAAATGTTAGAACAAGGGCTTCTTTGTCTTCTGGGGCAACTTGCAAAACTTTTTGGCTGTCAGCAGCATGTAGGCGGTGTCTCTCGATTTTGTGTCCAATTTCTTGGACTTTAGCGTCATTTGAATCGTTTTCGGCTTGTTGCATTTCAATTCTCATTGAGTCGCAGTCCTTACATGTGTCTGTCTTAGGAGACTTGAATCCTACATTAAATTCTTCCGTAAATATTCTTCTGAACTTGTATGAAGATACAGGACTGGTACCACTTTCTGAGCAGAACTGAGTACATTCTTCAAAGCAACGTCTAACTGTGTATTCCATAGACATAAACATCTTATAAGGATTTTTGCGCATGGTGTAGTGACTTCCGTATTTGGGACGTTTTGATATAAAAGTATGCACATTTTTTATATTGTCTTCCGAATACTTTTTCTTGTGGTGCCCATGTGCACCTCTTTTATCTGATGTTGGAGTATGAGCGCCATTGGTTTTTTTTAAACCAAAATTTCGACTCTCCCCCTGCTTTTTTGCAGTCCGTGGATGTTGAGGCAAACAGTTTTACATACTTCTACTCTTTGCCCTTGAACCAAGATATTGTAAGTAATGGTAAATTTTCTTCGAGAGGGACTTCCACTCTTTTTCGTACTTCTGGCAGTTTTTTTAACATCTATTAGACCAAATAGATAAGCTTTTTGGATGTTGTAGTTTCCCATTCTATTGCACTCTTCAAATACCGAGTGTCGTTGTCAGCATCAATCATTGAAAAATATTTTTTCTTACAAAGGCAATCTGGGCCTGCTTTTCGAGGTGCTTATGGATTTCCTTTTCTTCGATAAGACAAATAGCTTTTACCTAAATTTCTCAATTTTTTTTATTTTTTTCCTGTTGGTTTACCCCACGTTTCCTTTTTGTGCCTGTTTGTTTGATTTTTCCTGATCATCTACAGTATCCTTTTGTTCAAGAGGTACCGACGATCCTGCATAACGGACTCTACTAGGCGGATTAGATTTTGCAGAAGCAGTAGGTGACCTTACATCCGCATTGTTTTCATCATGACTGTTGGTTGTAAACCTAATGGTACAAAGTCCCGATTCACAATCCTGGTTGATATTGAGCGCGGTCGATTTCTGAAACAAAACAAGGAATACTTGTATCGAGAAACTCATTACCCTTCTTTCTAAAAAAAAAATAGTGTAAGGGATAATAATAAAAATCTCGTGTGCCTCCCGATTCTGTTGCTAGCCTATCAACTTGAAGCCACTTGGGAGGTTCCCGTATTCCCAACCTGCAAGAGAACGGATCTACAGTTCATCGCGGAAGCCGAACCGCGGCTGCATCTGGCGTAATTCGTATCTTATTGAAAAAGATCGGTCCGAAGATTAACTGAAAACGCTTCGTGATCCGACCAGGATTCAATCTCGTGGCCTTTTGCTTGGTAGGCAAGCGCTTAAGTCGCTACAATACAGGACGTAAGGTAAAAGTATTGTGTTTACGTTTCAGGTAGACATTTCTTCTGAAGAACTGAGTTTCACCATGATAATAGAAAAAATCCTGAGTGATTTAACCCAGTGAGTGTAAAACATGGTAACTCTAGTAGATTCCGTGGTCACCTTCGCACATATTTATAATTTGCGAGTCAAAATGAAACCTATTTCGGTTGTTTCTATAAAATGCACTGTGTTTATTTTTTACGAAGTTTGGTTACCACGTACTCAGTTCATATTTGATGAAAGAAACGTTCAGAATTTCCGTTTTGGAAAAGTTTCAATACGGAACAGACAGTAAAGCTTGGTAAGTGCAGTACATACCATCTTTTACTTCAAACAGATTAAGGAATAAAGGCCTCTGTTATTACTTTTTTAAGGAGTAATTTGCATCCGATTTGTCTGCACTTATAAACAGGATAATACTCTGGGCTTTCATCTTCGTCATTGTAGGAAGAACGGTAGTCAGAATTATTGTTAGCGCTCGAAACTTTCGATTCAATTTCCTCATTACTACGGAACAGACTGTGTCGGGCCGCCATGTTTGTTACTTACAATGTTTTACCTGCAGTCAGCTGTCACTCACCATAACATAATATCAAAATAATTTCTTACAACGTACACATCTCCCACAGATTCCTTCACCAACCTGTGAAATCAGCTGTAAGGAGTCCGACGTTGCCAAAAAAGCCTCAGTTATTAGTGGGGCAGCCATGCCGTTTTTAGTACCACAGGGGACTACCACTGAGGAAACGTTGGGACTGATATCAGTTGAAGTAGATCGGTTGCAGGCAAACACCGTGAATATGTCAAAACAAAGAACGGCTATGGAAAGAGACCAAGAAGTCATAGCAAAGAAAGCAAAAGTTGAGAACGGAAGGCTAAACTGGCGTAGAGCAATTCCAGAGGAAACGGAGAAAATTCAACTGGAATCTGATTCTTGGAATGTTGAAAACATGGAGAATCTTTCTAGCAGTAAAGATTGCTATGTTTTAGAGGGAGCGTGAAAAATTAAGATACCTGATTGCTTGGGCAGAAGCAGAAAATAAGTAGAAAGAAGTTAATACAGTGAGTTTAATTGACGCGCTAAGCACTAGCATTTTATAACGTAATGAGAATAATGCAGAACTATCAGCTCCGATATCTGGCGATAATGTGGAGTCTGAAGTAGATGTAGTAGGTGAGTGCTATACTGAAGTAAATGAGCGTGTGAGCAGCAACATGGGTGATACTGATTTATGTGCAGTACTGTCTACCCCATCGCGTGATAATGGTTGTTGTTTAGAGTCTGTGGAGCCTGGGTCAGATGAACAGGGAAGTGCATGTGCTACTGTGTTTTGTGTCCCCCGCAATGAGACTGCAAACGGTAATTTTGTTGTTGATAAGTGTGGCGGATGCACAGGAAAAATGTTCGTTTCTTATATTGCTAACGTTATGTATAATGAATTACTACAGGCGCGTTTCCCAGTACGCAGATTCGTTGCCATGTGTGACGGAGTCAGCTCCTCAGACGGGGGGAGGGGGAGAAGAGAAGAAAGAGAAAAAAATGCTTGTAACCCTGACGATCGGGCGAACAAGACGGAATCTTTTCAGAAAAGTGTACCTGAATATCAGGAGCATCATGAAGTTGGTGATACATGTAATGCTACAGGAAACGAGGGACAGAAAATAATGTCGTATAGGTGTTTCTCAGCAGCACATCGTCGAGCTCGGGGAGACGCTGTGTCAGCTGAAGAGACTGCTGAAAGTAATACATCGTCGCAAGCGTCTATTATCTTGAAGGTAGGTGCAGGTAAACTACGTACGACTTCAGTATGGTACATTTCACACGATACAGGTAATTTAAATTGATGGGAAAGGGTGCAAGAAAGCACGGCATTGCAGAAAGTAGTTCAGCTGCACATGCCGTTCAAGACATCCTTGCACCCAGTTATCTAATTTACGAGTATTTGCGCTCAGTATGTATCTGTCAGACTACTGGAAAACCGGAGTGCGGCGAGGCGGGGTTCGGTGCGCTTCGTATTGTTATCACATTCACACAGTGCAGTCAAAAATGGTTCAAATGGCTCTGAGCACTATGGGACTTAACTACTGTGGTCATCAGTCCCCTAGAACTTAGAACTACTTAAAACTAACTAACCTAAGGACATCACACACATCCATGCCCGAGGCAGGATTCGAACCTGCGACCGTAGCGGTCACGCGGTTCCAGACTGTAGCGCCTATAACCGCACGGCCACTCCGGCCGGCGTACAGTGCAGTCCACTACCTCGATAGGCTTCAGTCTGATCGTTGGTCCCTCACTCTGTCTTAGCAGTTACTATCTCGATCCGCAACTGGCGAACCGCGGTCCAGGTCCGAAAAGCGGGAGGTCAAAAACTGACAGACCAAAAATATTTTTAAAGGACAAAAGTTCTCAAATTAATTAAAAAATGTTTTTCTGTAGATAACAATTCGTTTGAGCTACACCCATATACATTTTTCTAGTGGTGTACAATTAGCTGCTGAATTGTTATAATTCTTAAAGGTTAGATGTAGGTACATTAAATACACAGTTGCTACGCAGTGGAGCGCAGGGGGGTACGGTGAAGAGCGAGGGCGGAAGAGGTCAAGGTGGCCGGCCGGAGCATCGTGCATGTCGATCAGCATAGAACCTCTGCACATACAAATGCGACACGAGAATTATATTTAATGAACAAGGAAATTTTTAAAATCGATTTCAGACTCTTGCAACCTCTGAAACCTCTCTTAAGCCGGAAAAGGCATATTCAATTAAACACCACTTTTTGTGCTCGCAATTCGAACGACAGCTTAGAGCCACTTATAAAACTAGGTGCGAGCACAGGCGGTGGCGGCGACCTTTAACAACGAAGCGCTTCCTTTGAGATGCACTTCCGTTGTTGTGCAGCAGCATACATTTTGATACCAAAATAGCTCCTTTGCGGTGCGCCGGGACGTGTTAAGTGCCGGGCGCTGGTATTTTTATGAAGAACAAATATAAATAAAGTACACAGATTTTATCGCCACTTAGTCAACGGTTGTTGCGATCTCGCACAGAGTGTTTCGTCATTATCTTGCATTGATATGCATCCTGAATACGGTAAAGCTGATAGTGGAAATAGGAAGCTTTTGACTGAGTGGATTGAACAATATAGTTTTACGCTGCCTCCTAGGCCTGCCGCTGTTCCAATTTGTCTCATCTGCAATAGAACTGTCGCTCTTGTTACAAGTGCTAGATTTAAGCGACACTACGGAACAACTCATCAGCAGTTCCGTAAAAATTTTTCTCTGTGTAGTGCAGAAAACCATCAGGCAACCTTAGCTTCTTACAAACAAAAAACGGCGTTCGTAGTTCGCTCTATGAGAGAGCAAGAGAAACATACAGAAGCATCGATGCGTGTGCGTTGGAAGCCTTTTTCAGACTCTGAGATAGTAAGAAATGTACTCTGGAAGCGAAAGTGGTACTTTTTGAAGAGAAAAAGAATGTTTTTGCCGTAATTCAAGGTACTCCATTGTAGGTAAGAACCAATACAAGGAGAACCGAAATTTTGGCTGCTGAAAATAAAAGTACAGGTTGAAGCAAAAGTTGCCTCGAGCACATAGTTCCAGGGTACAAAGAAGTACAGCAGACGAAAGAAAATACGGTGAAATTGGCGATAATTAATCTCTTGGAACTTTTGGGCCATGATCAGCAAGTTTCGAAGGCTGGTCGACACTATACTTCTGCAACTCCTGCAATCTCAAATATTCTGCTTCAGTTCTTGAAGACTACGTGGGTTGCTGCGATACACGCTGAGGGATCTCTACACTGACAGATCAAGTGACCTGGGTGGCCGCGACCAGACTGACCTCTGCTAACAACTGTCAGGAGTGAAGATTGTGTAAATGTGTTCGTAGGTTCGGCTGGTTGTATGAAGAGTTGATCCATCCTGTTGGAAGTAGCCACAGCAGACGACTCACGCGACGTTGTTTATGAAGACCAAATGTCAATTTTCGTGCGATATTTGGATACTGAAAGTAAAGAATTTATCGAAGAATTGCTAACAGAATGGCCATTGAAAGGTAAGATTCGCGAAGAAAATGACTTCATAATAAAATCAAACATTAATTATGATAAAACGATGTCTTTACACTGACGGGGCCCCACCGATGATGGCCAGAGGAAAAGGACTAGTAAAGAGAATCAAAGATAAGAATGCTGGGCTACTATCATATCGGTGCATAATTCACCAGGCAGCCCTTTGTGGAAAACTTAGTGTGACTTTGGGAGGTAATTAAATTTATGGGGTTACTTCTGCTCTTCATCACAAACAGTTTAAACAGTTTCTTTAAGAGTGTGATTCGGCGCATTCTGACTTACTGGAGCACAACAATGTTTGTTGGCTAAGAAAAGCTCAAATGATTGAACGTTTTTGGCAAATAAAAGGATAAGTAACATCCTTCTTAGAAAACTTGGATACACAAGAAGCAAGAAATCATTTGGAGTTCCTACCGAACGAACGCAGTACGCTAGAGGTAGCTTTGTTCAAATGGTTCAAATGGCTCTAAGCACTATGGCACTTAACATCTGTGGTCATCAGTCCCCTAGACTTAGAACTATTTAAACCTAAGGACATCACACACATCCATGCCCAAAGCAGGATTCGAATCAGCGACCGTAGCAGCAGCGCGGTTCCGGACTGAAGCGCCTAGATCCGCTCGGCCACAAAGGTCGGTGTTGGCTTTGTTGAAGGATATACCAAAACATTTAAATGCGTCCATGCCGAGCTACAAGGAAATTGGACATTAATCTGTGATATGATATAAAGTGTGTCTTCTTTCCGTCACAAGCTGGATATCTCTGAAAAAGATATTGCAAATCAAGAATTTTTCCACTTTCCAACAATTTTTGAGTATAAAAATTATTCTGAAATAGACATTACAGTATTCTCAAATCTTGTCAGATCTTGAGAAGGAATATGCAACAAGATTCGGAAACTTTTTAGATATAGAGAAGACTCCGTGGTTCTTAAAATCGCGTTCTGAAGTTTCTCCAGAGGCAAAATGAACGAATGTGGCTGCGAAGTTGCTCTGCCTTTCAAAGCTTTTACTCCAAATCAAGATAATAAACTTGCAGGAAGATATTCCCTTACAGACGTATAAATCTGCCTCTGCTCAAGAATTTTAAAGTAAACATGTCTCAAAGAAGAAAGGAAATTGCAAAAAATTAGATATATACGTGACTACTATGTTGGATCCACATAATTTGTGAAATTTCATTTCCAAAATTGAATTTTTTGAAGAGCAAATATCGCTCAAGATTAACAGTGTGCCACCTTGAAGACACTGTTTGCATAAGGTGCTCCCCACGTGAACCTAACTTTAAGGAACTGACCCAAGACCGAAAACGCAATGCTTTCCATAGACTTTTCAAAATGAGTGCTGCTACGTATTGTATTTCGTAACATTGTGCGAGTGAAATTTAAAATAGAAATTTGTAAGGAAAATGAGATTTTTCTTTCGGACCTCGATAAAATTTTTCAAAAGTATCCGAACCCTATCTAAAACTACTTGCCGACACCTGATCTAGCCGATGCAAAGCAGTGTTGAAGAAATCACCACCTAATACCTACCAGACTGAAGCCGCAAAACGATAGTTAAAAATCTGTTCCTGAAAAATCATGATAAATATGGAACGTTCGAGTTTTACCTTCTTGCAGCAAGATGCTTAAAGTTTTACTGACTATTTATTGCCACACTAAATGGCAATCACTTCCGTATTAACGTCAGCACTAATATTCTCTCTGCAAGTTTACTGTTATAAAGATGTGCTATGCTTAGTCACACAAAATCAGCCATAAACTTCGCAAATTAGATTCGGATATTATTTACGATCTAAACAGTCACTGGACCACAACTTGACGCGAGTTAAATATTCGGTCGATTCAATGATCACACGGAAGCATATAAAATTAACAAACGTTCACCAAAAAGCTACCCCCTCAAGTCGCTTTCTGTCAGCGATAACCGAACCGAGTTTACGTCCCAAATTCTTCATTTTACATACAATTTGCGAAGAGTGATGTAACATGATTTGTTCGATACAACGGTTCTGAAGTGGTTTGCTTAGGCAGTGTAAACTGTAAACTTCCACGGCCGGATTTCACATTAAAACCCAACAACGCAGGACATTTCCAAGGGGGATGGCAACTTCTCTGAATGTCCGACTCAAACCCTGGCTCGCTATTAACTACAGCAAAACTCTGCTTCCGCCTGTTTCTGCACAGTGGCGTGACGTCACATGTTTTGAATACCCAAGCGCAGTTGGCCGTTCTCGACTGCCGTCGTCCGCTGTTGCTATCACCCCATGGTGGCAGACTAGTGCACATCTTCTTCAGCATCGATATCCAGATGTCATTCAATTTTACGTCCTTCTCATGCCTACTGAAATTCCTAGGGTGCTTTACAATCTCTGTGGTCTCTCTGAATAAACTTTCATGATATCGATACTGGCTGCCAGTACTTGAGAGTCCTTTCCTACCCTGTGCCAACCTCTTCATCTCAGAGTAGAACTTGCAACCACCGTCCTCAATTATTTGCTGGATGTATTTAAATCTCTGTCTTCCTTTTAAAGCTTTTTCGCTCCACAACTCCCTCTAGCACCTTGGAAGTCATTTCATGATGTCTTAAAACAGGCTCGTCCAAACTGTGTCCCTGGGGCGCTAGCGCCCGCGATCGCCCACGGCCAGTGCCCCGGGGGAATTCGTATGTTGCTGCAGTGGCCGAGCCGTGCCGCTTAGCTGGCCGTGCGGACCGCCCGAACGCCAGCCGATAGATATATTTGTTCGCCCGTTTTCCCTTCGGGCAGAGGATGTCTCACAAGTGCTTCAACTAGAGCTGATTGACGTACAGTGCCATATCCGCCTGAAGGACCGCTTTCTTATGTGTAAAACTTTGGATGACTTTTACAGCTGTCTTCCACGAGAGAAATATCCTCTTTTGCACAAGCACGCGGCCAAAGTTCTCTCAGTGTTTGGTTCCACGTATAATTGTGAGCGCTTTTTCTCTCTTATAAAGCTTGCTAAAACTGAGAACCGTTCATTCCTTGGGGATAAAAATTTGACCAATTCTTTGAGGTTAGCGGTCTCACGGAATATTGTACCAAGCCTAGACAAAATCGTTTCCTCGAAAAAGAGAAACGTGTAAAATGTTAATTGTCTTCTTTAACAACGTTGACTGTGAGAATTAAAGCGCTTTATAACCTTAATTCTATTTTAATAAGTTTTCAAACTTGGTCTGTTAAAATTATTACGTACAAAACAGCAAACTAAGGATCCGATTTCTTAACTCTGAAAAGGGATACACAAAATTGTAGCAGGAAGTATAACAAAAAATACTTACTTATAACTACTAACAGTAAGAATAAAACCCTATATCCCTTACGTAAAATTAATTCTAAAATAGAATATTTTGTTTACGTTAGGTCTGACCGCGGGACAGTCCAGCGCAGAGCAGTGCTGTGCGGTCTCACTCGCTCTGCAGCTCTCTCTCTCTCTCTCTCTCTCTCTCTCTCTCTCGCTCCTATGGCGACACTAGCGACACACGGTCGCGGACGGGGTGCTGAACTACGAGTACATTGTCTTGTTCCCGCGGGGCGCGGGCGCGCCCGCCGGGCACATTCTTGGATGAGCCTGCCTTAAAATATGTCCTATCACCCTGTCCCTTCTTCTTTTCAGTGTTTTCGATCTCCACACAATCTCCTCATTCCTTACCTTGTCTGTCCACCTATTTTTCGACATTCGTCTTTAGCACCATATCTCAAATGCTTTGATCCTCTTCTGTTCCAGTTTTCCCGCAGTCCATGTCTCACTGCCATACAATGCTGTGCTCCAAACATATATTCTCAGAAATTTCTTCTTAAAATTAAGGTTTATATTTGATCCTGGTAGACTTCTCTTGGCCACGAGTGTCCTTTTTGCCAGTGCAAGTCTGCATTTGATATCCTTCTTGCTCCGTCCATCATTGGTTATTTTTCTGCCTAGATAGTAAATGTCAAATGTGTGTGAAATCTTATGGGACTTAACTGCTAAGGTCATCAGTCCCTAAGCTTATACACTACTTAACCTAAATTACCCTAAGGACAAACACACACACCCATGCCCGAGGGAGGACTCGAACCTCCTCCGGGACCAGCCGCAGAATCCATGACTGCAGTGCCTAAGACCGGTCGGCTAATCCCGCGCGGCCCTAGATAGTAGAATTCCTCAACTTCATCTACTTCGTGGCTATCAATCCTGATGTTAAGTTTCTCGCTGTTCCCATTTCTGCTGCTTCTCATTACTTTCCTCTTTCTTCGATTTACTCTGAATCGGTATTCTGTACTCATTAGACTGTTCATTCCATTGATCAGATCATGTAATTCTTCTTCACTTTCACTTGAGTCCTATCAAAATGATTGTGGTGCTCTCCAGGCTGCAAAGTATGTTCCGCAACAGCTGATTCACCGTCTCTTTTTTGTAGTACCCACGTACACCTATCCACAAGTACAAGGAATCCTATAAATTCTGCTTTTTCCAGCGCTTGGCGAGCATCCTTGGCCGATTTAAGGTCATCTTGCATGTTCCGCGTGTATTTGTAGATTACCACGATATTCCGCTTTTTCAAGACTTTTCTTGTGCGGACAGGAAAACTTTTGATTTCATCGCTATGATTTCTGCGCGGTGACCTTGGATTCTCTCTTCACCTCAGTGAACGAATAACCATTCTTGAGCCGTGCATTGGCGAGATGTTTTAATTCTGCCACAAACAGCTCTGGCTCGGGATTTCCCTTCCTCTATCCGCCAGCGTGTTTATGATGCCTCGCTTTTGCTGTTGGTGGTGGTTCGAATCCCGATGTAGGTAACGATCCGTGCGCATGGGTTTTCGTTACATCGTGCGACCCAAGCTACAATCTTCTTTCTTGAAAACTGGCACATCAAGAAAATTCAATCTTCCACTTGCTTCCTCCTCCTCATACCTTATCCAATCACTATGAGAAAGTAATTTTACGTAAGCGAAACTTCAACTTATTACATAAGATTTAATCATAAACCAAATAAAGAATGAAGTAATCCCAAAATTAAATAACAGACTTATTTCTTTCTTCTTTTCTGACTACTTTATCCAAAAGCACGCTCATTCAAACATATGTCACTTAATTCGTGGTACCTCCCAAGTATTTCCACTGCCCCTCCCCCCCCACCGCCGTTTGAATTACACATAGATATTCACAAAATAAAACATTTCGAATTTCATATGTCCCTCATTTACTCTCTCAGACATTCCAACGCACTCACATAACAAAAATAACTGATTGTTGATTTCAAAAGTTTCAAATATTACGTCAAAAAATTAACAATTTTATAAAATGGAAGATAATTGATTTTAAGGGGGTAGGCTATTCATAATATTTCCTTATGGTTTTGGAGATTAATTTATTGCCGTTACCAGTTTAGTTTGAAATACCAGAATGGGTTTGGTGATTTTTAGGTAAACTTTTCTGTGTTCGAAACTGTGATAAATAACGAAATAGAATTTGAGCACTACCATTTCAGCAACAAGAAAAAGCAATCTGTAAAGTTTGAACAAACTAATGTAGTTATAAATATTGTAAGTATATATTCGTATAGATATTCGTACAAACAAATATTATAAAATATATATAAATATTACATATAAAGTATAAATATTCGTAGCGTTCTATTGGCAGGCTGAGCCACTGCCACAGGCAACAGCTGAAATAGGTCCGTCAGCTGCGTTCTAACTAAAGAAATGAAACCAACGAATCTCCAGCAGCTACTAGGCAAGAGGCGATGACACTCCATACTTTACTGCACCCATGATAACACGGAACAATGTGCTACGTAACAGGAGTACACTGGCCCTCGAGAGGACGCGCCAGCAGCGGCAGCCAGGCGTAAAGGGACGTGCACGGCAGGTAGGAGAAGAGACTTGCTGACAGCAATGTGGGGAGTTGGAGGTGTAGTTTTAACGTGGGACGTGTGAACCACACGTTTTGCCGAACACTGTTAGAAAGCAACGGCCTCGCCTGTGTAGCGTTAGTGACCCCATCACGCTGGTTGTAGTTTGTCAACTACTTCACCACGTGAGGAAGCGAACCTGCTCGGGGAACCGTTGCGCGCGTGTATTGTTCCTTTTATAGGGACCGCTCTCTGTAAGAGACAGTGGATTTGTTCTTAGGTGTCACTCACTGCATTCTGCTTACTTTCGGATCTAGTTGGTATTTGGGTCGTTCCTCCGATATTATACTGTGAACGAAGGCTCTCTTTTGTATTTGTTTTCCTTGATGTTTTTAGCTGATTTTCTTGGCATGTATTCGCAATTGTGCAAAGTTGGAATGTACTTTGAATTTTGATTCCTACTTACTAAGTTACAGGGTGGCTTGATAGCTCTGACTATGTACATAAGCTTGCGGTTACAATTAGAATATTTCTGTGAGCTAATTGTCTGGCTTATTAAGTATTCAATGCTTGTCAGCTTTATTTTGTTTACCAGTGTTTCTATTTAGTAGAACGGTGTTTAATTCGGCTTCAGTATGTGTGTTACAGGAATATTACCCATTGTTTAATACCTTTTTACTGAATGAAAGATCGAACATGAAAATGGCCCCTGTTACACTTCGTTGGTGTGGCTTTCATCATGTCATTTCTGGTGGCGTAAATTCCTCGTACATCTATGGAAAAGGTGAGGCATATGGTCAGGTGATTCTAGTAAATCGGCAGTGGAATGGCAACCAGGGCGTACACCCCCCTAGAGGGCAAAAACATATAGGTCAAGCGGGCCGGGGTGGCCGAGCGGTTCTAGGCGCTACAGTCTGGAACCGCGCGACCGCTACGGTCGTAGGTTCGAATCCTGCCTCGGGCATGGATGTGTGTGATGTCCTTAAGTTAGTTAGGTTTAAGTAGTTCTAAGTTATAGGGGACTGATGACCTCCGCTGTTAAGTCCCATAGTGCTCAGAGCCATTTGAACCATTTTTTTTTTTTTGCCCGCCTCGATGCCCCCCCTCCCTCTCTCTCTCTCTCTCTCTCTCTCTCTCTCTCTCTCTTTAAACTCCTATCTTCATACTACCGAGAGAGACCAATCATACTTGAACCAGCTAAGAGAGTGCTGAACTCGCTTGGCTCGACCTGTCGACTCACAGCACGGCTCAAGCATTAGTTGTTATTTATTAGCTGTTTGCCCAATTAGCCAACTAAATAATAATTATATTGGGATTTGTTTATTTGCTTTTTGCGGCCGTCAGGCTTAGGTAATCGGCTCCCGTTGTTGTTCGCTTGCTTGTAACCTCCTGAAATTAACTATTATTCTTACTATGGCGTTTTACTTTTCAGTCCAAATAATCCCGCCCAGGAGGCTTCCATATATACTTGTTTCCTTACTATTTACCACACCTGATTTCTTCCAAACTTTCCGTAAGTAAATCTAAGGAAAACGGCATGGAGGCGGATTTTAAAATATGTTTGCTTCGGCAGTTTGTGGCATCCTATTTGCGCAGTAGAACAAAGCCCTTTCTGGGTCAAATAATTTACTAAAAAAACAATAGTCCCAAAGCGCTTCCATGAGTCACTCTACCCCTCCACCCCTTGGAAATGGTGGGAATTATTTTGGGCGAGAAGTAGGTCAAGTGGGCTACCTCCAATAACCTAATTTCCTCCACCCCCTCCCCACATTCCTATTATGTCGCACCTCTCCTCCACTACCACATTCCCCACTTGAGAATTGGCGCGAAAAGACTCAGTATGTATTGTGGAGTCTGTTGTCTCTACTCGACACGGTGTCGAGAAGAGACACCTGAGGAAAGCTAGCTCACATGTACTAGTAACAAGAACTCCATAAGAAATGCCCCAAGGAAATCTAATACCCTTTAAGCAATGGTGGGGCCTGAGGATCGCGGTGATGTGCCGCCGAAATTAGTCGTGTGAGACAATAACGGCAATCTCCAGATACAGCTGAGGTGGTACTTTTTCTCATATAAACTCGTCTTCGTACAGCAATTCTCGTGATAAAAAACTTCGAAAAACACCGCCCACGGATTCTACCAAACCCCTGACAGCACTGGGTCTCTAAACGATGCTCTATGACGACTTCGTCCTATTCCACTGTTCAAGAGCGCTTGAGGGGTGTTAGTTCACAGTACAACCTTCTAAAACCTCATCCACTAGGAAAAGTTCCAAAATTACAGATCTTATAACTGAACTGGCAAACAATCTTGGTGCTTGAAACGCTCAGAATACGGTAAGATAACTGGCACAAAATGCATCAGGCATATCTTCTAAACCAACCACAACCACTCCAAATTGTCGTGAGAAACTATTACCTACTGACCAAATTGTCATCAGAAACACCCTCAACAACACTTTCAGACCATTATATATAGTGCTAATACGCGAAATCGACCAAAACATTGAAAAAATCACGAAAAATCACTATAATAAAAACCTACAGCCAGAAAAATGGAATCAGCTGCAAGTTTTCACCTGTGTGTCACAGAACCAAGTAAGTAAGTTCACAATGCGTCTGGCAGAGGGCGCTGTGAGGAGCAACATACCATGCTTCTCCTTCTCCTATAATCCAGGCGCTGGTTTCTCTGCCTGTGTTAACTTGTTGCTGCTGGTAAGAAAGAGGAGGTGGTTTTGCTTGTATGTGGAGAGTGGTTTGAAAGTGACATAGCGTTTCCGGTCTACAGAAACCGCTCATGGGGGAAAAAAGATAACAGAAGAAATGTACCCTTCCAGACCCTTCAGACCACAATTTCTTTCGAGCCGGCGGCAACAGCTTTGTTCCACGGCATCTGGGTTGTGGAGTTCCTGCACGTCTGAGAGTGGGCCAAAACCAACTCCATAATTCATCTTATATAACATGCTCTCATATTACGAAACTACAGCACACATATGAACCCTCCATACTGACTCGACAGTTCCCATCTCCTCAATTCTAATTAATACATATTGCACAAAAAGATGAAAAGTGCGAGTGCTCTGGCAGTGTGCATGACGCCCCTCCGGCATTGCCTGAACGGGCTGCGCACGCAGACATCGGTGGGCGGCAAAATGCGATAGGTTGCGGCGAGCGGAAGTGTCACATAGCAGTGTGTCGAGAGATCACAACTATGTGTACACGGCGCTAGACGTTTAATATTACTGGAAGTTAGCTACCAAGTGCCATGAACACGCTTCCATAATTCTTTCAAACCTGAAAGCCATACACACACACACACACACACACACACACACACACATCAGCTGTCTACTGAATTCCGCCATGAACTTTGATGTATTTGTAAACTATACCACAGACACCTGGTCATAAAGGGTGAAACAATGTCACATTCACCACGAATATCACGTACAGAGGTCGCTTCTCGTAACTGCAAAGAACACTAACCAATACTGAATGTATGTGGCATAAAACAAAGGTTATACAGCATCAGAAGACAACGATTGAGTGAAACATCTCACAGATGTTAACGAGCAGAGAGATTTACACATATCTAAAAGCCTTAGGTGCAGTACTAAACTAGGAACAAATAAAAGGAGATCGAATGTTGAGGCTAAACGAAAGTAACTTGTATATGTATCTAGCAATCATAACACATTGGCTAAGGTTATTGGTACCCACAAAAGATATATAAAATAGATTCAGTACCGATCTAAAAATTTTTTTTCGTAGACGCTCTTGTTTCAGTTGTGAAGTACTGCCTCCAGACACAAATGAACCAACGTAACAGCTACATTGCTTGAGGAATCAAACATTGTCGACATAACTGGAAATGGCATTGATGTATAACTAAATTGAAATTTCTTGACAGTAAAGTGCGTAACGAATCGATACAGGTCCTTCTATTTACGAAATAAATTTCACTATCCAAGCGTATTTAACAGATCGATTCAAGGCTTGGTAAACCATTTGATGAGTCTCGCCCTATTACTCGTAATATGTGAAAACTCGGTGTTCCGTCTCCCCGGAAATACTTCTTTGGGCCTCTCATCACTGTCAGCTGTAAATCAGATCAATGAATAGAGAGCTGACAGAAACGGAGGCAGCTAGAAACATTTTACAATACGTACGGTGAAAATGCCATTGGACAGAGCAAGGTAAGAAAATGTTTTTTCGTTTTTACATTACTGACTCGTCAGGTTTGGATGAAGATCGTTTCAGCACTAACCTACATCCATTGATGTCAGGGTACTCGAGAACTAACACATGTAATGAACTGTGATCATTCTTTGTGGGCTGATAACATCACGAACATCTGAGGTGTTCTTTGAATCGAGGACCACAGCAAAGCTTTGCTGCTTCAAGTCTCAGAGAAAATGTTAGAGCCGTCGATCTACAGGAAGAGTTTCCACTGTAGCCTCTACCTGTCAGAGTGGATGGGACCTCGGTGCAGTCGGAATAGGTCGCCGTCAAAGCAGCTCACTGATGGCGCTAGACCATGGGCCCGGTACACCCCCTAACCGCGGAGGCTGCTTCCAAATGTATGACACAGGAGGTGTGAACCTGGTTTTTCCGGGCCGCTGCTCCCCTGAGGTTCTCGGCAGCGTTGACGTTGATGTCAAATATGGCCCATCGACCGTGCACCGTAGGAAACACCCACCACCCACCCGCACACACACACACACACACACACACACACACACACACACACACACACACACACAGACATACATACACACACAGTTTCAGAATACTCGATCAAAGCTGAATGCCATTACTATTTCGCGACATCCAAACGATATAAAAATGAACTCACCCAGAGCTGTGAAAGTGAGCCAGACATTCAATAGTTTATGGTTACTACTCGGTTGTGAAACACATTATCTCTCCACGATACGGATCAAAATAAGGTTCATGGAGCAAGGTGTATCTGCTTCTACCTTGTGAGAAATGCTATTATTTTAACATCGCTGAACTCTATCACTCTTCATTACGTTGAACCAAACACCTCGATAGTTTTCCTTCATATAATGGGGTCACAACATGATACTGGCGACTTGTATTGAAGCTGTACGTGTTGTGTCTGCAAATTTGGCGCTGCGATGGTGGGTGTTTTTACATGATTAACCGGCAGCTCCACTTACAGTAATGTTTCTCTGTATTATTCATACACAAAACGCCTGTGATATCGTTTACATATCTGGGTCACTATGAGCAGGTATCCATGGTATGGTCTGTTGGCGGAAATTATCGTGGAGTCGCACCGCTTCACGCTCTCTCTCTAGTCGTTGGCTAGATCTGTGGGATGCCTCAGCAGTTGACGATAAAGATCGGCAGTGATGGTTACACTTCACTGAAACAATTCGTAGTACTCCACACCGTCGCTGTTCCACCAGATGCGTAACATTATCTTTTGCAGATGTGCGCAAGTCTTTGTACTCGGAGTTGCTGCGTTATTTGCGCCCAATCATTACTTCCTTTTTCCATTATGTTAGCGTAAATACACTGTTTCTCGAATGTTGCATGGTCGTAGAATGATCAATGATCCTTACACATTTTACTTCTCTAGTGCCCTGCTGGGGAAAAATGTAGGTTATTGCGTTAAATGATCTTAATCAAAACCCGGCCAGTCAGTAATGTAAAAATGAGAAAACGATTTTCTTACCGTGCTCTATCAACTAGAATCATCACCATACTCACCTCCATATGTTTCTCCTTGCCTTCGCTCCTGCCAGTTCTCTATTGAATGATCTGATTTACAGCTGATTGTGATGAAAGGTCCAAAGAAGAATTTTCGGAGAGATGGAACACCGAGTTTTCATATGTTATGGGTAGCAAGGAGAGTGTCGTCTAATGTTTTACTAAGCTTCAAATTGATTTGTTAAATATGCTTGGGCAGTGAAATTCACACGATCCTTCTTTCTCCTAAGTAAAAGCACCTATATGGATTCCCTACATAGCTTATTGTCAAGAAGTTTCAATTCAGTTACACATGAATGCAATTTCCATTAATGCCTACAGTGCTTGATTCCTAAAGCAATCTTGTGGTTAGGTTAGTTCTCTTGTGTCTGGAGGCAATTCTTCGCAGCTGAAACAACATCGGTGCTGGATCTATTGTATAGATCCTTTTGGCTACCAATCCTTAGCCACTGTCTTACGCCTACTAAAGAAATATTCAAGTTAGTTTCAATTTGGTGGAACCATCGATGTCCTGTATCACGTTCCTGGTTTAGTACTGTGCCTAATTCCTTTCAGATATGTATAAATCTCTCTGCTCGTTACCATCGGTGCCCTGTTTCACTCAAGCGATGTCTGCTGATTCTGAGTATCCGCTGTTTTATACCACGTACATGCAACACTGGTTAGTGATCTTTCCAGTTACGAGAATCGATCATTGCACATGAGATTCTCAGTAAACGTGATATTGTCTGACATGTTTAAAACAGGCATCTGTGGTCAAGTTCGCTAATACTTAGAGAAAATTTCATGGGTGAATTCAGTACACAGCTAATGTTTTGTGTACGCGCGCGCGCGCGTGTGTGTGTGTGTGTGTGTGTGTGTGTGTGTGTGTGTGTGTGTGTGTGTGTGTGTGTGTGTGTATGTGTATACAAGGTGAGTCACCTAACATTACCGCTGGATATGTTTCGTAAACCACATGCAATACTGACGAACCGATTCCACAGACCGAACGTGAGGAGAGGGGCTAGTGTAATTGGTTAATACAAACCATACAAAAATGCACGGAAGTAAGTTTTTTAACACAAACCTAAGTTTTTTTAAATGGAACCCCGTTAGTTTTGTTATCACATCTGAACATATAAACAAATACGTAATCAGTGCCGTTTGTTGCATTGTAAAATGTTAATTACATCCGGAGATATTGTAACCTAAAGTTGGCGCTTCAGTACCACTCCTCCGCTGTTCGATCATGTGTATCGGAGAGCACCGAATTACGTAGGGATCCAAAGGGAACGGTAATGGACCTTAGGTACAGAAGAGACTGGAACAGCACATTACGTCCACATGCTAACTCCTTATTATTGGTCTTTTTCACTGACGCACATGTACATTACCATGAGGGGTGAGGTACACGTACACACGTGGTTTCCGTTTTCAATCTGACCTTCATTTATTCTGCCACCTTACACAGTGACCGTGGAGAGAGAGGGCAACATGCCACATCACGTTCAAGGTGTTATATGCATGTGCCGATGAATACCTTTGAGCGATAAGATTATTCTATCAAGAATAGTTGTGTGTTTAGGTTATAGCGTTCTATTTACAGATCGCTAACGTATTGCTCGCACCCTGGAAAGCAAAGATATTTTTTAGCACAATGGACAGTCTGCATGTTCACAGGATAGCGGAAGGCAGCGTTTATTATTGGCAACAGGACCCCCTCGCTTGAGCTGAGTGCAGAAAGGTCGACTTCGCATGGCGTAAGATCAACTGTGACCGGTAGTAAACACGATATTTGCTGATAACAAAAAGTGCTGAAACTTTAGTAGTGTACAGCAGTGTGAAGCACTTCGTCTCACGGGGCATGGTACAGTTCCCCTGCTTATTATAACGGTGAATTCAAACCTGCAGCCTACAATGAAGATGAGGGAATATAGAATAGTAAAGGTGATTGTTATGGAGCGTAAAATTTGATGGCATTCTGACGTTTGACACTGCCGTATGTTATTTCATAACATGTGCAGTGTTTCTAGACACACAAATTCGTTTACTACAGCGAGCCTTTATACATGCTATAATGCCCATAAGACCATGTTTTTTAGTGTGTGTGTGTGTGTGTGTGTGTGTGTGTGTGTGTGTATACGTACGCTAAATCTCATGACACTTGGTAGCTAACTTGGCACGTGTACATGTAGTTGTCAAATCTCCACTCACTCCTCATGTGGCGCAGCTGCCAGCCACAGCAGTCTGGCACGTATTATCACCCACAAATGTCCGCGTGGGGTACCCACTCTGACAACGACGGAGACGCGCCATGCACCCAATCAGAGCAGCCAAGTCTGCTTATTTTTTATGCGATATGTATTAATTAGATATAAGGAGAGGGGAATTGTCGAGTCAGTATGGAAGCTTCATATGTGTGTTGCGAATTGACAGCACGTTATGTAAGAGAAATTCTGGAGCTGGTTTTCGAGAACCCATGGATATACCGGAATTCTCAAAAGAATGCTGTTGTCGTGTTATGAAGGGTCTGCAGGTGCAGAGTTCTTCTGGTATTTTTGTTCCATCTATGTGCGGTTCCTGTGGAATGGGAGCGCTGTATCACTGTAAAACCACCCTCCACATAAAAAAAAAACACCTCCTCCTTCTTATCGTCAGCAACAAGATACAACAGGAAAGCAGACGGAAGAAACCACGCAAGGATTAAGGTATGGGAGGATGGGAGGTGGCTTCTCCCAGAGCCCTCTACCGGCCGAATTGTGAACTTACTTACTTGGTAATGTGACACTGGTGAAAACTTACAGCTGACTCCACTGTTCTGGCTGAAGGTTTTATTATTATATTCATTTATCGTGACTTTATTCGATGCTTTGATCGATTTCCGGCGTTAGCACTGTGTATAATGATCTGAAAGTAGAGACTGGTGGTGTGTTTCATAACAATATGGAGGGTACCTGATGGTTTCTCACTACAATTTATAATGGTGATCGGTTTGGAAGAACTCCTTGAAGCATTTTTCGTCATTTGCAGCCCGTTATCTGTCTTTTCGAGCACCAGTGTCGTTTCCAGGTCAGTTATAAGATCTGTAACTTTTGAGCTTTACTTGTTGGATGAGGTTTTTGAAGGGGGTAACTAATTCTCCGTGAGCCATCTGGGACAGTGGAATAGGACGAGGTTGCCTGAGATCATCGTGCAGACAACAAGAGATGTGAAGTGTTCTGTGGAATACGTGGGCGGTGTTTTCGGAGCTTTCTGTCACGAGTGTCATACGAAGACGAGGTTACTGACAACGTGTATCCCAGACAGTTTAGTTGCGAGCCCGCGCACCGTAAATGCCTCCTGTGCGGTTAGCCAGCTGCGTCTCATCTGGTCGTTAAGTCCTCGCTCGCCGGTAGCTGCCGCCGACTCAGGCCCGGCTGGTCTGCACGCGTTCGCTGTGTAATCTCTGCACGTGATCTGTAAACGCGTTTGGGAACGACTTCTGAGTGAACTTTGCCGTCAAATACAGGCGGGCTAGGTTATACACCAAAGCAGCGCTCCTGTCCATTTTTTGGAGAGCAGTATTTGAACACCTCTCACGTGATACTAAATCCAACGAACGAGAGTCCATATCAGTTTCCGGCGGGCATATATATGAAGGTATCATTACTGAGAAGCGCCAAAGAGTAGCTTTGACCAGTGTAACACAGTAGCTGGAGGACTGAGAAGAATGGGATAGTCTTTGAGAAGCACCAAAGAGTAGCCTCCGAAAGACGGACACACCAACTGCAGGGATCCAAAAAAATTGTTCTTAAAAACGATAACTCGAAATAATACTCGTTTAATGTGTAATACTAAATCTTACGAACGGATTTTTAGGAACCAATGAGATTTAAACTTTGAATTGAAGTTCCATAAATCCTGTTTCAACTGTGAGAGAGTGTGATCCATGACGTCGTACTTCTTTTCGGAGCTGTAGACAGGACATGTGGCCTGTATTTGAAGAAGTGTCATGATGATCTCTCCATTGGCAAAAGATTCCGGAATAGTCCCCCATTCGGATCTCCGGGAGGGGACTGCCAAGGGGGCGGTTACCATGAGAAAAAGATTGAGTAATCAACGAAAGGATAACGTTCTATGAGTCATGGCGTGGAATGTCAGAAGCTTGAGCGTGGTAGGGAAACTAGAAAATCTGAAAAGGGAAATGCAAAGCCTCAATCTAGATATGGTAGGGGTCAGTGAAGTGAAGTGGAAGGAAGACAAGGATTTCTGGTCAGATGAGTATCGGGTAATATCAACAGCAGCGGAATATGGTATAACAGGTGTAGGATTCGTTATGAACAGGAAGGTAGGGCAGAGGGTGTGTTACTGTGAACAGTTCACTGACCGGTTGTTCTAATCAGAATCGACAGCAGACTAACACCGACAACGATAGTCCAGGTATACATGCCGACGTCGCAAGCTGAAGATGAACAGATAGAGAAAGTGATGAGAATGTTGAAAGGGTAATGCAGTATGTAAAGGGGAACGAAAATCTAATAGTCATGGGCGACTGGAATGCAGTTGTAAGGGAAGGAGTAGAAGAAAGGGTTACAGGAGCATATGGGCTTGGGACAAGGAATGAAAGAGGAGAAAGACTAAATGAGTTCTGTAACAAGTTTCAGCTAGTAATAGCGAATACCCTGTTCAAGAATCACAAAAGGAGGAGGTGTACTTGGAAAAGGCCGGGAGATACAGGAAGATTTAATTAGATTACATCATGGTTAGACAGAGATTCCGAAATCAGATACTGGATTGTAAGGCGTATCCAGGAGCAGATATAGACTCAGATCAAAATATAGTAGTGATGAAGAGTAGGCTGAAGTTTAAGACATTAGTCAAGAAGAATCAATACGCAAAGAAGTGGGATACGGAAGTACTAAGGAGTGACGAGATACGCTTGAAGTTCTCTAACGCTATAGATACAGCAATAAGGAATAGCGCAGTAGGCAGTACAGTTGAAGAGGAATGGACATCTCTAAAAAGGGCCATCACAGAAGTTGGGAAGGAAAACATTGGTACAAAGAAGGTAGCTGCGAAGAAACCATGGGTAACAGAATAAATACTTCAGTTGATTGATGAAAGGAGGAAGTACAAACATGTTCCGGGAAAATCTGGAATACATAAATACAAGTCGCTGAGGAATGAAATAAATAGGAAGGGCAGGGAAGCTAAGACGAAATCGCTGCAGGAAAAATGTGAAGACATCGAAAAAGATATGATTGTTGGAAGGACGGACTCAGAATACAGGAAAGTCAAAACAACCTTTGGTGACATTAAAAGCAACGGTGGTAACATTAAGAGTGCAACGGGAATTCCACTGTTAAATGCAGAGGAGAGAGCAGATAGGTGGAAAGAATAAATTGAAAACCTCTATGAGGGTGAAGATTTGTCTGATGTGATAGAAGACGAAACTGGAGTCGATTTAGAAGAGATAGGGGATCCAGTATTAGAATCGGAATTTAAAAGACCTTTGGAGGACTTACGGTCAAATAAGGCAGAAGGGATAGACAACATTCCATCAGAATTTCTAAATTCATTGGGGGAAGTGGCAACAAAACGACTATTCACATTGGTGTGTAGAATATATGAGTTTGGCGATATACCATCTGACTTTCGGAAAAATATCATCCACACAATTCCGAAGACGGCAATAGCTTACAAGTGCGAGAATTATCGCACAATCAGCTTAACAGCTCATGCATCGAAGCTGCTCACAAGAATAATATACAGAAGAATGGAAAAGGAAATTGACAATGGGCTAGGTGACGGTAAGTTTGGCTTTAGGAAAAGTAAAGGGACGAGAGAGGCAATTCTGACGTTACGGCTAATAATGGAAGCAAGGCTAAAGAAAAATCAAGACACTTTCATAGGATTTGTCGACCCGGAAAAAGCGTTCGAAAATATAAAATGATGCAAGCTGTTCGAGATTCTGAAAAAAGTAGGGGTAGACTAGAGAGAGAGACGGGTCATATACAATATGTACAACAACCAAGAGGGAATAATAAGAGTGGACGATCAAGAACGAAGTGCTCGTATTAAGAAGGGTGTAAGACAAGGCAGTAGCCTTTCGCCCCTACTCTTCAATCTGTACGTCGAGGAAGCAATGATGGAAATAAAAGAAAGGTTCAGGAGTGGAATTAAAATACAAGGTGAAAGGATATCAATGATACGATTCGCTGATGACATTGCTATCCTGAGTGAAAGTGAAGTAGAATTAAATGATGTGCTGAACGGAATGAACAGTCTAATGAGTACACAGTATGGTTTGAGAGTAAATCGGAGAAAGATGGAGGTAAGCCGGCCGAAGTGGCCGTGCGGTTAAAGGCGCTGCAGTCTGGAACCGCAAGACCGCTACGGTCGCAGGTTCGAATCCTGCCTCGGGCATGGATGTTTGTGATGTCCTTAGGTTAGTTAGGTTTAACTAGTTCTAAGTTCTAGGGGACTAATGACCTCAGCAGTTGAGTCCCATAGTGCTCAGAGCCATTTTTGAAAGATGGCGGTAATGAGAAGTAGCAGAAATGAGAACAGCGAGAAACTTAACATCAGGATTGATGGTCACGAAGTCAATGAAGTTAAGGAATTCTGCTACCTAGGCAGTAAAATAACCAATGACGGACGGAGCAAGGAGCACATCAAAAGCAGACTCGCTATGGCAAAAAAGGCATTTCTGGCCAAGAGAAGCCTACTAATATCAAATGCCGGCCTTAATTTGAGGAAGAAATTTCTGAGGATGTACGTCTGGAGTACAGCATTGTATGGAAGTGAAACATGGACTGTGGGAAAACCGGAACAAAAGAGAATCGAAGCATTTGAGATGTGGTGCTATAGACGAATGTTGAAAATTAGGTGGACTGATAAGGTAAGGAATGAGGAGGTTCTACGCAGAATCGGAGAGGAAAAGAATATGTGGAAAACACTGATAAGGAGAAGGGACAGGATGATAGGACATCTGCTAAGACATGAGGGAATGACCTCCATGGTACTAGAGGGGGCAGTAGAGGGCAAAAACTGTAGAGGGAGACAGAGATTGGAATACGTCAAGCAAATAATTGAGGATGTAGGATGCAAGTGCTACTCTGAGATGAAGAGGTTAGCACAGGAAAGGAATTCGTGGCGGGCCGCATCAAACCAGTCAGTAGACTGATGCCCAAAAAAAAAAAAGACTGTAATGAGATAACGTGTTACAAGTCTCTCTCTCTCTTTGTAAGTTGCCGGTCCAGCAGGTTCGAGAATTCCAGAAGCCTTGTGTTCGATTGTGAGGTATACTCCCATTCTACACATTTCCCATGTTTCTATAGTTAAGAGAACATCGATTGCGATGTGTTGTTTGCATCGAATTGGTGAAACACACACAATTATGAGTATTGAAACTTTAGTTGACTTTACCGAGTGATCAAAAAGTCAGTATAAATTTGAAAACTGAATAAATCACGGAAAAATGTAGATACAGAGGTACAAATTGACACACATGCTTGGAAGGACATGGGGTTTTATTAGAACCAAAAAAATACAAACGTTCAAAAAATGGCCGACAGATGGCGCTTCATCTGATCAGAATAGCAACAATTAGCATAACAAAGTAAGACAAAGCAAAGATGATGCTCTTTACAGCAAATGCTCAATATGTCAACCATCATTCCTCAACAATAGCTGTAGTCGAGGTATAATGTTGTGAACAGCACTGGAAAGCATGTGCGGAGTTAAGGCGAGGCATTGGCGCCGCATGTTGTCTTTCAGCATCCCTAGATATGTCGGTCGATCACGATACACTTGCGACTTCATGTAACCCCAAAGCCAATAATCACACGGACTGAGGTCTGGGGACCTGGGAGGCCAAGCATGACGAAAGTGGCGGCTGAGCACACGATAATCACAAAACGACGTGCGCAAGATATCTTTCACGCGTCTAGCAATACATTTTTTTTTGTTCTAATAAAACCCCATGTCATTCCAAGCATGTGTGTCAATTTTTTCCTCTCTGTCTACATTATTCAGTGGTTTATTAAGTTTTCAAATTTATACTGACTTTTTGATCACCCGGTACATGGAAGACTGCTACCTGTTATAACACTGACATTGTTATTCGTTAAAATATTTGAGTATAACTACCAGTCTCCTCCATTTTCTAGTTTTCACACAAAAATCGTCGCAGATAAGATATGTTCCTGTGTATTCATAGTTACTTAATGGTTTGCAGCACGTCCCACGTAACGACCTCGCTAAAGGCTCGGCTCCGAAGCGATACGATTTCCACTCTGTTATTTTCGTAATCATACTGGGTAAGCTGTCGGTAGCAAACTGCTATGTAGCTGATATAGAGAGCAGTCGCGTAAATGGTATGATACTCCGGAAAACCATGAAAACGCATAAAATTCTAAAGATTTTCGTAGACTATTAAGATGATTTCAGCGTAAAAGCATTACGAATATCGTCGTTTTGGCGTGTAATATCGAATATAGTAGCTGGTATCGCTAAATTAACTTGCGATTGACGAATCATTTCTCATCGACAGAGTTCAGAAGGTGAATATTCTTGCAATCCCAGAGTCTGGAGGTGATCAAGTATCATAAACCATGGCAACAAGCAAGGGGGACCGGTAACAGTACCGTTAGTGAACACCTTTATGCCAGAGGAACCAGTCCACCTTTTTACACCAGTTTGGAGAGTGGACACTGTCTATGGAGGGCGCCCCAATCTCGCATCATCCTATCCCGTAGGGGGACAGTTGCCATGTGATCTTGGCCTCGGTGTAAGACCGATCTCCCTAGAGTGGGATATCAGACACTGCGACTAAATACAGTGCATGTGCTTTGTTTTTTGGAAATGATGTGTCTTCGTAAAGGTCGACAGCTGTATGCAGGATGCAGAAGTTTGGCATGCTTGTACAGTCGGTTTCACGCCGAGAAATTCAAGCTTTCTTCGACTTTAAGAGAGAAGTGTAATCGACTAATTGTCTTTGGTGATAGCATTCTCTATAGACCACTTTTGGTGTGTTTTAAGCTCAATATGACTTCTGTATGTTTTAAATCGCTACAATAAAGTTTTCCACTTAAATTCTCAAAATTTGTCCGTCTGTAGAAAGTGTCAGCCATTGTTCCCACACCAAAAGTAGTATTTTGGCGGGTAAATTAACTAAGAATTTATCATTACATTCCATTCTCAGAAAGTTTCGTGAAATCAGAAAGTCCGAAGTCATCATAATTTGAGGGGGTGGGGGGTGGGGGAGGGCATAAAAGTCTCAACAGGCGGGTTCGAAGAAGACAGGGGCAGAATAAGTTATCCACAGTTAAGTTCTATGACGTCAGAGACAAGGTGGCATGGTGGCCCCCTCTTCCTCGCTCACCATTGCGGTTTTAGAACATCTCCAGACCAGCAGTTGCAGGACATCGAAAATTCTAACAATTTTTCTTGTCTGTATGGCAGTGCTTCGAATCCTAGGAGAATCTTTCAAAAATCGAGTCTGTTTTGTGTCTGTGTTTTTTTAACGATCGGTTGTGGGTGTCAAAATACGTCTTGAACTTTCAGATATGTAACTTCCGAGTTTCCTGTCTGTGCTTAGACATGAGTATTGGTTTCCCATTATACAACTCTGATTCGACTTGTGAAGAAAATAAAGAAATAGATGCATTGACCACCTGGCTCCAGCAGCAAAAATAAACTAAGTCCTTTCAGCATTTCAGAAAAATGATGAACACCACAGTAGCGGTAGCACTCTGAATTTTTTTCTCTCTCTGGGAATTCCTCCAAACAAGCAGCTGAAACTCGACAATTTAGGCCGGTGTGCGGCGGGAAGTGGGAGTTGGCTGTAGAATAGTTTCGGGCACCATCTGGGGATGGGATTGTGGGCTAGGGCAGTCCATCTTCAAACTTCGAGGAGAACATACATACGCGCAATCGGAAAAAGTGGGGGTGGATGGTGATGGAAAGTGGAAAGTGGAGGTAGGGGGCGGCGGAATGTGGAGGACCTGCCATCAGTAGGATAACACCGCCAAGAACACATTTCCCCCTGAAATAAATAAATAAATACCTTATTTCCTTCCTCTCCTACGTCCCAGAACAGACTGAGTCTTTTCTGTTAGTTCACAAGTGTGGGAGGTGTTGAAGGGCACGGGTGAAATCATAGGACTGTGGAGAAGGGTGGGGCAGTGAAGATAGTGGAGATCGCTCAATGGACCGACTTCCCGCCAAAAAAATTCCTGCCATTTCCAGAGGGTGGAGGTGGGTGTGACATCATGGGAGAACCAGGTGGACGGACGCCATTTTGGCTACATTATTTGTTCCAGATACGGCTTTGTTCCACTACTTATATGTTCTAGGCAATTTTCTGAGGCGTTCTCACGAACGTCATTTCTTGTACCCAGTGTTTTGGTCGACCATTGCGTCCTAAGGCTCGCTGTGTTTATAAGGATGATAGTGTGCCTACCTGGGGGAGCGTGTTTGGACGTAAGCATAAGGTCGCTTACAATTATTACTAATGAACGCGTTGTATTAGTAACTAAATTTTGTGTACATCTTAAAGCATCTTTGCCCAATGTAAAACTTGTTAGCATGGACGCCAGTCGTTGATTCTGTCATTCTGTATCTGCCTTAAATGATATTAAAGATTTTTTCTCATCAGTGAAATTTTGTTCACGTAAAACTGGACGATGTATTTCCGTACGCTGATCCTTAGGAGTATCTCGTTCCTCAATGAAGTTTGTATGTAAAATTTAATTACTTGAAAACACTTCGTCGTAGTAGACATTTATATTGGGTCTCAAGCCGTTTTGTGCAGTCGCTAAATGTAGTTATTTGTTTGATCAATTGAAGTTCTTGACCCGCAATTGTCTGTAGAAATGAAATGAAATGTCGTGTGGCTAGGGCCTCTCGTGGGGTAGAGCGGTCGCCTGGTGCAAGTCTTTATTACGTGACGCCACTTCGGCAACTTACGTATCGATGGGAATGAGAAGATGATGATGATGATAAGGACAACATAACACCGAGTATCAGTCCCAACCGGGAATCGAACACGGGCCCTTTGGTATGATTGTCCTTCGCGCTGATAACTCAGGTATCTGGGCGAACTAATTGTCTCTTAATGAGCAGCGCCATATAGCAATAATTCTTACTGCAACTGCTTGGTATTTTAAATTGTTTTGGTAAGAAAATGAAAGATATTTTATTTTGGATGCTCCAACGCGTAGCGATCTTATTTCTTCTTTGTTTTAATTATCACTTTACGCCCATGCATTTGCAGAATTGTTATATTGATCTGGCGAATATTCGGTTTAACTGCCTTATTTACTAGTCATCAATGCTTCCATTATTAAACTTTGTACTTTACTAATTGTAAATTTCACAGTTGTTTTCTAATAATAAACTCTTGTTTAAGTATATACAATTTGGTCAACCGGCACGTTGCCACCCCCCCAACAGGCTCACAACCACTTGCCCGTGATTAGCTACGAAGTAAAGGAAATAACTGGAACTAAGATCTAGTATACTGTTAGCGGTATTTCGTATGTAGTTCTTATATGAGCACAGATTTAAGGATGTAATTTTTGAGGAAACGTAAAGGCAACTTTTGTTGCAAAGACGAAGTTCCGGAAGATATATCAGAGCAGCTACTTAAGAAGCTATCTGATAAACATGGAGGTATACCAGGCGTGAGGAAGAACTGGGTGGGACAATTTGTTGTCAAATATATGGTAAGAAAGAAGAGTTTTTGTAATGTTATTTTACTAGTTTGTTACGAAAGTTAAGAAATAGTCAATGGGCCGTGTGAGTTGTGCTAGAATATTAGAGCATCCTGTTAACTAATAGAACACATGTTCAGGTGTTTTTTGTGCAGATTTTTAATGAGGTACGAATCTGGAGCTGGATTTCTTCGAAGAAAAGAGAAGTATTGTGCCACGAGCTAGTTTGGAGCATGGAGCTGCCTGGTGACACTGCAGCAAACCTACGTCATAGGGCAGGAAGTGCCGTTCAAATGGCTCTGAGCACTATGGGACTTAACATCTGTGGTCATCAGTCCCCTAGAACTTAGAACTACTTAAACCTAACTAATCTAAGGACATCACACACATCCATGCCCGAGGCAGGATTCGAATCTGCGACCGTAGCAGTCCCGCGGTTCCGGACTGCAGCACCTAGAACCGCACGGCCACCACGGTCGGCTGATGTTATTCAATCTGTATATTGAGCAAGCAGTGAAGAAAAATTCGGAGTAGGTGTTAAAATCCATGGAGACGAAATAAAAACTTTGACGTTCGCCGATGACATTGTAATTTGGTCAGAGACAGCAAAGATCAGTTGAACGGAATGGATCGTGTCTTGAAAGCAGGATATAAGATGAACATCAACAAAAGCAAAACGAGGATAATGGAATGTAATCGAATTAAATGGGGAGACGCTGAGGGAATTAGATGAGGAAATGAGACACTTAAAGTAGTAAAGGAGTTTTGCTATTTGGGGAGCAAAATAACTGATGGTGGTCGAAGTAGAGAGGATATAAAATGCAGACTGTCAATGGCAAGGAAAGCGTTTCTGGAGAAGAGAAATTTGTTAACTTCGAGTATAAAGTGTCAGGAAGTCGTTTCTGAAAGTATTTGTATGGAGTGTAGCCATGTATGGAAGTGAAACATGGACGATAAATAGTTTGGATAAGAAGAGAATAGAAGCTATCGAAATGTGGTGTTACAGAAGAATGTTGAAGATTTGATGGGTAGATCACATAACTAATGAAGAGAGATTGAATAGAAATGGGGAGAAGAGGAGTTTGTGGCCCAACTTGACTAGAAGAAGGGATCGGTTGGTAGGACATGTTCTGAGGCATCAAGGGCTCACCAATTTAGTATTGGAGGGTAGCGTGGAGGGTAAAAATCATAGAGGGAGACCAAGAGGTGAATACACCAAGCAGATTCAGAAGGATGTAGGTTGCAGTAGGTACTGGGAGATGAAGAAGCTGACACAGGATAAAGTAGCATGGAGAGCTGCATCAAACCAGTCTCAGGACTGAAGACCACAACAACAACAACATTCTGATAGTGCTATTAACCACTAATTTAGATAGAATTATCAACAAGTAGATAGTAATATCAATAAGTTGTAACAGCTTGTTAGGGCAGGCCGTTATCACACATACCACTAAGCAACTATTCCACAAAGCTACTCTTGCAAAAGTATTGTAGAATGGTTAATGGTACTTGATATCTGATAACAATGGCTTGCGCTACTACGAAAAATTAACTTGAATTTTAATATTAACGAAGCTAGTTCTAAGTTAAAGAATGGAAACAAATCGTTGCATGAAGTCATTTCGCAGCCACATGTCTTCGGTTTTCAACACATCATAATGATTTTTGTTTTATACACAATAGCTAATTAATTTGGTATTCATTCTAGAAACATCGCCAGTCGCTGCCGGCAACGGCCGCTGTGTGATTGCGCACGCTGATACCGCGATAAAGCGGTGGGGCGCAAAAGGCAGCAACTGTGCCGCCGTCGTCTGAGGACCGAGGCTGCCGGATTCTCTGGGCGCTCGTTAATATTGATTGAACGCCGCGTGTTGACTCTGTGCCAAATGTCCACGCAGCCGACTGGAAACCTACAGCTGAATACTCCGGAGAATTATCCATCCAGTGCCTGCGGCGAGGGAGAAGCGAAGAACTCTGACAACTTCTGGCAACGGGTGGCGAGCGCCGCGCCGCGCCGCGCTGCCGCTGCGAGGACTCGTCCGCCCGGGGAGATCTCATCCGGAAGGGAGCGAGTGGGCCGTGAACTGCGGCGCAGCCGAGCGTCTTATGTACACATCTTTACTTCCCTCCGACTCTTGGAGCAGACTAAATCCGCAATTCTAAAATGTATACAGCCGCAATGTGATTACGGAAAGAAAGAGACATAAACAGGACATTTGCCGCCCTGTGTTCAATGCACTGATACGTTCGTTGAGGCACTTGCGGTAGATATGGGTAAGATATCTCCAAAACAATCCGATGCAGACAGCTGAGTAACTTTTCCCATATACATGAAATATTCCTAAAGGCTGCATCATCGATATTTGTACCATTGAAATGGTATATGGTATTTAGCAGCAGGCACGTATCTACACCGGTGTCATTAATCCGCTGTTCCACTGCACACTAAAACGATTCATTCAATAACGTCTCTGTAACTGCCATGTATCAGCGAAATAAATGTTACCGTCGTCGTAACTCCTATGAAAATGCTTGCAACCAGCATTATTATTCACGTTCAATTAATTTTCATTGATCTCTTTTTATTTTACACATTAAAAGTAAACTATCATGAATATATTCTTGCATGTATCTGACTGACAAAACTGCCGTCTGTGAAAAAGACGTTTATAGGATCACAATCATAACAACTTCGCTCGAAAATCCAGAAAAATTATACGCGAGACTACAAACATGAACGAAACAGGTGGTGATTCGAGTGTCGTTGAGGGATCAATATTCACACTTTTTGCAATATAATGAAGCACAAAAATATTTATGTAAGTGCGATTGCTATGCTACCACGATAACGATGGAAGAATAACGGAGTATAACACGCCTACTTTTAGTTACAATTTTGAATAGTTTATGAAAGGATAAAAAGTCCTGGACATATGGAGAAAGGTTCAAATTAATACATTCCAAGTATTCCATAATGTGGAATGATCCTATAGCATTACTGACCGAAAGGAGCAGTACGGTTGCCAGGTGCAAATCTTTCTACACTGAAGGAGAAAATCTGATCAGCAAGATTTGGCTTTTTGCGGTTCATGCTGTAGTATTACGAGAGGTTGTAACAATGGAAAATTGTACTGAAATGAAGGAGGATCTCCAAAGAATTGACGCAAGGTGCAGGGAATGGCAATTGAATCTCAATGTAGACAAGTGTAATGTGCTGCGAATATATAGAAAGAAAGATCCTTTATCATTTAGCTACAATATAGCAGGTTAGCAAACTGGAAGCAGTTAATTCCATTAATTATCTGGGAATAGGCATTAATAGTGATCTAAAATGGAATGACCATATATAATTAATCGTCGGTAAAGTAGATGCAAGACAGATTCATTGGAATAATCCTAAGGAAATGCAGTCCGAAAAGAAAGTAAGAAAGTTACAGTACACTTGTTCGACCACTGCTTGAATACTGCTCACCAGTATAGGATTCGTACCAGATACGGTTGATAGAAGAGATAGAGAAGGTCCAACAGAGAGCAGCGCGCTTCGTTACAGGATCATTTAGTTATCGCGAAAGCTTTACGGAGATGACAGATAAACTCCAGTGGAAGACTCTGCAAGAGAGACGCTCAGTAGCTCGCTACGGGCCTTAGTTGAAGTTTCGAGAATATACCTTCACCGAGGGGTCAAGCAGTATATTGCTCCCTCCTACGTATAACTCGCGAAGAGACCATGAGGATAAAATCAGAGAGATTAGAACCCACACAGAGGCATACCGACAATCTTTCTTTCCACGAACAACACGAGACTGGAATAGAAGGGAGAACAGATAGAGGTACTCAAGGTACCCTCCGCCACACACAGTCAGGTGGCTTGGGGAGTATAGATGTAGATATAGATGTAGAAGAAAGAGCTGTGCTACATAAACGAAAAATGGTAGGCGTCTTTCCATATCTGAAAGAAGTCTATTCATATTTGCCGCCAGTCGCACAAGAGTGATGCTAGAGTGCCACTATGAGGATGTAAATCAGATTTGCTTTAAATATGCGCTGTAACGTTCGTGAGCGTTGTATTGTAGAGGGTATGAAGACTGGGCTCCCGGCTGTCACGCGGCACTACCGGGAGGGAAGGCCACCCTGTTCGGTGTATGGCTCTGGCGCGTCGCACTGCATTTGCAGCAGCAGTCTGACCAGCAGTTGCCACCACGGTGACACAATGAACTATTACAAATCGGTTACTTCAAAAACATCTCCGAACCAGATGCCCAGTGCATTCGCACGACCCAAAACCTGCGCCATTTACGACTTCAGAGGTGTCAAGCGAGAGCCCATTAGAGAGGAGGGTGCAAGTCTCCTGTGTTTTCTGATGAAAACTTGTTTTGCCTCGGTACCAGCGATCCCCAAGCGTTGGTTAGATGGAGGTCAGTCGAGGGCCTGCAACCAACCTGTCTGCGTCTAGACATTCTGGACCTACACCTTGAGTTATGGTCTCGAGAACAATCATGGTTATCCCACGCACTCTGACTGCAAAACTGTACGTCAATCTGGTGTTTCGACCTGTGGTGCTGCCAAGCACGAACAGTATTCGAGGGTATGTTTTCCAACAGAATAGCGATCACACACACATCGCTGTTGAAACCCAACATGCTCTACAGTGTGTCAACACTTTGCTTTGGACTGCTCGACCATCATATCTGTCTCCAACCAAGCACACATGGATCTTCACTGGACGACAATTTCAGCGTAATTCACAAACTGCGTTAATCGTCCCTGTATTGCACGACCAAGAGCATCAAGCATGTAACTCCATCCCACAACCTGACATCCGGCTCCTGTGCATGCTTGCAGTCAACAATCTGGCGGTTACACTGGCTGTTAATGCATCAGCATTTCACATTAAGCTGTGGTCTTGCAATGTTAATCACTTGAACACGTTACCTGGAAAATGTATTCCAGAACTTTCACATCTCAACATTAATTATTTTTGCAGTTGCAATTATTTTTCCGTCAGTGTGTTTGACGCCACTTCGGCTACTTGAGACTTTTATTATATTGTATAATAAACCTAACTGCACGTCAACAGATTGTGACCTCACGACCAGAGCCTTATCCGAAATCGGTCCGGTGTGGAAACTCCATAGATACGAGGCCTCTCCACACGACAGCGAATATTTATTATTTATTATCGTTGTAGTGCATCTGGTGCACATAATTGAAGGCCGCGAAGGAAAATACACGTCTATTTTGACAGTCTTCCTTTACCTTCCCAGACTGTAGATATTATTGTGTGTGTGTGTGTGTGTGTGTGTGTGTGTGTGTGTGTGTGTGTGTGTGTGTGTATGATGCCGTCATATAAATATGCTCAGTAGTACATTGTACTGTGTGGAGTGCGATTTTTTGTGTGAGCTACGTAATGCTCGTAGTACCTGCAAGTTTTCCTTTCTGTTGAAGGCAAAACAAATTTCTTGACAGAAAATTACAGCATTAAGTTATCCGCTTGAAAACTATATCTTAATCACAGACCCAAACGATAATCATACTACATATGCGCCCTCCCACATTACTATTGAAGGATGACAATAAAATATAGAGAGGACCGTAAGGTTAGGTCGGAATAAGCATTTTTATTGTTATTTTTTAGGAATGTTGTCCCCTAACTGCACTTAAATCGCATACAAGAAAATTCGATTTTTAGTGCTGGTGGCTTAATCCAAGTTTCAGAGATTTAGTAACGTATTTCATTGGTTGAAAAGTATTCTAATTGTGTGGATACATGAATAGATTATGGCTAGAAACTGTAAGAAATTTAAAAACGAATGCCTGTTGAATGGTGATGATATTGTAATCAGAAATTCCTAATGGTTTAAACAAGTGTAATACTAAGGGTAGAATATTTCCCTCATATTTCACATTATTAGTGCGTTTCCCTACTCTCTTTATTTTAACAAGCTTGTTTTGGGCAGTGATGTCTTTAGCTGTTTCCTCCAATTTTCAATGCTGGGTTCATTATAAATCTGTCAGAGCACAACGAGTCTGAAGATAATTAGAACTACTGACTACAAAATGTGTTAGAAACCAATGTGTCCTCAAAACACTTTAATTGAGTGCTCTAGTTTCGGGAAGATGGCTAGTTATAAATTCCATTTGTATCGCACCACTGGGAAGTGTACAGTCTCTAAACGAATGGCATATCAATTTTCGTTGTCAAAAGTTTTAAAAAGAATATGTCTCCAGTGGCAGTGCTCTTTTCAATTGTGTTAAGTATGTCTTACAGATACGAGACGCGGAATTAATTCGGAAAGAACCCGGCGACAACAGCAACTAGAAACATTTGGCGACGTAGCAGATGTCTATAATGTATTCAGCGGAATAAGAAAGATGAGCTCGTCTTCTTAACTCAGAGCAAGGAAAAAAATGGTCCTCCACTATAAATGCATCTTCGTAAGGAAATTTCCCCGGAATCCTCTCTAAATGTTATTTCCTTCTTTTCTCTGTGAGCCCAGCAAGAAAACCGCCGGAACGCATCTGGAGAACGTAGATTTTTATTTCCCCTTATTTAAAAGTGAAATAACATCCACATTAATTTTACGAATGTCTGCACAAGCTTCATCAATTATCTCCTTGCGACGGTCGCCAAGACGGAGACACTATAAAGTAATTAGTACTGGAAAAGCAGCGAATAATTACTACTTTTCCCGCAGGTCTCTAGTAATGTCTGTGTACTTATTATTTTCTGTCCTTTGGTATCTTCACAACTCATTTGATTTATTCACTTTTACACATACACTTAAATCTCGTTATGAGCCGTAGCTCATCGCGCGCACCGGAATCGCGTAAATCGACACTAATTCTATATCTACAAAATGGCAGGCCACTGTGGCCGAGCTCTTCTAGTCGCTTCAGTCTGGAATCACGTGGCTACTACGGTCACAGGTTCGAATCCTGCCTCGGGCATGGATGTGTGTGATGTCCTTAGGTTAGTTAGGTTCACGTAGTTCTAAGTCTGGGGACTGATGCCCTCAGATGTTAAGGTCCATAGTGCTTAGAGCCCATTTGAACCATTTTTGCAAAATATGGAGTTATGTTCACGTTCACACACACATTAAGTTCAAAAAAAGATACTCGCTGTATTTTTACCAAAAATAGGCATTATCATCTTTATGACACGCATTTTAATGCAAAATTTATACTCTTAAAAACTTAACATAGAAACACACAAGAATACAATAAATTAATTATTCCGTCTTCAATGAACTCCAGCTTGCTTTTATCGTAGCCATTTCGTGCCCGAGAATTTTGGGAGTGCTATATCATATAGGGTTTAATTTGAAATCCTCTGCAGCACTCGATACGAAAATAAGGGTGCATCAGGCAGTGGCCGTCTGAAATCGAAGTAAAGTTTTTCTTCAATAGAAATCAAAGTGCGGCTAGACATTCGTTTCCAAAATAAACCTGATTCATCAAGGTTGAAAACCTACTTCGCAGTGTGGTCTTTCTCTGCCACAATTTCTGCAAACTTCTTTTTAAATTCTTTGGCTCCAACTTTCTCTATCGCAGCTGCCTCTCCTGCCATCTTAACGTTGTTCAAATGGCTCTGAGCACTATGCGACTTAACTTCTGAGGTCATCAGTCGCCTAGAACTTAGAACTAATTAAACCTAACTAACCTAAGGACATCATACACATCCATGCCCGAGGCAGGATTCGAACCTGTGACCGTAGCGGTCGCTCGGCTCCAGACTGCAGCGTCTAGAACCGCACGGCCACTCAGACCGGCTCTTAACGTTGTGATAATCGAAACGATACCTGAAGCGATCAAACCAACCAGAGCTGGCAGAGAAAGGTGCTGGAGCATCCACGTGTTTTCGTAAATCGCATACGGTTTCTCAGGTTTAGCCTGAATAGCATACAGATGCATACAGATGCATACACTGTAGGTTGTGGAGCTCAATCCAGCATCTGAGCAATATGTCCCGATACTTTCCACCGACTCCGAGCGAGATTTGGTTACTCCTGTCACACTGAATTCAGTTCAACAATGAGCCGTTTTCCGAATTGATTCCACATTGTAAAGGACAGTGCTCGCGGAGGATTCAATAATATTCAAAGCACACTGAATGATAATTTTTTTCTTTATTGTAATTTCACACCTCTGCCCCATGTGGGCAGGAATTGATTGGCAGTGGCACAGTTTATCGCTCTGTAAAAATAACAAGGGAGGAGGTTAAACATAGATAATAAGAGAATAATCGATGAATTAAATGTACGATAGGGTGAGGCTGTTGGGGTTAAATAGCACAAAAAGGGGTAGTTTAATGAGGGAAATTTGCGTAAAGTCCACATATAAACAAAATCACACTCGATGAAGATGCGGTATAAAAACACTCGCAGCACAGAGGACACAGTGTCAAAAGCCACATGGGGCGACGACACTTAAAACACAGTGCACATAAGTAACACATATGGCGAGCACCAAAACATGGCAGAGAGTAAATTGAATTAAAACTGTGAGGACCTGCCAAAGGAGGGGTGATTGGAGAGGCGCGAAAGAGGAGAGAGAGGAGGGGGTCCGTGGAAGAGGGCAGGGCAGGAAGGCGCGGAAATAAGGGGGAGCTGGTAGCACACCAAGGGACAGAAGATGGGGAGAGTGGGGAAGGGAGCAATCCAGGAAGGAGCGCAGGGACTGAGAAAGGAGGAGTGATGAAGACAGGGGAGGAGTAGGAGGGAGGAAACAGCAAAGGGGTGGGAAGGGAGAGGGAGCCCTAGGGAGGAGTTGAGCGGAAGAGTAGGATCCGAATTGGAATGAAGGATAAATATCAGGGCGAAGATCATCATCTGGGATGGGGAGACACTGAAAGTTTCTTTGGGAGAGGAGATGAAGGATGTGGAGATTCGGAGAGAGTGGGACACATCGATAGAGGCGGGTCATCAGGTGGGGAGTGGAGAGGAAAGGAGACACTAGGGGTTGAGGGGGATCAAGTTGGCGGATAGTGTAAAGAATACTGTTGTGTCAAGGAAAGAGAGGAGATGGAGAAAGGGATGAGGTCATTGAGGATCCCCCTTGGGCGACGGGAGATGTATACAGAAAGTGAGGTGTGGTGCATGGGCATCAAGTATTTCGAGGGCTTTACAGAATTGAGGAGGGGTGGAGATCCAGGCCAAAGGAAACAAAGGATGGAACAGATCAAGGATTTATAGGTTGGAAGCATGGTGGAAGGATGTAATCCCTGTGTCCAGCCAACAGGAGATTCAGGAGCTGGAGTCTATAGTAGGGATTGCATTGGATGGTAAAGAGATGGGGAACCCATATGAGGTGGCAGTCAAAGGTGAGACCAAGCTATTGCAAGGTGGGAGTAAGTTGGATAGGACAGTCATAGATTGTGGGGTAGAAATCATGGAGCCAGAAGGAGGGGGTGGTGATATGCCCTATGATGATTGCCTGGGCTTTTGAAGGATTCACCTGAAGGAGAAACGATTGCACCAGGTGGTAAACTGGTCTAGGTGGATTCAAAGGTAGCGCTGGTCAACAGTACGTTCACCTTTATCATAGCGATTTAATACCTCCCTATTTGTTTCCAGTGAATGTGACTGACCTTCAAACAAGCTTCTTTTCTTCGATAGAAACGCTTTCTTTCCTTTTACCCGATATTTTAAATGCAGACCTTGTTAAATACAGCTTCAAAGCTGCTTTGGTCTGAACCGACGATTCACATATCGACAAACACGAAGGAAAATGCCCGTTGAGTCACTGTAACGCATTACTACTTCCTGGTAGTGCTTACAGATGGACTCAAAACTAAAATCGTGCACATGCGCAAACAGGAAAAACGAATAAGTGTACAACACGGCTTTCCTGTACATCTAATTCTCTGTTGGCTGACCACAAGTAAATTTATAACCTAATAATTATGCAACATAAAAAAACGAAGATACGAATCACTGCTAGCATTGCCCTAAAAATATTTCAATAGAATATCAGGAGAATGTCATCAGTTTCTTTTCACTTTGTATTGTCAGAAGAAATACCTACATTTCAAGACCGTAAGTGAGAATATTATTTCCTATGAGAGATATTTAAATGGTGCTATAACGAGAATGTTCTACCATAATTATCAGCATGTCACTAAAACTTACCAGCATGTCCAAGCGCACTCAGCACTAGATCTGTACAATATTCTGATTGTCCACGGAATCATTATTGCTAAGACCTCGATTTCTTACCAGCGTTCGCATGTCTTAGGGTGTCCAACATAGGGAGAACTGCCATAGACATTAATGGTATCAATATAAATATAATTGCAGTGTAAATATACATCCAATTGTGGAATTGTGGACTAGTTCCTTAATTTAATTGCTGTTGTGAACGGGAATATTTCGTGTGGAACACAGAAACCTTGTATACCACGATTATACTATACCATTAAACCCTAAATAATTTGTTTAACTTTTTTTTCAAAATCAACAACATTAATCGACAGTAGCAATGCTATCTCTTCAGTACATCTTTACCGATGACGTCAAAACTAGTACTGTGCTCCAGCGCACAGCATGGCTGCACTCTTACACATCTACTTCTCTAGCGACCAAGCTGTGTGGCGGAGGGTACTATTCTCGCCAAAGTCATATTTACCCCCCCCCCCCCCTCCCCCTCTGTTCCACTAGTGGATAGCGCGAGGGAAATGCGACTGTCTGAACGCTTCAGTACGAGCTCTAATTTCCCTTATCTCTGAGTGGTGATCACTGCGTGATTTGAAAGCTGGTGGTAATAAAATATGCTCTGCATCATCGGTGACGATCGGATTTTGGAATTTAGTGAGCAGCTCCTTCCGTTTAGTTCGTCGTCTATCAGCAAGTGTGTCCCTCTAAAAAATTTTCATGAGATTTGTAACGCTCTCGTAATGGCTATATGTACCAGTCACGAATCTTGCTGCTCTTCTTTTGACCTTCTCAATCTCTTGAATCAGACCCAAATGGGAAGGGTCCCATACAGACCAACAGTACTCTAAGACTGGACGAACGTAAATATTGTAAGCCATTTCCTGGACTGCATCGCTTCATGATTCTACCATTATACCGCAATATAGAGTTTCGCTTACCCGTTACTTATGTAATCTGATCGTTCCATTTGCGATCATTTAGAGAAGTCACACCCAGATACATGACGGATTTTACCACTTCCAAAGACTGGCTATTTATTTTGTACTCGTACATTAATGGGGATTTTCGCTTTGTTATACGCAGTAGGTTACTAATATTGAGAGATAACTGCCAGTCATTACACCAAACATTTATTTTCTGCAAATTCTCATTGATTTGCTCACTACTTTCGTGTGATACTACTTTCCTATAGACTACAGCATAAAAGCAGCGGACCTATTACGCTGTCCTGGGGCACACCTGATGTTACACTTGTTTCTGTTGAAGTCTCCCCATTCAGGACGACATACTGCTCTCTGCCTGTTAGAAAACTTTCTATCCAACCGGAACAGTAGGTTAAGTGCCTGTCAATCAAAAGGCTGTGGGTGTGACATGGTAAACCACTTAACAGAACAATAGGTTAAATACCTGTCAATCGAAGGAGAACAATGGATTAAGTGCCTGTCAATCAAAGGAGAACTACAGGTTTGCCCTGAGAGCATACCGGCCCTTGATGTAGGCAACTCACACTAACAAAATGGACTTGCTCCTGCTTTTTCCACTCTACTTCCATGTGCTGATGGCTCGCCTCGTCTCGCCTACATACGCTAAGGCAAATTTGCACCTGATTTTGTAAACTGCAGCAGCATGTTGTTTGCCAACTTAATCTTTCATTGTGTGAAGAACATGGTTTACACTGTTGCTGCTTCAAAATATGCCAGCTCAGCGGAAAATTTTGCCCACCCGTTCAGTATAGTAATAGTGTGATATTTTGTGATTCCTTCTGCACTCCTCTATTGCCTTCATTCTTTGTCATCGTAGTTTTATCTATTACTTTCATTCTCTAACCAATGGTGGAAAAGATGGATGGGGGTTTTGTAGTTCACCCTTTAGATGTTCCTTATCGCTGATCCTGTGAGCCCTCTTGGTAGAAGTGCACAGGCCAGATTTCTTCTGGCACCTGGCCATCCATAAATACTTTCCCAATGCCCTCATCTCCCTTCTCATTCCATGAAAGGACTTGGTCCTCATTAAATCACCCAATGCTTCTTTCCACACCGATCTCCTCTCCAAAATCCCACATATCAAATTTGGCCCATGAGCCACTCTTACCCCCTAACACACCCCATCCTCTCCCCAACAGCCTCATGCCCTGACATCCACCGACCTTCACTGCCATGGTCACAAAGCTCAGCCCCATGGTTGTGGACACTGATCTGTTGGCGGAACTAAATTCCCATCCCAACATTGAAATCTGCTAAGCCTGTCGCATCTTTAATGATGTCACGCCAATTTACCTAATGTGGATTTCACCGAATCCTCCTTCTCCATTGACCGCCTCTTTACAGAGGGAGCCAAAATCTACTGATGCCAACACTGCCTAAAGTACAATGACCCTGTCACTGCCAGCTGCAACAGCCCCCCCCCCTACCTGTCCCCACTGCCCCACTGCAAAGCCTCCAACTGCCCCAACCTCATCTCTCCCCCCCCCCCTCCTGCAACAAACCCTATCCTACCTACTCCTCGACATGTAATGCAAAACATTCTCCTGTCAGCCCTGAGCCTGCCGTACCTACCTGCCCTGTCGATGACCCCATTCACCCCAGTAATTCACTATGCCCTCCACCTACTGCAGAGGACATCATCTGCATTTTGACACCATATTCATCAAAAACAAACACCCCTTCCAACACTCACACACCCTTTCCCAAATCGCTCTCGCTACCCATTCCATCTTCCATCTCACCACCTATGCCACCTACTCCCACAATCAGGCCCACTTCACCTTCACCACTCCCTCACCACCCTCATCTAAATCTCCCCTCCCATGAACTGACAACATTACAGTACCCTGTACCATAATATCCGCTCACAGCCCTCCCACAAACTCCTCTTCCTCCATACCCTCCATTGACACCATGCGGATGCATTCATCCTCAACGATACCTTCCTTCAACCCTGTAACTTCGTCTCTACAGTTCCTTACACCCTTCACCACACCGTCAACCTGTTCCCTCTGGTGCGTAGAGGGCTTGCTATAGGCAACCTCAAGCACCTTCCTGTTTGACCACAGCATGTCCTCTACAATCCTACTGAGCATCTCACCCTCAGCCTCTTCTTCCCCATGCTTACCGTCACATGTGCCACCATCTATGTCTGTCCTCGTACCCCAATCCCATATGATTTCCAGGCCATCATTGACCACACGTTCTCCACCTACGTGATTGCCACTGACCTCAATATCCACAGCCGTGCTCCTGCTGAATTCCAGCGGTGGCATTGGGTTATCACCACCCTCCAGTGAGACCTGTTTACCCTCCCCTGACATACCTGATCCGAATCCAACACTACTCCCAACATGATTCTAGCATCTCCCAACCTTCGCGACTGCTACGGTCGCAGGTTCGAATCCTGCCTCGGGCATGGATGTGTGTGATGTCCTTAGGTTAGTTAGGTTTAAGTAGTTCTAAGTTCTAGGGGACTGATGACCACAGATGTTAAGTCCCATAGTGCTCAGAGCCATTCTCCCAATCTTCTAGGGTGCATCACTGTGGATGTCCTTGACCTAATGGGCAGTGACCATGCCCCATTCTCCTCACTGTCTCTGATGGTCACCATCCCCGCCCCGATCCTTGCCCTGACATTCCTCGTAAACTTGTCCACGACTATTCCCGCTCCAACTCAAATACCTACCGGGACTTCATACACACCCAGGAATGACACGACCTTACCTTCCAGTCACCTGATAACATCTCTCGCACTGCTGCCTTCCTACATGAGACCTTGTCTGACGCTGTATCCACCCATACCCCTACCAAAGCCAACCATCCTCAACACCTCGCCCTGCCCCCACAGTCTATTCTTCTCCTTATTGAATCCCATCACCTCTACTGATTGTTCCTCCGCACTCATTACCAAGACACACTCAACCCACCAGCAGTTACAACGACACATCTGCAACAGGCCTACTGCAAAGAAACGCCATGCCTCGCGACAGACATGCACATAACTCAATGCCACGCTCCCAATCAACTCTTCGAAGTATTGGTCTGCTTTCCACCGCCTTACTGTGAATCGGCCTAACCCACATTACCCTCTCCTCCTCAATGCCTGTCCCTTTCCTAACAATCTCAGTAAGGCCAACGACTTTGTCTCCCACCTATCTGATGTCTTTTCCATTCTGGATAGTCCCCAATTTGACTTTTCCCTCTTCCCCAACATCATCGAATGTACGGATACCTCTGCTCCTCCCCTTGCTTCTGTCTCCCAGGACTTGGGCCACACACCACCATTTGAACTTAACACACCCGTCACTATACAGGACATCAGCCTCACACTCTGCACTAAATGCAACACTGCTCCCAGCCACGACTGCATTACCTACCGCCATCTCAAACACCACCCTCCCTCCTTTGTTGCAGTCCTTGTCGCCCTCTGTAACATAATCCTTGCCACTGGCTTCTACCGAGACCTGTGGAAAACCTCCCATATCCTGATGTTCTCCAAACCCAACAAGCCTCCATCTGATGCCTCTTCCTATCGCCCTAGATGTCTCACCACGATGTTCAGCAAGCTCTTGGAATCCATCCTTACTCAGCGCATCCATCACCACCACCTCCGATACCACCTCCTCCCCAACACCCAGTGTGTCCTTCGACCTTCCTTCTCTGCCAATGACCAACTCCTATGCCTCACTCATCACTTCTCTCTACTGCTTAACTCTCGTCACTCTGCCATATTTGTCTCCATAGACCTCAAAAAGGCCCACGGCCTTGTATGGCCTTTTGGTCACCTGTTTAAACTCCAGACCTACACCCTTTCTATTAACTACGTTGGTCTCACTGCCTCCTTCCTCTCCCGCCGCCCCTTCTTCATTACCATCCCGCCCACGTGGCCTGAGAGAGAGTGGGCAGGAGGAAATGGAGAGAGGAAGAATAAGATTAACAGAGAGAGGGGATGATGGGCAGAGAGAAGTGGAAGGAGGTGGTGATGGAAAAGCAGGGGGGAGCTGGAGATGGACAGAGACAGGGGAGACAAGGAGATTAGGACGTATATCCAATTCCCATACGTAGTAGAAACATATGCTTCCTCTTTTCTTTGTTTTCCGTTTCCACAGACTGAGCCACAACTAGTAATACGTAAAGGGGACATTTTGTTAGCAAAAATCTCGTGTTCGTTTGTTAAAAATCTTAGATCTGAGATTTCTTCGCCGATAGCCTTGGAATATTTTGACACAGTGTTGCATCTACTTATAATTATATACATAGTAATATATTATAACATAATAATAATGATAATGATAATACATTTATATACCAGGTGGTTCTCCAGCAGGTATATAAAAAGACGCACGTTTTCGAATGCAACGTTGTAGCAAAATTTCAAAGCTATCGCCGAAGAACTTCGGAAGAGATACGACTTTGAACAAAGGAGCATTTACAGTTTTATTTATATAGATTTCTGAACAACATATGTCATAAGTGCATCAAATATTCAGTATTCTATAATTATTTTTGGCGCACTGAACACACAGTATAGTTCTCTATCTGATACAAACTGTCAGTGTACAGACAAACACAGCCAGTTTTACAAATTTTTGCAGTCAGTTTGCCACGTAATCCTCACTTTTTTGTTTCATAATCGAAAAAAAAATCTTTCACAAACATATGTTGATCGAAATATTGTGCCATTTTCTCAACCTCTGTTTGGTGACATGAAAACTCGACTTGAGAGAAACAATGTAGGTAGATTGCTTAGTTTTAACGTAAAAGGACTTATCTTTAAAATGGCAATTACATGGCAGACCAATCACATCTACACATATACTACACATATACTGGGGCACTTCCAACAGAAACGGCATAGTCTCGAAAACAGACCTAAGATTGAAAGTGTCCTCAAAAGTTTAGAAAACTATGCTTCTAATTCTTTCAAGGCCATAATGAATTATTCAAGCCCAGTTTTTTTTAATAGCAGTGAGGTTAGGGAGCGGGACTGTGTTTATCAGGATTTGACCCTTCTACCCAATAGAACTTTTCTCTTGAGATGAGAAATACGTTGTGTCTCACATTGTCTTTGTGTGGGGAGTGTGCAGTCAAGTCCACTTAAATTGCGAGGTCTGTAAACCATTTTAGGTGTTCTAGTTTTTGTTCCTGCACTCCTTTTTTTCTTAATAAACAGCAGGTTTTAAATCGAAAAATCAATCTTTTCCAGGTCTCGATACTGTTCATTTAGTTACAATGAAAACTACTGCAAGTAACTGTGGAATAATGTATGCAGCTTCAGAGAATTTTTTCTTTTCGTACCACCAATTCATTCACGTTTCCATGTTTGCAAATTTAGCACATAGTGCTTCTTGATGTACAGATCACAGAATCTGATCTGTCGATCCTTCTAATTTGTTGCTATTTCATCGTTAACTAAATCTTTAAATTCTTTCTGTATGGCTTTGTAATGCACTTCATAGTAAATTTGCAGTATCTGTCGATTGCTGAGAATTTTGCCGCATTCCAGAAACTACAATCTTGTGAGTTATGGTAATCATATACGAGTATTTCAAGTTTCTTCAATTTTGTGAAGGTATTTTCACAGAAAAAAGATAATTTGCGTAACAAACTGAATAAACTATGATTGTATGGGTACTTCTAAAAGAGTCACCAGACAACACGGATCCCTTACAACCAAATAAACAGAAAGGATCGCATAACAACTCCCAAAACTTTGTCACAGAGTGCACGCCATGTGAGACAGTTTTAACGCAGTTGGTTATCCTAAAGATCTCAGTGGTTCTGAGTGATTGTCGTTTATTCAGAGGCATCATTTCGAGATAAGCCTTTCAGCAGTTTGTAAAATGCCTTTCGTAGTATGTTATATTCCATCTCATCTTCTTTTACTTCCTCTTCTAGTTATATAATACTGTCTTTAAGTTTATTTCATGTGTATAGTCATTCATGTTCTTTCCACTTTCTAGCTTTCCCGTTTTTGCTTAGTACTGGCTTGTCGTCTGTGCTTGTGATATTCATGCAACCGCAGGAAGGTGACCGAGACACGCAACCAATGGCACCCCATACCATCACGCCGGGTGATACGCCAGTATGGCGATGACAAATACACGCTTCCAATGTGCGTTCACAACGATGTCGCCAAACACGGATGTGACCATCATGATGCTGTAAGCAAAACCTGGATTCATCCGAAAAAATGACGTTTTGCCATTCGTGCACCCAGGTTCGTCGTTGAGTACACCATCGCAGGCTCTCCTGTCGGCGATGCAGCGTCAAGGGTAACCGCAGCCACGGTCTCCGAGCTGATAGTCCATGCTGCTGCAAACGTCGTCGAACTGTTCGTGGAGATGGTTGTTGTCTTGCAAACGTCCCCATCTGCTGACTCAGGGATCGAGACCTGGCTACACAATTCGTTACACCCATGCGGATACGATGCCTGTCATCTCGACTGCTAGTGATGCGAGGCCGTTGGGATCCAGCACGGTGTTCCGTATTACCCTTCTGAACCCACCGATTCCATATTCTGCTAACAGCCATTGGATCTCGACCAACGCGAGCAGCAAGGTCGCGATACGACCGCAATCGCGATAGGCTACAATCCGACCTTTATCAAAGTCGGAAACCTTGCTCATGTCAGCACGTTGTAGGTGTCGCCACCGTCACCAATCTTGTGTGAATGCTCCGAAAAGCTAATCATTTGCATATCACAGCATCTTCTTCCTGTCGGTTAAATTTCGCGTCTAGCACGTCATCTTCGTGGTGTAGCAATTTTAATGACCAGTAGTGTATTACCAATACCCACCAAATGAAAATTCATAGCGACCCCTGTTTTTTACTGCAGAGTTTAGGAATTTCTTGCAGTACTTTGCCAAACCTCGAAACACCACAATAACTATGATTATTAACGAGACGATACGCAGTTCATCATGAAGCTGACGAAATGAGCTATAAGATGAGGGAGAAATGAGGTTATTAGTGAATAGTTGCTTTAAAATCTTTTGAGAAACACTGAAGTTTGGCGGGCCTGCACGGCCTTCTGTTCACGCAGTGAAGCGAGCTTGACAGATTACACGCCAATAGGCCTGCTGACGCTACAACGCTTCTCTGCACTCGCTCCGTACCGAGCTGTCAAAAGTCGCAATTAATTTTAAACGCACTATAGCTTGGAACGGGCTTTCGCTGTCCATTCTCTGCTTCATCACTGAAAAGCATAACAAAAGTGGGAAAGGCTGCATTTGTATATATTTGGCCGGACATGACTGCAAAAAGCAGGACATGCCCGGGTAAACCCGGACACCTGGCAAACCTTGTATCCTGGACACGCTCGTGTCGTGGGCGACACGCTGAGGTGTGGCCAGCATCGTGTGAGCGCGCAGCCGGTGCGGCGCTGCGCCACGTCGCCTGGCAGTCCGGCCGGTGTGGCAGTAAATGAGGCCAGCAGATGCAGAGCATATGCCGCGGCTCCGGGCACGCTGCGGGCGCGTCACGCACTCTGCGCCAGCATTAATGGCGCGCGGGCCGCGCTTGACTCGACACGTAATTCCCGTCATCGAGTAATTGGCCCGGGCGGCGCTGCACTGCGTGCCAGCGGGGAAGCCGTCACCTGGGGATCCTAATGGACAAGGCCCGTACGGCCGTCTCTGTGTACCACGCTTCACCCTCACAGTGACGGCCACCCACTCCACTGCAGATGAGTTCAGTATACTGCGGTATATCCACCTTTCACAACTAAAAATGTAATGAGTGCAGCAGCATCAATGAAAAGTGAGAAACCACTAGGGAGGGACGCGATACCAGGAGACATACTTAACTGCTAGAACGGAGGAGAATTACGAGAAATGCTGCGGTTACGTAACAAAACACGGGGGGAGTTAAATAATTAATGCCATAAATTTTTTTCTCGGACAGTTTCTGTTGAAAAAGATGCGGAATTTGTTGTGAGACTTCGTGAAATATTTTCGCTTCGCCTCCTACAGTTTCACGAAGTTTTGGTAGGCGGCAGCTCTATACGTAACCTCCAAATGGTGTCTGTAAAGGAGGTGCACTCCAAGCAGGGAGCTGTCATTGAGTTTCATTTGGTGGAAAACCAGAGCATCGCAGATAATCACGGGCGCTAGCAGTATGTCAACGGAGAACAAGGTCCGGAGAATCGTTGGGCGTGGGGTCCGTAATAATCACAACAAGATCGCGCGAAGTTCTCCGACCTCTAGCTTCCTGGCCGGCCGCACACACCTGTGACTGGAGCAACACTCTTATTCGAGGTGACAGAAGGATCAGAATTTCACCCATCCCTGCTCAACTGGACGTCTCTCTTGGCAGTGCTGACACGCTCATCCACCAGTTAAGGTTCTCTACGTCTCCATCTACATGGATACTCAGCAAATCACTTTTAAGTGCCTGGCAGAGGGTTCATCGAACCACCTTCACAATTCTCTATTATTCCAATCTCGTAAAGCGCGCGGAAAGAATGAACACCTATATCTCTCCGTACGAGCTCTGATTTCCCTTATTTTATTGTGGTGATCGTTCCTTCCTATGTAGGTCGGTGTCAACAAAATATTTTCGTATTCGGAGGAGAAAGTTGGTGATTGAAATTTAGTGAGAAGATTCCGTCGCAACGAAAAACACCTTTCTTTAATAATTTCCAGCCCAAGTCCTGTATCATTTCTGTGAAACTCTCTCCCATTTTTGGCGATAATACAAAACGTGCTGCCTTTCTTTGAACTTTTTCGATGTACTCCGTCAGTCCTATCTGGTAAGGATCCCACATCGCGCAGCAGTATTCTAAAAGACGACGGACAAGCGTAGTGTAGGCAGTCTCCTTAGTAGCTCTGTTACATTTTCTAAGTGTCCCGCCAATCAAACGCAGCCTTTGGTTAGCCTTCCCCACAACACAGGTTTGTGCCCGCTGAGTTCCACGCCGTCAAAACAGAAGACAATAAAGAGCAGCAATGGAAAATCTCTGTGAAATGCATGCACGTACGAGGCTATTCATGACAATTTTTTTGTCGAACATCATACGCGCAATGAAACATGGGTTCATCACGTCGAACCGGAGACTAAACGGCAATCTATGAACTGGCTCCACATCATGTCTCCACCGGAACTTCAGACCACACCATCAACGGGTGAAGTTGTGGCGACGGTCTTCTGGAACTCTTAAGGGGCTACTCTGTTTGATGTCCCTCTTCGTGGTGGAACGAGTAGTGCATTGTGCTACCCTCAAGAGATTGAGCAAACGTTCCCCACAAATGCAAACGAACTTCTACTTCTCCATGGTAACGCAAGGCCTCACACATGTTTTTGGACCAGAGGAGAGCTCACAGAACTTCATTGGATTGTTCTTTCTCATCCACACCACAACCCGCATCTCGCAACTCCCGACTTCCACATTTTTGGTCCGATGAAGGACGTTCTCCGCGGGAAGCAGTATGTGAACTGATGCAGTAACACGTTGGCTCTGACATCGACCAGTAGAATGACACCTTGAAGGCATACAGGTTTTTCAATAACATAGCATAGGACATTAGCATTGAAGGGAGGTGATGTTGAAAATATGATTTTGTAACGAAAAGAATGGGATAGCATGGTGAATTAGAATCCCAAGTAAAACCAGCCTGCTTTCGGAAAAGAAAGTGTGTTACATAACGTACTGAACGCCCCTCGTATATGACAGTGCCAATAGTCACAGGCCTTACTGACAGTGATAATGATTCCAATTCCAAAGTAACAGAAAAGAAAAAACTCGAATAAACATAGGAAATTTCACCTAACTTCACATGCAGCCAAAGGTACGTGAAGAACTATGTATTAAAGACTGGAAAAGATACCAGTGTAGAAAGTCGCTTAGAAAAGATACGTTTCGGAAGAAAAACATGGACTAGCTACGCAATTGGGCTCTTAAGGATTTTACGAAAGGAGGTTTATAGAGGTGGGAACACTGTTCAAGATAAGGTTTTATACACTCATGCTCATAAATTGAGGATAATGCTGATACATAGTGAAACAACGATCTGGTGGGACGTTTGCGCGATTAAATCCCCTCAGGGTATGACCATGAGGTGCATTTGACCTGCGGTCGTCGCACGGTGGCGCTGGCAGCAGTCTACATACGCAGAGATGTGCTGGTGCATGTCAGAGTATGGCGCAGCGAGTTGGTGAGCAGACGTTTTCAGACGTGCTAATGGTGAATGTGTGTTGAAAATGGCTCAAAGAAGACATGTTGATGACGTTATGAGGGGTAGAATACTAGGGCGACTGGAGGCAGGTCGTAGCACTAGCCCTCCGTGTGCCACAAAGTGTGACCTCAAGATTATGGCAATTATTTCAGCAGTCAGGAAACGTGTCCAGACGCTACAGTACGGGACGTTCACAGTGTACAACACCACAAGAAGACCGATATCTCACCATTAGTGCCCGCAGGAGGCCACAGAGTACTGCAGGTAGCCTTGCTCGGGACCTTATCGCAGCTACTGGAACAGTTGTCTCCAGACACACAGTCTGCAGACGACTGAACAGACATGGTTTATTCGCCCGGAGACCTGCAATGTGCATTCCACTGACCCCTGGTTACAGGTGAACCCGTAAATCCTGGTGCCAAGAACACAGTACATGGTCATTGGAACAGTAGTCCCAGGTTATGTTCACGGACGACTCCAGGTATATCTGAACAGTGATTCTGGCCGGGTTTTCTTTCACCTGGTGTGAACCAGGAACCAGGTACCAACCCCTTAATGCCCTTGAAAGGGACCTGTATGGTGGCCGTAGTTTGATGGTGTGGGATGGGTTTATGATTGATGCACGTACGCCCCTGTATGTCTTTGACAGAGAATCTGTAACAGGTCAGGTGTATCGGGACGTCATTTTGCACCAGAATGTCCGCCCTTTCAGGGGTGTAGTGCAGTGCAGTGCTACACCTTCCTCCTAATAGATGATAACGCACGGCGATACTGAGCTGCCATCATGGAGGAGTACCTTGAAACAGAAGATATCAGGCGAATGGAGTGACCTGTCTGTTCTCAAGACCTAAAAACCAACGAGCAGTTCTGTGAAGCTCTCGGTCGACGTATCGCTGCACGTCTTCAAACCCCTTTGACACTTCAGGAGCTCCGACAGGCACTAGTGCAAGAATGGGAGGCTATACCGAAGAAGCTACTCGACCACTTGACCCAGCGTATGCCAACCTGTTGTGTGTATGGTGATCATATCCCATACTGATGTCGGGGTACATACGCAGGTGGCACATGTGTTTCTGGACGGTTTTCTCAACTTATCACCAATACCGTGGACTTACAGATCTGTGTCGTGTGTGTTCCCTAGGTGCCTATTCTATTAGCGCCAGAACGTGGCACCACATTCTGCAATTATCCTTGATTTATGAGCATGAGTGTAGTTGTGGAATAATCTTTCGAAATGTAGGTTCGGATAGGCTTGCAACCAAAAAAGGTAAACAGAGTGGATTCGGAAAACAGACGACTTATAAACTCGTTATATCTTCCAGTGAACCACTAGCTTCGACGAAATGGGGTAGCTTGGGTGCTACAACGACTGATAGAGCCTTAGCGCATATACAACCAAAGCGGAGGTGTATCTGTCGAGAGGCCAGAATAAACTGTGTTTCCTGAAGAGTGGCAGCATCCCTTTCACTACTTACAAGTGCAACAATCGGAATCATGAACTACTCTCGTCATGTAACATTAGCCATCATTATCTTGTTGTGCTGGTACTGCGAACGGCTGAAACAAGTTTTTCATTTTTCCAAGGGCATTCAGCTCTTCTGTATGGCTTAATAATGATGGCATCCTCTACAATAAAATTTCCCGGAGGTAAAACAGCCCCCATTTCGATTTCCGGGCGAGTACTTCTCAGAACGATATCGACATCAGGAAAAAAACTGACATTCTACAGGTCGGAGCGTGAATTAGTCAAGTTCCCTTGATAGGGTAATTTAAAAAGAAAATTGAATAAGTTGATGTCAGGTATAGTAGGAATTAGTGAAGCGGCGGGAAGAACAAGAGTTTTCGTCAGACGAGTATAGGGTTAAAAATACAAAAGCTGATGGGAGTAATACAGGAGCAGGCCTAATAATGAATAAGAACATGGGAATTTGTATAAGCTACTATGAGCAGAATCAGTGAACACGTTGTCGTAGCCAATAAAGACACATGACCAACACCAGCCAGAGGAGTGCAAGATTATAAGCCTTCTACCATTGTAGTTGATAAAGAAATTGAAAGAATTGGTGCTGAGATAAAATAAATTATTCATGTAGCTAGAGGAGGGGAATATTTCATTCTCACAAGCTACCGGAATTCGGTATCACGAAAAAGGACAGAATGATAAATATCGGAGAGCAAAGACTGGAGGAGAAGGAATGAAACGGTAAACTATCTGGTAGAATTGTACACATATCATAATTCAGTCACTGCAAAAATTGGTTTTAAGGATCTTGAAAGAAAGGTTGTATACTTGGAAGAGACTTGCAGGTTTCTAGTACATTATATAAAGACAATACAGAGATTTAGAAACAAGTTGTTTAAACTGCAAAACGTTCAATGAGCAAATGTTGACTGTGACTATAATTTATTGGTTATGAACTGCAGATTGTAACTGAAGACATCGCAGAAAGATAAAAAAAGTGAGATAAGGAGACCTGGACAAATTGAAAAAATCAGTGGTTGTTGAGAGTTTCGGAGGGAGCATGGGTAGCTTTGAGAGACGAAATAATAGAGGCAGTTGATGATACAAATAGGTAAAAAGACGGGGTAACATATGAGATTATGTATTTATTCGATGAAAGGACAAAAACTAAAAATGCAGGAAATGAAACAAGTAAATGAAATACAGATACTGCGAAATGGCTAAACTGGTGCCTTTGAACATTGGACGTTACATTTCAGATGTATTACGACCCGTGGCTCTACCCTTCATTCGATCCCCGCGAAAGCCTACATTTCAAGAGGATAATGTACGACCGCATGTTGTAGGCCCTGTTCTTTCTGGATACAGAAAATGTTCGGCTGCTGCCCTGGCCAGCACATTCTCCAGATCTCTCTCCAATTGAAAACGTCTGGTCAATGGTGGCCGAACAACTGGCTCGTCACAATACGCCAGTCACTACTCTGGATGAACTGTGGTATCGTGTTGTAGCTGCATGGGCAGCTGTACCAGTACAGCTGCCCTCCAAGCTCTCTTTGACTCAATGCCCAGGCATATCAAGTCCGTTATTACGGCCAGAGGTGGTTGTTCTGGGTACTGATTTCTCAGGATCTATGCACCCAAATCGCGTGAAAATGTAATCACACGTTATTTATAGTATTTATCCAATGAATACCCGTATATCTTCTGCATTTCTTCTGGGCTAGCAATTTTAATGGCCAGTAGTGTATGTTGCTGCATATGAAATTTAGACAAAATATTGAATTATTCTTTATACTTGGAAGGATATCGCTGTCTGTCTCCAAAGTTGAGGAAAAGGAATGCATGTGAAGCGCCCCGTCGCGAACGAACGCGCCCGTGACAAAGCCAGAATGAAATAAGCTTTCATATTCTCATTGCGCTCTAAGGTTTCCATTCCATCTCATTACTCAGTACAGTGCAAACGTTTAACTTGTGGACACCAACATGTCCAAATTATTTTTACTAACTCACGTGTGTTCTGTTCTTTCCCACTTCCAGTAACTATTGACTATGTTCATCTCTGATGCAGAATAACGTACCTCATCATAGTTGTGCAATACTCCTACTGCTTTCAATTCTGTTCCTGCCAATAGAACCTGTTCCTGTACCTGAAACACAGGTTGCCTCTTTTGGTTTTATTCTCAGCTTACTGTTCACAAAATCAAATTCATCTCCACAGGAATCATCACCTTCCTCTGGTAATCCTAACGTCGCGTTTATCCATTCTTTCGCGTAGAGAAGTGCATCATTAATTCTTCCAGGTTCTAGTGCCGTTTTACCGCTAAGTATTTAAAATTAATTTCTTCATCCTCGGAGTCACTACACCAAACGTCTTCCCAGTCGTTATTATCCTCACAAGATTCTTTGGACTGACGCGTCTTCATCCATGGCTACTTCAGGAGGTACCTTTGTCCGCAGAACTCTTGATGAAACACGTAGCTCAGTCTCTCCTGTATCTTCTCCTAATTCTTCTTCATCTATTTCCATTAATCGTGTGTTATCGTTTTGTGGTGATACACTCCATTTACTAGGCAGTGTGTTGCTTAACACCACAAATTTCTCGTTGCCCGAGTCGCCCTGATTGTCCTTGAAGGCTACTTAGCCGACCGTTGTGGCCGAGTGGTTCTAGGCGCTTCAGTCTGGAACCGCGCTCCTGCTATGGTCGCAGTTTCGAATCCAGCCTCGGGCATGGATGTGTGTGATGTCCTTAGTTTAGTTAGGTTTAAGTAGTTCTAAGTCTAGGCGAGTGATGACCTCAGATGTTCAGGCCCATAGTGCTTAGAGCCATTTTTTGAAGGCTACTTAATTTCTCCCTGTTATAAGTGAAGTAGCGCGTGCCTCTGTTTCAAGTGCAACACTACCATGTAGAATTTTAGAATCGCATTGACCTTCAGAGTTCGTATAATCAGAAAATTGGCCCTAAGCGTGAGTGACTGGCACACGAATTCGGGACTATCCCGCTCCTGTACTTCTGCGCACTTTCCACGTACTGCTCTGCGTACAGTCATCCCTTGCATCCTAAGTATCGGCTTCTCCTTATCCTTATCGCGTAAATCATACACATTTAGTACCGAGACTTGGCTGTCTGAATCCAGCATATATGGTAGTGCTATATCTCCCAACGCCACATCAGTTACAAGGTACGCATCGTATTCTGTTCTGTTGTCCAGCTGGGTGACATATTCCAAGAGTGTCTTTTTTAAGTTTTGTTAATTTACATGTAAGGTTTCTGGAAGTTGAATCCCGTCCAACAGCGAAGTCGAAGCCCCAGCCAATAGTCACATTCGTCTCAAGTTTCTCTGTTCCTCATTTCCTCACGGATTCCTTCGCAGTTATGGACCATATGCCTTCACGGTTTCCATAGCCACACGGTTCCAGTCATCTTCGTACTTTCGTCTCTCATCTGCCCGATGTGATGGCGCCCATGATCCACGATGACTGCTCTTATGCCACTGGTTTCAAATTTTGCGGGGTGGGTGCCTCATTCGCCAGTGAACATTGCATGGTCCATGTTGTACCTGCGTATAGTGGATCTGCAAAAAGTGCACTGTTTATCTAACTTCAGCTTCACGGTCATACCCAGGCCCATCAAGGAAACGTCAAAACGCGCCTACATCATTCATTCTATGACCGGAATATCTTTCTGAATCCTGTCGACAGCTTTTTTTGGCAGATCTTTATTATCTCTCTCTGCTCAAACATCGAACCGAAGAGCTGGTTACAAAATAAATCTACCAGCGCTTCTTGATAACGATAGCTGATGTCTGCCTGCATTCCCTTGCAGTGTAACAACATTCGTATTTCTTCTTCTTTCAAGTTTACTGGAACTTTACTGTCCGAATCGGCAGCACTACCTAACAACAACTGCTTTACTTATTTCTTCACTTGTATTATGTCATCTGTTACTTCGTCTTTCTACTCTTTAATGACATCAACACCCTTACAGAACACGTCTGTCTAATGTATTATTGCAAGCACTGACCTGTATCTCAATTAGCTGGACTCCTCTATCTTCCGGTTTCTTAATTTCTTCCCCAGTCGTTTATTCCATTTCTAGTATCTTCTAGTCACTCCGTTGTATGTGACCAATTAGCTGCTGATCTAATTTCTCAACATGTCCCTTATGTTCCTTAACGTTATCTTTTATTATTTTGAATTACACATCGTTCCTTTTATCTTGCTGTTCATTGATTAGTGTTAGTGCCGAAAAATTTTCCTCCGTTTTTTTTAAAACAATCTTCCGTATTTTTCTGTCGCTCATCTGCCTTTTGTAATGCTGGATCGCAATTTTGTGGTACTCTTCCACACTCCTCTTGCGATCTCTTGTACATCAAAACTGGTTCAAATGGCTCTGAGCATTATGGGACTTAACTTCTATGGTCATCAGTCCCCTAGAACTTAGAACTACTTAAACCTAACTAACCTAAGGACATCACACACATCCATGCCCGAGGCAGGATTCGAACCTGCGACCGTATCGGTCGCGCGGTTCCAGACAGTAGCGCCTAGAAGGGCTCGGCCACCCCGGCTGGCCTGTTGCTCTTTCGTGTTTTCTAACGCCATCTCAATCAAGAAGGACTGAAGATCAAAAGGTGGCTATGAAACAGCAGTTGGCAAGCCATCTGTAGCACTCTGCGTCAGTTCATTGCATCTAGCGGCTACAGAGTTCCCCATCGTCTGCGACATTCTCCTCACACTGTGACTCAGATTGGGGTTGTTCCCTGTTTGTCTGCTTGTTATTTAATTCACTATCCTCCACTACCGACTCTTGCAAATTAGTCCCACGACTTTCTGTAACCTCGATATTCCGTGAAATGTCTTGCTCGACTTCCGTATTACGAGTACGTTCAGGTCTTATGGTTACAGGTGGACTCGCTTATTTCCTTTCCTAAACTATATCAACGAGCATGGGTTGACCTTGGCATACCTAGTACTAATACAAATAAAATATTCTCCCCTAATTATCAAATTATCAAATTTCCAACCTAGTCACAATAAAATCCTACTACAAACAAAACATTCAACTGTATCCCCAACAACAAAAAACTCTACTAACCTGCCTTCGTCTTGCTGCAAGAGAAGCACAATTTAGAAGAGTGCACACAACTTATAATTAATTTAAGTTTTGAAGTTATACATACACACACACACACACACACACACCAAAAGAAGTTTTGCATCATCTCAGTTCCGAGGGTTCCGCAACCTGTACAGAAAATTTTAATAGAGATCAACATAAATATCATTTCCGCCCTTTTTATTGTCATGAAAACCACACATTGCATGTTGCACCACCATAAAGCGAGGCCTTCAGAGATGGTGGTCCAGATTGCTGTACACACCGGTACCTCTAATACCCAGTAGCACATCCTCTTGGATTGGTGCATGCCTGTATTCGTAGTGACATACTATCCAGAAGTTCATCAAGGCACTGTTGGTCCAGATTGTCCCACTCCTCATCGGCGATCGGGCGTAGATCCCTCAGAGTGGTTGCTGGGTGACGTCGTCCATAAACAGCCCGTTTCAATCTATGTCAGGCATGTTCGACAAGGTTCATGCCTGGGGAACATGCTGGCCACTCTAGTCGACCGATGTCGTTGTCCTGAAGAAGTCAGTCAAAAGTTGTGCCCGATGGGGGCGCGAACTGTCGTCCATGAAAAGGAATGCCTTGGCAATATCCTGCCGATACGGTTGCACTATCGGTCAGAGGATGGTATTCACGTATCGTACAGCCGTTACGGCGCGTTCCATGACCACCAGCGGCGTACGTTGGTTCGACATAATGCCACCCCAAAACAGCAGTGCACCTCCACATTCGTGCACTCGCTGGACAGTGTGTCTAAGGCGTTCAGCCTTACCGGGTTGCCTCCAAACACGTCACCGACGATTGTCTGATTGAAACCATATGCGACACTCATTGGTGAAGAGAACGTGATGCCAATCCTTAGCGGTCCATTCGGCATGTTGTTGTGCCCATCTGTACCGCGCTGCATCGTGTCATGATTGCGATGGACGTCGGGAGTGAAGTTACGCCTCATGCAGCCTATTGCTCACAGTTCGAGTCGTAACACGACGTCCTGTGGCTGCACGTAAAACATTATTCAACATCATAACGTTGCTGTAAGGGTTCCTCTGAGCCATAATCCATAGGTAGCGGTCATCCACTGCAGTAGTAGCCCTTGGGTGGCCTGAGCGAGGCATGCCATCGACAGTTCCTGTCTCTCTGTATCTCCTCCATGTCCGAACAATATCGCTTTGGTTCATTCCGAGACACCTGGACACTTCCCTTGTTGAGAGCCCTTCCCGGCACAAAGTAAGAACGGGGGCGTGATCGAACCGTAATATTGACCGTCTAAGCATGGTTGAACTACAGACTACACGAGCTCCTTCCTGGTGGAATGACGGGAACTGATCGGCTGTCGGTCCCCCTCCGTCCAACAGGCGCTGCTCATGCAGGATTGTGTACATCTTTGGCCGGGTTTAGTGACATCTCTGAACAGTCAAAGGGACTGTGTCTATGATAAAACACCCACAGTCAACGTCTATCTTCAGGTATTCTGGGAACTGGAGTGATGCAAAACTTTTTTTGCTGTACGTATATTATTGTTTGTTCGCCAATACATTATGGTTAAAAATACGATCCATAAGACAATTCAATTAGTTAGCAACAAATTCCTCTCCAATGTCCTGTGAAAATGATCATGCAGGACTGTTAGTGATCGTAAATCCTGGCTACCGGTTGACAAAATCCTATTTGTTGATATAAAAACTGACTACGTAAATCAGAGGGTTCCAGGCTTTGAAAATCTCAGAAGGATCGACAGATTACTGTGTGAGGTTCTTAAATACCACTATGGTGCTACAGGTCCGATCCTGGTGACCTAAAGCGACAAAAAGTTCCCCGTCATATCTTTTAAATTTTAATGAGTCATTGTTGAACAATAGATAAGGTCTTATTAAATTAAAATTACTAGGGGTGGGTCAATACAACATGAAACTACGGTTACCGCACCTCAAACGGGTATATTAATGAAAGGCCTCATCAAGCTACAAAATGGAATTAGCAGTCGCTATAACAGAATGAGATTTTCACTCTGCAGCGGAGTGTGCACTGACACGAAACTTCTTAGCAGATCAAAGCTGTGTGCCGGACCGAGACTCTAGCTCGAGACCTTTGCCTTTTACAGGCGAGTGCTCTACCGTCTTTTTACTTTTAACCGTTTTTTTTTACTCCACATTAACAGTGACAAAAATGGCTAGCTTACAATGAAATGACATAAATAAGTTGACATATAATTGTTGTCGTAAATTACAGCATTCATAGAATGAGGAATGATATTCAGTCTTTAGCAGTAGCACACATTTAACATCTTCACTGTCGCCTTCATTTGAGCTACCTAAGCACGACCCATCCATCCTCACAGCTTCAATTCCGCCAGTTCCCTAGTTCGAGTCTCGGTCCGGCACACAGTTTTAATCTGCCAGGAAGTTTCGTATTAGTTGCTATAATAATTTTGTTTATTGGCATACGATATAAAAAATGATTTACCCACTGAACTAAGCGTAGGCCTATAAATGTTTAATAATTGGACAGGATATTGTAAATTCGAACTATAGCCTTGCCACAAGTGAGTGGATAATTGGCAGCATTGTATGCGACTATATAGCGGATACAGCCAATGACTGCAAGAACGGTCACAAATTTGAAGAGGGGTCACCTGAACAGGAAGGACAAGCACCAAAGCACCAATTTTTTCCCAAAAGTGTATGTTAGGTGCAACTTTCTGGCTGTTAATATTAAATATATCTAATTAAATCCTGATCCAAATTAAGAAGCTTCATATCCTCCTTGCCCCAGTAGCAGCATCGGTGACAGATGTCATCAGTCTTTTGTGACAGGTTTGATGCGGCCCGCCACGAATTCCTCTCCTCTGCCTACCTGCCTACCTCTTCATCTCAGAGTTGCACTTGTGGCCTACGTCCTCAATTATTTGCTGGATGTATTATAATTACTGTCTTCCTGTACGGTTTTTGTTCTATAGAGCTCCCTCCGTACCACAGAAGTCATTCCCTGATATCTTAACAGAAGTCCTATCACCCTGTCCTTTGTCCTTGCCAGTGTCTTCCACATAATCCTTAACTTTCCGATTCTGCACAAAATCTCCTCATTCCTTACCCTATCAGTCCACTTAATTTTCAGAATTCGTGTGTGTAACCAAATCTCAAATGCTTCGAATCTCTTCTGTTCCGGTTTTCCCACAGTTTATGTTTCACTACCACACAATACTGTGCTCCAAACGTACGTTCTCAGAAATTTCTTCCTTACATTGAGGCCGATATTTGATATTAATAGATTTCTCTTGGCCAATAATGCCCTTATTGCCAGTGCTAGTCTACTTTAGATGTCCTCCTTGCTCTGTCCGTCATTGTTTATTTCGCTGCCTACGTAGCAGAATTACTTAATCTCTTCCACTTCGTGACCATCAATCCGGAAATTTTCTCACTGTCCTCATTTCTTCTACTTCTCATTACTTTCGCATTTCTTCGATTTACTCTCAGCCGGTATTCTATTCAGCAGACCATGTAACACTTCTTCACTTTCACTAATTACAGCAATGTCATCAGCGAATCGTATCATTCATATTGTTTCACATCGAAGTTTAATTCCACTCCTGAACCTTTCTATTATTTCCATCACTGCTTCTTCAAACTACAGATCGAACAGATGGGGCGAAAAACTACATTCTTGTCATACATCCTTTTTAATGCGAGCACTATGTTCTTGGGCGTCCACTCTTATACCCTCTTGACTCTTGTACACATTGTATATTACACGCCTCCCCCAAAGCTTACCCCTATTTTTCTCAGAAGTTCGAACATCTTGCACCATTTTATATTGTCGAATGCTTTCCTAGGTCGACAAATCCTTTAAACGTGTCTTGATTTTTATTCAGTCTTGCTTCAGTTATCAACTGAAACGTCAGAATTGCCTCTATCGTGCATTTCTCTCTCCTAAAGCAAAACTGATCTTCTAACACATCCTCATTTTTCTTTCCCATTCTTCTGTGTATTATTCTCGTCATAAACTTGGATTCATGAGCTCTTGCAGCCTTCCGAATTGTGTGGATGATATTTTTCCGAAAGTCAGGTGGTATGTCGTCAGGCTTATACATTCTACACAACAACGTGAATGGTCGTTTTGTTGCTATTTCCCCCAAGCACTTTAAGAATTCTGATGACGTGTTATCTATCTCTTCTGCCTTATTTGTCCTTAAGTCCGCCAAGGCTTTCTTAAATTCTGATTCTCCTGTAAATCGACTCATGTTTCGCCTGCTATCACATCAGCACGAGCGAAGGGAAACAGCGTCTCCGAGATAGTGATGAAGTAGGGATGTTTCCGTAGATCAAATTCACGAGTGTATCGTGAATATCAGGAATCCGGTAAAACATCAAATCTACGACACCGCTGAGACCGGAAAAATAACCTGTAAGAACGGGACCAACGACGACTGAAGAGAATCGTTCAACGTGATGGAAGTGCAACCCTTCCGCAAATAGCTGCAGATTTCAACGGCGGGCCGTTAGCAAGTGTCAGCATGCAAACAATTCAACGGAACATCATCGATAGGGGCTTTCGGAGCAGAAGGTCCACTCGTGTACTCTTGATGACTGCACGACAACCGAGCGAGGTGGCGCAGTGGTTAGACACTGGACTCGCATTCGGGAGGACGACGGTTCAATCCCGCGTCCGGCCATCCTGATTTAGGTTTTCCGTGATTTCCCTAAATCACTCCAGGCAAATGCCGGGATGGTTCCTCTGAAAGGGCACGGCCGACTTCCTTCCCAATCCTTCCCTAATCCGATGAGACCGATGACCACGCTGTCTGGTCTCCTTCCCCAAAACCACCACCACCACCACTGCACGACATAAAGCTTTACGTCTTGCCTGGGCTCGTCAACACCGGCACTGGATTGTTGATGACTGGAAACATGTTGTATGGTCGAACGAGTCTCGTTTCAAATTTTTATCGAACGGATGGACGTGTAAGGATATGCAGACAACCTTATGAATCCATAGACCCTGCATGTCAGCAGTGGACTGTTCTAGCTAGTGAAGGCTCTGTAATTGCGTGGCATGATACGGGACCCGGTGACACGTACGTAAGCATCCTGTCTGCTCACCTGCCTCCATTCATATCCATTGTGCATTCCGACAGACTTGGACAATTCCAGCAGGACAATGTGACATCCAACACGTCCAGAAATGTTACAGAGTGGCTCCAGGAAAACTTTTCTGAGTTTAAACGCTTCCGCCGTCCACCTAACTCTCCAGACCTGAACATTATTGAGCATATTTGGGATGCCTTGCAACGTGCTGTTCAGAAGAGATCTCCACCCCCTCTTACGGATTTACGAACAGCCATGAAGGATTCATACTGTCAGTTCCCTTCAGCACTACTTCAGACATTAGTCGAGTCCATGCCACGACGTGTTGTGGCGCTTCTGCAAGCTAGCGGGGGTCTTACACGATATTAGGCAGGTGTACCAGTTTTGTTTGGCTCTTTAGTGTACTCCATTCCTCAGCAACTTGTATTTCTGTATTCTTTAATTTTCCTGAACATTTCTGTAGTTCCTTTTTTCACCGATCAGCGGAAGTATTCTTCTCTTACCCAAGGTTTCTTCGCAGTTACCTTTTTTGTGCCTATGTTTCGTCTTTCCAACTTCTGTGATTACCCTTTATTCGGATGTCCATTGTTCTTGAACTGTCCTGCCTGCTGAGCTATTCCTTATTGCTGTATCTATAGCCTTAGATAACTTCAAGCGTATCTCGTCATTCCTTAGTATTTCCGTAGCCCACTTCTTTGCATATTGTTTCTTCCTGACTAATCTCTTAAACTTCAGCCTACTTTTGATCGCTACTACATTGTGATCCTAGTGTACATCTGCTCCAGGTTATGCCTTACCATCCAGTATCTGATATCGCAATCTCTATCTGACCATGATGTAATATAACTGAAATCTTCCCGTATCACCTGGCCTTTTCCAAGTATACCTCCTCCTCCTGAACAGACTATTCGCTATTTCTAGCTGATATTTATTACAGAACTCGATTAGTCTATCTCCTCTCTCATTCCTTGCCCCAAGCCCATATTCTTCTGTATCCTTTTCTTCTACTCCTTCCCATACAACTGCATTCCTGTCCCCCATGACGCTTAGATTTTGATCTTCCTTTATGTACTGCATTACCCGTTCAATATCCTCATATCTTTTCGTCTTCAGCTAGCGACATCGGCATGTATACCTGAATTATCGTTGTTGCTGTTTACCTGCTGCCGATTCTGATAAGATCAACCCTGTCACTGAACTGTTCAATGTAACGCACTCTCTGACCTACCTTCCTTTCCGTTACACCATTTTCTGCTGCTGTTGTTATTACCCTGTACTAATCTAACCTGAAGTTCTCGTCTTCTTTCCATTTCACTTCATTGATCCCTAACGTATCTAGACTGAGCCTTTGCATATCCTTTTTCAGATATTCTAGCTTCCCTACCATGTTCAAGCTTCTGACATTCCATATCCCAACTCATAGAACGTTATCCTTTCGTTGGTTATTTAATCTTTTTTTCATGGTCACCTCTCCCCTGTAAGTCTCCTCCGGGAGATCCGAATCGAGGACTATTCCGAAATCTTTTGCCAATGGAGAGATAATCATATCACTTGTTCAGTTACAGGCCACGGGTCCTGTGGATATACTTTATGTGTCTTTGATGCAGTGGTTTCCATTGTCGTCTGCATCCTCATGCCGTTGGTCACTGCAGAGTCTTCCACCTTTAAGGGCAGTTTCTCACTCCAAGGACAAGGGACTGTCCTGAACCTCTGTCCGCTCCTCCGCCCTCTTTGACAAGGCCTTGACACAAGGAGGATGACTCCTTAGGCCTGAAGTCTTCGGATGCCATTGCTGATTATTAGTCAAAAACTAAGTTGTGTCGGATTTTGAACCCGGGACCGAGAACGTTAAGGGTAGTTATTAACGATGCTGCCGCTACATTATCTTTTTTTCCCGATATAGTTCGTTCCGTTTCGTCTCTGCGGACGTCACAAGACGTCCATTCAAGTTGATCGTTGATTCTTTGACTCAGTTTTTTTTATTACAGTGAGCACGCATCCCTCTGATGGAACGCGCTGAGCTACCGTGCCGACAGTATGGGTCATCGACACGTGTGTATCGCTGTGCGATGGTGTGAGTAAGGAAGACGGCTGCAGTAGGAGCTGGTAATTCTGAGAACAGCTCGACCTCTGCTCTTTGCTCTAAGTGGGAGACATCTCTCCCTGCAAACATCTTATATCGCTGCCCAAGGTGAAGTGCGTTCTCGACAGCGTCCATGAAGCAAGTCTCCTTTCCTGTCTCCCTACCGCAAGACCCTTGCTAGCATCATAATCTCGCCATGCAGTTGCAGCACACCCTGTGGCTTCTGACCAACAATGACTTTATAAACGAGTTTAACAATTTTCTACTCCCATGGATTTTGTTATGGTTAACCACAAACCGTATGGTGTGGGAACGAACACAGAAAATGCCACGACGTGACAGATTTCCAGCCACAGTCAACCAAAAGCCTTACAAGTATGCATGCTCTGGAGATAGCGTCTTCTGCCAAAATAATTACTGTGTGCCGATCACAGAACCCCTGCTAGAATCTGACCGCGAACGTCACCGGGAACCTGGTGGTGGTGGAGAGGCAACTACTACACAATCGCAACAAATCGGGTCGCTCTTATTTTTAATGTTTTTGTAGCGCCTTGAGGAAGCGTTTTAGCGCTTGAATATCATGATGCTAATTAACTGCCGGCCGGAGTGGCCGAGCGGTTCTAGGTGCTTCAGTCTGAAACCGCGCGACCGCTACGGTCGCAGGTTCGAATCCTGCCTCGGGCATGGATGTGTGTGATGTCCTTAGGTTAGTTAGGTTTAAGTAGTTCTAAGTTCTAGGGACTGATGACCACAGCAGTTAAGTCCCATAGTGCTCAGAGCTATTTGAACCATTTGAGCTAATTAACTGCGCGTAAAAGTCCTTCACTTCCAGAGGATGCCACAGCAATATGAGTTGTAGTTACTATGACTTGAATTTTGAGAGCTCATTGGTTAATTAACAACAGAGACACGGCGGTATAATCAGACTTTTATTTTTAGTGTCACATCTCCGTCAGAGAATTCTACGTGCCACTAAAGAACTTCTTAAGAGCAATGTAACATTTCTACTAATATTTACGAGTAGAACTGCACAGATAATGATTATAGCGTAGAAACAAGAGCGGGACATGCTAAGACAACAGTCTGTGAAAGATCTCGCAAAAAATCTAGTATACAAGCGACGAGAACGTGTGGCGTTAGTTACCACCCGTATACTCCTGCTTTGTTCATACAGCAACAATTACTTCCTATATGATGCAAATGAATAAGCTCTTCTATGCTATATTACAGTTATGAAGATCAGGCGACATATTTGAAATGTTGTACATTCGGGATCAAAGTCGCCGTATTCTAACCACTTCTCGTAGGAAAAATCGAACAAATATTGCTTTTGAATTCATCGTGATTTGCTTCGTAACTTATTCTTCAGTCCTAGGCATCCAGTGAGACGGATCTGCTCCTGTTCGCCAGAAAGTACACGCAGGATAAATGTCGCTGTCAGAAGTTCCATCTTTAAATCTTGAAGTAATATGTGAGGGCGCCACCCCTACGATAATACACTAAGATCGTCTTATTCCTCGTTATACGTCGGTCAAGCATGATCGCCTTACGAATATTTTAAACGTTCTCCTGTATTTCAAGTCGCATGGCAATCTCTGCTTGGCCTTGTACCTCAGGGCAGGCATAATTATGTTTCAGCATGAGAAACTCCCGCTACCAGACGTTTCATAGCGATGTAGGAGCCGTTACATAACGATGCAAGTGAGAAAATGGACTGGAAGTCAGAACTGATGTAGTCATAACGCACTACTAAACATGAAAAAAGTTAAAAAATGGAATATTGCACCGAAATTGTGCAGCTGAACGTAGTGAAAACAAGAGCATAGAGTTGTGTACGAACACTGCGTCATATATTCCTTTCAGAAAATATTACAACTGCAAGGTGTAACCATGAATTATACAAAAGAAAAAACAAATCCTTTGAGAACATCATTAACTTAAAGGAACTTGGTATGTGCAGCAATTTCCACTTAAAATTCAAATGACACGCTATTCACGTATCATTAATATTTCTGTGACTGAAGCCAAAGAATATCACATGTGATCTCACGTTAATCTGTTTATTATTTCACCTCAGCCAATTCATCGTTACTGCTAGTCTAGCTAACAGTTCTAGAGATCACCAACATAAAATTTAACAGTCACAAATTAGTAATACTTATCATAATATTAAGACAAACAGATGTGTCGGAACATATGATTACATATACAGCTGGAGTCAGTTAAATTCCTTTACATTTGGGAAGTGACGTGACGTAGAGGTCTGCTGGACTCGCATTCGGGAAGATGGCGATTCATATCTCCGTTTCCTACCTGTCTTTAGCTTTTCTCTGCTTTCCGTCAGTTGTATGAGGCGAACGCCAGGATGGTTCGTTTTAAAGAACACACCCTCATACTTCTGCAATCTGTGCTAGTTTTCCGTAGGGCGTGATTCCTGATATTTCTTCCTTCCTTCCTACTCCTTTTATATCGTTAGCTGTAAGTGGATAATTACAAAATAGCTAATTTATAAAAAGACTTGTGCCTCAGCCAAGCAGGCCGGCCGCTGTAGCCGAGCGGTTCTAGGCGCTTCAGTCTTGAACCGCGCTGCTGCTACGGTCGCAGATTTGAATCCTGCCTCGGGCATGGATGTGTGTGACGTCCATAGGTTGGTTAAGTTTAAGTCGTTCTAAGTCTAGGGAACTGACGACCTCAGATGTTAAGTCGCATAATGCTTAGAGCCATTTCGTTCATCCAAGCTGAAAAAAATTGTATTTACATTTGATATATAAGAAATCTGATTTTTCATTTCGTAACTGCCATGTATGAGAGTTGGTCCGCAACTAATGTCTCCGATGTATTTTCACTGAAACTACAGTCGGCACAGCACGCAAAACAAGTTACGCAGAGAAAATTTCGAACTTCATACTGTTAACTACACAGTAGCCACCATTCGTTATGCACTTTTTCCAGCGATTTACAAATACATAGTGTAATATGCCCCAGACAAATACATTCCGAGGAAGGTCTTAAGGGATGGGAAAGACCCACCATGGTTTAATAGCAGTGTTTGGAAACTGCTACGTAAACAAGGAGAACTTCATCTCAGCTTATTAAGTAACTTATCTCGTTCTGTATTCTGCTTCCTTCCAAATAACACGTTTTGTGTGCAGTTGTACGCAACGTACCATTCTGGTTATATGCTCCTCCACTGAGAGTAGATAGTAGTTACAGACGGTACGATCCGACTTGCATCTTCACGGTGCTGTGCGCGGCAGAGCTTACTTGTAAGACGTAATGGACAGAAGGTACCTGCTACTGATTCCGGCATCATTTCTCTCGCTAGATATTGTTCCATGCACACACACACACACACACACACACACGCACACACACCGGCCGACGGCCAGAAGGGTAGCGTTTACCCGAAGCGTGAATTGGGTGAGGAGCAGTGTCTGCCCCGAGTACCAGCTGCGCCCAGGCGGCCGCCGGCCGGGCGGGCCAGTTCCTGTGAAGTTAGCGCGGTCGCCCCCCAGAATACTAAATGCCGAGGGAGTCTCGATCTCTCTGTCTTCACCCCGGCCGCCCCCCAAGCCGTTCTTCCGTGAAGGGCGGGCCCCCTTTGTCCAAGTTGGCAGCACTGCTGCAGTCTTTGTCAGTGTTCTAGCTGCCGGTTCGCTACTGTCACCCCGTCTCGCCGTCTTCTGCCCCGTCGAAGTTCCTCACCGCTCAGTTCGCACTTAAATGACACCTTGTGTCAACTTAGACGCAAGGGTATGGGTAGATTTCCCTGCGTTACAACACAAAGTGAAAGCTTGATCAACGTGAAATTAAACCAGTACAGGGCTAAATCTAGATGAAGTGAGCATCATTATGCGAGGAAAAGCGGTCTTATAAGGAAGTTTTCTTGCGCGGTGCATCACTAATGAGGAACACCAATTATTTATAAAAAATACATGTCGAGGTGCTCAGCAGCTACGTTTCGTGTTGACTGAGTAGAAAAATTCACGCATCCTGCAAGAGACTATCTAGGAATGAAACGCAGGAGTAATATGCCGCACTTTATGTAGGACGTGGTTCGAGGGTTTGTGTCGCAATCAGGATTTTGTTATGTTAAGCAAGAGTCCATTACTTAAAATACACTCCTGGAAATTGAAATAAGAACACCGTGAATTCATTGTCCCAGGAAGGGGAAACTTTATTGACACATTCCTGGGGTCAGATACATCACATGATCACACTGACAGAACCACAGGCACATAGACACAGGCAACAGAGCATGCACAATGTCGGCACTAGTACAGTGTATATCCACCTTTCGCAGCAATGCAGGCTGCTATTCTCCCATGGAGACGATCGTAGAGATGCTGGATGTAGTCCTGTGGAACGGCTTGCCATGCCATTTCCACCTGGCGCCTCAGTTGGACCAGCGTTCGTACTGGACGTGCAGACCGCGTGAGACAACGCTTCATCCAGTCCCAAACATGCTCAATGGGGGACAGATCCGGAGATCTTGCTGGCCAGGGTAGTTGACTTACACCTTCTAGAGCACGTTGGGTGGCATGGGATACATGCGGACGTGCATTGTCCTGTTGGAACAGCAAGTTCCCTTGCCGGTCTAGGAATGGTAGAACGATGGGTTCGATGATGGTTTGGATGTACCGTGCACTATTCAGTGTCCCCTCGACGATCACCAGTGGTGTACGGCCAGTGTAGGAGATCGCTCCCCACACCATGATGCCGGGTGTTGGCACTGTGTGCCTCGGTCGTATGCAGTCCTGATTGTGGCGCTCACCTGCACGGCGCCAAACACGCATACGACCATCATTGGCACCAAGGCAGAAGCGACTCTCATCGCTGAAGACGACACGTCTCCATTCGTCCCTCCATTCACGCCTGTCGCGACACCACTGGAGGCGGGCTGCACGATGTTGGGGCGTGAGCGGAAGACGGCCTAACGGTGTGCGGGACCGTAGCCCAGCTTCATGGAGACGGTTGCGAATGGTCCTCGCCGATACCCCAGGAGCAACAGTGTCCCTAATTTGCTGGGAAGTGGCGGTGCGGTCCCCTACGGCACTGCGTAGGATCCTACGGTCTTGGCGTGCATCCGTGCGTCGCTGCGGTCCGGTCCCAGGTCGACGGGCACGTGCACCTTCCGCCGACCACTGGCGACAACATCGATGTACTGTGGAGACCTCACGCCCCACGTGTTGAGCAATTCGGCGGTACGTCCACCCGGCCTCCGGCATGCCCACTATACGCCCTCGCTCAAAGTCCGTCAACTGCACATACGGTTCACGTCCACGCTGTCGCGGCATGCTACCAGTGTTAAAGACTGCGATGGAGCTCCGTATGCCACGGCAAACTGGCTGACACTGACGGCGGCGGTGCACAAATGCTGCGCAGCTAGCGCCATTCGACGGCCAACACCGCGGTTCCTGGTGTGTCCGCTGTGCCGTGCGTGTGATAATTGCTTGTACAGCCCTCTCGCAGTGTCCGGAGCAAGTATGGTGGGTCTGACACACCGGTGTCAATGTGTTCTTTTTTCCGTTTCCAGGAGTGTATTAGTGAGGATCAACAAGTATCCTCATTTCTTACACAACAGATCGAATACAAAAGTACTGTATAGCGGAGGGAAACTGCTTCTAAACGAAGGAGAGCCAGCATTGGTCAACTACATGTATGTAGAAGGCAGTAGTAATCAGTGTATTAAGAACATGTTATGTGTGTTAAATGGAATGAACAATGTAATAAGTACAGACTATAGTTTGAGAGTAAACCGAAAAAAGACGAAAGTAATGATACGTTGCAGAAATGATAACAGCGAGAAACTTAACAACAGAATTGGAGACCACGAACTAGATGAAGGATTTGTACTATCCAGGCATCACTTCAGTAGTATTCACCGGACATGTGGCTTGTAACGGAAGAAGTGTAATGGTGACCTCCCCATTGGTAAAAGATTCCGGACTGATCCCCCATACGGATGTCCACGAAGGGACTGTTGAGGGAGAGGTGACAATGGGAAAAAGATTGAAAACACGAATATAGTGGAGCATCAACAGGAGCAGAAAATGATATAACGGGAGTAGAACTCGTAGTGAGTAAGAAGGTGGGACACAGAGTGAGCTACTGTGAACATTCCAGTGATAGGACTGTTCTCATCAAAGTCGACAACAAACGAACATCGATGACAGTAGTTCAGTATTACATGCCAATTTCGCGAGCACAAAATGATAAATAGAAAGTGTATGAGGATATTGAACGGATAATTCAGTACGTAAGGGGGGGGGGGGATGTACGTTATTGTCATGGTTGTAGGGGAAAGGGTTGAAGAAAGGATTGCTGGACAATATGGGATTGGTAGTAGGAATGAGAGAGGAGAAGATTAACTGAGATATGCAATAAATTCAGATCGTAATAGCGAATATTCTGTTCAATAATCATAAGAAGAAGAAAGATACCTGGAGAGGGCAGGGAGATACAGGAAGATTTCAGTTATATTACATCATTGTCAGACAGGTACCAAAATCAGATATTGGTTTCTAAGGTGTACTCAGGGGCAAATACTGACTTAGATCGCAATTTGGTAATGATGAAGAGCGGGCTGAAGTTTAAAGGGCTGTAGGTACTGCTATAATGAATAGCTCCGTAGACAGGCCAGTTGAAGAGGAATGGACGACACTGAAATGACCCGTAATGGAAGCTGCAAGGAAGAACGTACGTAAAAGGAAGGTAACAGCGAAGAAACCATGGGTAACAGAAGAAATAATTCAGTTAATCGACGAAAGAAGGAAGTACAGAAGCGTTCAGGCAACTTCAGGAAAACAGAAATACAAGTAACTTAGAAATGAAATAAGTTGGAATTTCAGGGAATCTAAGGTGAAATGGCTACATGAAAAGCGTGAAGAATTGATTGCCAGAACGACTGATGCAGCATATTGAAAAGTCAAAACAACATTCGATTAAATTAAAAGCATGGACGACTACATTAGAATGGATTAGGGAGCGCAGAAGTTGGAAAAGTACAACTGAGGGCCTCTGTGAGGGGGGAGGACTTACCTGATGACGTTACAGAAGGTGAAACAGGAGTGGATACGGAAGAGATAGGAAATCCAGTATTAGAATCAGAATTTACAAGAGTCTAGGAAGAGTTAAAATCAAATAGCGTGGAAGGGATTGATAATATTCCATCGGAATTTCTAAAACCATTGGGGGAAGTGGCAAGAAAACGATTCTTCACGTTGCTGTGTAGAACGTACCATCAGATTTTCGGAAATACATCATCGAAGCAATTTCAAAGATGGCAAGAGCCGATAAGTGAGAGTGTTGTCGCACAATCAGTTAACAGCTCATGCATACAAGTTGCTGACAAGAGTAAAATACAGGAGAATGGGAAATAAGAATGAGGATGTGTTATATGACCTTCAGTTTGGTTTTAGGAAAGGTAAGGGCAGCTGAGAGGCAGTTCTATCGTTGCGGTTGGTAATGGAAGCAGTATTAGAGAAAAATCAAGACTTCTTAGGATTTGTCAACTTGGTAATGGCGGTCGACGATGTAAAATTCTGCAAGATGTTCGGAATCCTGAGAAATATAGGGGTAAGCGATATGGATAATATACAATATGTACAAGAACCAAGAGAGAACAAAAAGAGTGGATGAACATGAACGGACAGCAAGGATTAAAAAATAGTGTAAGCCCTGCTGTTACATTTATACGTCGAGAGACAATGATGGAAATAAAAGAAAGCTTCAATATTGGGACAAAAATACAGGGTGAAAGGATACCAAGATTCGCTAGTGGCATTGGTATCCTGAGAGGAAGTGAAGAATAATTACAGGATCTGCTGAATGGATTCAACAGTGTAGTAAGTGTGGAATATGAAATGAGAGTAAATCGAAGAAAGACTAAAGTAGAGAGAAGTAGCAGAAATGAGAACAGTGAGAATTGATGGTCACGAAGTAGATGAAGTTAAGGAATTCTACTAGCTAGGCAGCGAAATAAACAATGACGGACGGAGCAAGGACGGTATAAAAAGCACGCTAGCACTGGCAAAAAGTGAATTCCTGGCCAAGATGAATCTACCATTATCAAACATAGGTCTTGGTCTGAGGATGAAATTTCTGAGAATCTGGGGTGCAGCACTGTATGGCAGAGTGACACTGATTATGAGAAAACCGGAAAATAAGAGAATCGAAGTATTTGAGGTGTGGTGATACAGAAGGATGTAGCAAATTAGCTTGGCTTATAAGATAAGGAATGAGGAAGTTCTTCAAAGAATCGGCGAGGAAATGAATGTATGGAAAACATTAACAAGAAGAAGGGACAGGATAATAGGACATCTGTTAAGACCTCAGGGAACAACATCCATGGTACTAGAGGGAGCTGTATAGGGTTATAACTGTAGAGGAAGACAGAGATTGGAATACACCCAGCAAATAATTCTGGACCTTGGACCTAGGTTGCAGTTGCAGCTCTGACATAGAAAGGTTGACACAGGTGAAGAATTCGTGGCAGGCCGCATCAGATCGGTCAGAAAGACTCGTGGCTGATAAGTCTTACAAAAAAAAAAAAAAAAAAAAAAAAAAAAAAAAAAAAAAAAAAAAAAAAAAAAGGTAAAGTAAAGACGTGTGCCGAAAGAAGTGTGTAACTAAAAGTGTCATGATCATCTTTCCATTAGCAGAAGATTCTATATTACTTCCACATTCAGATCAGCAGGAGGAACTGCCAAGGGGGAGCTGACCATGAGAGGAACCGAAACTGTAACATTCTACGAGTGAAAGGGTGAAATGTCAGACGTCTGTATGTGATATGGAAGTTAGAAAATTATAAGAGCAAAATTAAGTTAAACGGAAATAAGATAAGGATTTTTGGTCCGGTGAATACATGATATTTCCTGTAACCATAGCTGCACGGCTTCACTATATTTAAGGAACGGCACAACTGACACCCAACAGCTACTGTAGAGTGTAGTTATTCGCGGAAAACTGGTTTTGGTCAAGCGACTATCTTCGATTAACGATGTAATGTCAATTCATGACTTAAAGATGGCAGCTTGTCCAAAATGGTTGCCCTTAAATAAACACATATTACAGCAGTTTTTAGCAGTCTCTGATCCAGGTCTTTGAATATAAGATCAACAGAACAAGAGAAAGTTATAACGGATGAAGAATTACTTGTTAATGGAAGATAGGGCAAAGAAGGAGTTACTTTAAACAGTACAGTGAGAGGATTATTCTCATGAGAACTGACGGCAAACTAATGTGAACAACAATTGTTCAAATAGACACACTGATCTCACAAGCAGACGTAGCACACAAGCAGCGTGTGAGAGCATTGCAGTGGCAACTTACTGCGTAGATACCGATGAGAATTTAATAATGATTGGGAATAGTACTGCTGTAGTCTTGGAGAGAACAGAAGAGATAATGACGACAAAATAAAGTCGCAGTAGCCTGTTACAGCAAATGCACTATTCATGTACCACGAGAGATCAAGGTATGCCTGGAAAAGGCTTGGTGCGACGGGGAAGTACCTGCTGCATTACATCATGGCGAAACAATTCCGAAATTACATAATAGATTACAAGCAGTACATGGGGCAGAGTAGAGTCGAATTACAGTTTAGTTGTAACTATAGGTACAGGGTAGCTCAAAAAATATATACGTATTTTAATAAAGATAGGCTTATGTATTATCAACAGTATTACAGTGACTAATAGTGAAACAATTATAATATGTGCTCAAACTGCAAACCACCCGCCTCCAAAAACTTCTGAGCACGATCCTGTTTATTCAAGGTCACATCTTCCAGAGTAGCTATAAGAATTGGTTGGAGGACCATTTTCAATTCACGGTGCACTTCTGCTAATGTATGTGGTTCCCTGCTGTAGACTACGTCCTTGACGGTACCCCACAAGTAAAAATCAAGTGGGGTCAAACAAGGACCAAGTACGGAGTACTTTATGGGATCCCTTAGTCCAATCCATCACGCTGGTTTATTGTTATCCAGATAGGAATGCAAATCCATATGAAAGTGCGGTGGGGCGCCATATAGTTGTAGGAAAAAGGGTTCATCACTAAACAAAGCACAAATGTTTGGTGAGATTAATGAGTCCACTATCTGGCAAGAAACTCCTGCGCTTAACAGTACCTTCGGAAAAGAAAGGTCCAATCAGTTACCATGATGATAACCCGCACCAATCATTAAGTCCCGGAGCATTGGCCACTCACTCGACATAAACATGTGGAATTCGCGAGGCCCAGTACACACAGTGATGCCTCGTTATCGTATCGTTAATTTAAACAGTGTTTATCAGACTGCGTCATTATGGCCGCCAAATTATCATAGTGTTTAAACTGTGCGAGGAAGCATTCAGTAAACTGACTTCTTCTTTCCTGGCCGTCCGCATTCAATGCATGTAACATTTGCAGAATGTAAAGTTTTCTTTTTAATCTGTGCAAGATATGACATACACCTGTACTACTCACGCCTTTTTCACGTGCCCATTGTTGCGTTGATTTTTGCGGTTAGTGTCTGAAGTCGTCTAAAATCGGAGAAGAAGTTATAACACCATACGTCGACAGAACAACTGGTCCTTCTACGCGAAAGCCACGTATAATACTATTACACGGCGAATTATGCGTATACAGCGTGAGTCACCATTGCCACCATGAATAGTTCCGAAAGTGTGATAGGAACTGAGAAGTTTGTGAGACAAATGTTGCATGGGACAACGGAGGCCATAATATGACGTTAGGTTTTTGCTGCTAGGTGGTGTCGCTTCAGAGATATCAAGGTGAACTTCATTTTTTTTTTATTTTTTTTAGATGGGGTGCTATAGTTGGGTACTTATTTTCTGGCAGCGGCTATCGAGAAGAATCCAACGATGTGTAACAGTAAGGTCTTTGAAGGTCAACGAAGGTCACAAAGGTGGCATGACGTCCATTAACATAAGGTGTCCGAAGTGATGACCGTCGAGGTGATGACCATTGGTATCAGTGTAGTGCTGCACTCTTCTCATCATGGACTGAGTGGTATTCCTTATCACATCGGCACTTATCGAAGCACATGCACTGCAAATTTTCTTTCGCGTATCTTCAGGTGTAGTGTGAACGTATTTATAAACAATGTCTTTCACAAATCACACAAGAAAAAATTCCAGAGGCGTCAAGTCTGGCGAACGAGTCGGCCACAACACATCTCCTCCGTGTCCAATCCAGCGATTTTGGAACTCATTTCTAGCCATCGTATCGTATTGATACCACATTCTGCATTTTGGTCCTAAAGGTATTTCTTCCAATAACAGACGTAATGTTTCTTGCAGGAATGTGGTGCACTTCCTACCATTAAGATATCCTCCGATGAAATAAGGGACCTATAGTTCTGTCCTCCAGAATCCCACACCATACATTCACCGACCACGGATTTTGGTGTGCAACTTGCCGCAACGAACATGGATTTTCTGTGGCCGATAATGCATGTCATGAAAATTCACTTTTCCATGGTTGGTGGATGTATCCTTAAAAGTAAATAAAATCAAATTAATAATGTGTCATCTCTCTGATTCTGAAGTTGAGCCGATCGCCAGAATTCAATGCGACGTGTACGATCCGTACCAGTTAATTCTTGGTGGAGACTGATGTGCTAAGGGTGATATTTATGACGATGCGCAACACGAACAACACTACTCTGGCTCATGCCAGATTACATTGCGATTTCAAGCGAACTAACACAAGGATCCCGAACCACAGTGGCAAGAGTACCAATTTCCGTTTCCTCGTTAGAAACTTTCCTTTGCCAGATATGTTTCCGATGCGTTCAAGCTCCAGTTGTTCTTGATTTATCATACACATATTTCAACGTACGACGTATAGGGTGAGAACGTTGAGAACATCTTTCAGCGTATAAGTCTCTAGCTCTCAGTGAATTATGTTTGTATTCTTCGTAAATGAGAAGCATATCGATTTGTTCTTCAGAGGAATACGTCATTCACATTCGGTTGATTTGACGATACTAGTCTTACCGTTCTTATTAGTGTTGTACTGCAAAATCGTCGAATAGTGTTTAATGTCAATGGCACGTTACATGGATACGCCGTATTCGGCGAATATTTACTATCTGCACGATATTCGAGAGAGAATTGTCAGAACATGTGCTTCGATAAGTGCCGAAGTGATAAGAAATACCATTCAATCAATGATAAGAAAACTGCAGCACTGCATTGATACCATTGGATCACCTCGATAGTCGCTATCAGAAAATAAGTACCAAACCATAGTGTCCAAAAAAACAAATTTGACCTTCATATCTCTGACGCGACCCCACCTAGCAACAAAAAAACCAACGTCCTATTATGGCACCCGTTGTCCCATGCAACATTTGTTCCACAAACGTTTCAGCTACTATTACTCTTTCACAGTTATTCTAGGTGGCAATAGTTAGTTACTCACCCTGTATTATACACTTGTTGTATAACGTTACTCTTTTTACAAGATTTGACCGTGATGTATGACTAACGTATATGGAAATCAGACTATTAGTTCCTTTTGCTAAGAGTTTTATAGCTGTCAGAAAGAAACGCAGTAAAATGTAGAAATACTGAATTTAGAACTTCTCGTACCAAGTTCTTTAAGTGGTTTGTTTAATGGATTTACGGTCACCAGCCTTTGTAGGCAAAGAAATGGTTAAGTTTCGGATAAGTATAAGAAGTAAAATTAGCCTCCTTTCCGCTGGTTAAGTATGACTTTAGGGGTTATGGTTCTGAGAAAGTCACAGGAATCTTTTAGCTACTACACCCACACACATATATAGTTTCGATCTAGAAACGCCACGAATTTTTAATTATCACTATGTGCTATAAAATTTTGGCCAGTGGCAACTTCCACGTTTACATTTTTTTACCCAACAAATTAAATACTTAAATATTCCAATAGCATAATATACATATTTAAATTTATTAAAACACTTTACTTACACCTTTTTCTTAACAAAAATTATCTGTCATACACTAAAGGTAGGGTGTGGTCACTCTATACCGTTCTTCACGATTTTTATGCAACAGTAGTTCAGTGTTACTGAGCGACATAAGTAATTTCCTTATTATAAGTCCTGGTTACTAAATTTCATTTATAACTGAAGGAGTTTTATCTTTACTTTACTGAATACTTATTTACTCACTTTTCATATAGCGACAAAGAGAGTAAGAATATTAAAATCGATAAATTTGTCAAAAAAATCTAGTTGAGTGCTTAAGCAAAATTTCACTTCAGCACTTCTACTACGTAAATCATACAACACTTTTACCTACACTTTAAAAGTTATTTCACAAAAATTATTTTCAAACACTTATACAAATATGAAAATTTGTGCTTGTAAATACTGAAAAATCACTTCAAATGTTTTTATAACAAGTTTACTTGGAATAATGAAACACATGGAGAAGACCCTGTACACGTGAATAATTAGGAATTAAATAACAAGGTGGACCAAGTTTTATGTTCAACACAATAATTATTTAAAAGTTCATTTTGAATTAATGGTTCACGCTTCTACAATTCTAATTATAGAGTTCATAGTCGTTGGGCGTGTCGGATAGTAATTGTGGCTGCACTACGCATCGTACGGCGTGCAATTTTCTTGAGGTACGGACTAATTAATTCTTCTTGGCGTCGTTTTAACGTCCGTAACACAGCCCAACAACTTGTACTAGAGCAGTGATAATTCAGCAGTCGTCATCCGAGGCTACTGTGCAACACATTCCAGGCAAGGCATCGCCCGCTCCATCCCTATGTGACCTCTTTCACTGCTCTTAAATTATACGGTTCACATATTTCTATACGTTAGTTACAAAATTCCATTAACAAAGCAATTTAACATCACATATATCACAATTTCCGCTCAGTCTTTGCATATCACAGTTGTATTACAACAAACTTTAAATGCAGAAAGATATACATAAACTTAGATGACTGATTGAATAGCAGTGTTACAAAGTCTCTTCTCTTGTGCTTGTGCGTTGCCGCCCCGGTCTTCCCTTAACCATATTCATAAGCATTCCAGCGATTTCGAACTCACAGCAAAGGTGAACAGTGCTTACGCGTGTTTGGTTTAGTTTCATATGCCTGTCTCCAATGCCTTTGAACTTCAGTGATGTTCCAGAACTTCCAATACCATTTCAGAATGTTATTTTTGTTGCTCGAATGCCAGTCGCGTTTGCGCCACAGCCGCACTTTGTACACTGACATCGGCGCGTCAGAACACCACTACCATCCGTTGCTCAACAATTGTACTCAACGTTCAATCCGAACCCTTTGCGATTTCAGAGCGTATATTGTGCATAGCCACTTTTAAAGGGAGTATACAATTTTTGGATCTACACTGTAGGCGGGCTACATGCGATAAAGTGGGTCACTCATTACAATACACTAAATCATCGTTGCGCCACAGCACTCACCGAGCGTCACCATCTGCCTGCCGGTCAGAATCTGGTTACTGTAAACAAGGAGCCTTGCCTCACGGCATATGTGACTTCCGTAGCCGCAGAACCGTCACAAACTCATTTTGACGCGAATAAATACTGTCTGTATGTAAGTCTCCAGGCTTACGTGGCCGTTGTCACTGAAGTTAAAGTCTTCTGGGTTATTAGGCCGCGTCATGTTTTTTATAAAATGTTCGACGTTTCGACCCCTCTGCTGGGATCTTCCTCAGGATCTTTTGGTGTCAACTACTGCTGGAACTTTAGAAGAAACATGACGCGGCCTAATAACCCAGAAGACTTAAACTTCAAATACTGTCTGTCTGGCCACACTGAGGATAGGTCGAAAAAGCGACTTATCGAGCAGTCAACCGTCATAGTGTCGACCTTCGTCATGAGTATGTCACCACTCTGCCGTCATCCTAAGAGCTCCAGCTGCCCCCACATAGGGCGAGGATCGGATTAAGATGCTCATAGCAACCGAGTCACCGGGGCGCTGCCAGCACTCTGTCGCCGTCAGGCAGGCGCCGGTCCGCGTTCACTCTCTGGGTGTCTGAGGCGGCCACTTGTGGTCGGGTGGAAGTCACCGTCCCACACTCAAGTGAGCCGCGTCAGCCCGCCCTGTCAGCCCTGACATTGGCCAGCCACGGCCGGGCTTTGTCGTCTACGCAAAATCGCACCACGTGTGAGCCACACTAAGCGAGCAGTGGCCGGAGTTCTACTACAACACTTCGCTGCAGGGTCCCTGTGTCGAAGCCCACACTGTATCAGCACCTGACTTCGACCTCAGTTGGAATACGAACTACTGTGCGTAGTAAAGCGTTTACACAACCTCGGCCCAGCTTCTGATCCACCCTGTCTTACTGTCCTCCACCAGAGCATACCCACACCCTCTACCACAGTGACGACGGACGGTAGGCTGCAGCTTATGAGAATCGTTAGGATGTATAAATGTGTAAAATGTCGGGTACTGAATTATTAAGAAATGACGATAGGCTTTTAGATTCTATAAGAATATAAGAAACTACGGTGATGAATACCATGGCATTCATTTTACTTGAAGAGTAACGAATGATATTGAAAATGACAGCCAAACAAGTGCAAGGAAGCTAGCCGCCAATAACACAGTGTATCAGAAGAAATACTGCCGTTAATCGACAAGAGAAGGAAATACGAAAATGTGCAGGAAAAGCAAGGAATACCGCAATACAAGTAATTCGAGAATGAAATCGATGGTAAGTACAGGACAGATAAAATGAAATGGCGGCAGTACAGATGTAACAGTATTACCTGTAGTTCCATATACATACCGTGAGTTGCTTATGGAACTACAAGGAATGCTCAGATGAAAAGATACAAAACGTCGTTACAACAAAACCGGTTGAAGTTTATACATGCCGCTTTGAGTAACATAGTGAGACACTTAGGGAAGCGAAGAATGCGTCGTCACACACTCTTACCAATTTCAAAGCTGTACCCTCTGCAGCCAAGGTAATTCTCACCGTTATTTTCGACCTCCGATATTCATTGCATTCCTCCAGCATGGAAAAACTATTAACAGTGAAGTGTACTGTCAGACACCTCGTAGGCTATACAGGTCCATAGAGAGAAAACGATATGAGCTACTCACGGATCAGTGATTTTTCTCCACTATAACTCGCGTCCACACTTCTCCAAAGCCACACTAAGCGGCAACAGCTGGAGCATCCTCCCTAGAATCCGCACAGGACGCCCTGTGACTTCCAAGCGTTCGGTCCGCTTAAAAAAAAAATAGGAAAAAAGTGAAGGAGGGGAGCGAGGAGGCGCTCAAAACTGAAGGACACGGTGGAGGACTGGTTCCCGTTACAGTCACAGGTATTCTGGGAAAGGGAAGTCCTTCAGCTCGTAAAACAGTGGGCTAGTTGCGCCCAGGTCTCTGGTGATTACTTTTGGATAAAGACTTCAATTATTTCCACAATGTTGTTTCATACCTTTCCTTTGGAGCACCATCTCAGATATATATCTAAAGATGATCAACTCGAGCTAAAATAACCACATAAAAAATGTGCAACTGAGACTGCAAATTAAACGATAAATATTAAATGTGAAGTAATATAAAACGAAATGCTCTTCAGAAGGCCGAATTAAGCATACCGAGAAGTGGAAATAAATTCCGGTGAAAGCTTTGCTAGTGTTTATTTTCTTCTGGCAAATTCTGTACTTGGACTTTTATCATTAGAGATTTCTGTTTTTCACCGACTTTCCAAGGGAGCCGTAATTTCTGGCATGACACAGGCATAAATGAAGACAAAATCCTGTCCTGCTGCGGTTTGTTGAAGTGTATACAGACCTTCTTCCGATTCCTGATTAAAGTGTTCGAACTCCACCGTTTTAGGGTTCTTATAGTGGTATCTGAAGTAGCTCATAAGTAATCGGGGGGTTCGACCCAGATATTAGTCGAGGAGTGGACAACTGGTAATCGAACTACAATATGCTTTTGGTACTTGTGCAGCCTTTAGATACTGTCCCTTATTGATTCTTGAATTTAAAGGATAAATTTGCTCGTTACGACAAGTTTCTGGATGCCTTAACTCATTTTCATGTCACTTAAAATCGTAAGTCGTAAATCACTGTGATACTAAAGTACCTTAAAATCACTTAAAACCGTAAGGCGTCGTTATTTGATAATATTATACATTCACAGATTCATACCGCACAAGCTCTCTTTCATGTGCAGCCAGAATGTTTCGAAAACCAGCTCAAAAAGAGACATCCTAGTTTTAAAAACAATCTGGCTGCAGTCAAAAGAGCACTTGCGCACTGTAAAGATTTCCTGTGTATTTGCTAATGAATAGTTTAAACTTAACTGTGAAAGTATAATCAAATGACTGTAATGTACTCAAGCAGGAATGCACTTTTAAGTAACTTTGAAATGGGGCAAAGAACTCCAAAACACACAGTAATTACCAAATAAATAACGTAATTATAGCAACTGGGCCGCTTAATTTTCAAAAAAGAAAATTCACTAAATAGTCAACTACATTACATTATTTTCTTCTCAAAAAGCTTATCATTGTATCTGGTCCACTTTTATTTTCACAATGTCCTTCCACCGCTTCCTAGATCGAGAAGATTAGTCCCCAGCAAGTAAGCTTTCTTCCATGACCGTTATATTTCACATTAAATGCAAACTCTTGCACAGCCACAGTGCTAGACAAAAGCCTGCTGACCGCAACAATAAGCAATGGAAACATTGTTGTGAACTTCGGAAATTCCACCTGTCTTGGCGTCACAGATTTTATTGACCTTTAGGTTCTACTTACGTTGGCATTCGGGAAGAAATGGATCTATTTAGATTTAAAATACATTTGCTGGTGAACATATTGTGTTTTGAACCAAATGCCAAATTCTGCACACAGTTAAAATTTGCGTTTTAAATGAAAAAAATACCATGACTCGATGCAGCCCATCTTCCTCAGTATATAGCTGCTTCAGCATCGCCAGTGGACTTACTGCGTCTTGAAACTTCACTTCTCACTGCAAAGCAGCGACGTTACTCTATCTGTAACTAAGTTTCTAATTCTGGGAAGCAAAAAATAAGTTGTTGCTCTTGTATTATCAGTCAAAGCCTAAAAAATGAATGTATCTGTAAATTGCAAACCTTGCATACTGTAAACTGGGCTTTATTGCATAGTATTTGTTTCGTCAGCCAAAAGACTTCAGTTACTAGAAAATATACGTACATGCACGTCCAGGACCATATGCAAAGTTAGCTCTGTTACGTATAGTGAATGATTTCGTGTGCATTAATTGCAAGAGTATATGCCCTTCAATATGACACCGTCAATGAGCAATGAAAACGTTGGTTCTTTTGTTTGACACAGTTTCGCTTCCCTATACCGAAGAAGGGCATTAGTGATGCAACTTTTGTTTGGTTGCATAATAAGCCTAGAATATACCGTTTCTCTCGCTATGTTGACTGACACAATGAACATCTACGCTAGTAACAACATCACCGTCTGGCTGTCAGATGAGATCTAGATTTAGTCCTCAAGATTCGGCAGTGTTTCGGTACCCCACGGAGCAGAGACTGAGGTAAGAGCGCCGGCGTTGCTCAGTATTCGCAAGCCGTGAGCCGTCGTCAGAAGCTGTGTCGCGGAGCGAAATGTGTCGCCACCCGTGCCTCTGGCTTCGCTCTGTATGCAGGTGGTGTGGCCGGCGCGACGCACCTGCCAAGTTGTGGCTGCTGCCGAGATGATGACGAACAAGTTGTCTGTTGACACCAGCAGACGCGACGGCGGGGGACGCAGGGCCGCCGTCTGTTTGAACAGTTGACAAACTCACGGATTCCGCGGGTGTGGCGGTAAATGTGGTAATAAGGCCTGCAGTTTGTCCGCGGCCACAGAAGGCGAAAACCCTCTTGTTTTCTGCCTGACACTTCGCCTCGCGTGTCTGTACAGGATATAGTAGCACACTACCAACAAACAAGGTGAACGGAGTACACCTTCCGCTTGAAGAAACAAATTATATCAGTGATATTTAAAATTATTGTGTGACGTTCATACTCAGTGAGCAGTCATCTACATCTACATCTACATGGAATCTCTACAAATCACACTTAAGTGCGTGGCAGAGGGTTCATCGAACCGCCTTTACTATAATTCTCTATTATTCAACTCTACAACAGCGCGCGGCAAAAACGAACATCTGTATTTCCTCTTGCGAGCTCTTATTTCCCTTATCTTGTAACCTCCCCACAAAATAAATATTGTAATAAATAATTATTATGGATAGCGATTCTAATTTTAGTGTAACCTCAGAACAAAACTGGCTCCCATTTATAACCTCCCTACAGAAATTCATTCACATTTAACCTCCACACAAAATTTGTTTCCCATTTAATGCGAGCTCGAAACAGAAAAATTTCTAAACCTCCTAATAAAAAATAAATTCAGTAACCTGGTAGAATTTGGACGACAGCAGCGCTGCGTCATGGCCCTGTAAGATAATTCTGAATAAAAAAGGAAAAATTCTTACCTCAATAAAAACAGCGAATATATCTGCTCTTATATAAAATTTTTCCGCGACAGCTCTGTGCAATGCTGGCCGATAGATTTGTCATTTATGAAAGGAAGCAACTGATTTTTCTTTTGCAAGAATAGGAGTGATCATGGATTGAAGAAATTAGTAAATTCTTTAAATTGAAATGAATGTTTGTTACAAATTACTTTATATCACGAAGATTACTATTAGGACATTTTTAAAAGATTTACATGGACTTCACATAACATTACTAGATATGCGCGAGGCTGCTTTTTACCTTATACAATAATACTCAGGCTCCGGCATCGCTGCACCGCGACCGGCCCAGCCAACATGATACACCAGACCGCACTGACAAGCGCAGACAGGCGACTGCTCGCTAGCAACAACTTACTGCTACTGCTACACAGTTCGTACTGCAGTCAACACTGCTCTTTGGTCTCAGATTCTCTTATAGCTTACATATCACAGGCAGCACATACCTCTTACATAACCCTCCACTGGGGGGGGGGGGGGGGGGGGGGGGCAAAAATTTGGCAACGATGGTGAGTAAATTGGACTTGCTATGAGCAACAAATTTTTCTAAAATCTACTTAATTAACTAAGTTGACAGTCACAGAGTATATACATATATATAAGTGAATAACATGAAACGAAATATAGTGCACATGCACTGAGTACAGAACATATCAAGCAATGACAAAATGTATACGCAATGAGTACAAATCATATTAACAAATTACATAAAGTGCGTACACACAGTAGTACAGAACATATCAAGCAATGACAAAATGTATACGCAATGAGTACAAATCATATTAACAAATGACATAAAGTGCATACGCACTGTAGTATTTTTTTTAGCATTTTACTAGAACTAGGATAGGAAAGGGAAGGATCGCATCATGGTTGTAGCACATTAGGTTGTACGTAGCTGCACTGAAAGTCCATATCTTTCTACAGAAGCACAACACCAAGTGAGACAATCTGAAGTTCTCTTCCCTGAAGTATTAATCAGTGTAGCCAAGACACTGAACTGTCGTATTAATATTCCATGTTATCATTTTGGTAGTACATTAGGTACACCAAACAGTGGAACCACAATAACACTTCCGTTGGTCAAGGTGGTGGACACCATGATGTGTCAACACCACACTCATTCACCAACGTAGAATTAGTGCAGAAAACAAATATAGTGCTCCATGATCATAAGGATAGACAGGACAAACGCATATTGCAGTAATTTCTGGTAATTAGGTCAGAAGGTGAAGGACATTAAGACTCATGCTAGTCATCAGTGAGAATTACACTAGTCTATCAACCGATTTGACTAATTGTTGGCACTCGTTGCCTAGTTACTGAACACTTCTGTACTATGTATGAAGTATTACAGAATAATGTTCATAAATCTTCTGATTACAGTGAACATTGGCACTCATTGGCCAGTTACAAACCATTTTTATACATTATTTGAAAGTAATCATTCAAAGCAAGAGTTAATTAATGGCATACCATTTACATAATTCATCTAGTTATAGTAATCAGTGGCACTCATTGGCCAGTTACAAACCATCAGAGGTCATCATTCAAAACAGGAGCAAATGAATGGCATAGTATTAACATAATTCACCTAGTTATAGTAATCATTGGCACTCATTGGCCAGTTACAAACCATTAGAAGTCATCATTCAAAACAGGAGCTAATGAATGGCATAGTATTAACATAATTCACCTAGTTATAGTAATCATTGGCACTCATTGGCCAGTTACAAACCATTAGAAGTCATCATTCAAAACAGGAGCTAACGAGTGTAGCATCAAGCTACTGGTATTCATATGTAATAGCATGTAGGTAACATAATACAAATTTTCAATATAAGAAACAGTGGCATTCATTGGCCAGTTACTAAACGTATAGCAAGTATAGAATATTACAAAACATTTTTCATCATTCAAGTGACAAATTATATATTTAAAATAATTATTAGCACTCTTTGGCCAGTGACAAACCATCAGAAGTCATCATTCAAAATGAGAGTTAATTATTGGCATAGCATTTATATAGTGTAACAAAAATATTATTTACAGAAATTATTGGCATAGCTTGTATGCATTATTACAAAATATCATTCACTATTACTCAGAACTCATCATTCAAGTGACATAGGACATATTTAAAATGTAACACACTGTACTATTACTCAAGGTCTGTGGTTAGAGAACATTACTCAGAACTCATCATTCAAGTGACATAGGACGTATCGAAAATGTAACGTACTGTAACTATTACTCAAGGTCTTTGGTTAGAAAACATCATTCAGTTTTACCAAGAACTCTCTTAAACTGGTAGCATTATTTGGGACTGGTAGTACATTTTTTTTGTGCTAGCAATGCATTGCGTTGGGATCGATAATTAATTGCTGGGGCATGGAAATATTTGCTTTTGACTTACTGCTGCAAATGAGGATAGGTAACGTCATTCGTCATGAGTCAGCTGTAGCAAGGTTATGAAACAAGTAGAGTATATGTGATCACATTCATGAATGACACACACAAATGGGTAAAATAAATGCAAGTACTAGAACAGGTTTAATGACTAACTGCTTATAGCACATTAATTTCATGAATAGCTTCTCCGAGAAAAAATACAAAATGGATTATTAAGCTGAAAGAAGAAACGCATATTATGCTGAAAAGTAGTGAACTTCTAATCAACAGGTAATGAAACGGGTACTCAGTATGTATGCACTCTAGCTGTCCTTTCCATAACATTCAGTCATTGTACCATGCACAATAAGACATACTGTCAAAACGAACTGCAACAAATACTTAAATAACTACATAGCATCTCTTAACTAATAGTAAATATATAAACTTCATCATTATTCTCATCTGCAAGGAAAAACTTCATTATTCATATTACCATAACTTCATTACTATCATCACCTGCAAAGAAAAACTTCATTATTCATATTAGCATATTCATTCATTATCATCTGCAAGAAAACTCTTCATTATTCATATTACCATTTAAATGGCTCTGAGCACTATGGGACTTAACATCTGTGGTCATCAGTCCCCTAGAACTTAGAACTACTTAAACCTAACTAACCTAAGGACATCACACACATCCATGCCCGAGGCAGGATTCGAACCTGCGACCGTAGCAGTCGCGCGGCTCCGGACTGGGCGCCTAGAACCGCTAGACCACCGCGGCCGGCTATTACCATTTACTTCATATAACTATTCATAGTATAAAGTTTCTTATTTCTAGCATATTTCATCACTAAAACTAAGATGTGTAGTTCTGTCTGACAGCCTGCATCAATCGCCTCGTATTCTGAAAGAAAAAATTAGTTAAGACTGCTATCATACGATATGTATACTACATTCTTGTTAATGCTTGTTAATTCTGATCCATTTACTCTTCATGACGAGGTATTGCATCTTCTTTCGTTCATTCCGAAGGTGAAATTCCCATTTCATAGTAATCCACTGTGGTTTGTTTAATTTATTTCTTTTACACGTTATTGCTTTCTAAAAATGATGAACAATGATTAATGTCTTGCTTTTAAATCATATACCCATTAAATAAAAACTGGTTTCTAGTGATATAATTAAGCATACAGCATAGCATGACAGAAAACATATTACGTCAAAAACGTAAACAGTTTTGAAGTGCAAAAAAAATGTACACAGAGTATCATAATATAGTAACAAAAAAAATGTAAAATAGTCACGATGTTGAGATATGATAAGACAAAATGTCAAAGTCAACTGGTGTTTGTTACATCTTAAACATTTCATAGTGCATACAAACAAACAGGAAAACAATCATACATACATGAAAAATGGAAAATGTCCACGGTCTGATATATAACGACAAGAAAAGCGACCTGCTAACCTTACCTTGCCAGGCATTGACAAGAAAAAATACGATAATCATCAGTAAGTGTTCATATAAATATAATTGCTGAAGTGGTCATATAAAAATCAGAAAATGGCTTTACAGTGTGATAAATCATAACGTATGTTCATTCAATAAAAGGTTTAATATTGGAGACATGGTGATTGCCTTTACTTTTTCTGGTTCTCAGAGTTTCGACGTGTACTACATTGGGGTGAGGAATGCTGCGAAATCGATATGGACCTGCATATAGAAGCTCAAATTTACTACATCTATTCTTTCCTCTGTTGGATAGATAGTGTGCACGTACTAATATCTTCTGTCCAATGTGAAAGTCACGGCGTGTACAAACCTGTTTTTGCTGTCTTCTCCGGCGCTCTGCCGCACGTTTGATGTTGTTCAGCGCAATGTCAATTATTTCATGGTGTCGTGGTCGACGAGATGTAGGAAACGATACTAATTCTTTAATTTTGTTAGGTGGTTCAACATTTTTCAATATAACAGTCGGAGATAGCATAGTAGATTCATTTGGTATGGAGTTAATTACATCCTGGAATGACAGTATGTGTGTATCCCAACCAATATGTTTTTTATGGCAGTATATTCTACACAGTTTACCAATTTCTTTCATTAGTCGTTCACAAGGGTTTGAAGAAGCATTGTACCTGGATATATAGATCGGAGAGATGTTTCTAGCTCGCAACATACGTGTCCATCGAAACTGTGATCCGTTGTCAGAAATTACTTTCAATACATGCCCTACATGGAATAAAAAATGTTTTACAAATGCATTCGAAACGGATTTAGCAGTAGCTTTGCATAACGGAGTGAACGTAACAAATTTCGAAGAGAATTCAACAGCGACAAAGATGTAGCAAAAACTTGGTAGTGAGGTCGGACATGTTCTTTTGTATTCCGATTCTACTTTGTTAGTATCCGTAATAGTTTGCACTTGTCAAAATTAATCATTTGCTGAAAAACATTTGTTTGTGTTTTGTGAGTGTCGTAAATTGGTAGTGACAGCAGAAGACAACACAGTTGACGGACAGAAGCATTAGTTCGCGCAGCTGACCAAAGTATGTGAAAGAAAAAAAAGAAAACTATGTCTCGTAATGACGACGAAATGAAATTTTCAAATGCAACTTGTTGAATATACATGACGCTGAAATTTGCTTTGCAGAAGTTGGTTGCGATGTCTTGCTGATTGTTGCTGAAAGAACGGGATAGTGCGTCTGCTACAATATTTTGTGTACCGGGAATGTGAACAATTGTAAAATTAAATTCCTGTAAATAAATTTTCCATAATCTGTCGTGTGTAAATTTAGAGGAAAGTAAAAACTGGATAGCTCTATGATCTATGTAAACGGTCGTATGTCTTACATAAAGAAAATGCCGAAATCTCGTAAATGCCCATACAACACATAATGTTTCAAGTTCTGTGACAGAATAATTGCGTTCAGCAGGTGACAGAATGCGACTCGCAAAGGCGATGTTTTTAATTACTGTAGTACCGTCTTCTTCAATTTCCTGAAAAATGTGTATGCCTAAAGCGGTGTTAGAACTATCGGTGGCAATGGAAAAATTTCTGGTAAGATCTGGATGTGATAAAAGTGGTGCATTCAACAAAGCTTCTTTCAGATTCACAAATTCAGAATGTGCTTGGCTATTGGTTTTTCATGTAAAAGTGGGTCTCGGATGTCGTCAAAAGTAATAACATTTTCGTGAATAAGATTCTGTGTGTCAAAAGTATTGGTTACGTTGCTGGAAGATGCTACCTGTGCTGTGTCTAGTCAAATTCTATCTGATGTGCTATTATTTGCGAGAGGATGCTGTGGCATTTCAACTATTTGTACTGTTCTGTTATTTCTTCCTGACGTATTACGTTCGGGATGATATCTACTGTCTGGTTCATTCATGATAATCTGTTGTTGCGGATGATTTTGTTGCTAGTAAGACGGACTGTTATTAAAAGTACGCTGAAAATTGTGCTCATTACTTTTACGTCTGTCATGATAGTTATTTCTATACGGTGCATTGCGATATGAGTTGAAATGGTGTGTTTTCCGTACGTAGTTGTTTCCTTGTTGCTGTGCGTTACTATTTGGTGGAGCCGACGCTATACGTGCAGGCGGCGAAACATTAAAGCTTGGTTGACCCAACAGACTACATTGTTGGTTAGGTATGCTAACTGGCTGGTTTTGTTGCTGTTGTAGGGAAAAACCTCTATTGTTACCAAAATTTGTTTCCAGTTGCTGATAATTTTGTACATACTGATGATAAAAATTTTTGTCACCTATTAAAATTATGCTGGAAGCTCTTGCCATCTCGAGAGAGTCTAATGAAAACTGTCACTTTCAGGTAAAACTCGTCATATCAAGTTTTCTTCATACATCCTTAATCCTAGATAGATCGACAGTTGAAGAGCTGTTTTGATTGATATAAAGAGAAGAGAAGGCAGCAGTGCAGAAAACTAAAGATGATATAGCACTACTATGGCTCGGGGCCCTGTGCACGCTACGGCACATATTCATCAAAGCATAATGAATCCCCTGAGGTCAATTACGCGTTACAAATAAATTTAAGTTTCTGCATTACAGGCAATGCCGGTGAAAATTCAGAAGTAAATTGTTGTATCCAGTCCAAAGCGTGAATCTGCGTTCTGTCATTTTTAAGTACTTTAAATTTTCTAATGGATAGGAAGTGCTTGTAATCAACGTTATCGTCTCTGAATGTGTGAACAGGTTCAGGATTGCATGACAATCTGTTTGTCTGTGACTGTTCGGAATCTAACTCATGTACTCTCTGTAAATTACCTAAATTATACTGGCTGTATGAGTCTGACAAATGTTCGGAAGGTGGCATATGCTGTGATGTGTTAAAGGCTGAAACATTTTTCATCTCTGTTACCTCTTGCTGTAAAGTTGACAATTTTCTCCGTAATGTGTTATTGGACAAACCCATCTCACTAATTGTCTGCTGTAAATTTTGGAATTCAGGTGTTTGATTAAAAGAAATCGGTGAAGTATCGTCTGATTTTGTGTCATTATTAATTTAGATAACGTCAATACCACTGGCCAATTCATCATATTTTTCAGTCAGTGCTTTTACCTGATCATCGTTTCTATTATTACAAGCTTTAATTTGTTTTTGTATTTTACGTGTGGTGTCGTTCAATTTTTTTAAGGTCTGCTTTGATGGCATCTGGATCCTGTATTAGTTCCTACTTTTCAAGTCTGTTGGTCATTGTCTGAAAGTCTAATGTGTTTGTGTCTGTTTTTGATTTAAGATCGGAAATTTCATGACGCAATTCGGTGTTCAAGTGTTTGATAGTATTAATTTCGTCTGATACTGTAGCAATATTGTTGTCTACGTATGTTCTTGCTTTTGTAAACAATTTACGCTTATCTTCCTGTCTCTGTGCAGTAATTGTTTCCATGACTTGTTGCTTTACTTTATTCTGTTCCTGTATAAATTTATGGTAGCGCGTTTCACTGTTTTGTAGGTGGTGATTAAAACGTTCGTCAATTTGGCTGTTCTGTTGGTCAAATTTCGCGTCTACTTTTGCATCAAGTGTGCGTGAAAGTTCTGCTGACATTAATTGAAACTCGTCGCGTAACTGTGTTGCGTTTTCGGAGTATTGTTTAGCGACTGCACTAATTTCATCTTTAAGTAATTTTGTTGTAGCTGCTTGCGTATTATTAAATTCTTGAGCCACGGATCTAATTTCTTCACTAGTATTCCTAGCACAAACCTTAATCTCCTCACATAATTGTTCTTTAGTATCATGGCACTGCACGGCAACGGCTACAATCTGTTCATTAATCTGTTTAAAGTTCTTATTAATTTGTTTGATCGACCTGTCTTGTTTTTCATTCGACTGTTTGGAATTGTTGTCTAGTTTTTCATTAAGTTGATTGTAATTGTTGTCTTGTTTTTCATTTAGTTGTTTGACATTTTCATTATTTTCATTAAGTTGTTGTTTGAGATTTTCGTTAAGTTGTAGCATTAATGCTATGACTCGATCCATGACAAAATTAGCTACTGTATTCTCTGTACTGTGTGATGGTGTATCTGCTTTTGTCGCGTTTTGTGTAACCATTTGGTCATTCTCTGATTCTTGAAAAGGTTCGCCACTTCGATGTGCACTGTTAGTCACTACCTCGGAATCAAATAAATCTGACGTACTTTGAGTACATTGTTCACCTTCGTTAGAAACAATTATCTGTTCACTACATAAATATTGCAAATTAGGCATGTCAAACTGGACAGCGTTCATTGTAATGGAACGTGCCGCATCATCAATTGTTGTTAAATTAACAGAGGACACAATTGAATTTGTTTGCTCATCATTACAATTAAAATCATTACTAGTGTTCGCTACACACTGATTGTCAGTAAATGGAGGATTATCGCTATTACACTGAGTGTTGCAAGTATTATCAGTCAAGCTATTCAAGTCGGCTATTTCACTCATTGCACATCGTGGCATTTTTCACAAATCAAAATTAAGCACAAATGAAGCAAAGACGAAGCAAAAATGGAACAAATACAATTACAACAAAGAGCAACAAATCGCCGATGATCTGTGAAAGAAAGAGTGACAAATTAGTAAATGTGTTGCGCCAGATGCAAACTATATTTAAGTAAATAAGAGCAGATATAAGACTACTTCTCAGAGATTCACAAAGAAATACGATCCTGGCAGGGTCGCCAAGTGTAACCTCCCCACAAAAAAAAAATATTGTAATAAATAATTATTATGGATAGCGATTCTAATTTTAGTGTAACCTCAGAACAAAATCGGTTCCCATTTATAATCTCCCTACAGAAATTCATTCACATTTAACCTCCACACAAAATTTGTTTCCCATTTAACGTAAGCTCGAAACAGAAAAATTCCTAAACCTCCTAATAAAAAATAAATTCAGTAACCTGGTAGAATTTGGACGACAGCAGCGCTGCGTCATGGCCCTGTAAGATAATTCTGAATAAAAAAGGAAAAATTCTTACCTCAATAAAAACAGCGAATATATCTGCTCTTATATAAAATTTTTCCGCGACAGCTCTGTGCAATGCTGGCCGATAGATTTGTCATTTATGAAAGGAAGCAACTGATTTTTCTTTTGCAAGAATAGGAGTGATCATGGATTGAAGAAATTAGTAAATTCTTTAAATTGAAATGAATGTTTGTTACAAATTACTTTATATCACGAAGATTACTATTAGGACATTTTTAAAAGATTTACATGGACTTCACATAACATTACTAGATATGCGCGAGGCTGCTTTTTACCTTATACAATAATACTCAGGCTCCGGCATCGCTGCACCGCGACCGGCCCAGCCAACATGATACACCAGACAGGACTGACTAGCGCAGACAGGCGACTGCTCGCTAGCAACAACTTACTGCTACTGCTACACAGTTCGTACTGCAGTCAACACTGCTTTTTGGTCTCAGATTCTCTTATAGCTTACATATCGCAGGCAGCACATACCTCTTACAATCTTATGATCGTTTCTCCCAATGTACGTCGTCGGCAACAAAATATTTTAGCATTCGGAGTAGAAATTTGGTGACTGAAATTTCGCGGAAAGATCCCACCGCAACGAGAAACCCCATTGTTTTAATTATAACTATACAAAATCCTGTGATACTCTCCGTCCTGCACGTGCACGATATTGTGCATGGACGCTGAAGGCTTGGATACACAATAGCTTACGACCTCCAGCGGCAATCTAAAATTACCGAGCGTGGAAGACACGCATGAGGACTGCGGACAGGTGGGAATGTGCGACGGCTAGGGAACGTGCCGAGGTAGTGCATTTGCGATAAACAGCGTTATATGTAAATTGAAGGTGGCGAGGAGTAGAAAGGATAGCAACGGGAGGGTATGGCTGCTGTCACCTGCATTGGGACATTAAACGGAATCACCGGCGCCGAGTAAAAATGTGTACCAGACCGGGAGTTAAACCCGGCACCTCTCGCTTACGAGGCAGGTGCGTTAACCACTGGAGCATCCGGGACACAGCGTTATGGGACCTGCGTGGACTATTTCGGCACGTCTCACGGCCGATTCACATTTCCATCGAATGCCGCCTGTCCGCAGTCCATATCCAGTTCCTCCATGTTCGCAGGAGGTCGGACGTATTTGTGCATCCGCACTGAAGAAAGTGCATGTCTGAAAGAACAGGCACCTCGCATTCATATCATCTGATAAGTCTATCTGGACATTGGATCCACCTTCTTTAGTGCGGATGCACAAATACGTCCGACCTCCTGTGGGAATCTCAGAGAGCGAATATGGAAGAAATGGTCAGGGACTGCAGGTAGGTGGCGCTCGATGGGAATGTGAATTGGGCGTGAGAAGTTGCGAGATTGTCCGCACAAGTACGGTAACGCTGTTTCCCGGATGGCGCGGTGGTTACCGCACGTGCCTAGTTTGCAGGAGATCCCAGATTCGACTCCTGGTACAGTAAACATTTTCACTCGTCACCGCTGATTCCGCGTAATGCCTGAATGCAGCTGACAGCTTTCTTCCCCTTTCCAGCTTCACTTTACATATAACGTATAACACCTTGCTTTCATGTAATGATAAGCAACGTGTTCGGATGGAGCAGTGGTTAATGCAGCTGCTTAGTAAAAAAATGGTTCAAATGGCTCTGAGCACTATGCGACTTAACTTCTGAGGTCATCAGTCGCCTAGAACTTAGAACTAATTAAACCTAACTAACCTAAGGACATCACACACATCCATGCCCGAGGCAGGATTCGAACCTGCGACCGTAGTGGTCATGCGGTTCCAGACTGAAGCGCCTTTAACCGCACGGCCACACGGCCGGCCTTAGTAAACAGGAGATCCCCGTTCGGTACATATTTTCCCTCGATACCATTGATTTCGCAAAAAGTCCTATGCAGCTGACATCATCAGTTCCTTTCGTTTCCTTTCTCCCCCCTCCCCTCCCCCGCCACTTTCAATTTGCATATGAATCACAGCTGCGGATACCGCGTGGTGTCCGTTCTTTCGGATATATCCGAAGAAACAGACGCCACACGTTTATATAGTTGATTCTCCTCAACGGACAATGAATCCACAACCTTCAGCGCGAATGTACAATATCGTTCCACCTTCTGCGGAGAACTACAATGAGCGAGCATGGAGGACACCGACAGTGACTGCGGATACGAGGCGCTAGTTGGAAATGTGCGTCGGCTGGGTAGCATGCATTGCATTGTATAGGTGCCGCATGTAAGTTTCTGGTATGGAGTTCCACGCCTGTTGCACTTTGCCGGTCAATACGGTTAATGCTGGTTCGGAATGACATTGGATGTGTCATTTTATAATGACCGATATTTGCTGAATTGGAGACAGATATAGTGATCAAGCAGGTCAAAGCAACATGTTGACAGTCTGTAGAGCATGTAGAGTTATAACAGCGGTATCTGGGCGAGCGTTATCCTGTTGGAAAAAACCCCCTGGAATGCTGTTAATGAATGGCAGCACTACAGATCGAATCACCAGAGTAATGTACAAATCAGCATTCAGGCTGCGTGGCATAACCATGAGAGTGTTCCTGTTTCCATATGAAAACTCACAACAGACCGTAACACCATGTATTGGTCCAGTGTGCCTAGTAAGCAGACAGGGTGGTGTTAGGCCATCAACTGGCCTCCTCCTAACAAACACACGACCATCACTGGAACTGGGGTGGAACCAGCTTTCATCAGAAAATGCAACAGACCTCTTCCCTACTCTCCAATGAGCTCTCGGTTGACACCACTGAAGTCGCAAATAGCGGTGGTTTAGGGTCAGAGGAATACACGCTACAGACAATTGCCTTGGAGCTGTCCGTGAAGTAACCGACTTCTAACAGTTCGTCTTGTCACTGTGGTGAAAACTACTGCTCAAATTGTTGGTGCAGATACAGTAAGATGAGCCAGAACCATATGCCGAACACGATTGTCCTCCCTCTCAGTAGTGCCATGCGGCAATCTATAGTCTGGTCATTTTGTGACCTTACCTTCTCGTGACCACCACTGTCAGTCGTTATGTACAGTGGCTACATCCCTGCCAAGCCTTCCTGCAATATCGCAGAAGGAACATCCAATTTCTCGTGGTCCTATCACACGACCTCGTTCAAACTCAGTGAGGTGCTGATAATAGCTTCTTTGTTGCCTTAAAGGCATTCTTGAACAACGCCAGCTCACCACATTCAGTCTCAAAGGTTATTAACGCTCACGACCGTTGCAGCTTTTATTTAAGCAATGCTGATTTCTTTTCTCACAGTGGCGCTGCTTGTGTAGCTCGCATGGGAGTGGCGCGAAATTTTAATAATCATCTTTCTGATGTAGAAACACCTCTACAAACTTTCGTTCATGTCGCACAACTCCTTCTAGCTGTTGCCTTATTTTTCCATCAGTGTAAACGGATCTACATCTGCATCTAAATCTAGACGGAGCTCTGAGAATCACTGTAAAGTGCATGGTGTAGGGTACGTCCCACTGTACCAGTTATAGGGGTTTTTCCGTTCCATTCACGTATGGAGCGCGGGAAGGATGATCTTTCAAATGCACCTATGCTTGCTGAAATTGATCTAATTTTTTCCTCGTAATTCCTATGGCAGTGATATGTTGGTGGTTCTAGTATATTCGTAGAGTCATACTTTAAAGCCGGTTCTTTAGACCTTGTTAGTAGAATTTCTCGAGATATTTTCCGTTGCTCTTCAAGACTCTGGCAATTCACTTCTTTCAAAGACTCTCTCACACTCTCCTGCTCGTCAGGCAAACCTGTGACAATTCGTACTCCCCTTCTCTGCACACGCTTAATATCCCTTGCTATCCCGACTAGGTACATGTTCCACAGACTCGACCAATATCCTAGGGAGGGTTGCAAGAATGATTTGTAAACAACCCACTTTGTCAAGAGGTGGCATTTCCCTAGTACTCCACCAATAAATCGAAGTCTGTCACCTGCTTTACCCACGACTGACCCTCTGTGATCGTTTCATTTCATTTCCTTTCTAAGTGTTACACCCAGGTGTTTGTTTTACCGATTACAAGTGTGACTCAGTGGTGTTTTATTCATAGGATACTGTGGTTTTTTTTCGTTTTTCAAATCTTTTAAATCATGTCAAGGTCTCACTTAATATTTGTGCAAGTTCGTTCAAAACGTTCTTCACTATAGATAAGTGCAACATCTGCGAAATCTGAGATTACTGTTAAAAATGTTCACAAGGTCATTAACAAGCGGCAGGAACATCAAGATCCCAAGTTACTTCTACATCTGTAGCTGTCGCTTCATTCTAGATAACTTGCTTCGTCCTCCTTACAGAAATCTTCAGTCCAGTTACAATTTTTACCGGATACGCCATTCGATGGTACTTTGGGTAATAAGCGTAGGTGTGGTACTAAGACAAATCCTTTTCGGAAATTGTGAAACACTACATCTACCCAACTGCTTCTATTTACGACCTTCAGGATGTCATGTTAGAATAGGGCGAACTGTGTTTGACATAATGTATGTTTTCAGAATTCACGCTAGTTGGCATTGAGGGGGTTGTTCTGTTCGAGATACCTCATTATATTTCAGCTCACAATATGTTCTAAAATTCTACGTCAAATCGATGACAAAGATATTGGACGTAGGTTTTGTGGATCACTTTTGCTACGTTTCTTGTACATAGGTGTGACCCGTTCTTTCTTCCAGCTATTGGGTATAGTTTTCAGTTCTATTGATCTACTATAGACTACAGTTAACATGGGGGATAATTCAGCCGCAGTTTGGTACAGGGTCTGGTATGGATGCCATCCAGCAGTGCGGCTTTGTTCAGTTTTAACGATTTCAACCGCCTCTAAACACCACTGGTACAAATATGCATTTCACTCATCTTTTCAGCGGTAGGAGAATTAAATCAGGGAAATACTCTTTGGTTTTCTTTTGCAAAGGAAAATTTGAAAATGGAGTTGAGCATTTCTACTGTTCCTTCGTTATTCTGCTGAGACAAACAGCCTCTAAATACGACCAGCATTTCTATGTGTTTTGTGAGACATCTTTCAAAAATATTCTATTACGGTAGTCATTGAAGGGTTCACGGATTCCTCTCTTGTCTGCCAGACGCGTCGTCTTCAGGATCTCTTTATCTATGTTGAGAGATGAATATAAAGACATGAAGAATAAAGATATAGAATTTTAAAGTTAAAGCAATTACAGTCCTCGGCCGCAAAAATTAAGTCTTTTGACCTGGTTTCGACACTTCTATGAGTGCCTTCATCAGAAAATTAAACATTCAAATTGGCATGTCACGTATAAAATCAACATCAGATTCGGAGACATTACTTTTCAACACGTCCTCATATAGTCCCATCATAAGTATTGTTCCGAACTATCTCTTCTTTTCAGAGATGGCATATAGTAACGTTCCACAGGATACCTTATCACACCCACCGCTACAAAACTATAATTATCGCGATTGAGTGTTGCATAATTAAAATATTCTCAAATCATTACAGTATGATTTGCGAAATTTACGTAAAAGCGAAGTGAAGATGTCTCTGAAGTTTCCGGTTAGATCAGTAAGTGAGTCTAGTGGTCGACACGTTGTAATTTTGTGCCCTCACTTGATGCTGAGCGTCTCCCAAACAATCCCAAACGCAGCTTCAACTTCTAGCTTCGTGGATTTGAGTTTATTTTTTACTGCGACAAATACACCATCTCGATTTACCATTTCCCTATCCTTTCCCCGAAGATCTCACTATTGTCAACTTAAGGTTTTAAACAGCTCTCACTGCAAAACATTATGTGACTTTCAGTGCTATTTAGGGGCGATTCAGACTCTGGCTGTTTTTTACGAACACTTTGGCATTTAATGTCTAAGCCTTTAATATTCTCACCTGAGGAAGGTATTTCTTTAGATCTTACACTGATGCTGCTGGATTTCCTACAGTTATCATGTTAGATTGAAAGACTCCTAAATTTAAAAAAAAGTCTGTGTACATCCCACACACATTCAGTTACGTCGGCAGCCGTCTCCGATGTGTGATGCACACCTGACACCTGTAGGAGGACCCTACAACTCTATGACATAAGTCTAGGAAGTCATAGCTCAGCTTGTCACGGTACCTTCGGAGTCTCTGATTCAAGCCTTCCATTCGACTCAGAACCAGGGGGCAATGATTCTTGTTGTTTCAGATTATGATATTCGTTGAAACTCTCTGCCCGTCCCTGCAGTGGTCCAAATATGACCTCGGGTGCCAGGCGACTGACATCGTTTGTTCCAACGTATAACACATTCTCTAGTTGGGCGCACTCTGTATCCTTTCTGGCTGCCGGGTTATCCTCTTCAGCATGTTAAATGAAGCCTCCAGGCATACCGAATATTTCTTTCCAGTCCTATTTACCATTTATCTAAAGGATACCATTATTTGCTGAGTTCTCTCTGATCTCTGTCTGTCATGTACTGGACGCTCAGACCTACCATTTACACGACACTCACATCCAAGTGAACGAGTAATAATGAGTCTCGTATTTCCTGCAGGGTAGACAGTACCCACGGGAGAGCATAGTACATGAAGTATTTTTGGTGTTTCTAGAACATTCGCAGCAGCTTCTAATCGGTTGACAGGTAGTCAGGACGATTTCCATCTGTCTACGAACAACAATCAACTCATTCCGCACTCGAGAGCATCAAACACAAAGGAGCTCCATTATGCTTACAGCAATAATTTATAGAACAGTAAACAATTATTTTAAGCCTGGTGCGTTACTTTGCGGAATAGTAAGTAAATAACTGCATACTAAGCTTGTTGATTGTCTTCAAATTTATGAGTCTGATATGCATGAAGTATTATCACTAGCCTGTTTAGAACTAAAATAATTTACGGGCAAAAACGAGATATCTTCTATGACAACAGAAATCTTGATGCAAGTTTTACTGTTTCTCTGAAAAGTGTTTCAGGCTATAGTCCCTAAGCAAATTCTACAGCAAACTTAATTTAGAATTGATGTACATAATCTTCTATTAAAAGAGTGAATTAATGTGACACGACATGTTTGCTTATTTATAGTAATTGTTCATCACAAATACCGAATTATTACTAAATAATCGATGAAAGACACTCAACTTACGAAAATATCTGCAAGCGTACGAAGCGTCCCAAAAACATATTTCTTACGAAAACATATTATGAAGGTTGCGAATGTTATTTTTGAACAAGACTATGTACCCATAGTTTCTGAAACAGCATAGTTAAGTTCACATTCTACAATGTAATACTACCCTAGCAGGTTATGTCTACAATTGACGATTTAATACTAAATTTTCGTCAAATTTGTATGCCCAAGTTTTCAAAATGAATTTATTTTACGCACGTGGTTTTATTGGAAGACAAAGGAAGCGTCGGTAATCTTGTTATATACCTAGTTATAATTAAATAAACGTGCGAATTATACGAATTTTGACAATTATCTGATTTTGTGTGCCATTTTACACAAGCGTGCAAAGATGAACACTGGAAATCCGGCACATCTCACAGAAACGACATGAAGTGTAGAGCACTATAAACGCACGTCCGTATGGGGCGGCTAATGTTCCGTGTATGTTACATGATGGTACATACAGTGCTTTAGAATAACCTGTAAGGCCAAATTGGCCAATTATGCGAGACAACATAAAGTAAATGTGTGTAAGCAACAGCTGCCATTCTTGGTGGTTTTTCTCCATCTTCCTCGGCCTTCTGTGAGTTCGTTCCATTCTTTGCAGTCATGTGTTCATGTCGCACTTGACGCTATCTTTAAAGCACATAGAATTTTTTCCAGCGGCGCTCGTAGCATTTGCTAACTCACTAAGAGGCGTCCTTCGAGGAAGACGGGAGTGGTCCATAGGATGTGAGCGACCTAACCACCGCAGGCGAAGTTCCTTGAGAGTGGCGGTGATACTCGATAGATTCGTGGCAGTCAGAACAGTCTCATTTGTCAAGTGCCCCCTCTGTGTTATCCCCAGAATGTTTCGTAAGCGCCGCAGATGGAAGGTCTTGAGCTTGCATTCTTGTCTGACGTATGATGTCTCACCACCAAGCAAGACGGTACCCAGCAATCACGCTTGACAGAAAAGTATTTTTAACTGCGGCTGAAAGTGTAGAATTCGCAGTGTGAAACTCTTTAAAAATTTACGCTTTCAGTCTCTGCCTTCAGCAGCTCCATCTTCATTTTAAGAAAAATATGTCGGTTGGTTTTCGTCCAGATTTCTATACCACTGCACGAAAGTAAAATTCAGTACCAATATTTAGCTAGAAAAATTATACGATTCTGAAGCTTGATTCGTTCATTTCGATATACCCGTCATCGAATTCGAGAACTAGTTTTGCCAAAGTTAGTTATCAAAAAGAAGAGCTGACAAAAGAACAGTAGACATAATCGCTTATTTTTTACAGTCTAAAGGGAAAAAATTCAGATAATCTGAATAACGTCAACCCTGCAGAGAGAAAGAATGTTTTTTTATAAACGAGAGACGAAATCTCTTCATGTTAAATGATTTTTCTTCACGTTAAGAAAAGATAATGTTGGTAATTCGGTACAACTATCGGGACCGCCGTGTTTTTCACGTTAACATTCGTGTTAAATTCTTTTCACAAGAAGAACGTCGTTTATGGTTCATACATACATCAGAAAAGAACTTCACAGTATAGAAAAGAACTGACAACACTACCAGCCAATCAAAATACACATGAAAGTAATATAAAACGTGATTTTACTTCTAAATCGTTCTATTACGTTGCGCATATTATTTCGCATCTCTTCTGAAATCACTTGCCGTGGAACGAAAGTGGAGCCAGATCGGGACGCGAACCCGGAACCTTGCTTTACGAGGGCAATGTTGTTGCCAACTGAGCTGCGCAGACGCACCTCAGGACTTGACAACTTTATTTCCACCAGTATCGCTTTCTTTGCTTCTAAACTTTAGAGAAGCTTTTTCGGCATAACTTGCGAATCTAGCACTCCTGGAAGAAAAAAATATTTGCCCTAGTAACACCGTAGCAAATTGTTTCCAAAGTATATATCTCACTCCGCAGTGGAGTTTATAACGTATCTAAATGTCCTGCTGGTTAAAACCATGTGTCGGATCATAACAAGGGAAATTCCGTGTCCTTGTCCCAGCTCAGCATACGATATCAATCGGGCAGGAAATTTCAAACCAGGGTGCAGAGTGAAAGTATCAGCCTTATAAAAAATACTCAGGAAATATGCTTAAGAACCTGTTATATTTCGTCAGTGTAGTTCGGGTTGCTCCTGTAAATGGAACTGTAGACATTCACTAAAGACGAATATCGTGCGCACAAACAATACGACTAAAAGAGAGAGTTAGTGATGTGTCGATCAGCGTCATGACGATAATCGGCTCAATTATAATTCCAGATCGGTTGGCAGCGGCAGAGCCAATGGATCGACGCTGCCACAACTGTGCCGCGGCGTTGCCTGCCAATTAGGGGCCGGCGTGGCCGACAGCCGGTGTCGCGGGACCAGCGGGAGGCCGTAATCTGCGGACGCTGACCGCCAAGTCCGCCGGGAGCGCCACGGGCGAGGCGCGCTGACGCGGCGAACTACTTGTTGCCGCGTCAGCGCTGACGGCCGTCACAGCGCAGCGCTGCAAAAAAGGCGCCGCCCGCCGCGCGCCCTCCTTACTTCGCAGGTTTCATCTGTCGTACAAAGCGCTCTCGTCAGTGATGCCAATATGGCGCACTGCCCTGTCACGTAGACACTCAGATTTCTTCGCCCATTTATTCAGCAGCACACAGTTAAGTATGATGTAAATTGTAGATTCAAAGCATTCGCTTAAGGTGCCTCTGGTTGAAGTAACTTCTAATATATACAGGGTGAGTCACCTAACATTACCGCTGGATATGTTTCGTAAACCACATCAAATACTGACCAACCGATTCCACAGACCGAACGTGAGGAGAGGGGCTAGTGTAATTGGTTAATACAAACCATACAAAAATGCACGGAAGTATGTTTTTTAACACAAACCTACGTTTTTTTAAATGGAACCCCGTTAGTTTTGTTATCACATCTGAACATATAAACAAATACGTAATCAGTGCCGTTTGTTGCATTGTAAAATGTTAATTACATCCGGAGATATTGTAACCTAAAGTTGGCGCATCAGTACCACTCCTCCGCTGTTCGATCATGTGTATCGGAGAGCACCGAATTACGTAGGGATCCAAAGGGAACGGTGATGGACCTTAGGTACAGAAGAGACTGGAACAGCACATTACGTCCACATGCTAATACCTTTTTATTGGTCTTTTTCACTGACGCACATGTACATTACCATGAGAGGTGAGGTACACGTACACACGTGGTTTCCGTTTTCAATTACTGAGTGGAATAGAGTATGTCCCGACATGTCAGGCCAATAGATGTTCAATGTGGTGGCCATCATTTGCTGCACACAATTGCAATCTCTGGCGTAATGAATGTCGTACACGCTGCAGTACATCTGGTGTAATGTCGCCGCAGGCTGCCACAATACGTTGTTTCATGTCCTCTGGGGTTGTAGGCACATCACGGTACACATTATCCTTTAACGTACCCCACAGAAAGAAGTCCAGAGGTGTAAGATCAGGAGAACGGGCTGGCCAATTTATGCGTCCTCCACGTCCTATGAAACGCCCGTCGAACATCCTGTCAAGGGTCAGCCTAGTGTTAGTTGCGGAATGTGCAGGTGCACCATCATGCTGATACCACATACGTCGACGCGTTTCGAGTGGGATATTTTCGAGCAACGTTGGCAGATCATTCTGTAGAAACGCGATGTATGTTGCAGCTGTTTGTTACAATACGCAACTGAACGTCGGAGGTTTCAAGCGTCAACTTTAGGTTACAATATCTCCGGATGTAATTAACATTTTACAATGCAACAAACGGCACTGATTACTTATTTGTTTATATGTTCAGATGTGCTAACAAAACTAACGTGGTTCCATTTAAAAAACGTAGGTTTGTGTTAAAAAACATACTTCCGTGCATTTTTGTATGGTTTGTATTAAACAATTACACTAGCCCCCCTCCTCACGTTCGGTCTGTGGAATCGGTTCGTCAGTATTGCATGTGGTTTACGAAACATATCCAGCGGTAATGTTAGGTGACTCACCCTGTATATGAGCACCGTTATTCATAAAACAGGATTAGTGAATCTGGTCTGAATATGCTTGCCATCGTGTGTAGGGCATTTTCAGAGGTCTGTTTTTCGTCTGACGGTGAGTTTTTATTTAGCCAATTAAATTAACGCCAGATATAACACGCAGATATTACCACAACCCATCAGAATGTTAAGCACTTAACATGTAAACACCTACCCTCATAACAGAAAATATCAAAAAGGCCTATAAGTAAAGACTGGATAGAGAGAAAGCTACGCTTTTCAGGAGTGGTAGATAAATAAAGAGCATTAGATTGGATGAATATGTCTTAATAATGGACACAACCACAGTGGATAATTGTTAAAACTTAATGGAATATCTCGCATTGGACACACAAACTGTGAGTCACCAAAGAAGAGACGACCGTTAATCATCCAATCTGTTCCTAGCAGTAAATCTGGTTAACACGATCGAACTAAAGCGTGACAGAAAAGTGAATCGAAAAGATTTTGTCCATTAATAGATTCTTAGACATAGAAAAGGACCACGAACAAAGAGATACGTACCTGATCGAAACATTTCTCTACACAGATTTATCTGCAGGTTTATAACTTCTGAACGTCAAACAAGAAGATTTGCAGTGTTTGTGGAAGAAAGAGTCGCGGAAAGAAGAGACGACACAGAAAAATGGGCCCAGACGTCTGTAGGAGAATTTTCAGCGTAAGTCGAGGGGAAACTGTTCAGCAAAAGGAACGTATCGGACTACTTACAAGATGTCACTGTGTAACCTCCCCCTCACTTATCGACCTTAATGACAGAGAAAAATTAAACGCGTGTACCTAATGGAAATTTGGGAAAAGCAGTCGTCACCGAAGTTAATCTGTCGGTAAAGAGGGAGGAAAAAGTTACATCTAAATGAAAGGAAAAATGAAAATGAAATTGGTGGAAATTAATTTTGAGAAAAGGGTAAAATTAATAAAGAAAGTAAATGTGCGGTCGTCACGTTAACAATTAGTTGGCGTTAATTAGATATTTGAGATTTGGGGAAAATTATGGTCACCAGTCCTATAGACAACTACTATAATAACTGAAAAAGAAAGGTTATTGCACATATAATTAGCACTAAAAGCGTGGTAACTGAAGGTCGACACTTGTGTGAAAACTGAAAGTGTTTCAGAAGTACTAAATTTCGCTACACTCTGACTTAATTTAGCAAAAGAATTAATAAAACGGGAGAATTGAAAGTTAATTTAGTAACTGAAATTGATTTGTTTCTGAAGCACTACGAAATTCAGTAAAATATGGTTAGTCTTGGGCTACCTCAACAACCATTTGAAAAGCTACTTGAATCTACGCTATTTAGAAATAAGAGATTTAACTTCGATCTTGACTTAATTGATTCTGGACAATTAACAATAGTAAAATTTAGTACGTACCAAGCTGAGCTGCAGTCACAGGTAAGCTAAAATATGCTAACAAAACTCGCACTCTTAATTTGTGCTTCTGTAATCTAAATATTGTAGCCAGCTATGAATACCTTAACTGAACTTTGAAATTAAAGCAGTGAAATGGAATGATATTACTTTAATGCTGGCATCTGAATTTCAACGACACTCGGGTTCATTCCGGAAAAGGAATGGACCCTGCTTGGTAATGCAGTTGGGACAATGAGCAACAAAGGTTCATGCTACGTCGCTGTAATTTTGTGATTTGAACAGTTTGAAAAGCTGAAGTCTCCCATACAGTTCTAAAACTTTACGTGCTTCCAGTCTTCCTTGTTGGTTGATTGAAGGTTTGAAGTCGTCGATCGAGGAGGTGGCGACAGTCACTCATTGTCGGCCGTCGCTGTTGCAGAAGCTGGATGTTGGCGCGCCTTCTCGACACGGTCTCCAGCCGAAACGGGCTCTTGATGTGTGCCAGCTAATACTTCCCGTCCGCGACACCATGTCAGAAACTAACATAGCAAGTCGAGCGCAATTACATGCTGCCAAACCCCGAAAGCGCGGCAACTCGCGGGAGCGTCACACAACACACCTGCTCCACCGCCCTACCCCAGCCACTCTCTCTCTGCCCGCGCTCCATGCGGCAGAGTTAACACTACCAAAAATCCTAAACACTTTGGTTCTCCACACGACCTATCGATGTAATCGTTCTATAGCATAGTTTATCCTAGGACAGACCCAGCGTAAAAATACAAATAATATTTACAAAACAAACCAATTATACATCGACATAAATGCATTTATATACAAATAGTAAAACAATTACAATATACAAAGACACAGAAACGTCATATCTTCAGGTAACAAAATAAGGAAAAAAAATTGTAGTACAATAGATGGAAATAGGAGGATATGCATTTCCGGCGTTACAACTGAATATAAAAATTTACCCAATAGCTATATACAGGTACAAGAAATCGAAATTATACCCCATCGAGAAGACAGTAGGCAAGAAAACCATTTCTCTCAAATGCACGAAGAACAGATTCCTTTGTAACCGATTCAAGGGCAGTGACAGTGCTGAATGCTTTTAAATAGCTTTGTGTATGTTTATCAACTGACGCGTGTTTGAGGCTGAGATCCTGACATAAATATTTCTATTATAAAATAGTTAAATAGTTCATAGCTAAATATCATTAAATAGTTCAATCTTACCATCGATGATAAGAATACGGATTTTGGCATTAAATCAGACAGTAAAAGTTTATTCCAGGAGCATGGAATGCAAGGACCAAGGACGGGACTCTTGGCAGATTTACGGTAGCTGCGGGTAGATGTTAAAGTTGTGTAGACTAGACTAACTTTTTACTCAGCTGAACACCCAAAATTTAATCAAATTTTGAGCGTGTCTTGTATCATTGCTTTATTAGTTCCCTTAAGTCAACAGATCACTTGTTGTAAAACAATGAGAACATCATACAAAATACCGCAGTACATAGTTTTGTATCACATAATTATTTTCTCGACTGCATCATACACTGTTCTCTATGCAGCCATACGAGGGACTACCTGCATGGTAAATGTCAAGGTCGAAGGTCGGTTTTTTAGTAAACCGATACCTTCCATTATTACCACTACTACATGCACCACAACATTACTGGTGAGGTTTCAGTACATATATATCCATTACTCGTGTTGTTTCTTAGGTTTCAAAATTACCTTAACGTAATCACGGGCATGTTTCCGATTTGACGAGTTACTCTGATTCCTCTCAGGCTATCACAAACTGGAGATTTGTTTGCGTCAGCACATCAAAAAATCTGCCTTTGTGGATGACATTGTACCTCGTAGGTGAGGTGGCTTTCAGGTTTTGAATGTGGTTGATTTTTCGTTACCTTTATTGTACTATGACAGGATAGTAAAGTAACAAAAATTGGGCGTGAGGCGGGGCTTGCAATATGTCACTAATGTTGTTCAACTTATACGTCGCAGAAGCAATAAAAGAACGGAGAGAAACGATTCTTCGCCTTCGATGCCAGTCTCACCGGATCTAATGTAGAATTATAACTGCTGATTAAATAAAACAACAACATATCTCGCACAGCGTACGACTTACACATAAACAGAGCGAGGCAGAAGGTGATAAAAATGGACAGTCATGTCCTGCTTTACGTCAAAATTGGAAACGACTAACAGAGAAAGAAGTGAAAGAATTCTTCAGTCTAGGAAGCAAGGTTACATAGAACAGCCTAGGCAAAGAAGTCATCAGACGTAAATTGGTCTAGACCAAGAATCTCTTCCTTATCAAAGAAGTCTAATTCCAGATCTGATATGGAAATGTGGTTTCTAAAAGGAAACGTCTGAAGCACCATATTCTATGAAGGGGAAAACGGGAACTGTCATAAATGCAGAAAAGAAGACACTGAAAAGACTTCAAATGTCATATTATCAAAGAATCGTAACACCTGCTAGATAAAAAACTTAATGTGATACCCTTACGATAAGAAGTGACAGATAATGGGACATCTGCTACGGCACCATGTAACAGTTAACTTCAGAACTAAAATTAGAGGGAAAAAACAATGGCATTGATACAGCCGTGAATATGCTTAACACATTGTGGAGGACGTGCAGTGCAGTAGCTGTGTACATGTTAGACTATTAATATACCATAGGAAAGGGGGAACATGAAACAGTCCGAACGACTATCGGCTTAAAATAAAAACAAAAAGCGATCGTGTAAAAGATAGGTGAATTACAGTATGGCTATATGTAAATGCTTAGGTGGCTGAAGATGAAGCACATGCTCGGATACTACGAAGATTCGGGAGGACTCGACAACTAATACAAGAAGTGACCCCGAGAAGCTGTTAACATGGTCTGACGGACGAAGTCCGGTTTCTTGGCCAGCACACTATCTCGCTCGTGATAGAGTTAACCTATGGATCTTCTCTCCTCCCCCCCCCCCTTTCTCCCTCAATCGTCTCTTACCAAAGACACAAACTCAAGTTAACGCTACTGCACAATCACTAAAGACGGCTATCACCATTATCACGACACACACGTGATGTACCTGATATATGGATAGGATGATAATAACAACAAATCATCTGTATTACGTCAGCAATACGACGTTTGTGCACCATACACAATCTCGTGGGGTAGACTCCATGATAATGGAATTAGCTATGTTAGAACATTGTATCAGTAAGCATATCTAAACAAATAAGTATATTAATTCGAAATTTCATAATGGGATAGGATTTAATGAGAGTGGAACTGCAGAAAGAACTGTGTCTACTTGCGGTATCAATATTAGAGACCACTTCGTATTGCATTAGAAGGAATCTGCATAGAAGAAAACAAAATAGTTGAACTGGTTTTAGAAAATTTTGTAGCTACAAGCATCTTATGCGTTGAAACTGTTATTAATTCTTTCAGTGAAGTACAAATTTCTGTAATGAAGTAATGTATTACAAATAAAGTTGTTGCGTCCGAAGCGAAATATATATTCGTTAATAAGAGTGTATTTGTTTTTGGCTGTGACTGTCATTTAGTTTCTATCGTCAATGCATCCTCATTACTTTGTCGGAAAGTGTTAACCACAGTAAAGAATTTTTATTTCGAAATTTCTCAAGTTTGTGAGTGATACAGAAAAGGAAATTTTATACGTTCCTCCGGAATTTATAACAGAAGAGAGAGAGAGAGTACCGTGTGAAAAAAAAAAGATTTCGCACCTCATTCACACTTTTTTATGATATGTGCAGGCAGGTGGAAATTTACTGACGTTTGACGCCAATAATTGGTACAGCACCCGATGAGATAGGGAAAAATATCGATATTCGGCTGTCAGTCACGGTGTACCGATAACGGGCGGCGCACTCGCTGATGGTGATTAACATGGCCGTGTAATGAGGGCAAACAAGTTGATGCGTTCCTCATTACACGGACAGCAGAGTGGTGTCGCCGCGTGACGCTGCGGAACTGCTCCCAGCTGTCAGCGCCAGGGACCGCTAACAGAACCTGCCTCGATAGCAAAGGCACGCGGCCGGCCGTGGGAGACATATCGCAGGTAAACACGTACAGTGTAACGAGCAAAACTTCAGAAAAAAACTCTTCCCTCTATTTAAACCACAAAAACTGATTCTCCCTGTATGACAGTGGTTTCCAACCTAAAAATTAGCCGGCCGCGGTGGCCGAGCTGTTCTAGGCGCTTCAGTCCGGAACCGCGCGACTGCTACGGTCGCAGGTTCGAATCCTGCCTCGGGCATGATTGCGTGTGATGTCCTTAGGTTAGTTAGGTTTAAGTAGTGACTTCAGATGTTAAGTCCCATAGCGATCAGAGCAATTTGAACCATTTTTTGAACCTAAAAACTACTTTTAAATACACGTATGGAAACAGAAAAATAGGGATGTGTGTCTCTCTATGTGTGTGAGAGGGGGGAGAGATGCGTGAAAAGAAATGTTTTGAGGGGAAGAGACAAAACAGATTCACTCATGAATCTAAGGAATGAGCGCTCCAGTACCCTGTCCGTAATACTTATTAGATTATTTTCATCACCAGCCAATTGATATTCACCTTTATATACATTTAAATCCACGTCATCTATATTCAGCAAATCACTGAGAAGCGGCAGGTTTAGATGACATACCAACGTGGCTTCTGAACTGCTAAAGTGAAAGATAGCTTGCTGTTGTGATAACTTTACAGGCTTTTCAACTCAAAATCTATTGTCGTCGTAGAATTGAACGAATTAAAAATAGCAACAGCAAAAGAAACTGCGATTGTGAATTGTAAATGCGAAGTTTTTCCTTTATTCGAGAGTAGATAATAATGCACCTCGTTTTATCGGTACAAACATAGGCGACCACAAGGTTCTATATACACTGCCGGAAAAGAAAATTAGTATACCTAGAAAAGAGATGTAGATTTTGATCCGATGGCTACATATGCCACCTGGGGTATAGTAGATGCATTGGCAATGGTTTCAAAGTCGTCCTGGCTTCAAAGTCGTGCGCCAACAGATAGAGTAGTGGCATAGCTTAGCTACCAGAGCGCCATCAGCGCCTACCCTTTTATAAGGAATGCTTAGAACTAGAGGGCTCTGTGTGGTGCAAACGTGTGAAGCAAGCAGACAAACATGCCGCGCAATGTCACTCGTGCTACCTACAGACAACTGAGCGAGTCTGAAACGGGTCAAAATGAGGCCTTCCGAGAACTGCCACGCAAGTTGGACTTGCTGCGATGGTCGCGCAACGATTTTGGTGTCAGTAGTAACGTCAACTGTCTTACACCTGTAGACGAGGTTATGGACATCCAACCAGCAGAGAGGCCCGCCAGGATCGTTGTGTGGCAAGGGCAGCAGTGGCAGATCGTACAGCTACCACAGCTCAGATAAGACGGCTTGTGAGCCCAGATACGTCAATGCGAGCTGTTGCGAACTGGTTACCAGCAGTGGAACTAAGGGCACGCACATCAGTAACTCGTCTCCCGCTCACGCTGTAGCATTGATGTGCACGACTCGATCTATGCCGTCAGAGGATCACTTAGAAGATTCAATGGCGCGACGTGGTCATCAGCGATGAAGCGCGTACGACGTGGACCCGCTGAGCGCTCGCTCTTTAAGCGCATTCTTCAAATACACGTTGCAGCCACACCAGGCTACATCGTCTGGGTGGTATAAGTTACGATCCTAGTTCATTTCTGGTGTTTCTGGAGGGGACACTAACCTTTGCTAGGTACACGTAGATTGTCGTGTGATCTCTGGACTTGTCTCCAGTCAAGCACAGAACTACGTGAACAGGCCGAGCAGCCGTGGCGTAAGATATCGCAGGACAGTATTCACGATCTTTGCGATCGACTGGGTGTCAGGTTCAAATGGTTCAAATGACTCTGAGCACTATGGGACTTGACATCTATGGTCATCAGTCCCCTAGAACTTAGAACTACTTAAACCTAACTAACCTAAGGACATCACACAACACCCAGTCATCACGAGGCAGAGAAAATCCCTGACCCCGCCGGGAAGACTGGGTGTCAGGGTCAACGCCTACATTGCCACTTGTGGAGGCTATACCACGTAGTAATATGAGTATTTCAGCATGGATCGATACCTAGGACCTCAGAGCCGCTTACTCTATTGATTTGTAAATGTAATCATTTCACGTACCCCACACTCACTGTAGCAACAATAAATCTTCTGTAAATTAGAAACTTCTAAAAAAATTGGTTCAAATGGCTCTAAGCACTAGGGGACTTCACATATGAGGTCAGTCCCCTAGACTTAGAATTACTTAAACCTAAGGACATCACACACATCCATGCCCGGGGCAGGATTCGAACCTCCGACCGTAGCAGCAGCGCGGTTCCGGACTGAAGCACCTAGAAACCTCTAAAAGAGTGTAGTAACATTTTTTTCGGTAATATGTTATCGGTACTTTGATAGCTTCAAAATTTTATTATTAATGCGTAAACGGACGAGTTAACGACATTACGGTCACATCCCTACTGTATTGGTACAGTATAACATTCGCTCAGGTCAAACCAGTTGTGAAATTAAATTTTTTTGCACTCGCATTGAACGGCATTCCACAAATGAAAACGGGAAACAATATTTTAGGCATTTCGATTAATTTCGGAATTTCCGGGACCCATGGGTCATACAGCGTTCGTGTATAGGCTCTTATTCAATATCCTGCAACCGGTATTTGATGTATTTATGCGACGTAGTTGATTGCTGTAATTTTGGCAGCCGCAGTTGGTTTTATAATGGGCTCAGTAATTAGTGTGGCCTGCACCAGCTTTGAACATTAAGTATCTGTGTAAATGTAGTTTGCATTAAATTACACGATGGCATTATGTGACGATTGACCAAGACAATATAACAACATTCGAAGTAATCAAATTTCCGCTGACAGATGGCTCGGAGCAATTATTTACAACTGCATTTTCTAGCGGTGATGAAAGGGATATGAACAACATCGTTCCACAGAACTAGCATTGGTTGTGTGAAACGAAATCGAGGAACAGAATCAAATCTATTATCTTACGTTTATGATTACGGGAGATTAAAAAAGTCTGTGACAAAATAACAATATTTCATCGTATTTTGTACACGTCAACGAAAAACGGGATTTATCATTATAACGTTGCATATGAGAACTGTAAATATCTGAACGTTGTATATGAGAATTGGAATTATCTGCTTCAATTTCGATACCGTTGAATGTCTTGTCATTTAGTGTTGAATAGCTGTTTATGTGCGAACTGTCCGTACTATGTAAGTTTGAGAACGAAGTTTGTTCTATGTAACCTACACTTAGTGGCCTGGTCGTTCTTCCCAATGTGTAAGCATCAAAGGTCAGTTGAGTCTGATTGACAGCTGTCGTATAGCTATTAAACTGTGAATTGTTCTCTGTCGTCAGCTGTTACACTCACTGCGGCGAGAACACCACAGCTTTTCGTAAGAATGAGAGAGAGATTTTACAGTATTACCTCTAACGCCGGCTGGAGTGGCCAAGCGGTTCTAGGCGCTACAGTCTGGAGCCGCGCAACCGCTACGGTCGCAGGTTCGAATCCTACCTCGGGCATGCAAGTGTGTGATGTCCTTAGGTTAGTTAGGTTCAAGTAGTTCTAAGTTCCAGGGTACTGATGACCTCAGAAGTGAAGTCCCATAGTGCTTAGAGCCATTTCAACCATTACCTCTAACAAAAAGCAACGGCTTTAATAAGGTAAACAATTCTTTAGGTAAGAAGCAGCTCAGAGTTTTGTGCTTTGAAAATGAGACCCATGTGTTCAACAGCCAAATACACACAGAGACCGATAAGAAGTTTTGTCCCCATTTATTGCCACAGAGAGATGCAATTAGAGTATTTTCAGCAGTAAATCTGGTGAGAGACAGTTACGCAACACACCTCGAAAAAATTGAGGGAGTGTAACACTATTCTCCTAGTAACATTACACGTGATTCGCTGGAAGTCCACAATGAATAAATACTGGGTTTGTTATGGGAGACGCTACTAAAAAAATTCTCCAGCTGAGTCGAATTTTTGTAAAGAAAATGTGAAAGTTTATTCATACACATTTCATCAACGTTGTTCACTGGTGTATACTTGCAATCCTGAAATAGGTGTGCCTGAAACGAAACTACTAAACCTTATAGACAACAATAAAATTTCTGTCATGAGTAGTAATGCTCAAAATACTGATTAGCAAACAGTTAGCTTCACCACGAAACAAAGACAAGCCCAAACTACGTCTAATACGAAAAATAGCAAGTCCCACACGATTGATCAGTCGCAATTGAAATTTCCAGGCGCTCGTCAGGTGACGGATAACTGCAAGTCCCAAATGTTTCTGATTCACCAAAAATTCAAATACTCGACCGGCATTCACAATCGGTAAGATTACAGTCCCCGGAACTACACTCGAAACACTGGCAAATGCCCAGAAACAACGAAATATAAATCAGCCAAAACTTCTACTTAAGTGAAGATCTTAAAAGTGCTGAGCCGGCCGGAGTGGCCGTGCGGTTCTAGGCGCTACAGTCTGGAACCGTGCGACCGCTACGGTCGCAGGTTCGAATCCTGCCTCAGGCATGGATGTGTGTGTCGTCCTTAGGTTAGTTAGGTTTAAGTAGTTCTAAGTTGTAAGGGACTTAAGACTTCAGCAGTTGTGTCCCATAGTGCTCAGAGCCATTTTTTTTAAAAAGTGCTGACGCAATACACATGTATAATTATAACAATAAGTTCAAAATGAGACGGGCTACTGTAAAGGCTATCAAATAAGTCATGAAAAAAGCCTAGATTGAAGAAAAGAAAAACCATAACTTCAGGAGGAAATCAATGATCCTACCTGCAGAAAAGTGTTCGAATAAAGGACGGATAATTGTCATTTTACCTCTATCTATCAGACTTCGCACACTGTGACTAGCGCTTGTATCTGTTTCTACAAAAATCTTTGGCTTGAAAACTCTTGACACTCTAATGCACGTCGTAAAATTATTGTACTCTTACTTGTGACGTTTAACCCTTTAACTGCTCTCGACGTGTTAACGCGCGCGCCTTTGTACCTGGCCCTGCGTGCTTGAACGTGCTTACGCTTGCCACCAATCCTTCTACCTGGTACTCTGAACGTGTCTAAGCGTAGACACTTTCAGAGTACCAGGTAGAAGGACTGGTTGCGCGCGTAAACACGTTCAGTGCACGTGGGAGCAGGTACAAAGGAGCGCGCGTTAACACGTCCAGAGCTGTTAAAGGGTTAATTTACGTCGTGTTGTAAATTTTACGAACTGTAATGAGACCGAGGCCATACCATACATCAAATGCCATCTTCGAATGTAAAATAATTTAATTGCAATAGTAAAATTTCAGAAACTGCAATGAATACCAAAATGAAACTTATTCGTTGCTGCCGAAAAGTATTCTCGAAACAGGCCAAGACGACCATTGCTACGAGAAAAAAAAAAAAAAAAAACGTTTCCATACAGTATTCGACACGTCATATGGGAGTAGGTAAAATACATGATGAGGACTTGATCGTTACGTGCATTTTACACGAAAAATTAGATCCTATTAACACTGAAATTCTAATGGTTACAGAAAGCGGATGAATCGTAAACAATAACGACCACAGCATAAGGCTACAGTGTCTTTTTGAACTGCTTACAGGTGTCGTTTGCGTGCGAACTTATGAATAATGGACATGAAATTTTACTATTTCTTTTCAAACGCTGTAGAATTTCTTAATTACTGCTATGAATTTATGTAGCAAATAATGTTAAGGAGACGAAAATATGTGATTTACTAATTTTACAAGAGCATGTCAGATGTAAATGCCATAAATTCAAACTGCTCCAAACCGTTTCCGATCACGATTATCTGGAAATTTGCCTTGGTACAGTCTAATACTGGAAATGTTGTTTGGCTTCCACAAATTTCCAATCTGGAACTTCACTGACCCTCTCTCAGCTCGCTGGGATTTGGCAGTAAAAAACTGAGAGTTTCGAAACTGTCCGCTCTCTTGAGTAGCGAATAAAAGACTCATAAAAACAAAAACTTCATCGTTGCTTAGGTAACGGGGTAGCTTGCGTGCCTCAGTGATACAGATAGCCGTACCGTAGGTGCAAACGTATCGGAATGGTATCCGTGAAGGCACCAGACCATCATATGGTCCCTGGAGAAGGGCAGTAATGTTTTCAGTAGTTGTAGGAGTAACAGTCTCGGTAGCTGAATGACCTGGCCTTTTCCAATATGTCGGTAGTATGTTGGAACTACAAACAAATTAAAGGCAAGGAAAACTGAAACAGTTACATTTCCAGAGAACGTGATGGTATCCTCTTGAGTAAAATATTCTGGGAGTAAACCAGTTCCTCAACCTGATCTACTGTGAAGAATGTTATCGTTAGAAGTGAACAAATCTGCAACTATACGGACTAGAGCGTGAAATGTTGAATTCCTTAATAGGGTACGAAGGTTAGGAAACTGGGAAATTGATACGTTGAAGTTAGAGACGATGGGAATTAGTGAAGTGCGGTAGCAGGAAGAATAGGATTTCTAGTCAGGTCACTACTGAGTTGTGATCACAAAACAAGGAAGCAACAATGTGGATCAAGTACAATGAACAGCAATGTGCACGCGTGATCGTAGACAGGACAGACAACTAATTGCAAAACCTACTACAGTAGCGCACGTGTACATGCGTACTAGCTCCGTAGACAGCAACACTTAAAGAATGCATGAATTGTAGTCTCATAAAATCTAAGAATGCTAAGAGACGTAGATTAGCAAATTTTAGCGAGAGATTGGGTTGAATGGGGTTTGGGCAGACATGGTGAATGTGCGGCACTGGGCTCATTTTAGCAATAAACATTTATTAAACAAGAAAAGTTCTTCGGCAATTTACAGAATTAGAAAATTAGCAATAGGGAGCTCTTGTATTTCGCTAGCTCTATTGGGCACCAAATTAACGTTAATAAATTAAAATTCTTCCCTATTCAGTAGTAAGCAAATGTGGTATTAAATACCGCCCCAGTGGCAGGGAAATGGAGGGGCAATGAGAAAATAAAACGCACAGTATTATCCTCTTTGGTACATAAGACACAATAAGGCACAAAACAAGAAACAGCACTCATTCAGAGCAAAATAATTCCATCCTTAAGACCACAACCGCAGCTCTGAGACTTTACAAAAGGGCACACATGCAGTCACAATAAAAACCATCATTACTTCTACTAACCATACCCTCTGTCAGCTACCCACTGCTGCTAATATTAGTCTGCCACCAAAACAGCTAGAATTCTACGCTAAATCACAGCAATTACATAAATCTGTGTACAAATACGTATTCAGATACTCTTAATAGTTGAAATGGCTCTGAGCACTATGGGTCTTAACTTCTGAGGTCATCAGTCCCTAGAACTTAGAACTACTTAAACCTAACTAACGTAAGGACATCACACACATCCATGCCCGACGCAGGATTCGAACCTGCGACCGTAGCGGTCGCTCGGTTCCAGACTGTAGCTCCTAGAACTGCTCGGCCACCCCGGACGGCTACTCTTAATGTGTCTCACAGTATAATGGTGTCGAAAGACTTCACAGAATTCTGTTCACGGGTAAAATCAACGCAGATCTACTGCATGCAGTAAATAAATAAATAAATCAAGCACAAGATACTATGTTCACGACCACTTTGTGCGACGTATAACAGCCAACAAGCATTATACTCAAAGCACAAAGCTTGCTGCATTCACTGTACACTGCACTCATCCCACAAAAATCATTATTCGACCATCTGACCGATATTATTATAGCACACTCATAGCGCTCCGATTCTCTTTAATAATCGAAACCCCTACCTATGTATCTCCTGGAGCCACCGTCTCGACACTGAGAAAGAGATCGACTGCACTCGTTGCCTTGTGTCCACAGGGCTCGGCCAGGTCATGTTTAGACCATTAGTGATTCCAAATCTCTCGGTATCACAGCCCACCAGCTCGCAGTTGACAACCTCGCAGTTTGCGTCGCACCGGGTGACCCAGTTGTCTCCATCCTCGCTCTGTCCTCGTAACTGCAGCTGCTGTGAAGCCTCAAGCCTCCACGCCGTTGTTCGCACCACAGATTCCGGCAGAGGCTGTCGTAGACATCGCTGCATCTCCTGCAATGGTGTTCACTTCTCCACGCTCAGCCTGCTTTCACCAACCTCAGATGCCGGCCAGAGCTCGGCCATGACCGTTAGGGACACGCGGAAGATTCTCCAGTTGCCTCACAGTGATGACGGCAGTGGCTCCCGGGAGACGTTCATCTTTGTGAACGGAGCAAGTGAGTCATATCCATTCTGTCGTCTTGGCCACCTCACATCGGCGCGACGCTAGCTGCAGCACAACCCCCGCTGAGTCATCTTTCTGGGCAGAAACATGCAACAGAGCAACACTGCCATGGCTGACTCGGTGGCACAAAATGAAACACTAAAAGTAACACATGAGTTTCGTTAATGAAGCAGCAAAATAAATCACGGAGGCTGAAGGAGTGAGGATAGAAATGAACTGCATGAAAAATATGTTTCAGAAGGAAAACAATTGTAACATTTAACATGAATTTATTTTGATGCTGTAATGACTTACATATCTTTAACCACATTAATACGGTAAGCGTAGATGGCTGCCATACAGAGAACTCGATTCGATTACCGGTCTTCCCAAAAAATATTCCTTGATGGGAGGACTGTTACGGGATGCACTCCGACTACTGGTGCCAAGTGAGGAGCTACTTGACAGAGTAGTAGCAGCTCCACGGTCTAGAAAGTCTGCCACATAAAGGGAGACACGTGTGCTGACAACATGCCCCGCCATACCACTTCCGCATGATGCCGCGAGTCAGAGGAAGACACGGAGGCCAGCACACATTCCATGGGTCTTCACGGACTGGCGGCGAGAGTGTTTACTTTGTTATGGTGCGGCTGCCGAGTCGCACTCTTTACTTTGTTATGGTGCGACTCGGCAGCCGAGAGCGAAATTTTATGTCCTCACTGATAACGATAAATAGGTGGAAGGTGGCCAAGGAATATGCTGCCGTAGGAATCCGGACAAGCAAGCAAAATATTAGAGCACACAAGGGCATTTTAAATAGACATAATTTATTCGGTTGGAGTGAAGGAACTGGTACACTGTTACACTGTTGATAACTTGCGGCAGACGAGGCTAGCTATAAGCAGAGGCCCTGCACTGCAGTACGTCGAAGTACACTGAATGTTGGCCGGTGGAGTAATCAACAACGCGATGTCACATTCGGCAACATCTAGCGACATGGAGGTGATTTTGGCTGGCAGACAGGTGCCCAGGTGCCGACCACTTGTAACACTGTTCTGGCGATCTTCATTGGTCAGCGGCCTCAAGGTTCTTCACTGGTGTCGGTGATCAAAGTGCCTCGAGCAGTGTTTGATGCATCGGCTCCAGCTGTGTCAATAAGCTACAAAACTACTTATTTTAAAACACAGCAAGTAAATAAGACATGTACACTCCCATTTTCTCCGATGATTGACTTTTTATTCCACCACGGATTTCATGAAAATTTGAGAGAAAGAACACAGAATGCATAAAATCAAACGCCAGTTCAGTAGAATATGACCCATGAATACCTCGACGGTTTATTCCACCAATGATTTCAGAAAAATTTGAGAAAAGGAACCTGTAATGCTTAAAACAAAAAATCAGTTGAACACAGTTCAGTCGAATAAGACGAATACCTCTTGCTAGATCTCACGACAGTCAGAGCATCTGACGTGCTCCTAATTCTGCTTTCGTTTTCCCTACAGAATTCGAAATAACATATAGCAAATGCCTATTTCATCCTTTGGAGATCTCGACCGATTTCATGGCCGACCCCCCCTTGAGTTTCAGCCCGAGCAGCCTTTGTAACGACGATGCTGTAGACGAAATGTAGAGTCCCTATAATTTAATTTCCTTTTCAAACGGTTGGTCGCCTAGGGTACCTTCAGGTAAGCACAAAAACATTTACCGTCAATGGAGTCTAAGACGTGTCCCCAAGCGCGCGTCACCGTGTCGTGCCGGTGGTGGGCCCGTGGAGCGACGCGGGTTCAGTCAGCGCGCCGGCGCCTCAGCCGCAGCCGCGTCGGCTGCCAGTGGCAGCGCCCCTGCCGCTTCGCTTGGCGTGGCGTCGGGTGGACGTTAACGGCCCAATAAAAGTCTGAAGCGGCCGCGCGAGACACATTGCGTTATATTTCAGCCGCCGTCGCGTCCCATCGTGCAGCGCCGCTCCGTCACAGCGCAGTGCTTTATCGTCGCCTGGCCTGCACCGAGACCTTTAATTGGCTTAACACTAGCATCGGCAGGGATACGGCGGCAGCCGACAAATCGCAAGAGACTCCGCCAAACTGAAAGCGGAATCGTTTGTCGCCCGGTATCTGTTGACACAGTGGACGCGTAAAGTGTGTGGAGCATGAAATGATACAGTGTACCATTTATGTATATTTGTTCTGTATGAGATGCTCATAACATGAAGCTGTCACCAAAGTTATAGGAAAACGAAGAACATTAAGATCATCAGGATATCTGTATTGGAGCTTTCCATCGGTGAAACGATTATTGGGAACTCAGTCGTATGGGTAGTTAGGAAAAATGAAAAAAACAAATTTCCGAATACTGCAATTAAAAGGTCTTCATTTTATGATACCATGTTCAATTTCGGGGCTCCTAGCGTCATAATCTGATTTGTCTGTTCAGAAGATCTGTTCAATAAACGAGTGTAACACGTGGTGTAAAAGAGCACAACATATTTAATACAAATGCATGGTTGCGCAATGAAGCGTTGAAACTGGAAGCGACAAAATAAAATAAAATTGTAAGGACGGCTGTAGGTGTTTTTATTTTTTGTTACGATAGTAAACAGCCGTCGTCCCAGAAACCTCCTGCTAAATAGATGGACATACAGAAGCATTTAGTGTGTAGTCCGCAGCTCGTGATATAGTGGATAGTGTTGCTACCTCTGGATCGCGGAGTCCCGGCATCGATTCCCACCCGGGTTGGGGATTTTCTCTGCCCAGGGACTGGGTATTTGTGTTGTCCTCATAATTTCATCATCATCCTCAACATTCGTGACAGTGGCTAGATTGGACTGTGAAAAAAGAGTGGACTCTGAAAAAAACGAGCTTTGTACGGGCGCTGATGACCGCGCAGTTGAGCGCTCCAGAAACCAAACATCATCAGTTAGTGTGTAGCGAAACCAGACAGCAACACGAACGCACCGAAATGCACTGCTCCTATGGTGGCGTGAAGCTGGGCTTCTGGCGCTGCCTTATGGGTGCTGAGATGTCCCAGGCAGGTCATAAGACTGCTGGGCAGCAACGCAGCTGGTCCCCAAACACTGAGGCAGGTATGTGACGCAAAAGGTGGCGGCACTTGGCTGACACAACGGGAGCCTACAGATTACAACACCACGGCAGCTCGTTTGGCATTGAATCCACGCAACTGTACTGGATGTATTAAGAGGGGCAACTGACAGAGACAGCGGTTGATAGACGGCAAGTAGCTGCGTCCAACCAGCCCATCCCTACAGTCAAAAATCGGGGGTCGTACAATGAATATTATGGTTAATTGAGGTTGTCTCAAACCAAAAAAACCATAGGAGTACCTTTCGCTCTTTTGCCGAGCGCCAGTATGGTGTCACTCGTCATGAACGATGACTAAGAATGCCACTTCATTATCATATTTGTCCTTATAAGACAACCCCTTCTCAATTCCTTACGTTCATAGCGCTACCAGACGTTAAAACCACATCTTTTGTCCTCTAGTGAAGAAGCTCAGTCACTCGTCTGATTAAACGTGACATCCTCCAAGCAAACCCATTTTATACCTCAATAACTTTACCATTAACCTGCCCTCTTGCCAGAGCTGGAACATCATAGTTGATAATCAAGAAATGATTTACGGACGTGCCAGATTCCCTCCCTAGGCCCGATAAGACGCCTCCTCAGACGCGGCAAGCTAGAAGTAGGCAAAATGCAACGGGGATTAACAACGTTAATGTGCTAATAGTAAACTGCAGGAGCGTCTACAGAAAGGTCCAAGAACTACTCTCAATAATAAACGGTCACAACGCCCATATAGTACTAGGGACAGAAAGTTGGCTCAAACCAGACGTAAACAGTAATGAAATCCTAAACTCAGATTGGAATGTATACCGCAGTGACAGGCTGGACAGTGAAGTGGGATGCGTGTTTATAGCGATAAGAAGTGCAATAGTATCGAAGGAAATTGACGGAGATCCGAAATGTGAAATAATTTGGGTGAAGGTCACGGCTAAAACAGGCACAGACATGGTAATTGGATGTCTCTATAGGCCCCCTGGCTCAGCAGCTGTTGTGGCTGAGCACATGAAGGATAATTTGGAAAATATTTCGATTAGATTTCCCCACCATGTTATAGTTCTGGGTGGAGATTTTAATTTGCCGGATATAGACTGAGAGACTCAAACGTTCATAACGGGTGGCAGGGACAAAGAATCCAGTGAAATTTTTTTAAGTGCTTTATCTGAAAACTACCTTGAGCAGTTAAACAGAGAACCGATTCGTGGCGATAACATATTAGACCTTCTGGTGACAAACAGACCCGAACTACTTGAAACAGTTAACACAGAACAGGGAATCAGCGATCATAAAGCGGTTACGGCATCGATGATTTCAGCAGTAAATAGAAATATTAAAAAAGGTAGGAAGATTTTTCTGTTTAGCAAAAGTGACAAAAAGCGGATTACAGAGTACCTGAAGGCTCAACACAAAAGTTTTGTCTCAAGTACAGATAGTTTTGAGAATCAGTGGACAAAGTTGAAAACCATCGTACAATATGCGTTAGATGAGTATGTGCCAAGCAAGATCGTAAGAGATGGAAAAGAGCCACCGTGGTACAACAACCGAGTTAGAAAACTGCTGCGGAAGCAAAGGGAATTTCACAGCAAACATAAACATAGCCATAGCCTTGCAGACAAACAAAAATTAGAAGAAGCGAAATGTAGTGTGAGGAGGGCTATGCGAGAGGCGTTCAATGAATTGGAAAGTAAAGTTCTATGTACTGACTTGGCAGAAAATCCTAAGAAATTTTGGTCTTATGTCAAAGCGATAGGTGGATCAAAACAAAATGTTCAGACACTCTGTGACCAAAATGGTACTGAAACAGAGGATGACAGACTAAAGGCCGAAATACTAAATGTCTTTTTCCAAAGCTGTTTCACAGAGGAAGACTGCACTGTAGTTCCTTCTCTAGATTGTCGCACAGATGACAAAATGGTAGGTATCGAAATAGACGACAGAGGGATAGAGAAACAAAGTCACTCAAAACAGGAAAGGCCGCTGGACCTGATGGGATACCAGTTCGATTTTACACAGAGTACGCGAAAGAACTTGCCCCCCTTCTTGCAGCGGTGTACCGCATGTCTCTAGAAGAGCGTAGCGTTCCGAAGGATTGGAAAAGGGCACAGGTCATTCCCGTTTTCAATAAGGGACGTCGAACAGATGTGCAGAACTATAGACCTATATCTCTAACGTCGATCAGTTGTAGAATTTTGGAACGCGTATTATGTTCGAGTATAATGACTTTTCTGGAGGCTAGAAATCTGTAGGAATCAGCATGGGTTTCGAAAGAGACGGTCGTGTGAAACCCAGCTCGCGCTATTCGTCCACGAGACTCAGAGGGCCATAGACACGGGTTCACAGGTAGATGCCGTGTTTCTTGACTTCCGCATGGTGTTCGATACAGTTCCCCACAATCGTTTAATGAACAAAGTATGAGCATATAGACTATCAGACCAATTGTGTGATTGGATTGAAGAGTTCCTAGATAACAGAACGCACCATGTCATTCTCAATGGAGAGAAGTCATCCGAAGTAAGAGTGATTTCAGGTGTGCCGCAGGGGAGTGTCATAGGACCGTTGCTATTCACAATATACACAAATGACCTCGTGGATGACATCGGAAGTTCACTGAGGCTTTTTGCAGATGATGCTGTGGTGTATCGAGAGGTTGTAACAATGGAAAATTGTATTGAAGTGCAGGAGGATCTGCAGCGAATTGACGCATGGTGCAGGGAATGGCAATTCAATCTCAATGTAGACAAGTGCTACGTATACATAGAAAGATAGATCCCTTATCATTTAGCTACAAAATTGCAGGTTAGCAACTGGAAGCAGTTAATTCCGTAAATTATCTGGGAGTACGCATTAGGAATGATTTAAAATGGAATGATCATATAAAGTTGATCGTCGGTAAAGCAGATGCCAGACTGAGATTCATTGGAAGAATCCTAACGGAATGCAATCCGAAAACAAAGGAAGTAGGTTGCAGTACGCTTGTTCGCCCACTGCTTGAATAATGCTCAGCAGTGTGGGATCGTACCAGATAGGGTTGATAGAAGAGATAGAGAAGGTCCAACGGAGAGCAGCGCGCTTCGTTACGGGATCATTTAGTAATCGCGAAAGCGTTACGGAGGTGATAGATAAACTCCAGTGGAAGACTCTGCAGGAGAGACGCTCAGTAACTCGGTACGGGCTTTTGTTAAAAGTTTCGAGAACTTACCTTCACCGAAGAGTCAAGCAGTATATCGCTCCCTCCTACGTATATAACGCGAAGAGACCATGAGGATAAAATCAGAGAGATTAGAGCCCACACAGAAGCATACCGACAATCCTTCTTTCTACGAACAATACGAGACTGGAATAGAAGGGAGAACCGATAGAGGTACTCAGGGTACCCTCCGCCACACACCGTCAGGTGGCTTGCAAAGTATGGATGTAGATGTAGATACCAGACGCAATCACTCAGATGTCCTCCGCAAATCGCGATTACCACAAACGTTTGTTTGAACTTTCTCCACAACGACGTTCTGGGTCCATTGTGGGTGTGTATTGCAAATAAAATCCTTATATCGTGTGCCACTGTTAACACATGTTGACATAAATCTAAAATATTGTCATTAATGGACCTCTTATTGCGACATTTCATGTTTCCTTGTATCTCACAGAGAGGCGTAAAAATTTTCAATTTTCCTTCGTGATTTCTACAGAGATCTGAGAGAATTTCTTACATTAGGTAAAACTACTTCAGCATGATTCATCATTGTATCAGTGTATGGTACTTGTTGTTTCTCAATTGTTCTTGATCACACATAAACACAGGTGCATAAAAGATTATTCATCCAAAGTGACACGTGCTACTATGATATTTGATGTTTCTGTTCACAGCACACGTTTACGTATTTGTATACACTGGTTCTTGCACAAAGTTACATGTCACAACGAGATTTGTGAGTTTTGTATTATTCAGTTTTAAAGTATATTGCAAACGAACAAGTCATATTTTCTGTAACGTTTCACGTTCTAGTCTTTGTACCATATTTACTGAAAATTCGCATCTGTTGTTAAGTGCATCAGTACATTGAAAATATCATTTTAGATCTGTATTTAACAAATTATACAATATTTGCCTCTAAGAAAAAACACTTAACACACAGATCTCTAGTGTTGGATGTTTTATAAACATTTGTCATTTTCGATTAATTTTATGTCTGTTTGTATACCTTTTTACTTTCATTACGGTTTTTATGCCATAAATTGCAACTTTTGCCTTTATCTGAGAAAATTAAACATTTTTCTTACTGGTATACAACCACGTTTTAGGTTAGTCATTAACTTGCACGAACGTGTTGAAAATTGAAGCAGTTTTATCTATTATAATTAAATTTCTCTAAAATCTTCAGGATAAGTGTGTTTGCTGTTACTATGAATGGGTATATCAGAGAAGCGCGATTGATTCTACATCTTCAGTCTCTTTCTCTTTGGTGTTTCTTTTTAATTTTTCGCTATCTGGTGGGTTGTGAAAAATAGTTTTGGAGAGGTCTCACCATATTTCTTGGTTAAATCTCTCCTTGCAACAGTATCAAATGCAATGCGGGAGTGATGTGAGGTGGTGGCCCGTTCCAGACCTTACGTCACATTTCTCCAGCTTTGCAATCGCAATTAGCGTGCCAGACTTTCATTTCACCATTTTGCTTACCGAATCGTTCTATGTTTACCGTACATTATTCGCAATATTACAGATGCAGTCCACCTCCGTTAGGACGTACTTGCTAGTAATGTAGCTGGGTGATGATAATCATTTTGGTGTCAAGCTCACTTCTTGTGACAGTTAGATTCGTCTTTTCGTATCTTGGCTCAGCACGCGGAATTTCATGTAACTGTGGAACAGCAGGCTCCTCACGCTCCTCAGTGCGACTTGTCAGTCAAGCCTTGTTTTCCTAGCACGTGGCTTCCCGATAGGATGGCGTTCTTGTGAGGGGCGGCCCACAGATCACCTACTGGCCACGTCCGGTAGAGGGAGACGGATTTGAATGCACTCAAGCGAACATTGCGGACAATAACAACTAGTACACCACGGATCGTCAGGCTGACACATGGTCCTCGTTAAAGCAATAGATGGGTACTTTTGGCCAACCACGGTGAGAATTGTTCCTACGTTTCCTGTTGTGGGTCTGCATTGTTAGGTAAGAATAATTGCTACAGTTGCAGGCTGAAAAGCTTCCCTGCTCACCATCCACGGCAATGAGGCTGATAGCTTCCAAAAATTGCAAAATTTCACACATGGAGAACGGTCTATGGAAATCTTCGCCACAACTGTAACCACAGTAAAATTGTAGATTACAATTTACATTTTCATTCAGTTTCGAGTTACAGCTCAGATCGCGTGTCCGAAGCACTGATTAAGACACTGTTTAAGACATGTTTTTTTCCATAATTCAATTTCCCTTTTCCTGTGTATTTTCTCTTGACAACCACTTACGAACCAATTAACTGATGCTGTTATCAGCTGCAGGTATCGTGATAATTGCAATGACTTTTCAGCTTTTTAATTCCATATTCTGTTCCTGTTGTGTTCTCTGTTGATGTCAAGCTAATTTAATCCTCTTCTGTGATTGTTGTAATTGGTATTTGTGTCTCCGCAAATTTCTTTTTCTGGCCACCATTTCAATCGACTTGTCGAGTGTAATTCCGATAGTAACCATTTGTAATTAATTATTCAATATCTATCTTGATTTTTTAACAGATCTTTTGATTCTAATCCACTCATGAGGTTTTCTCGTGTTCTTAGTTTTTTCATGAATAAAAGGAAAATGTTACCATAACTAACTCTTTCATTTAGTACTCATTAGAACACCAAACATACTGATTCCCCAAATTCCCTATTTATAGGCCAGTCGACTAAGCTCCTGACAGTCACTGGTATTTAATTTCAGCTTTTGTTATCCGTAGGTTATATGTATTTTCTTTCCCAAGAAAAATAATACGTATCTTTTGGATGAGGTGGTGGTGGCAGCTGTTCAGAGCTTTTACCAGTTGTTAAATAGATTATTATGCTGAAAGCATTTCACACATTATTAAAAAAGAGACATTAATGTAACTAACACGTTAGCCTGTTACTTTTACTGTAATAAACCACGTTTAGAGTTTCTGTGATTGCTCCTGGTGTGTAACTCTTGTAACTACGACTTCATCAAGACAGCTTATGCAATGCGGTATTTCCTTTATTTGTTCAAGGCACGTTTTCGAAAGTTAAAAGTGCACTTGTAATAACCAAACATTGCTGATTACATTTACAAAGCAAACAGTTAAATGTGCGAAAGAACGAAAGATAGAAAATAACTAAATTTAAAGTATCGAGAGTATACAGTTTAGGACGAAGCATGCAAAGATTGAATCTGATAATGCACTATTTGTGGTGAGGTCTTATGGGACCAAAAATGCTGAGGCCGTAGGTCCCTAAGCCTACGCACTACTTACTCTAACTTAAACTAACTTACGCTATGGGACCAAAAATGCTAAGGCCATAGGTCCCTAAGCCTACGCACTACTTAATCTAACTTAAACTAACTTACGCTATGGACAACACACACACCCATGCCCGAGGGAGGACTCGAACCTCCGACGGGGGGAGCCGCGCGAACCGTGACGAGGCGGCTGAGCCGGCGCGGCTACACCGGGCGGCGATTAAATTTGAAGCCGAGTTGCGGAATGTACGGTGCGGATTTTGGTGTACAGAGCAGCCACCTTTAGCAAACAATGGTTTTAATACAGGTGGGTATCAAATAGAACTGGATGTGTATGGCATATAGTGGTACGTTATTCTGCTTAACGCTATACCAGAGATCGGCACAAGTAGTAGCTAGCGAATGATATTGTCCCAGTCTCTCGGCGATATATGGGCAGTTATTTTCCAAGGGTGAGAAGTGTGGACAACATTCTAGACAGCTTATAACATTATTATTCAGTCATCTAAATTTATAAAAATGTTTTGTATCTAAAATTCCATGTAATATAACTGTGATATGCGAAGAATATTTGAAAAGTATTGCACATGTGATGTTAGAGTGCTTTGCTAATATATGTTTGTAACTCACGTAAAGAAAAATGTGATATGTATAATGTAGTAAGTAATATTTTGTCATAGATTAATGAAATGAAAATATTTCTGTGTGTGTTAATTTTATATATTCGTGCAAGTTGTCATTTGTTTAAAATGGTACACGCTTAGGAACAATGTGTAGGATTTATGTTACGTAAAAGATGGAGTGCTTTTGTACTGTACGGAAGTTACTGTGCGAAGCGTAAAAGGCCTGGGTTCTTGGCGCGCTACCTGTAGAGCGAGGGGAACGAGAAGACAGCATTCAGGCAGCAGTGAAAGAGGCTACACTCGCACGGAGCGGGCGGTGCCTTGCCTGGAAATTGTTGCGCAATAGCCTCGCGTGACGCCTGCTGAATTATCACGGCTTTGGTACAAGTTGTTGGGCTATATTATGGACGTTAACACGACCCCAAGAAGAAGTAATCACTCCAAACTTTAAAAAACTTAAACGCTGCACCATGGGTAACGTATCCGCCATTACTACCCGCCAATTACAATGCCTAGAGCCAACAGACTACGAATTGTGTAATATGAATTATAGAAACGTGAACAATTATTCAAAATTAACTTTTTTGGATAATTATTGTGTTAAACATAACATTTAGTTTACCTCATATTTTATTCCTAATCATTCACGCATGTAGAGTCCCTTTCCTGGTGTTTGATTATTCTGACTGAACCTGTTATAATAACATTTGAAATGCTATATTTACTATCTATAAGCACTGATTTTCATCTTTGAATAAATATCTGAAAATAATTGTTGCGAACTAACTTTAAATTGAAGCTACAATTACTATATGATACACTTGATAGATGTACTGAAGTGAAATTTTGCTTAAGGAGTGAGGTGAATGTTTTCAGACAAATTTAACGATTTTAATATTCTTACCCTCTTTATGGCAATAGGTAAAGTGAAAGTGAGTAAATAAGTTTTGAGTAAACTACAGACAAAAATCTTCAATTGTAAATAAAGTTCAGTAAAGTACAAAGAGTTATAAAAGGAAAATTGCTTATGCAGTTCAGTAACATTTAAGTAGGGTTGCATAAAAAATGCTGAATGACAATATAGAATGCCCACACCAGCCCTAACTTTAGTTATTGACAGCTCATTTGATAGAGAAAGATATGAACTAATTTAAATGTGTGTATGCCGTTAGAATGCTTAAGTATTTAATTTGCTGGTTATACAAAACGCAGATATAGAATTCACGCCTGGCCAAATTTTTTTTAGCACATAGAAAAGATTAAAAATTGGTGGCCTTTCTAGATCAAAACTAAATAGGTATTTGTATGTGGGTGTAGTAGCTGAAAAATTCTTGTTTCTTTCTCAGAACCATGTCCTCAAAGTTACATTTATTTGTGAAGTTATATTAGGCAACATCAAGAAAGAAAGCCAGATTCACTTCTTCTGCATCTCTGAAATTTAACCATATTTTGCCTAGATAGGCTAGAAACTGTAAATCCATTAGACAAACCACTTAATGAACTTAGTACAGAAAGGTTCTAGATTCAGTATTTTTCCATTTTTATAAGTTTATCTCTAACAGCTAGAAAACTCTTAGGAAAAGAAACTAATAATCTGATTTCCATACCCATTAGTCACACATCACGTTCTCATCCTGTAAAAGGACTAACATTATACTCTGTGCACAATTCCCATACTATAGCATTATGGCCTTTCCATTGGTGGGACTACTTGTTCTATTGGAATATAGTGTTATAATGGACGGAGTCTAGTAAACTGTGTATAGAAGTTGGCCTAGACAGCATGGGCGATATGAGGTCTGGTGGGGTCTTGATGAAGGATATGGTCAAGGAGGCCACCACGGCAACACACGACCGCCGGCTTCAACGTGGAAGAAACTGAACGTCTCCTCCTCAGACTACCGGTGATTTATCCAGATACACTCAAAGACATAAAAAAAAGCCGCATCACCAAAGAATTATCTGAATGGTACGGAAATCGGCAGATGTGATGTTCATGTACACATAAATAAATGATTACATTCTCAAAGAAATTGGTTGATTTCTTCAAGAAACAGAGCTTCGCAAATTGAGCGAGTCAGTAACGCGGTGCGCTACTTTTGGCTCTCATACAGGCAGTTATTTAGCTTGGCATTGATTGTTACAGTTGTCGGATGTCCTCGTGAGTGATACCGTACGAACCTTTGCCCAACTTGTGCGCTAATGTTTTCAACTGGATGATACCCGGGGCCCTTTCTGGCCAAGGTAGGGTTTGTCAAGCACGAAGAAAAGCAGTGGAAACTTTCATCCAGTGCGGGTGGGCATTACCTTCTCGAAATATAAGTCCAATATGACTTGCCATGAAGGATAAAAAAAGGGGGCTTAGAATAACTCGAAGTACCGCTGTGATGTAAGGATAACGGCGATGCAGCCGCAGGGGTCTGCAATGAAAAGAAATGGCTCCCCAGGCCATCATTCCAGATTCTCGTTTCGCATAGAGGGCCACAGTCTGGTTGGTATTCCCACTGCTGTGCTGGGCATCTGTTAATACGTCTTCACTAGTCAAAAGAGGCTCAGTTCGAAGCAGGACTTTTCACTAAGGACAATTGTACTCCATTCAAAGAGATTTCAGAATGAAGATGTGTCTAGGGACACCCCGGAGAGCTGTGGGATACCAACTTCACAGTTTCACCCATACGGCCCGAGAACCAGAAGTAAATGTCTGGAGTGCCTTTTCTCTACATAGCAGGACCTCTTTGATAGTTATCCACGGCACCCTAAAAGCGCAGCGTTACGTGGACGACATTCTGCAAACCATTTCATTGCCCTTCGTGGCAAGCCGCCGTGGGCTTACTTTTCAGCAAGTAATACCTTCTCACACACGGCGAGAATTTCTACTCCTTGTCTTCGTGCTAGTCAAGCCTTACTTCGTCCTGCAGGGTCACCGGGTCTCACCCAATTGAGATCAGTGGAGCATTATGGGCAGGGTTCCACCAACCACCTAGGGATTTTGACGATATAGGGCGCCAGTTGGACATAATTTGGCACGACAAACCTCAGGATGATATCCAGCTAGTCTGTCAGTCAGTGCAAAGCCTAACAGCTGCTTGTATAAGGGTCGGAGGTGGACGACCATGTTACTGATTCATTCAACGTTTTCCATCCGAAGTGGCTAATTCTTTCGTGGCAAGTCTTTTGTTTCTAATAGTCTAGTGTCGTATTCTGCACACATGGGCATTCTGTCCCAATTATGGTAGTCGTTGGGCCCGTATGATGCTGATAAATGCAGTCTGCAATGTTAGCCCTCATCACGTATGTATGTATGTATTGAACTGGGGACCTAGAAACGACGGAGAGGCTTCGTCCCCGCTGTAGCTCGTAGTGGTATACCACCCCACAACAGGCCACAGCAGTCCACTCACACCAACCCCGAACTTAGGGTTATTAGTCCTCATCATAGTGTCCTCACACGAATGCTTCCTTCTTGTCTCCGCAAACAGAACTGAGACACGTCAGAAAAGACGACGTGGTTTAATTCCTGTGTTCGGTGTTATCGATGGGCACGTTACTGTCAATGTACTTCTCCCTGCTGCAGTGTCAACGGAATGCGAAATAACTGTCACTAATCGTGACTGTGCACACAATCAGTGGTCCACATGTCGTCACAGTGTCCATGTGGAGAATTATGTTGCTGGAGAAAATCTCTATGGGGAAACTTGTCACCCTACATGTTTTATTCAGCCTTTATTGTCGTTACAACTCCGCCGTCTAACACCCTCTCTGGCTCCTTTTCCGTGCAGGGAATGCAAATGCTGGGAAACAACTTTCAGGCGCATGAAATTCGGAAATTACTACGACTGTTTGGAGGACTCATGTCTTAGGAGTGGAAGATACGTATTTTTTGTGTTTACAATGGAAAAGACTTTCGCTCCTGAAATTGTTGGTGATTGATAGGGTATACTTTTATCTTAGAGTAGCTCCTAAATGGTGACAAACGTCAGTAAAGTCGCATAAGCTATTGACTGAATACAACAAGGAGAATAATTCTGACTGCTTTTAGCTACTTTGCTTTTAATGTTGCGAAAAGAAATCTGGGCGCAGCAAATTTTTTAAGTTATTTGAGCTATATACAGTTGCTCATCTAAGCAACATTCAAATAGAATTCATACTCTTTGCATACATCATTAAGATTGCTCAAAGGATCTACCGACGATAATTTAAAAGAACTTTAATTTCTAAGTCCGAATGCGGAAGAGCCGGCTGAAATACACTCCTGGAAATTGAAATAAGAACACCGTGAATTCATTGTCCCAGGAAGGGGAAACTTTATTGACACATTCCTGGGGTCACATACATCACATGATCACACTGACAGAACCATAGGCACATAGACACAGGCAACAGAGCATGCACAATGTCGGCACTAGTACAGTGTATATCCACCTTTCGCAGCAATGCAGGCTGCTATTCTCCCATGGAGACGATCGTAGAGATGCTGGATGTAGTCCTGTGGAACGGCTTGCCATGCCATTTCCACCTGGCGCCTCAGTTGGAGCAGCGTTCGTGCTGGACGTGCAGACCGCGTGAGACGACGCTTCATCCAGTCCCAAACATGCTCAATGGGGGACAGATCCGGAGATCTTGCTGGCCAGGGTAGTTGACTTACACCTTCTAGAGCACGTTGGGTGGCACGGGATACATGCGGACGTGCATTGTCCTGTTGGAACAGCAAGTTCCCTTGCCGGTCTAGGAATGGTAGAACGATGGGTTCGATGACGGTTTGGATGTACCGTGCACTATTCAGTGTCCCCACCAGTGGTGTACGGCCAGTGTTGGAGATCGCTCCCCACACCATGATGCCGGGTGTTGGCCCTGTGTGCCTCGGTCGTATGCAGTCCTGATTGTGGCGCTCACCTGCACGGCGCCAAACACGCATACGACCATCATTGGCACCAAGGCAGAAGCGACTCTCATCGCTGAAGACGACACGTCTCCATTCGTCCCTCCATTCACGCCTGTCGCGACACCACTGGAGGCGGGCTGCACGATGTTGGGGCGTGAGCGGAAGACGGCCTAACGGTGTGCGGGACCGTAGCCCAGCTTCATGGAGACGGTTGCGAATGGTCCTCGCCGATACCCCAGGAGCAACAGTGTCCCTAATTTGCTGGGAAGTGGCGGTGCGGTCCCCTACGGCACTGCGTAGGATCCTACGGTCTTGGCGTGCATCCGTGCGTCGCTGCGGTCCGGTCCCAGGTCGACGGGCACGTGCACCTTCCGCCGACCACTGGCGACAACATCGATGTACTGTGGAGACCTCACGCCCCACGTGTTGAGCAATTCGGCGGTACGTCCACCCGGCCTCCCGCATGCCCACTATACGCCCTTCCTCAAGGTCCGTCAACTGCACATACGGTTCACGTCCACGCTGTCGCGGCATGCTACCAGTGTTAAAGACTGCGATGGAGCTCCGTATGCCACGGCAAACTGGCTGACACTGACGGCGGCGGTGCACAAATGCTGCGCAGCTAGCGTCAGTCGACGGCCAACACCGCGGTTCCTGGTGTGTCCGCTGTGCCGTGCGTGTGATCATTGCTTGTACAGCCCTCTCGCAGTGTCCGGAGCAAGTATGGTGGGTCTGACACACCGGTGTCAATGTGTTCTTTTTTCCATTTCCAGGAGTGTATATACTGTAGTTTATAAGCCTGTCAATATTGTGAAACTTTCGCACGAATTTTTTGTTGGCATTCGTATGATAGCGTCCTGTTAACTTACTACAGTGTTGGAGAAACGAACTGAACATTTATGTCAACACTGACAAAGCAAATAGTTGTGTCAGATTTCAGTTCCCTGACGTACCAAATATTACAAGAGGAGCGTTAACTAATGGGAAGCAGCAGTTTCCAGAATCTGAATTGGGTTTACCTAATTTATGCCGTAGCTGTGGAGAAGTTGTGCTCTACGTGATGATTGTACTAGCTGAATAGCTAGAACGTTTGATCTCAATTATAGTCCTTGTGAGGATGATTTCTTTTGCTCTGCTATTGGCAGTAACATCGGCGAGAACAATCAGCCAGAACTGGATACTTGAAAACCGCTTAGTTTGTCACCGAACTCTTCCATCACTAGTGGAATTACGCAGAATCACAGGTAAAAACTTTCGATCCAAGCGATAATTCGCTGATCTGTATTATAACATTCACTGTAAACGGCTGTCCGTTAAGGACTTTCTGTTTTGAGCTGACGTTTTTGAGTAGTGTGTTTACATTTTGCGGCGTGCACTGCAGCTGTAGCGGTTATAAGCTAAGTTCTGACAAACGTATTTGTGCTCTGTAATACAGTTATTAAATTTAATAGATTTCAGGGGTGTTGCGTGCCGTTTGTGGCGAAATAACGACTTAATAAACTTTTGTAATCGTTCGCTCACTGTGTTTTAGAGAGTTTTCAGTGTGTTGAAGTCGTTAGTAATTTTCGTGTTTTAGTTTTCAACTGACGTTTATTATTCTTTCTAGTGAAATATTTCAGTAAAATTTTCATATAGTGCTTTAACTTCGCTTAGTGTTACAGTGGTAGTTTTAGTTTATTGGTTGTAGCTAATAATTTTGTAAAGTTTTGCTGGTATTGGTATCGGCTGTGTTGTAGCAGTATTAATACACGTAGCTGCTTTCTTAGTAGGCAGAGAATTTCGAGACCATTATTGTTAGTTCTTAAATAGTTCTACTGGTGTAACTGAACTTTGGTAACGTAGACGTATAGTTTTTTTTTCAGTAACTGTAAAATTTACCATGAGTGAAAAGTGTGGGCTCTGTCGTAGGGTTGTGAGTAATGGATTACGGTGTGGGATTTGTTCAAAGTATTTTCAGTGGGGGGAATGCAGTGGGGAAGTCAGTGGTCATTTTAGGCAGATCCTCTCCTGGGAATGTAGAATCTGTAGTAGAAACAAGTTAATAGAGGAGCAGGAGCGTAAGATCTGTCCCTTCAGGTGCAGTTACAATGCGCAAAGAAGGAACTACATAGGTTGAGGAGGGTGAAGGGTGGTGGGGAATGGGAACTGGCAGTTGGCGAGAAGGTAGCTAGGAAGAGGAGGTACTCAGACATTTTTACTTTGCATACATACAATAGATACGACCAACTGTCAGAGTTGAGTGGAGAGGAGCCTCGTGTAGCCGTAGATGTAGGTAACTTGCAGCAGTCCTCAGCAATTCGGAGGCGTAGGTTAGTTGCAAAGTCTAGCAGAGAGAAGGTTCTACTGCTAGGTAGTTCCCACGGTAGAGGTGTGGGCCAGCAGTTGCAGGAAGTGTTGGGGAGTGAGTACCAGGTCACCAGCATTGTGAAGCCTAGTGCTGGGTTGGCTCAGGTGACTGAAAGCATAGGGAAGTTATGTAAGAATTTTACGGAAGAGGATCAGGTAGTGATAGTGGGTGGAGCAGGGAACAGTCTCGATAGGGACGTCAAATATGATGTCAGTGGTGACTTGGTTAAGATAGTTACTCAAACTGGTGGTATTAATGTGCATTTCGTGCAACTGTTTCAGCGTCATGATCGGCCTCACCTTAATGCGGCAGTTAGGCGCGTTAATGTGGAGCTGAGGAGGGCACTGATGGCGGAGGGCATGGATCACATCTCAGTGGTGCCAGTTGGGTCTATCAGTAGACGGGATTTCACTAGACATGGCCTGCACCTCAATAGGTATAGGAAGGGGAGGCTGGCTAAGCTTATAGGTGACAATGTAGCGGGTGGTGGTGGTGGTGGTGGCAGTGGTATCACTCATGGAAAAATTCCTACAGTAGTTGGTGTCAGAGGTGCACCTTTTTTAGACTGAAGTCAGCTGATAGGTACACCTGCTTAAAGGAAGTGCCTCTAACTAAGGGCTCACCTCCAGAGGATGTAATGTTTCCAAGTAGAGAAGGAATTAGCATATTTCATCAAAATGTAAGAGGTATTAGAGATAAAGTTAGTGAACTGCTGATAGATGCTAACTCTGAAATTATTGGTATATCTGAGCACCACTTAAATAATTTGATAATTCAGAGGCTTCCTTTACCAGGCTACAGATTAACTGGCTGTTTCTCAAGGAGTTCCTAGCGGGGTGGGGGAGTGGCTCTGTACGTAAAAAACAGTATTTCATTTGAGACCATAGACGTATCACGACACTGCACTGAACAGATATTTGAAAGTTGTGCAGCATTAGTAGAATTTAGTGAAATTAAACTCTTATTGCTGTTGTTTATAGGTCCCCTAACTCCGACTTCAGAGCATATTTGCTTAAGCTAGAGAGGATTCTTGATTCACTTTGTAGGAAGTACCAGAAAGTAGTTCTATGTGGTGACTTCAATATTAATTTTGTACATGATTGTGCAAGAAAAAGGATGTTGGTAAATCTCCTAAATTCATATGATCTGATGTTTTTTCCAACTAGGGTGTAGGGGAACAGTGGCACAGTCATAGACAATATTTTTATTCATTCTTCATTACTAGATGGGCATTCTGTTAGTAAAAGGGTGAATGGCCTTTCAGACCATGATGCACAAATTTTAACACTAAAAGGTTTTTGTACTCTAACCAATGTCATATTTAATTACAAACTACGTAGGAAAGTTATTCCAACAGCAATAGAGAGTTTTTCAAAACTTGTCAAGGAACAAGAGTGGCAAGATGTTTATAGTGCCGATAATATAGATGATAAATACAATGCTTTCCATAACACATTTCTCATGCTCTTTCAGAGTTTCTTTCCATTACAACATTCTAAACTGGGTACTAGTAGTAATGGACAGCCCAGTTGGCTGACTACTGGGATAAGGATATCATGTAGAACAAAGCGGGAATTATATCAAAATGTTAGAAGTAGTCACAATCAAGCTACAGTAGCCCATTACAAACAGTATTGTAAGGTGCTTAAAAATGTTATTAGCAAGGCAAAAAGTATGTGGTATGCAAATAGAATAGCTAATTCACAGGATAAAATTAAAGCCATATGGTCAGTTGTGAAGGAAGTGTCTGGTCAGCAGCACAAGGTTGACGATATAAAGTCAGTATGCAGTAATAATATTTCTGTTACTGATAGATCAGATATATGTACAGTATTTAACAACCATTTTCTGAGCATTGCTGGTGAATTAAATAAAAATTTAGTATCTACAGGAAATCATATAAATTTCTTAGCAAATGCCTTTCCGAGATCGACGTCTGAAATACTCCTCTGTGATACAGACAAGAGGGAGATTGAGACAATAATCAAATCACTGAAGACTAAGGACTCTCATGGTTATGATGGAATGTCTAGTAGAATATTAAAGTACTGTGCTGCACATGTTAGCCCTGTATTAAGCAATATTTGTAATTTTTCCTTTAGGAATGGTCAGTTTCCTGAACGATTCAAGTACTCAGTAGTAAAGCCGCTTTATAAAAAGGGAGAAAGGGATAATGTAGATAATTTTAGACCAATTTCTATGCCATCAGTGTTAGCAAAAGTTATCGAAAAGGCTGTGTATGTAAGGTTAATAGATCATTTTATATCACATGATGTGCTATCAAATGTACAGTTCGGCTTTAGAAGTCGTTTGACAACTGAAAATTATATATTCTCTTTTCTCTGTGAGGTACTGGATGGGCTAAAGAAAACGTTTCGAACGCTTGGCGTATTTTTTGATTTAACAAAGGCATTTGACTGTGTTGATCACACAATATTGCTCCAGAAGTTGGACCATTACTGAATAAAGGGAGTAGCTCACAATTGGTTCACCTCTTACTTTAGCAACAGGCAGCAAAAGGTCGTTATTCACAATGTTGATAACGGCTGTCATGTGGGATCTGAGTAGGGTACTGTCAAGTGGGGGGTGCCCCAGGGATCAGTGTTGGGGCCGCTCCTGTTCCTTATTTATATAAATGATATGCCCTCTAGTATTATGGGTAACTCTAAAATATTTCTGTTTGCTGATGACACTAGCTTGGTAGTAAAGGATGTTGTGTGCAACATTGACTCGGTTTCAAGCAGAGCAGTACATGACCTCAGTTCATGGCTTGCAGAAAATAAACTAACGTTAAATCACAGTAAGACTCAGTTTTTACAGTTCCTAACACACAATTCAACAAAACCGGACCATTTAATCTCACAGAACTGGCATATGATTAGTGAAACTGAACAGTTCAAATTCCTAGGTGTTCAGATAGATAGTAAGCTGTCGTGGAAAGCCCAGGTTCAGGATCTTGTTCAAAGACTTAATACTGCCATTTTCAGTATTCGAACGGTATCGAATGTGAGTGATATTTGGACACGTAAATTAGTCTACTTTGCTTATTTTCATTCACTTATGTCGTATGGTATTATGCTTTGGGGTAACTTTTCCCATTCTAGTTGGATATTTTTGGCTCAGAAACGGGCGGTTCGGGCAGTGAGTGGTATGAGTTCACGAACCTCTTGTCGACCTCTTTTCACGAGTCTGGGTATTTTGACATTGGTCTCTCAATATGTATATTCCTTATTGTCGTTTCTTGTTACCAATATTAGTTTATTTCCAAAAATAAGCAGCTTTCACTCGGTTAATACTCGGTAGAAATCAAACCTCCATTTGGATCGGACTTCCTTAACTCTTGTGCAAAAAGGTGTGCAGTATACTACTGCATCCATTTTCAATAAGCTGCCACTCGAATTCAAAAATATTAGCAGTAATTCACGCGCTTTCAAATCGAAACTGAAGAGTTTCCTCATGGGTCACTCCTTCTATTCTGTCGAGGAGTTCTTTGAAAAATTAAGATGATTCTCATTGTATTACTGATAGCGTGTGCTTAAACTTACGGACTGATTTCCTTTCAGGTTCATGAACATTTATTTTTATCTGTTATTACTTTTTATGTTGTAAGTTCATGTACTGACACGTTCCATGACCTTGGAGATTTGCTCCTCAATTTGGTCATACAGAACTTGACGTTTAAATAAAAAAAATAAATTAAAAAAATATGTTGATGAACCATGACAAGTCTTTTCTCTCTGGTTATGTGTACGTTCTTGAGCCACACGTACTTTCCTCAAGAACGCGACTTAATTCTATTTTTACAATCTACTGAACTTCACTCACTGCCAGAATGGGGTCTGTAGAGATCTATGTGGAACTATTGATCTAGTTTGTAATGTATCACATCTCGAACTAATGATTCTGCATAACACATACGCAACAACAGTTGAGAAGGAGTTGACGTTGACGCCGAATTAGTGATTCCCGTTATAGCGATGTACAACCGATTGGTTACTTCCCCATATTGCGAAATCTTCATCCTACCGGCATCCATTCGGTTTTTTTCGGACCAGAAAAGGAAAAGTTACATATTTTAGTACAAAACAATTTACAAATGTTCACAAAAGCATTTAACTTATCAAACGTTTTGTACAGTTTCGGAGTTGTAGATACATAAAAGTGTATTCCAACGTTGGATCAGCTACCAAATTTGCTTTAGAAACATCTGGAGTCGCTGTTGATACGCTTCACAATTGTTCACCTAGCCGAGAAATTACAGGAATTGGAATTTCTTTTACTGCTGGGCTACGTTCACGGGCGTTGTTTTTGAAAACTCTGCTGTTCATTCTGGAGAAACTGTTGTTGAAGACTCATTACCTCCTGCGATAGCTCGCAAATTTGAGAAATTGTGAGTTCTTGCTGTAGGGTGCTCATTTATGGCGCAACTCGAATGTTTTAAACAAGAATTTTTACTTGTTTTCTGACTTGAGTAAAGTAGAAGAGTGATTTGATATCTCAACCAATTTTGAAAAAATTGTACCTGTACTACTTTGACATCTGACGGTGTATTATAAATATAACGGGACTCCACTGCGGTATCATAATAGTTACTTCGATGTACACGAAAAAGCATCGATGTAGGTGATGTAGCTCAATACTTTAGTTACCCAGTACAGGCCGTAAGTCACTAATATCTGTATATCTCTCAGTTTTACTTGTTTCTTGACTTGAGTAACGTAAGAGAGTGATTTGACACCTCAACGAAATTTGAAAAAATTGTACCTGGGCTAATTTGACATCTGACAGCGTATTATGAAAATAACGGGACACTACATACGTAGTCCTGGATACATTGCCACCTCTATTATTTCCGCCGTTCACTATACAGTGTTTCGCGCGGAATATGTATATAAACAATTCAGTTCAGACTGAAAGGTTGACTTGAATATCAAGCGGTGTACTTAGTCGGAAGAATTTAAGCTGTTAGAAAATTTCAAAATGTTCAGTTTCATTTCCCGGCTATTGTTTCAGGCTTCCCTCAGTGTTTGAAATTGTTTAACGGAAAAGCATTCCAGCAACGTTCTTGGCAAAGTTGTTGTCAACAGCAATAAAAGTAGAATGAAATATACAGGATGACTGTAAATTTTCCACACAATTCCCTTGTTTTGGAGTGATCGGTCTCCCAACGTTGTATGTGGTACGCCAGAAATTCCTCTCTTGAGCCGACCTCTTCATGTCAGAGTAGCACTTGTGCCCGATGTCTTCATTTAATTGTTGGACGTATAATAGTCTCTTAATTTAGATACAGTTTTTACTCTCAGCTGCTCCCTGTAGTACCATGGAAGTTACTGATGTCTTAACACATATCCTGTGACCCTCTCCCTTCTACTCGTCAGTATTTACCATCTGTTCGTTTCTGTATAGGCCCTGTGGAAAAGCTCCTATTTCATTATCATTTCACTAATTTTCATCATACTCCTACATCAACACATCTCAAACACTTCGAGTCTCTTCTTTTCCACTATTCCCAGAGTCCAATATTCACTACCATAGAATCGTCCCCTCCCAAGGGAAATTCTCAGATATCTCTTCCTCTGGTTAAGTCCTATGTTTATACTAGCATACTCCTCTTGCCCAGTAAAGACCTTTTGCCTGTGCTAATCAGTTTTTGTGTTCTCCTTGTCTCATATTTCAAGTATTATTCAGCTTTCAGAGTAGCAAAATTAATTAACTTCGTCTAAATGGTAGATCTTAGTATTTATGTTAAGATTATTGCAAATCTCATGTCCGCTTTTCCGCATTATTTTTGTCTTTCTTCTGTTTCCTCTCAATCCACAATCTGTACTCATCAGACTGGCAATCTACTTCCTGTAATACTCGTACACTTCGACTGCAGAACGTAAAGTTATAAGCAGGTTTTATCGTTGATATTCTTCTGTTCTGAACTTTAATTCCAATCTTGAGCCTCTCTTTTTCCATTATTGTTTCTTCGATGTACAGATTGTGCAATAGGGGCGAAAGACTGCATCCATGTCCCTTTTTAATCCGAGCACTTCGTACTTCGTCTTCCATTTTTGTTGTTCCCTCATGCTTTTTTTACATATGCTACATTATTCGTCTTTTCATGTAGCTTACTCCCATTTTTCTGGGAGTTAAGAATATCTAGACCTCTTTTACACTGTTAACTATGTTTCCTTCTCTGTTCCTATGTTTCTTTGTATAAATTCTTTTCAACAGAACTGGATACTCTGGTAACCACTGTTGCAGTATTTATAGCCTCATAAAACGCCAAAAATGTCTTATCATTTCTCGGTACTTCGGGTGTCACTTATTTGCGCTTTTATTCTTCTGGACGAATCTCTTACACTTCAGCCCCTCTCCTCATTATCATTAACTTGTGTTCTGTGTATACAGGGTGTTACAAAATGGTACGGCCAAACTTTCAGAAAACATTCCTCACACACAAATAAAGAAAAGATGTTATGTGGACATGTGTCTAGAAACGCTTAATTCCCATGTTACAGCTCATTTTAGTTTCGTCAGTATGTACTGTACTTCCTCGATTCACCGCCAGTTGGCCCAATTGAAGGAAGGTAATGTTGACTTCGATGCTTGTGTTGACATACGACTCATTGCTCTCCAGTCCTAGCATCAAGCACATCAGTATGTAGCATCAACAGGTTACTGTTCATCACGAACGTGCTTTTGCAGTCAGTGCAATATTTACAAATGCGGAGTTGGCAGATGCCCATTTGATGTATGGATTAGCACGTGGCAATAGCCGTGGTGCGGTACGTTTGTATCGAGACAGATTTCCAGAACGAAGGTGTCCCGACAGGAAGACGTTCGAAGCAATTGATCGGCGTCTTAGGGAGCACGGAACATTCCAGCCTATGACTCGCGACTGGGGAAGACCTAGAACGACGAGGACACCTGCAATGGACGAGGCAATTCTTCGTGCATTTGACACCCTAATGTCAGCGTCAGAGAAGTTGCTGCTGTACAAGGTAACGTTGACCATGTCATTGTATGGAGAGTGCTACGGGAGAACCAGTTGTTTCCGCACCGTGTACAGCGTGTGCAGGCACTATTAGCAGCTGATTGGCTTCCACGGGTACACTTCTGCGAATGGTTCATCCAACAATGTGTCAATCCTCATTTCAGTGCAAATGTTCTCTTTACGGATGAGACTTCATTCCAACGTGATCAAATTGTAAATTTTCACAATCAACATGTGTGGGCTGACGAGAATCCGCACCAATTATGCTATCACGTCATCAACACAGATTTTCTGTGAACGTTTGGGCAGGCATTGTTGGTGATGTCTTGATTGGGCCCCATATTCTTCCACCTATGCTCAATGGAGCACGTTATCATGATTTTATACGAGATACTCTACCTGTGCTGCTAGAACATGTGCCTTTACAATTACGATATAACATGTGGTTCATACATGATGGAGCTCCTGCACATTTCAGTCGAAGTGTTCTTACGCTTCTCAACAACAGATTCGGTGACCGATGGGTTGGTAGAGGCGGACCAATTCCATGGCCTCCACACTCTCCTGACCTCAACCCTCTTAACTTTCATTTATGGGGCGTTTGAAAGCTCTTGTCTACACAACCCCGATACCAAATGTAGAGACTCTTCGTGCTCGTATTGTGGACGGCTGTGATACAATACGCCATTCTCCAGGGCTGCATCAGCGCATCAGTGATTCCATGCGACGGAGGGTGGATGCACGTATCCTCGCTAACGGAGGACATTTTGAACATTTTCTGTAACAAAGCGTTTGAAGTCACGCTGGTACGTTCTGTTGCTGTGTGTTTCCATTCCATGATTAATGTGATTTGAAGAGAAGTAATAAAATGAGCTCTAACGTGAAAAGTAAGCTTTTCCGGACACATGTCCACATAACATATTTTCTTTCTTTGTGTGTGAGGTATGTTTCCTGAAAGTTTGGCCGTACCTTTTTGTAACACCCTGTATATCTACCTCTTTGGACACGCTTCACAACCCACTATATGACTTTGGAATCTCTGTCTGACATGATGCAGTCCAGCCAAATCCTTCTCGTAATTCCAGGACTTTTTCAAGAACTGTGTAATCGCTATTACTAGCTAAAATTTGTTGCAGAACTCAGTTAGCCGTCAATTACCAATTCCATATTCCCCAATAAATCTTCAGTTCCATCCCATACAATGGCATTCCTATCCACCATGTTTTTTTTTTTTTTAGAGATCATCTCCTTTCGCATAGGGAAATACCCGTTCAGTATCCTCTATTTCTTTCTCTATCGCTTCATTTTCTGCTTCTGACGTCAATATGTTCAACTAAACTAATGTTGTTGGCGTTAGTCTACCATCGATTCTGCTGAGAACAATATATCGTTGACCTGTTCGCGGTAGTCCATTCTCTGCCTTATTTTCCTACTCATAACGAATAAGCGAAGAATAATTTAAACTGGTGCGGATAAGTAGGAAAAAGAAACGCATAACGTTCGAGCACAGTATTAGTATTGTGCTGCTCGACACAGTCACATCGATGAAATACGTAGACGTAACGTTACAACGCAAAATGAGATGGAATGAGCAATTAAGGATTATAGTAGGGAAGGCAAATGGTCGACTTCAGTTTATTGGGAGAATTTTAAAAAAGTGTGGTTCATCTGTACAGGAAACTAAATGAAGACTCTAATGTGACCCAGTGTTGAGTACTGTTCGAGTGTTTGGGATACGCACCAAGTCGGATTAATGGAATACATCGAAGCAATTCGGGAGCGGGCTGCTAGTTTTGATACCGGTCGGTTTCACTAAAGTACTACGTAGATGCTTTGAGAACTCCAATGAGATTTACTGGAGGGGTACTATCGAGGAAATTTACAGAACTGGCATTTTAGGCTGACTGCACAACGATTCTACTGCCGCCAATGCGATCCTACTGCCGCCAATACGATCCTACTGCCATGAACCATACAGTGTCTTGCGGTGTATGTACAGTATGTAGACGTAGATGTAGAAATGAATAACAAATTTATTCAGATAGTTAAGGAAATGGAACATTTAATTATTATGAGGGACTGGAATACGATAGTAGGAAAAGGAAACGAAGAAATATACTAGGAGCATATGGACGGGGAAATGGAATGAAAGAGAAAGTCGCCTAGAAGATATCTGCACAAAGCATACTTCATTACGGCTAACACTTAGTTTACGAATCATGAAAGAAAGTTGTGTGCATGGAAGAGACCTGCAGACACTGAAAGGTTTCAGAGATTTCGGAACCAGATTTTAGATTGTAAGTCCTTTCAGGGGCCGATGTGAACTCTGAGCGCAATTTAAAATACTAGAATTATTTTTATAAGAATATTATTAGCTTTAATTTTTTTGGTGGTGATTTTTATTCTTTTATATTTTTTATTAAGCTTGCTATTATATCCTTCGGCTTTATTTGAGTTCGTGGTACATTACCACGGTTCCGTCATGATAAGTTAATATACTTAGCTTGAAAAAGTTTTTTACCTTTATCTTTAATTTTTTTTATTTTCTTTGTTGGTTTTGCTTATGCACTATACATTTAAATTGAGACTCAAGAAAGTACAGAAAAATAGTAAATTAGAGAGATAGGGTCTGTATAAGTTGAAAGAACCACTGGCTTCTGAGAATTTCAGAGAGAGTATTACGCAACGATTGACTAAAACAGGGGAAAGGATGCCACAGAAGACGACTAGATACCTTTGAGGTACGAAATAGTGAAAGTAGCACAGGACCAAATAGCAAAAAGACAAGGTCTAGTAGGAATTCTGGAATGTCACAGGAGATACTGAACTTAGAAATGGAAGGAGAAAATACTTCAAAAAGCAACAAATAAAGCACGCAAAAGTGAATAGAGATGTCTAAAAATTAAAATAGACAAAAAGTGCAAAATAAATAAGCAGGAATGGGTAGAGGACAAATGCAAGGCTATAGAAGCATGTATAACTAGGGGAAAGGTACATACCGCTGATAGGAAGGTTAAATATGCCTTTGGAGAAAAGAGTAGGAGTTGTATGCATATCAGAAGCTCAGCTGAAAAATGAGTACTAAGAAAAGCAGTGAAAGCTGAGAGGACGAAGGAGAGATTGTACAAGGGAAATACTACAGAAAGAGGACGAGGAAATAGTTGAATATGACATGAGAGATACGATTCAGCAAGAATAATTTGACAGAGTTTTGAAAGACCTTAGTGAAAGCAAGACACACGGAATAGACGACGTTCCATTGTTTTTCTGGCAGCCAAACTCGCGTTTTAATCACTGGATAGTGTATATTTTCGTTTCTTTAGCGACAGGCGTTTGTTTTAATGTGAGCACTCACTTTCACTTCTAGAATTCATTAGTTGGGCAGCAGCTCCCATCTAGGCAACAGCACTTCACAGCACAACGATTCATTCGTGAGTTCCGCGTTTTAATTACAGTTAACTCTGTAGTACCTCCGACTTTAGCAAAGGATGGGGACTGTGATTTCTGTGTTCCGATGCGAGCTGAGTTGTTAAACCTTCGCTCGCGACTCCAGGCAGTGCTAACTTCAGTCACACAGCTTTAGGTTTTTTTCCAATGGGTGACGCTGTAAGTGGCTAGACGTGAGGACGCAGCGTACGTCCAGCACATCCCACTTGTCCTCCGATCGATACCGACTGTGACTGTCCCGGGTACTGCCCCAACTGAGGGTGACCCTCAGCCATGGGAAATAGTTTCAAGGTGTGGCAGGTAGGGAAAGACTTTCCAGGGGACCGACCGAAGGCATTCTCCAGTTCACCTGAAGAAGAGAGTTCGGGAGCTTTCTGTAGCTGACAAAGATCCAGAACCAAATGCAGTCACTGGCCCTGTTCCAGATGGCTCCTTTCGGCCCGCGTGCTTTGGGCATTCGCAGAGGGCTTATTTACTCGTGCTTGAGAGATCCATTGTCAGAAGAGTAATAAGGCCCTAGTGTGCGGTCGGTGTGAACACCGGGAGGTGCTATTCCAGATGTGTAAAGGAGACTTTCGGATGCCATGAAAAGTACAGGTTGCAGTCAACTGCATGTAATGGCTCCCGTCGGTACTAATGACGTGTGTCGGTTTCGATCGGAAGAGATTATACCTGCTTTCGGGCTGCTAGATGAACTGTAAAGACTGAAAGTCGTGCTTGCAATATGAAGGCAGAGATCACCACGTGTAGCATCGTCTACGGGAGGTCTGAATCAGAGGCTTTGCGTCTGTGCTAGTCGTAAAGAGGTAGGCGACCATGAGAAAATGATCGAATAGCCAACGATAGGATAACGTTCTAAGAGCCGGGGAGTGGAACTGCAGAGACTGAACATGGCAGGGAAGCTGAAAACTCAGAAAAGCGAAATGCAAATACTGAATTAAGATATAGTGGGAGTCAGTGAAGGGAAAGACAAGAATTTCTGCTCAGATGAGTATTAAGTAATATCGACAGCAGAAGAACATGGTATAACTGGAGTAGGGTTCATTATGAGTAGGAAGATGGGTAAAGAGTGACTTACTGTCAACCGTTCAGTGATAGGGCTGTTCTCATCAGAATCGACAGCAAACCAACTGCGACAACAATAGTTCAGGTACACCTGCCGACGTCGCAAAGAAAAGATGAAGAGAAAGTATATGAGGATATTGAACGGGAAATTCAGCACATAAAGGGAGACGAAATCATTATGGGGGAATGGAATGAGGTCATAGGTGAACAAGTTGTGGGAGAAGATGGGCTTGGTATTAGAATGAGAGATGAGAAAGAGTAACTGAGCTGTGCAATACGTTTCACCTAGTAAAGCGAATACTCTGTTTGAGCGCCACAAGAGGAGAAGGTACTGTATATTTGGAGAAGGCCGAAAGGTACGCAAAAATTTCAGTTGTATTACGTCATGGTCACGCAGAGATTCAGAAATTAAATACTGGCTTATAAGGCGTACCAAACAGCAGATATAAACTCAGATCACAATTTACTAATAATTAAGACTACGCTGAAGTTTAAGAGGCAAATCAGGAACAAACAATGCGCAAGAAGTGAGACAGGGAATGAAAAGATAAGCTTGGAGCTCGCTGAATCTATAGAGCCTGAAATAATGAATAGCTCAATAGTCAGTTCAGGAATGTACGTCTCTAAAAAGGCCACTCACAGAAGCTGGAAAGAAAAATACAAGTACATTTAACTGGAGGAAACCATGGGTATCAGAAGATACCCTTCAGTGAATCGATGAAAGAAGGAAGTACAAAATTGTTCATGGAAATTCAGAAATACAGAGATACGAGCCACTTAGGAATGAAATAAATAGAAGACTAAGGCGAAATGGGTGCATGAAAAATGTGAAGAAATCGAGAAAGAATTTACTGTCGGAAGGACTGTCTCAATGTAGAAGAAAGTCAAAATAACTTTCGGTGAAATTAAAAGCAAGGCCCGTAACATTGAAATTCCGCTGTTAAACGCAGAGGAAAGAGCGGATAGGTGGTAACACTACACTGAATGCATCTTTGTCGGGGATACTTTCTCTGATGACATGATAGAAGAAACAGGCGTCAGTAGGGAAGAGAGATGGAACATAATATTAGAATAAGAATTTAAAAGAGCTTTGGAGGGTTTCGAATTAAATAAGGCTGAAGGGATAGACAACAATGCATCGGCAGCTCTAAAGTTATTGTGAAAAGCTGAAACAAAACCACTATTCACTTTGGTGTATGAGACTCGCGATATACCCTCAGACTTTCATAAGTGCATCATCATACACACAACTTCAAAGATAGCAAGAGCCGACAAGTGCGAGTATTATCTCACCCACGGCTTAACAGCTCATGCATCCATGTTCCTGACAAGAGTAATAAACAGAAGAATGGAAAAGAAAACTGAGGATCTGTTATATGATGATAAGTTTCGCTTTAGAAAAGATAAAGGCACCAGAGGGGCAGTTTTGACGCTGCGGCTGATACTGGGAGAAGGAATGAAGAAATATCAAGACGCTTTCAAAGGATTTGGTGACCAATAAAAAGCGTTTGACGACGTCAAATTGTGCAAGATTCTGTGATTCTGAGGAAAGTAGCAATGAGCTGTAGGGATAGACGTGTAATACATAATACGTACTAGAACCCAGAGGAACAATAAGAGTGAGAGACCAAGAATTAAGTCCTCGGTTTAAAAAGGGTGTAAGACAAGGATACAGTCTTTCACTCCTACTGTTGAATCTATAGATGGAGAGGCAAGGACTGATATTAAAAAAAGGTTGAAAAGTCGAATTGAAATGCACGGTGAAAAGATATCAATGATAAGATTCGCTGATGACGTTGCTATTCTCAGTGAAAGTATAGAAGAATTACATGATCTCCTGAGTGAAATAGTATATTTCGTACAGGGTAACTATTGAGAGCAAATCGAAGAAAGGCCAAAGTAATGACAAGTAGCAGAAACGAGAACATCGTTAAACTTAACATCAGGACTGCGGTTCACGAAGTGGACGAAGCCAAGGAACTCTGCTATCTAGGCAGTAAAATAACCCATGACGAGCGGAGCAAGGAGGACATCAAAGGCAGATCAGCACTGGCAAAAACGGTATTCTTCACCAAGAGAATGAAGAAAAATCTGAGAATGTACATTTGGAGCACAGCATTGTATTGTAGTGAAACATAGACTGTGGGAAATCCGGACGAGAAGAGAATCAAAGGAGTTGAGATTTTGTGCTAGAGACGAAGCTTAATATTAGGTGGACCGATAAGGAATGAGGATACTCTATGCCGAAGCTTAGAGGAAAGTAGTATGTGGAAAACATTGACAAGAAGGACAAGGCGATGGGACAGCATAGTACAACATCCGTTAAGACTTGAACATGGTACTAGAGGGAGCTGTGGAGTGCAAAAACTATAGAGGAAGACAGAGATTGGAATACATCCAGAAAATAATTGAGGACATAGGTTACAAGTGCTACTCTTAAATGCAAAGTTGGCACAGGTGAGGAATTCGTGGCCGGTCGCATCAAACCAATCAAAAGACTGATGCTGCAAAAAAAGAAGAAGAAAAACTTTGCAGGCTCTTCGGCTTGCGCCTTAGTGTGTTGGGATTACGGAAACGGCTTAATAGGTCAAATCAAGTGGTGGCTGCAATTGTAGCGGGTACAGGGAGCGAATGGCTATTTACAATTTGTACAGAAACCAGATGGCAGTTATAAGAGTCGAGGGGCATGAAAGGGAAGCAGCGGTTGGGAAGGGAGTGAGACAGGGTTGTAGCCTGTCCCTGATGTTATTCAATCTGTATATTGAGCAAGCAGTAAAGGAAACAAAAGAAAAATGGAGAAGTCCATGGAGAAGAAATAAAAACTTTGAGGTTCGCCGATGACATTGTAATTCTGTCAGAGACAGCAAAGGACTTGGAAGAGCAGTTGAACGGAATGGACAGTGTCTTGAAAGGAGGATATAAGATGAACATCAACAAAAGCAAAATGAAGATAATGGAATGTAGTCTAATTAAGTCGGGTGATGCTGAGGGAATTAGATTAGGAAATTAGACACTTAAAGTAGTAAAGGAGTTTTGCTATTTGGGGAGCAAAATAACTGATGATGGTCGAAGTAGAGAGGATATAAAATGCAGACTGGCAACGGCAAGGAAAGCGTTTCTGAAAAATAGAAATTTGTTAACATCGAGTATAGATTTAAGTGTCAGGAAGTCGTGTCTGAAAGTATTTGTATGGAGTGTGGCCATGTATGGAAGTGAAACATGGACGATAAATAGTTTGGACAAGAATAGAATAGAAGCTTTCGAAATGTGGTGCTACAGAAGAATGCTGAAGATTAGATGGGTAGATCACACAACTAATGAGGAGGTATTCAAATGGTTCAAATGGCTCTGAGCACTATGGGACTCAACTGCTGAGGTCATTAGTCCCCTAGAACTTAGAACTAGTTAAACCTAACTAACCTAAGGACATCACAAACATCCATGCCCGAGGCAGGATTCGAACCTGAGACCGCAGCGGTCTTGCGGTTCCAGACTGCAGCGCCTGTAACCGCACGGCCACTTCGGCCGGCGAGAAGGTATTGAATAGAATTGGGGAGAAGAGGAGTTTGTGGCACAACTTGACAAGAAGAAGGGTCCGGATGGTAGGACATGTTCTGAGGCATCAAGGGACCACAAATTTAGCATCGGAGGGCAGCGTGGAGGGTAAAAATCGTAGAGGGAGACCAAGAGATGAATACACTAAGCAGATTCAGAAGGATGTAGGTTGCAGTAAGTACTGGGAGATGAAGAAGCTTGCACAGGATAGAGTAGCATGGAAAGCTGCATCAAGCCAGTCTCAGGACTGAAGGCAAAAACAACAACAACAACTTTTTGTAACTGACTGGACGGCTTTTTGTATTAGGCGGTCTCGGGAAATTGCAGAACATTTTAAGTTTGCGAGGGTGCAGGTCGAACATATGACGATAGACTTAGCTACAAGCAGTACTGTATTTGTCACTTGTCGTCCTTGTGTTGGGAAAGATCCCGACCTCAGACGCTAATAGAAAGCATTGAAGCTCAAATCGATATTCGTATAGATTGCTGGTTAAAGACGGAGATGATTTCTGCCGAAATTTTTACAAAGGAGCTAACGGTGTTCAGAAAAGACAGGTTACATACATTTAGTAGCGGCGTCTTTATTGATGTTAAAAGCCGTTTATCTCGTAGCAAAATTGAAGTAGATGGTTCGTTTGTGTTAGTATGGGTAGACTTACACTTGACAACCGGAATAAATTAATAATTGATTCCATTTACCGACCCCCCCCCCCCACGGACTCAGATAATAGTGTTGCCGAACAGATTATTCTTTTTCTGAACAGTTCAAAGAAAACTAGTCTCTCATCTGAAACATGTACGCCACTCATACGATTCTACCTAATGGTGTCTTCAATCTACCCTCGATATGTTGGCGGAAATACATATTAGAGCCCTTGGTAGGCATAAAACATTGTTAGAAATAGTACTAAACGCTTTCTCAAAAACTTACTTTAAGGGTTGGAGCACTGGTAGTGTTTTACTGAAGCTCGGACTTAGCGCGGACTTCAATGCAAGATTCTCTTAGTAGGTTCCACAACGATATTGCCTCGAAATCTGATGGAAAATCCGAGGAGATTCTGGTCGTATGTACAGTACACCAGCGCCAAGACACAATCAATAACTTCTTTGTGCGATACCAGTGGTAACACTACCGATGACAGCCCCACTAATGAAGAGGTGTTAAAGTTTTTCCGACATTCTATCACAAGACAAAATGAAGTAAATATTCCATAATTCGAATAGAAAACACCAGTCAACATGAGTAATTAGATACCCTCGGTGTAGCGAAGCAGCTTAAAGCAGTTAATAAAAGTAAATCTTCTGCCCCAGACAGCAACTAATAACGTTCCTTTCAGAATATACTGATACATTAGCCCAATGCTTAGAAGGAGAACACGACAAATGCCATAGTCTAATTTTCCAGTAACTTCGCTCAGTATACATGAGGTCAAAATAAGCGAACACGTGTCTCCGCATATCCGCAGATACTCGACCGTTTCTTAGAAGACGACGGAAAAGGTTTTCACTATACTTTATGTGGCTTTTAGCGAGTAAATAATTCAGCGAAAGCTGTGGCACAGTCGCTAAAGTCGCTGTTTAACGCTTTCACGCTCCATGTTCGAAAACCGATTACTATGAGCACTTTTGTTTTTCATTTGTCTACCCATGTCCGTAGAAGGTTTCTACACAAATGTTTTCCAATGTATATTGAAACAACATAGTCCTTATTCGTCCGCTGATTGTATGTCTGGTAAATTGACTAAAACAGACTAAAAGAGAGAGAAAAACGATAAATGATGAGACAGTTACATATTTGAAATTGTTTTCTGTGAAATTCCTGAATTTTATCTTGATACATTGCCACTTGCAAGCACCAGTTATCGAGAAAATCATCTGTTATGCATGGTTTGCTGCGAAATTTTATCCAACGCGTGAAATTTTCAGTAATGTTAGCGACGTTTCTTTCCTGACTGAGATTCATACGAGGAAATATCACTGTGGCAAACCTGCCCTCATGTGATGCTCAACGTGTTGGAAATTTCTATGTACCGAGTGTTTCTGCAGTCGGTACCATCCAATGAAATGCTCCAAATGATTCCGAATAATGAACATAAGAATAAAATATAATAGTTAATGTAAGAACTAAATATAAGAATTTGACACCATACAGAAATATATTACATAATAAAAGTATGACACTTATTGTGAAATCCCGTAATTTTACAATTAATATAGCGCCATTGTATCCCCTAACTTGATAAAACACATTAGTGTAGTAATCTTCTGAATAAAAAAAAAATAAAATAAATGAGAACAATAATCGGGTTTCGAACACCGCGCACAAAGGTGAGAGACCACGACACTAGCCTATGCGCCACTATTTCGGTTCATACAGCTGTGTATCTTGACCGTCGTTTTCTCAGAAACAGTCGAGTACCTACGGAGAAGCCGAGACAAATGTCTGCTTATTTTGACTCCCCTTCCACTGATCGAAGTTTCTGGGAAATCCGGTTATTGAACGTGACGTGTTCTCTAAGTCAGCAGTCAGATATAGCGAGTTGGTGTATTGATTAACACACTGCACTCGCTTTCTGGAGGACGACGCTTCAAACCCGCGGCCGGCTATCGTGATTGAGGTTCTCCGTGATTTCCCCAAATCGCTTCAGGAAAATGCCGGGACGATTCCTTTGGAAGGGCACGGCCGACTTCGCTCCCTAATCCGATGGCACCAATGATCTCGCTGTTTGGTCCTCTCTCCCAAATTAACCAACCTATCAAACACAACCGGTCGCTCGACGAAAGTTCCGTACCAAAGAAATGGAAAGCTGCACAGATTATACCAGCACTCTAAAAAGGAAACAGGAGTAATCCACTGAATTACACACCTTTGTAACCATCGTCGATTTGCAATAGCATTTTGAAACACATATTTGTCCTGATATTATGAATTACCCTGCAGGTAAGAATCTATTGACACGCATTCAGCACAGATTCAAAAAATCTTGTAAAACACATGAAGCGCTTTATTCACCCAAAGTAATGAGTGCTGTCGACAGGAGATCTCAGACAAATATCCAAGAAGCTTTCGACACCGTTCCTCGAAAAAGATTTTTAATCTATTTGCGTGCCTATGGAGTATCGCTTCAGTTATGCGATTGGCTTAGTGATTTCCTGTCAGAATGGTCGACTGAAATTCATCGAGTAAAACGGAAGTGTAATCCGGTGTCCCTCAAGGAAGCGTTATAGATCCTCTTCTGTTTCTTATCTACATAAACGATTTAGGAGACAACCTGAGCAGCCCTAGATTGTTTGTAGACAATGCCCTTCTTTACTGTACAGTAAAGTCATCACAATAGCAAAACCAATTGCAAAATATTTCGTCACGATACCAATATGGTGCGAAAGGTGGCAATTGACTCTCAATAAAGAAAACTATGAGTTCATCGACACGATTAGAAAAAGAAGTCCATTACACGATAAATTTGGCGAATTTCAAAGCTGTAAGTTCAACTAAATGCCAGAGAATTGCAATTACTGACAACTTAGATTAGATCTATCACAAAGATAATGTGCGGAACGCAAATCACACTAAATCTTACTGGCGAAACGCTCAAAAGATGCAACAGGTCTACTAAAGAGACTGCTTAAACTATGTTTATTCGTCCTCTGCTAGAGAACTACTGCAGTACGCGGGATCCTTGCTATACAGGATTGACGGAATGAATCGAAAAAGTCCAAAGAAGGGAAGCTCGTTTTGTATCATCGTGTAATTGGGGAGAGGGTGTCACGGATATGGTCTGGGAGTTGGGGTGGCAATCATTAAAACAAAGGCGTTTTTCGTTGCGGCAAGAGCTTTACGTGAAATTTCAATCACCTGTGTACTCTGAAAGTGAAAATATTTTTCTGTCGCCTACTTAGAAGGGAAAAATACTCATCACAATAAAATAAGAGAAATAAGACCTCGTACAGAAAGAGTCAGGTGTCCATTTTTCCCATGCGCTGTTAGAGGGGAACGATCCAGAAATAGTCTGAAGGTGGTTCGAAGAGCCCTCTACTTGGCACTTAAGAATGAATCGCAGAGTGGACATTCAGTTGTTGACGTAGATGAACTACTGATAGGAGAGCCAACCATGACTATACTCTTCCACCTGTTGTGCAAGATGTGTGAGATAAGCGAAATACCCTCATACTTCGAGAAGAATGAATAATTTCAGTTCCAAAGAGAGCAGGGGCTGACAGGTGTGAATATTACAGAGCTGTCAGTTTATTAGGTCACGGATGCGAAATACTGATAAGCATTATTTACAGGAGAATCGAAAAACTGTCAGAAACCGATTCTTAGAAGACAGGTTAAGGAAAGGTAAACCTATACTTATAGGATTTGTAGCCCTAGAGAAAATTAGGACAATGTTGACTCTGAAATTCTATAGATAGGATGGGTAAAATGAAGGGAGCGTAGGGTTACTTACTTACAACTTGTACAGAAACCAGAGGGCGTTTATAAAGACCTGAACGGCATGAATGGGAAAAAGTGGTTGAGAAGAAAGTGAGACAGAGTTGTAGCACATAGCGATGTTATTCAATCTGTACACTCAGCAAGTAATAAAGGACAGCAAAAAAAACTTTGAGATGGAATTTAATCCATGGAGAAGAAGTTAAAACATTGAGGTTTGCCTGTTCCGTAAGGACCAGCAAAAGGACTTGGATGTGCAATTGCAGGGAATGGGAAGTGTACTGGAAGGAGGACATAAGATGAACATGTAACTAAACTCCGTCAGAACGGGCCTAGAAGGCCCAACGGTCACTCTCCGGGCTTTTCTCAGTTTATGCTGCTTCTCAATCAAGTAGCTGCTCTATTTGCCTCACAAGGACTGAATGTATCCCGCCTGCCTACAGCGCTCGGATGACCCAGACGGTCACCCATCCATGTGTAGACCGACAGCGCTTAATTTCGGTGATCTGGCGGGAACAGGTGTTACCACAGCGGCAAAGCCATTAGCGTAAGACGAAAATCAATAAAAGGAAACAAGGGTAAAGAGATGTAGTGGAATTAAATCAGGCCACACCTTATGCAGAATCAATTCGATTAGAATAGGAGGCACTAAATATCGTAGGTGAGAGTTTGCTATTTAAGCAGTAAACTAACCGATGATGGCCGAAGTAGAGGGGATACAAAATGTAGACAGGTAATAGCAAGATAAGTATTCATAAATAAGAGAAATTTGTTAACATCGAATACAATTTAGGTTTTAGGAAGTCTTATCTGAATGTACAAACAGTTCAGACCAGACGTGAATATAAAAGCATTTGAAATGTGGTTCTACAGAATAATGCTGAAGATATCATTGGCTAATCGCGTAACTAAAGAGAAGGTACTGAATAGAACTGAAAAGAAAGGCAATTTGTGGCACCTTTTGACTAAAAGAAGGAGTAGATTGATAGGATATATCCTGTGACGTCAAAACTGGTCATCAGATTAGTGTTGGAGGGAAATGTGGGTGGTAAAAATTGTAGAGAATGGCCAAGATATGGATACAGCAAGCGGGTTCAAATGGACGTAGTCTGTAGTAGTTATTCGGAGATGAAGAGGCTTGCACAGGATTGAGTAGCATGGAGAGCCGCATAAAACCTGTCTTCAGACTGAAGACCACAACATCAACAACGAATACTACCCTGTTATACCATTTTCTGCTGCTCTTGACATTATATTCGTCTGACTTAAAACCCTATTACCGAGCGAGGTGGCGCAGTAGTTAGCACACTGGACTCGCATTCGGAAGGACGACGATTCAATCCCGCCTCCGACCATCCTGATTTAGGTTTTCCGTGATTTCCCTAAATCGCTCCAGGCAAATGCCGGGATGGTTCCTTTGAAAGGGCACGGCCGACTTCCTTCCCCATCCTTCCCTAATCCTATGAGACCGATAACCTCGCTGTTTGGTCTCTTCCACCAACCAACCAACCAATCTAAAACCCTTACGTTCTTTCCATTCCGCTTCAGTGACCCCTCTATATCTAGCATGAATGTTGAGCGTTATATTTTCCATTTCATATTTTGTAGATTCCCTACCACTTTCAAACTTCAGACATTACACACTCAGACTCGTAAGACATTACCATTCGATTGGTTACTCAGTCTTTTTCTCATGGGCACCTCCCCCTTCAAATCCTCTCTCCGAGTTCGGAATGATAGTATAATCCGGAATGTCTTGCCTATGGAGGGATCATCATGACAGTTCTTTCTATTACAGGCCATGTTTGCTGTGGATACAAGCTGTACGTTTGTAGTGGTTTCCGTTATCTTATGCATCTTCTTGTCGACGGTCATTATCGATTCTTCCGCCTTTTAGGGACAGTTTCCCACCCCAGAGGCAACAGATGGCTCTGAAATGCTGTCCGCTCCTCCGCATTGTTCGACAAGGTCGATGGCAGGAGTCTTCGGTCGCCATTGTTGATGATTTTTGCTCAAAATTAAGCAGGTTCATTAATGTGATGCTCTTGGTTCGAATCCTGGACACAAGTCGTTTTGTTCATTAGTCAAAGTTGTTACTCCTAGATCAACGATCCGTTAATGTAATGTTGTATGTGCACTAGAAGCCGATGGTTAGAGAAATCCAAATCCGCTGACGAATTTTTCCCATAGCACAGAAACTAACGATTTCAGCAGGGGGAAATCACCGTTGGTAATTTACTGTTACTATGATACTTCCAGCTTTCTTAACTTGTTCAAGAATTCTTTAATAACAAATATTGAAAAACTAAATACGACCTGGCTATTTGTCATGTTACACGCCCGTCTCTTTATTCCTATTCAGGATCCTCTGTTGCAATGGCGGATGACGTTTTGTGCTGGTCGTACATAAGCCAGACACAAATATTACCAGAGACGCATAAAATTTTATTTTGTATCTCCCTTACAGCCGGCGCAAGATTTTTTATTTATCTCTTCACTTGTCTCAGGAGTGTTAACTAGTTACACGGTTTCCTAATCATACAAGTGCATAATCAGCAACTTCTATATATTCTACGAGTTTCTAAATGCATTTTAGAATCATTTTGTGCATTGGAAATGATAAAAGCAGACAGTGAGGTTATGCTAAATCACCTGGCACGCCCTGAATTTGTTGTGGGCAATACAGCCTTAGGGACAGTCGATGGAAAAGAAGCTTTAAAGCACAAGCTTATGAAATTCAGAAAAGTAGCGACAAAACGGGGACGCCACTCTCCAGCGCTCCTTTGTATTTTACAGCGAAGAAAAAGATTCGTCATGCGAAAAGAAGAACGTAATCATATTGCAGACGGAAGCATAAGCAGAAAGCAGAAACGAGATTACTGAGTAGGGGAAATACGATGTCTTGGAAGAAAAAAACGAATTAAACGAGACAAATGAAACATTAAGTGCCACTTCTCCTGCAGAGAATTCCGTTTCCTTCTACGGCGTAGAAGAGTAACGGAGGAGCAGAAAGCACGGCAACGAAATGAGAACAAATGAAACAGCGTCCAAATGCTTTCCATGCAAAAAGTTAATCGTGCAGGGACACTCTTTGGTAGTGTGCGCAATATCGGTACGAAAAATGGCAGCTAAAGGAATTTTGTTCTTCGGATTCAAGTAACGAACAAATAAATGCTTCTGAGAGGGAGTGAATGACATCAAAGGGAACGTACAACAGGAAGCCGGTATATTCGTTTCTGGTGCCCCTTGAAATTGGTTTTTCATTCACTTCATTCTGATGCTGACAAAAACATTGCTCGTCTTGATGGGAAATGAGCGCAGGCGCTTTCTGAAGGCCTTCTCTGGAAAATGACTAATTTTTGTCATCCTGATAGCTCGACGCACTTGTCTTTGCAGACCAGAGAAAACAAATCATGTTTGTGCCGAGTGTAATACACTTATGAGACCAAACTTTATACGAGAAACACAACGATGCCCGATGGCGTTTCGAACACGCGACAAGGTAAAGATAGTATATAAGTGGAGCAGTGACGAATGAGGAATTATTCTGTCGACGACAGATAGCTATAATATTCTACAAATGCGAAAACAATTGCTCGCCTTCTAACAGTAATTTATCGTAGATCGCTTGAGCAACGAATAGTACCTGACGACTGGATAAAAGCGCAGATATTCACGTGCTTAAGAAAGACAGCTCCATACAGTTATAGACCTATATCTGTTGTAATATTATGGAACATATTTTATGCTCAAGAATTACGATGTTCTTGGAAAATGAACATCTCCTCTATAAAAATCGACGTGGATTCCACAAACAGAGATCCTGCGAAACTCAACTCGCTCTGTTTCTCCATGAGATCCACAATGCAGTGGACAACTGCGTTCAGGCTCATGTCATGTTCCTTGATTTCAGTAAGGCATTTGACACCGTCCCGCATTGCCTTTTAATGAATATAACACGAGCTTACGGAGTATCGGAGCAGACCTGCGATTTGATTGAAGACTCTTGCAGATAGAACTCAACACGACTCTCTTAACGGAACTAAATCTGCAGATGTAAAGGTAATATCCGGAGTACCACAGGGAAGTGTAATTAACTTTTCATAACTGGGATTCACAGTCATGTAAAATTCTTTGAAAGACATCATGTTTACGCCAGTGATTATTAAACTTTTTATTTCCACTATTGCAATTTCGGCCTTAGCCCATAATCAAGTGCAGATGTTTTGGCTTTAAGCCATGTCAACTTTATACACGCTGGCACATTTGTATGTCGTTGTCATTTGCTGTTATATACATTCGTAACAGCAGCAAATGAAAACGACATATAAATGTGTCAGCGTGTATAAAGTTGACATGGCTTAAAGCCAAAACATCTGCACTTGATTATGGGCTAAGGCCGAAATTGCAATAGTGGAAATAAAAAGTTTAACAGTCACTGGCGTAAACATGATGTTTTTAAAAAAAACGGGGAAGTGTGACAAGAACGTTGCTGTTTAATATATATACGATCTAGTAGAAAGCGTCGGATGTTCTTTAAGGTTATTCGCAGGTCATTCATTTGTCGATAACAAAATAGCAATGCTAGAAGATAGTAAGAATTGGGAACGACCTGCAGAGAATTGATGAATGGTGCAGACTCTGACAGTTAATCCTGAACGTAAGTAAATGTAACAAATTGCGCATACATAGGACTAGTAATCCACTACTGCACAGCTACAATATTGCAATGTTGATGACAAACAGAGGGCGGCAGCGTCGGCCGTTAAATATCTAGGCGTAACTATCCAGGGCGACCTTAAGTGGAATGACCATATAAAACAGTAGGAAAAGCAGGCACCATGCTCAGATTTGTGGGAAGAATCTTAAGGAAATGTAACTCATCCACGAAAGAAGTGGCTTATAAGGCGCTTGTTCGCCCGATTCTTGAGTATTGTTCATCTATCTTGGATCTCTATCAGGCAGGACTGGTAGAGGAGATAGAGAAGATCCAACGAAGAGCGACGCGTTTCTTCGCGGGATCGTTTAGCTGGCGAGAGCGCGTTAGGGTGATGCTAAACGAACTCCACTAGCAAACGTTATAGGGGAGACGTTGTGCATCATGGAGAGATTTACTACTGAAATTTCGGGACAGCACTTTTCAGGAGTCAGACAACATATTACTTCCCCCCACATACATCACACGTGTTGACCACAAGGGGAAAATTCCAGAAATTAGGGCCAATACAGAGGCTTATTTTGCCGTCAATCATTCTTCCCACGCACTATTCGCGAGTGGAACAGGGTTGGAGGGATCAGATAGTGGTACCGAAAATACCCTCCGCCACACACCATTAGGTGGCTTGCGGAGTGTGATGCACATGTAGATGTAGAAATGGAGAAGTAGACGGACACAAGGGCTTGAGAAACGGCAGGTTATTATGAACCGGCGTCTCGGAAACGGTTGTTGGTGTTTTGCTGTCGTGGGCGTCTATGGAAAGTGGCTGAGGGACCGTGAAGCCCCGAATAGGCGACAAGGTGTTGAACGTCCAGGGTGGTGGTCGGAGGCTTTGTACCTCTGTAGGGCGGCAGTCTGTGGCATATCTAACGACAGGCATGATTCCGTGCACACCGTCGAACGGTCATTGTTGAAAGCAGACAAGTATTCCCATGTTGACCGAACGACATCCTGAATTACGATTGCAGAGGTCTCGATGTGACACTATAATATAGATGTGCTACCTAAAATATTTTGCCCATTATGTTTATTGTAACTATGATGAACTAGTTTTATACTGTACATTTTTAGATGCAATTTCTTGATTAGAAATGCGAAATGTACCGTAAACTGTATAAATTATTTTGTATTGTGACGTATTTATTCTGAGTTAATGCCGTTAAGGAAAGTCCAGAAAAGCAATATCGTTGGCAGAGAGTGAAGACTCGTGTAGGAGCGCTGTCTCTAAACGCGAGTGTGACGTCAGAGCACGGCGCGTAGGAGACTTAACTGTTTGTGAGACGAGAGAGCAAACATACGCAAGTGGCATGCACTGTCGGGTGTTTGTGAGGCGCAATATTTATTAGCGAGGTACCAAGGGCATGACGAATGTGGGGGGGGGGATGTAAGAGGGTCCAAAACATGAAGCTGTAAGGTTGTTTTATTTTCCTCCACGTTAGAAAGGGGTCAAAAACATGAAACTGTAAGGTTGTATTATTTTCCACCATATTAGAAACTTCCCGTGGCATTACGCATTGACATTGTCAGTAAAATTTATTGCGATATTAAGTGTCGTAGGTCACAAATTGTATGTAACTCAACTTGTCTTTATCATCAGTAATTGTCATGTACTTTGCGTCTCATTCCTTTCTAGTTATTGAATAACCGAGTGTCATTTTTTAAATAAAAGATTGTGTTGATCTCAAAACATTGCTCCAGAAGTTGTATCATTATGAAATATGGGTAGTAGTTCACAACTGGCTCTCCTCTTACTTTCACAACAGTCAGCAAAAGATCATTATCCACAGTGCTGAAATGGGCTATGATGTGGGGCCTGAGTGGGGTGCGGCCAAATGGGGGATGCCCCAGGGACCAGCGCTGGGGCCACTCTTGTTCCTCGTTCATATAAATGATATGCTCTCTAGTTTTACAGGTGACTGTAAAATATTTCTGGTCGCTGATGACACAAGCTCGGTTGTTGCGTACAACTTTGGCACTGTTTCAAATGGTGCAGTTCATGACATAAGTTCATCGTTTGTGGATAATAAACTAAAGCTAAATCATAGTAAGACTCAGGTTTTACAGTTTCTAACACACAATTCAACCAAACCCGACGTTTTAATTCACGAAAAGGGCATATGATTAGTGAAAGTGAACAGTTCAAATTTCTGGGTATTCAGATAGTGAACTGTCGTGGATAGCCCACCTTCAGGATCTTGTTCAGGGACCTAATGCTGCCATTTTTACTATTCGATCAGTATCTGAATTGAGTAAGTTGGACACAAAACGTAGTCTACTTTGCTTATTTTCATTCGCTTATGACGTATGGTGTTATATTTTTGGGTAACTCTTCCCATTCTCGAAGGATATTTTTGGCTCCGAAATAGGCGATTCGGGCAAAAAGCGGTGTACGTTCGCGAACCTCTTGTCGATCCCTGTTCATTAGTCTGGGTATTCTGACGTTGGCCTCTAAATATATGTATAGCCTTTACTGTCGTTTCTTGTTGACTACAGCTTATTCCCAAGAATTGGCAGATTTCACTCAGTTACTAGGCAGAAATGCAGTCTGCATTTGGCTCACACTTCCTTGACTCTTGTACAGAAAAGTGTGCACTGCATCCATTTTCAATAAGCTACCACAATTATTCAAAGATCTTAAGAATAACTTACGCACTTTCAAATCGAAACTGAAGAGTTTCCCCATGGGTGTTTCCTTGTATTCTGTCAATGAGTTCCTTGAAAAATTAAGCTGATTCCTATGTTATATTGGTGATTGTGTTTACGTAAACTTATGGCTTGTCGTTTTTTGGGGTTCATAGAAATTTTGTTTTATATGCTATCACTTTTATGTTGTAATTTCATGTGCTGACAAGTTCCATGACCTTGGAGATTTGCTTCTCAATTTGATGGTACGGAACTAGACGCGTAAAATAAAATAAAAAATAAAAAAGTATTAAATCATTTCAGATTTGTTTACTAAAATGATAATGGAAATAATTAAAAATGAAGCCTCCAAAGTTATCATGTATTGTATTGTATTGTATGTTAACCGGGGACCTAAAAACGACGGAGAGGGTCCGTCCCCGCTACAGCCGCAGTGGTCCACAACCCCACGACGACTACTGCAGTCCACTTCACCCCTCCGCTACCCCACACCCAACCCAGGGTTATTGTGCGGTTCGGCCCCCGGTTGATCCCCCAGGGAACGTCTCACACCAGACGAGTGTAACCCCTATATTTGCGTGGTAGAATAATGGTGGTGTACGCGTACGTGGAGAACTTGTTTGCGCCACAATCGCCGACATACTGTAACTTAAGCGGAATAAGGGGAACCAGCCCGCCTTCTCCGAGCCAGATGGAAAACCGCCTAAAAGCCATCCACAGACTGGCCGGTTCACCGGCGGGCGGATTCTTGCCGGGGACCAGGCGCTCCTTCCCGCCCAGAAAGTCGTGCGTTAGACCGCACGACCAACCGGACAGGCAAAGTTAACATTGTTGTTCAATAACATTTAGAGGCAAAGTCATTCTTGGTAACTGACTGAAAACAAAGTAAAATAAAGTAGCTTGAAATTAAAGTAATTCTGCCAATTTCAAATGCAAGAAAAGAGTAAATTAGATTCACAAATTTCATATCAGTGTCTATTGTAATAATGATATTGTGTACTGGCATGTGTGTATTTCGGCTTTGTCAGTCTGTTGAAAGCCAACAGTAATTATTCGATCCACAAAATTTTCCTAGCAATTACACTCCACTTGAAGTGCTTAGCTTTCTGTATCCGGGATACTAGTGCACGTAAGAGAACGTTAATCTGAGGCCTAGTAAATCATTGTCGTAACAAAGGTGCTGCTTCCACTCAATCATTTACCTTTTAATAATGAGTTTAAACACCTTTTCGAAATTAACACACCTGAGTATTAATGATACAGGGCTGTTGTTTTCTTTATTTCTTTCGTAACGAACTGCGTCGTCAGAAACATGTGTCAACCTTCTGTTGCCACATGTACACCCAAACGGTTACGCATTCACTGCTGTCAGCATTCTTGGTCGGATATTGGACAGGCAGGGACCAACTGGCCGCCGATCGTATTACTCAATTTCTGTATTATTTCAGTTAGTTATGTTGTGGAGTCTCTGAGACTTGTGGTACCACTTTTCGTTTCCTATCTTTTTGAGTGATGGCTAGGTTAAGATATTAAACAAAATCCAAATACGTAGGAAGTTCAGGAGCAGAATGTATTGTCCTTTAGAGCGACTTGTTGTACACTTCTCTTCACTAATCTGCAAAATTTTCTTAGGAGCGATAGCCTCATCCAAAATCTAGTTTACTGAGCATATACGATAACGGTCATAATATTGCGTTTTACTAAGGATTGAGGCTGCTAGGGGATCATCAAAAGCTGACCGTGAATCAGTGGAAATGGGTCGCCTTGTCGAATGAATCACGTTACTTGTCACATCGCACGTCATTCAGGCAAACTGCTGCTCGAAACGTGCACCACGTCACTGACGCAGGCCGCTGGAGGCACAATTATACTTTGAGTGACATTACCTCGGCTTCTGTAGTAATAATAATAACAATAATAATAGTAACTGAAGACACCGAGACATCTATGGTCTACGTGAACTTGCGGGATACCTACCTCCTTTCGTACTTAATGTATTCCACTACGGCAATGGCATCTTCCAGCAGGGTACTTAGCCGTGTCGTAAGGCCAGAACCATACTACAGTAGTTTGAGAATCATGAAAGTGAAATCACGATATGAACCAGAAGGAAAACATTTGGACGGCATCGCCAGATGAGCTTTCACTGCCTAACCTGTGCATAGACATCTGGTGTCACATAGCTCCATAAACCTACTAGTCGAATCGTTGCCATTGTGAATGGCTGCCATACTCGGTTTCAGACATGAAACATCACGGTATTAAGTAGGTGATCATAATGTTTTAAATCATCAGTGAATCTGAGAGTGTTTGTATTTACACTCCTGGAAATTGAAATAAGAACACCGTGAATTCATTGTTCCAGGAAGGGGAAACTTTATTGACACAGTCCTGGGGTCAGATACATCACATGATCACACTGACAGAACCACAGGCACATAGACACAGGCAACAGAGCATGCACAATGTCGGCACTAGTACAGTGTATATCCACCTTTCGCAGCAATGCAGGCTGCTATTCTCCCATGGAGACGATCGTAGAGATGCTGGATGTAGTCCTGTGGAACGGCTTGCCATGCCATTTCCACCTGGCGCCTCAGTTGGACCAGCGTTCGTGCTGGACGTGCAGACCGCGTGAGACGACGCTTCATCCAGTCCCAAACATGCTCAATGGGGGACAGATCCGGAGATTTTGCTGGCCAGGGTAGTTGACTTACACTTTCTAGAGCACGTTGGGTGGCACGGGATACATGCGGACGTGCATTGTCCTGTTGGAACAGCAAGTTCCCTTGCCGGTCTAGGAATGGTAGAACGATGGGTTCGATGACGGTTTGGATGTACCGTGCACTATTCAGTGTCCCCTCGACGATCACCAGTGGTGTACGGCCAGTGTAGGAGATCGCTCCCCACACCATGGTGCCGGGTGTTGGCCCTGTGTGCCTCGGTCGTATGCAGTCCTGATTGTGGAGCTCACCTGCACGGCGCCAAACACGCATACGACCATCATTGGCACCAAGGCAGAAGCGACTCTCATCGCTGAAGACGACACGTCTCCATTCGTCCCTCCATTCACGCCTGTCGCGGCACCACTGGAGGCGGGCTGCCCGATGTTGGGGCGTTAGCGGAAGACGGCCTAACGGTGTGCGGGACCGTAGCCCAGCTTCATGGAGACGGTTGCGAATGGTCATCGCCGATACCCCAGGAGCAACAGTGTCCCTAATTTGCTGGGAAGTGGCGGTGCAGTCCCCTACGGCACTGCGTAGGATCCTACGGTCTTGGCGTGCATCCGTGCGTCGCTGCGGTCCGGTCCCAGGTCGACGGGCACGTGCACCTTCCGCCGACCACTGGCGACAACATCGATGTACTGTGGAGACCTCACGCCCCACGTGTTGAGCAATTCGGCGGTACGTCCACCCGGCCTCCCGCATGCCCACTATACGCACTCGCTCAAAGTCCGTCAACTGCACATACGGTTCACGTCCACGCTGTCGCGGCATGCTACCAGTGTTAAAGACTGCGATGGAGCTCCGTATGCCACGGCAAACTGGCTGACACTGACGGCGGCGGTGCACAAATGCTGCGCAGCTAGCGCCATTCGACGGCCAACACCGCGGTTCCTGGTGTGTCCGCTGTGCCGTGCGTGTGATCATTGCTTGTACAGCCCTCTCGCAGTGTCCGGAGCAAGTATGGTGGGTCTGACACACCGGTGTCAATGTGTTCTTTTTTCCATTTCCAGGAGTGTATGATAACGTTCTTGAATTTCTGTTTGTTAGTACATGCGACAAACTCTTAGCCATACCCACACTATGTGTACTATGTGCTCGGTTTTCGGGTACAAGTTATAAATAATACCTATGCAGCTTCTTTAGCTTTGTGAATAATAACTTCATCACTGATCCAGTCATGTTTAATATACATTATTATGTGATCAAAAGTGTCCTGACACTTGGCTGAAAATGAGTTACAAGTTTGTGGCGCCCTCCATCGGTAATGCTCGAATTCAATATGGTGTTGCCCACCATTAGCCTTCATGACAGCTTCAACTCTCGCAGTCTTGGGGAATGGCAACCCATTCTTCACGGAGTGCTGAACTGAGGAGAGGAATCGATGTCGATCAGTGAGGCCTGGATCGAAGTCGGCGTTCCAAAACATCTCAAAGGTGTTCTATAGGATTCAGGTCAGGACTCTGTGCAGGCCAGTAACCACTCCGCCACAGGCTGTGCGCTATGAACATGTGCTCCATCGTGTTGAAAGACGCAATCACTATCGCCGAATTGCTCTTCAACAGTGGAAAGGAAGAAGGTGCTTAAATCATCCATGTAGGCCTGTGCCATGATAGTGCCACGCAAAATAACAAAGGTTGCAAGCCCCCTCCTTGAGAAACACGACCACTCCATAACACCGCCGTCTCTGTATTTTACTGTTGGCACTACACACGCTGGCAGATGACGTTCACGAGGCATTCGCCATACCCACACCCTGCCATCGGACCGCCACACTGTATACCGTGATTAGTCACTCCACACAACGTTTTTCCACTGTTCAATCGTCCAATGTTTACTCTCCTTACACCAGGCGAGGCGTCGTTTGGCATTTACCAGCATGATGTATGGCTTATGAGCAGCCGCTCGACCATAAAATCCAAGTTTTCTCACCTCCCGCCTAACTGCCATAGTACTTGCAGTGGGTCCTGATGCAATTAGCAATTACTGTGTGATGGTCTGGATAGATGTCGGCCTATTACACATTACGACCACCTTCATCTGTCGGCGGTCGCTGACACAACGGACGAGATCGGCCCGTACGCTTTTGTGCTATACGTGTCCCTTCACGTTTCCACTTCACTGTCACATCGGAAAAAGTGGACGTAGGGATGCTTAGGAGTGTACAGACGTATGACACGAGTGACATCCAATCAACTGACCAAGTTCGAAGTCTGAGTTCCACAGAGGCCCCCCCCCCCCCTTCTGTCTCTCACAATGTGTAATGATTACCGAGGTCGCTGATATGGAGTACCTGGCAGTAGGTAAAGCATAAGGCACCTAACATGTAAAACGTATGTTGTTGGGGGTGTCCGAATACTTTTGATCACATAGTGTATTTACCATTTTCCTCACTCAGATTTCACCACTTCAAAAGTCCCGTATGCAAACGAGTTTCGCGCTTAGCTGATTCTATAGGATTTAAGAATTGTTAAAATTGGTATTTATTCGAATAATATAGCATCTAAGGTTTTTCTGTTATTCCCCTACACGTATCTGGACGTTTTATTCAGTGCTAAGTTTTCGTTATAGTATGTGATTCGATTTAAGAACTTTTTCATCCTCTCCCGGCCAATACGCACAAATTATTAGTCTTACAGAAAAGATGAACGGAATCTTTTCGTATGAAATTTAACGTAGTTAAATTTCGCCCTATTATATGTTTTTGCTGGACGCCACTGTTTTAGAGTTATTCAAGAAAATCGCGTTTGAAGGTTACATTTGTACCTTTCCCTTGAATAATACGGAAACTATGGTCTCTAGCGAAAATATACTTTAGTAAAAAATTTAGCTAGTTCCTGTAGGATTACCAGTTCACATGTAGCGAGGGAGAATATATGAAAAGCGTGCGAATGGTATTTGAAAGTGTTGTGCGTTGCATACAATCCGTAGACATTTAAATCAAAAAACACCACTGAAAGTGAGACGAGAAAGTACCAACTGGATAGAACTAGAAAAAGGTGTAAGACGCGGCTGCTGCGTTTCTCCTAGGCTTTTCAATCTATAGTCAGAAAATACGATTGACCACTAGTTAGAAAATAAAAGTGAGCGCTGCCCACTGTATGACAGGAGGTAAAAAATGGAGGAAGAAGAATATGATGTTTGAGACTTGCAGATGATTTGGTCGTTCTAGCAGCAGATGAAAAAAATTACGGTACGTATTGACTACCACCGAAACTGACGGAAAGACATGTGGAATGAAAATCAGTACAAAGAGAACAAAAGTGATGGAATTATGAGGAAAGAGAAGATAATATACTATGCTGAATGGATAATATTAGAACATGTGTAAAGTTTTAAAAATATTGGATGCAGCATACAGACAGACTGGAAGGGTAGCACAGAAATTAAAACGAAAAACTCGATTGAGAAAGGGGGGCCGTGTAAGAAAGAGAGAAATTTTTCTCGTAATATGGACAAATATTTGATTAAAAGACTGATAAGACGATTGGGGTATGCACCCATGGTTTAGGGGAGGCGCCTTTGACTAGTAATCAAAACGTATTGGATCTTCGGTTCGAAATGCGCCACTGCTCACATTCTCAATAAAAATCGTCAGTAATGGCGGCCGAAGACTACGGGCATATAAAATTCCTCGTCGTCCTGCTAATAGCATTATCAAAAAGGGCAGAGGAGCTGAGAGAGTTTCAGGGCACTCTCTAGCATTTGGGGTGGGAAACTGCCCTAAAAGGCTGAAGAATCAGCAGTGATCAACGGCATGAGGATGCACAAGGCGATGGAAACCACTGATTTAAAGACGTGTAATATGTTTACACACCAGATGTGTCCTGTGATGGAAAAAGTGACTAATTAGCCCCACATCTGGATCTCCGGGAGGGAACTGCCAAGAGGAAGCTGTACGAGAGAAAAAGATGTAATAATCAACCAAGGGTTAACGTTCAATACGAGAAGGAGCATGGAATGTCATACGTTTGATCATAGCAGGAAAGACAGAAAATCTTAGAAGTAAATTTAAAAGCTCAATCTACATATACTGTAGGTCAGTGAAATGAAATGGAAAGGAAATCACGATTTCTTGTCAGACGAGTATAAGGTCATATCAACAACTGCAGAAAGTGGTATTACGGGAGTAGCATTCGCTATGGATAGGAAAGTAGTGCTTCTGAGCTACTGTGAACAGTTCAGTAACAGGATCATTGTCATCAGATTCGAAAGCAAACCAGCCCGACGAAGACAGTTCACATATACATGTCGACATCACAAACAAGAGGATGAAGAGACACAGAAAGTATTTGAGATTAATGAACGGGTAATTCAGTACGTAAACGAGGATGAAAATCCGATAGTGACAGGGGACTGGAACACGGTTGTAGGGGAAGGAGTGGAAGAATGGATTACGATATAATATGGGCTTGGTACTAAGAGTGAGAGAGGAGGAAGGTTAAACAGGTTCTGCAACAAATTTCAGATGTCAATAGCGAACACTTTGTTCAGGTATCGCAAGAGGCGGAGATAAACTTGGAGAAGGGACGGATACATGGGAAGATTCACGATGGATTGTATCATGGTCAGACAACAATTCCGAAATCAAATATTGGACTGAAAGGTGTATCCAGATAGACCCAAATCACAATTTAATTATGATGAAGAGTAGGCCTAAGTTTAAATGAGTTGTCAGGAAGAATCAGTGCGCAAAGAAGTGGGATGCGAAATACTATGGAATGAAGGGATTCGCTGGAAGTTTCCTGAGGTTATAGATACTCCGATAATAAATACCTGATTAAGTAGTTCAGTTGAAGATGTTGGAGAGGCAAGGAAGGTAACTGGGAAGAAAAATTGTTTAACAGAAGAAGTACATTCAATTGGTCGAAGGAAGAAGAAAGTAGAAAAACGATCAGTGAAAACAGAAATCCAGCAGTATAAATCTCTTAGGACCGACGAGTGGGAAATGCAGGGAAGCTTAGGCGAAATGGCTGCAGGGAATACGTAAAGAAACCGAAAAAGAGATGAACATCTGGAGGACTGACTTAGCATACGAAAAATTTAAAGCAGGCTTCGGTGAAATTAAAGCCAATGGTGGTAATATTAAGAGTGCAGTGGATTCCACTGACGAACTCTGAGAAGAACACGGATGGACGATGAGAGTGTACTAAAGCCTCTATGAGGGGTGGGGGGGGGGGGGGTGGGGGGAGGGAAGGAGACTTGTCTGATATGTTAGAAGAAATTGTAGCCGATGTGGAAGACATACTCGATCTAATATTGAAGTCAGAATTCGAAAGAGCTCTTTAAGACTTGAGATCAATTTAGGCACAAGGGATAGATAACATTACATCGAAATTCGAAAACTCATTGACGGAAACGGCAGACAAACGACTATTCAAGTTTGTATGTAGAGTCTATGAGACTGTCGAAGTATTAACAGACTTTCGAAAAAAAAAACATCCACACAGTTCCGAAAAGTGCGAGAACTCTAGCAAACTCGGCTTAACAGTTCCTGCATCCAAGCTGCAGACATGAACAATATACGGCAGAATGGAAAAGAAAATTTATTATCTTCTGGATGACGTTCAGATTGAGTTAAGGAAAAGTAAAGGCTTCAGAGAGACGATTTGGCCGTTGCACTTGATAATGGAAGCTAGACGGAAGAAAAATTTGTCGACCTATAGAAATCGTTTGACAGTGTAATATGGTCATGTTCACAATTCTCAGCAAAATAGGAGTATGGTATAGGGAAAGTCGGGTGGTATCCAGCATGTACAGGAACCAAGAGGGAAGAATAAGACTGAAAGACCAAACGAAATGCTCGGACTAAAATGGGTATAAAATGGAGGTGTAGTCTTTCGTCCCTATTGTTGAATCTATACTCGAAGATGGAATAACGGACATAAAAGAAAGGTTCAAGAGTTAAAGGATGAAAGAAAAGTTTACGAGCTATTCTGAGTGAAAGTGAAGACAAATTACAAGATCTGTTGAACGGAATGAACGGTCTAGAATACTGATTGAGAGTAAATCAATGAACGACGGAAGTAATGAGAAATAGCAGAAATGAGAACAGCGTCAAACTTAATATGAGGACTGATGATCACTAGGTATATGAATTAAGTAATCCTGCTACCCAGGCAGCAAAATAACCAAGGGGGACATAAAAAGTAGACTTGCACTGGGGAAAAGGTCGTTCCTGGCCAAAAGAAGTATCAAACATAGGCGTTAATTTGAGGAAGAAATTTCTGCGAATATACGTTTTGAGCACACCATTGAAAGATAGTGAAACGTGGACTGTAGGAAAACCAGAGGAGAAGAGAATCGAAGCATTTGAGATGTGGTGGTGCAGAGGAATGTCGAAAATTACGTGGACTGATAAGGCAAGAAATGAGAAGAGTCTCCGCAGAATTGGTAAGGACAGGAGTATGTGGAAAACACTGTCAAGAATGGCCACTATGATATGACATGTGTTACGACATCAGGGAATAACTTCCATGGTACTACAGGGTCCTGTAGATGGTAAAAGCCGTAGAGAAAGGCACAGACTGGAATACAGCCAACAAATAATTGAGGACGTAGGATGTAAGTGCTACTCTGAGATGAAGAGTTTTGGCACAGGATAGAAATCCTTGGCAGGCTGCGTCAAATGAGTCGGAAGGGAGACGACTCAAAAAAGAAAAAAATGTGTTTTCGTGTATGGTGCTGCAGTGAAGACACTGAGGACCAAAGATGAAGACTGGGGGGCTTTTGAGATGCAAACGTAGTGGAGTATGAAAAGAGCAGTTGGATGGGTAGAGTGAAAAATGCCGAGAAGAGTGGGAGAGCAAAGACATATAATAAAAATAAGGAAACAGCAGTGTATTGGACATGTATTAAGAAAGAAAGGGGGAGATTATAAAAAGAAATCTTGGACAGGTATGCACAAAGGAAGAGGGAACGACGGAGGAAGAGATTTCAGATGCTGGCCGATATGATGCATGGCAGCACACACAGTGGCAGTAAGCAGGAAGCAGTTTATCGCACGAAAGGACCTGCTAACATAGCCAAAAGTGGTGATGATGGGGAATTGTTGATGCAACTGTGTGGGTACAAAATACGGAATGCGATCTGTTGCGTTGTAGTTTTCTGAGGTGTTAGAATTCGTCGTTTTGTTTGTCGATATCTTCCAAAATGGTTCAAATGGCTCTGTGCACTATGGGACTTAACATCTGGGGTCATCAGTCCCCTAGAACTTAGAACTACTTAAACCCAACTAATCTAGGGACATCACACACATCTATGCCCGAAGCAGGATTCGAACCTGCGACCGTAGCAGTCACGCGGTTACGGACTGAAGCGCCTAGAACCGCTCGGCCACCGCGGCCGGCCGATATCTTCAGTACATTTGTTGATGGACAAGAGTGACTTGTTTCTTGTCGAAGGTATGATTCGTTGAATTTGTCTTCAGGTGTGTCATGTTTTCTGACTTGTCTGTTCGGTATCCTAAGTTGTCAATGTTTCTTTAACGTGTGGACAACTTTGTAGACTTATTTTGTAGTTAAATTTATGTGCTACTTTAACCTCCTGGGCATGGATTACTTACTGTGTGTCCTGTACCCCTTCGTGCTTTGTTATGTAGAGTTATGTGCGTGAATGATGTGTTCGTGGCACGGTGTGGCGAGGGGGGAAATCGAGCTAAAAATTCCTTCCTTCCGGCAGATCCTCGCTTAGTGACCGATGAGGAATCACTCGCGGCGAGGAGTGAGCCTCATACGACATTGAAGCGGATCGACGAGCAATCGAGTCAGTGGCCGTGGGGAACTTGCATAGAAAGTACAGCCCGCAGGGGAAGGCAGGCTTCCAGGCATTTGCATAATGACGAGGGAGGCGGCCAGCAATCGCGGCCGCCCATAAACAGTTTACTGCCAGTCACGGCCCGGCTCTGCCCCGACCTGGCCGGCCAGTTAACGAACTGGGATTTACGCGAGCCGCTGCCTCGACCAGCGCCGACAGCCGTCCCCGCATGGAAGATTAATGCGGCGGCGAGGCGACAGCCCGCTGCAGCCGACTCGCCGCGCCGCGCCGATGATCGGGCTACGCCACGGACGCTCTCGCATTAAAATTCCCTGTACGGTACGAACCACCTGCAGGTCGGTAAACACAAGCTGTGTACTCTGGGGGAATTCTTTTTCTATTTATCTTTAAGGTACCCTACGTGGTGAAGTGCCTTTTCAAACTTTTATTGAGTCTCTGCCGCTAGAGATCAGGAACGGGATGAGTGCGACACTAGTGTTGAGGGTTGCATACATCAGAAATCAAGGTGCTGATGTTACGTGAGTGCTATGACAGCACACTTCCTTGCGACTGTAGCTCCGCGAGTATGGTGAGAGAAAAGAAACGCCGCGATCGGTTCCTAGTTGTCGACTCGCTCTCTGTTACTGAATGGTGCACGATCGTGAGGCCGTCGACAAACGGGAAGAGTCAGCTAATGTTGACGTGGCGCTCAACTAGTTTTGTGATTTCACCTAAGGCCATTTCAGGTTGTGGAGCCATTTCGCCACGTCAAACATACAATAAGTCCTGCAGCTGCAACGTAATGGAAGCTAGAATGTCCCTGCGTCAAAACCAGAAACCAAGGTGTCATACTGTATTTGTCGAGTTCAATAGAAGTCTAAATTGGTCGGATTTTATGCTACAGGTGACACTCTGCGTGCTGTTTCTAAATGCGTGCTGTTTCTGAACACCAGAATATTGAATGTCTCGAGAACGAACAGGTATTGCTATGATCTGTTGTAAGAACATGACGGGAAGCGTTGTGTTGGTGGTTACAGACTTTTGATATTTAGTTGTTTTCGTTATTATAGTTCACATCTAACAAGGGTACGCCGTTTAAACGCAACGACCTGTTGAAGGTTCATAAAAACGTGTCGTTATGGTTAGGATTTGTCATAATGAAATGTCAGTTACAATCATACCAGTGATTGTAGCCTTTAGAAGACTGTAATACAAAAAGCGAGACCCATATCAACAAGGTTTGAGCATAGTGTAGTTGGTTGAACCATCATGTTACAGAGCCGAAACTATATCGGCGAAGGGCTCGCTTTCTACTGTATGGAATTATTTTTCATCTCCGCGTTATGTAAGGGGCTGTAGGACTTTCCTATGAAATTTATAGCAATAATTTCTCTGATATTTTCTGTCATGGAAATATAAGTGCACTCTATGAAACGAGTGATTTTCTTCGATTCGGTGAATTTTTATAAGCTGAAGTCTTTACTGAATGGATATGTATGTTTCATTTTTATCTTATTACACGTTCACAGATATTTAATTTTCCCTTTACTTGTACCACAGAGAGACCAACAAGAGATAAAATGTGCATTTTAAGAAAGCTAACATAGAAATTCTGTACACGTCAATTTCCATGAACAAACTACACGGTTTACGAGCCAAATAAACCCGACAAATGGCGCCAGAGAGGGCTAAAATCGTAAAACCATGTTAACTGGCTCATGCCGTTCGCCGATGGCGTTGTGCATCGAGACGTACAATTGCAGATCTACTCCATTAGAGGAAATGTGATGTGTAGAAAATGTTTGACGCTCTGGTCTACGCTTCAGGTAAAAAAAATAAATAAATAAATAAATAAAACGAAAAAAACGAAAAAAAAAACGAAACAAAAACAAATTGGTTTCACACTTGTTTACACCACCTCTACCATTGGAAAACATATGCGCTTCGTCAAACGAAAACTGGACACAGAACAACGTCACTGTCATGTCCCCGCGACCAAAAAGCACGCTACTGGTAAATCCTTTTTTCATCGCCACTTCATTTTGTGGTTTTACAGCGAGTTGTGTAGCTTATCATGCATTTCTATAACATTTTCGAAGACTCTTGTAAATGTACTTCAATATTAATCACAAGAAATCACAAGGACAGACTTCATCCTTGTGTCCTGTTTAAATGTTCTATGGTCACAGGCCTAGAAACGTGTTAAACTACAAGTTTATGTGAAATTAGTTTTTAGACATTCTCTGAAAAAAGGTTAAATTTTAAAATAAATTTAAAGAGGCATTCAAAAAGCTTTATTTGTATACATATATACATACATGTATGTATATACATACACACATATCTATGTAAGGGATGGTCAGATGTAAAGGCGACAGGTGGGAAAAGTTAATGAACTGTTTATTGTTTCAGAGGAAAGAGAAGAATGTCAGCAACTTAATGAAAAAATATTCAGGTTGCTTACGGAACAACTATTGTACCCAGGCGTGCACCTCATCGTCTGGAGCAGACCGGCGGCCACTGGTATATTTCTTCAAGCCTCCAAAAATATGTAAATCGCATGGGGAGAAAAGCGGGACTGTATAGAGGATGTGTAACGGCTTCTGAGCAAATCTCCTGCAGCGTAGTCGAAGGAACCTTGGCAACATGTCGGCGGGTATTGTCTTGCAGCTGAATTCCTTAATATTAGTGGGCGTCGTTTGGAGTCGCTGACGCGCTTCATTATTTGCAGTGTCCACGCACAGTTTCGCGCTAATTGCGACGCCGGGTTCGAAAAACTCAGTGAGCAGGGGGCCACTGTAGTCAATGAAAGAGGTCATCATGACTTTCCCGTGGCTGGTGTGCCTGTTGTTTCGATTATGCTGCAGATATTTTGCAGGGAAGCCTCTACACATGCTCCGTACAGTCCCGATCTCTGCCAACCCAATTTCCATATTTGCGATTTCCATATTTTCCCGCAACACGCCAAGCTGCGACGATAACCTCTACACCACACAGCATGCAGCACAGCTCGCGGCATTCGGTAGCAGTGTTTTCGTCATACAGTATTAGCGCTGGAGAGAATGTTTAACGCCTCCTGAAGGACAAGGAAAGAATTTGCTTATGCCTCATTCCTGGAAAATCTGGAGTCTCGCAGGAGTAGCTCTTGTAAATGATGAACCCTGGTAAAGAAGTGCTTTATGAATCGTCGGTAGTATGACTACACTTACAGGAAACTTCTCACATTACGCATGCGCTCTTAGTTTCCCCGGATCTGGACTGACTCCAACGCCACATACTGGGTGCTTCATGGTTTTTATTGGGGTTAGGTTGGATTGTTTGGGGAGGGAGACCAGACAGCGAGGTCATCGGTCTCATCGGATCAGGGAAGGATGGGGAAGGAAGTCGACCGTGCCCTTTCAAAGGAACCATCCCGCCATTTGCCTTGAGCGGTTTAGGGAAATCACGGAACACCTAAATCAGGATGGCAGGACGCGGGATTGAACCGTCGTCCTCCCGAATGCGAGTCCAGTGTCTAACCATTGCGCCAAGGTTTTTATTCCTTGGGAAATGAAGAGGCACTTTCTTCAGATGAAGGTAGATGTCTGCTGTTTGAACACACTGGTTGTTAGGTGGCTTAACTATTCTTTAAACCTCTTCGAAAGTGACAGTCATCCAGATAACAAACTCGAAGTATCGTATTTCTGAAGACGGCTAGGACGTTGCAGAGGCAAAGTGACATAACTTTCAACTCACAGAATCTATCAGAAGTCGTCAGACGGTCTTTCCCCGATCACTGTCGGCAACCTAGATTTACCAGTAGGATGTCTGCATGCCCATAGACGAGATATACTTTGTTCCTGTAAAGCGGTACAGGGTATCATCAATGCATGGTAAAGGGATTTTTTTCAGTCGTTGGTAGTCGACACAAAAATACCATGTACCCACTTATATGCCCTGCTTTTCTTCAGGACAGGACAGATAGAATAAATTGTGGACAGAGGGCAAAATAAGAGGCTGTTAGTTACACTCGAACATACAACTTCATTATTTGATCAAACATTACAAGAGCCCAAAATTTTTTTTGTAAACACATAGCTTTAATCTTTGGGACTTAATTACCGGCTGAAGGCCACTTTAATTTAAAAACGGCTTAAGGCCAATAACTTAAAACGCAAGCATAATCGGTAATTTAAAAAGCAAGCCTTATTTTAAAACAGTTCTTTAGTTAGGCTGAAATGAACAAGTTAACTTCAAATCGGCTGAAGGACAAACAAGTTAACTTCAAATCGGCTGAAGGCCAAAAACTTAAAACTCCAAAACATAATTTTTTTTAAAATACCAAAGTCCTTGTGTCAAAACAGTTCTTTAATTTAGACTGAGGGCCGTAAGGACAAAAACTGAAACTCAAACCTGCTGAAGGTCGAAGACTTCAAAAATTCGATAGGTTGAAGTATACGAGTTAAATTCAAATCGGCTGAAGACTGAAGATTTAAGATTCAATTTTTTTTATGACAAAGGGCTTACGTGAAACAGTACTTTAAACTAGGCTGAAGACCTTAAGAGTAAAGGAACTCTAATTTAAAACACAAAACTGGTTACAAGCCATACAAGTACCAACAACAAGAACAATAAAAAAAAGGCTGTACACAAAGGGCGCCCAGATGTTCGAGGGTCGGCCTGTAATTCAAACACAAACGCTCGCTTAGGTGAGACAGTCAGCCGGGCCAACCATTCACGATCCGACGACAACCCAACCGCCTCGACAGTCAGCGGATCCACCGACAAGATAACTTCCACTTCACCCGACCAGGACACAACAGGGTATTCAACGGAACAGCGTAGAAGATATTGGCGCCCACAACCAATCAGAGACGGAGCTATCAAACTACACACCGTGCTAGACAGCACCAACACGCTGAGGAAAGTACACTACCTGAAATTTACGTCAACGCCCAGGGCAAGTAACCGGAACGTTTACGGCCACGCGGCTGTAGATTCCACTGGTGCACTTCAGTTCAAATACCCAAATACAGTGAAACTCCACCGGAGGTTGGCTAGAATTTTCCAACTACAAAACCACGTTGTTGCTCGTGGAAACATCCTAACAGCCGACAACGAACTCCAAACGACACCATGTGAACAGTCTTAACTTGCTGGTAGGTTAAATCAAAACTCAACTTTCCTGTCCATGGTCGGTAAGCCACGGACCTCGTAGCAATGGGAACCGCGCCACACTCTCCGACACCGCGTAGAGACCGCCAGCGGGCCCCGGCCAAACTACGCCCCGCCGAGAATTCTTCACTGCTCCACGCCGACCGACCGGCTCTCAGAGCCAGCACGCCGACAACATTTAAAATAACTTGTCAATCAAAGTCACACAATCTACACAGTTTCACGAACACTTGCACGAAGAATCAGACAACGCTAACGGCAGTGATTATACAATAACAGGGACGAATCACGAGTCGGCACACACAGCCAACCCATAAGCGATCGCTGGCCAAATACACGTCGTCCGGCAAGACGAGCGACTGACGACCGACCAAAATCGTCGCCACTCCGATCATGTGCGTCGGCAACCGTTGGGCCAGTCATGGTGGTCCGGACATCACTGCTGCCGTGCGCCGACTGAACTTCTGCCGCGTGCCAACTCAAAACACTGTCAGATCTGAACTAATTGCTGGCACGTTCCAACTCACTGGTCGACACACGACGACCGGGAAGTAATAGCAGTCCAGCAAAGATAATACGACAGGGCTTATATCGATAAGTGCTGCAGCTGCCGTTCACGGCCAGGCAAGGCAGCAACTGAGTAATAGAAACTATCATAACGAGGTGGCAGAAAGTTCAAAATAGGGTGTTAAGTAATAGATGGCACGAACACGAGCCACGCACGGCTCACCGTCCAGTACTTGCGGACGACAGGACCAAGGAATCTATTAAGGTACAATGATGTCATCCTGCAACATATTCTCTACTCTCCAAACAAGCATTGTTCAGCCAGTGACACCCAATATGAGCGCTGGATATATATGGAGGGATAATTCGCAGGGTTGATACTATGTTTTTTCCATCGGCCACTAGATCTGTATTTTCCCCACTCCCGATTCAAAACCATACGAACATTGTCACCAAACGGCTAACACTCACTAAAGTTGTTCCATGGTCAGGCTCAATCCAATTGGCAGCTGGACAGCAGCTTCCTCAACTACGTGACCAACAGCGTTAGCAGAGTACGATTCTTCGTTGAAGGCACGAGATCTCATCTCGGACTGATTCGACCGTTCCTTTAGGAATAAGTTGTGGCTACTCGTGACAATTAACGAGCCAAAGTTCTCCTTGATCACAATAAATGCTTATGATCGTCGCTGGTATGTAGAGAGTAAGAGTACCTTTTTGAAGTCGACAAGAACTTCACAGATTAACTGACCGTCTAGACTCATGACTAGAATTCATCTGTTTGATGATGAGTGAATAACAACGCCATCAAAGTTAAACAACCAGCCAGAGCATTCTTTTTTAACTGTACTTGTTGCAATAGCTTCGTCAATTCGGAGCTCTAATTTTCCAACATCAATCACTGCTTATGATGTCTACAAGAAGTAACATCAAAGAAAAACATTATGACTAGATTCTGCAAAATTGACGGATTCAAAGTGTAGTGTTCTGCCACTAAAGTAATTCCTGCGATACATAATCTTGTCTACTGGACATATTTCCCATCTCGCTGATGACGGCAGTTTAACAACGTCCTCAATGTTAAACAACCACCCAGAGCAACCTTTGTTTGTGTACTTTTTGGAATAGCTTATTCAATGTAGAGCTATAGTTTTCCAACGTCTGTGATTGCTTGTGATGCCTGCAAAAATCACAGCAGAGAAAAACTTTATGACTACTTTTTGCCTAAACGATAGATTCCAAGTGTTGTGTTCGTCATTGATAGTTATTATACATGTTCCTGTCTGCTGGATATATTTCGCATTTGCGACCTGCAGTACAATCGCATTTATATCAAGGAACATAGTTTTCTTGTGCTGGCGGCCATAAGAATTCAACGTTAAAAAATGTAGCCTCTGAGTCGGCTAGCACTCTGACAAGTTGAACGTTGATGATGTCGTCGATGAGGCTTCCTAACAGCCTGGTAACCGTCGTAGACGGACGACTTTCATATATGGCGGCCTCACCTCCACACAGGTTAGCCTCATTTACATTTACTGTATTCGGTGATTAGGTGAGCAACCAGTACCTCTGTACGCCGACTAGGAACAGCTACATGTTTGGAGCAACCTCGTCCATGGTGCGTTGATGAGCTTCGGCTCACAGTTTGACTACTCTCGTCTGGTTGACTGGTGTGCGTAGTACCCTTGTGATAGCTGACTTCTTACAGTGTAGCAGACAACGAAAACACGCCTTATTTGTTTGCATTAGTCTTTATTGTGTCCACGGCGTCCACAGTGGAAACATGCTAGCATATTGTTCCCCGTCATCCAAGTGTCTGTTCTTCTGCGGTGCGTTATACTTAATTGAGGAGTAGGTTGTACCCGAGTTGGTCGGATGCTGCTTTGTCGTTTGATGGCTGCGGCAAAAGTCAGAACTGGTGGAATCCATTAAGCCTGGCTCTTTCGACTCGTGACGAAGATTGGTACTAAAGATCGGTACACCTGTCCTTGAACGTTTTCTGTTACCTTCGGACGTATGGCTCGACATCCATGTCTGCTATCTCTTGCGTACTCGTTCCGTTAGTTCAGGCTTTCGCATGGAATATGCGGTGTCAAAGTGATCACCCAGAACTGCCATAGAGACAACATTCGGGAGTCGGTCATCCGTTTTTCGTCAGACTCTCTTCTGTTGCATTTCTTAGATGCGTTGGCAACACTAGAAGAATTTTTCTGCCATTATGTCGTAATTTACTAGGAGAGCTTGGTATATGTCTTCTGAGATACCCTTCAACAAATGTGAGATTTTGTCCGCTTCTACCATACTTGAATTCACCATGTGGCTTAGAGCCAAAACGTTAGGTGTATAAAACTGTGTCGTTTCCTCGTAACGCCGGGAACTGTTCTTCAATTGCTTTTGTGCTAAGCGGACTATTTGCTGATAAGCGCCAGATGTTTCCTTGACCTCGGCCTGGAATTTGTACAAGCTGTAGAGGTTCTCTTCGTGGTTTTTGAATCACTGCTAACATAGTTTCATCCTTCTTGTTGTATTTGGCGACTCGTCGAAGCCTTTCACCAGTTTCATCTGATCCGCAACAGCATCTCCAAAAAACACTGATGCATGCCTCATGTGCAGTTGACATGCTGCTGGTTTGGAATACATTGCTCTCCTGCATGTACTGAGCTTGGGAATGATATACTTCTTGTATAGCATTCGTCCACTTTAAGTGATGGCATTTACTTTATCTAATTGGAGCCTCGGTGGTGTAGATTTTTCAAGTATCTGGCGTTTTCACCAAACAGTGTCACATTGTAACCACAACTAAGTCCAAAGCAGGAAACAGGACCATCAATGAAGTGCCATATTTAGCACTGACAGGGGGACACCGTCTGGGGTTGTCCACCAGCCTGGTGCAAGTCTGTCTACCTGACACCACTTCGATGAATTGCGTGTCGACAAAAATGAGATCAAATGATAGGGACAACACACACATCCAATCCCAGAGCATTGGAAATTTCCGAACCGGCGGGGAAAGGAACGTGGGGCCCCACAATGTTGAAGTTGCGATCCTAGCCCCTAACCACGAGGTACAGATATCTTTACTACAGACACCAACGTACAACTATAACAGAACTCTGAACTCCCGGATGGAGCGTGATAGTGATTACGCAGACATCGAATATTACAGAACGAACAAACTTTACAAACCTAAGAAATTTTGAGGATAGTCCTGGAATGACAAATACTAAATAACAAATAATAGCTATTATTAGTCGACCACAACATTATTGCAGCTGGGAGTGAATGCACTTCGATCGGCTTATCGCGATTTTTAATCGTGATATTTCAGGAGGGCATACTGAACCACTTGACAGTATATGCACAACCGTCCTGAAATAATTCATAACGCGATACGTGTACGTTAGTCATCACTGTACTTGTTTAATGTAATATCACAGCAAGCTTCCGATTACGGCCATGGGAGGCCAACTGCAATAATATCGTTGGCAGGTAGTAATTCGGATTGAACAGACAACTTACAGTACACCAGCCAACTATACCAGCAACACACAACCATGAATGCAGCACAGCTTGTGTCAATTAGAAAAGGGTTAAGCGAATAGCTTTTCTGGAAACAAATATACAGTTGAAAGTGTTGTGTCTAGGCAAGACAGCCTAGACACAATGAGAGGAAGCCGAAAGGCATGCGCTTAAACTCACGCAGGCTGGCGTGAGGTCTGAAACAGGATACGTAATGAATGCTATATAGAAAAGTACGTAGCTTCTGGAATACTTAACTTTAATCCATAATTGGTGAACATTGGTCTTGTTGATACAGTATTATCATCTCAATATAACTTGGTGATGGCGCCTTGCTAGGTCGTAGCAATTGACTTAGCTGAAGGCTATGCTAACTATCGTCTCGGCAAATGAGAGCGTATTTGTCAGTGTGGCGTCGCTAGCAAAGTCGGCTGTACAACTGGGGCGAGTGCTAGTACGTCTCTCTAGACCTGCCGTGTGGTGACGCTCGGTCTGCGATCGCTGACAGTGGTGACACGCGGGTCCGACTCATACTACCGGACCGAGGCCGATTTAAAAGCTACCACCTAGCAAGTGTGGTGTCTGGCGGTGACACCACATTCCTCCCCCGCAAATCGGCGGACGGTTGTGTTATAAGGCTTCCGCCCGCCGTGGGGAGGACCCATGTTGACGTATGCGACGAGGTGGGGAGCCTAACAACAGGCGAGGCTGTTCCACCCGCACCCGGCCATTCGGTCCGAGGGGAGCTAGGAAACGCCTGAAAACCTAGTCCAGGGTGCACGCCAACATGTGGTGTATGCGCCCGTAAAGAGACAGGAGGGGCCGAAGGGTCGGCCTCCATTGCGGCGGGGCACCCGACGGGCGAAGACGACATCTGGTCCGGAGCGGGCAAGAGGTCCATGTCGGAGGACAGCTGGTCACGGGAAGCGAACGGCGGCGCGTGACCCAGGGAGGCGCCCGGCGGTTGCAGCGACGCGTCCACTGCGGACGGCGCCGGCGGCGGCTGCGGCGGCGGCGCGACGCCATGGGGCAAAATGGAAGGCATCGTCGGTAACACCTGGGGATGAGGCGAGCCAGTAGATGGGTCCCCAGGGCGCTGACCGGACGGCACCGTCGCTGAAAGCAGAAGGGGAGCGGCAGAACCCGTGCGACGACTATACAAGAAATCATGAAACTTAGTAACACCAAATACGAAAGCCAAAGCTTCTTTCTCTATCTGGGAATAATTTCTTTGCGCAGACGAGAGCAATTTGGACGCAAAGGCAATAGGGCGATTATGCGATCCATCTTTGTGCGCAAGGACAGCACCGATCCCGAAATCTGATGCATCGACCATCAACAAAAGGGGTTTCTGGGGATCGAATGGCGTAAGGCAAGTATTTGAAAGCAACGCCGATTTCAATTGGCGAAAGGCGCGTTCGCAGTCCGTCGTCCAGACGAACGAAACACCTTTACGGCGTAAGCGATGAAGCGGAGCTGAAATGGAAGAGGCATGCGGGATATATCTGTTATAGTAATTTATTTTTCCCAGCTGCTTCCTGTAGCTGCTTCAAATTCTGCGGCGAAGGCAAGTCCTGTATGGCACGGAGGTGCTCTGGACTCTGATGTATGCCTTGTGCATTGATTACATGTCCCAAATATGGTAAGTCACGAGCAGAAAACACACATTTGTCCTTCCGCAAGCGAAGACCATTTTGTCGCAAGACCTGAAATAATATTCTGAGATTGGCTAAATGTTCTTGTTCCGTCTTTCCTGAGATCACAATATCGTCCAGATAGTTTGCGGCAGTAGGGACCGACGCACAAATAGTTTGCAGATATTACTGAAACAATGCAGAGGCGGATGCACACCCGAATGGCAGTCTTTTGAATCGGTACAAACCAAGATGCGTGTGAACCACCAAGACGCGCTGAGATTCGTCGTCCACAGGCATTTGCAAGTACGCATCTGCCAGGTCCAACTTCGAAAAATATTTACCCGGGCACAGTTTGTCAAAAAGATCTTCCGGGCGGGGTAAAGGATAAGTTGCAATCACTAGTTGTGGATTCACCGTTGCCTTGAAGTCCACACAAAGTCTCAATTTACCGGAAGGTTTTGGCAAAATTACTAAGGGTGATGCCCAGAGAGAAGCCTGCACACGTTCAATCACACCTTGTGATTCCAAATCAGTTAACGTTCTTGCGACCTCATCACGCAATGCGTGGGGAACATTGTGCGCTCTGGAAAATTTCGGTTGCGCGTTTACTTTCAGTTCCAAATGTGCTGTATAGTTCTTAGCGCAACCAAGGCCCAGTGCAAAAATGTCTGCAAGCTCTTCACATAGACGAGAAACACCAGCGGTAGGCACAGTCTGGTTCACTGTGAGGACCTCATTTACTATAGACAAGTTAAACAACTGAAATAAATCTAAACCAAACAAGTTCACAGCAGAAGAAGAACGAAGGACGTAAAAAGACACAAGTTTAGTTTGTCCCTTGTATGTTGCAAGAAGGCTGCACTGTCCTAACACTGGGATATGCTGTCCTAAATAACTAGTTAGCTTAACATTTGCGGCACGCAAGGGAGGTGTGCCCTGTTGTTTGTACATGTCTTTATTGATCAATGAAACTGCAGCTCCGGTATCGAGCTGGAATGGTATCACGTGGCCAAGAATGTCCAAGTCTACAAAAAGTTTATTGTCCTGCTGACGACAAGAGCGACTGTCTCGTGCAACGTGAACAGACACTGGTACAGAATCACTTGCTAATTGACGTGATTTCCGGCGACGTCGACGCACACTTTTTGTGGGAGAGATTAGCACTGGGTGGAGTGGAGTTAACTACATGAATTTCCATGGGCGAAGGTTCACGAGCCTGAGTATTCATGGTTCGATTCCGGCGCGAAGCAAAGGGCCTGGAATGGTTGTTAGTGTCTGATCTGCGCTTTTTCTGGCAAACACTTTGAACATGTCCTTTTTTATTACAGAAAAAGCAAATAGCTTGGCGTAACGGGCAATTCTCACGCGAATGTCTGGTTGCACACCGCGGGCATGATTTCACTGCATTTGCTTGCTGCCGCGGAACACGTGGTTGAGATCGTGGCGGCAGCTGCGCGGACGAGCGCGAGGGCTGTTTACTGTTCCGTGCAGCTCGCCCGGCGGGCCGGTTAACGTGACACACAGCTGGCGAAGGTTCAAACGATTTCTGAGCAAAGTCAAGTGTGTCCTGCCTATCCAATATGTCCAACACTTGTTGAAGGGAGGGATTGACTAGTTTCAAAATTTGCTCCCGTATACGAACATCAGAAACTTTCTGTGCAATTGCATCATGCACCATAGTATCTGAATAAGGGAGTCCACATTCACACTCAAAAGCACAATCCCTTGGAAGGCCTTCCAAAGTTGCAACCCACTCCCGATTAGTTTGACCGGCCGTACATTTTGTACGAAAGAACGTATACCGTTTTGCAACTACATTGACTGATTCCTTGAAATATGCATCCAATGCAGATAAAATTTCTTCGTAGGACAGAGTTGCTACGTCGCGGCGGGGAAACAATTTCACTATCACACGGTACGTTTGGACGCCGACACATTACAATAGGTGAGGCTGCCGCTCATTACCTAGAATTCTGTAGGCGGCGAGATGAAATCCAAATTGGCGTGACCACTCCGTCCAGCTTTCCATTGCCGCATCAAATTGACGAAATGGTGGTGCAACTGCGTGTTGTGGCTGCGGTAGCGGTGGAGCGGAGGCGGCCGCATCGTTTTGCATTGAACGTTGACCCTGGACGAGCTGTCCAAGGGCATCCAATAAGGCCTGCGTCTGCTGATTCTGCAAGCGATAATATTCGGACAGTACATCTGGAGATTGTGGCGAAGCCATGACACAAGTAATTTAGGCAAGATCAATTGGTACAAACGTGATTTAGCTCGTCGCCAAAAATGTTGTGTCTAGGCAAGACAGCCTAGACACAATGAGAGGAAGCCAAAAGGCACGCGCTTAAACTCACGCAGGCTGGCGTGAGGTCTGAAACAGGATACGTAATGAATGCAATAAAGAAAAGTACGTAGCTTCTGGAATACTTAACTTTAATCCATAATTGGTGAACATTGGTCTTGTTGATACAGTATTATCATCTCAATATAACTTGGTGATGGCGCCTTGCTAGGTCGTAGCAATTGACTTAGCTGAAGGCTATGCTAACTATCGTCTCGGCAAATGAGAGCGTATTTGTCAGTGTGGCGTCGCTAGCAAAGTCGGCTGTACAACTGGGGCGAGTGCTAGTACGTCTCTCTAGACCTGCCGTGTGGTGGCGCTCGGTCTGCGATCGCTGACAGTGGCGACACGCGGGTCCGACTTATACTACCGGACCGCGGCCGATTTAAAAGCTACCACCTAGCAAGTGTGGTGTCTGGCGGTGACACCACAGAAAGTATACAAGGGAGCCTGATGTATGTGTGTGTGTGTGTGTGTGTGTGTGTGTGTGTGTGTGTGTGTGTGTGTGCGTGTGTGTGCACGTTTTTATCAGAAAAGGTACTTCACCATGTAAGGTGTCTTACACCTATCCTCAAATGGAAAATTAATGCTATGGCGGCAGTTCTCCATTGCAATGTGGTCGACTCACAGCCCTACACCAACAGTAGAGCCACACTTTGTACTCTCATATTAAAATTTCCTGTACAGTACGTTCATCTTCATGTTGGTACACACAAGATGTACACTCACACACACACACACACACACACACACACACACACACAGACGATCCCACACGTCGAGAAGTGAAACATGGCTGGCACAGCTTCCATGCACGGTAATTCGTGACCAGAAAGATTACAAGATGCTGACTTGACACGTATTAAATATGTATCAGAGCAGCTACCTTTAAAAGCAGACAATTCAGGAGATTCACATGGTTGTACAGGAGTTAACTTTAAATTAAAATGAACTTCCCTACTATCTTATATGGCCAATGAATTACACAATGAAAACTCTCAGGTACGAGGCAAACAAGTACTTCTTATTCACTTCCCTGCATTTTGCGAAGCTTCGAACACAAGAAGAGCGGAGCTGCTGCGGTGGTGAGAGTGTCGTCAGAAACCGATGCTGGTCATAACTGTGTTAGCTGCAGAGGTGGTAGTGTGAGACTCACTTGAGGTCACCAGTTGTCGAGGTGGTCAGCCAGTTTCGATGCTGGTTGTAGCGGCGTCAGCGTGAGGTTCACTTCCTATCACTACTTATAGTGGTCACTCCTTAGGTCAGGTGTTTTAAATGGCGTGGAGGTTGAGAAGTGAGGTGGCGGCGTTACTGGTTCATGAGGCTAAGCTAGGCACCTGGTGTGAGAGGTTAAGGCGTCAGGGAAACATTGTTGTCTGTAAACTTTTTTACTACTTTTATTTTATAGTACGGCTTGTGTTCTCCGCCGCGGTAGAGAGCGTGCTGATTCGCACACTCGAGTGCGATAAGGAACGAGGACACCTGTGGCGTTTGTTCATGTCAAGACTCAGCGGCGATACAATGTGGGTGGCTGGAACTGGAGGCACTCTAGCCCACTAGCGGGTGGTGCGGACCGTCCCAGCACTCTCGAAGTTGGACATGCGCTTAAGCGGGTGTCAGCATCGTATTGCGGATTGCTGGCGTCATGAAGGCGATAACCCAGGACACAGCTTAACACAGCGTACAGCCATGAAGGTGGTACTATGTGCAGCCAGGGAGGCAACACACAGGTGTCTCGCCCAACAGGTTTTAGGCGGTAGTTTGTAGTGACTCGGTATTGCCCTCCACCAAGGGAATGTGCAGGCTCGTCCACACCTTCTTCAATCACGGCAGTGACCAGACAGCAGTGACAGCTTGCAGCGACTAAATTCCAGCACAGCCGGCGGTGGTTTCGGAGGGAAACTTTTCTCTCGGCAGCAGGCAGTACACCACAAATCACTAACCAATTTGTCCCATAATTAAAGAGCCTCATTTCGCTGGAATCGGAAAGGCAGTCGGGAAGACCAAATACTGGGACTGAGGTTCTGAAACAGTCGTTTTTAAGAATGAGAATGTCGTCGCAGCTCCCGGTACGATCATTTGTCCTCATTATCTGGGGGTGTCAGCGGGCTTGTCACCACCATGGTGTCTTCATTATTGTCAGTTCCCCTTGCCTTCACACTTCCCATCAGTGCTAGGCCGTTGTGTAGCGGCTGAGCTCGGAGGTTACATGTTATAGCTTCGTAGTGCAAGGTCGCAGAATGGGGCATTAGGTGGAGTATACTGCGCCATTTCGAATTGGCTACAGCTCTGCTCGATGTGGAAACATTATGATTGCCATCCTATATTCGCAACTGTGCACTCTCTGGTTGTGATATCAGTCGTGACCCGTATCTAATTCTCTGCCATCTGTGTCAAGCCATAACTTTAAAAAGTTGTATACGCACCCCGGGAATTGGACCTGCCGTGCAACAATACCATCTCGTGTGAACGCCACATTTACTACATATAAAATGTTACATGTAAACTGATGACTGACAATAATCTGTCGACCTGGTACTTTATGGGTACAGTACGGGTGCAGCAAAAAACTCCAAATACTATTGTGGCACTTACGAAGCTGTTCTCCAGGTTGATGTTAGTGGAGAGAACTGTACTGGTTCCAAAACCAAAATCTTAATAATGGGTGTAATGCGAGAAGGGCTTCCTGTTCACTTGCCACGTGCGAAGCTCGCACGTTGAAGGAGATGCTGACGGATTCTTGGAAATGAACTACTGTCACTTTGTCCTCGATCAGGTTATTTTAGTCGGTACAAAGACGAAGCTTCCGATTCACTGCCATCAGCCTTGCCATACATGAAATGCGTGCACCCATACTTGCTGCTGTAAGGCGCCATTGTGACTACACCAGGCCTGTTTAGACAAGGAACTTGACTGCTGTGAATTGTATCCATCCCATCCGTCGTAAGTGTGAACTGATTACAGATCCACTCCTTGGCTTTGGTCAGTACTGTAAACGTCTTAACTGTATTCGGAGCTGTTTAAATCTTCGTTATTCTGTTCCATTCGCTAGAATTGTAAGTAAGTCCTCACTACGTGAAATGTGGTCTCTGATCATGACTACAGTAATATCATGGATAATGGTATCAATTGCACTTCGTCGAATTGAACTCTACCGCCACAAATCTCAAAAATGCAGTCAGCAGCGTTACTATCCGATGTCCAGTAAGTAGTTAAGAGAATTTAAATCAGTTTGAGATTTATCTGTTTTTCTTTCGTATTTCATTTGTAACAAGCTGTTGTCTTATGGAGAAGTTCACACTGTCATACGGAACTGGCACATGTTGTTGATTTCGTACTCCAACTTGACGAATACAAGACACACTAATTACTCTCATTCTAAAACACTTAAGTACATGTAGTTGGACCAACACATCAACTTTAAGGGAAAACACATGGCATTTAAGAATGCTAACCACGCAATATTTTTAACTAAGGACTGTATGTCGAAAGACGATAAGTCATGTAACGAGAGTGGAAACGCCACATTAATGTTTTAAATGATTCTGGAAATAATTTAAGTGAGCAACTTAACTGAATCACCCTGTGAATCACCATTTGACATCCACTCCCTGATCAGCCCTGCTCCCTCCCATGGACTACTACATGCGAACAGTTGACGTGGAAGCACAAAAAATATTCTGACCGAGGGTGTCCAAGAAGAACGTCAAGTCAGCAAATATGCAAAAATTTGTCATTGTAAGGGAACTTTAATAATAAGCAGAAGATATTGAGGGAGCCTGTAACAAGAGGAGCAAGTGAATCACATGTGGCAGATGTTGGTCACTATCCATGTGCTAGGTTCAGAGATATTACGAGTGTGTCTGGAATAAGTCAGCCCAGCTTCATGGTCTGTTCGGGACAGTTTAGTTTAGTTTTAGCTTTTTTCGTGTCACATGTTAGTTGACCAGCAGATTAACCAGCGGGTTTGTAAATGACGCGTTAAACTCTGTCGCTCCGCTCTAACGCACCACAAGGGCTACAAGTTCTGCCTTCGAAAACACTCACTTTAGAAATTAAAGAAAGCTGAATCTAAGAAATGTGCGTTATTTGTTCACTGGGAGTCCATGCTGACTGAGACAGTTTGAACTTGAATAGCAGCGGAGTGTGAAAGTTTGGTGCGTGATTAATGGAGGCTACCTGATTGGTCGTTACATCATTGAAGAAACATTAACGGGGAAAGGACACGCGCAGTTTCTTAATGCAGTTCTGCCAACCTTACTTGAGCTGGTACCATACGGAATACGTAAATGTACGTGGTATCAGCATGACTGGAGTCCGACTCACTGCGTGAGGCTAGGGAAGCGCTCACTTAGTTCTTTCCTGGTCACTGAATAGGATGTGAAGGCGTTGATCTGCCTAATTTGACATCACTGAACTCTTTCCTCTATGGTCAGCTCCAAAATGAAGTCTACGCACAAGTTCCGATGACCCACGGGATTTAAAACGTCACATTGTTACAGAATGTACAATGATTACCGAGGAATCTCTTCGGTCGGTCTAGAAGTCCAAGCACCAGCGACCGCATACGTATATTGCAGCAGACACTTGACACTGAAAACGTTTGATGACATAAGAGGAAATTTAAAGGAAGTATTTATAACCACATTTTTTTGTGATTTCCTTTTTCTTGCAGTTTTAATATAATTCAGCAATGTAAGTGTATTCAATTTTCCTACACTTCAACTCCACTGTAGGTGTACTTTCTTCGCTGCGACAAGCTGGTATGCCCCTTCAGCCTGGCGCGAAATATCCGTACAGCAACACGGAAAAGATTTGGAAATTTGTGGTAAATTCCTATGCGACCAAACTGCTAAGGTCATCGGTCCCTAGGGTTACACACTACTTAATCTAACTTAAACTAACTTACGCTAACGACAACACACACACGCATGCCCGAGGGAGGACTCGAACCTCCGACGGGTGTAGCCGCGCGAGCCGTGGCAAGGCGCCTGAGATCGCACGGCTACCCTGCGCGGCACAGCAACACGAATTCCCATGAAAGACAGCAACCGGTTTCGTGTTCGGAACAGATACATCCCAAGTTTTAAATATTGTAATTTCTCCGGAATTACATCTACATCACTAGTCCGCGATTCACATCCAAGTGACTGGCAAACGATTCCCATAACCATCTTTAGACCATTTTCCGACCGTTTCTGTCTCCAATAGGGCGCGACAAAAATGGAAAAAGACAAAGACTTAATTAATTATCGTTCAGTTTCCATATAGACATCTTTTCCAAAATATTTGAAAAAGTAATGTAATGAAAATTAAACTCGTATTTAAGTAGAAATAATTTACTTAGCATGCCACAATTTGGATTTTAGAAGGATTCCTCAACTGAGAATGCTATTCACTGCACATTCACCCACCAAATATTACAAGCCTAACACAATAAAAATTACTTGTTGGTATTTTTGGTCATCTTTCCAAGGCTTTTGACTATGTATATCACGTTACTCTCTTATATACACTTAATTTTAATGGAATTGATTGCTTTATCCTCTGATCTCAGTCATACTTAGCAAACAGAAAGCAGCATATTGTGCTAAATAATTCAGAAAATGTTGGAGAGGTATAAAATGTTAGTGACTGGGAAGAAATCACTCTGGGAGTCCCACAGGACACAGTTTTGTGTCCACCACTATTCCTTATGTTGTGGCTTAGCAAGACAGCCAAGTCACAACGAGAGGAAGCCGAAAGGCACACGTTAAGCTCACGCAGATTGGCGTGAGGTCTGGAACAGTACAATTTCTTGAGAATTGCAATAAAGTACGAAAATCTTGTAATACTTAACTTTAATCCATAATCGGTGTACATCGCTCTTGTACAGATATAATCTCCATTTTACTATACACTCGTAATGGCGCCTCGCTAGATCGTAGCCAATGACTTAGCTGAAGGCTATGCTAACTATTGTCTCGGCAAATGAGAGAGCATTGGTTATTGATCCATCTCTGGCAAAGTCGGCTGTACAACTGGGCGAGTGCTAGTAAGTCTCTCTAGACCTGCCGTGTGGTGGCGCTCGGTCTGCGATCACTGACAGTGGCGGCACGCGGGTCCGACGTATACTTCCGGACCGCGGCCGATTTAAAGGCTATCACCTAGCAAGTGTGGTGTCTGTCGGTGACACCACACCTTATATATGTGAATGACTTTCTACTTAACATTCAGAAAGCATAATTGCTACTTTTTCAGACCATATAATTGTTATAATTAAAACAGAAAGGCAAGCAGTGGTTGGGAAGGGAGTGGGACAGTGTAGTAACCTATCCCCGATGTTATTCAATCTGTATACCGAACAAGCAGTTAAGGAAACGAAAGAAAAATTCGCAGTAGGAATGAAAATCCATGGAGAAGAAATAAAAACTTTGAGGCTCGCCGATGACATTGTAATTCTCAGAGACAGCAAAGGACTTGGAAGAGCAGTTGAACGGAATGGACAGTGTCATGAAAGGAGGATATAAAATTAACATCAACAAAAGCAAAACGCGGATAATGGAATGTAGTCGAATTAAATCGGGTGATTCTGAGGGAATTAGATTGGGAAATGAGACACTTAAAGTAGTAAAAGAGTTTTGCTATTTGGGGAGCAAAATAACTGATGATGGTCGAAGTAGAGACGTTATGAAATGTAGACTGGCAATGGCAAGGAAAGCGTTTCTGAAGAAGAGAAATTTGTTAACATCGAGTATAGATTTAAATGTCTGGAAGTCGTTTCTGATGGTATTTGTGTCGAGTGTAGCCATAATGGAAGTTAAACATGGACTATAAATAGTTTAAACAAGAAGAGAACAGAAGCTTTCGAAATGTGGTGCTACAGACGAATGCTGAAGATTAGATGGGTAGACCACGTAACTAATGAGGAGGTATTGATTAGAATTGGGGGGGGGGAAGAGAAATTAGAAGGGATCGGTTGACAAGACATGTTCTGATGCATCAAGGGATCACCAATTTAGTATTGTAGGGCAGCATGGAGTGGAAAAATTGTCGAGGGAGACCAAGAGAAGAATTCACTAAGCAGATTCAGAAGGATCTAGGTTGCAGTAGCTACTGGGAGATGAAGAAGCTTGCACAGGATAGAGTAGCATGGAGAGCTGCATCAAACCAGTGTCTGGACTGAAGCCCACAACAACAACAACAACAACAACAACTCTTCGTATAATCACTAGTCTTGGAAACAAACAAATCTACCACCTTACACAAAAATTGTCTGTCCTGACTCATCACTTAGGAAGATAGTACTGATTGGACAAAAGCGAGGAGTAAGACTAATTAATTTGTGGTACCCATCCGCTGTCGTCTTGTAGCTATCTCTTCAAGGAGTTCGGTATTTTAACTGCTTCATCAAAATACACATATTCGCTAATAGTATTTGTCATAAATAATCCACCACAATTTAAGAGGAATGGTGACGTCCATACTTACAATACTAGAAGAAATAATGACCTAAATTCCCCGTTTATAAAGCTGTCAATGGTTTATAAAGGGCTTCAGTATGTTGCAACATAATATTTTGAAATTTTTCCCAGTGCCATTAAAGGTGTGGCAAGTAGTAAAGCAAATTTCAAATGTTCCTAAAATAACTTTTCCAGGGCTACTCTTTTCTTTCCATGGACGAATTTCTGTCCAAAAATCGGCAGCTTGAAAAAGATAAAGAACTGCTTTTAAAATGTGGTGGCAAGACTAGGACTGGAAAATAATGTGTTCTTTAATATTAATGCAAATCATGCTTCACGTATACCTGAAAACTCTCTTGTTCCAGATCATTTCGAATCATTTCTATACAGAAACCGTTCAAATGATGAATGGAAAATATAACCAACTTAAATACAGATTTAAGTATTTTCGTACGAGATCAGACTTCTCTTATTATATTGCGATGGTCACGCATCACTGTTTAGGTCTGAGACAACCAGATGCTTTTTCTTCAAGAGAAGAAATTTCGTGATTTCAATTCTGTGAAAAGATGTTACCGCAATGAAAACTCACTTTGTTTCAATAGTTACCATTCCATCTAGCATATCATATATGCCTATTCTCTCTTCCTTATTTGGCGATATTACGAAACGACCTATCCTTTGAACTTTTTCAATGTCCTCGTCAGTAATATCTGATAAAGATCCCATACAGAGCAGCAACGCTCCATCACTGAACAGACAAGCGTAGCGTTGGTCCTCTAGATTTTTTTGCGTCATATAACGTTCTGCCAATAAATCAGTCTTTGTTTCGCCTTTCCCCACAATATTTTCAGTGCGAAGGTTCAAATTTAGGTTGTTCGTAATTACAAACCCTAGATATTTACTTGAATAGACAACCTTTAAAATTGTATTATTTATCGCGTAACCGAAATTTAAATGATTATTTTTACTCTACATGTGGAGTACCTGACACTTTTTATTGTTCAGGGTCAATTGCTAACTTTCGCACACTACAGGTACCTGCATCACTCTGTAATTCGTACTGTTCTTCTGATGACTTCCCTAGAGTCGTTCACATTGTCTGCCAAATCGTTCATATAGCTGAGAAACACCAGAGCGCCTATGAAACTTCCTTGAGGAACGCCAGATGTCAATTCTGTTTCACCCAGTGACTTCCCGTCAGTTACTACAAACTATGTCCTTCCTGATAGGAAATCACAAATTCAGTTGCACAACTGGGACCATATAGACACGCAATTTGATTAGAAGACGGTTTTGAGAAACAACGTGAGAAGCCTTCTGGAAATCCAGAAATCACCTGCAGATACCTTATTGATAGCACTCATTAGTTCCTATAACTGCAAGGCCAGTTACGTGCCGAGCCGGAGTGGCCCAGCGGTTCTAGGCGCTACAGTCTGCAACTGCGCGACCGCTAGGGTCGCAAGTTCGAATCCTGCCTTGGGCATGGATGTGTGTGATGTCCTTAAGTTAGTTAGGTTTAAGCAGTTCTAAGTTCCAGGGGACTGATGACGCAGAAGTTAAGTCCCATAGCGCTCAGAACCATTTGAACCAGTTACGTTTCGGATGAACGATATTTTCAGAATCTGTGCTGACTATGTTCCAATAGATCGTTTTGTTCGAGATATTTCATAATTTTCGAACACAGGATGTAGGGTGTTTCACAATTCATGCTGGCCTCTTCTAGGTTACAGAGGGGATTTGGTAGATGAAGTTCTACGTTGGAACCCATGTCCGGAAACATCGTCCAACGACGCTACAGAGCGTCAGAGTTATTGGCGTCGCCGAAGGTAAATGTATGTACACACATTTTAATTCTGTGATGATGTTACAAAATTTTTCGATGATGAAGGATGACTGTAGGGTGGGCAACTTTCAGAGTTCGTAGGAGAGAGAGAGAGAGAGAGAGAGAGAGAGCAGTAAACTTGGGCCCTAAAATGCATACCTAAGGAGCTACGAGTACTTGTTCACCTTCGCTACTGTGAAACAGACCCCCTCTATTGAATATCGACGCTCTCTAGCGTCATTGTATGACATCTCCGGACATGGTCAGAGTAAAACTTGATTTACTAACTCCCCTCTACAAGCTCTAGAAGTGTGTAACATGAATTCTGAAACTCCCTGTACGTCCCAAAATCTTATCGCAAACTGATTTCACTGACATAGGTCTGTAATTCAGCGGATTATCTCTATTACAAATCGAATTTTAAAGAGTGAGAACCGTGGGATACGTATGTTCCATTTGAAAGGTGAAATTGATACCGACATATCTGTTAGTATGGCTATGAAACTAGATTTCACGTTATTTTGTGAGAACTTATTCGCAATTAATTTTGATGGAAACAGCATTGCGACATTTCAACGTTCAGCGAATATCTTAAGTGAGCAGCTTACAATCTATCAGAAATGCTTTCGCTGTGCTGTTTCAAGTAGCTTACTTGCATCTGCGCTTCCTTATTCATTATTATAACTACTCCGGCACTTCACCTGTTTCCTTTTGTACTTATAACACTGTACTCCCTTGGCCGAGATTCTTGTTTTCCTTTCAGCCTCACTTTGCTAACGTCCTCTATATCTAAACTGAAGTCTTCCAGGTTTTAAACACTCTTACCTGCCACAGAAGGAAACAATTCGTCACATGTACCGTCGATGAGAGATGTGAAAGAGAAGTCGCCTAGTGCGTAAACAGCAGACATTGCTTCCGAGCCCACCGCCAACTAGCGACAGTGCCAACAAAGCCTGGACGTTGGTCCACGCCAACGCACGGCAGCTTAATTAGACGCCGCCGAGGCCACCTGAGGTCAGCCGCCCACGCCCTGAGAACAAAGCGAAATGAGCGCGGGATCGCAAAGAGCGCTTTCACTGCCAAGTCTGGAAGCTAGGGTGAGGGCTAGCAGGAGTGTGCAAAGCCTCGGACCAAATTGCGTGTCGCAGACTTGAGTTCACGACTGGCTGCAGACTTCACAGGGTAATGTGTAGAGAAAACCAGGCTTCTTAGGAATCGCGTTACTCAGCATCAGGTGATCCACAAGCCTTTCATGCTGGGCTGTCACTTTTATAGCCCATTTTTTATCAGTTGCCATTTGACCCTTAACGTCCGTAGTTGCGGCAATGTCGTGACAGTTACTGTCTGCAGCCAGTCACTACAACGATCCGACATGCACGATGTTAGGTGATAATTTTAAATTTTCTATCTCTTACAAATATTGGATAAAAATCGTGTTTTAGTCTTAATTAGACCACAATACTGTTATTTACTTTGAAACAGATGAAATTTTCCCACTAGGGAAACGGTTAAAACCTTTCCCAATTGTCCTGTCGCATTGGGTTTAGTACGTATCTGCTTCAGATTACGACGCCCGTTTTTACAACTGTCAATATTCAAGTTGTAAAAAGTTTGAAATATAAAATCTCTATCTCCTACAAACGCTATCTAAAATTCACCACCAGATAGAACTTTTTAGTGTCTCAAAGTATGTCAAACGCCGTTCTTAACTTTTATGACGATAGAGTTTTTTTTTCTTTTAGAAATAACGAAATTTTCACATCCGGTAGAATTTCGTATTTAAGGAATGGTAAACATAATGCTTTATACAGTGCGTAAGCTCTCCCTTTCTCGTTGGTCGTTCCTCAAAGACGCAGTCAGTAAACGCATTCACTCCATTACGGGTCTGAAAGGAATAGCGTAAGCAGACTAGAATAAGGTGAAATGTCCATTTGTAACGATCGACACATTTTCTTATAATGTAATACATTTATTATCATGTAGCTCTTAATAAAATTTCCTTTCACGGATTACTTCAATGATAAAAAAATAAACGCTCCATATCCCATGGCAGAGACTGTAACTCACGGATAATTCAGAGTAACACTACTGATACGCAAAATGTTAGCCCTGGCGTACATACGTTTTACCTACTTGCAACTGACAGATAATAAGTCGACACAATATGAAATATGCTACATGCAGCCATTGCAGCGCTATGCATTATTTCGTAAAAAATACAGCTTAATTGAATGTTATAATATAAAATGAGTTGAATTAATAAATGTCACTGAACAGCAGTCCGCGGCTCGTGGTCGTGCGTAAGCGTTCTCGCTTCCCGCGCCCGGGTTCCCGGGTTCGATTCCCGGCGGGGTCAGGGATTTTCACTGCCTCGTGATGACTGGGTGTTGTATGATGTCCTTAGGTAAGTTAGGTTTAAGTAGTTCTAGGTTCTAGGGGACTGATGACCACAGATGTTAAGTCCCATAGTGCTCAGAGCCATTTTTGAATAGCAACAAAATTTATCTAATTTGAACATTGAGACAAACACCTCACAAGTGCTACTTCCAACACTTTGGAAACCGACAATATCAAGCCTCCTTTAGCGTCTTTCAAGCTGGGGCACTCTCAAAAGCTATGTAATTTAAATCTCACTACTACAGTTATTCACATGATGTCTTATACATTTCGTGCCACTACGTATTTGACGGGATCGGTACTTTTAGTAAGACAATACATTACTCTAGAGGGATAAAGTTTGTAGCGTAACAATTCGCTCTCAGACTTCAGGACAACAGGTAATACTTAATCCATGGCAAACACATGAGACATTCTCAGAAGAATGGCTATGACATTTTAACGGGTCTAATCACTATGGGTCTTAACATCTGAGGTCATCAGTCCCCTACACTTAGAACTACTTAAACCTAACTAACCTAAGGACATCACACACATCCATGCCCGAGTCAGGATTCGAACCTGCGACCGTATCAGCAGCGTGGTTCCGGACTGAAGCTCCTAGAACCGCTGGGCCACCGCTGCCGGCCGAGACAGTTTAAAAGAAGTGCTTGTTTCGGTCACAAATGGATGCTTTCTTGGAAATCTGATAGACTGAAAGAGTGATGCTGCTGAGTCACAAACACAGCAGGACACTTGACCAAAGCACAGGCGTTCTCGTTCAGATAAGTGCGTTTCTTGTTGGGTGGCAGTATTTCTGATAATTCAGGAAAACGTAAACAATGCCTATCTGTGTATAACTTGCTGAGGAGGTAGCAGTCAATACTTGGAGGTACCCCAACAAGGGTCCAGCATGAGAAATGTGGAAGTTCCAAAGTTACACGCCCGCCCCAGAAGATGGGAAATTTTCATTCTGCAACTTCGAAGCACGTTTACATTGTGACGATTAATCAGTGGGTGATATTGCAAAGTGAACTTACAAATGACAAAGACGATATGAGTGAAAATTCAGCGCCTTGGAGGCTCATCGGGGGGAAGCCATAAAGAAAAAAAAATGGGCAGTGAACGATCAGTGAGGATCAATGTGATGACCCGACAGTAAATAATTAGTAAGGAATGAATGATTCAAGCAGATAATCAGCTGGTCAGTCAGTGAGCAATGAGATTACTCAGTGAGTAAACAGTCAGTAAATGAGTTAGCAATGCACAGAGAATGCAGTCGGAAATGAGAAGCAGCTACTTTGCGTTCTGGAGGAATTCCAATGAAATATCAAATCAGTCTTCGGCCTTTGAATGAGGTCCCTGTTGTCTTTCTGATATCTACCATCACTTTGTGACATTCTCAGTTTCTCCGAAATCTCGAAGGAACATCCCTTGCGGTCCTGTGCTCGAATGTTTAACTACTCAACTGCAATTCTTTATCTGATCTCAGCCTTCAAATATTACGCTAACACTGCCTCGCCAAGGCAATCACTACAGACAATAGTCGCCGAGAGAACAAATACAATAACACCGTGCTGGCCGCTGCGGCAATACCATACGTGAAGGATAAAGGCCAGAAGGCAGCCAGCACGAATGGAGGAACGATTAAGCCATCCAGAACATTGCCTCTAAGCCACAGTACATGGAAGATGAGATATGTCGGCTATCAACCAGCAGTGACACGCACGATGAGGGGTGACCGACACATCTGCAGCAAAACTGACCACCTTGGCCGGCCGCTGTGACCGAGTGGTTATAGGCGCTTCAGTCCGGAACCGCGCTGCTGCTACGGTCCAGGTTCGAATCCTGCCTTGGGCATCGATGTGTGTGATGTCCTTAGTTAGGTTTAGGTAGGTCTAAGTCTAGGGGACTCATGATCTCAGATGTCAAGTCCCATAGTGCTCAGAGCCATTTGAATTTTGACCCCCTTGAATCGTAGGGTGAGACAGTTCATTCCTTTCTAGCAGCCTAATTGCTGCGTTGTGTCTACACCCAGTGAAGTCGATACTGAAAATAATATTTGTATTACTGATGTTATAGTAAAAAGTGTAGATATTTCCATATATTAATCGTTCAATCAGTTTCATGTTGTACTATAGTACTTGTAGTACAGACTTTAATTTGCTGCATTAAGCAGTTAATTTATTACCTGACTTGATAGTTGCTTAATAGCAGCTACTTAACCTCAGATATGTTTCGTCAGTCCCAACAGTTGCTTCCCACTGTGCACATGTCAGACCGCACGACGTAGATGTTGTAACGTAGTTTATTCTGTGACAAATGCTTGAGTTCCGCATCGTGCAAATGGCAACAATACTGATACAGAATATTCATATAATTTCATTTAATTAAATAACTTGATTTATCTCTTTGATTTCAATGAATAATACTGCTAAGCGTCAGTCCATTGCTAAACAGACACATCTCATACTTCATTCGTCCAAATTTGTGTGAATTCATGAGGGACCAAACTGCTGACGTCATTGGTCCCTAGACTTACACACTACTTAAACCAACTTAAACTAACTTATGCTAAGAACAACGCACACCCATGCCCGAGGGAGGACTCGAATCTCCGGCGTGAGGGTCTTTGCAATTCGTGGCATGGCACCTCTTTCCTCGCGGCCACTCCACGCGGCATATTCCATTCGTGATTGATTTGAATTCATCTCAGTCTGAGTTCTAACCCTGTCAATTAATAAATATTTATCACTAGTAATAAGTAACTTCATTGATGAATTAAGCTATCTATTTTTATATTAATTCCTTCTCTTTTCTGCTAGCAGGTTCCTATGTGATATTTTCTATAATTCAGTTGGGGGCACGATGGGTCAGGTAAGGCAGAGAGGCACATGGCAATGACTTAGAGTCCGGTTGAGCCCCACTGGGAGTTTAGGCCATAGATGACAGCAGCGCGATGGGGATAAGTGTCATTCGTGGCAGGTACTATTATAAGGCTTAAGCTGACATGCTGAGATTTGCGTGCTGACAGTTTTATCCATAACGACGCTTTGTAATATGAGGTCGAAGCCTCTCCTCAAAGAAGTCAGACAACATACTGTGACGAGCACCTGTACTTGCCCAGAATCTTGATTTTTACGAGGTTTGTGATCCACTCAAAATACATTTCAATGATCATTGTCTTTCGCTGATAGATCGCTCTCCTAGAGCGCTGTGGACGGGGTAGTCAGTCGCGGACACATATGTCTGTATCACGTGAAAGGTGTTACAGCTGCATTGTTTTCGTGAATTCATTTTGTTTTTGTAGAAGCGATGAGCCAACATTCTGGCACCGCTTAACGTAGAGTGAACAACCCCTTATACAGAAAGTTGTAAGATGGCATCTCAGAGGTTAATTTTTAAAAAAGTAGCAGAGGAGGGGTAGTGAGGTTGCCAGTTTCCACACGGGGACGAGAGTACTGTCTGAAGCGAAAAACTTAAGAACGTCAGTGTAGCACACCATTATTTAAGAATTACATCCATTTTACTTAGACGATTAATTAAGAAAGTAAAGCTTTTGTCTGGGGGGGTAATAGTTGTTTCGTTAATAACAACATCACTAGCTAGCTTTTGCTGAGCCTTTTTCATTGGCTGATAGGAATTGCATAGTCTACTAAGGAGTAGTGAGGAGCCTGTTTCTGTAAAGAAGACTTCGTCTGGGTATTCCGGCGGGAACATACTGTCTGGAGATCCTGAGGGAGGCACTTGGTCCCCAGGGGCTGAGAAGATATGTTTGGATCGCAGATTTAGAGAAGGGTTTTAGCTATAATCCGCATGACGTGTTGCTGACTCTACATATCATGGTACTAGCAACTTCTGCCGTATGCGGAATTTGCATATTAGGCAAGCGTTAACTACAGGGGTTTTCTAGGTGAATTGTTGGGGTGATATAAATTCCACAAATCTTATACCTTTGCTAGGAGACTGAGGGCTCATTCATGACTCGATAAGTGATGTTATTTGCATCTCATAGCTTTCCATTCTTCTGGTGCAACCAAGCAGGCACTATGTTTCTATCACAGGTTTGCCTTCCCTTAACTCAAGGTAAGGTGCTTAACATGTCCAATTCGTGTGACCTATCTAGTCTTTGCCGAGTCATTTAAATTATAGATTAGAACCATTCCATATTACTATTAATCGCTATCGTGTTTTCTGTATTTTTCAAGATAGAAAAGATCTTTTGATTAATTCATGTACACGCTAGAAGAGAATTTTACAACAAATAGGAGTCAGTTTGGGTCAGCGTTTCATTTCATAGATTACGCGACCGTTTAATGTACCTTGTTAGGTGCGAAATCTGTATTTCATGTTTGCTTGGGCCACCATTGTCCTATTATTTATCCGTTGTGCTACATTTTTTATTAAAGCATATGAGCCTATGGAACACATGCTGAGTATTGGCCTTTAAAAACGCTGATGTCTTGGTCACATGGTTAATTTTATGCACAGTTACTGGTACGAAGAGGCCCTGGTGCGCATGCTTTTAATTGTAGGAAAATGTACGACCCGCGATGGATTCAGGGGCGCAATTTCGGACGAATATTCGTCAAAAGTGAGCCAAAATCAAGAAAAATCCGGGATACTTTTCATGGAAGCGTATAGTAACTCTGGCTATCAGAACTCCACACAATATTTTAAGGAGATAGTCCATAGCAATCAATTCTCGGACACACTATACGATGCACCGAAGTTTGTACGAATTTGTCTTACAAAATTACCATACTGGCTGCAGTGCAAAATCATGTGAGAGCGTTTCAGCGTAAGGACCACAGTGAAAAGCTGCAGAAACTCGTGTACTTCGTCTCAAATAACTTTCAGCCGAAAAGTGCGAACCTGAGAACCACAATATGGGAGCCAGGCATCCTCCGAGGTGAAACGGAGTCCAGTGGAACAAACAGATGCAAAGAGTTTACAGTATAGGTAGAACAAACGCCATTACCATGAAAGAAGAAACGAACTTGGGTATTGAGATTTAGCGGCATTGGTGGGAATTTGTAATCATATCCCCACACAGTAATGAAGGGCACGGTGGTCGGAATGAGGTCGCATGAAGCTGACTACTAACAGCAACTCCGCGGGAGTGTGGTGGGAGCACAAAGATGCCCAAATTTCCGTGACCAGCGAGAGACGTTACTACGAAAGGAATCTGAAGTACTCAGTTGTGGCGACCCTGCAGTTAATGTAAATATGAAACTTCAAAGCAGATTAAAATTGAGTACCAGATCAGGACTAGAAACTAAGACTTTTGGTCTACCAACTGAGCTACTGGAGCATGACTTACAACCCGACTTCACAGCCTTGCTTCTACCAGTACCTCATCTCTTTATCTTCCAAACTTATCAGACGTTTACCCGCACACCTTGCGTGACTAGCATGCCTGAACGAAAGGATAATGTTGAGACATAACTAGCCGCAGCGGAGTGTGTGCTGATATGAAACTTCTTGGCGGATTAAAACTCTGTGCCAGACCGGGGCATGAACCCGGGACCTTTGCCTTTTGTGGGAAAATGCTTAACAAAATAACATACCTGAGCCAAACCACATCTATTCACATCTTACTTCCCGTCAGTACCTCATTCTCTACCTTCGACATTTCACAGATCTCCCACATACTTTGCAAGTTTAGTGCTAATGTAAGGGAATGTTTTGTAGAGACATGACCTAGCCACAGCCCAGGACATTATTTCCCAAATGAGTTATCACTCTGCAGCGTAATGTATGCTGACATGCAACTTGTCGGCAGATTATACCTATGTGCCGCACTGGGACTTGAACCCAGTACCTTGGCTTTCATGGGCAAGTGCTCTAGCAACAGCCCCCCCCCCCCCACCGCCCCCCTCCCCAACTGTTGTTGAGACATGTCTCCGTACTACCATTTCTTCCTTAAGTGTTACTCCCGCAAGGTATGCAGGAGAACTTCTGTGAAGTTTGGAATGTAGATGATACTGGCAGAAGTAAAGCTATGAGGCCAGTTTGTGAGTCGTCCTCAGGTACCTCATTTGGTAGAGCTCTTGTCCATTTAAGGCAATGTTCCTGGATGCAGGTCCCTGTCCTGTATATAGTTTTAATCTAACAGGAAGTTTCATGTCACCACGCACTAACCACGGGAAATTAGTACAACGTCTTCTAGAACCAGGGAGTCAGGTCTTAGTGCTTCGCATGTGTACCAGAGTAATGTGACAAAGATAAGCTTTTTTATTTAAAAAAAAGTATCGGTTTGTCAACTGGTTTCACGCAGCCAAACTTCTCGTTCTCCATAGTAATCTATGATTAAATCTGTGGAAACTATACGTATTCTTGTCGTTGTTGTTCTATTATTCAGGATTTAACATTCATAACCATTTCTGCCTGAGACTGGCCTCTACCATAATTAGGCTTAAATTTTTGGTTCCAAATGGTCGACAACTGTAAGATAAGTATTATGTTAGTCATTGATCGAGATTGGATAAAGTGAAGATGACGTACATGTACTGTGTTGATTTTCTTTTAAACGTATGTGAGCGATACCGATTAAGTTTTTTCTTGCCACTTGATCTCAGTAAGGAAACAAAGAGATTAACGGAGCCAAATGCGAAGAATACACTGTGCCTGTAGATGAAGCAAATTTTTTTAATGCGGTAATGTGTATTTAAAACTATTTAGCCTACGAACCCTTCAGCGAAATGATGCTTTTGCTTCTGACGGTAAGAATTCCTACATGATGAAAGAAACCGCAGTCAACAGTAAATGAAAAGAGAATGATGTTTAAGACCCAAATTTCTGGATGTGACGAGTGAGGGCCATTGTTAAACAAACACCAACGTGAGAATTACAAAGACAGACAGGTGTAAACTCCAGGAAATCAGCTCACCCAAGGCAAAAATGTGGTAAAGATAACGTCTTCCATACATATTATAATACAACGTATATGAAATATAACTTATATGAAGGCATTTTGAAAAGTAATGTAGCACTAAGTCTTGTTGACAGCATTAATGTTTTATTGTGATATGTTTCAGGTAGACAAGTGAACCATTACAACCAAGTAGCTCATCAACTAATTAACATAAGATGTTTATTAGGAAGGAAAATGGGTTCTTGAAGCTCTGACTGGAATATTGGTAACAAATCGAATTTGTTATAACTGGAATCTAGAAAGGTGGTAAAATCTTCTGGCAGACTGTGAGAGATATATTGGTTTGTGTTTGTGCATTATTTAGTAATGTCGTGGTCAGCAGACGCAGTAGAACACTCACTGAGACCTCTGTACCTGTATCTTCTGATACGTCATACCAAATAATTTAGTGCATTATGTAATCAGTATCATGATGGGAATAACTAATGGTAGAATTTGAAACCCCTATCTTCCTACAAATTTACCTGACGTTCCACTGATTATGATGAATTGTAATATTAGCTGTCAGGTTTATTTGTGTATTGAATTGAAACCATACAGTTATTTATGTATATGAAAAGATTTTAAAATCACTTTGGTTTGAACAAGGATGAATGGTGAACAATTGAATGTTATTGGGTTATTAGTAGAATGTTTTAGGGTAACTATACACTTGGCAATGTTGTAGGTAGACTGAATTGGAGCGTTTACGAGCTACGGAAGTAAACGTTGTATATTATCTGAAGCAACCTTATGTCTAACGGTCATACATTAGCGTAAAATCTTAAAATGATATAAAGTTACGATTTCATGATTAATTTCACTGTAATTTTTTTAGGAGTAACAGTAGGTTTCACCTATTCTGTTACACAGTTTGAGGGAGTGTAAGACCAGATATGGAGATGTCATACTGTTGTAACACTACTGAGGGCAGGCTGGATCTCCCTCTGCACCACCGTCCTCAGCTCGTGGTCTAGTGGTTAGCATTGCTGCCTCTGGATCACGGGGTCCCTGGTGAGATTCCCAGCTGGGTTGGGGATTTTCTCTGCCCGCGGACTGGGTGTTTGTGTTGTCTTCATCATTTCATCATCATTCGTGGAAGTGGCTATATTGGACTGCGTAAAGATTGGGACTTAGTACGGGTGCTGATGACCGTGCCGTTGAGTGCTCCACAAACCAAACATCATCATCATCATCCCTCTGCATCTGCAACTGATGACGAAAGGGGACATGTCACTTTCCCTCTCTACTGGGTAACCTGGGCAGCACTCCAGTACTCTTCCAGGCTGACTCATCCACTAGATTGGGGTGATCATTTCACTGCCCAGCCAGTCAAGGGCACGTGGCATAAGCTGGGCCTGCGTCTCACGATGGAATAGTCACTACCCAGCCAAAGCCACTACACTGCGAGTCGCTAACAGGAACTACTCCTAAGCATAGACATTGGTGCTAGCTACCAGCTGTTTATAAGTGATCTGCCTATTTGCTTCTCTGCTCATATACATATGTAAACAGACACACTAAAAAAAATGTTCAGACACATTTTGTTGCTGTAACTATAATGACCACATAGGTTCAGCATCAAGAGAATTGATATTTTTGAGGCCCATGTGACGTAATGGACTGGAATGGTCTTCCGCCCTCTACATTTAATAATGGACAAATACGGCGCTTCCCAAGAATAAGAAAAGGTTTTTCATAAGACAATTCTTACAGAAGTGAGGGAACATATATTGATGTAGACAGTTATCATTTGCGTTGGGTTGGATTGATTTGGGGCAGGAGACCAAACTGCAAGGTGATCGGTCTCATCGGAATGGGGGGGATGGGGAAGGAAGTCGGCCTTGCCCTTTCAAAAGAATCATCCCGGAATTTGCCTGAAGCGATTTAGGGAAATCATGGAAAACCTAAATCAGGATGGCCGGACGTGGAATTAAATCGTCGTCCTCCCAAATGCGAGTCCAGTGTGCTAACCACTGCGCCACCTCGCTCGGTAGTTGTCATTGGGAAAATCATGACAATGTCCCTGTATTATGAAAGTTAGCAGACTAAAGATGATGTATGGAAACGGTAGATGGAAGCAGAAAACTGAAGTAATCTTAGAAAACTTCGAACTGGAGCAAATCTTGGTGCGATTATTAGGCCCCCATGACGTCTTTTATGTAGCGTAAGAGAAATCCAGCCAGTCCTCAGCGGACCATAACTGTGTGCCACTTTCTCAGAGAAACAAAGTCAAGTCTGACAAACTAAAAACTTTGAACAGGTGATTTAGAATAAGTCTTGTGTCTCTTTCCAGGGACTGACTTTCAATTCATGAGAATTGTAGGTTATTTATCTAAGTAATTGAAACTGATGGGAAAATTATCAATCAAGTGAAATTATTCTTTTACCACCACATACTTGGCGTTATTTTACTGTCAATATATTTTCATTCTTGTGTATTTGATGGAATAGATGTTCATTATTGTTAATTATTGTTACTTTAGAGAGCATCTTAGGATCTTTTGATCTGCCTGTGGAGAGGATCGAGTTTACTTTTTCTGTGTTTAAGATGTTTTAAACCAGTACCTCCATGCCAAGGTTTACAATTCTGATTTAATTTACGCAAGTGTCCTCCTTTTGAGCGAACGTAAAACACATGGCTGAGTGCCTTGTGTTAATCGAAACACTTTTCTAAATTACTTGATTAGCTTTATAAATTACTCTTTTTATATAATGGTGTTTTCTGATAGTTCTTGGTAATTTTGTCTATGCATCATCTCTATGTATGTTATCTGTTACTATAGAGCAAATGAGTCACAAACTAAATTTTCTGATATTTGCAACTAGTCTATGTATGAATTATTCTTAATTTTCATTGAAATAGTAACCTTTTGTGAGTGAATATATCGCTTTTATTTTTATTCTCATGTACAGTAAGGATGTGTTTGCATGTTGATAAGAATAGTATATTATTCAAGTAATGAGTGAATGTCAAGAGCTATTAACTATGCAGATGGGAGTTATCTTTGCAACACATCGTCCACTGCCATAACCATCCTGGCCTCCCTCCTGTTACCCCCTCCCATTTCACATCCCCACATCGTCTTCAGTGTGCACCGCCCTCTCCCTCTACCTACCCACTTGACATGATCCCCACCCCAGCATAGTCTACCTGCTGAAATTCTGCACTGACATTGTGCATCCAGCCAGCCTCATGTAGCGGCACGGACTTTTGTATTCGTCATGTTTGTGTGTAACAATTGTCACAATCAGCATCGCAATCCGCAAGTAGTCCCACAGTGAAGGTCCTTCGTTGCTCTTTGTAGTCTTCTGGTAGGTGGTGAGGAACCCAGTGGGCTTGCACCTTAGGGTACCCCAACTGGTGGCCAAGTGAGTTAGCAGTACCAACAGAGACATCCAGTTCAGCAGCGAGGTGTCTGATTGTGATCCATCGATCACCTCGAATGAGTGTGCCCGCACGTTGCAAGATTTCAGGAGTACAACTGCCTACGGCCAGCCTGCATGCCAGAGATACGACGTTGTTCCAATGATGGCAAACGCCTCGCCCAAGGTCTCACCGTGCTTTTGTTCACAATCGGGTCTCTGTAGGCACTGTGCAAGAGGCTATGAAAATCTGTGCTGCTCTGGTTTTCCACCAAAAAAGAATAACAAAAGAAGGAAACTCAATGACAGCTCTCTGCCTGCAAGGCACTTCCGTTACAGAAGCCATTTTCAAGGCTACATATAACCCCGATATCCAGCGGAACTTCATGAAACTACAGGGCCTAAAGCAGGAATGTTCTATGATGTCGCAAATCGAATTCCGTATTTTTCAATCGAAACTGATTGGGAAGAAAGTGGCGCATTGCTTACTGAACACCCCTCTTATTTGAAGGAAATTAAAATGTGAAGGATTAGGCGAGGAAGATAGAAGTAGCAGACCAGCACATTCAAAGAGGGTCTTCTTTTCTAAATGCTGTCTACTAACCAGTTGCCAATGGTTACAATGTCTCCATGGTTGACACAATCCTAGACAAAGTGACAAAAAACACAAGTGCAAACTGCACCACAGAATAAACAGAGAAAAACAAATATATATCTAGTATTCCATTCATAGGCAATGCATCACAGAAGATTGCAAATATTTTCAAAAATCACATAGTAAAATTTGGGTTTTCTACATCTAATAAACTACAACAAAAACTAATACATAATATAAAGTGTAATCATGATCCATATTCAGGAATGCCCCATGTTCTACCTAGGACATGCAGACCGAAATTTCAACACCAGGTACACAGGGCACATTAATGCCTACACACACACAACAAACACAAAAAAATGGCTCTGAGAACTATGGGGCTTAACATCTACGCTCATCAGTCTCCTAGAACTTAGAACTACTTAAACCTAACTAACCTAAGGACAGCACACAACACCCAGTCATCACGAGGCATAGAAAATCCCTGACCCCGCAGGGAATCGAACCCGGGAACCCGGGCGCGGGAAGCGAGAACGCTACCGCCAACAAACACACTACGTCAGCAATAGCAACACACATAGATAATACGGGACACCTATTTGGAAAAATAGAGCAAAATGTCAAAGTACTGCACCGACTAAATAAAGGACATAAAATGGATTTGCTAGAAGAACTGGAGATATATTCATATTACAAAAAATATGAAGATAAAGTATTAAACAAAAAACTTGAAATGAATTAGTGAATTTCTTCAGATGTTTCGATAATACACTTAAATAAAAGCAGTAAAACATAGAAATAAACACAATTGTGAAATCGATATAAGTAATTTACATATGAGCCAAATTGTTAAGATAAAGAACCTCTGTACTAAAGCATATCATAATCTGTGGAAGACCTATAATGTTATCACTGTGGACTTCCTGTAAGAAGATCTTCGTAACTGTTTTGTTTACATAAGATATTTTCGATGTGTGACGTATACAATAAGTTGTGTGTGGTGTTTATTGTGTGTGAGACTCTGCACAAATGGACCATTAGAAAAATGTAAGTGCAAATACTTCTAAATTTCGCCACTAATTTCACCAAAAGAATCGATACCCAGCTAAATAATCACGTGTTTCTTATATATTGCAGTCAAAGTCAACAAAATGAAGCAGACTCTCACGCACTGACAACATTAATACAAATGGCTTAATTAACACCTAACGCACTTGAAATTGGGAAACATTCCCCGACACGCATCGTGCGAAAAGTGAAATAAAGAAAAATCATGACTGGTAGCGTAAGATTTAATTATAAACAAACCTGAAGTTCATTCTGCTGCAGTCTGCAATGTTTTCAAACTTGTTCAAGATGGTGTCTCTCCCTGAATGGTCTACCCACCTCCTCTCCATCGAGGGTAGATATGGCAACATCGAGTTGTTGACAGCACCACCCCCACCCCTCCCCCCATGCGCTCTTCCCCCACTTCCTCCTCTCAACCCCACTTCCACGTCCCTCCCCAACATGTGAATTGGTGGGAAAATGACTCAGTGTGTGCTGAGCTGCTGGAGAACTAGAATGAATCAGATTTTACTGGGGCTGTCTCTCCTCCTCCCCAATTTTGGTCAGAAAAAGGCTGAAGAGGAAAGACAGTCAATGTGTTCAACTGATGAGATGTTGATGTTGGGTACACTGAACTTTAATAATTGTATTAACTGTAAGCATACAGCTGAGAACTACACCCACAGCCTCCTACATGAGTAATGGATGGAGGTGATAATGGAAAAGCGTAAGGGGAGTACTTTGCAGCACCCAGTACTGATGCAATGGGATAAACTGAAGATGCATTTCACAACTCATAGAACCTGTTGCCTCTGCTGGAGCTGTTCGTGTTTTTTGAAATGGCTGGTCAATCCACAGCACAGGCGACAACTTCGTCCTATTACACAACCCCAGACGGAAAAACCAGAAGTGGTCTCCTTGGTGTATGGGGCTCGATTGAGCTAGTTCACAGGGAATGCTTGAAATGTGTTTTGTTCCTCTGGGAGCCAATAGGAACAAGCCAATCCCCCATGCCCCACTTCAAAATTGGCAGGAGTCAATAGCAACATAGAAATGCTACATCCAGTAACATGACCATGAGGATTTGAGGGGGGGGGGGGGGGGCAGGGGGCAGAAGGATATAAGATGTGGTCACAGTTGCATTCAATCAGTTGAAGGCCCATGAAGTGCCAACAGCAACTGTGTTCGTCATCCGCCTCTGTCTCATAGAAGAAGAGAAACGTAAGTACATGTGGTTTAGTTCCAGGGCGTTTTTCAACTCCACATCTTTGGCTGTGGATACTTATTGTTTCTTCTTCTTCTTGTTCTTGATCTTGTTTGTTCAGTTAGCTCCAGCAAATGCAGACTGACAGAAACCTTAAACTTGTCGGGAAATGGAGCAAAATTCAACATATCTGGGCGAGCAGCAGCCACTGAAACCTCATCAGGACCAGCAGTGACTTGTGGCTTATCAAGACTGGCAGTTGTACCACCACTGTGACATCCTGCAGTGCATCTGGTCAGCATGTTTGAGCAGGAAATGAGCTGCTGTTATCAGGAACGCTCGTCGATTTGTGTTGAAAACAGCCAGTCAGTGCCCAACTTTCAGTAGAATTGTGCTGTGGGTCCTACACCACACAGTGCAGGCCAGTATAGGTCTTCTACATATGCACCATCCCAGGATATTGTTGAGTTACTGCAAGGATAAAGTATTGATGTGGTGGATGAGAAGCTGGTGATTCATTCCAGTGCTCTACTGCTTTGCACTTGTACTTGAAATTGAACCACAAGCAGTACAATGTTCTTAAATATTGCTATAGAAGCACCAGTGGACAGTGATTGGCGTGTAACATTAGAGATTGAAAATGCCTCGAGAAGTGTTGAAGTGTGGTTTATGGAACTAGAATGGTACTAACTGCGTCATGTAGGTTCAAATGGCTCTGAGCACTATGGGACTTAACTTCTGAGGTCATCAGTCCCCTAGAACTTAGAACTACTTAAACCTAACTAACCTAAGGACATCACACACACCCATGGCCGAGGCAGGATTCGAACCTGCGACCGTAGCGGTCGCACGGTTCCGGACTGTAGCGCCTAGCACAGCTTGGCCACCCTGGCCAGCTGGGTCATGTAGAATCCTACATCATTCAACAGATGACCTGCTAGTACTGTCCATCTCGTTCACCCCAAAAATATTTTATGCTAGCCTAACATTATCAATGTCGTGGCATTCATTGTGATATCTGGAGATCGATACATTTATTTGCAACATTGCACCATTAAGAATCTGTTCAGCCTACAGATGAGGCTACTCCTTGTGTTGTAAAGACTAAACAGATGGCTACCTTGTGTTCAAACTGTGCATAAACTGTGAAATAACTCCATATGCATAGTCTGCATGCAGACGATTTAGGACACTGCATCAATAAGATGTGAAAACAATAATCTAATGGAACACTCATCAGTTTGAGAGAAACACTTGCTGAATTCGGTGCATACAAGAAAGCTTGATTTGCTTAATTCTGTACAGGTGAGAAGATACAGATAAAATCAATTAATTTCTTTGATATAGCTTAAGCAATGTATATCTGTTGAATAAAAATATGTAAAATACCACTAACTGTGTTTTTTTTTCATATCTCTCAAAATAATGTTACTGGTACCAGTACTTTCACTGCAATGTCTAGAATACTGCAGCTACACAAGCAGTATGACTCACCTTATCGCCGTAATCAGTATCTTCAGTCACCGTTAAACTGAATGAGAGTTGAACTTTCACATGTCTCTATGTGCCCTGTGAGCATTGTGGCTCAGTTTGCAACAAATATATTTTTAAAAGCACATCACGCACCAAAACCTGATGTAGTTGGTATCATGACGGGGTAGTGACACGCATCCTCGAATGGTTCAAATGGCTCTGAGCACTATGGAACTTAATATCTTAGGTCATCAGTCCCGTAGAACTTAGAACTACTTAAAGCTAACTAACCTAAGGACACCACACACATCCAAGCCTGGGGCAGGATTCGAACCTTCGAATGTAGCGGTCGCTTGGTTCCTGACTGAAGCGCCTAGAACCGCTCGGCTACAACGGCCAACGAGGCGTCCTCAACACAAAGACTTTAATATAAGCGACTACTCCTGTGTGGTGTGGAAGAAAAAAGAGGAGAGGGATATTCCTGCACAATAATAAATGAGCGATAAATGTAGAGCCATCCAGCTATGGCAAGAGAAAATGTTCTCATTCCGCAGCAAACACGTCCTGATGGTATCTGCTTTGAACATCTTTGTGTATTTTCAAAAAGGCTTTTCGAGCCAATCTACCTACAGCTGCAAAAGATACTGAAACGTGTCGATGGTATAGCATACACGCCGTTCAGGTGATGCAGTGAAATTCCGGCGTCCCCTCCCCCCGGACCACCCAGGAAAAGTAAGTCCAACGTCATGTTAATCTTTGATGATTTCCTTGTGGAACTGCAGGATTAAATTCTATATTTCTGTTTTGGTCAGTATATGGGTGTAGATGTATTTTATTTTAAGGCAAACATGTTCTAGAATCCTGAAACTGTTGGGGAGGGATAATGCAGACCTCGTTATAGTCTTCCAACAAGACAGTTTGAACGTAAAGCTCATTTACCAGGCTCATGTAAGATATGTGGTGTCATTCAGTTAATTCGTAAAGATACGTAGAGGTTGCTGGGGTCACAAACAGTAAGGTTCTCTTGTTATTGATAAAACAATAAAACTGAATGATGATAGGTATAGATGCAATTTTCAAGAGTTTTTCTTTCTCTCTCTCTCCCTCATATATATTTGATTATATTAGTGAAATCACGCTATGGACAACCGGGCCCACCACATGAGAAGTAAAGTATAAACAGATAGAGAGTACATGTACACATAGATGGAAAATTTCAGTCTCTTCAAAATATGGTTAAGGAATTACCAGTTAAAACTAAAACAGGGAGAGTTGTTGCAGAGGTGTTGAGCGTTTGTTGCAAACAGGGACAAATTGATGGCCAGACGACCTCCAAAGCGATCACGGCAGAGAGTTTTGCAATAGGTATTACACGACCGTAATGCTGCGGTATGGAACACATGACTGCTCAGCATTCACCCGCCTGAAGGCCAGTACCGTTGATCATCTGAACACAACAATAAAAGCCAAAACACGGATATGTTTTAATCTTCGCGGTTCATACGGATGGATGGTTATCCTCCCACAAATAGTTGCACAGAATATTCGAACCAAACATAGCACATTAAAAATGAGACTAAACAGTATTTGTGATAATAGGCTCATGCATACGGCACACTATTCCATTAAAATGTAGGATCCATAACATCAGAAATTTCATTTAGGTGATTTACAAAACATCAAAAACGTTTGGCCCATATTGATAAGGGGATTAACCTGCTTGACAAGGCGTGGTTGGAAGACGACACTACATAGGCAAAACATAAAAATCTCCCAGGAAGTCATTCTGTAGATCTAATTTTAATTCATAAAGCCAAGGAGTGCGAGAAAGGATATTGGTATGGAGCAGTGCACTGGCGAATCTGTAGTTGATGAAACGATGGGTGATAAAATTAAGTTGGGCTTGGGTGTGAAGTTCAAGCAACCTATGAAGGCTGCACGCCGTGCACTGAAGAAGAAGATAACGATGAAGAAGAAGAAGTCTAGGCAGGGGTATTTAAAAAACTTTATCCTGATAGCGATGTATGCAGCTAAAATCGCCCTGAAGCAAACATGACCGGTTAAAGCACCTAAAACACCCTCAATTCTGCCAGTACTCAAGACATCAGGCGGAATGATCCCATTCCTCATTTATGCCCTCACAGGTCACCCAGCGAAGAGTTAACTGGCTGGTGGTACTGTGGCTATTGCTAGAACAGTCGTAGCACAGAACTCCCAGGAGCAGCTAGAGGAGGCAAGGAGACATAACCGCTTGATGGAATCAGTGGCCATTGGAATAGGACTACACCTGAAACTATACAAGAAAGGACTAGGTCTCTTCATAAAAAAATGCCCCTTAACTATCCTACCAGACAGGCCGCTTACAAATACACATCTGCTAAAGTTGATTAGGAAAAAAAATCAGTATCCCAAGATTCTGTGGCATGTTTATGCGGGATTCATTGGCGAAGGGTATGTAGAAATCCAGAGAATGTGGAATTGTGAATTTAGATGTTTCTAGGAGACCAGAAACCCACTGGTTGGAATATGTCAAGGAAAATACAAATAATGTCTTCTGTTTGACTCATTTGGATACCTGCAGTCACCAGAAGAGTTGCAACGATACTTCACAACGCAAGACGTTTGTTGTACATTTTTCGTTGCTATCAAGCCATTAATAGCCACCAGTGCGGGAATCTGTGCATCATGTTGCTGCTAACGTTTGCGAAGAAACATATATAAGGAAATGCATTAAGCAAAAAATGGTTCAAATGGCTCTGAGCACTATGGGACTCAACATCTTAGGTCATAAGTCCCCTAGAACTTAGAACTACTTAAACCTAGCTAACCTAAGGACATCACACACACCCATGCCCGAGGCAGGATTCGAACCTGCGACCGTAGCAGTCCCGCGGTTCCGGACTGCAGCGCCAGAACCGCTAGACCACCGCGGCCGGCAAATGCATTAAGCCTCCACTCGTCAGTTAAGGTTCAGACGCAATGTCCTTTATTCTGACTTAAAAAGAACGATCATCAGTATTACTCGCCAATTACTGATATAAGCAATGGAGTGTGGAGTACTGCACTGATTGGACTGGAAACGTACAACAGCGTTCCGAATGGCACAGACGCTAACAATGAACTTCATCTGGAAATTAGCGACAGAAAGAAATTGTGGAAAATTCTCAACCAATACTACTGAAAATTGTAAACGTTCTCAACCAGTGATACTCTTGGGCGGCCAGTGCAAGTTTCTTCTAGTCACAGTTATTAGTAATAGTAATAGTGTGTAAGTTTAAAGTATCTCTGCACTGAAAACAATCAGAACCAAATTTTACCGAGTTATGGGCATTAGTATCTCTGGATTGAATATGAGAACCAAATTGTATCTCAAGAATCTAATTAAATCTGAAGAACTAAACTGCAGCTTTGAGAATTGAATAATCGAAAAAGTCGTTACGATACGTCATCGGTGTTGTAATTTACAGAAAATCTATCCCTATTGTGTAAATAAAGGGAATGTGCAACACACAAATGACATTAGCTTTAAACATGAGTGATATTAAGGAGGTGTAGTTTAAGATTGAGAATAACAAAATATATGTAATGACTGCATGGGATTATGCCTATCAAGCAGCATGTGTTTTGTTACGGGTGCAGGTGTCCGTTTCCATAGGTATATAGCAAATATTTCCAAAATTGTATCTCCTGTGCTTAATGAGATCTACATAGTTGATATCTCGGTAAAATTACATACTAGAAATGTGTAAAATGAACTACACAGATTGTGAGGTAAAAGTTGATTTGTTTTTCATCCAGCTTAAAAGTACTTTTACATTTTCATAAGCAGACACAACACTTCTTGAGTCGGAGGAGGTTTAGGGCACCTGTAGACTTCCAGATCTGATCTCCTCTTCGCCTCTGACGTAGATGATGGTACTGGGAGGAGCTAAAAAAACCTAAGGAGTCTATAAAAACACACTCGTTTGTGGATGATGTTTACTCACCAAAACTTCAATATTGCAAGTTTATTCTTTTAATACAATCAAAGCAAAAACTGCTAGCATATCTTTATCCTGGGTAATACGATGCCAGATGAAGTCACCCGTTTGCCGGTGTAGATTCAACTGAAGGTGTACGGGGCTCTCATTACAACCAACCGCTGGTCTTCCGGCAGACTGTTCTGACGTAACTGTCAGGCCTACCGGAGCGTGTATGAGATCCTTTAGGAGACAGAACAACAACTTCTAGGCCTACCACACAATTATGTTCCCCTAGAAGACGTTTTCCATTTCCGTAGGCAGGAGTTCAAAATCGGACGCAATTTACACAGAATTATATGAGAAACTGGGGAAAGAGACTACACGATTACTGTAGCGAACGAGTTCATTGTGTCATCCGTCATCACTGATACCATCAAAATTTGTGGTATGTGGAGGGCTTTTACGAAAATGAAAGTAACAGGAGTGGGAGCCACAGATGTCCAAGGGCTTAGAAGAAACAGCACTTTTTTGCGTGGATCGGGAAAAGACGTTAAACATTTACCAATGCGTTCCGTACAGGTAGCTATTGGCGCAGTGGAAAGTTTACGGACCTGTAATCCCAGGGTCATGGGGACGAGTATGCACGGGGTATTTTTCAATTTTTACGTTACTTACACTGTAAATAGAACGAAATTATGTTTAGTATACTGTATTTATTAATATTTCCAGAAAATGCTTGAAAGGGAAAGGCAAAGAAAAATTTGAGGTTGCAAATAAACTTCAGTGAAGCAATAATAATGCGTAAAGAGGAAGGCTGCTAACAACATTACAAACTTTAATTTTTACAGTTGATATTTTACACTTCCTGGAGTGATATTCATAAAAAAACAGAGAAAGCAGTAATTTCCTCGGTATCTTGCACACGTTTGAAATCCCGCGTTTTTAAAATTACAATGTTATTTTAAACTTTCTGTAGAGAAATGTTCATAAAAGCTTATCTCACATCGCACAATTTCGCAGCAAAGCACACAAAAGGTTAAATTTCGCCAAATATTTGGGAGGGTGTCTGGTTGTGCAGAATGGAATGTATTTTGATGCAGCCTTCTCCGAGGTCAAAATGAAACTAACAGATCACAAAGTCCTTTACGCATTCACTGCACTCCCTTCTTCAAATGTTATGCTCAGAGTCCCGCGGACACTGTAAGCACAATCCTTTCTTGGAAATTTAGTTGCGATCCACACCTTTGATTTGGCTTTCCTTTACATGCCTCTAATGGAAATATTAATATTATTGAGCATTATTACGGTCTACTGGCATTGTAAGCAATGCATAAATCGAAAATAAAAGAGAACGAAAGTAAACACATACGTACTCGACCCCACGACCCTTCAATTTTTGTTGCTTTGTCTTCAGTCCAGAGACTGGTTTGATGCAGCTCTCTATGCTACTCGATCCTGTGCAAGCGTCTTCATCTCCCAGTACCTACTGCAACCTACATCCTTCTGAATCTGTTTAGTGTACTCCTCTCTTGGTCTCCCTCTACGATTTTTACCCTCCACGATGCCCTCCAATACTAAATTGATGATCCCTTGATGCCTCAGAATACGCCCTACCAACCGATCCCTTCTTCTAGTCAAGTTGTGCCATGAACTCCACTTCTCCCCAATCCTGTTCAATAGCTCCTCATTAGTTATGTGATCTACCCATCCAATCTTCAGCATTCTTCTGTAGCACCACATTTCAAAAGCTTCTATTCTCTACTTGTCTAAATTATTCATCGTCCACGTTTCACTTCCATACATGGCTACACTCCATACAAATACTTTCAGAAAAGACTTCCTGACACATAAATCTATACTCGATGTTATCAAATTTCTCTTCTTCAGAAACGCATTCCTTGCCATTGCCAGTCTACATTTTATATCCTCTCTACTTCGATCCTTATCAGTTATTTTGCTCCCCAAAGAGCAAAACTCATTTACTACTTTAAGCGTCTCATTTCCTTATCTAATTCCCGCAACATGACCCGATTTAGTTCGACTACATTCCATTATTTTCGTTTTGCTTTTGCTGATGTTCATCTTATATCCTCCTTTCAAGACACGGTCCAGCTGCTCTTCCTGGTCCTTTGCTGTCTCTGACAGAATTACAATGTCATCGGCCAACCTCAAAGTTTTTATTTATTCTCGATAGATTTTAATTCCAACTCCGAAGTTTTCTTTTGTTTCCTTTATTGCTTGCTCAATATACGGATTGAATAACATCAGGGATAAGCTACAATCATGTCTCACTCCCTTCCCAACCACTGCTTCCTTTTCATGCCCCTCGACTTTTATAACTGCCATCTGGTTTCTGTACAAATCGTAAATAGCCTTTCGCTCCCTGTATTTTACCCCTGCCACCTTCAGCATTTGAAAGAGAGTATTCCAGTTAACATTGTCAAAAGCTTTCTCTAGGTCTACAAATGCTAGAAACGTAGGGTTACCTTTCCTTAATCTAATTTCTATGATAAGTCGTAGGGTATTGCCTCACCTGTTCCAACTTTTCTACAGAATCTTCCCCGAGATTGGCTTCTACAAGGTTTTCCATTCGTCTGTACAGTACTCGTGTTAGTATTTTGGAGCCATGGCTTATTGAACTGATAGTTTGGTAATTTTCGCATCAGTCAACAACTGTTTTCTTTGGGATGCGAATTATTATATTCTTCTTGAAGGCTGAGGGTAATTTGCCTGTCTCATACATCTTGCTCACTAGATGGTAGAGCTTTGTTAGGCCTGGCTCTTCCGAGGCTGTCAGTAGTTCTAATGGAATGTTGTCTACTCCTGGGGCCTTGTTTTGACTTAGGTCTTTCAGTGCTTTGTCAAACTCTTAATGCATTATCATATCTCCCATTTCATCTTCATCTACGTTCTCTTCCATTTCTATAATATTGTTCTCAAGAACATCGCCCTTGTATAGACCCTCTATGTACGTCTTCCACCTTTCTGCTTTCCCTTCTTTTCTTAGAACTGGGTTTCCATCTGAGCTCTTGATATTCATACAAGTGGATCTCCTTTCTCCAAAGGTCTCATTAATTTTCCTGTAGGCACTATCTATCTTACTCCTAGTGATATGTGCCTCTACATCCTTGCATTTGTCCTCTAGCCATCCTTGCTTAGCCATTTTGCACTTCCTGTCGATCCCATTTTTCAGACATTTGTATTCCTTTTTGCCTGCTTCATTTACTGCATTTTTATATTTTCTCCTTTCGTCAATTAAATTCAATATTTCTTCTGTCACCCAAGGATTTCTACTAGCCCTCGTCTTTTTACCTACTTTATCCTCTGCTGCCTTCACTACTTCATCCCTCAAAGCTACCCATTCTTCTTCTACTGTATTTCATTCCCCCATTCTTGTCAATCGTTCCCTAATGCTCTCCCTGAAGCTCTCTACAACCTCTGGTTCTTTCAGTTTATCCAGGTCCTATCTCCTCAAATTCCCACCTTTTTGCAGTTTCTTCAGTTTTAATCTACAGTTCATAACCAATAGATTGTGGTCAGAGTCCACATCTGTCCCCGGAAATGTCTTACAATTTAAAACCTGGTTCCTGAATCTCTGTCTTACCATTATATAATCTAACTGCTACCTTCTAGTATCTCCAGGGTTCTTCCATGTATACAACCATCCTTCATGATTCTTGAACCAAGTGTCAGCTATGATTAAGTTATGCTCTGTGCAAAATTCTACCAGGGGGCTTCCTCTTTCATTTCTTCCCCCCATTCCATATTGACCAACTACGTTTCCTTCTCTTCCTTTTCCTACTATCGAATTCCAGTCACCCATGACTATTGAATTTTCGCCTCTCTTCACTATCTGAATAATTTCTTTTATCTCATCATACATTTCGTCAATTTCTTCGTCATCTGCGGAGCTAATTGGCATATAAACTTGTACTACTGCGGTAGGCGTGGGCTTCGTATGTATCTTGGCCACAATAATGCGTTCACTATGCTGTTTGTAGTAGCTTACCCGCATTCCTATTTTTTTTATTCATTACTAAACCTACTCCTTCATTACCCCTATTTGATTTTACATTTATAACCCTGTATTCACCTGACCAGAAGTCGTGTTCCTCCTGCCTCCGAACTTCACTAATTCCCACTATATCTAACTTTAACTTATCCATTTCCCTTTTTAAATTTTCTTACCTACCTACCCGATTAAGGGATCTGACATTCCACGCTCCGATCCGTAGAACGCCAATCCTTGAATAAGAGATCCTTAATCATTCTGCTGACCCAGTCACTACCTGGAATCTATTCTCATGGCTCATACCTCATCGGGCCAGCGCTAAAAATGCTATTATTTTCTAAAAGGAGGGTGATATGGAGATCTCAACCTCGTTTCTGGCCGAGCCCTGCATTTATCATAGATGTGGGCGAAATCAGTAATGACTAGTAGGCGCGGTCCCCTTGTATTAGCACAGAGAGCCGATGTAATCAATTCGGCCTCAAGGTCGGTCGGAAATCTATCTACTTCTATCATCATGTGGGAAAATACGGAACGAGGTTCTGCTATATGGGAGATAATAATTAACTCATAGAACGATGTTTCAGTCTAGAAAAGCTTCTTAGATGAGGTAGAGCGTCATATAACTGAGTTGTGGTGTAGTATTTTTCGGAATTTGTGGTAAGACCTTATGGGACCAAACTGCTGCGGTCATCGGTCCCTAAGCCTACATACTACTTAATCTAACTTAAACTAACCTACGCTATGGACAACACAGACACCCATGCCCGAGTAAGGACTCGAATCTCCGACGGGGGGAGGCGCACGGACCGTGACAAGGCGGTCGAGACCGCGCGGTTACCCCGTTCGTCTGTAGTGTAGTGTCGATTAGGATATCCACAGGATTGATCTAAGGAACAAGTCACGGTAATAATTTATAATTTGCGTGACAAGGAGGAGGAAAATAAGAGGAATGAAAGCATGTAGGCATCCCGGGGAATCGAGAGGCTCACGGAACTGCTGTTGATATTCCAAATCAGAAACGAAGCGGGAGTTACTCCTCAGATCATCAACAAAGACCTTGTCGGGGCCACACAACCAGATGCGGACGAAAAGATTGCACATTTAGTAGGAGTACAAATCCACAACGTACAACAAGCCCCCAAAAAGAAATATACGCGGGACAGAGCCCAAGAAAGCTTACCTGGTCGGAAGGGAGCAACCGGTTACTAATGAGCAAGTTCACTAGAGTACAAAACAGAGATCTCACCAATCGAATATCATTGGCAAGGGGAGAGGAGAAGCTCCCAAGTCGAACCAGCATTGGCAAACCTAAAAATGGCGTGATAAAGTGGGAACGACTTCAGCTATGGAAGATGACAACGAGGAGACCGTTGCATTGATGGAAGATGGGAGAGAAGGTTGCGCGTCTCTTCGGCGATGGACACGGCCTACAAACTGATCTAAAAATTCTCTATGGTACACGAAGTAACTTTACACATTTTATCAGCGAACACGAAACACAAAACCACATGAGCGTGAATAAAGAGATGAGGAAGCGACTGGTCAATGATACTGGAAAGAAGAACTACGTGAGTGAATACAATGAATACTTTCAGTGCTTTCATATTTTCCCCTTAAAAACCTGCAACGTTTATGCGCCAACCATAATGCTTCGCGCCAAGTCACAACTCTCTCCCTGTCTTGTTTATAGGGTATTACAGCAAGTATGAGTTTGTATTTTATGAGCTGTAATTGTGAATACTGCGTGTGTTGAGAACCAAGATCGAAAGCGCTGGAACTGCTGCATAGCGTAGCCCAGGTGAAGCGAGGAAAAATCTCAACGACTACACAAATGGAAACGGGAGATTCAAAATAAGACAAGGTCATTACCTATAAATCCGATAATCCTATTACTCAATTTTCCATGTTCTACAAGATGAGTCGTATAATCTGGCTTGTTTTTTCAGGTACGCGCGCAAACCACTTGCAATGCCTGTTTTCGATAATATATCTAAACCTAAGGCTTTTAAGTGCAAGGACTAGACGGAAGCAGAGGTTCGTGGGTCTAATAAAACCTTCTGCTAACACACAGTCAAGGGGAAACAATATGCATTTATCGTAAAAATAGAAGCGTGCAAAATTGGTAGGAATTTTGAGGAGCTTTCATGAAATAGACGTAATAATCAGTTTCAATGCAAATTAATAAATTTATTATATTTAGTTATTTCACTATTATTCTGGTTCGTTATAAAAATTATTTGATTTTCGTTAATAAGTAAGAATTAAAAGGCAACTTAACATTGATTATGTCTGTTTCTGGCGCCGTTAAGAGAGGCGATGAGAAGGTCGGAGGTCTTCTAAATATGCTGAAAAAAGTGCATTATTGACTTCATCAAAAATTTGTATGTTTTAAGGACTTATTGTTTGTGCTTTGGAGCAAACGGGAATGTCTGCCAATGCATCTGAATAGAAGGATAGACGATCACATGGGCCACGATAACGCATCTTAGACTACTAAGGTGAAGGGCAATTTTATTAGAGATATCTTCAAAGCAAATTTCAACTTAGTATTTGGTAGATCAGCAACAGATGCCTGCTCCATTTGTCTTAGCTTCGAAAAAGAGACCTAGTTCAACAATGACATAAGTGTTAGAGAAAATAAGGAAACAGAACTGAATGTTCACCAAACCTGTGCAATGGCTTACCATGTAAAAATAGATGTTCATGAAAGTAAAACAAAACACTAATTTATGGCTGTCAGAAGAACCTTATCTTGCCAAAAGTTCCCTATCAGACAGCCTACTACAGTAGGGAGCTCTATTTCTATAACTTTAATATCGTGAATTCCCATCCTTAAGCGGAGTTAGGTCCACAACATTTCTTCTGTTACACTTGAGGCGAAGATCAAATGGGTAAAGGATCCAGCTACAAATGTTCATTACTGTCTGTAAGGGAAGATCTGCTTGAATGATGTGGAGAACGCCCTCAGCTTTCCAACAACTGTGGCGGATAGAATGGAAATCGAACAATGTTAGGAATGGCACCAAAATGGTTACTACGAGATCCACGTGACGTTCAACGGATTGAAATGGTATTCCCAATGCCTGGGCATTGTTATATTTCAGGCGTTGTGGTTTTGGACATAGTGAGTGAGAAATCAAGCGACATGAAGAAATCATCTAGCCGGAAAAAGTATGTCAACTTTACAAAAAAGTTTGGTAAATTTGTTCGGCTGGAACACGATTGAAAATTTAATGATTGGAAGACTGAAGCTGATAAGAGCTTGAAAAATCTCTCAGCATTGCATTTTAATATCTCTCAATGCATTCGCATTATTTTTAAAAGAGATACGTGGGCGGAATAGGGCAAATACAGGAACATAGGAATACAAGTCACTTAGAAAAGAAATAAATAGGAGGTGCAGGGAAAAGAAGATGAAATGGCTACATGAAAAACGTGGAGATATCGAAAAAGAAATGATTGTCGAAAGGACTGACTTAGCATAAAGAAAAGTCAAAACAGCCTTCAGTGAAAGCAAAATCTAGAGCGATAACATTATGAGTGCAATGGGAACTCCTGTGTCAAATGCAGATGAGACAGAAGATAGCTGGAAATAGTGCGCTGAAGGCGTCTGTGAATGGGAGAACTTGTCTGATGACGTGATAGAAGAAGAAACAAGATTCGACAAGGAAGATATGGGCGATTCAGTATTAGAGGCAGAATTTAAAAGAACTTAGGATTACTTAAGGTCAATGAAGGCGGAAAGGGTAGGTAAAACCATATCAGAAGATCTAAAAACTTTGGGGGAAGAGGCAACAAAACGACTAAATATACTTGTGTGTAGAATGTTTGAGGCTGGCGACATACCACCAGAGTTTCCGAGAAACATCATCCACACAAAATCGATGACCACAAGATCCGACCACTGCGAGAATTATCGCACAATCAGCTAAACAGGTCATACATCGAAATTGCTGACAAGAATAATACGTAAAGAAATGGAAAAAAATGAGGATTTGTTAAGTGACGATCAGTTTCACTTTAGGAGGGGTAAAGGCACTAAAGAGGTAGTTCTGACGTTGTGGTTGATAATGGAAGCAAGACAAAAGAAAAATCAATGCGGCGTTACAAGAGGATGTAGAAAATTTAAATACGAAACTTCTCTGCAGAATCGGCTAGAAAGGGATATATGGAATTCATTAACAAGCAGGGCCGGCCGGAGTGGACGTGCGGTTCTAGGCGCTACAGTCTGGAACCGAGCAACCGCTACGGTCGCAGGTTCGAATCCTGACTCGGGCATGGATGTGTGTGACGTCCTTAGGTTAGTTAGGTTTAATTAGTTCTAAGCTCTAGGCGACTGATGACCTCAGAAGTTAAGTCGCATAGTGCTCAGAGCCATTAACAAGTAGGAGGGAGAGGATGACAATACATACGTTAAGACATCAGGGACAGTGGTAGTAGGGAGAACATAGAGGGTAAAAACTGTTGATGAGAACAAAGAATGGAAAATCAAATGGCTCCAAGCACTAAGGGACTTAACATCTGAGGTGATGAGTACCCCAGACTTAGAACTACGTAAACCTAACTAACCTAATGACATCACACACATCCATTCCGCAGGCAGGATTCGAATCTACGACCGTAGGAGCGGCGTGGTTCCGGACTGAAGCGCCTAGAACCGCTCGGCCACAAAGACTGGACTATACACACCAGATAACTGAGGACGTAGGATGCAAGTGCTACTCTAAGATGATAAGGTTCGTACAGGAAAGGAATGCATGACAGGCCGCATTAAACCAGTCAAAACACTGATGTCGCAAAAGAAAAAGGAAAAAGAAATATAAGTATGTTATTCCGTTACAATCTCCACACTGTCTCCCATGGGGTGAGGGCAGATGACACTATTGACGGGAACGTTAAGCCTTGCGGTGTTAATTGTTTGGAGGAGTTGGCTACGTGCTTGCACCGATTTCCATCCTCTTCGTCCCATCACCACCGTGCAACTTAAAAATAATAACACACTGTAATCACATCAATTACAGTCGCTCCTACACTCAGTTGGTATATTTAAGACAGATATCTCATATAATTCGTAGAAAGCAACCACTGTGCGCCGAAGGAGGAAAACCCTTACCGACCACCCGCTGGACAACCTTGCGGGGCCTCGTATCCAACAGAGTCGTACAACTCTGAAATTTTACCTATTTGAGGACAGTACAGCACTCTGTCTAGCTATCGCGTACCTATAGCGTGATAACAAAAGCTTTTCAAGCAACTATTACTGATATAATACCAACTAGTCGCCTACAGATAACACTACTTTCACAATCATGAAGTTAAGAAGGTCGTAGATGCGCTTAGGACACTTTAGAACTGGCAAAATTTGTCAGTACGAGACAGCCAGATAATACACACCTCTGCAGCATCTAACAAGAGGAGTCATCTCTGCAGCATCTAACAAGAGGAGTTGCTCTATCATTGTATCCTAAACTTTTTAACTCCTTACTCACAGTTATTGTGGTAGATGGATTTCTGGTAACACTTCGGACCTCAGAACTGATTCCTTCCGCTGATTTCAAGTGATTTTTTACAACCACCCTCTGCAATCTGCGACAGTAATTGATCGTTACTACACGAGGTCTGCGTGGTCTCGGTAAGGCTGTGTTTGTTCCTTTTCGTTTCCACTTCGCAATCGCTTTACCAACTGTCATTTAACTTGAGCTGTTTTAGATGGGTTGAAATATACTTGATAGGTGTATTACACACATGATATCCAAAGACTAGTCCACGTTCGGAGTCACTGAGTTCTCTGGCCGACCCATTTTGGTGTTACTACACTTCTGCTGATATAGCAGTGATTTTATACTGCCGGTTGCGCCTCTCGTGACACCTAGAAGTCAATTCCACATTACACAGAGATGCCTGGATATTTTCATCATCTGGTGTATACGTTCGTTTTCATTTCTTGAATATCAGTCTTCTGTCGATGTTGCGGGAAACTGCTGTCCACTTGGAGCACTTGGTTTAATGGTGTTCATAGAACTCCTACTGACGTTTTGTACGATAAACAGGATTAACAGTTGAACGAATACTACGAAGGGCAGCAGTAATGGTCATATGATTGTTCGACTCATAAGTGAGTGTTACGAAAATGGTGAAAAACTTGAATTGGCAGATGTGTGAAGATGGAGCAAGCTGTCCAGTGAAAGCGTACTTACAAAGTGTCAGGCACCAGCTGTAAGAGCGGAATCTAGAAATTTATTACCACATCCTGAGTACAGATCCTTAGAGAGAAACGTTCAACGACTCTGAAAGTAAAATTCTGAGTAAAAACCCTAAGAAGTTTTTGTCCTACGTAAAACAAGTGAGTGATTCGAAAGCCTCTATTCATTCCATGTTTTGAGCTCAAGAATTACGAAGGTCTTGGAGAATCAAAATCTCCTCCATAAAAGGCAACATAGACTCCGCAAGCAGAAATCTTGCAAAACTAAGCTTGCTCTGTTCCTCCACGAGATCCATAGAGTCGTAGAGAACAGCAGTCAGGTTGATGCAGTGTTCCATGACTTCAGGTAAGCATTTGACACCGTCCTGCACTGCAGTTTAGTGAAAAAAAGAATAGAAGCTTACCGAGAATCGGAAGAGATTTGTGACTGGATTCGAGAGTTCCTTGCAGAGACAGCTCAACACGTCGTTTTTAACAGAACAAAATCACGGTTGTAAAAGAACTTTTTGGACAACCCCAAAAGAAGTGTGACAGGAGCTTTATTGTTGACAGTGTATACAAATGATCTAGTAGAAAGCGTCGGCAGGTCTTTAAGACTGTTCGAATATGATGTGGTTGTCTATAAGAAAGTATCAACGCCAGAAGACAGTACCGATTTGCAAAATGTTCTACAGAGGATTGATGAGTGGTGCAGGTTCAAATAGCTCTGAGCACCATGGGACTTAACATCTTAGGTCATCAGTCCCCTAGACTTAGAACTACTTAAACCTAACTAACCTAAGGACATCATACACATACACGCCCGAGACAGGATTCGAACCTGCGATCGTAGCAGCCACATGGTTCCGGACTGAAGCGCCCAGAACCGCTCGGTCACAGCGGCCGGCTGCAGTCGTTACAGGAGAGACGTAGCGTATCACGATTAAGCTTACTATTGATTCTTATCAATTTTGGGAAGTGTCGAACAACGTAAATTCGAGAAAGTGGAACTAACACAGAGGCTTATCGACAATCATTCTTGCCACGCGGCATTGGCGAGTGGAACAGGAAAGGAGGACCATTTAGTGGTATGAGAAATGCCCTCTGTCGCACACCGTTAGGTAACTTGCGGAGTGCAGGTGCAAACGAAAATGAAAAAAAAAATTAGGCTGATCAGGATGACCACAGGGGCGTTTAAGCAATCACTCTTCCCACGATCCGTAGGGGAATGGAACAAGACGGGAGTCCTAATATATGTGACAATGGGAACCACCTTCTATTTCACAATGGTTACAGGTTATGGTAGTAGATGCATATATGACGTACAATGGAATGTTGTTTAATCATGTTCGCTTTAGAATAAAAGTGGATCTTCATTAATGTTCTAGTGAATTCCTGAAGTTCGCGACTCCCGAAAATAATTATAGTGGCCACGATTACCCATTACTAAGAGAATATATCACGTTGCTTATGAGTTTAGTTTTTAGACATCATCTGAGAAAAACGTAATACGAGAGGTTCGTCGTTTGTAGAAACGTTGTAGTGGTGTCGAGAAAAGTGCAGGGTTGTGGCTGATGACTGTCTCGGCACCGGTACCTTCCGTCCTCCCCTGCTGGCCTGGTTTTACGAGCGGCGGGCAGCTGCCGCGGCGCCGTTACAGCCATCTGCGGCCGGCGGAAGAGCCTGACAGAGATGAGGGGCGCCCGCTATCTCAGCCGCCAACCCGCTTTGTGGCCCCTCAGCTGTCTGACACCTACACACCCGGTGAAAAGTCCATTTTTCCTCACTGTGACACGTTTCGACTCGTTTGGTGCATACCAGTTTATATCCCCTCAATCTAGTATTCCTAGTAAAAGTATTACCTGACATAACTGGATGAAAAGTAACGAACTCAAATATGTTTTTATACATATAAATTTTTTAAAAATAATATTTAAAATCGTTTAATTCTGTAATTCTTGATTACACAACAATAATTATGTAACTAATTTCGCTTGAAAAATTTAACCATTTTGAGACCTGAAAAGAATAAGCAGACAGCAAATTGGTAGAAGTGGCATATTTTATAACAGCGATCGTATTACAACTTTCTTATCGCAATATTTAAGTAAAGAGATAGAAAATACCCAGTTTAGTGAGAAGTAACTATCAAACCAGTCTCTGGACTGAAGACCACAACAAGACCACAACAACAACAATATACAACCGATAAAATACCGCATCTGAATAGCAGTAACTATACTCATAAAATATAGACACAGAAACGTTTGTGTACCACAGTGACATCTCATGAACGAGGTAAGTTCATCGAAACAGAAGAGCAAAAATAGGGGTCGTAGCATATTAACCCTCCTACTACCAGGATTTTTGTGGTGTGCCACTGGGATCCTATAGACGCTAAGTAAATAATACCGGATATATTCGTACTATTTTAATGAACCACCATAAAAACATACGGTACAGTGCGAGAGAAATGACTGTTTAATTAAGTTCAAGGAACAAAAAGAAATTTAGATTACGGTCAATTGACCTTAGCAGTACTCAGTACAAACAACCATGAATAAAATTTAAATTATTGTAAATACATAATTCAACAACAATTCATTCAATACCATTGACTAAGAAAGAGAAAGTCATATGTTTTGAAAAAGGCAATTCAAAAAACAAGGGATATACAATTTTCCATTTTGCACCTGGGGTCATATTGACTCCACTGGTACTAGGGAAGATACAGTAACAGTTTATGCAAGAAACCCTAATAAAGGGTAAAAAAATAAACGGGAAATAATATTTTCATTTTTCAGATTTTTCGTATAGTAGCTGTTCAAGATAACATTCGTCATTCTATTTTCACAAATGGTACATACAAGAAACAAACAGTTTAAGTTAGTCATATTGAGTCCAGTAGTGCTCAGCGCAAAAAAGACTGATAAATTTTAATTTGTTGTAGATATAATTATGATTGAAACATTATTTGACTATTTATTCTAAGATATAAAATTATACGTTTTGAAAATAATAATTTTGGAAACTAGGGAGATATATAATTTAAGTTTTCCTATGGGGTCTTACTGACCTCAGTAGTACAGCAGTCACAGTAAGGAAACAAAAATGACATGAATAAGAACAGACCCAAACGTAATATTATTCTAAAAATAGTCCACTTTATTCAAAATATGTCAGGAGGTATAAAACCAAGCATAAGACGCTGCATGAAAATGCACACAAAAATAAGATAAAAATCCTTGCACTCCATCGTTACATTAAGTAACTTCTCAATTAACGCAGTAAGATGTACGGATGTGCAAGCAGATCAATGTTGATAATAACCTGTTCGAAGGAATGCAGCGAACTAACAGCTGGTTGTAGGGGCATAAGGCACTCAGGAAAGTCTCCAATTAAACCGGCAGATGGCGTGCGGTTTTCCACAATTACAAAAATTCAGTGGAACTAAGAAATTAAAGCAAAATATAAGACCATGGAACATAAGGATAAAACAAACTACTTATAACAATACCTATGACAAGATGGATATAATCACATTGTGGAGAAGGCTAGACCAACGTAAAAAGTTAGTACGCGTAATGCGGAATGAAAGCGGAATTATCGCGGTGTATCATCAAAAGCCCCAGGACTAACCGGAAGGTTCAAATGGCTCTGAGCACTATGGGACTCAACTGCTGTGGTCATTAGTCCCCTAGAACTTAGAACTACTTAAACCTAACTAACCTAAGGACATCACACACATCCATGCCCGAGGCAGGATTCGAACCTGCGACCGTAGCGGTCGCACGGTTCCGGACTGCGCGCCTAGAACCGCGAGACCACCGCGACCGGCAACCGGAAGGACTGGACCTTAGGGTCGGGGGAGAATTCACCTTTTATTGTTCAAAATATTTATTAAAGTCAATCAACAGATAACTTGTCATGAACTTCAAGTGAGATAACATTTGTACATCAAAGCCATCAGTAAGCTTTCGATATCAAAGCAAGTATAACAACTTTTCAGATATTTTGTTATTAAAAAGTAGGATACACTGAACGCCTAAGGGGTTACAATATGTTCACTTACAGTTTTAAAATCTTGCCCAAATATACTCATTTAAAAGAATGAGTAATCTTTCACATGAACTGTAAATAACTGTATTTTGCATTAACAAATAGTGAAGAAATAACATTTATAATAATAAATTCGCTATCAGAGAACATTTATACATGAAGCCTAACAGCTGGATTTAGTTACTAACAAACGTATAACAACTTTTCAAATGAGACAGGTAATACCTTTTTATAGAAAACAAAAAACACTGCACGCCCAAAGGGCTATCGTAAGTTTACTTACTTACAGTTTTAAAACCTTGCCCAAATATATTCATTTGAAAGAAAGAGTAACCTTACATACGGGCTCTCAAATAGACAGGCAGAAGTTCCCAACTCACGGCATCTGCCAAGTGCGCACATGAACGTCCTGCGGAGCGGCCAACACGGGCCCACCTGGATGTGCCGCTCGGGCTCGATTTATCGGCCCGACCTAGGGTACGGAGTACAGTAGCTGCGTCCGAGTTCACTTCCCGGGTGCTCCTCCTCCCCAAACGGTTAATCCAGAGGGCTGTTATTGGGTGCACCTGGCTCTTAACGGATGTTAATTCCGTCAGATTCAAGAACAAGCGAGAACCCGAAGGTGTAGCCCAGACCGACCGCCTAGGCACAGATGTAGAAGAAATTGTCAACAATTACAGTCGAACAAATCGAGTGTGCTGACGCGGTAACAACACGCTACAACCAAATGTCTCAAACAGTGCTACGTTAATAAAACGAAAATCAGTCACATAAAATAACTTTAAATAAAAAGGCATAGAAGCATAGTGTCGCAAGGGTTAAAACAAATTACTAATGCTAAATTTAGCTTACAAGTAACAATTAAACACATTCTGTGTTGAGATATTTTAAGTAAAGGATTGAGCTCACTTCCACATCTGATGCTCCCCAAAAACAACACAAAATGATATTTTATCCTTGCGATAATCGAGCCCTTGGTTGATGCCGACATTCAAACCTCCACACAAGTGTCTCACAGTGTTAGGGTACCTTGGTATATCATACAATTCAAGGTCCACTCGCTTGTCTGGAACAAACTAAACACTCAGTCCTAAAACATTATACACAATAAGCCCCACGGCTTCGGAGGTAAGGCAGAATGTCGATGCTACTAGACACCAAACAACAAGAGTTCCATCAAAATGGTACAACAAATTGCGTAGTATCCAAGCACAACATTGATTGTATTGTATTGTATGATAACTGGGGCCTAGAAACGACGGAGAGACTCCGTCCCCGCCGCAGCCACAGTGGTCCACAACCCCACGACGACTACCACAATCCACTTCACCCCTTGGCCGCCCCAAAACTAACCATTCTTTCTGGGTTATTGTGCGGTTCGGGCCCCGGTGGACCCCCCCCCCCCCCCTTCCCCCTAGGAAACGTCTCACACAAGACGAGTGTAACACCTATGTCTGCGTGGTAGACTAATGGTGGTGTACGCGTACGTGGAGAACTTGTTTCCGCAGCAATCACCGACATAGTGTAGCTGAGGCGGAATAAGGGGAACCAGCCTGCATTCGCCGAGGTAGATGGAAAACCGCCTAAAAACCATTCACAAACTGGCCGGATCACCGGACCTCGACACAAGTCCGTCGGGCGGATTCGTGCCGGGGACCAGGCGCTCCTTCCCAATCCGGAAAGTCGTGCGTTAGACGTCACGGCTAATCGGGCGGGCGACAACATGGAGTACTAACATATTTTCATAACTCAGCACTCGCTAATAGTTTGTCTGAGGTGAGGTACACTTGCAATACGGAAGGCAGAAAGTGCATGGCCGGTGAAAAACGTAACTAGAGTCATATCACCTTATCAAGTCGGCGAAATAATCGTCCAACAGCATTAGAGAAGTAGGTCGCTACTGCAATCTCCCAATAAGATGTAATCGGTTAACGGCCACCAACTGCTTGGCTGCGCAGACCATCTCAATACACAGCCGTTACGACTGTCGCCTGTAGAATGCTTTTTCAAAACACCACTTCCCCGATCGGGTTACCTGCCCTTCTTGGACAATCGTCCCGTCTTCTCTCCACCTCCCAACTAAATTCACTCGCGCTCGCCTCTCAATCCGTTCCTTGCCGCACCACCTCGCTACCGACTCACAAGAACCGAAAGGTTACCATCTCTGAACAAATATCGATAGCCGGAAAGCCGGCATGGCTCACAGAATATTAGGTTAACACGAATAGTAAGTAGACTATATAAAAATGTTTACAGATACAAAGTAAAAATGCAATAGAAATACGTAGTAAATCACAAGATTAATACAAAAGTAGTCAGTGTAGAATGCATCGCCATCTCTTACAGTAGGTTAGCGCAGGTGCGTGTGCCGATAGAAGCTGGAGAACTGGAACGCAGCTTGCAGGCGTGCAAGCTGCAAGGATGGCAGAATATGCCCAGACTACCTCGTCATCAAAAATACCAAATAAATGGCTGGCTCTGAGCACTATGTGACTTAACTTCTGAGGTCATCAGTCGCCTAGAACTTAGAACTAATTAAACCTAACTAACCTAAGGACATCACACACATCCATGTCCGAGGCAGGATTCGAACCTGCGACCGTAGCGGTCGCCCTGCTCCAGATTGTAGCGCCTACAACCGCACGGCCACTCCGGCCGGCACCAAATAATTGCACATGATTACATTCTAATTGATCATTCGGTATACGATACAGGGATCGTGCCACATCAGAGTCGTCGACGAGTGACGAGATGGAAGCCTTCGATTCGCTGAATACCTTGGCATAGGACCAGAATTTTCTCGCGTTCTCTTGGCAAATCTTTTGCTAAGAAGTAGTTGTTTGTTTCGCACATCGATCTTTAGTAGACGCACAAATTTCGGACGACTTTTGCCAGTCGGCGTTTCTGTCTTCTTCTTTGACGCGAGATTTCATTGGTCTCAGTTCCTCAGCTTTGTCCGAAATTTGTTATTAAACCACGATAAGTACTTTCCATCCTGAAAGCTTTTACTCTGCACTCCTGTTTCTCATTAAGAAAGTTACGCAAGATGCTATCGTATCGGAAAAGTTGCCTTCCTAGCGAACGAAAGTGTCGCCCTCCCAAGTCCCACATCTTCAGAAACCCCTAATTGCCACTGGTGCAACAAAATAGTTGCACACTCAACAAAAGCATATTCCTTGAAAATTCAAATAATGATTAATGACTCTCAGGTACTAATTTAAAGTAAAATATGGCGTTATATTTCCTTTCATTTGCTGAGGGGTTGTTCACTTCCACCGTGCGGCCACTCATCCGTGCTTGTCGGTAGAAGCAGGGAATCGTTGTCATTGCAACTACCGTCAAATGGTTCAGATGGCTCTAAGCACTATGGGGCTTAACATCTGAGGTCATCAGTTCCCTATACTTAGAACTATTTAAACCTAACTAACCTGACGACAGCACTCACATCCATGCCCGAGGTAGGATTCGAATCTGCGACAGTAGCAGCAGCGCGGTTCCGGACTGAAGCGCCTAGAACCGCTCGGCCACAGCGGCCGGCGATTCTGCTGTTAGCTGCTAAAAGCATTTCATCATAAAATACGGCTTAGAGGTGCTGGGCACACAACGCTTGATTCGGGCCGCATGCTGCCCAGTAGCCACAGTTTGACGACCAGTGATATAGTATCTTTCGTTCGTGGTGGTTGATTACAAGTAAGCAATGGTCATTTTCAGAACAAGTCGCCGGTCCGTTGAGCACTACAAAGGAATAACGATGAGAGTGTTCGGGATTGCCCTCCGAGCTACCGCATACTAAGCTCTTCACAGGACATTGACGGAAGAAGCTCCAGCGGTATCTTATTTGTTATTCAATTCGACTAAGTTGAAAGATCGCTCTGATAAACTGATTCATAGTTACGACGGCAATTCAATAAGTAATGCAACACATTTTTTTTCTGAAACAGGGGTTGTTTTATTCAGCATTGAAATACACCAGGTTATTCCCCAATGTTTTAGCTACACAACACTATTTTTCAACGTAATCTCCATTCAATGCTACGGCCTTACGCCACCTTGAAATGAGGGCCTGTATGCCTGCACGGTACCATTCCACTGGTCGATGTCGGAGCCAACGTCGTACTGCATCAATAACTTCATCATCATCCGCGTAGTGCCTCCCACGGATTGCGTCCTTCATTGGGCCAAACATATGGAAATCCGACGGTGCGAGATTGGGGCTGTAGGGTGCATGAGGAAGAACAGTCCACTGAAGTTTTGTGAGCTCCTCTCGGATGCGAAGACTTGTGTGAGGTCTTGCGTTGTCATGAAGAAGGAGAAGTTCGTTCAGATTTTTGTGCCTACGAACACGCTGAAGTCGTTTCTTCAATTTCTGAAGAGTAGTACAATACACTTCAGAGTTGATCGTTTGACCATGGGGAAGGACATCGAACAGAATAACCCCTTCAGCGTCCCAGAAGACTGTAACCATGACTTTACCGGCTGAGGGTATGGCTTTAAACTTTTACTTGGTAGGGGAGTGGGTGTGGCGCCACTCCATTGATTGCCGTTTTGTTTCAGGTTCGAAGTGATGAACCCATGTTTCATCGCCTGTAACAATCTTTGACAAGAAATTGTCACCCTCAGCCACATGACGAGCAAGCAATTCCGCACAGATGGTTCTCCTTTGCTCTTTATGGTGTTCGGTTAGACAACGAGGGACCCAGCGGGAACAAAACTTTGAATATCCCAACTGGTGAACAATTGTGACAGCACTACCAACAGAGATGTCAAGTTGAGCACTGAGTTGTTTGATGGTGATCCGTCGATCATCTCGAACGAGTGTGTTCGCACGCTCCGCCATTGCAGAAGTCACAGCTGTGCACGGCCGACCCGCACGCGGGAGATCAGACAGTCTTGCTTGACCTTGCGGCGATGATGACACACGCTTTGCCCAACGACTCACCGTGCTTTTGTCCACTGCCAGATCACCGTAGACATTCTGCAAGCGTCTATGAATATCTGAGATACCCTGGTTTTCCGCCAAAAGAAACTCGATCACTGCCCGTTGTTTGCAACGCACATCCGTTACAGACGCCATTTTAACAGCTCCGTACAGCGCTGCCACCGGTCGGAAGTCAATGAAACTATACGAGACGAAGCGGGAATGTTTGAAAATATTCCACAAGAAATTTCCGGTTTTTTCAACCAAAATTGGCCGAGTAAAAAATGTGTGGCATTACTTATTGAACTGCCCTCGTATTTCGCATCGTTGTGATTACAAAATCAACTGTGACACAATAAGACGGCGTACAGGTTAACTAAACTTGGACCCTTTGTAGATTTTTCTATATTGTGCTACATTTTTTCAATGTTGTGCACCATCGAGGAGAGTCCGACGATATCCATCAGTTCATTTGTGTATATCAAAAATAATAAAAAAAAGACTGTTACAGTCCCTTGGCGTTCCCCTGGCGTTTAACCAGTCATTCTGTAACGTTCTTTTAAAAAGGAAAAACTTTAAGATTACGTTGAATGAATGAACTGTGGAATGGATACAAAACTTGAGTTAACTTGTAGCGTGTTGTAACAGCTAGTGGTGTGCTTACTCTGTGTTACTGTTAGCATTATACGCATTGATTGCGTAATGCAACTCCCAATAACAATAAAGAAATGCAGTCACTACAAAATACATTCAGCCTCTTAGGCACTGAATCCTCTAACCCTGTTCAAAACTTATAAGTGATAACTTTGATTCCTGTGCACATAACAAGTAAATTAAATTGTCTTACCTCTAAAACAGTGATGGTGAAATGCAATATATTCTGGTCTCTCGCAAAAAATTATAGCTGCAACCTCAGCAGTGTGCAATGCTGGCCATAATACTTTGAAATGGACATGAAATTCTTTTGGCTAATAAACGAAAACATTTAAGATAAATCCAACTCTTTTGTAAAACATATGAACTGGACAGGGAGGCGGTACTGATTGTGGTGAATTACTACCACTGAGGTTCTTTTAGCAAAATTATATTCCGCATTAAGTCTGGCTTTTCAAAAACGTTTGGCAATTGAAGTTACATTGGTCAAGAAAATCATTTTTACTAACTGATTCACGAACAATTAGATTTATACAGCAAGTATTATGTAACCTCACTAAACCAGCATAAATGTAAATCAACAAATTACATATAGCTCTGTTAACAAATCTTAGAAACATTACAAAGTGAAAAAGTAGCCTTTTTATCTGTCAGTTTACGTACATTCTGGGGTTACTCGACCATTACAAATTATCAGCCAACTTATCTGTACTAACGCACTGGTAAAACAAAAATCATAATTATCTACAATCTTTACCTTGCTTGCATGAAGACTTCCCCTTCCATGTGAAACGTCCCCTTTAAATAATTATACATAACTGTGCTTAACCTGACACACAATATTTTTAGCGCAACGCAATCTGTCTTTCAAAAAATCCCTACAAAAGAATGGCCCTGACTAACATTAACCTATGCATTTCACAAATCGCTTACCTCACAAAAATCTTGGTTACTCGAACTACTGCAATACAGCGAGCGCCACTACTGCCAGCTAAATAAAAGATTCAAACTACGGAAGGCACTAACTACTGATAGGCATAGTTAGCAAATGAAAGATTTTAATAGAGAACAAACAATGTATTTACCTTAATAGTCATAATATATATAGCAGTTCATGACAAATTACAAAACTCCGCCATCTCTCTCCCCACATCCACCACTGCTGGCGGCTCACCTCCAACTGCCAACGCTATGCGCTGTTCACATCCAGCTGCCACTGCCCAACACTACAATGGCAGACAACAATGCAAACTAGACACAGACTGCACACAGCACAGCCAGTGATTTTTATACAGAGGTGGCGTTACCAATAAAAAAACCTAAACAGCCTACTTACACAAGTTCAACAATACTGACATACCTACGTTAATCTAAAACTTGGTGGCTTCACAGAGCACACCAGAGAAACTGCCTACTCCATCCTCTTTCAATCACAGAGAGCTACCTACAACTATACGCCAAGCGCTCTCTTACTCCAGCACTACAATCTCAGACCAGAAGCAGTACCTTTGGGTCTGTGGTCGTGCACCGTCAGCATCCGCTTTATAAAGCCTATCAAAGACATACATCATCTAGAAAATCATAGTTCCATTTTGGTTTACATTAATATTATCATATTCCTGTGCCACCTACAAGTGTACACCAGTAGACTTCTTTCAATTCTTCTTGAATTCCATAAATTAATGGAACGGGAAGAAGTCCAAATTACTGGTGAAATGGGACGTATTCTCCGCCGTACAGTTCACGGTGGCTTGCAGCGTGTCGATACAGATTTAGAAAGAGATAAGTTTCACTCGATTTGCAGAATCCATGTCAATTTCCGAAGAGATTCATGGTTTGCAGGATCCATTCAACTTGTTACAGAGGTTTAATTTATCTTCCAAAAACGTCGTATCACAGCTGAACCAAAGGTAGTCCGTAATTCGACAACAGACTGATGTCGGCGATGTAGACCTACAGGTCAGTATATCAGAAAGACGATTTTCTTGAAAACAGAAATGATTTTTGCTTATGCACACTTTCATGGCTTCTTCCCTCTACTGTTCTACGATATTAACTGCTCCTGTAGTACGTTGATCCCTGACTACTGTAGTGGATGGACGTAGCAGTTTCGTACCCCCACCATAACCAGTCACGTAACTTGATTTTGTAAACGTCTCGCTGGCAGCGTCTCACAGTTGCCACAGCTCCATAGACGACTACTGTTTTTGCCTGCAGCCGTTTACGCTTCGCGGTCGAACGTTGGCAACAACGTTGATGCCATGTATGGTAAGGCGATGGTATGAGCGTGTTACGAAATAATGCGCAGTGTTGTAGGTTTTGCATGAAGAATTGTTTAGGCTGCTCCGAGAAAATACACTCTTGAGATCCCTTACGCCTCCGTGACGAACACATTCGTCAAATGTACCAGTGATGTTAAAAATGAAATGGCAGACGCCACTGGATTACTCGTTAGACATTGTTGTAGCTGAAAGTGTGTGTTTTGTTTCAAATATTGGTGAAAGTTGATGGTGATAAGGCCAACAATAAACAAGGAAATTTAAAGATTAACATGTTGATTGCTGTTAGTGGTAACCATGACTAATCACGACTGGCACCCATCTTCAGATCTGATGACATGGTTCCTTGTCGATCTGCAGCATTTATTTATAAATGTACGACCAATAGGAACGAAAGACGAGACAGTAGGGGAGCATTTTCTTTTGCGTAGTCTAAATTGTTACAGGTGTTGCACAAGGCCCAGTCGGCTTTCCTCTGTTGAGTAATCCTAAGAGAAATTTTACTCCACGATAATTCAACACAATATCAGGTATTTCAGCATTCGTGCAAAGGTCGCAAATACCAACCACAGGAAAGTGTTAGGAATCCAGTTTCGGGTGGTGTACCTCAATGTTTTGACCTTGTTACAAGTAGGTATACATTTTTATACATAAAAAAATAAAAAGTTATTTAAAAACCTTTAATTGTCTAGACCGCAAATATAAAACAGTACTTAGATAACCAACATCAGATCTGAAGAGAATTAACAAACAGAAAACTCTTAAAAGTGAGATTTTTTTATATCGATGGTATTCCAGAGAAAAATATCTTTTCACAGTATTTACGTAAAGACATGGAACATTACTAATTTTCTGAGAAATTAGTGTTAAGATATGTAAAATGGATAAAACATAGCATCTGAATATCAGGGAAGATACTCATAAAAATATATAAAATGTACGTTTGTGTATCTCAGTGGAATCTTTTCAGTGTGATAGTTCATAATCAACAGAAAAGTAAGTGCTTCTAATCCTATCAACATCAGGCCATAAAAACGACATAAGTTGAAACAAATGGACAACAGAAGGCAATATAAACATCTTAATGCAGGGCAATGTTGATAGTGACCTATTCGAAGGAACACAGCAGACTAACAGCTAGCTTCACAGCCGTAAGCCAGTCAGGAAAGTTGCAAAATAAGCTGTCAGATGGCGTGCGAGTACAACCAGTTACAAAAATTCAATCACAGTAATAAATAAAACAGTAGCATGCAAATTATGGAATATAAAAATAAAACAAAATACATAGAACGATGCCTCTGACAAGAGAGAAATAACCACATAGTTGTGAAAACTAGGAAGTCAATAAGATAGATAAATATATTTACAGATAGAAAGTAGGTACAACATTTAAATGCAGGGGAACATAGCTTCCTCCCGACGTTCAGACATAAATTACGACAAAAGATGCCCTACGTCAGTCAGTTAAAACCAACTAAAGATTTTCATCAATAATACGGAAGAAATACCATTTGTAAGATACTATTTGATTTTTGGGAATATATGTATGCTCAGTACAAGACAGCGTTTCGTGTTGACAGCGCATCAAAGCGCCATGCTACAATTGATACCCAGGAATGTATGGAGGTTTTGCTTAGGGCTCGTAAAGGAAGGAAACTTAATCTCCTGGAAGAGTTAGAAGTTCTTAAATTTAAGAATGCTCTGCAAAAGATACGGAAACCTTGACAAGGAAATAAATATTGTGCTGCATACAAACTGGTCTAAAGTTTCTAAATAAAAAACCAACTAAATGGGAAGTTTTCCTTCTGTTTGTAAAAACTATTACTGATCGCACCAGCAAAGTATTCAACAAACACGACACGGATGCGGTGTCAAAAACCAGCAAGAAAGGTTCGCAAATATTTAAACACTGGAAAGGACCTAACGCCACCGTTTACCACAGGAGGAGTATATACAATCCCATGCACTTGAGGGCAAGTGTACACAGGAAATATGAAAAGCATTATCACTTGCCTCAAGGAACACAAGCCCAATTGTCTACTGGGCAAGAGGGACAAACAGATCATATACTTGGACATTGCGGTTTTAGCGAGGTACAGTAATGTACAGAGATATAATTGAGAATCAGAAGCACAAAAAGATAGTTCAACAGGAAAGAAAAAGGTTTGAAATTAGACATTTTGTGGGTCTTGGTGAAAATCAGACAAACAGCTCCATTTTTCCCCATCTGGAAGCTCCGCAGCATTCATCGGCTAGAGTCCATGATCATAAATATCTTTCTGACGACGTCGGAGAAGGGGGATGACGGAAAGAGAATTCGCTTACCCTCTCCCACTAATATTGCTGAATCCAGATTAAGATGCCGATCGCCAAGGGATACAGCTAGGTAAAAGAAGAAGGGAGGAAACTTCACTTAAGGGACGCAGTTCTACTGCACCAATCCTTTACACAGATTCATCAGCTCTACACATAAATAAACCTTAGGATGATAATGGGCAGCCACCAGTGAAAGCTCATCTGCTGGAGATTTGAGGAGCGGTTTTGGCATATAAATTACCTGTTTTAGTTTCCTGTGTTTCACCTCATCTTCCTTACAACATACTAGCTTTACAGAGGATGTGAGAACAAAGCGTTGATTTAAGTGGTCACATTCAAGCCACCATGTCGAAGCAGTGGCAAACAAGAGTCGACTACCGATGTGGGACGCTAGACAAACAGTTTAGCGATCACGTAATTGGGTGGGCCAAGTGGTTTGCGCAGCTCGCCGGGCGGCGGCGCGACATGAGCGAGCGTGTCTAATTAGTGACATCCATTACCTGGCTGGTGGCCGACCGCGGCAGGACGCGCGTGGCTTCGGAGGGGCTGTCCCACCCAGGGAGCGGCCATTTGAAGATTGCAGCCCGTCTACTCCTCGGTATGGGACATCTCTACTGCAATACCAACATAACGAATCTCATTTCACAGCCTAAGTGCGGAAGCTAGTAAAATTGGTCAAAAATGTCGAAATCTTTTTGCCAGCTGATAGTTCGGTACCTTGTCAGAAATATCGTCTTGAAATTTCAGAGTTTAATTTATACTAGGAATGAAGTAAAAGCCATCTTGTTTCAAACAACTGACAGTGCCACGCCTACTTTTCTACAAGACTCTTCCCTTGTTTGCAGTACTTTATAGTTTTCTGTTATCAGAAAAGACATCTGTAGACTACAGAAGGCTGTGAGCCCATTTATGATGCGATTAATTACGATTTATTAAAGAAATGCACAAATGGTGGAACACAAATTGCAAACGAAGGTTTTAATAACCTCGTTTAGAGGTGAAGCCCAAAGGCATTTTCTGATCTACTGCTGTCAAAGTTTATAATATTACTTGAAAATACAGCTCTTCGGTTGCACAGGTAAAAAATTTTCAGCTTTACCTAGGTTGCAACTGCTCTAAGGCAGCCTTCATCAGAAGTAAAAAAATTTTACATTACCTATAACAGAGCTTTGGAATAATTTAAGAATTATTAAATTAAACATGTGTAGTAAAATTACATCATAGCTAACTGCTACGGCGGCCGTGGTGGCCGAGCGGTTCTAGGCGCTTCAGTCCGGAACCGCGCGACTACTACGGTCGCAGGTACGAATCCTGCCTCGGGCATGGATGTGTGTGATGTCCTTAGGTTAGTTAGGTTTAAGTAGTTCTAAGTTCTAGGGGACTGATGACCTAAGATGTTAAGTCCCATAGTGCTCAGAGCCATTTGAACCTTTTAACTGCTACGGTACAGTAGACAAAGAAAGCATACTTACATAGAGTAAATAGTTATGAAATGGTTTAGAGCAACAGTGCTCACGTTAAAGATAAAAATATATTTGTACATTATAAAATTTTCCTAGGAATGCACAACTTGATAAAGACGCGCCGCTAAGGGTCGCGTGTGCGGCCGGCACTGTAAGCAGCATCAGACTGACAGGCGCGCGCGCCGTCGATGTTAGCCAGTCGGCACCTTCTATCGCGCCATCTGGTATTGAATGCTTGTAATTTACAGTGACAACAGCTGTCAGAAGCACTGGAACAGGAGTGCACGTAATGTGCTGATTACATTATGTCAGATAGTATGTAACAGATCGTAAGTTGAACAAAATATTATACTGTAAAACAGGGAGAGAGAGAGAACAATATTTAAGGCTACAGTACGGGAAGCATAATAGCAATATTCCACGTTAAGTGATTTTAAGCAAGGGCTTTACACTATCGAAGAAATTTTTATCACGTAATTGTAATTGCTCATTGAGGATTAAATGGTCGTTACGGGAATATCAAGTCTGAAGCCTTTGTTTTCCGTATGTAAGATACTAATATCATGAACATATTTAGGTTTGTGTCCTGTGATAAGAAGGTGGTCAGCGAATGACGAATTATGTAAGTTCGTACCTTTTTTTCCCTAATAGATTCTCTTTATATCTAATTGAAAAAGCTCGTCCAGTCTGTCCTATATAATAAGCTGAGCAAGTGTCACAGGTGATTTTATAAACGCCTGAGTTTTGCAGAGGAGACCGTCTTGGTTTTAAATTATGGATTAGATTATTTTTGAGAGAGTTGTTGGCAGAGAAAACTATGTTGCAGCCATATTTATTTTTAAGGAGACGTTGCAATCTCTGGGTTATTGGCCCTACATACGGTAAAGAGAAGTATATCTTCAAATCGCTAGGCTCGTCAATAGTGGTCCCAAGCGTGGTAATTCTGTTATTGGTTTTCTGTCTGAAGACATCATCTACTACATATGGTTCGTAACCATTATTAACTGCAATGGTTTTAATTAGATTCAATTCGGTTTTTTAAATTTTCAGAGGACAAAGGGGTAGAGATTGCTCTATGAACAGCAGAGTGAAAAAATGCTTTTTTGTGAGATCGTCGGTGTGCGGAACAGGCTGGCACAATTTGGTCAGAAAAAGAATCCTTACGAAAAATATTGAAAGAGATTTTGTCATTCACTATTGTCAAAGCTAAGTCTAAATAATTTAACTGATGGGAGCTGTTTTCAAGTTCACATGTGAAGGTGATATTTTCATGTAGTTTGTTAAAGATCTCGAACAGGTGGTTAATGCCATCGTTCGTTCCGTTATAGGCGATTAAAATGTCATCGACGTACCTAGAATATGAAACAATTCGTAAGGTGGTAGTGGAAAAATTTTTGAAAAATGTCTCTTCTAGAGAGTTAGTAAAAATGTCTGCTAGGATGCCAGCTAAGGGATTGCTCATAGCAAGGCCATCAGGTTGCTGATACAGCTGTCCATTGAATTCGAAATAATTGTACTTTGTTACGATCTGCGTTAGGTTAATGAAATCAGAGATCTGTTCATCAGAGAGTTCTTTTTTGAACAAACGTAAGTTATTCTCTATGATATCTAAAGTCGTTAGTACAGGCAAATTGGTATAAAGATTTTTAATATCAAATGAGAACATCTTTGGGTATTCGTCGCAGTGTAGGTCTTATTTTGTTGATAAGGCTCTGCCTGTTAGCTATAGAGTAATTATTTCGAAAAACATAAGACCTTTTTAATTTATCATGAAGGAATTTTGCTAGATCGTGGTAAGCGCTGTTCATACTATTAGAAATAGGTCGAATAGGGTGATTTGTTTTGTGGACCTTAAACTGGGACCGAAGCTTACGAGGCTGGGGGTTCATGTTAATCAGCTGTTTTCTTCTGGAATGGCTTAAGTAAGGAATTTGCATCATTGACCGCGGATCTAATTTCTTTTTGTAAAATTGGGGTTGGATCTACCTGTAGCTCAGAAATATTGTTTTCCTCAAAAAATTCAAAAGTTTTTGCTAAATATTCATCTTTTGTAGCAATAATAAGAGAATTACCTTTATCTTATTTTGTTATGACAGCATCATTATCTATAAGTTTAACATTAATGGAGTTGATTAATTTTTGTCATAATTGACATTTTCAGGGTGAACTACATTTCTACTAAGCAAATTACATACATCATGAGCAATTCTGGTCTGTTGCGATCTTTCGATTTTTACACCATCTAGACCAGTTTTAAGTTCAACAATGATATTTTATATTACATGCTGATCAGATAAGTTTGGTTTGACATTGTATTTTAAACCTTTTCTTATTATGCTTCCCGTACTGTAGCCTTAAATATTGTTCTCTCTCTCGCTGTTTTACAGTATAATATTTTGTTCAGCTTTCGATCTGTTACACACTATCTGACATAATGTAATCAGCACATTACGTGCACTCCTGTTCCAGTGCTTCTGACAGCTGTTGTCACTGTAAATTACAAGCATTCAATACCAGATGGCGCGATAGAAGGTGCCGACTGGCTAACATCGACGGCGCCCGCGCCTGTCAGTCTGATGCTGCTTACAGTGCCGGCCGCACACGCGACCCTTAGCGGCGCGTCTTTATCAAGTTGTGCATTCCTAGGAAAATTTTATAATGTACAAATATATTTTTATCTTTAACGTGAGCACTGTTGCTCTAAACCATTTCATAACTATTTACTCTATGTAAGTATGCTTTCTTTGTCTACTGTACCGTAGCAGTTAGCGATGATGTAATTTTACTGCATATGTTTAATTTAATAATTTTTATATTATTCCAAAACTCTGTTATAGGTAATGTAAAAATATTTTACTTCTGATGAAGGGTGCCTTGGAGCAGTTGAAACCTAGGTAAAGTTGAAAATTTTTTACCTGTGCAACCGAAGAGCTGTATTTTCAAGTAATATTATAAATTTCGTCTACGGTTGCTGAATTATCGGCCATGTTCAAAATTATAAGCTATCAAAGTTTCTTCATATGATGCATCTCTGGTGTTCAGTGGCGGTAGCACTATAAGAACCACGACCATTATGAATCTAGGATTATATGCACATTGTTTCACCGAAAACCTACTGAAGAAAACTGATAACGTGTGTATTGTCAGTTCTGAAGTGTCGTTCAAGGGTATTGCAAAAACGGCATGCCAGTGGAAATGAGTAGAAGAAAAGAACTGTATGAAGACAAACAAGAGAAAAGCATGGTTATAGCCAACATTAAGGTCCTTGCTCCCGACATAAATGCTAATAAAAACTTTTTTCTGCAATTCGCACCACTTTTATGTTTTGTCTGTAAGGAGCATTTTCTGCTGAACCACTGCAGATAAAAAGGTGAAATTTGCTGCATATCTTGTACATACTATAACACAGCTTCCTCTGGTACAACATCCTTCAAACTGCATTACTGTTCGATTTATATAAATTTTTTCGAAATAAAAATTTCTGTCTATCCTCTTCGCAAAGATTTTTAAAAACAATTGCGGGAATTCTAAGACTGACAATAACATTCTGCTACACAGATTAGTTTATCTGATTACTAAGAAAAATCTAACACATTTTAAAGTGATAAATACAGTAATCTTTGGGAAAATGTTGCTCACGTGCTAGTACGTGTTCTAGAAGTATCCAGTCCGCCTGCTTAGCTTGGTGGTAACGTGCTCGTCTCCCACAGAAGCAGGCACGGGTTCGATTCCCGGCCAGGTTGGAGCTATTCTCCGCTGGGGGACTGGGTGTTGTGTTGCCCTCATCATCATTTCATCCTTATCCCCGACGAGCAAGTCGCCCAATGTGGCGTCGACAGAAATAAGACTTGCACTTGGCGGCCGAACCTCTCCGATTGGGGCCTCCCCTGCCAACGATGACATACACTCATTTCTACTTTTTTAGGAGCATCCAGCAAAGTCCCGATAAAATTATTTGATATTTTTTTTAAAACTCCGGATTACAGCCAGTAACATTATGACAAAATTTGCAAAATGTGGTTCCTGTATCTCTCAAATAGTAAAGTTACATTAGCTTAAGTGTGCCCATGCACTTTCTCATATATCCCCCCTTAAGAAAAGCCGAGACGTGTACCTGCTATAGTCTTAACAACATATATTCAGGTTGCTATTGGGCTGCTGTAAGGATATTCACAGTTCTGCACGCCCATCTGCCCATAAAACGAATGTGTGTTCGAAATAGCTGTAAAAACACTTGGGCTTTGAGAGAGCGTTATCTAAAGCTATGTCTTCACAGTTTTCCATGAACAGGTTAGCTATTGTTGGTGCTAGCAGATTTCACATCAAAATGCAGCATCTGACTGAAATACTCTGCGACACACATTACATTGAACTATACCGCTCTCATCACGAAGACTTTGGCCTTTTGGGATAGAAGCTGTTGATGTCACAATATCCGATAACACTATGAGTAGAAACTGCGGTTTCCAACTAAATGCAATGTTGAAGCCTGCCAAAGTGTGCGTGGCCAACGCGGAACGGACACATTCCCTTATATGGGGATTGACACAGTAGTGGTAAAGTCATGGCAATACCGAAGCTACCTACATATTAAGATGAAGACAGAAACAACGCAGTAGTCAGTTATCACTTGACAAGGGCCGAGGAGAATTCTGTTCGAAGTGATAAGCTAGAGGGACTTCCTTATGGGGATCAAAATCTATGAAACCACAACCGAAACATTTAAAGATACCGCTAGAGCGGCGTGCAGGGATTGTTAACGCGATGTAACGAGTAGCAGAGGGCAAAACGGGTAGTTGGGAAACTGGAATGTAGCAGGTGTATGAAATGAAAATTTCACAATACCAGTTGCTGCTACTCGAACTACACGGAATTTGTGCCATTCGGATAGCTAGAATTGATGGGCACTGTGTCAGTATTCTTTTGATACCATGTATAGTACATCTTCTTCTTCATTTTCTTCTTCGTTTGTCCTAGCCTAGGAGGATTCGACAGTAATCGGAAATCGTCCACCAGCATTTTACTTATTGCTTATCTTTCTTTAACACCTGCTCGTAAAGTGTAATATGAGACAGGTAGCACATCCAAACCCGCGTCAAAGTGGACTTCAGGCGCTTTCTCACGATCGTTTATTGAAATACTGGGTTGGCTTCTAACTTCAGCCTCAGATAATAGATACGCAAACAGGTATAATGCGGTAATACACAGAACGAGGTTTACAGTATTCACTCACAGAGAGAGTAGACGATTTCCGTCCCTTACGTTACCATGACTGTGGCATCAGGAAGAGCATCCGGGTATAACGTTAAATAATAAAGTAACCTCAGAAAGTGGTCCCCGCCACCCCCTCCTCCGTTCTAGACGGGATAAATTCTAGGGAATCTATTGTCTATTATGTTTCCTAAGCAGAGCCAGGTAACTAGATTGACCTATCGTTCGTTTAACATGGAAAGCCACCTACACACTTAGCAAAAAAAAAAAAAAAATGGTCAAATGTGTGTGAAATCCTATGGGACTTAACTGCTAACGTTATCAGTCCCCAAGCTTACACACTACTTAACCTAAATCGTCCTAAGGACAAACACACACACCCATGCCCGAGGGAGGACTCGAACCTCCGCCGAGACCAGCCGCACCGACCGTAACTGCAGCGCCTGAGACCGCTCGGCTAATCCCGCGCGGCCCACACTTTGCACACTTTGGCCGATGAAGCTGAACAAGGGTCGCCGATTCCCTGCAGGAGTTCTATCATTTCCACTCACTCCCTTGTCTAGTAAATTATCACGCTGCACATAACTCTACACGACCAGTCACCTGGAACATCTTCTCATTGTCATAATTTGAAGAAAGAAAATGGTCAGGTGCGGTTTGCGCTCTGAAGGTTCTGTATTAACTTAAATATGTGTACAGACAGTTCATCCATCCAGGGAATCGAGAATCACGACGATTTTAACTTGTCACCTACTTTGCTACTGGCAAGATATCGGTCCCGGGAATTCCAAGACTTTCGAGAATGTTTTAAGTTTGAAGTCGGATAACAAATGACAAAAGAAATATTTCTGTGGGGTATGATTACAAATTGATCGTTTTCTGAATTTTTCCTATACTTGTATTGTGATACCTTGCTTCTTGCCAAATTCCATGATTCCAGGTCAGTGGGAAATAATTTAACTAGTTTTGTTTTCACACCGCCAAGGGACCATAGATTTTAGTATGTGGCATAAATTAAAACTTGTTACGTCTACTCCTTCCTGAAATAACAGGTTTTTAACATTCGGACGGACAAACGTACAACAAAGTGATCATATAAGGGCGTTCTCACCAACTATGGTACCGATCCATAATTATGTAATACATGAATTATAAATTTCTTGTAAGCCGTAATGCTAGATTCCTGAGTCTCTTCGTAGAAGTCACAGTTACTGTCACTGTCAACGCATGTACTTACATATCGACCGGTTGACCATCCGCTGCGTCAAAAATGACTTCGCTGTGTTCTGTCTGTTGCTGTTTCCTACCGACTGACTACATTCGAAACTTCCTCATCTTTCTTTGCGTCGCCTTCCTATCTGTTTCTCGGCCTATTGAACGTTCTTTTTTTTGTAATGTGAGGAATGAAAGCTTGCTAAAGAAGTCGCCTCTAGCATACCGGTTACGTGACCTGCCCAATTGAGTCGTCGGCTCTTTTGATACTGTAAAACATTGGGCTGGCTATCTCTTAAATACCATTAATCTTTCTTGCTCTCCAAGTATTTCCGTCTCTCACCAGGACCCAGATTCTTCTCATCGCCTTTTTTCAAATGTCAGGATCTTCTGAATCTCTATTTTAGTCATTGTCTAGCTTTCTGAACCACAGAGAACAATGGGGCACTGCAGACCTCCTTTTTCACAGAATGTGATACGACTTTACATTGGAACGTACCTCTGTGGACATATAGACATCCAGAGCCAGCATAAATTCTTTCATATACGTCCCCGGGTATTTGATTACTATAATTGTATTAAAAGATCAACAGACTTGAGCTTCTCTTCCTCAATTGGGAAGTGCTGTTATGCAATTCTACCAATTTGGAAATATTCTGTTTTTATTTATTGATGAGCAATCCTGATTTACTTGTTACTTGCTCCTTTGCACATCTCTGCAAGATTTTATTCGTTCTCGCTTACTAACGCCATGTCATCTGCGTAAGCAAACGTGTGAAACCTGCCACCTCCCACTCGAAGCAAACTACCTTCTTCAACTTTGTTCTCTCTTACGACTTTCTTCGTGGCGAGATTAAATGGTATACATGATAATGCATCTCGTCTTAATACAGTTGTCATGGGGGAGGTTGTGAGTATGCTCCTCCAGTTGAAATTATTGCTCTTGATTCATTCACGCACACTCTTCATTGTGATCCGGAATTCCCTCGAGGTTTTATAAAGGCCATTTCAAGGAAAAGTGTCGCAAGCTCTTAAAAATCTATGAAAACTACCTGGACTTCTCTTTCTCTTGCCAAATATTTATCACGAATTTGTCTTAGAGAAAACATATTGCCGCGATTGGAGGGTTAGAACCGAACGCAGTTCGGTATTGCCCAATGATATTTTCTTCAAATTCTTTGAACATTTCAAAAATAATTGTAAAGACGGCCTTCTATAGCACGTCAAATAAACTGTTTCCACGGTAGTTATAGCTGGCCTTCTTACTTGCTTTCTTCTACATTGCGGAAATGACTGCTGTCTTCCAGCTGCCTGGCAATCCCTCAGTCTTCCAAGTGAACTAACCAACTATGCAAATTGAAGGTGGAAACGGGAGAAAGGAAGAGAAGGAAGTAATTGAATAAGAGGCATTGGGAGTGAATGCAGAATCAGCGGCGGCGACTGAAAATATGTGCCTCATCTGGACTCGAAACCGCTATCTTCTGCTTATTAGGCAGTTTCGTTAACCACGGCATTCTTCTTTTTTTTTTAATCGCTTTGCGCGAGCGATCACCTTAAGCGCTTTGGCAATTTTTTTCTGGCCAATAAGCCATCCTCTTTTTCATTTCAACTCAGCCTCTTTTTTTGTGCGATTGAGTACCAGACAGTTGGCGGCAAAGATGGCAGGTGTCAAGAATTGTGAGGACTGGTCACAATGCCGCCCCCATACCTGTCACGCCACGAACATTTTGTGCAATTTTTTTATGATCTTTGAGAAGACTTTCAGCCACTGGCAAGAGGAGACCAAGGGAGCAAGGGCCGAAGATCCGAGGCTTGGCCACAATGCCTCCCCTATACCTGCCACTGAGTTGCTCCATTATTCCCACATATTCTCCTGTTTCGTCCCATACATGCCTTAAATTGTAGAACATAACTGAGTAGTTGTAAAGTTCTTTAACAATAAAACTTTGTGTTATCCAAATTTACTGCATGATGTGTTGTTTAGTAAATGGTCTGCTTAATCAGTTTTACTGTAACCTAAAGAAAAATTAAGCCACTTAATCTGGAAAACCAGTATTTAATGCCTATAACAAAATCAACCCCTCTGCAGTTTACTCAGTCTCGTGAGCACCGAGTTCAATGGCCCTGTGCAATAAACTGATAAAATTCCCTATGCAAATAAACAATGAAATACATTTTCCTTCGCTCTTGAGTAACACCGGATGTAATCTTGGTTTTCTGTTCTCTCCACAGTAGGCATACAAAATATTCAATCTTGGCTCAGCTAAGTGCAATGCCGGCCGTAAAACAGCTTCAAACAAATAACGTCAGTAGATTAATTGATAAATGAATAACCCTGCAAATATTCAGTGATAATTTTCGGTATTTGCTCAGCGCTGTGCAATGCTGCCTGCATTGAAACTGTTATAAACATAAATACTTTTCGGATTCTGGCACATTAATATTTTTCTGACTCTGATTTCTTTTAAAAAATACTCATTGCATTTAAACAAACTCGACATGGAAGAGAATGAGGTACTGATAACTGGATGTGCTAAGACCGAATGTTTCAGTTCGAGCATTGTATTCAAAATAAAGCTTCTGTTCACAAAATCTAATATGAAACATTTCATATTTAACTTCAAAACCAGTAAACTTCTAAATTGTTTTACAATTCTCACTTACTGACGTAATGAAACACACTTGGATTGTTACATGATAAAACCTAACATCGCTTACAAAATAGAGTCCAAAATTTAACTTGTCTGTATCAGGATTACAAAACACACAAAATTACAAATCGGGCATACCTAATCAACCTACATATTAAATACGACAGCAAATACTTGGTTCCTACATTCAAGGGACAAGTCTGTTAGAATTGGCAAAATCCACATTGCACTTCTGCATACTTAAAACTAAACATACAAAATTTCATTATGTTACAGAACTGTATTATACTACGTCCATAAGCCAACAGTTAAATTCTCACACCTAGCCTCTAGCTTTAAGTCTCATCCTACCTTTAACACAGTGCAACAGCATTTGCTACTGTGCTTCGCGTGCCCCAGTTAAATCAATTCTGCCACTCAGGCAACATATTTGGTTTAGTGGTGTCAAAGATACAATCTCTTCTACAGGTGATAACCATTTCATATCATTTCTCATTAAATATATTACAAAATCGGGCTCCATGTACATGTGCTCCCCTCACATAACCCTCCAGCAGTGTTTGTTAAATTTGCCATACGGTTTGGATGTGCAATGGGCACGAAACGTAGGACAATTCTTTGTAGATCAGAATTTACAATATCAATATTAGTTATCATGTAATCATTACAATATAATTCTAAAGAGAGTAAAAATCATTGAGCTCTTGAGAAAACTGATGCTCTGGTGTATAAGTAGTAAACGTAAATTCTGGTCATCTCATATACAAAGTGTTCTAAAATCATGTTGCTAGAAGATGCATAACATTAGTGGTACTAAGAGTAAAGTATATTCGTAGTAGTCACGAAAATAATTGGAAAATAGTTAAGGAAAGGTTGGTGCATGGGTGATGCTTATAACTATGTCGACATGGCTGCATTATAAAGTCCAATTCTTTGCTCTCATATCTGAGCATTAGCCATAGTTAGTTGGTCCAGCGTCCAAGAACAGCTAAACAAGTCACCATAGTCTCACTCCAGTACAAAGGTACAGTTAGTACCTGACACCATATTTACCAACACCCAAAGTTGGTTGTTCTCACTACACCAGTACAGTGATGATCATCGTCATAACTATATTTGAAATTGAAGATTCTTCATCGATCCATATCGTGCGTAGCCAAACTGAAGTATTAATTCTGATATCCAGTAGCTCCAATGCCATGAGCAGAGAGAGGAAATTGGATGATGGAAGGTGGGAAGCAGTAAGACAGGTAAGGTAGTGGAACATATCGTAATCAATGTAGCAAAATGTCTAGGCAAGCTCTAAGTCTGCCTATACTGAGTGTTGCAACATGAAAACTTCTAATAAATGTGGGAACAGTGAACAATATAGATGCAATATCCTAATAAAACCATGAACTGGACTAAACCTCAGTTCTGTACATTATGACATGTCAATTCTATACAATATTATGAGAAATGTGGCAATAGTGTGTCTGTAGGTATAACAGTTCTCAAGAAACGTGGTATCGGTCTGAATGTGAGTATATCAGTACTAGCATACATGCTAAATAAACAAGAAATAAAGATTTAACCAAATAATGCAAGACAATATTATTGGTAATGGATAATCTTTCATAATCTGCAGTGTCCTATATACCTATCATAATGCATATAGCAGAGGTTAGACATATTAGGAAAATAGTGAGATGCTACAAGCTCATTGTACATAGTAAACATCCTGACAAAATATTCAAGAAGGTAATAAGAATACTCATGGTATGGCTGCATGTGGCCTTTATACAAAGTATACATATTAATGGAAGGTCAGAGGTTGGCTACGTGGCCGTTATACCTACAATTGTTGTGTAAACTTAAAGTAACCGGCTCTTAATGGCCATTTGACATAAATGCTTACTCAAACTCCTCATAAAATGTCATGGAAGTTAGAATGCTGGATCTCAGTGTCGTTTTTTTTTTTTTTTTTTTTGCAATATTTAGACATAATTACATAAGAAAACCTAACACTAAAATTAATAATAGAATGGCTCCAGGTGGCCTTCTACTTGGAATACATGCACATCTTAATAACTAAAACCGTTGCAGAGAAAATATCAATCAGAGGCTCCAACTAGCCTTCCTACACGTATAAATGTTGGTCTTAATAGCTATAAAATGTTATAGCCATCACATTTGTGGTCCAAAGTGGTCAAGTTTTACAAAGAATTAATTTCTGAACTTAGTAACTAAGAAGTGACAAAAATATTCTTTGAGGCTCACAGTAGTCCTGTTCTTACGTGCAATAAATGCTGATCGTAATTGCTAAAGTGACAGAAAACATCTTTCTGGCTCAAGGTGGGCTGGTTTTAGATAGCATAAACATCGAAGCTAAGAAAGTAGCATAAAATATAATGTACCAGTAACTTTGTATGGCACTCAGAGTCCTATGCATGATTCATAATAAGAATATATAACTCGAGATCGCTTTTACAAGATCATAGTGCATATATAGCAATATTCTTTAAAACTATGGTTCTGTTTGACCTGTAAGAGCACATATCTCCAACAATGCGCATATTTACAGGGAAGGATAAGGGAATAATTGAAAAGGGCAGTGCACTTTATCTGTAAAGAAAATGAATAACATTCCATCGTGATTTGTCTGCTAAGGCCAAAGCAAAAAAAAAATCTGATTATAGTATATGCATGCATAAAGACAAAAGTGCAATGTAGCCTAGTGACTAGATAAATGTAACATATTACAAGAAATCAAGAGATACAGAATGAAAATATGAGGGTGAACTGTTCAAATAGTGGAACCTGTAAAAGTGGTTATTAGCCTGGAAACAAAAAAAAAAAGGCAGTCATGCACATTACCATAAGAAGGCAGTATCATAACCAATCTCATAAGTAATGGTAAAAAATGTTGTTAGGTGTAAAGTTTCTGTTACAGTCTCCCATAAACATCTCCAATTATTTGGCACAAGGCAACACAGGTTTTCCTAGAAAGCACACAACTTACACAAAATATGTATTAACGTCATAGACTATCATTAAGTTAAATCATCAATATGTCAATATAATCCTCATTATTGGAGCGCAGCTCATGGTGTGAACACTTATTAAACATCAATATTCCATCATTATTCCAAAAAAATTGGTGCAGCTCAGAGCACGAGCACTCATCTAACAATGCACTTATATCTACACAAAACGCTGAGAATAAGTATCCTTAATCCTAAATCCATATATGCAATCTGCCTAATTTACCTATTACATAAAGAGGAAAATGTTTATAAAGGCCTGCCAGCAAACAGTGAGAGAAGTGTCAAAGGTGTTTAATTCCCTATAAGTTGCTTATGGCGTGCTTTCTATGTACTGCATTTCCTGCACTTTCCACTTTCATGTACTTTTTTATGACGATAATGTCTCGTTTGGATACAATGGGACTTTGGAACATTGGGTACATTGGTTCTGCAAAACATAGGAAATGGATGAGAACATGTAATAGACATGTGTTACAGGATACATTGATGTCTTAAATCTACATAGGTGAAAGCAAGTAAACTACTGACATCATCAAGTACAAGCGACATAGCAAATTAGAGTATAGGGCTGGGCGTAAATGAAACATGGCAACACTGTTAAGTGCAGAGAGTGATTAACCTAACAAGAACTGTGATAATAATTCATCAGACAATAGCATTAATTTCAACATAACATCATAAAAAGTAGCACATTGCATGATATCAATAAAGACAAAATTGTATCGGAAATAACCCATCGTTAGACATATAGAGGCAATATACGAAATGACACAAATTCTTGCTATGAGAAATGTCTGAGTTACAGTTTGCAGCGGTCAGACCACCCAAGCGATGTGATCGGCTGGACACATGTCAAAATAAATGGTGTCTCTTTCAGTTGTTGTATTCATGAAAACCCATATGAAAACAGAAAATATGCATGTCCCAAAATTACGGTAAGAGAACCGACCTCCCAGATTCTCCCTACTTGGCACGTCGTACCTAAAAAACGCTGAATAATCAAGGAAACGTGAAAACAAGGTACCAATAGAATTTGTATAAGCATGAGAAATGCATCAGATAAAAAAGATCTGTGTTGTGTCATATTATTATGTACACTCATATGTAAATCAGAATAATATATGAAAACTGGCAATATAAATGCGCACCTCTGTAAACAATTTTGGCAGCTAGCAGAGTTCCTGGGAAATAGGATGAAAGATTTATACAAAGCAAAAAGGTGAAAAATTAAATAGTTGTGGTATGTGATCATCAAAATTTTATCTATCTACGTGAAATCAACAAAAGTAAAATTTATTCTATAAAGTGCTTGAGGTTGCTCATGTGATGATTGCCTCAGCATTTTCTCGTTCGTGAAGTTTCAATGTGAATCACATTGGGATGACGCAGGTTTCGCATCCTAAAAGGTCCAAAACATAAAATTTCAAATTTACTGCAACGACGCTTTCCTCTGTTGGATAGATTGTGAGTGCGTAACAATACTTTTAGTCCTATGCGAAATTCCTGGAGGTTACTCACCTGTTTTTGTTGACATTTGCGGCGCTGTGCTAAACGCTTTGTATTATTAAGTGCGATGTCTATAATTTCATGGTGACGTAATCTTCTTGCAGTAGGAACAGATATTCACGGCTTTTATTAGGTGGATCTATATTTTTCAACACGAGATGTGCAGAAAGCGTGATAGAGTCGTTTGGTATGGAATTGATGGCGTCCTGAAAATCTTAAATGCGCTTGTCCCAATCAATATGTTTCTTGTGACAGTAGAGGCGACAAAGTTTTCCAATCTCTTTTATTATGAGCTCTGATTGGTTGGAAGAAGCATGGTGTCTAGAAATTAAAATGGTTGTAATACTTTTAGCTTGCATTGTGCGTTTCCGTATTACTTATCGAAATTGCGGTCCACTGTCGGAGATTACCTTCTGAACACGTCCAACTTGAGGAAAAAATATTAAGTAAAAGCGTGAGAAACAGTTATAGCAGTGGCTTTTCGTAACGGAGTGAAAGATACAAACTTGGAAGTTAGCTCTACAGCAACGAATATGTAACAGGAAGCTTTATTAGTTCGTGGAATGGGTCAAATAGATCAACAGCTGCCATATGTCTTACTTTCATGGGTACAATGGGGTACACAGGGGCAATGTGAGATGTTGTAGAACATTTAGCTGTTTAACAAATGAATGACGACATACGTTTGAAGTTCTCTAACGCTATAGATACAGCAATAAGGAATAGCGCAGTAGGCATTCCCCAAGAGGAATGGACATCTCTAACAAGGGCCATCACAGAAGTTGGGAAGGAAAACATAGGTACAAAGAAGGTAGCTGCGAAGAAACCATGAGTAACAAAAGAAATACTTCAGTTGATTGATGAAAGGAGGAAGTACAAACGTGTTCCGGGAAAATCAGGAATACAGAAATACAAGTCGCTGAGGAAGTGCAGGGAAGCTAAGGCGAAATGGCTGCAGGAAAAATGTGAAGACATCGAAAAAGATATGATTGTCGGAAGGACAGAATCAGCATACAGGAAAGTTAAAACAACCTTTGGTGACATTAAAAGCAACGGTGGTAACATTAAGAGTGCAACGGGAATTCCACTGTTAAATGCAGAGGAGAGAGCAGATAGTGGAAAGAATACATTGAAAGCCTCTATGAGGGTGAAGATTTGTCTGATGTGATAGAAGAAGAAACAGCAGTCGATTTAGAAGAGATAGGGGATCCAGTATTAGAATCGGAATTTAAAAGAGCTTTGGAGGACTTACGGTCAAATAAGGCAGAAGGGATAGTTAACATTCCATCAGAATTTCTAAAATCATTGGGAGAAGTGGCAACGAAATGACTATTCACGTTGGTGTGTAGAATATATGAGTCTGGCGACATACCATCTGACTTTCGGAAAAGCATCATCCACACAATTCCGAAGACGGCAAGAGCTGACAAGTGCGAGAATTATCGCACAATCAGCTTAATAGCTCATGCATCGAAGCTGCTTACAAGAATAATATACAGAAGAATGGAAAAGAAAATAGAGAATGCGGTAGGTGAAGATCAGTTTGGCTTTAGGAAATGTAAAGGGACGAGAGAGGCAATTCTGATGTCACGGCTAATAATGGAAGCAAGGCTAAAGAAAAATCAGGACACTTTCGTAGGATTTGTCGACCTGGAAAAAGCGTTCGACAGTATAAAATGGTACAAGCTGTTCGAGATTCTGAAAAAAGTAGGGGTAAGCTATAGGGAGAGACAGGTCATATACAATATGTACAACAACCAACAGGGAATAATAAGAGTGGACGCTCAAGAACGAAGTGCTCGTATTAAGAAGGGTGTAAGGCAAGGCTGTAGCCTTTCGCCCCTACTCTTCAATCTGTACATCGAGAAAGCAATGATGGAATTAAAAGAAAGGTTCAGGAGTGGAATTAAAATACAAGGTGAAAGGATATCAATGATACGATTCGCTGATGACATTGCTATCCTGAGTGAAAGTGAAGAAGAATTAAATGATCCGCTGAACGGAATGAACAGTCTAATGAGTACACAGTATGGTTTGAGAGTAAATCGGAGAAAGACGAAGGTAATGAGAAGTAGTAGAAATGAGAACAGCGAGAAACTTAACATCAGGATTGATGGTCACGAAGTCAACGAATTTAAGGAATTCTGCTACCTAGGCAGTAAAATAACCAATGACGGACGGAGGAAGGAGGACATCAAAAGCAGACTCGCTATGGCAAGAAAGGCATTTCTGGCCAAGAGAAGTCTACTAATATCAAATACCGGCCTTAATTTGAGGAAGAAATTTCTGGGGATGTACGTCTGGAGTACAGCATTGTAAGGTAGTGAAACATGGACTGTGGGAAAACCGGAACAGAAGAGAATCGAAGCATTTGAGATGTGGTGCTATAGACGAATGTTGAAAATTAGGTGGACTGATAAGGTAAGGAATGAGGAGGTTCTACGCTGAATCGGAGAAGAAAGGAATGTGTGGAAAACACTGATAAGGAGAAGGGACAGGATGATAGGATATCTGTTAAGACATGGGGGAAGGACTTCCATGGTACTAGAGGGAGCTGTAGAGGGCAAAAACTGCAGAGGAAGACAGAGATTGTAATACGTCAAGCAAATAATTGAGGACGTAGGTTGCAAGTGCTACTCTGAGATGAAGAGGTTAGCACAGGAAAGGAATTCGTGGCGGACCGCATCAAACCAGTCAGTAGACTGATGACCAAAAAAAAAAATTTTGCAAGTTGCCTAGACTCGTCGAATAGTCTATTCCATGTTTGTGAAATAACAGTTCTGTCGTAGTATCAAAAAGCATTTGCAAGCACCATAATGAACGTAATTCAAGTGCAAATTTATTGACAAGTTCTTAAGGTATGCAGAGAGTTCAGTTATCGCTGTCAGGGCGATCGTGCCTTAACAGAATATTAATGCGCACGGTGTAGTAATTTCTGATTGTTATCTGGCTCGTGTAACGCCAGAGAAGTTTGATCTAGTTCCAGACGTAGTCCTTGCTCTACTCTCCCGCAATGTTTTTTAACGCTGCTGAAATAAAATTTTCGAAAGCTACTTTTTTAATATAGAGAAGGCTAACATTGGTTTGACAAAATTTAGAGGCTATTTGTAGATGGTTACTGCACAGTGAGCGAAAAAGTGCATCTGCTACAGTATTCTGGTTTCCTGCGATCTGGACTATAGTAAAATCAAATTACTGTAAATAAAGTTTCCAACGCAAATTTAGATGATAAAAGAGATTGAATAGCTCTGTGATCTGTGTATACTGTTGTGTGTCTGCCGTACAGAAAGTGATGAAATTTAGTGAATGCCCAAACAATACCTATTGTTTCCAGTTCGATGATAGAATAATTTCTTTCAGCCGATGTGAGGATGGGACTAGCAAACGCGATGTTCTTCTTAACAGTTGTACCATTTTCCTCTATTTTCTGAAATACATGGACACCATGAACAGTCTTGGAACAGTCTGTAGCAATCGAAAACTTCTTTGTCGGGACAGGATTGATAGAAAGGGAGCTTTAAGTAAATCATATTTTAAATTGAGGAACTCGGACTGTGCTTGGTCGTTCCACGACCAGATAGTATTTTTACTAGTAAGATGACACATCTAGGGTTATCTAGGGCAGAGCAGTGTATAAAACCGCGAAATAATTTGACCAAACCGACGAAAGTTTTTTTTTTTTTTTTTTTTTTTGGGGGGGGGGGGGGAGTTGTAATATCACGGATGGCTTGTAGTTTGTCGGTATCGGGCATAACGCCGTCAGCCGAAATTACGTGACTTAGAAATTTAATGGAAGTCTTGCCAAAATGGGATTTACTGAGGTTCCCGGTAACACCTTCTGTAAGAAAAGTTTGCAGTAGCATACGATGTACAGAATTATGTTCCGATTAAGAAGGTTCTGCAATTAGAATGTCGTCAATGTAAGTGGTGATTCTGCCTTGTAATTCATATGTAAGAATAGTACTTATCGTACGGATGAAAGCAGCGTAGCTAATTGTTAATACAAAAGGCAATTTACAAAATTGATAGCAGTTACCGAAACAATGGAAAGCAGTATATTTTCTGCAATTAGGATTCAGTTGAATTTGCCAGAATCCAGATTTTAGATCCAGAGTAGAATATATTGATGTTCCGTGGAATTTTTGTAAGAGCTCTTCTAGCGTTTGCGGACGATCGGTTTCAGTAATGACGATTTCGTTGGTCTGATGTGAATCCAACACAAGACGAAATGAGCCAGCTTTCTTGTTAAAACCGTGAAGAGGGTTAATATATTGACAACGGCTGGTTCATTGATACCTTGGTCTAACAGTATGAAATTCTTGCTTGACTTGATCTCTATAGATGAACGGAATGGAATAATGTTTTGACTTGAATGAATCTTGCGGTTTTACCTGAAATTTGTAAACAAATCTGGACATGGTTCCTGGTACATTGTTAAATACTTCATAGTGCTGTAAAAGAATATCCTTCAGCTTTGGTGCTTCTCGTCGGTCGAAGCTTTAAATTCATTCAAAATGGCTCTGAGCACTATGGGACTTAACATCTGTGGTCATCAGTCCCCTAGAACTTAGAACTACTTAAACCTAACTAACGTAAGGACATCACACACATCCATGCCCGAGGCAGGATTCGAACCTGCGACCGTATCAGTCGCGCGGTTTCGGACTGAGCGCCTTAACCGCGAGACCACCGCGTCTGGCTAAATTCATTCACCTTGCTCTTAATCGTTTGCACAATGTCGTAATCTGCTTCCTCGGCGATATTGTTACTACGGAAAAACGTGTCTGTAAAGAATGTTGTATGCCTGTTAGTATTCTTAGATGCTGAAATGACCTCTACTCTGTTAATGTCTTGCTCCTCAGCTGACGAAGTATTTTGAAAAGCGACAGATAGTTGTTGCGTATCGGATTTCAGTATAAGCAATGACTTCTTAAAGTTGATAACAGCGTAATGTTCGACAAGGAAATTCATACCAAGGATAACGTCGGTTGTTAAGAGAGGAAAGACCCAGAAATTAGTGTGAAATGTGTGATGAGCAAGTATGAAAGATAGGTGGGTTTGCAGTTTCACATCTACTCCCTTGTTAGTGATTGCGAATGAACAGCGTTGGTAGTTTCTATTCATGCATTACTAGTGGGCTGATTTCTGTGATGGTTCAGTTATGTGTACTGTACTGTTGTTTTGGTCTGCAGAATGCCGCTGCGGATGGAAACGAACATCAAGTTCATTAAGAATGAACTGTGACTGCTGGGGCTAATTGTGATGAAAGTTGCTGTTGCCAAAATTACGCATAAATTGTTGATTATTCTCTTCATGCTTGTGGCGAAAATTTCTTTGCTGTTCATCGTTTCGATGTGACTGTGATCATTGGTTTTTGTGGGAGAAGTTATTCCCTTGTGGTTGCGTAAAATTACTGGACTGCGTTGTACTGCCAAAGCTGTGCGGTGTCACATTGACCTTCGGTTGGGCTTGTCGACCGTATTGATGTGGGATATTTGCGGGCTACTGTGGCTGCGGCAACTGTGATTGTTGGCGTCGAAATTTAGATATTGCTGCTGCTGCTGGATACACTGGTTATTAAAATGTTGTCTCTTGTTTTCAAGTCCATGAAAATCGTTATCGGAACCAAATCTTTTATTTCTTTTTCTATGGAATGGGCGGGATTGCTCGTTGTAACCGAATGAGTTGTTACCTTGATTGCCGTTATTAAAGTTCTTATTAACAAAAGAGTAGTCCGATAGCTGCATTTCTAAAAATTGTAATAAGTCCCTGAAAGCTGAAATGCTTTCCTTTTGCTGTTTGGTGAGAAGGGAAATTCGTAACGAGCGCGAAAGTTTTGAGATGCAGGATTTTATGAGGGCGGATTGGCTATACGATTGGATAAGGTACTGGTTTTGTTGAATCATATATTCAAAAAACTGGGTGATAGTTGGAAAACTGGAGAGTTGAAGAATTGGATAAACTAATTAGTTGGTCTTTAATGCCTCGCTGAATCGTTTCCCACAAATCTGCAGATAGAAGAGAATTTTTAAACTCTTCGACGGAGCGACATTTTCATGCTATGGCACTCATACGCATCGAAGGTAATCCCTCTAAAAAACTACAGATAAATTCGAGCTTATGTGGCACTGGCCAGTTTGGTGACAGCGAAAATGAAAATTGCTGCACCGAATCAAGGGCATGCAGGTCTGCACGGTTATTTGTTAATACCCTGAATTTCTTTACAGATAGGAAATGTTTATAGTCGAATCCTTCGCGTTGTAGATTTTGAGAGGGTTCAGCGGTGTAAATGAATTGGTTGTGAGACGACTGGCTTGTATCAAAGTCACGCACTGTGGCACGTCAGTTTGAAACTGATTACGTGGGGAAAATTTTCGGATATTGTCCACTTCCTGATGTAAATTGTTAACTTTCCTATGTAGCAAACTGTTATGTGCACCAAGCCGGTTTAATGTTTGCTGCATGTACTGATATTCTTGAGTTTCGGTCAAAGGAATGGGAGCAGTGTGGTCTGATTTATTTTCAGTTTGATTTTCAAATGTTTCTAATCTTGGAGATAGCTTATCACATGTTTCCGTTAGCACAAGAATGTGTGTGGAATTGTTTAAATCCAAAGCCTCGACTTGCTTCTGTAGTTTGCGTGTAGTTTTGTTAATTCTTTTTAAATCGGCTTTAATTGTGTCAGGGTCCTTCACAAGCTCTAATTGTTCAAACGAGAGCTTCACGACTAAATGTCATCCGTACACTTTTCTTCAACGTTTTGGATTCGTGTGTCAACAGTGGTTGTGAAATCAGTAACGTCTAGCTGTATTTGGTTCTGTGATCGCTTTATTGTGTTAAACTCGTCTGTAACGGAAGTTAGACTAGCGTCAACATCGGTTGTAAGAATAGTGAGCAACTGCTGTTCTGCTTCTTGTCTTTGTAGTGCTAAAGACTGTAACAACTGATTGTTTTCCTCTGTGTGTTTACAGATAAAGTCTTTGTATTGCATTTTTGAGGTGTCAGTGTGAACTTTAAGAAGTGCTTCTAATCGAGTGTCTTGTTGATCTATTCTTTCATTAACTGATTGGATTTCATCTGTAAGCTTTTTATAGGTTTCCTTACATTGATATCTTAAAGCATTAACGTCATCTTTCAAAGGTTTGGTACTGTCTGCGCACTGCCTAGCTATCACTTCAATTTTATTCCAAAGACGTTTTTCACTGGCCTTAATATCTGTATCTATCTATTTGAACCGCTTATCGGTCGTTTCTGTGTACGATTTAAGCTCGTAAAGTATGCTGGGAAATTGTTCATTGAACTGAGTGAAGTTGTCATTTTGTTTTTCTCGGATGTTGGAAAATTCTTCATTTTGTTGTTTTCGTATGCTGCAAAGTTGTTTATTGAACTGAGTATTCAGATTAACCATCATTTGCATGAGATTTTGAAGCATCGCTTCCGTATTCTTTTCAATTGAAGCGTCAGGTGTCACCTGTGTTGCGTTTTACAGTGTGGAGACATCATCTACAACCATGGACGTCTCGTTTGTTGTTATACCGCTAATAAACTCCGATGGATTTTCATGAACAAACTGAGGACTTTGCACTATATTTTCCTCTGATATAACATTGGCGATCAGAACAGATGCGTGTCAAAGTAGTAAATCGTTGACCTCATTCGTTAAACAATCAAGCCTTGAATTGTGCACATCAGCTATGTGCAGATCAGCGGCGTGCGCAATACCGTCAAATACTACTCAAATAGCTGCATACAAATAATGTAAGTAGATTAGTTGATAAATGAATAACCTTGCAAATTTTTAGTGATAATTTTGGATATTGGCTCAGCGCTGTGCAACGCTGCCTGCATTGACACTCTTACAAACACTAATACTTTTCAGATTCTGGACATCAATATTTTTCTCACTCTGATGGAAAAATCATTTATTTTAAGAAATACTCATTGGATTTAAACAAACACGACATGAAAGAGGATGAGGTACTGATAACGGGATGTGCTAAGACCAAATGCTTCAGTTCGAACATTGAATCCAAAATAAAGTTTCTCCTTCACAAAATTTAATTTGAAACATTTTACATTAACTACAAATTGCTCTACAATTCTCACTTACTGACGTAATTAAACACACTTGGATTGTTACATGTCAAAGTCTAGCATCGTTTAAGAAAATAGATTCCAAAATTTAACTTGTCTTTATCAGGATTAGAAAACACACAAAATTATAAATCGGGTATATCTAATCAATCTATACATTAAATCTGATGGCAAATTCTTGGTTCCTACTGTTAGAATTAGCAAATTTCACATTGCACTGCTGCATACTTAAAACTAAATATGCAAAATTTCATTACCTTATAAAACTGTATTATTCTGCGTCCATAGGCCAACAGCTAAACTCTCACAGCTAGTGACTAGCTTTAAGTCTTACATATCCTATCTTCAACAGAGTGCAACGGCAACTCCTACTGCGCTTCGCGCGCCTCTACTTACATCCATTATGCCCCTCAGGCAACATCTTTGGTTCAGTGGTGTCAAACGTACAATCTCTTCTACAAGTGATAACCATTTCATGTCACTTCTCATTAAATATATTACAAAATCGGGCTCCATGTACAAGTGGACCCCACACATGGTAAGTAAGGTAAAATAAATAACAGATTGCCTCTTCGAAGGCAACGAGGTCATTGTAGAACTTAGCTCATAACAGGCAAAAATGACAGAAAAATCCATAAGAAACACTCATTCAAGAACATTTTCACACCTTAAGTTATGCGCAGAATGCATAGGATGTCTGTAAAGAAGAAATATATTTTTCAACAAATGAAACAAAATTCGGTGCGAGAGGGGTTCCCCCAAATTAGAACAGTTCTTATATTAGAAACGACATAAAAAAGATTCCAGGAATAACAGAAAGAAAGAACAAGTATTCTGCTTCTAATCAATGCACTGCCCTCCTCCTTGTAGCCCACATAAAGCAACAGATAAAAAATTTTAGATCCTTATATTTGTTATTCTTCTTCAACGTAAAATGTTCTGCAATATTAAATATGTACTCTTCTAAGTTCGAAGTTTTGTTCGTTAACACGCAAAACACAAACTGTCCCAGACGCTATGAATAACTGCTATTCTTTGCAGACGGATAACATTTCCAGTCGGGTTGTAAGGCTTCATTTGTCGATATGTGACTTTCTGTGGTTCGGTTGATAAGTTCTAATTTTTTCCTAGTCAAGTTTCAAATTCTAATTTTATTTTCACATAAGAACATGTACGCAACAATCTCTACAAGCTGAAATTTGTCGCAGTATGGAGATAGTCTCAATTTGATTTTCCATAATCGTTCCGCTGCGGGTATGGTTTCGTTTACGACGTCATACCATACGGCACTGACTCTAGTTGTTTGATATTTTTCCAAATGTTCCTGCAGATTTTAATAGCATAATTTACCTGAATTTGGTTGTGAAGAAGATTTCTGGTAATATAATCATAGACGGTTCTAGTGTTTGTTTGTGCTGGTGGAAGTCTCATATAGCTCCAATCGACATAGTACTTTCGGACTTAATCTAGGCTGGCATCTACATGTGCTACATTAACAGGACCGGTGCTGTCCCCAGGATCTATCGAGAGGAATAGAAGTTTCGTAATACCTGTCTCAGTGGCATAATTTAAAAGCACGTCTTAGAAACAGTGCGTCACATCTAAATTTAACGTCTTTAAATCCACGTCCAGGCTTGTTCCTCTACAAAGTCGCCGTGTGGAAGGATACTCTGAAGATATTTTGTTTCCACACATGCCAACACGTTGCAGCTAATATTTTTTCTGCGGTGACTTGAGGTATCGCTAAGACTGTTGCGACATGATATATTTGCTAAGTTTGTATGTATTTATAAACTGAACTTTCTGCAGTCGGTCTAACGATCGCATGTTATGGTCTTTCAGCAGGGTTCTGATGACATTAAGTGTCCGCTCCCAGTTGTTCCTGGCCATGAGCTGTGGATTCGCCCTTAACCACAATCCGAGTTGGAATCTCTCTTCAATTACATCTAACCAGTGTGCACCTATAGCACTGTTGTTAAAACCGAGATGCCTTATTTTGGATTTTGAAGATTCAGTTTAGCGCCAGAGGATCGTGACTACTGGTCTACCAAACTTCGCGCTCCATCGACCTCATTATTCTAATTACAATAACGCATATCTCGTGAGCATAACCGTGAAAACTGTCTTCATATTGAAGAACTGTAGTCCTCTCAATTTCTGGTGGACTGTTGAAAGCAAAGGTTCCATTGCGATAGCATGTAATGTCATAGACAGTGGACATCCTTGATGTACTTATTGTTGAACTCGAAATATCGATTGATTTTAATCCTTGAAAAAACCCCACTGCTACATTTACGTATGACAGTTATAAAGTGGTCGTTGAAATCTATTTTCTGCATGGTGCTCAACAAGAAGGCATGACCGATTCTATCAAGACTTTATCAAAATCTTAAAACAATAAAGAAAGACTATTGTCACCTATCCATGTGAGGTTTATGACGTCCCCATACTCTTGTAAGGTATTAATCGTCCATTTATTGCTCTCGTTTGGTAATGACCTGTGACATTTTGCAGGAGTGGCTTCATCCTTCTATTCAGGATGCAAGTGAGAATTTTAAAGTCAGTGTCGAATAAGGTGCTGCTTTTTTTCGGAACGAGTACAATCATTCCCTCTGTAAATATAGGAGGGAACGCCTGATTAGTTAATAACTCATTGACATATCTGTGAGCTTATTCCCTATTATGTCCCACATTTGTACATAAAATTCGAACGGGAGCCAATCGTGACCAGGTGACTTGTTACTCGGATCGTCGTCAGTTATGGTTTTTATTTCTTCCTCAGTTATATGTTCGATTAGACTGGCATTATACCCCACACGTATTTTCGTCGTAACGTTTGCTAACAGTTCTTCCGTTCCAGAGTGCAGATCCCTATAATACTTCGCCACATATTGTTTTATGGCGGTTTGTGTAGTGTACTGTCCTCCGTCCGCTAGCGCCGTTTTTATTCTCTGTTTGCCTCTACGTGTCTCCCTTATTACATGATATAACGGGCGGGTTCTTGCATAAGATCGTCCTTGCCTCGGCTCACGTACGCACACCTCCCAGACTCTGCCGGGCTAGGGCAGTTATTTTCGACTTAAAGCGTTTCAGTTTGATTATGTTAGAAGAAAGGTTATCTGGTTGTTGATAAAGGTCTCGTAAACGGGAGAAGTAATATTCCGCAGTTTGCTTATGCCAATACGCTTGGACTTTTGCATACTGTTTAATGCATTTACAAGGTACAGGTTTTGCATGTTCGGTCCACCAAATGATCCGCTCCCAATACCTCGTTTGGGAGCGTAAGCATTTGTGCCAAGTCTGTCTAATTTGTTGCTTAAGTTCAGCATCCTGCAATAGTGAGACGATAAGCTGCCGTACCACACGGCCACGAAAAGTTTTTTGTCGGATATACGTGAATGAAATATGGTATGCACAAAGGTCGGAGATGTTTCTAGGCCATATCCCACAATTATAAACATTACACGTGATTTCTTTAGTAACACAGATTCTATCTAACCAGCTTGCTGGCGTACTACTGACGTTTAAGTACACTACTGGCCATTAAAATTGCTTCACCACGAAGATGACGTGCTACAGACACGAACTTTAACCGAAAGGAAGAAGATGCTGTGATATGCAAATGATTAGCTTTTTTGAGCATTCACAAATGGTTGGTGCCGGTGGCGACACCAACAATGTGCTGACATGAGGGAAGTTTCCAACCAATTTCTCATACACAAACAGCAGTTGACCGGCGTTTCCTGGTGAAAAAAATGCCTCGTGTAAAGAGGAGAAATGCGTACCATCACGTTTCCGAATTTGATAAAGGTCAGATTGTAGCCTATCGCGATTGCGGTTTATCGTATCGCAACAATGCTTCTCGCGTTGGTCGAGATCCAATGACTGTTAGCAGAATATGAAATCGGTGGGTTCAGGAGGGTAATACGGAACGCCGTGCTGGATCGCAAGGGCCTCGTATCACTAGCAGTCGAGATGACAGGCATCTTATCCGCATGGCTGTAACGGATCGTGCAGCCACGTCTCGATCCCTGAGTCAACAGATCTGCACGAACAGTTCGACGACGTTTGCAGCAGGATAGACTGTCAGCTCGGAGACCATGGCTGAGGTTACCCTTGATGCTGCATCACCGCCACGAGCGCCTGCGATGCTGTACTCAACGACGAACGTGGGTGCACGATTGGCAAAACGTCATTTTTTTTTTTTTGACGGATCCAAATTATGTTTACAGCATCATGACGGTCGCATAAGTGTTTGGCGACATCGCGGTGAACGCACTTTGCAAGCGTGTATTCGTCATCGCCGTACTGGCGTATCACCCGGCGTGATGGTATGGAGTGCCATTGGTTATCGTCTCGGTCACCTCTTGTTCGCATTGACGGCACTTTGAACAGTGGACGTTACATTTCAGATGTGTTATATCTGTGACTCTACCCTTCATTCAATCCCTGCGAAACCCTACATTTCAGCAGGATAATGCACGAGTGCATGTTGCAGGTCCTGTACGGGCCTTTCTGGATACAGAAAACGTTCGACTGCTGCCCTGGCCAGCACATTCTCCAGATCTCTCACCAACTGAAAACGTCTGGTCAATGGTGGCTGAGCAACTGGCTCGTCACAATACGCCAGTCACTTCTCTTGATGAAATGTGGTATCGTACTGAAGTATGCATGCATGGGCAGTTGTACCTGTACACGCCATCCAAGCTCTGTTTGACTCAATGCCCAGGCGCATCAAGGCCGTTATTACGTCCAGAGGTGGTTGTTCTAGGTACTAATTTTTCAGTATCTATGCGCCCAAATTGCGTGAAAATGTAATCACATGACAGTTCTAGTATAATATATTTGTCCAATGAATACCTGTTTATCATATGTATTTCTTCTTGATGTAGCAATTTTAATGACCAGTAGTGTATGTCCGGTGTGTCGGAGTTCAAGTAGGTCCAGGTGTCTTGCAGTTCTATTTCAGTCTAATTCAGTTGGAGCTCTGGACAAGTTTAAAATTGGGCGTCTGGTCTTCACGGTGCAACACACAGCTGAAGTCTCCGGCAAGCACGGCGGCGGCCCCAACGTTCTTTAACAGTTCAACTATCCCATTCCGATAAAAATTACTTCTGTGTGATCTTTCATTAGCCCCAGATGGCGTATATACGTTAGTTAAAATTAAGTGAGGAATTTGGACAATTATACCCCGACCAGTCTCCAAACTAGCTTGAGCTCGACACGCGACGTGTCCGAAAGAACAGACATAATGCATTCTTATGAATAAACAAAATTTGTTTAGTTTTCACATCTCGGTCTGCAGTCTGCTCCCTCCATAGTTTTAATGTTTCTTCCGTACGGCTTTCACTACTTCTTCTTCTGTAATTCAATATTTTTCCCATTAATTTCTTCTTGGCATTCTCTGAAGCGTAACTCTGTATTAGGACACTTTATAGCTAGCTGAAACATTCTTCTACCACTCTAAGGCTGATTCGGCGTCCGTAACCTTTTTTTTCCATTCTTGTCATTGATGTACTGATATCTTGCGTTGAGTTCTTTTCTTGCTGTTCTCACATGTTAGAAAACCTCCTACTGTCACCGTTTCGGACAACCTCGGTTTCCTTCCCTTAGGACTAAATAATGCCCTGTCACGCCTCATCGAGACAGAAACCGGTTGCGTTTCTCTGTCGAGGTTGCCCGCCTTCTACAGCAGTGAAGTCATTATAGAAAAGTATCAGCAGATGGAAAAAATGGGGAGGGAGTGTAACATAAACAAAGATGAGTTACTGTGAGTCATATTTTGTCTGGATCCGATGCTGAGGCTTGCTTGGTTAGTTTAGGCCTTCCAGTAGCTACACTACCATCGTTATAGCTCTCAGCTTCACAGGAATTCCCAGCACATATATCTCACAAAAACTGATCAGTGCATTAGCACAAGCACAGTACGTGAACATCCAGAGTGCTAATATGCTGGCACTGTAACGAGGATGTAGAATGGAGATCTTTGCCAACATCATAAAATATAGCAACTCCCGTTGTGATGTGCTTATGAGAACTGATTGTCGACTAAATAGGACAGATGGAACCAATTAACAGCCAACAATGACGATGGTCCTTTTATTTCTAAAATGTAGTGCTGTGAGATGGCAAGTGTTTGACTCATAACGTAATACATGAGGGCGTTGATATTTTAATTCTGGGCAACAACGAGTTCTGTTCTGCTATGAGCCGTGTTTTCTCTTTCGTCAAGAGGGCGTTCCTACAAACGAGAAATCGTGAACTGATAAAGTACGGCACGCACTTTAATCTGAATTAAAGCTGGTCGTCTCAGTAACACCAATCCACAAATACTTTCCAGACATTAACAGAAAGGAAAATCAGTTCAAAAAGCCTACCAGTATATTTACTTATTTTGTGACGTCAACTATAGCTTGTTCTGACATCACAAAACATGTATCATTTAATATTATAAGTTTGTATACTGATGTACCTGTTGAGCAGATGATGGCCATTATAGAAACTAATTTGCGATACCATAAAAAAATTATCTGTTCCTGAGATTGATGAACTAATGGTTCTGTTACGCACTACCCTCAAACAGAATTACTTCCCATTTAATAACAAATTATATTCCGAACCCCGTGGGCAGCCCGTTAGCTGGTATCATGTCAGAGATTTTTATAAACTCAGTGGAGCAGATGTTTTTTCCGAATTATCCAGGCTTGGCAAATAATGTAATTTTCTATGAGAGATGTGTAAATGACTTGCTGTTTGTGTTTGAAATGTTCCATGAAGACCTAGAACTGTTATTTGCCACTTTCATTTACCTTCATGAAAAAATCTGCTTCACGCAAGAAAATGAGACAGGTGATAGGATCTTAGACTATCTCGATCTGACTCTATCCATTATTGGCAACAAAACAGATTTCAACAATTTTCGAAAAGCAAGCTATTCCGACAACATCATCCCAGCTGATTCCACCCATCCTCAGGCCCAAAAAATGGCCTTCTTTCAGTCGAGTATTCATCGAGCCCTTTCCATTCCGCTTTTGCCAGTCAGTTTACAGAACGAATTAAAGATCCTCGAAAACATCGCTCAGAATAATGGATATAATCCCAGTATAGTGAGACAGTTGTTTAACAAAAAAAAAAAAAAAACACGAAAGAAGACTACCATCCTTCCCAGTTCAGCTACTCACAATCAAGACCAGGCAACGAAACACATATCAGTTCCCTTTATAGGTAACGTATCCTGTAAGGTAGGACGTTTATAAAATAAAAAAAGTCTGGGGTATAAAGTTTCATACTCTTTAGTCCATTCTCTTGATAAAGGTACTGATAAATCATCTCTGTCAGATGTGTATAAGATCACTTGTGCTGAATGTCCCTGTTATTACATTGGCCAGACAAGAAGGGCCCTGTCTCTTCGGTTTGAGAGCATCTGCTGACTAAAAGCGGTGATGGAACACGAGGACCCACATTTGCTGAATATCTTGTCCAAATGGCCCATGCTCCCAAGCCCCTACAAGATGTAGAACTTTTGCATAATGAAGTTAAAGGATGTAAATTAGAAACCCTTATTACTGATAGAGAAAATTTATTTAATGTTCAGCTGCAACTAAAAAATAGAAATTATTTCGAAGGATTTCAATCTTTATTCCAGTAGGGTTGACCCACAGTCTGCTTCGAATGGCCTATGCTGTTACCTGTCTGTCACATTGTGTCACTATGTATTCTGTATTATACTGGTAATTACGTCTAGTTACTAAGGTGTTTCTTACTTTGTCTGTTTCATGTTCAAGATATTGTATGCTTCGCCCGTTTGTGTTTCCCATAGTAATTTACTAGTTACTGTAGTGATGCTTCGCCCTCTTATTATAATATTTGAATGTAAATTTTCATACCCTGATTTTGTAGCTAGTTCTCACGTAAATTGTTTAATGTACTGTACCAATAGGTAGGTTTGTCCAGTTGTAGGACTGCCTTCTGTCACAATTTGTTTAAAATTTTTTGTCTGCTCTTAGTAATTTTGAGACAGCTTGTCTCTAGCGCTTGCGCTCGAGCATGCGTTTGGCCGCTGGCCGAGCCTCGTTGCGTAACTGTTCGCGACGCCTAGTTTCCTTGTTGATTACGTGTGACTCTTATTTCTGGCCGGTGTAGCTCCGTCTACGTTTGTCTCAATGTTTTTACTTTTGAAAGACATAATCTTATGACTATGCGTCTTTATTCTGTTTTTAAAAAACTGTTATCTATTGCTCTGTGATTCTTTTTTTTAAAATCCTGTTGTTTCGGTAATTTTTACTGTGATGTTATGAGCCATACGCTAAATAAATACTTGGAGTTTGGCTTCTGTAGGCAACTATAGCATACCTTTCCACGCATTTTCACAACTTTTCTATGACCGTGCATAGTTTATTTTCAGGTATGTTTTTGGTTTTCTGTACACAGCTGTTATAAATACAGCTGCACGTAACTGTGTAAAACAGAGATGTCATCCTTGAATTTCTTTTTCTTTTTAATTTTGTTCTGTGGCATGTTCAAGGTTTGGACCTCAAAATAATTTAATTTTTGTAAGTACCACGATTTTACGTATTATGAAATCATTAGATCGTTGGTGCATTTCAATGTGTAACATATGTCCGTATGGGTTAATTTATAGGTTCTGAAGAAGATACCATTATTGGCATCGAAACGTAGGTAAACTAATAAAATTTTACCTTGCAACTGAAGGCTGAATTTCTTAATTTCTTGAAGCACACTATCAAACTCAACACTAAATCTTAAAGAACCTTCCATTTAGTGAGGGAAACGCTAGAGATGTACTCAACATTTACCATGTAATTAGGGAAATTCTCCTGGGGGAAAGAATATGTTACATACATGAAACAACACTCAACTATATTCTGTGAGGAAAACCAATTATTATTGAGAATGAAGCAAACAATAAACGTAATAATATGACCGTTAGAAGACTAACGATATTGCAAAAAGTGTGTACCAATTTATTACATACCTACAACATGGGTACCGGAGTACTGTTAAGCTCAATCAATTTCAAAAAGATACGCAGTATACTAGGTCAAAATGAATTCTACAAAAAAACATCGGCAGCTTAATTAATCCCACTCCTCGATAACTGAGACACAACAAATGTTCCACAACTAGAATCACCAGTCAGACCTTCTGTCAACTCCAAGAACGCACTAGTAGGCATAGTTTCTAAAATAGTTAATAATAATCTTGTAAGGTATCGTACATGTGAAACAACGTGCCCAATTCAGGCCTAACAACATTCAGTATCAACTCCTCATCGATTTTCCTGACCTTTATTACAGTTTTAAGTGCAGCAGTCAGACATTGATTACAAGGTGTTTACATCAGGTTCCACGCCTGTGACAGTATGCCCTAAGCCAAAGTAGTACAATGAACTGTGATAGCGTTATGCCTAATGAAGTGGTTCTTTTCATTGATAAAATGCCACGTGGCACAAATTATAACATTATTATCCATATCACAATTTAAATACGCCCTAGAGAATTTTCATACACTGTTACTGTAGTATCTACGTCCCTTCGCGGACTACCCATCACTTATAAGATTTATTTTGCACTCGTTGCAAAAATGGCTCAAATGGCTTTAAGCACTATGGGACTTAACATCTGAGGTCTTCAGTCCCATAGACTTAGAACTGCTTAAACCTAACGAGCCTAAGGACATCACACTCATCCATGCCCGAGGCAGGATTCCGACCTGCGGCTGTGTCAACAGCGCGGTTCCGGACTGAAGCGCCTAGAACCGCTCGGCCACAGCGGCTGGCTAAACATTGCAGCTGTCTATGCGGCCGGCTACACGTTGCAACTGTCTTATAACTGAATGCTCGTGAACTCTGTTTGATGTTCAGAGTTTCCAATCGTATTAGATTTAAAAACGTGGGCTTTACTTATCGTAATATAACATCAGGTAAGTACGCTTCTGAAACCTAACCATGTTATAACTATAGATAATTTACAGTAATGCATTACTGTGGATAACTGATCAAGGTGATATGAAGTTCAATATATATACGGTATCTACTGAAATCTACTATATGCAAGATTATCTATCTAGAAAGTCTCTTCCGCAGAGAGAGCAGCCATTCGTTCCCATAGGAATGATGATGAAGTAGTAGTTTTACCAGCTGACAAGGGGAATGCCACGGTTGTAGTGACGCGGGATGATTATGTCCAAAAAATGGATTTACTTCTCAACGACCCGGCTTACAGAAGACTATCTAATGACCCCACAGAAAGGATCAAGCGTAAGACACTTTCACTGTTGAAAAAGGGTTCGTTGTCAGAAGATTTACGTAAGGAACTTCATCCTGGGGCTGCCGTTCCACCTAGGTTGTATAGTCTGCGTAAGTTGCATAAGGAAGGGGTTCCTCTACGCCCTTATGTCAGAAATTTGGGTGCACCCCCTTATAACCCGGCAAATTTATTTATCATCTGTTCTCAGTCAATATGGTGGCAAGTGTGAACACCATATATCCAGTTCGGTGGCTTTTATTCGACGATTGGGGCCTTTGAAGTTGAGTCTTTCAAATATGTTAGGTAGTCGAGTGGTATCCCTGTTTACACGAGTTATTCTGGAAGAGTCCCTTAGTTTGATCAGTGAAACCCTGGATGAAGAGCTGGTGAAGCTTTGTCGTCATGTGCTGACGTCCACGTATTTTTTATTTAACGGTAACATTTTTGAACAGAATGACGGAGTGGTTATGGGTAGTCCTTTGTCACCCATAGTCGCCAATTTATTTATGTAGAACTTTGAGGACATGGCACTGAGGACTTCAGCTTTGCAACCAACGTGCTTCTGGAGATACATGGATGATACCTTCCTCGTCTGGCCGCATGGACGTGATGCTCTTAACAGATTTTTGGACCACTTCAACTGTCTTCATCCCCGTATAAAATTTACTATGGAGGTTTAAAATGATGGGATGCTTCCATTTTTAGACGTTATGGTTTATAAAAAACCAGATGGTACTTTGGGACACAGTGTTCACCGAAAGCCGACACACACAGATTGGTATCTGCATCCTAAGAGTTGTCATCCACCACACCAACGCAGTGGCGTCCTCAGGACTTTGGTACGGAGAGCATATGCCATTTCAGACGCAGACAGCTTAACCCAAGAACTTGAGCATTTGATGGCTGTTTTTAAGGAAAATGGATACACCGAGAAGCAGATTCGTCGGGCTATGGAGTTTGGACCATCTCCGCAGGTGTATGAAGAGGAACATAGATCTGTGGCCTTTCTTCCTTATGCTGGAGGCTTATCGTTTAAGCTTGGATGAATTTTAAGGAATTTTAAAATTAAGAGTTTGTTCCGTCCACCTTCTAAGATTAGGGCTCTGCTCGGCTCTGTGAAAAATGATTTGGGGCTCAGGAAACCCGGTGTGTACAAAATTCCGTGTCAATGTGGGAAACCTTAAATTGGCCGTTCGATTCGCACAGTGCACGACAGGTGTGTGGAACATCGCCATCATACGAGACTACAACAGCTGGAAAAATAGGCAGTAGCAGAACACTGCCTAAATGACGTCCACAGTATGAAATTTGATGAAACTGTGGTAATTGCCAACATTTCCGGTTTTTGGAACAGTGTCTATAAAGAGGCGATTGAAATTAGGTTGTCTGATAATTTAATCAACAGAGACAATGGGTTTCCTCTTAGCAAGACGTGGAATCCTGCATTATCTCGCATCAAAACCGAACGTTCTTCGGTGCGGCCTTGATTGCGATATATCGTTGCCAGCAATGTTTCACTAAGGGCGGCGCCACCTCCCTGTCTTGGAAGGTAGAAACTGTGATAGGCAGCACATGCGCCGTGTACTGAACGGTGGCCTATATAGGAAGTCGATTTGCAACCTGGCGTCAGTTCTCAGCGGGACTCATCAGCAGAAACAGCATTTTCCTGAAGATGGCGAACAGTTGGATCGCCGAAATATCGAGTCAAGTTGATTTTAGGATCCGGCAGTAAACCCGAAGAGACTTTCAAGACTTATTACACCGGGAAAGCCTACGTAATCACATTATCTATCTAAATCGAAACTTTCAACAGAGCAGCTGACACGACCAGATACTTCGTGATTTTGGTCGTCAGCTACATGAAATGCCACAGCGGAAACATACGTTCTCGCGCTAACGTCACGGTGCATTGTTGCACATCCCTCCATAATTGCGTCATGTGTCATGTATGCGACAGTAACCTCGATTATTTTCACTGCAAAGTGAAACCGACATATCGTCGATAAAGAAGTTCGGTACGATTTTTAATTATGGGAACCTAAATCACCGAGTTAGATCAAGAAGTTGTTAGCACACTAGAATCGCATTCTGGAGGACTACAGTTCAAATGCGCGTACGGCCGTCCTGATTTAGGTGTCCCGTGACTTCCCTAAATCGCTTCTGCCAAATGTCGGTACGGTTCCTTGGGAAGGGCACGGCTGATTTCCTTCACCGTCATTCCCCAATCCGAGCTTGTGCTCCGTCTCTAATGACCTCGTTATCGACGGGTCGTTAAACACTAATCTCGTCCTTCCTCCTGCTTCAGAACGCATATCCGTAACCTTAACAATTAATGAGAACCATAAAAATCCAAGATAAGCTATGTTCTCCTCATTACAAATGTCTTTACAATTTCGTCAGCGAACGAAATTATGTAGCAAAACCTCAGTAAACACAGAAAACTGCCTCTTTTTCACAGTTCGGGATTTGACTGAATTGCTATGATATGATTCGAATTACTTGTTGGTTGGTACTTCATGCGTTGGAGCTGATTTCCTCCAGTCAGAGAGCTCAGTGCCCCGCCCGAACTATTCGCCATTGCTAAACTCCCACACTAAAGTGCATTCCCATTGTTTAGTTAGCGCTGTGTGTGAAACGTGTACATTTCATTCCTATGGTTGTGTGTGTATGTCTGTTGTGTTTTGTGTGGTATCTAAACACACGAAGAAAGGAAGTCGGACAAAGAACTACGCTTAAAGGACAGTCGCGGCAACTCGTCTGCAATGTGTGAGAATACTTCAGATGGAAGCGGGAAACGGGGGACCCTCTCTTTTCAGTTTCCAAAATAATCTCACGATCAGCAGCTGCTGTTCAGGTTAGTGAAATGACCGTAGAGCCTATCGGTAAAAAAAAGTATGTAAAGGAAGGAAGTGAAGCAGGACTCTGTTGACTTCAAGAGAGAAGAGAAATATTCAGAAACCCACAACAAATCTGGATCTTTTCGCACAGTACGTAATTCGGCGTCACATATACAATTATCCTCATCACGGATGTCGGCAACATTAGATTCGCTTAGTACGATATTGTACGAGGGTGAACTTTTCGCAGAAAATCATCGTTGTACCGTGAGACATTAGTTTCTACTGGCTTAGTTTCTTACCGGAATGCAGCCGGTGACGTCGTCAACAACCGCCGATGTTTCGACAGCAACACACCCTGCCGTTTTCAAGGCAAAACTGCCGGAAGAAAGCGCTTGCAGACCACTTGTAATGGTTCTACACAGTCTCCTTTTTTAAATACGAAAATATTTCAGGCAGTAAAATGTTGATGGAACGAACAGACAAGCAGACAGCCACTAGGCGACGCAGACTTACGCGTGAAGGAAAAGACATTAATTTGGAGGACATTGTATCGACGAAACATGGCTGAACGCTGGTCAGACCGTTAAAAAAGTTTGGACGGATGACAAAGGGGAAGGTATGGAATTCCCCATTGGAAAAGGTGTTAAAATTATTCTTTTGCATGCTGGTACCTGCCGTGGGTTTGTCCCCGACTGTCAATAATTTTTTCGAAAATATTTTGTTGCGAAGTTTAGAAACTCCGACACTGCGCGAATCATTAACTTTCCGAAGATAAGGCTCCCACTCAGTCCTGTCAAAAGGAAGACATCGTTCTGCAGTTACAACGACTTGGGAGTTAACGATGATGACACACTGAAAAAAGTAGAATTATTAGAATTCTTGCCACAATTATCGACGAGATAGCTTATAAATACGTACATACATTGTTACCAAGTTTACAAACTCCTTCAGTAATTTTTCTCGACGATGTCCACATCATTTAGTTTTGAAAAATAATGCTCCAACCCAGTCCACTCACAAGGAAGACATGATACAGTGGTTACAACAAATCAGAAGTTAATGTGGATCATATACCGAAAAAAGTAGAATTATTACAAACCATATCCTTCATAAGCCACACTTATCGACGAGATAGCTTATAAATACAGACACAGAGTCATAAAATTACCACCTTATTACTACCATTAAAACGCAGTAGAACTTAATTGGGCGCAAGGGAAAGGATGTGCGACTCACGAAAATGGATAGTTTACTGTGTGTGAAGCTAAGAAGCTAACTAATTCAGGGCCTGGAAAATTTCACCGAAATGGATTGGAGAGCCGCTACTTGACGAATCGTGGAAGCTGGAACTTACTATTGCTTCCAACTGTTCATCCACTTCGGAAAGTCCCATTAACTCTAAAATGAGTGATATCCACCCTCTTTCGGACAACACAGCTGCCTCCAGGAAAGTCAGTGAGGTAGCCAATGAAAGCGAGAGATACCAGTTTTCTGCCTCGAGTTTTCTCTTAGAGGTTAATTTTAATCGCAATGAACAAAGCGAGTGTAATTAACAGTTTTGCCCCTGATTGTTGACCGCCATTTTCTCGGTTATATTTCAGATTATAATAATGAGGTTAAGTTAAGACACGACTTTAAGCTCAGAGCTAGAAAACACATCGCCTGCCGCAGTTCAGTTATTAGTCATATAAAGTAGCTGTCGATTGACTATCTCGCATTGCCTCACGGCAGCCGCCGCCATAAATGCTATGTGTGACACGGAAGCAACACAACCTCTGAAGAAAATCGCTGCATTTGTGTGTCGCCTATGAAAATAACTAGATCGCTCACTCGCGCTAGAATAGAGCTCAAAATGTTCAAATGTGTGTGAATGCCTAAGGGACCAAACTGCAGAGCTCCCATAGTTACCTGTAAACGAGCTGCTATTTGTAGGGCAGCGCTTGTTTGCACTTAGTAAGTGACGTCAAATACCTGATAAAACTTTTCCTACACAGTGAATTTAGAGGTGCAAATGACGTTCATTAGGACTCTGTAACCCAGTTACGAGGATGAGATCTCTAGTTCTAGTAACACTGCACAGGTTACAATCATTCAAGTCTAAGTTACATGAAGAAAAAATACGATAAAATTGACGAGTAGTTAAAATTCTTCCGTAAAAGATTTTTGACAAAGCTTCCAAAATGAATGAGAAGTTGAAATCAATAGTAAGTTCCAGCTTCCACGCTTCGTCAAGTCATTAACGTGACTGAAAAACGTGCCCCCAAGCTTAAGTGTCACGAAATATTATACAAGAAATGAATATGTAGAATTTAGTGAATGAAAAATAATCTCACTTTCTCCTGCTTTCATAGATCATGAATCAATAAAAAGGAACCTTACTTTCTTGAACGGATATTTGATACTCTCCGTCTTTTGATGTAGAGCTAATACAGAAAACTTGGAAACTACATTCATTTAAGAATAAGCTTGACAGACTTCATTATTCAGTAACAGTAGCGAAGTAAACATCCTCTTATTAGATTCTTCAATTTACTTTAGTTGCCTCTCATATCTTACAGTCAATGGGCCAGTGTTTATATTCGTCTCAGTAAATGGTGGCCTCAGTTCGAGAAAAATTACCCCACTTTTCGATACGGCGCGGTAGGGGCATCGCCTATAATCGAGCGGCAGCTGGCAACACTGTGGGGGAACCAACAGATGTCAATTAAAAAGTAATTTTAATCAGACTATATTAATATTACCCTCTCTTAATTGTTTCTGTTAATGATAAGATATATCAACAGGAAGATGGGCTAGTCATCGACTAAATAATGCTCAGGCTTTTGTCCGACAATACACCTGATACACCTTTGACCTATCTATGACATTTCAGTGTGTGAATCAAAGTACTCCCGTACACCACCTGTGGTTTTCTTGAATTGTTGGTATAGCCAACCAATGGATGTCATATCTAACCAAAAGAATGCAATAAGTTAATAATTAAGCCAATCTAAGCGGGGGAGATTCTTCTCGCTGGGGAGAAACTACTAATGGGGCTCTACAAGGATCTGTCTTCGGTTCGCTACTATTTCTATGTAAGCGACCTTCTGGCGAACATACGAGGGTAATCCCAAAAGTAAGGTCTCCTATTTTTTTATAAGTACATAGACCTGTTTAGTTCTACAATGGTTTACATCAGGTTACAGCTTGAACATTTAGCTATTTTTTAACATAGTCACCATTTCTGACGATGCATTTTTGTAGACGCTGTTGCAGTTTTTGTATGCCAATGTCATACCAGCTCGCCGCCATGCTGTTCAGAAAGTTATGAACCGGTAGTTCAATGCTTCCGTTAAAATTCTGTAAGCGGTGCTTCGGGAAACCTCGGCAACCAATGTGCAGAGATCATCCAGGGTGATCCGCCGATCTTCACGCATGCTTTGCTCATCCTTCAACACTGTCTACTCATAAATTGACGGTCTCCCGCTCCTTTATTCGTGGTGAAATTCGGTCCGACCAGCTGCAAACTCTCTACTCCACTTACGAACATTTTTGACATCCACGCACGACTCACCATACACTTCCGTCAATTGGCGATGGATTTCAATCGGCGCAGTGCTCTTTGCGTTCAAAAACTGAATAACTGCGGGCAATTCGGACTTGGCGGTTACATCCCACGGCAGTTCCGTTCTCAACGGCTGCCTAGCCAAGACTGAGCACCGCAGCGCGGCGTGCGCATGTTTACACACAGCACGTGAAGCACTCTTCATAACAGTCTCACTAACTGCCACACAAACAGGGTTCTGTACTTATAAAAAAATAGGAGACCTTACTTTTGGGATTACCCTCGTACAACAACTAGAAATAGTTCTGTTTGTGGATGACACTAGTATTACAGTCAGTTCAAAGATACATAAACTAACAGAAGATGTGGTAAATAATTTCCGTGCAAATACTTTTGAGTGGTTGTCTGTGAATGGCCTATCTCTCTCTCTCAATTTCAGTGTGACATAACCTATTCAGTTCTACACATTTAGAGGTGCTACACCGATAATAAGTGTAACATGTATCAAGAAAACAGTAAGTTCGATGGTCACTTCAAAGATTTTGTGCGTCCATATCGATGAGAATTTAGACTGGAATAAATGCGTTTTGGAAGTCGTTAAACAATTAATTTAGTCAATTGTTCTTCGAGTCATTGTAAATCTTCGGGAGGGACAAATCAGTAAGTTGACGTACGTTGCGTATTTTCATTCAGTAGTCTCATATGGAATAATGTCCTCAGGCATTTCATCTTCAAGGAAGAAAGTCTTCATCGCTCAAGAACATACAAAACAATAATATGTAGTTCTCACCCACGATCATCTAGATACGTTTGTTTACGGAGTTGTACATTTTGACCGTAGCTTCACAGTATATTTATTCCTTCATGAAGTTTTTTGAAATAATCCGCTGCAGTTTGAAAGGAACAATACTGTATATTATTACAATACCAGAAGGAACAATGACATTCATTACTCCATATTAAAGTTGTACTTACAATAAAGTGAGGTATGCATTGCTGCTACGAAAATTGCTGTTCAGTAACCCAATTATATACAATGTCTGATAGACTGCAAAGTTGAATCTGAAAAGAAACTGAAAACTATTCTTCTTGGCACCTCCTTCTATTCCATAGACGAATTTCTATTTTTATAATTTGTAAAAGATGGAGGCTGGGAATTTCTAATGGGCATCACCGTATCACAAACAAATTTGGAAATGATTACCGTGCAACCATGCTTACAAATGAACATGTAATGTGAATGTAAAAGACTCTTACTACATTTAACTGTACGATTGACTCATTAAACTAACTATTATATGTTAAAAATGAACACTCTCCATAACAGTAAGCAGTGGAGTTTATAAATTACGCTCCTAAAAATACTTTGTATTCTGCAGAGGAAATACAGCAATAGCCTGAATCCTCTTCAAAGGAAAGCTGTTGCTTTGAGGCTTGACCACTCTGGAGGGACCAGTGAATCGTTACAGACATGTGCAACATAGCTGAAGTCAACGTTCCTCCAATTTCGCCTTGCACTGAATAAGACCATGATCATTTACTAACTGATGACTTTTATTCGACATTTCACGGAACGTTTCTGTTTCGACCTCCCTAAATGATGTCGTACTTAGGAAGGAACATTCACACGGTTTGGGAAAGAAGGATATTACAAAAAAAGCATGTCATTCTACGAACGATATTTTACATCAACAGCTAATCATAATGTAAGTAGCAAATCCGTAGTCTCTGCCATATTGAAAGGTCCGGCAGGGAATGTATGAAACGTTAAAAAAAATGGAAATGAAGTCCCATGCTTGTTTACAGAGCGTAGGGGAACGCTGCGGGAGACCCGCACCGCCTTACTAGGCAAGGTCCTAATGGAGGTGGTTTGCCGTTGCCTTCCTCCGACCGTAATGGGGATGAATGATGACGACACAACACCCAATCATCTCGAGGCAGGAAAAATCCCTGACCCCGCCGGGAATCGAACCCGGGACCCCCTTTTCGGGAAGCGAGAACGCTACCGCGAGACCACGAGGGGCGGACATGAAATGTTATAGAATGGATAATACGCAAAAAAAAGAACCAGTTCTGCTTAGGGTGCATTAAACACTTCGACAGGTTGCAAGAATTTTGCAGCTAACTGCAGTAATGTGTGGTGACTTGTAACATTAATTTCATCTAAGTTTAGCTTGTTTTACTCGGACCTACTGTTTTTTGGGCGTATTAATAAGAATTTCAAGAATGTAACGAGGAGTGGCAAGTTACGTAGCTCTGTAGCACGTCGCTGGAGAAACAGCATCGCTTCGAAGGCATTTCCCAATACATAATGATTAGGAAACACAAGACCCTGAGTCGAAACGATACCGTTACTCGGTTGATAACTATCGCTAACTCCTTTGTTTCCTGTCTTTATGAAGAAAACAGTGTATTTTATTGTTCTCAAAGGGGATGATGACTAAGATAGTTAACATGTTATTTTCCAAGTTTTCTTCCACCTGTATGAAAGTTTTGACTTCATTCGGCGGGAACGGCGCAGGCTGCACGTTCAAATTGCCTGACGTGCGGACATAGCAACTTGCAGGTACGGGGCTTAATAAGCTAATAATATAAATTCGATCTATTCTCTCCGAAACTTCTAATTTGGACATTTCCTTACTGGAAGCGTTCGGCCTGCTTCTCACTGTCAGTATGCACGTTTTGAGAGATGACATACGAATAGAATATATGAAATGAAATTCAGTGCTGCACTGCATTATTTAATTCATAGCACATACGTAACCCTGGAGACAATAGATTTTCTATTTTTGTTTGTCTAGGAAAGTTAATGGACTGTCACATGAAGAAAGGAATTCCAGCCAAACCTCTCGCCTAGAACGATATTACTGAGATGTCTGTCTTCCAACATATCGAGTATCTGCAGACCCGTGACTCCCATCGATTATTTTATCTTCACTGAGTTATGAATATTTGTTACTCACATACAAAAATAGTTTTAATGACGTCATTGCGGAGGTTACATTTTCAGAAGACTTGGTTCAATATGTAGTGAAGGAAGTATAAACGTTTCTGGATTCTTCCCTAATTACTTCGTGTGTTCCATGTCAAAGTGACAGGGGCAGCCGCCATTGGTTTACACACCTCTTTCACATTCTCTCTTCTTACGCTACCCGTCTTTCATGCTGACTAAAACAAACAATATACCCAGTATGTTTACTGAAGGGGGATGGAAATCTCACCATTGGTAGCAAGTTCAGGAAGATCAAGTGTTACTTATGAGGGCTGATACCATCACATGCTTCCGATAGCTCCACCGAACGTGGTAGTGCGTGGGAAGACACTGCACGCATAATTGGGAAGACAGTTACCAAATCCATGTCTGGCTATTCAAAGTTAGGTTTTCCGAGGATTTCCAAAACCGCGTAGGGCAAATGCAGAGAAGGATCACTGTAATTAACACAGCCGATATCCTTCGCAATTTGTATTATTCTCCGTCTTTAACGAGCTCATCGCCGATGGGACGTTAAAATATTATCTTGCTTCTTCCTTTCTGACCTATCCATGTACTTCTGCCGCAAAACATATTATGTCGAATACTGTTTGCTAATTTTTTACTACCTAATCAACGATCGCTTTTTCTAGTAAATGTTTTATTTCCACAAGTAAGCTGATTATTCATTACCTGCCTCAGTATTCAGCCCGATTAGAACTCTGTTAAAGCGTTGCTTCTCATTTTAAAACCCACACACGCACACACAGTCACTCATTAATTAACGCATACCACAAGTTCATCAAAGAAATGTACCGCAACATTTCGCTATGTGAAATTATAAGCTTATTCATTACCTGCCTCAGTATTCAGCCCGATTAGAACTCTGTTAAAGCGTTGCTTCTCATTTTAAAACCCACACACGCACACACAGTCACTCATTAATTAACGCATACCACAAGTTCATCAAAGAAATGTACCGCAACATTTCGCTATGTGAAATTATAAGCATTGGACGTAAGTAACCCATAGCTATACTTCGAACCAAAACATATTTAAGTAATGGTATAGCAAACTTCTATCTGCGAGAGAGCTCTGTGTTTCCAGTGTATCAAAATAAACATGCCTGGTTAGGTGCAACTGATATGATTTCCCATGCCAAATCTCTTTTTTAAGAAACTAACTTATTTCATTTAGATATTTTCAGTTGCATGTAGATTTTTCAGAGTTTTTAATTATTTAATTTGCAACAAATGAGAGGGTAATGAAATGCAATGTTGGGGACACAATTAACCAAGTCTATGTTTATATCTCCCGTGACAAGCAATGGGTTTGAGTCGCTTCTTACCTTTTTGATGTCACTGGTTGCTGCTGGAAGCTGCTTATATCTGATCCCATCCCGTCGCAACGGTTTTTCTGTTACAGACGGCGGGCCTTTCAACTCTCGTCGAAAATATTAAGCCACCAAAATCTTGCTACTGAACGTAGTCCATTCACAAATTTGATGTCCCTAAAATTATTAACAACTTAAGGGGACAGCTGGATGGGATATAACGTCTTATTTTAGAGTTAAAAGAATAGGCCTATTTCTGTAGCAAAAGTTACACACCAGGTTAGATTTACTAGTTTGGCTGCGAGCACAATTATTAAGGACTACACTTCACATAAAATTTCGGGATATGCCCTTCTAGCTGTCAGTAAATATAATTGGCTGTCAAAATTCAGATATCCACGTAGTATTTTACTGTTCTACATATGAACTTATTTCACTTCTGCGGATGCACTTGTTTGACTTGCCACAGTCCATATACCAGTATACCTTAACTCTTTTCTAACAAGATTATTAATTCTTTATCAATCGTTACTTCAGACTTTTTCCATGTTATTCAGTATCAGTACTTCTCGAACGCAGTTGGTATGCACCACTAAAGTTTCCAAAATATCATCGGCTCTTCTCTTCTCGCTCGTGCGCACCTGATATTTTCCCACTAAATTTTCCTGCCCAAGCTACAACTATGCAGTCCACTTTCTGCCTTCCTTCCATAACTCCACGGTCCTGGTTTATTTCTAATAAATGGTACTTCAACATACAGTTCATCAAACAACTGTAAGTCATCGCATTACGCAGTGACACCACAACAGTTTTCACCCCTGAACTCACAAGTCCGACGTCATCTTTTACTAACTGTTAAGGACTGCTTTTAACACTCTTTATTGCGAGGCGCAGTCCAAATTACATTCCATCGCCGTTCTACTTTACCGAATTTCGCAAATACTGCACACTAGCGTACTTCCCTCCCAACTCACAATCTGCCGTCAACTGTCAACACAAAGATTACATTTATTCCTGACTAGGTATACCACGTGAGACAGTTTACATTGATTTTTGCATTGTGTGCACTTCCTATATTGTAACATATATTCCCAAACAATTTATATCTGTGTGAAAGGAAATATGCAACGAATATAAGAAGAATATACTTTAGAAACATAACAAACGGAGAAGAAGAGAGGCATTCAATTAGAAGAGATAAGAACAAAACAAAATTATCCATTATACCCCCAGTTATCTATTTTCTATCGTCGTTTTCGTGAAAAACATTTGACACTGATAGGAAACAAATGGTTTTCTTCAAGAAATATTTGCAATATGGGTAGTTTAATCCGAGATATTAATCATCTGTAAAACATATCAGGAAATAATACCTATATGCGTATTCCACGTGGCAGTAGTAGTGAGAACTGTGAATTGGTCTACATTGGAGCTAATTATGAATTATTTTGTGGATTACACTTGCAAGATCCGTCTCACTATGTCAGTGCTTCAAATGCCCAGTTAGGGTGGTTGAGACGACGCAAGTTACTAGACTACCACGTCCTCACGCTATTTACTACATCCTCTCCTCAGTGCACTTGCACCCCAGTGCATCTACAGAACTACTCTGCAATTCACGGTTAAATTCCTGGTTGAGAGTTCTTAGAACCATCTTCAGACTATTCCATTACAGTGCCACAATCTGACAGCGTGGTAAAAATGAACACTTATGTCTTTCTGTACGAACTCTGATTTCTCTTCCTTAATGGCAATGACCATTTCTCCCTATGTTAAATATTTTCACGTTCAGAAGGGAAAGCTGATCACTGAAATTTCGTGATAAGACATCGCAGCGACGAGAAAGACCTTTGTTTTAATGATTTCTATCCTAACACGCTTCTCATATCTGTAACATCTCTTCACTTATTTCGCGATAATGCAAAACGAGCCTGCCCTTCTTTGGACTTCTTAGATGTCCTCCGTCAATCCTAGCAGTAGTCTAGCGGAGGACAAACAAGTTTAGCGCAATGAGTCACCTTAGCAGATCTTCTGCATCTTGTAAGTGTTCGACAATAAAAGCAGTCTTTGATTGTCTTTCTCACATCATTATCTATGCGAGCGTTCGAATTTGACTTACTCGTAACTGTAATTCCTAGATATTTAGTATAATTGAAGGACGTTAATTTGTTACGAGTTATTGTGTAACCAAAATGTAACGGATTTCTTTTCGTTCTTCTTGTGGATGATCTCACACTTTTCCTTTTTAAGAGACATTTATCAATTTTCGCACCATACAAAGACCGTGTCTAAGCCTTTTTGCAATTTGTTTTGATCTTCTGATGACATTAACAGACGCAATGAGAGCAACTCTGCAAACACTCAAAGAGGACTGCTCAGACTGTCTCCTAAATCGTTTCTGTATATTAGGAACAGCAGAGTGCCTATAACATTTCCTTACGGAATGTCGGATAGCACTTCTGTGTACTCGATGGTTTTCCGTCGATTACTACGTCAGAGATAAAGCATCTATCACCTCATCATAATAGCCAATCGCAAAGTCTCACTTATTTAGTATCCTAGCTATTCTGTCCACGTCATGACTTTATTATAAAAACTGACGAAAATGCAAGAGTCCGTTTGTCAAATAATAAAACAAATGCTCCAATCTTCTCTAAAACACGCTAGTAGGCCTTGTGATTGCTCAGTGAGTCATCCATTTTTCTTTCCCCTGTCTTCACTATCTGCGATCATCCACGTTCCTCTTCCATCACTTGTCTCAAGTGAATTGTTGCTAGCTCTCATCTGTCTTCCTGTATTTTTATTTATTGTTCTACTTGTCAGTAACGAATATAAACTATGTTCCTTTTGACACTACGTTCTACGGGGTGTTCAAAAAGTCTCTCCGCGGTGCCGTATGATTGTTAGCCCCGCGTGCCGCATGCCGCAGTGAATATACCGAAATGAAACTCAGTGAAATACAAGTTATTAATTTATTGAATATTCATTTTTACTTACAAATTTTCACATTAAATGTTGAAAGTGTCCCCCCTGTTGTTGAATACACAATTCAATTCGTGTAATCATGTTTCCAAACAAAAGCTGTAACATTTCTTCTGTAACAGAAGCAGTGAAAGGGGTATTGCAGTTCTCAATTCATCGATGGATTTTGGACGGTTTTTGTAGACAGTTGCTTTCGCTGCACCCCAGAAGAAAAAGTCAGCTGGTGTTAGGATAGGCGATCGTGGAGGCCAAATTCCCTGTGAAATTATGCGATCACCAAAAACATCAGCAAGCAGTGACATTGAAACGCGAGCTGTATGCGCGGTTGCACCACCTTGTTGAAAATTACCGTTCATTATTTCACCTAACACATTTCGTACAGACTTGTTCGGACTCATGGACATTTTATCGGAAATATCGAGTAGTTTATCCTCGTACAAAACGCTAGAACGATCACTTCTCGGTGCATCTGTCACTGAACCCGTACTTCAAAATTTGTTAATCAAATCTCGCACAGTATTGCGATGTGGGAGTGTTGTCTCCGGGAAAACTGAATTAAATGTTTGACGAACTGAAACTGTGTATATACCGCTAGCCTTGAATACTTGTTCGACTAAAAGCACCCCTTCTTCAATGGTTAGCATTTTAACAGTGACAAAAACGAAACAAACGAAGAAAGGAACTAAACTTAAACGTTCACGTCAACACGTAATGACACACACCAACGATACAACTGACGCTGGCTGAGATAAACGAAACAGAGGAATGTTGGGAGAGTCCACTTGAAGGGAAGTAATCCTGGCAGGAGAACAATCATAGGGTACGTGCGGCTAACGATCATACGACACTGCGGAGAGACTTTTTGAACACCCCGTAGTAATGTCCGAACGCTGGATTCTATATTTAAATGTACCCTGTAATAGGCTTGTTGTAGAGAATGTAAAATTAGTAGACTGCTCGATTAAATGTTAGGGAGGACCTGCTGGTTCTACTCCTTCCACGTTACATAAATATTTTTGTACACTACCATAACTTCAAAATGGGGTTTATCAACACTGCACCGAACTTCAGCCCATCTACTGGCTACGAGAATAAGTATTTGCCTTGTGAGAACATGAGATATTGTTAATTACTTAACGTTTTGCAGGTTATTTCTAACCACAATTGTTGCCGTATTTCATTACTGTTAAAAACGTAACTGAGACACATAACTGGTAATTCGCTGTAACATGAATTAGTTAGATATCACGGCCTCTTAAACCGCATGAGACTTAAGGTTTTGTTACATCTCTGGCAAAGCAGATGCAAGCAGGCCGATGTGTTCGGATATCGGCTTCAGACCTGCCCTTCTACGACGTCCACAGCCGGGCGGATGCGGGGAGGGGAGGGGGAAAGAGAGGGGTGAGTGGGAGGAGAAGAGGCAAGGGGGTGGAGCAGGTGCACGGCCACGGTCTTCGCCTAAACTGAGAAACGGAACTTTAATTAGAATTCTCACTAATTGCATTCTGCGCGAGCGTCGAGGGTCGGAAACCGGTAACGAGAGCGTGTGGGGCGTTATTAGATATCATCCGGTCGCTGAAGAAGTTCAGTGCGAACCTCGAGCTCTCACGGGCGCGTAATTGGGCCGAAACGATCCGACCCTGTCCAGAGGTGCAGCAGGGGCCGTGCATGAGCGCGTATGCTCTGTTCCCAGTGTCTGTCTGTGCGGGTCTAGGGGGATTCTGCTTTGCAATGACGTAGGAGTTCAGGTTTAAACGAGAGCAACAAACGATGAATCGACGCTCCAAACAGTGCGTAGAAACTAAATGGTAAAACGAATGGCATTGAGCAGATGAAGTGCTAGGATAATCACAAATCGTACTACCAGAAACACAACTGCAGTGAAATTGTCAGTGTGTCAAAAGTTAATCTTCTTTTGAGTGAGTGTTCTCCAATGGCACCTCATCACTTTTGTGTTAACGTTACAGCAAAAAATGTATCATAAGATATAAAATATATGAATTTTAGTAAAAAACATAAAACAGTCTATACCTACATCTACATGACTACTCTGCAATTCACACTTAAGTGCACGAAAGAGGGCAGTTCGAACCACCTTCAACTACTTCTCTACCGTTCCATTATAACCCCAGTTATCTATTCTCTATCGTCGTTTTCGTGAAAAGCGTTTCGTGGTGGTAGGAAACAAATGGTTTTCTTCAAGAAATATTTGCAGTATGTCTAGTTTAATCCTAACTATGAATCATCTGTCAAACGTATCAGAAAATAATACCTATATTCATATTGCACACGGCAGGGGTAGTGAGAATTGTAGATGCCAGTTAGGGTGGTTGTGGCGACGCGAGTTACTTGACTAACATGTTCACACGCCATCTACTACATCTTCTCCTCAGTGCGCTTGCACCCCAGCACCTCGCATCAACATCGACATAACTACTCTGCAATTCACACTTAAGTGCCTAGCAGAGGGTTCTTAGAAGAACCTTCAGACCATTTCACTCCTATGGCACTCTCTGACAGCTTTGCTATCTCTTGTTTTATGACGATGACCATTTATACCTATGTAGGCTGGCGACAGTAAAATATATCCACATTCAGAAGAGAACGCTCGCTTATCATAACCGTTACATTCTCTCACCTATTTCGCGATAATTCAAAAAGAGCTACACATTCTTTGGACTTTTTCGATGTCTTCCGTTAATCCTATCTGGTAAGGATTGGGTACTGCAGGATAGTACCCTAGGAGATGAGGGACAAGCGTAGTGTGGCAGTCTCTTTAGCACCGGTAGAACTGTTGCATCTTTAAGTGTCCTGCCTATAAAACGTAGTATTTGATTAGCTTACCGCACAATATTATTGATATGGACGCTCGAATTCAAGTTGTGTAATTGTAATATCTATGTATTTAGTTGTGATTTCCAAACGATGTCTATAGATCTACATCTGTACTGCTTACGGTGAGTGGCAGAGCTAGGACTGTGATATCCCCACTGAATAGTTGCATTCGCAATGAATGAGTTAGAAGCACATGCGTCGTAAGCCTCTGTACGGGGTAGATTAGAGCGTTTCTCTGCTTTATCATTTCACTGATTCCTAATAAATAGTTGTAGTTATAATTAATTACTTCTTTTCCGACCAAATTCACGATGAACGAGGGGATGTAGAACGTGTCAACAGAAAAACACATTTATGGCTATTTATAGATTTCTTTAAGTTTTTTTAATGTCTAACTATCTCAAAAATTCCTCTTAGGTATAGAATGAGTTGTGAAGAAGAAAGCATATTAATCTATATCCGAAAACAGTTACGTTACCTTGTCAGACATTTTATTTCCGTTGGTAGATTGTTAAAGAATTTCATAGCTGCAAATTTCTCCCGTTTCTGGATCAAATTTGGATTCCTTAAAGGGTAATCCAAATAATTTTTCTTTCTAGTGTTGTAATTTTGGATATTTTCGTTACTCTCAAACTTATATGAATTGTTGATAAATTTCGTAAGTAAATGAATGTACCGTAAGACTGTGGTTACTGTTCCCAGTTGCTGAAAGAGATACCTCCAAGTGTATGTGTGTGGACTAGACACATAATTCTAATTAACATCCTTTGTGAAATTAATACTGTTTGTCCAAGCAAACTGTTTGCCCAGGGTATCATGCTATGGATCATCAGTGAATGAAAGTATGCAGAATGTGTTAACTTAACGACTTCTGTATCTCCAAATTTGGAAATTATTCTCATCGTGCAAGTAGCCGAACCTAAACGGTTTAGCAAGTCTGCTATATGTTTTTTTTTATTTTACGAATTTACTTTTTTATCAATATGCAAGCCTAAGAAATTACAACGTCTTTATTATATCTTGTTGGTGTACTAGGTTAATAGGAGGTGGGATATTTTTGACGGTACGAAACTGGGTGACCAGCGTTTGTGTTTTTTTTTTTTTTCTTTTTCCAGTTACAAGCTTGTCTGTTTGCACATGAGTCTTTGAGTAGCCATCACAAAAGCCTCATTTATTTATTTCTCTGTTGATATTCACAACAGTGCATGTATAATTTGCAGACCGGGTTAATTCTGAAGATCCCGAGCTCAAGTCTCGGTTCGGCACACAGTTTTAATCTGCTAGTAAGTTTCAAGTCAGTGCAAACTCCGCTGCAGAGTGAAACTCTAATTCTAGAAACATCCCCCAGGCTGTGGCTAAGCCATGTCTCCGCAATATCCTTTTTCTCAGGAGTGTTAGTTCTGCAAATTTCGCAGGAGATCTTCTTTGAAGTATGGAAGGTAGGAGACGAGGTACTGACGGAAGTAAAATTTTGAGGACGTGGCACGATTCGTGCTTGGGTGCTCAGTTGGTAGAGCACTTGCGCGCGAAAAGCAAAGGTCCCGAGAGCGGGTCTCTGTCCGGCAAACAGTTTTAATCGACCACGAAGTTTCAAATCGGCGCACACTCCGCTGCAGAGTGAATCTCTCATTCTGGGTTAATACTGCCTACTGAGTCAAATGGCTGGACATGAACATAAATCAAGGATAATATTGGCCTAATTATCAAAAGCTGGCGAGACTCCCATTGTAATTTCTGTAACTTTTTCCGTTCTGTTTCTTAAATACAAACTAAACAAGTGATTTCCAGAATGAGATTCTCACTCTGCAGCGGAGTGTGCGCTGATATGAAACTACCTGGCAGAGTAAAACTGTGTGCCCGACCGAGACTCGAACTCTGGACCTTTGCCTTTCGCGGGCAAGTGCTCTACCATCTGAGCTACCGAAGCACGACTCACGCCCGGTCTCACAGCTTCACTTCTGCCAGTATCCCGTCTCCTACCTTCCAAACTTTACAGAAGCTCTCCTGCGAACCTTGCAGAACTAGCACTCCTGAAAGAAAGGATCTGCGAAACTACTCCTGAAAACATCCCTTCTCTGGTAGTATTTTATGACTGACACGATCAAATGCTTTCGGTAAGTCACAGAAGATTTAAACTGCTATTACTTTAGCAATTAAAGATTTATCATGTGCTTATCAAATGTATATGTAACTAACTGAGTAGAAAGGGCCTTCTGAAATCCAAACTGCGTGTAAATATCCCATAAATACCCAAGTTGGTGACAACCTTAAGGTGCATTACTTTCTCAAAAATTTTAGAAAATTATGTAAGAAGTGATGCTGGGCGGTAGTTATTGACATCTATGGAGACACCCTTTTTTAGACAGGTCTAAAAGTGGTGCATCTCAGTCTTCCTGGGAAAAACTCTTGAGTTAACGACGGATTACATAAATGACTAAGAACGTTACATACTATAGGGCCACAAATTTTGATCGACTCCAGTTGGAATATACGCTCACAGACATGTGGCAGCAAAGCTCTCCGTAATAAACATATCTCTTTTAGCGTTCGATATTGGTAGATAGTTGAACATTTACTCTCTAACGTGCTAAACAAACGCGTAACGATACGCACCTTTCTTTGTTGGTCCTTTTGCAACGTGACTGGAGCTCAGTAACAAATTGAAGACGGCAAATGAATTGCCAGTCAGTTTTATTTCGTTGCTACTCGAACCACCTTAGTGCGAGTACATTACCTTAAATATAAATACTGTTAACCTGAAACATAGGGGTTCGAACATGCACTGTTGGCGTTGGGTCGGGTTGTTTGGGGGAGGAGACCAAACAGTGAGGTCAACGGTCCCATCGGATTAGAGAAGGACGGGGAAGGAAGTCGGCCGTATCCTTTCAAAGGAACCATCCTGGCATTTGTCTGGAGCGATTTAGGGAAATCACGGATAACCTAAATTAGGACGGCCGAATGCGAATGCGAGTCCAGTGTGCTAACCACTGCGCCACCTGGCTCGGTCAAGCACTTTTGGTTTAAGCCCTTACAGAAGTATGGATAGCTTTTAAGCCACTTCAATTTAGCATAGTCACAGCAGTCAAATAATCAAACGAATTAATGAATGGTTTGAGAATCCAGTAACTTTGGTACGACGGCCAGTGCCCGCTGGTTTATCAAGCCTGGCCACTACAGCGCAACTTGCCAGCCACATAACGCTCAAGTAGACTGCTTTTTAATACAATTAGAGTACTTTTAATGTCAGACTTTCTACTTCCGTTACAGGTTGTAACACAATTAATAGCAAAGACTGCATCGAGTGAAACTAAGCGATAATACAAGCAAAGATATTCCAACGGACACTGGTTCGCAAAGGGGCTGCTTATAATTGTGAGTCTGATAACGAGCCACCATTGACTGCATTCTTTATAAAATGAAAAGGATCTCTTGGTCACAAGAAGCGATGGTGTTACGATATTTCATGTAGAAGTGAAAACTGCTGAGACTTGGAGCTGTAGTCCAATCATATCATGGCTGTCAACTATTACAGATTTGCCCGTAATTGTTACGGATTTATTATCTTAATTACGGAGCTATGGTAAGTTACTAAACCATTACGGAAGAAGACTTTTACAATCTTATGTTTTTAAAAATATCGCAAAACGCACTGTTTACATTTCTCTAATCACATGCTACTAAAATATTTTGCAGAGTGTAATAATATCCTGAGTACGAAGTAAACCTCTCTACGAATGAAATCGTCACCACGGCTTGCTAAAGGTGCGTATAAACTGAATTTAAAACATATTCTGCAACATTGTTCACATCGTTGTTCACGGCTAGTAATGGACTGCCGATGTTCGCAGCATGTTGTCAACGTCTTAGCAATACAAAACCAATTTCCACCGCTGTGTCGCTACAGATCAAAGGAATATTGTTGTTGGCCGGCTACCACTGAATGCCGTTATTCAGCACTATAGCCCAGTCGGCGTAAGACCCCGACTAACTGCACTGTTGACAGTTTTCAACTGCATACCGCCAACGGCTGCAGGCGAAAACAATGGCCGTCTGTATGGCTGCGACAACTGTGTGTCGTTGCCATGTAAACGGCTACAAAATCGCCCTACGCGGTTGGCTGCGGTGGGCATGAGAAGCTGCCGCGCCCAGTCCATTGCAGCTGTCACGGATCATCTTACACCGACTCGACTAATAGTAGTGTTGTACGTTGTCTTTATGTGTGATCATTTATGAAATAAAGTGGACAAGAAGCAAAATTTTCGGATTTGTCACACGAAATACCTGTGGAATGTTCAAGTAATAGTTGTGAAAATATTGAACAGAAGCATGACTCCTTACAAGACACGCAGCGTTGCTTCCCACCAGCAACAGTAACATACATAAAAAAGTCCCTCATTTATCAATACCGCATCAACAACAATAACATCAAGAGCAGTCGTTATCTGACTTTAAAAAAATAGGTTGTCAGCAAGTTACATGACCTGATCGCCATACGAAAGGACAGTGACAAAAACAAAAAATTTACAACGCTTTCCATGAGTTAGGAATGAACGTGTGTAGGAGGCAGCGTTCAGTAATAAACGTGGCAGAGGGTTCATCAATTGCAGGTTGCCATTCAACATTAATTCGAAATGTGAGTGACACAGAGACCGAAGAAGTTTTCCTTATAGAAACTGATAATTTGGATTAATTTTCATTTGAAAATAAAATGTGATCAATTAAATATATCTTCTATATTTGGGGTCAGAAGATGACTCAAATATAGTGTTTAAATGCCTAAACTAGGCTTCAAATTTTGACATCGTCGCTGGTCGTAGGGGCTCATTTCAAGGCGGGACTCATTAAAGATGAATCCCACATCGAAATGGGCCCCGATAACCTGCGAAGTGGTGAGTGGAGGCTACCCGGGCAGTGGTGGGATACCAACCTGAATGTCGCCCGCCAAACGGTCCCACAACTAGGAGTGAAAGTCTGGGGTACCACTTCATTTCATAGCAACCCCTTTTGTCCTCATCCGCGACACCCTCACTGCACAACAATATTCCGACCATATTCTACACCGCATTTTGATGCTTTTCTGGGGAAGCTACCCTGAGAGTTTCCTCTGCTTGTCTTTCTGCTTGCCAAACCCTACATTAGCCATCAAGGTAGCCGGATCTCTTCCCAAGTGAGAACTGTGGTGTCACCGCCAGACACCACACTTGCTAGGTGGTAGCCTTTAAATCGGCCGCGGTCCGTTAGTATACGTCGGACCCGCGTGTCGCCACTATCAGTGATTGCAGACCGAGCGCCGCCACACGGCAGGTCTAGAGAGACTTCCTAGCACTCGCCCCAGTTGTACAGCTAGCGATGGTTCACTGCCTACTTACGTTCTCATTTGCCGAGACAATAGTTTAGCACAGCCTTCAGCTACGTCATTTGCTACGACCTTGCAAGGCGCCATTATCAGTTACTATTGATATTGTGAATCATGTACCGTCAAGACCGACGTTCATCATTAATGGATTAAAGTAAAGTATTCCACCAGCTACGTCCGTTTTCCTAAATTCTAATTTCCTTGTCCTGTTCCAGACCTCACGCCAGCCTGCGTGAGCTAAAACGCGTGCCTTTCGGCCTCCTCTAGTAACACGGAGTTGGCTCTCCTGCCAACCACAATCTTGGGAGTTTGACGATCTAACGCTATAATTGGACAGCGTCTGGTACGTTATCCCTCAGCAGGACATCTATCTACTTTATAAATCAATACCAAGCCGAATAACTGGTTGCTTAAGGGACAAAGGTGAACTACCCTATTATTGACTTCCTCAATTTGTGAACCTCTTTCTCTTGAATAAATCATCCAAATTTTCTGAAATTGTAATCATTTGGTTGTCGGTATAGGTACATCACAGTTACCGGTTTACGTGCCATTCCGATAATTCCTTCATGTGGTGTCGTTTCTTTCTCTTAGAGCGTGCATTCAAATAAGTACAGAACGTGCCTACTCATCTGCGCACACATGGATGAAAAAGATTTACGTAAGAATAATCGAGCACAGGGGGAAAATCACAGGAAAACACATTAATTTTCTGAAAAGACTGTGGGTTTAAAACAACAGAAGAGAAATTTAAAGTAAGTTCCTGTTATCACTCTAACTATGTTAGACACTGTCAGAGCAAGGTTACATTTCTTCTCTTCTAGTGGACCACACAGAGAAACATTCCAGTAAGCATCAGAATAAGTACAAAAAGGAATCTCATGTAATCTGGTGTAGCCATAGTAGTAACGAATATTACTTTAATATATAAATATATTAAATAACGGCACTGATCCTTGTACGCTGAACTCACTTGGTCACAAAGGCAGTATTTCTATTGGAAATGAAATATAACGCCGGAGCACGAATTCAAACAGCGATCTCACCCTAAACTCCTTTGGGTTGCAGCATAGCAAATGGACATCGAAAAGACAAAGTGATCGAAACAATGCAGGAAATGTCTTTCTTAATGCGTCTAGCACCAATAATCAAGGAAACATCAGTGCCCTTTGACTGGCGGTCTCCTCAGGCACGCCGTTAAACCGGCTGGTCAGATAGATTCTCCTCCAATGTACAGCGTATAGATGTAACTTCTCCGTGCCACCAAATACTAGCATTTGTGACGGAAGAGACCAGTACAAAATGTATCTTCTCATGTCGCCAATGCCTAGTATCTTGTGTAAAAATAAATGCTTTCAAATACGTTTTCTAACAGAAACCTCTCAAGGTGAATGATTAAACCTTTTCCAGTAATGCTTAACCCAGGTAGTTCATTCAGTGACACTTTAGAAACCTGTCAGATAAGTATATCCTTCAAACAACTATAATTGCAAGGTTCTGCTAGTGATAATACTAAAATTTAAATTTTTCATCTGTCCAAAAAGGTCAATGTAACTGTCCATTAAGGTCCATTGCTTGTGAATCCGCTTAAAATAATCGATTTTTTATTTTTCATCTTAAATCGATGTTTAGAGTTTCTTGAAGAAATTAATACTTAAAAGAAGTCAACTGGAAATTGGGAAGTTACTCGAAAATCAACTTCACACTCCCGTTTCCGCTGTTATCACCAGTTAGTGCTGTCATTAGACTAGTGCTCGAGAAACACACTATAAAAATGTTTCTTAAATTTAGCAGCCAAGTTAAAAAATACGCTTTTCGACGTTTTCTCGGTTCCCTTATATATATTAATAAGTATTCTAGCGTTGTTGTCCTTATCAACTTTTCTGTAGTTCGAATTGTTGCTATTCTGTCACTCTCGAAAGTTATTCTGCCTTTAACCTGATTTAATGAGAGAACAGTTCGTAAGTGTGATCTGGAGTCGCAAGGAATATATTGTAGGTTTAATATGAGACATCACCGTTGGCACCTGATTCCATGGCAGTTGATTCCATGGCAGCAGCCGAAGCTGAAAAGTGAGTCCTTAAGGCAACGGAAGATGCCAGTATAACAAGAAAAGCAAGATAGATGAGTCACATGTAAAAGAAGAAGATTATGCAACTGGAATTATTAAGGAACAACAGAAATGAGTCAGAGATCAAATATAGCTCTGAATTGAATTTCTCGAGAATTAAATCTTGTGACATGTTTATTTAGCACACAAAAAATATTTTCAGGGTACTGTTTGGAGGAAAGTAGATTACATATCCTAACGTACTATCAACAGGAACGAAAAGACATGCTGATTAATTATAAAAAGTGGTCTTAATTTTGATTATCAAATTAAATACTTCTATAACAAAAACTTCCTAACGTACTATCAACAGGAATGAAAAGACATGCTGATTAATTATAAAAAGTGGTCTTAATTTTGATTATCAAATTAAATATTTCTATAACAAAAACTTCTGGCTGAAATGACATGATTGTAGTCTGCTTTTTAGATAGACACGTCATTAATTTGGTACACAAAACGGGTCCGAATGCTGTTGAAGAGGCAACGGAGAAAGCATGCGAAGTTCACAAGAACGCGAAATCCCGAAGAACGGCTAAAATTTACAGACGCGCGAAATTTGGCACGGACTTCAATGCGATATTCCTTTAATATGTTCCACTACGAAACATTGTCTCGAAATTTGGTAGAAAATGCGAAGAAATTCTGGTCGTATGTAAAGTACACAAGCGGCAAGATGCAGTCAAGTTTTCCGAAATTCCTTCACCAGGGAAGACGAATGGAATATTCCAGAATTTGAAACACGAACACCTGCTAGCATGAGTTTCTTAGAAGTAGATACCTTAGGGGTTGCGAACCGCCTAGTAAGGTCATCCGAAGACCAGTATCAGTTGCAAAGCGATTTAGAAAAGATTGCTATATGGTGTGGCAGGTGGTAGTTGATGCTAAATAACGAAAAGTGTGAGGTGATCCATTTGAGTTCCAAAAGAAATCCGTTGGAATTCGATTACTCGATAAACAGTACAATTCTCAAGGCTGTCAATTCAACTAAGTACCCGGGTGTTAAAATTACGAACAAATTCAGTTGGAAAGACCACATGGACAATATTGTGGGGCAGGCGAGCCAAAGGTTGCGTTTCATTGGCAGGACACTTAGAAGATGCAACAAGTCCACTAAAGAGACAGCTTACACTACACTCGTTCGTCCTCTGTTAGAATATTGCTGCTTGGTGTGGGATCCTTTCCAGATGGGATTGACGGAGGACATCGAAAGGGTGCAAAAAAGGGCAGCTCGTTTTGTACTATCACGTATTAGGGGAGAGAGTGCGGCAGATATGATACGCGAGTTGGGATGGAAGTCATTAAAGCAAAGACGTTTTTCGTCGCGGCGAGATCTATTTACGAAATTTCAGTCACTAACTTTCTCTTCCGAACGCAAAAATATTTTATTGAACCCAACCTACATAGGTAGGAATGATCATCAAAATAAAATAAGAGAAATCAGAGCTCGAACAGAAAGGTTTAGGTGTTCGTTATTCCCGCGCGCTGTTCGGGAGTGGAATGGTAGAGAGATAGTACGATTGTGGCTCGATGAACCCTCTGCCAAGCACTTAAATGTGAATTGCAAAGTAATCATGTAGATGTAGATGTAGAATGTTTGAAGCATGTAAGTAAGACAGTTCGACAGTGCATAGATTACAAGCATGGATCGGTATACATAAATGTAATATACTGATCTTCAAATAAATTGTAATAAAGTCAATGTGAGAACTATTGTGATCAATTGTATATCAAAATGTTCGACAAGATAAACTCCTATCGTCTGAAAGAACAAATACCGTTTCGAACCTGCAGCCATTATGAATGAAGACACAAATTGAAACGTCCCCTTTCAACAATTATACATGACTGTGCTTAAACTGACACACAATATTTTGTTAGCGCAACGCAATCTGACTTTCAAAATTCCCTACAAAAGAATGGCCCTGACTAACATTAAACTATACCTTTCACAAATCACTTACCTCATAAAAATCTTCGCTGCTCAAGCTACTGCAATACAGCGAGCGCCACTACTGCCAGCTAAATAAAAGATTCAAACTATGGAAGGCACTAACTACTGATAGGGATAGTTAGCAAATGAAAGATATTAATAGAGAACGAACAATGTATTTACCTTGATATCATCATATATAAATATAGCAGTTCATGACAAATTACAAACCTCCGCCATCTCTCTTCCCACATCCACCACTGCTGGCGGCTCACCTCCAACTGCTCAACGCTACGCGCTGTTAACAGCCAGCTGCTGCTGCCAAACACTACAATGGCGGACAACAATGCAAACTAGACACAGACTGCACACAGCACAGCCAGTGATTTTCATACAGAGGTGGCGTTACCAATAAAAAAACCTAAACAGCCTACTTACATAGCACCCATGCTCCCCACAAAAAATTTTACAAATTATTTTGGGCAGTGGCCAAAAATGATTTGAAAAAATTTTTCATAATTACAATAACAAAGATATCCAATGCACACACTTATTGATATAATGTTGGTCAAAAGCTAAAATTTTCTCACAGTCCATAAAGACAGTCCTGATCATTCATCATAATAGTAATTACAGTTTTTTTTCACAAAGTCTCATTAGTAAAAGAGAATGCACACAGAAGTAGTGGATTTCCATGCAGTCATGAAGAAGTAGTGGTGTCCTTCCAATGGAAAGACAGTGCTGACTCTTGACATGCTGACAGGTAATGGGCCACAACAGAGCAAACCCACAGCAGAGTCATTCGAAGTTGATGAATATAGGTAGGTAGGTCATCACAGAGCAGACCCACTGGAGTCCTGGTAGAGATTGTGGTATTGGTGGGCCACCAGAGGTGCGGACCCACTGCAGTCCTTGTAGAAATAATGGTATTGATGGATCATCAAAGATTTAGACCCACTGTAGTCCTTGTAGAGATAATGGTACTGGTGGGTCATCAAAGATGCAGACCCACTGTAGTCCTTGTAGAGATAATGGTACTGGTGGGTCATCAAAGATGCAGACCCACTGTAGTCCTTGTAGAGATAGCCAGCAGCCATCTGTTGTGACTGTGCAGGTGCACAATCACCATTGAAAAGTCTTGCGGATAATATAGCAAGTCCATAAACCACCACTTGTGCACTCACAAAGTTTTTGAAATTGTCCTTAGAACCAGCAATGCTGTTATCCAGTCCCTTGCTGAATTATTAACACACGTGCAAACACTAACAGTCCCTACTTCTCACATATTGTCCATATACTATGACCAACAGAAACGTGTGCAGTGAAATGTAACTAACAAGTTAATAATATCATGAACTAGTGACAATTACAATTTTATAACATAAGAATACAATAAAGGTACAAAATACATCATTAAAGAACATAACAATACAGATAACATTTGTAGTAATAGGGGCTTTACAAAAGAATAGAAATAGACATATATGTCAGTGTTACAGGAATTATGACATGAGTACATACATAGAAGATCATCAACTTCACACATGAGCATTTAAACAGAATGAATAATGTCTAACATCTTTACAAAGTAAATAACACATTATTAATGCCAATTATATTTGAGGATAACAGTATTCCTCATCATAGTGAATGTAGCTTAATATTAAAAGAGTAAAAAAATTCTATGAAACTACACAGAGACAGGAAGAAAACAAATACACAAGGGTACACAAGCACATAGTGGGATAACACAAAAGGAAAGGACAGGGTTCGTTTTCAGTGTAACATTTGGTACTGCAGTCCATCCCAAAACTTCATTCCATAGATCTTTCGTCTTATTTCAACCTTTGCTTCCACCAAAAAAATCTTATCCAAGCATGCTTTCTGTATTTATTTCACATATGTCTTACCTCATTATTTATTTCCAAAAAGTCCTATCTAAGCCTGCTTTCTGTATTCTGTTCATATTTCTCTCAAAATAATTATTTCTGATTGTACAATACTCATTTGGGCCCAAATCCTTTTTATATAACTTCTCAATGCATTCTTTACCTATTCTCCATAGTCAGTTTCTCATATAGTCTACCCCCTCTTAAGCTAACTTAAATCTACTGAGCTCAGATGCTAAACTAAGGGACGAGGCAATGCAGCAGTACGTAAAACAATTATTATAAACAGCAATGAAAAAAATGGAAAATTGCAAAGCAAGCTAGAGTAAATCTAAAATAACAGAAAAAATACAAAATTGCAACTAATATGAGCCAATGTGCAGCAACATGAAAAATAAATGAGTAGTAAAATTGGCTTAGCAGAGTAACACAAAGTCAAATTCAGTAACACTACGCCTGGCAAACAGCAGTAACTTATACCTAAACATGACATAGCTCAAGCAGAAAAAATATTACAGTAAAAACAACAATGCAGATAAGGGAAATGTATATTAACATCTTAATATCTATGTAATTAAAGTGGTGCACCACAACAACTTATTGTAAAAGAAATATTACCATGTACTTGAAAAGAATATTATGTATGCAGTTACTGTTACTAGTTCCTTCTTATTGTTCTTTCCTTTCCAAGAGCTCCTTTATCGAAGAATGTGGGTCATAAAATAATTATTTAATAGATCTGTTGACAGAAAGTGTTCACATTAGCAAATGCATTTTATTTTATAAAAGCAATGCTGCAACACAGCTGGAAACCAGATGTCAAATGAAATAAGCAATTACGCAAACCAAAGCATAAAAACATCATTCAATAGTCATGTGGCATTTCGTAACTCAGTAGCTCTCAACTCTCGTAGAAAGACACGTGTCATAATCAGGTGTGCAGATGTACGAATATTTCCCATCAATTCATAAGCATTTCAGTAATTAGCACAAAGTACGAGTAACCATATGTTTTCAGGTAATGAGCGTGTAATATTTGCGATGCTTTCTACAAAGGAACGTCAATAGCCAGGATAATGGCCTCCCTTTTTTTTTCTACCTGTGCCGCTGAAAGGCTAATGGCTTTTTTTTTTTTTGGGCGGCTGTCGCCCAGGTGGGTGCCCGCGACGCATTACGTGCAGGTGGTCACTTAACTTTCTTACGGAAATATTTACGACAGCAGTTTCCGCTACAGTGACAGTCTCACATAAAAATATTTCACAGGTCAAGAATTAGCGTTGCAAATCTGTAGAAACAAAACCCTATGAATATAACAGTGTCCAAAAAAATTTTCAGTGGCATTGCGATACATTCACACATGATTCACACATATACACACATTTCATAATTCTAAAGTATGATTCTTGGTTTCCAACATCCTTTTCCATAAGTCAGAGTCCCTAATCACTATTCATTACTCCTTACCTTATTACACATATATATATTCGTCGACACGTCAATCTTGCGACGGCACTTCAACATTTCATCATAATAAATACATAGCATAACCAAATTCCTCATATAGCATCAGCTTATTGATCATAAACATACCTCAACAGCATAATACACATCGTCGTCGTAAAAATAACATCATAACACCTCAGTCAAATCTCAAAATCGTCGTAGCTTCCTCCAATAATTAAAAAAAATTCTCTGCTCATGTCAAAAGTGTCATCTGCCTCAAACGTACTTTAAAAATCATGAATCCATACCAAATACATCATTCAAAGCTCTCATAGTATCACAATGGTTCCGAAAATATATGAACAGTTCACAAAGTACAAACAACATACAATTTTGTAAGTGTGAAGTTATCCAACGGTGTAATTACGTAAACGTCTGTCACTGATGTAGTAAAATAAATGCTCGTCTCTCTCAGGTAAATAATCAGACAGCTGTGTAATTTGTGTGTTAGAGAAATATGGTACCGATGTGTAAAGTTGTATAAGCAAATACCATATTAGCTAGGGTTCCTTGTGGTTGCCACACACATGGTACACAAAGTAGGCGTATACCCCCCTGAGGATTAATGTAATTATACCCTCAGGTGTTACAGATTACAGCAATGGAATGAAATGTATCACGGAAAACTTTCTTTGTAATTCAAAAATCTTTAAAAATAAAGGTTTTAAGTACAACATTAACCACTGAAATGCGTGTCCTGCAGCGCTAAATGTGCATCTTGTTGTAAGATAATCTCTGTGGAAGTGTCGTAGTTATCGTCCTCCAAAAGCTAAGTTCTGCAGAAGCCAATGTACTTACCTCATGATAAACAAAAGTGAAATGCTTTGCGTATAGATATCTTAGTTATTACGCTTATTGTTGTGATGAAGAAATTACTGTGCTGTAACGTATTGTTGTGCTACGGAAAAGGCTGTCTCATTGTAGCTATACCACAAAAGTTACTATTAAAACATGTTTTACTTTCCAGAATAATACAGAAAAACTGTGCAGATATAAAACAGATACTCCACAAAAGCAACAATGTAAATTGTCACACATTAGTAACGTCGTGATATACATCGTGTAGCTGTCCCATAAACTAACCACTGTGTCATCTGGTATCTCACAGAAAGTACTTTAAATACAGAATGTATTTTCAGGTAACCAAAATGTTGCATTAAAATCTCATTAGCAGTACTGGTAAATGTTCTAAGTATGTAAGCCTGATAGTCGTTACGTAATCGTGCAACTAACAAGCAAGAATGTACAAATACAACACTGCCGTCTGTTCACTATAACAATGCATTCGTAATTTCTGTTTAAAAATGTTCCCTAGGTTCTAGACTGGATATTTAACTTCAAAAATTGTTGTATGTTAGCAGTTTCTTAAGTCTAACACAGCATACTAGTAATGTAAAGTGAAAAGTTATATGGCAAAGACAAAGTTAAAAAGCAGATTATCTTTCAATAAACGGTTTTACATGTGAAATGTGGTGTAAACCTTTACTCTTCCTAGTACGCAGAGTTTCAACTTCAACGCAATTATCATGTGGTATACGTCGGATTCTGTAAGGTCCATTGTAAACTAGAAAGAATTTGTGACTCAAGTGTTTCTTCTTATGTGACAATGAATGAGCTTTAATGAGAACTCTCTGACCAATATACAATTTCTTAGCATTTGCTTTACCGTGTAGTTTTCTCCTTTTGTCTGCTGCAGATTTTATATTTTTAAGAGCCAAATCAATTATGTCTTTGTGTCGAAGTTTACGTGTATTTGGGAAAGGTACAAGCTCTCTGATTCTGTTCGGTGGTTCTTCATTCTTTAGTACAAGAGTAGGTGGTAAAGCAGTGGAATCATGAGGCATTTCATTCAGCACATTTTGAAATAAGTGTAAATATCTGTCCCAATGCTGATGCTTTCTGTGACAATAAAGTCTGCAAAGCTTATTGATTTCTTTCATAATCCGTTCAGACGGGTTACAATGTGGTGAGTACAATGAAATAAAAACAGGTTTGATTTTATGGTTGCGAAGCATGCGTGACCAAACAGCAGATCTGAATTGAGGTCCGTTATCTGAAATGACTTTGCTAACATGTCCAACTTCACGTAAGAAATTTTTAACAAAGGCGTTGGATACAGATCGTCCAGTGGCTTTACGTAACGGAGTGAAAGAAACAAATTTTGAAGTAAGTTCAACAGCGACTAAAACGTACGAAAATATATTAGATGTTCTGACAAGCGGTCCCAAGAGATCAACAGCAGAAAATTCTTTTAATTTAAAAGGAATAATAGGAAATAACGGAGCACGATGTGAGACAGTAGATGGTTTCGCCTTTTGACAAAGTTTACAAATAGACAAGACTCTTCGAATTCTCTTTTCCATATTGTTAAAATAACAAGTCGTTCAAAGAATATGATAACATTTTCGTGGACCAAAATGTGCGTACCTGAAATGAATGTACCAAATGAGCTTATTAACAAAATCGTCTGGAATGCAAAGTACCCATAGCTTGTCATCAACAGTGCAGCGTTTGAAGAGTATGTTGTTTCTAACCAGGTAATAATGCCGAATCTGAGTGTATGTCTTTTCATGCCATTTATTTTTGATGTCTTTCCAAATCGGATCTTTATCTTGTTCATGAGCAATGTCCTTTAAAGATGTGGTGATGAAGTTTTCAAAGGCGACTTTCTGAATGTAAAGAATACTGAAATTTTTCTCGAGGTTGCCTTGTGTGTTACTTTTCTCAAGCCCAGCCGGTGCGCGTGACAGCGCGTCCGCAACAATGTTCTCCTTGCCGGGAATGTAGACTATTGTAAAGTGGAATTCTTGCAGAAACAATGCCCAACGTTTTAACCTGTCATGATTTAATTTTGAAGACATAAGAAATTGTAATGCACGATGATCACTGTATACTTTTACGTGCTTACCAGAAAGAAAGAAACGGAATTTGTTAAATGCCCAAACGATAGCTAAAGCTTCTAATTCAGTAACGGAATAATTTTTTTCAGATTTTGTTAGCACTCGGCTAGCAAAAGCAATGGTTTTCTGAACAGTAATGTCATCTTCTATGGCTTCTTGAAATAAATGAGCACCAAGACCGACTTTGGAAGAATCCGTGCGAAGGCAGAAATCTTGTGACAGATCTGGATGAGCTAGTATTGGCGCGTTAAGTAACGCTTCTTTCAAAGAACTGAATTCCAACTGTGCTTGTTCGTCCCAGTTCCAAATAGTATTTATTCCAGTGAGAGAACAAAGTTTTGGTGTAACTAGAATTTGCATATTCAGAAAACGACGGTAAAAATTTACGAGACCTAGAAAACTGCGGACTTGTTTTTTTGTGGATGGAACTGGAATGGCTCTGATTGCTTCTAACTTTTCAGGATCCGGCTGAATGCCTTCAGAAGAAATAATATGTCCCAAAAACCTCACCTTTGACCTACCGAATTCAGACTTTTCCAAGTTAACTGTAATTCCAGATTCTGCAAAAATACGTAACAAACTGTTGAGGATGCGATTATGTAGTTCCCATGAAGCTTCTGCTATTAGAATATCGTCCACATATAAGGTGATGTGACGTTTTAAGAACTCAGGTAATGTGGAATTTAGCCCGCGAATGAATGCTGCTGAAGAAATGTTCAAACCAAAGGGAAGTTTCCGAAACTGATAACAAACGCCGAAACAAAGGAAAGCTGTGTATTTTCTACATTCTGGATGAAGTTCGATCTGATAAAAGCTGGATCTGAGATTAATGGAAGACAACACTTTTACACCATTAAAATTTTGAAGAAGTTCTTCCAACGTTTGCGGCCTGTCTGTTTCAGGAATAATGATCGTATTGATTTGTCTCGAAACTAAGACAAGCCTGATCGATCCATTTTTCTTCTCAACAACATGTAATGGATTGTTGTATGAGCTTACTGCAGGCTCAATAATGCCCTCGTCGAGCATAGATTGTATTTCTGTTCTAACACGGTCCCTATAATGTGCTGGAATTACATATGGTCTAACACAAAATTTAGTATGCTCACGAACACGAAATTGGTATTGAAATCCCTTGATTGTTCCTGTTTTGTGAGTAAAAACTGTGGAATGTGCTTGTAAAATCTCAAAAAGGCCCTGCCTATCAGTGTCATTACAATTCTCAATTGTTTGAATTTTATTCTGAATTAACTTATTAGTGTCAAATGCGCCATCGATATCATCCCTGTCAGTACTTGCAGAATGATTGTTAGCGTCAAGTTCCGTCGAAAATTCCGAACTGTTGTCTAACAGGAGGTAAAGCCGATTAATTTCTTCGTCATGGTTTGAGAGCCAATCTTCAAATTTCAAAGCTACTGACTTACCTTCTTTTTCTAAAGTTATTTCAGCATCGTGAAAGTTTAAGATTGCTTTGTATTCATTCAAAAAGTCTACTCCCAGTATAATTTCCGTCGACAATAATGGAACAATAAGAAAGTTCATAGAGAAGCTGTGGCTTTGACAAAAGAATTCTACGTTGGTTTGTTGGCGTACATCTACACTTTTTCCAAAGATTGCACCTTGTAATTTAATCTTACGTAACGGAAGTGTGGGGCAATCGTTCGATTTGTTGCATTTGCTAAAGGCTGTTTCACTGATTACTGAAATGGGACTGCCAGAGTCAAGTACTGCCGTAAATTTTACGTCATTTACTGTAATGCAAATCACAGGATATGCAACGTTGTTATGTTTTACGTCGTGTTCTTGGAGTAAGATGTCCCTAATATCTTCCATTTTTACGTAATTACTAGCTACGGCAGCTGCGTCGTTAGTGTCATAAGAACGTTTTGTGGCTGCCAGCGGTGTGAGTCATTGCCTATTGTCTCTTTGTTGGCGCGCGTCGTTATTGGGATTTGGAGACCTAACTTCTACAAATTCACCGTGACGAGAGGGCCCTGCCCTGTTTAAGTCCCGCCAGTTCTGATGCAATTCAGGTCTGTCGTTACGATCACATCGTCTGTCGTCATGTCGGTAGTTCCTGTAGTTTCTTTCTTGTCGGTTAAGTGGTGGAGAATTTCTCCCTGAATCGTAACTGCGCGCTGGACCGTTGCGTCTAAAGTTATTCTGTCTCCCGTAATAATAATTATTTTGGTTCCCACATTGTCTGTTTCTCTGATTGTCTCTGTGATAGTCACTACCGTGGAGAGGTGATCTTTCCCTGTAATTATTACTACTCTGCCAACGGTTGTCGTACGGGTGGTGTCTGTTTTGGTCACGATATGTGTTGTGAGAATAGCTTTGTCGTGTCCAGTTATTATTTCTTTCATCGCGGAATTGCGACGGATGTGATCTGTAATTGTTGTGCTCCTGCGTTCCGCGATTGTCAGTGTCAATTTCCAGTTCTTTTAACAGTCCCTGAAATGCTTCAATGTCGTCTTTGCAACGTCCTGCCAAAATAATATGTCGTAAATGTTCAGGCAGTTTGATTAAGCAAATGCGGATGAGTTCTGAGGGGCTGTATGGGTTTGAAAGATACTGATTCTTATGCAACATGTCTTCAAAATATTTCACAAGACTGGAAAATTCAGATTGTTCGAAACGTTTCATCATTATGATGCTATGTTTTACTCGATCTTGTGTGGCTTGAGACCAATATGCTGAGAGGAAGGCATGGTAAAACTCTCCTTCACTGTGGCAATCGTGAATTACCGATCGCATTCTTACAGCTGGTTCATTCTCCAAGTAGCCACACATAAATTCTAATCTGTGCTCTAATGACCAGTTGGGAGGAAAACAATGAGAGAATTGATGGAGCCATGCTTGTGGATGAATGTCGTTGCCAGAATTCTTAAATGTTTTGAATTTACGTGTAGTAATGAACAGCTTATAGTCAAAGTCATCATGTCGGCGAGTCGCATATCGGTCATTGTTACGTCGTTTCGGCGGTTCCATTTCAAAATTCGGTGCACCTTGCCAATTTCTTTCATAACTTCCGAAATGCCCTGTGTTATTATTTTGTGGCTGTTCCGTATTTCTGTGTCCCTCTTCCCGTATTGGGGCGCGAGTATCTTCTGAAATACGTAATTCTTGTATTACCTGTGTCAGCTGATCTTGTACTTCTCGGATTTCTCTTTTGTACTGTGTATTGATTTGATTTTGATTCTGTTTGAATTTTCTAATTTGTTCAAACTCTTCTGTGTCAGTGAAGGCTACGGTCTTGTGTCATTCAGATCATCATCTACCTTTGTAGATAAGTTAGTGACCTTATCCGAAAGTTCGGCTACTTTCTCCGATAGTGAACACATTTCCTCAGCGTGTTTTTCTGAACCAAGTTTCAGAGTGTCCATTTGTGTTGAAATCGTATCTACTGTGTCCTTTAAGTTTTCTTGAGTTTTTGCAAGTTGCGTAACCAAATCGGTAGATGCAACTGAGTCAATTTTAGCTTGCAAGGTGTTGTGATTTTCATGAACAATGGTTTGCAGTTCTTTTATGGCTGCTTCGTGATTCTGTAATACATTTTCATGCCGCGAAAAAATGGGTTGAAAATGCTCAAAAATTTGTGTTTTTATGTCATTACAGACTTTTTGACATTTCGATTCAATGTTATGTAACTCACTAGTTAAATCTTCACGTGTTTGTTCAAGTGTGGTGTCTAACTTTTGAAGATTTTGTCCCATTGCGTCTAACTGTTGCTGTGTTTGTCTCTGGTGTTGTTCCATTGTGTCTAACTTTTGAAGATTTTGTCCCACTGTGTGTAACTTTTGCTGTGTTTGTCTCTGATTTTGTTCCATTGTGTCTAACTTTTCAAGCTTTTGTCCCATTTGTTGCATTAATTGTAATAACAATGCACTGGTGTCTGAAACATGTTCCTCAGTGCTTTTCGGCAGTGAATTTGCACCGGCAACATTCACATTTTGACAAGCGGAAAATGTGTCTTCACTCATTTGAGAAAACGGTGAGAACCCAAAACCTGAGTCTGCAGTATTTGCAATATTGTGTTCTGTCATTCCCGATTCCTGAGGCGAGCTGTTGCCGACCAATCGATCGATAACGCTTCCCTGTTCACTACCTGTTTCACTGTCTACACCATTGTTTGCCGCCCGCTCCATTTCCCTATGCGCAATTACCAAATTACTACTTTGAACATTAGTTAATTCATTACCCAGTGGTGCTGGCAAGCTACGCTCGTCGTCACTATCATTTCTCAATTTACTTTGGAGCCTAGTGTTACGTTTTTCACACGCCATAATTGTCACAATATTTCACACGATAACACAGAAAAGCACAATTTGAAGTGCAAAAATAGGAGAACACATTAACATAGCACTGAAAATAATATCTAGTTAATTGCAAGCGTAGCTGCGAAATACTTGGTGCAAATCTATATGCATGCCACAACTGTTTTACTGTACAACAATGAAAGGCTACAACTACAAAGGGGATTCTCTCTACAATTACGCGCTAGCAATAAACAAAAGCTACACTAAATACACAAACTACAAGAAAAACTCAGAAAATTCCAGTGAGGTATCCTGGCAGGGTCGCCATATGAAACGTCCCCTTTCAACAATTATACATGACTGTGCTTAAACTGACAAACAATATTTTGTTAGCGCAATGCAATCTGACTTTCAAAATTCCCTACAAAAGAATGGCCCTGACTAACATTAAACTATACCTTTCACAAATCACTTACCTCACAAAAATCTTCGCTGCTCAAGCTACTGCAATACAGCGAGCGCCACTACTGCCAGCTAAATAAAAGATTCAAACTATGGAAGGCACTAACTACTGATAGGGATAGTTAGCAAATGAAAGATATTAATAGAGAACGAACAATGTATTTACCTTGATATCATCATATATAAATATAGCAGTTCATGACAAATTACAAACCTCCACCATCTCTCTGCCCACATCCACCACTGCTGGCGGCTCACCTCCAACTGCTCAACGCTACGCGCTGTTAACAGCCAGCTGCCGCTGCCCAACACTACAATGGCGGACAACAATGCAAACTAGACACAGACTGCACACAGCACAGCCAGTGATTTTCATACAGAGGTGGCGTTACCAATAAAAAAACCTAAACAGCCTACTTACAAAATTAATTAATGACATTTGGCTGCTAGTGGGTATTGATTTACATCAGTGGGGAAAGTTGAAAATTTGTGCCGGTCTGGGATTGGAATCCAGGTTTCATGCTCACTAGGCAGATGCTCTGAACACAAACCATCCGGACACAGTGCTCATTGTTGCTGCACGGACTACTCTAGTACAACTCCCGTCAGACCCAAGTTCTCAACTTATTCACACACCACTAGTCAGACATAAATACTCAACTTACCCGCACACTACTTACGTAGTACCCCTGCCCACTATCCTCATTGCTCTCGGCGTTATGCTGATTCAGAGATCAAGCGTGGTGTTCATCTGCTCTCTCCCTGATTATATATGTAGCGCAGTTGTGATGACCTCTTTGCCGGCCGGTGTGGCTGAGCGGTTCTAGGCGCTTCACTTTGGAACCACGCGACCGCTACGGTCGCAGGTTCAAATCCTGCTTTGGGCGTGGATGTGAGTGATGTCTTTAGGTTAGTTAGGTTTAAGTAGTTCTACGTTCTAGGGGACTGATGACATCATATGTTAAGTCCCATAGTGCTCAGAGCCATTTGAACCATTTGAACCATGGCCTCTTTGTCGAAGGGCTTAGTGGTCAGAGCATCTCCCTAGTGGGCAGGAGACCCGGATTCGAATCTCGGCCCGGCACAGATTTGTAACTTTCCTGCTTGATGTAAATCAATGCCCGCTACCAGCTAAATGTCATTAATTCCCTAATGTCTTAAATAATACCTTGCTCTGCCATTCTTCCAACATAGTGCTCGAGGAAACATGTAGTTATTTCCCCTTAATTCCATCTTCTGTACGCTATAATGTTCAAAGGCTTCAATTGAACTTGCAGGTTGGTTGTTACTGGGAGATCCCTCAAGGAAAGTGTCACGCGCAGACTGTTGGGTCGCGACCTCCTCCGCCCCCGCCAGGGCCAGCCAGCTCGCCCTCAGAGCGGCCACCGCAGTCCGCATGTTATGAGCTTCACACCTCGAGCGCCTCGCCCCGGCTCCACAGCCGCCACCGCAATCCGGCGCTGGCGCGCCCCGACACCCGCTAATTGAAAGCCGGCCGCCTCGGGCCCTTTGAAGTCGCCGCGTCACTGGTAAGAGGCGCCGCCCGCTGCGGCCGACCCGCCTCAACTTGGCCATCGCTGCTCGCTCTCAGCCATTCCGCTGCGTGCCGGCCCAAGATGCGGCGCCAACTCCTCCCAGTTTACTGTGGACCCAACCATCAACTTGCGGAAGTGGGCTGAGGCCCAACAACAATTGTGGCCACTTATATACATTTCGTGTCACTCCATGTTCTGTTCAGCTTACAAATTGGCCAAATGCGTCAGACTATTTCAATAAATACCCTGACGAAAAGAAAATAGTGACGCCAAGAAGGAGTTGTGCGACTTCAACGACAGTTGGTGGGCGTGGTTCTACATCTGAAAAATGATGTCTACTCGCATTTCGCGACATTGGCATGTGACTGACGCTAGTAGCGCCAATATGAGGTACAAAATGGTTGAAATGGCTCTGAGCACTATGGCACTTAACATCTGAGGTCATCAGTGCCCTAGAACGTAGAACCATTTAAACCTAACTAACCTAATGACATCACACACATCCATGCCCAAGGCAGAATTCGAACCTGCGTCCGTAGCGGTGCGCGGTTCCAGACTGAAGTGCCTAGAACCGGCCAATATGAGGAATCAAAGCAAGTTTCTTAACACACGCACTGTCACGGTCGTGAGCGTTAATTACCGTTGAGATTCGACGAGGTGAGTTTATGTCAGTCACGAATGCCTTTAAGGAGACAAAGACGCCGTTATCAACACCTCAGTGAGTTTGAACGACGTCGCATTATAGGGCTACGAGAAGCCGAATGTTCCTTCTGCGATACCGTAGAAAGAATTGGTAGGAATGTAGCCACTGTAAATGACTGCTGCCTGCGGTGGCAATGGGAATGTACGGTTACAAGAAGACCGGGCTATGGAAGGACATGTGTCACTACCGAGAGGGAGAACCATCGTGTTCGGCCTATGGGTGCTGGTTCATCGTACAGAACCTGCAGCAGTAACTGGAGCAATAGTTAGCACCATTGTGACACAACGAACTTTCACTAATCGGTTACTTCAACGACTTCTCCGAGCCAGACCACTGCAGTGTGCATTCCACTGACCCCAAACCACCACCATTTGTGACTTCAATGGTGCGAAACGAGAGCTGAGGGCAGGGTGGAGGGTTGTTGCGTTTTCTGATGAAAGCTGATTCTGCCTCGTTGCCAGTGATGGCTGTGTGTTGGTTAGAAGGAGACCACCTGAGGGCCTGCAACCAACCTGTCTGCACGCTAGAGACAGTAGACCTACGCCTGGGGTTACGGTCTGTTGTGCGGTTTCGTATGACAGCACGAGCGCTCTCGTGGTTATCCCACGCACCCTGAGTGCCAGTTGTACGTCAGTCTGTCATTTCATTTATGTCGCCATTCAAGAACAACATTCCCAACAGCGTTCATATTGCTGTTGTAATCTAGCATGCTCTACAGAGTATCGACATGTTGCCATGGCTACTCGATCACCAGATCTGTCTCCAATCCACTACATATGAGACATTATCCATCGAAATCTCCACAAACAGCATTAATCGTCTGTGTATTGACCGAACAAGTGCAACAGGTACTGTACTCCATCCGTCAAACTTACACCCGTCATCTGTACAACAAAATACGTGCTGGCCTGCATGCTTGCAGTCGACATTCTGACGGGTACACCTGCTATTAATGTACACGTATTTCCCATTACAATGTTCATAATATAAATATGGTACCTAGATAAACGTAGTCCCGAAATTTCATTACTCTAGATTAGAATTATTTTTTGTGTTGTGATTTTTTCCGTCAATGTAATTACTCTGATACTTGCAGCTGATAATTGTTTACCTACGAAACTTGCTGACGTTGAGTGACAACAACTGTTCGCCTTTTCGGTCTAATTTTCTAGCGTGACATAATACCGTCAGATCTGAATCGCTAATAACCGCGAGACGATAATAATGGGTAAACAATGGTTCAGCCCACAACTAACCAATCACGTCTATACGTGTTTCTTGCGCTGTATTTGTTTTGCCTGTGACGGTAATCATACTAGCGTAGGTGCATGTGCTTCATTCTTATTAAATTCTGAAAAGTTGTAAATTGGTGCCGGCCGCTGTCGGCGATCGGCTCTAGGCGCTTCAGTCCGGAACCGCTTGCTGCTACGGTCACAGGTTCGAATCATGCCTCTGCCATGGATGTGTGTGATGTCCTTACCTTAGTTAGGTTTAAGTAGTTTTAAGTCTAGGGGACTGATGACCTCAGATGTTAAGTCCCATAGTGCTTAGAGCCATTTGAACCTTTTTTTTTTTTTTTTGTAAATTGGTGTATCGTGAAAACGCTTGTCTCTACGACACTGACTCGAGTATCATGGCGAAGATCTCGCGGAGCTCTATTAGGACTGAAATTCCGACGAAAATTCGCCGGAATATGGGTGAAAATCGATATTAAATTTAAAATTACAAATTAATACGAGCAATCGTCTCATATGATGATATTCTTCACGGGTTTGCAGCCGGATCATGTCGTCGTCCTTGTGTCTGGACGACGACATGATCCGGCTGCAAACCCGAGAAGAATATCAGCAGTTATTATGCCGGGTAAGTCTTCGAAATGGCAATCGTCTCATATGACTCGTAAATACGCTCGCAGTTGTAGAAAACGCAACTCAGGAGGAAGCTCTCTTCGAAAGGAATTAAAATTCCTAAAAAGTCCAGTGCTGAGCAGCATCGAAATTGATATCAGGAAACGGCGCAAAGTAACTGCGTAGTTGGCTTATCGGACATGCGGCGGCCAGCAACATGTCGAACGACTACAGATCATGAGAAGGCGTCATTCTGAGGCAGTACGCAAAACAGTGCTATTATAGACATAGAAGTCAGCATGACAGCACCAGAGGGGTATGTATCGCGACCAGCACGTACCGTCGATTTAGCAATCGACGACGACATATCGAGCATCATTACACGTACGTTGCTGGAGGCTGCAACGGTAGACTGTGATGTTACTGATTATCTTTCTTCTTCTTCTTCGGCGTTCTCCTCGCCAGGAGACTGCCGCTTTTGACCTCCACAGGTCTCTTTCGTTACAGTTATCCGTTCCTAGACTTCTCTGTTCCATTGCTTCGTGTACGTGTTGTAAGTAGGCTGTTTAGGTCTTTATATTGGTAACGCCACGTAGCGCTCTGTATGAAACTCACTGCTTGTGCTGTGTGCAGTCTGTGGCTGGCTGGCATTGTCGTAATACTCGCCATTGTAGGGTTGGGCAGTTGGCTGTTGACAGCGCGTAGCGTTGCGTAGTTAGAGGTGAGCCGCCAGCAGTGGTGGATGTGGGGAGCGAGATGGCGGAATTTTGAGAGCGGACGATCCATCAGAAAGAGTAAATTTGTAATATTGGATATCATGGACTGATAATATATATATATATATATATATATATATATATATATATATATATATTATCACTTTTGAACACTATTAAGGTAAATACATTGTTTGTTCTATATAAAAATCTTTCATTTGCTAACTATGCCCATCAGTAGTTAGTGCATTCAGTAGTTTGAATCTTTTATTTGGCTGGCAGTAGTGGCGCTCACTGTATTGCAGTAGTTCGAGTAATGAAGATTTTTGTGAGGTTAGTGATTTGTGAAACGTATAGGTTAATGTTAGTCAGGGCCATTCTTTTGTAGGGATTTTTGAAAGTCAGATTGCGTTGAGCTAAAAATATTGTGTATCAGTTTAGTGTTGATCAGAATAGGGAAAGAGCGGAATGTACGTTCAGTTCTGCTCAGCTGTTTGAAAATCAAATAATGTAAGAGGTTTATCAGCACAGTAATTCATTAATTTTTCTAAGGGGGCGTTTCAGTGGTTTTCCCATTTTCACGGTGTTCTTGCTCTCTCTTTTCTTCCGGGAGGCTCTCAGCTTAAAATATTCCTTGGCTACCAGTGGCTGGGCGTTCTCTGTACGTGCTATACCACAAGAGAGCGCTAGTCTTTCAAGGTTTTGTTGTGAAGTACATTCTCTCTTCATTTCGTATCGTATCTTCCCTCATTACTTGCGAACATCTTCTCACATAGCCCAGTTCCACTGATTTTATCTCTAACTTTCCTTGTTTAAGGCCAATGTCACCTCATAGAATTATGTTCTCCACCACACTACAAAATATCCTTTCCTTAGTGTCCTGCCAATAATATTATTTCTTATTATACCATGCAAAGCTATTCTAAAAAATAATTCTTGTCGCATGTATCAGATTTATTTATAATTTTTCCCAAATGTTTCTAGTTTCTGCAAGATTTTTATTTCTACCTCATTTATGTCAATTTGCACCAGATACTGTCCGACACACAGACACACTATTTTGACCAGATTTTTTTCTCAAACCTTATGTAGTGTATTCCTCCTTAAGCCCTCAGCATGCATTCCATATCGTCTTCATGTTCAGAGAATATTACCATCTCATCCGCAAATGAAAGAGACTGAAGAGTATCTATGGCTTAGTATTTCCAGTGGTTAGACACTGGACTCGCATTCGGGAGGACGACGGTTCAATCCCGCGTCCCGCCATCCTGATTTAGGTTTTCCGTGATTTCCCTAAATCGCTTCAGGCAAATGCCGGGATGGTTCCTTTGAAAGGGCACGGCCGACTCCCTTCCCTAATCAGATGAGACCGATGACCTTGCTGTCTGGTCTATCAAGTGGTTCAAATGGCTCTGAGCACTATGGGACTTATCATCTATGGTCATCAGTCCCCTAGAACTTAGAACTACTTAAACCAAACTAACCTAAGGACATCACACAACACCCAGTCATCACGAGGCAGAGAAAATCCCTGACCCCGCCGGGAATCGAACCCGGGCGCGGGAAGCGAGAACGCTACCGTAACAACTGGCTGATACAGTTAGTGTTATCAAGACATGATCGTAATTTCCTGAAATCATCTGCTCTTCACTCAAAGTCGACACATACTCTCCTATTTTTTTACTAAAAATACTAGAATAAAGCCTAGCTATTGCTGGAAAACACTTTTTTCTCCTTTAATTGTGCGTAGTCTCTTGTCACTTTTTCATATCGAGCTGAAATACGACAAATTCCATTCCATAGGTGGATCTCCTTCCGCCTTCTATTTTCCCCCTACAGTTCTTCCATACTTCAGAAGTTCCATACGTATATTTTCTGGTCATGGGGCTTTGGTTACTTTTTCTACGTTATTTCTATATTTTTTCTCCTTCTCCTTTGTAGACCGGCCAGTTTTCCTGTAACAACTTTGAAAACGTCCTATCCATTTTTGAATGGGAATTTATTGTATAGTGATTCTACACTATGTGTTATTTCTCACTTTTAATATCCTTCTATGCTTCAGTAGATTTATTACATCCTGTTGTCTCATCGTTGTTCCGACACAGCCTGTCCCAACGTTTATTTCTCTCCATTCTCACATTCATTTTAACCTGCTGTCTATCTTGATACAGAAGTCTCTTGGTTCTGATGTCTTGTCACTTAACCGTTTCACAAACGGTTTTTTTCCCTGAATCACATCTTCCAACTCAGTGGAGAAATCTTCAGCTTATTTCTTCTTTTCATCTTCTTCAAGGGAATCTCCTGCTGCTTCCAAAACACTTTCTTGTGGGATCTTCTGTTCTTTCCATGTTAATTTTATGGGGCCTGTTTTCATTCTGGTACAGCATTTCATCGCTACTTTGCCTAAGAAGATCCATCTCAGACATCATTTCCTTGTAATCTGCACTTACACAATTCTCGTTGTGTTTAGTCTTACCTTAATTTAGCATATTTTCCATAGTACCTTATGATGATTGCTTGCGCACTCCTGTTGACTATATACTCTTACATCGGCCAGTGGTGTGTTTCTCTTTTTCTCTCCAGTATCAAATCTATAATCGATTTACTATTCCTAGTAGGCTCGTCCCATGTTAATTTATGTATATTTTTATGCTGGAAAAAGGTGTACGCTGAAACGGTATTTACATAGGTTGAATAATGTCCTAGACAATATTTTGTTGTCGTTTACCATGCTTTTTCCAAAAGGACCTACAGCTCCTCTTCAGATGTTCCTACCCTGCTGTTGAAGTCACGAAAGCTATCGTTTCCTCACCCTCATTTACTTTTTCCATTACATCTCCCAAATTATCAAAAAGAATTCCTTCTATTCATTAAGCGCATTGTTATTTATTGCAAACGCTCCAATAATAAGAGTCTTGTGACTGTGCACTTTTAAATCAACTTTTATTATACCCTCACCTATTTGTCCTGTGTTAATTACATATTTCATACATTTATCGTGTATTAGTCTCGACACTCTTGCTCTAGCATGCTGGTATTCTGCTACTCCATTACATATGTGACAATAGAAGATACGGTTAACTAAATTACATATTAGTATGAAATACTTGTTACGCTTTTATCTCGACCTTTTCAATAAAAATCTATTGCTTGGACCCGAATCGCCCTCGCATTATTTAATTTTACCCCTTACGTACAAAATTACAGGTTATAGTTTGATAACGCTGGAAAATGACGAAACTGTCTAAGGAGAAAAAAGACAGGAGACGTCTGAGTTTAATTTTGTAAGAGAAAAGGAGAAATTTTCTATTTTACTTCGGGTTATTGACGTCTATAAAAATACAAGTAGATACCGTTTATTATACCACTAATTTTATTTATCTAACAACGTTTACAAGGTACTTAAGTGAAAACGCTGTTCAAAGAGGCGCCCCGCAACCTCTACGCTGAACATGATTCGGCGCACAAATTTGCATTGACCTGTTGATTGGTTGGTCGATTTGGGTGAGGAGACCAAAAAGCGAGGTTGTCGGTCCCATCGGATTAGAGGAGGACGGAGAAGGAAGATGGCCGTGCCCTTTCAAAGAAGCCATTTGCGTGAAGCGATTCAGGGAAATCACGGAAAACCTAAATCAGGATGGCTGGGCGCGGGTTTGAGCCGTCGTCCTCCCAAATTTATGTCCTATGTGCCACCTCGCTTGCTAAATTTTCTTCATGCTCGTTCGAGCAAGTATAGTTTTGTCTCAACAACGTCACAGGAATTCTTGGCAGGATATCTTCAGTCGAAACAGATTTGTCGCGCGTAAGGTCTTTCACGGACGCGTGCATATCAGGTGAACGAGCTGCTCGTGAGACATGACCACTTCTTCCTATTTTGTGATTATTTATGCTGGCTTATTTGGCCAACGACGTCTCTGTAGTAGTTATAATAATTCCCACGAACGAATAATGTGACAGCTTTCGATTACGATTTTGAGAAGGATTTGCTGCTTCACGCCAGCATAGCTCTGTGTTGCAGTCTAATAAGCTAGTATGTACTTACATATTACTGCGTGCTTCATAAGAATAAAAACTCAACACGTCCTTCGTAATAGAGAGATATCGACAGATGGTACGTCAAAGAAGTGGACAGAACCGTTAGGGCTGACAGTACACATGTGGAGCAAAACTGTAACTGTAAGCGTATATCGATAGCATGCATGTGAAGATGACGTAGAGCGTCTGGAATACCACGAAACCACAGAAACATGTTCCAAATTAAAAGTGCGATAAGATGAATTACGTGGATACCATGTTATATTCAGTAACAGCGTTCAGGGCTGGATAGAAAGCTAACGTGCACTTGGTATGCCTTCCAAGGAGCCTCAAGCGAGACACGGAGGCGGCCTTGCCTGCGGCTGTCGAGCATGCAGGGTGCAGTTGTCTGCAAGTTGTGGCTCTCGTCGGCACCAACGACACCTGCCGCACGGCTTCTGAGGCCATCCTCTGTTCTTACAGGAGGCTGAAGGATATGATGAAGACTGCTGGCCTCGAACGCGGGGTTGCAAGCAGAGCTCGCAGGCTGCAGCTTCGTTCACAGGGTCCTTTGGTTTGCAGCCAAGGGATTCGTCGTCTCTATGACGATCTTGGCTGCAGATTTCTGGACCTGCGTTGCGCGGTGCCCCATCAATAGGTCAGGGGCGCACTACACAATGGAAGCAGTAACTCGGTAAGCAGAGTACTTGTGGAGTGCACTTTTTTTTCTTTTTAGCTAGGCGGTAGTTATGTATTCTCATGAACGCTCGCCAGTCGATACGCACACAGGGAAATCAGACCACATTCAGAGTACAGACAGTCCGACTGCAAAAGATTTATTAGAAAATTGTCGCATTATCCCTAACGCATTTCAAGAACTGACTGTCCTCCAGGAAAGTTCTCAACCTGAAACTATTCCATGGACTGAGAGCTGGCTAAAACGTGAAATAAGAAGCTCTGAGATATTTAGCGAGACTTGGAATGTTTGTCCGAAACACAGCAGGTTATACGATGTAGAGGAGGAGGAGATTACTGTTTAACGTCCCGTCGACAACGAGGTCATTAGAGACGGAGCACAAGCTCGGATTAGGGAAGGATGGGGAAGGAAATCGGCCGTGCCCTTTCTAAGGAACCATCCCGGCATTTGCCTGAAGCGATTTAGGGAAATCACGGAAAACCTAAATCAGGATGGCCGGCCCCGTGATTGAACCGTCGTCCTCCCGAATGCGAGTCCAGTGTGCTAACCACTGCGCCACATCGCTCGGTACGATGTAGAGGGGGGGGGGGGGGGGAGAGGGCGCAATTGACCAAAAAAAACATTGTCTCTACTGATGTTGAAATTGATTGAGGGAATAGAAAAGAAAACGACCAGTTTTGGTGCAGGGTAACCTCCGCCGCGCACGATACGGTGGCTTCCGGAGCATGTATGTAGATGTGGATGTAGATGACAACGTCTACATGTTCATCAGAATGTTGTTGACAGTGGACTAAGCGCAAGAAATATCCTGTGTAACGTGAAATATGTTTCACTTGCTCACCCAGCTGAAACGTATAGCTCTGTGTAGTGGTAATCTAAATTACTTTAGTTCTGTACTTTGGAGGAAGCCCGTATGCTTATTTATGACTCTAAATTTTCGTTTAGCGAATAATTGATGATTTTTTCTTTAACTGACCACTCTTCTAAAAGGATAAGCAATCATGCACTCTCACAGTAAAAAGAAGTGACCCATGTTCCCACATTTTAAAACCATCGGGCTTTCGCCAGAACGTTAAAAATTCGGGGGATTGGGGGGGGGGGGGGGGTGGCCTTCCTAAATGTTCTTTACAACATTAATCATGTTTCTTTCGGAAATAGAGACAGGTAGAAGGGTGAGATTTTCCGCTTAATGGTCACAGTTAAAAGTTAAACACACTTTGATGTGTGTGCCACCTGTAGTACGTCTGGTATGTAAGCGGTATTCCGGGCTAGCATGTCCTTATCAACGTCTGCAAGCTTCGTCCGTGAACGTGCCCTTGTGTCAGACAGTCTGAGTCAGAGTCGATGCGACTTAAAACCTGAATTTGAAATGCCAGTTACACTGTTAGCTCAATCAACGGAGACCAAAACAGCATGAATAGGGGGAAGAATCGTGAAGTCACTAATTTTTGTTCCGTGGTAGGAGAGAGTGCCATGAACAACATAGAAGGCTTGGAGTGGGGTGGGAGACGGTGAGGAGCGGTATTTAATGATAAGTTTTTTAAAGTTTCTTGAATAACTCGAAAACCTTGGCCCCTAGTGAAACTGTTTCCTGGTACAATGCTAAACTAAGTTAAATTTCCAATAAGAAAAGGTCGTACTAATTTTTTCTGTGGGTCTAATAGTTTCCATGTTGCAGGGGATGGAAATATCGCAGATTATTAAAATTAATCTTAATGTTATAAAACCAACGTTTACTGTTGAATGAATTGGGTTAAGACCAAATGATAAATGTGTGTACCACGTCTAAGTGCAGTAGGGAAGTATTGAGGGATTCATTGTATTCTTTGGAAGTACCATGATTGAGTGGGTGCTGCTGGAGCGTAGAAGCGCGAGTTAAATAGGTCGCCGGATTGCGGTCATTCCCTTTCCTTATTCATAGGCCTGCAAACGGGCTAGAAGGTGGTTTTCCACTCCATCACAGGAAGCAACTACAAGATGTTACACAAAGTTATATCGCCCATATGAGGCCTGCCTTATGGCTAAGTGGTGCTCAGAATGCCAAAGAGGTATTTACTTTCCATAATGTACATTAACACGACACTGAATACAGACAACAGTTACTAACGCACATGGACAAACTCTACGTACATCGCTGCACACTGTTCTACAGTGACAGAAGTGAAATTTGAGTACATCAAATAACATCGCTGAGCTCTATAAAATATATCCTTATAAACAAAGGCTGAGAGGAGTATAATTAATTTGTTGTTGTCAGTGATATTTGTAGTGTCAGTAGGAAAGGCAGGTGTAGAGATTTGCAGCTGTTTATCATTGACAGCCTATTGTGAAGCCACGTAATTATGTTCTAGTCAGTCGGTGGTGAATTAACGAACGACCAACGGGTTGCTGCTCTACTCTTACCATTAATTTTGTTACTGGTAGACTGCGTAAACGTCATCCACTCAGGAATCGGTGACACTTGTACAGCGGCCTGCACTGAGTGACCCCACTGTCAACGGCTGTTCGAAGATGCGTACGCCGGTTACTTTTACCGTAGAAGAGACTCTGACCACCAGTATTTGCGCCAATGCACTTCATTCACTCTCAAAGCTCTTCTCAGTGCATCCTGAAGTGAGAGCATGCAACACTTTTAATGGTGATCTGTCTGTCGGTTGGGGACTTTAAGCTCGACGGGCCCTTTGGTGTTCTTCGAAAAACGTAGGCTATGTGGCGGCGCCAGGTTTGACCATTTCCCTTCTGTCATCATCTCCAAGACAAATACGACCCACACACACACACACACACACACACACACACACACACACACACACACAATTACACACACACACACACTCACACGCACACCCACACACATACATACACCGATACAGTAGTCTAGAATTAACAGATAGACCTACATACAAAACTCCCATACCGCGCGAAAGAAAGGTGCTTGCGAGCGCAGAGGAAAGGAAAAACTTTTACAATTAGTTGGCTGAGCCTCCGCTTCGGGGTCTCCCAGACATTCGTGGAACCCTTTAGTGAAACTACTCATCATAGATCTACAGTATTCTTCCACGGGCAAGTCTAGAAGAATAATTACTGTAAATCATTACTTGACTTATGCTGATACATCTGAAGTTCTGTAAGTTCTGTTGCTTAGGGAGACAATTTAAGCCTCTGGGCCTCTTCAAATGTTGGGGGAGCTGAGGTTGGGCAACGCATTTGATGTGCCTCATGCAGTGAAAAGTATTCCAGTTAATGACAGTAGAGTCAATGAAATCGCCATCATCCCATACAGATTGACATTATGCTCCCTTGGATCACTCTCTTCACTGTGGTAGACAATTGACAGCTACAGGTTTTGAACCTTTTCACATAATATCTCACTTAATAGCTGCAAAATTAATACTCATTCTTCGTCTATTCATTCAAGGGAACTGGACGGGTGATGCTGGGGAGGTCAGGTCTGTCTGTAACCTGAAAAGTGAGCAGCGCTTGTGGTGGGGAGGGTAGCCTTTCTCGGATTAACGCTACAGCTGCTGTACACAGATGACTAGAAATGCATTTTCCTTCTGGCACTGTAAAATGGTATGCAGAGACGTACGTAGAGTATGGCAAATGCGTTTCTTGCGTTAGTATTACTAGTAACTCTTACCTGTATTCAATGTATTGGAGCCGCGCGGGGTAGCCGCGAGGTCTCAGGCGTCTTGCCACGGTTCACGCGGCTCCCTCCATCGGGCGTTCGAGTCCTCCCTCGGGCATGGGTATATGTGTTGTCCTTAGCGTAAGTTAGATTAAGTAGTGTGTAAGCCTAGGTACCGATGACCTCAGCAGTTTGGTCCCATAGTAACTTACCATCGATGTATTGGGAAATAAACACGCCTCTGGCATGTCTGCGCATTGCGTTGCTAATGATTCTTAAGGCCCGCTGTTAGGGGCAGTGCAACTTTGTGGAACACCCTGTAGCTGCTTCTAGTGACGTACCAGGGTAGACAGAGCATTCCGGCAACCCACCTTCCTTCGCACTTTTACCCTCAGACCAAGCTCTTTACACCCTTTTGTACCCTAGAGCACAATGTATCCCTCAATACTCCTCTACTGCTCTTAGACATGGTACATACGCGTAACATTTGTTCATAACCCACTTTATTTAACAATAAACATTAATCTTGTACCATGAAGATACTCAGACACTTTTTTAACAATCTCCGATTCTTGCATCCACTGCAAAGCGGAAATTATTAATCGTATTGAAAAAAACTTAATGAGACCCTTGTGATAGGAAATAGTAGCTTAATTTTGTAGTGAGAAAAATTTTCGGTGCAACAGGTGGTTTTTGAATTATTGAAGAGAAACATAAAAGAATTACCGTTAATCACGTCTCTACTCCCTCCATCCCAACGCTCACATCCTCAGGTGGGGATTATTAGTGGGCTGTTGATGACATTCACCCCTTACCACTGTACAAAAATCTCCGAGTACGCCGATTTTTCTCGTTATTTCTCTTCATTGGCTGACTACTTGTTAATATGACGCTTCAGTCTCTTGTGTTTTGTCCTGTGCTCCGTGGTTCGTAGTAGCTGCAACTATCTAGACGCTTAACGATTTGATTTGACAGCGCTCCGGATAAGTGCTTGTTGCCCCCTTCCACATCTGCATTAATCGTCCTCAAACACACAGAACTCGCCCCCTTCATGACATTTACCGATTCCTTGAACCTCGTATACCACTGTCTGATGGTCGGGCGTGATGGTTGTGTGCTTCTGTAGTGTGTACGCAAGTTCCGCTGGAACTGGTTGTCAGACTTGGTCTGTATCAACCATTACAGACTCTGTGGCATGTTTCGGGGGTGACCATATTTGTCAATAACTAATCTGGTAAAGAAAAAGTACCTTTAGGTGTGTGTGACTATTACGCGGCAAACTGCACCTTTCTATCTAGCCCCATTTCTTAAATATACGTGATTAAAGTCTTTAAAGATCTGTTTGGAACACCCTTTATACGTACAACCGCACTGAGTCGTAAACTGAGCCTTCGCAAAATTTCTATACAGACAAGGAAGCAGCGACAGCGGCGAAATGTTGACGCAGATTTCGGGTAAGATCTTGCACAAGTAAGGTATCTCAACAAAAGAGCAGGGTTCACCTTTAGACTACAAATGTACCAACAGGTGCTAATTAATTGCACCTACTAAAATTTTCTCACATTGATGTTTCCTCGGTTTAAAATTCTAGTATGAGACGACCGATGATGGAACTTCCCTAAATTTTGTACGTTTTAGTACTTTCTGGTGGAGCAAGGAGAAAGTTATTGGCCTGACAGCGAAAACCGTTTATCTTTGATCAAGCTACATTTTTAAAATCGGTTGCTTTTTGACCATTTATCATATTCCATCGATTTTCTAGTGACAAGAGGTTCAAAAATGGTTCAAATCTCTCTGAGCCCTATGGGACTTAACTTCTAAGGTCATCAGTCCCCTAGAACTTAGAACTACTTAAACCTAACTAACCTAAGGACATCACACACATCCATGCCCGAGGCAGGATTCGAACCTGCGACCGTAGCGGTCGCGCGGTTCCAGACTGTAGCGCCTTTAACCGCTTGGCCACCCCGGCCGGCTCGTGACAAGAGGCATCCCTGAAATGCAGATCTGCAAGATCTGTCAAATACCAATTCGCAGCTGTCATAATGTCATTAGTGTAACATTAGTTAGCCAGCCGTTGTGCCCGAGTGGTTCTAGGCGCTTCAGTCCGGAACCGCGCTGCTGCTACGGTCGCAGGTTCGAATCCTGCCTCGGGCATGGATGTGTGTGATGTCCTTAGGTTAGTTAGGTTTAAGTAGTTCTAAGTCTAGGGGATTGATGACCTCAGATGTTAAGTTCCATAGTGCTCAGAGCCATTTGAACCATTTCTTTGTAACATTAGTTCCACCCTTTTTCTTCCACATGTGTTCGCAATTCTGTGGTAACCGTAAAAGTTGCGGAATTTGAGCTTTCTTTGTACCAACCGCTCAGATGAAATCATTCTTTCACACATTACGACTGCCCTTAGTAATACTCTCCCTTAACAACAGTGGCTTCAAATTCCGACTCAGTAGTTGGTCGAATATGCCCAGATTCCAACTATCTCTGTATAGGATCGAGATCTGAGGATGACGTATGCTCATTTTTCGCTAATTCCTCGCTTTATGTTCTTTAAATGGAGAATACAAAATAGTTTCACATACTAGTTGTTTGAATCGTTGTCTGTATGTCCCCCTTGAATATCCCATATGTACGGTATTTAGACGTTGTCGTTATTTCTTCCTTTCAGTTTACGGCGCAGTTTCTTCATTTTAGACGGTGTGAAATTTGGATACTAACGTGTACCTGCTTCTGATGATCAAATACTCCTGAACGACAGTGATGGACAAACAAGGACACAGATCTGTAAGTAATTACATGACTTGAAGATATTGGGAGGTCATAGCTGAGAGTTGTGGAGGAAGTTTAGTGATGGTTTTTACATTGTTGGAGAATTTTTCCGCAAGGGATAGCGATATTATGACAAACACGCCTCTGTACTTACTTTTCAAATCAAATGTTCAAATGTGTGTGAAATCTTATGGGACTTAGCTGCTAAGGTCATCAGTCCCTAAGCTTGCACACTACTTAACCTAAATTATCCTATGGACAAACACACACACCTTGCCCGAGGGAGGACTCGAACCTCCGCCGGGATCCTTACTTTTCGGGACACTGTTAATACGCTTGATCGAATGTTGCTATGGTTTTTGAATTGAAGTCATTTGAAAATATAAATTATTTGCCGATATAATGTTAGATAAAATAAGATAAGAAGTTAGTCGAAAGTACATGTAATGGAATTTAAGTTGCTGTAGACAATCATTATTTGGCTTTTACTGCTCTTCGTTGCCATGCTCGCAGATAAAATTGCTGGATATAAGTCCCACCGGTTATGCAAACAAGTTACACCCAAACATGTTTCAGCACCTCTGTAATATCGTCAGTGGGGTATCTTTTATTCAGATCCGTAAAATATGAACATATGTGAAGTGACAGTTATTCTCTACATCTAAAAGCAGTTTGTTGTTGTCATTACCTTCATTTCTCTACAGTATTGGACGGGTTCGGCTGTAGGTTGGTCATACCCAACCGACCGTTCTACATAAAAAATTAAAATCGGTCGTTCGGTTGCCAGAATGTCTACATCCAATTTGTCGGTCGGTGGACTGGTGCGAGTGTGGAGCCCTCTAGGAAGGATTCAGATATTAGTCTGAGAGTCAGCCGTAAGGGTGCGCGACTGGTGCATGAACGCGACGTTGGACGGAACACCATTTGCTCGTGAGCGCAAGCAATTACCAGTTGTTGAATCAGTTTCGTGATGTCACTGAGGCCAACAGGTAAAAACTTGTTCGAGAGGGCCATCTGTGTATGGTAATAGTTTGCTACCCTTAGAGGGCACATTGCCTCCTAAGCATAATCACGTTGTGTGTTTACACCTCCCGCTCTCATGAACGTTACTCGTAGATAGATGTATTAATTATTTCCTGTGAAGATGAGACATTTTGTGGAGATATCTGATTCATGACACGCTCGTATTAGAATGTAGTTATTAGATACCTGGTAAGGATCTGAGAGTGCCGGAAGGCCTTATTTGTTTTGTGCATCTAATAAATGAAATCACAGGTCAAAGTTCAGTCCTCCCTTACAATAAATGATAGTGAAAACTCTTCAAAATTTAAATTTAATATTTAAACTCTTGTACTTGCATTTCTGCAACAAATAAACTTTAATGGATAATAGAACGCCAAAACTAACTATAAATTAAGTGCGAAGTCGATATTTTCCCGTGTATCACGGTACTTGAAACCAAATTTGAAATTATTAGCGATAGATTTAAAATCAACGATTACCGCCTCGTTTATATCGTTCTCTGCATTGAGCTGGAGGAACATGCAAAAGAAAATCGGACGTGACTATTTAAAGGAACCATACCGAGATTGGCTAGAACGGTTTCTCAGGAATCAGATGCAGGTCGGTTACTAAATTTGGTTTTGCTCGGCTTACACTACCAGCCTTGTTTCCAATATTTAATCGCAGGAGTCTGTTTCACTGAAACGCTTAGACTTTGTAACAGTAACACTGGAAGAATTCGAAAAGTAACCAAGAAACTCAGTTCAACACTGCCACCAGGACAGCCTGTACCGAAGACAGTAGCATAAAGGGCTTCGTTAGTTGCGTTGGAGAACGTTTAAAGAAAAAACGTGGGTTGGTTCACTTTAGTCTTCGTTGCAGGAACGTCCTGAAGAGTAACAAATCGGTTCTGTGTGTAGTATCAAATTTTTGGTTTGAATATACATTGTTCATGAAATACTTAAAATGCCTTGAACTTCGCGAAACTGTCTTCTGTAAATAGTGACGTTGTCGTCTGTACTACTATACATCTATGAGCGCTATCACATACTGCAACAGTCCTAGGTCTGTTTGGTGGTGAGTCGACGATGCTGATAATCCACCACAAACTGCACATTCTGTAATATTTACTGTAAGTCCTCACTGAGAACGCCTATTTTATCACTGTTGTCTGGTACTCAGATTTAATAATAGTACAGCAAGCACCTGCTCGTTGATTGCATGTCTGAATGTGGTACGCGCTATTGACTTCATGGTCCCTACACTTTTTACGGAGTGTTAAGATTAGTTGACTGGTTAATAAGTGGCACCGCTTGAAGCTGAAGCGTTAAATAACTTTTTAGTGCCAATTGCGCATTCAGCTAATGACTGGTGGTTTCTCTCCAGAAGCAGCCACCTTCATTTATAGACAGTTTTTGGAAGAAAAATTAAAATTTGTTACATTGAGTATAGGTGTTAGGACTTTTACTTCCAACAAAACCCTTTCGTGTGACATACAGTTGAGCTTGTTCAGCTAATGTTTCTCCATCTCATTTGCTATCATATCCAAAGATAGCTCTTCATATGTCATACATGCGACAGTCTGGAGTCAGCAGGTGCGAATCATTTGACCGTGTGAAAGGTATTGCGTAAACAGAGTTTTCCCCGTTTCAACTGCCAGCATTGCAATTCACTGAAATGCGATTAGCGCTTAACGTCAAACGACAAAATGAATGGTTGCTCTGAATTGTCATGGATTTCACAAAGCATTTGTTTTTAACCGATCGAATATTCACCTGGAAGCGGAATTCGTCCGTCGTAAAGAAGCGAGTTTCACCTCATTGGCATATGTTGCTAAAACTGACTAGAGTTCGGTACGCTCAAGTGAACATGCTGATGACCTAATTGTCAAGCAATGCGCGAAGGATACTCGGCAATATAAATTTTTGTACTCACGAGTGTCACAGTGCAAAAAAACTGGCCAAGTATTTCGGCTTTTACGTAAAAATTAGTGCCAAAGTAAAATTGAGGCGGCTAACAGGAGTGCATAAAATAAAGCTTTACATATTATACAATTTAAGTGTAGTTGACTATTTTGAGTAAACAATCACAGCAACAAATAACTGACTGCTTACGCAGAGTCGAGTGAAATCATTCCGTTATTGGCTTTATAGATTACAGAAGTTTACACGTCGTAGTCGATCGCAGTCAGTGGTCATTTGAGTGACCTTGATACAAAAAAATCGTAAGTTATTTACCGGGGTATTGTAAAAGGCTACTCACTTTTATATGTGACATAATACAAACATGGCATCACTTTTTTTACAGGATAAGTTGGAAATCACGAAATAAAAGTTTCAAAGTTTCTTTTACAATTTACTGTAGTCCCTCGTTGTCGAGAGAATTTGTCTCGGCAAATAAATACCTTTCAGGTGTACGTCTGAGTAATTGCGCCACTCTTTCAACCACACAGTCGATCTTGCTGTCCTATCTCTAGAGTCATTTTCTCTTGCCACCTTAGGAGCAAGTGGGATGGTTGTACATTTTGAAAGCGTTACAGTAGTTGAAATGGCTATCGCCCGGCATGGGATTTTATGTAGTTGAATATTAGGTTGGCATTTCTCCATTAGTGGGGAACGGAAATATCGGGCTGTTGCTGGGATAATGCCAAATCTTCGTGCGGTTTCTGAACAACAAACGAGTAGTGGGAACAATGTGATTTTTCTGATCACGTCTGCAGAGTTCATGGGAATATCGATCTTACAGGACTTAAAGAGAATAAGTTCATGTGGAAGGAGGGTCAGTGGACGTCGTGGTAGTGATCGAACTTGTAAAGACTATAGATCTAATTACCATTGTTAAAGATATGTCGGTAAATTGTTAGGTAGTGGCACAGTGTAAGGGTATTGTAAAATCGCTGGCTTAGTTTTGGAGTATCTTTACGGGCAGTTGCGTCTAGAGTCGAGCACGGGACACGAAACTTCTGTTGTGTAGTGTGTAGCTCAGCATGCGAGAGGCATTTTGGCATGAAAGTTAGTGTTGCCACAAGGGCTATTACAGTAAAGCGATGAAATATGGAAATGATTCAGAGGATAGTGCGTCAAGAAGTAATTAAAAATGAGCAGTGTCGTCAACGTATTTATGTATCCTCTCGTTGCGTGTCGCACAGCATCGATCTTCCGTGCCGTGTTCGTTCTCCAAGACTGAAGTAATGTGAATCAGCAAAAATAAGATACCATAAAAGAGTGCAACGAAGTGCCAGTGTCTCGTAGCGAGCGTGAGAACGTGCGTTCGGTCATCGCGTTTCCGCATTATCAACAATCAGCCGCGCCGGGACTGTTACGCGCACACTCGCACAAATAACTGAGAACTGAAAAACAAACTTTACGAACTGTGTGAAAATATCATTACTAGTGCCTAGGACTACTACCAGATATCTGTATGTGTGACGAGCGTAAGAACTTTCGTTCGATCAGTCGGCTTCCGCATCAATCACCTGCGTCGTGTCGGTTACGCGTACGCTCGTCCGAATGATATTTTGGACTGTTAATTATCAATATTGTTAATTGGGATCAACATTTACGATTTAGAGTGTAAACAGTGCAACCTGTGGTTTCCATATCGTCTCAGAATATAGATATTCATACCAGACATAGGACAGTGCCGTTTTAACGTTGAGTGGCTCCCCTAAACACGCTTGCATATTTCGATAGATAATTTCAGGCAAGCCAACAGCAGTGTGGAGCAGGACAATACGACCGCCGCGGGATTATCAGGTACGTGGTGTGGACAGGGCGCACGGTCAAGAAAAGCAGAAGTGGAGAGAACAGTTTAAAGTACCCGAACCCCCATTTGTACTCCCGGGCGTGTTACAGCAGAATTGTGGAGAATCTAACATGAATGTTTGTCCTATTGTGCAAGGTACCCTCCACCATGCTCCTCATGTTGTATTGCAGAGTATGAATGTGAAAATAGATGCCGTCGTTTCCAGATTGCCACGCAAATATAATTACATGGACAATTGATACGGTTCTTTTAACTCAAGTTTCCTGCAGTGTTTCACCTCAGGCTTTCATGTTGCAGAAACGTATCGTGAGTAAGCGTTACATGATGAGCCAGAATATGTATGCCTTTGTGTAGTGTTAGTTTTTTTGCTGCTGTGATGTAGTACTTATGGGAAATACACGTTTAAGGGACAGAATGTCGATGTGTGACAATTGGTGTTATCAGCAAATGTAAAGATAAGTTTGAGCGGTCAACTGAGTATATTAGACTAATTAAACGGTTGCGCGCTGTTGATTAGGTAGTCGATGATATATAGGGTGTAGCTATGCGTAGAAACAGTACCGGGTCACGACCTGCCTATGTTTGTAGAGTGCTGGGTGCAAGTTTTTGAAAAACTGATGACAGAGCGCATTACCTTCAGTGTTCGGCGCAGAGCTCCTCGTTGAAGTGCACATAGTGGCTAGGTGCCCTGATGCAACCAATCTGGTGATACTGTACAGCGCCCAATGAGAATCGCTGAATCCAAAGACAATTTTCGGTGCCAGGTGCGAATTGATTATTCTTTTCGATGTGGAAAAAGCCAGACTAACACACCTTGACGAATTTGATCGTCAGTAGGTGATCGTATCTGGAAGGAAGAGGTATTCTTCGATGGCTATTATGTAGGTTTGGAGTTTTCCGCTTACCGTGTTACTCCATGATCGACCTGGCGTTTTGTGATTAGAATAAAATCACGCGTCGCTTGTTGCGGCTGCTGTTGTCGATGTCGACACGGGGTGCGTAGACTTCCACCTCGTTAAACGGACCGCGACGCAGATGAATAGCCAGTTCAGTTCTGGATAAGTAAGACGCCACCTTAGCGTACACAAGTGTCCAGGTACAGCTATTAGATAATTGATTTTTCACTGTTCCACGTGAGTCCCTAAGTTACTTGCTCGCTACAGGACACACATTAACATGGATGAAGATAGCCTCTTAACTATAGAAGCATGTAGAGCTGTCAACTGAATCAAAACATCTGTTTGTCAGTTTCGGATGACACGGTATACTGTAGGGGTAAGTACCAGAGGTTAGACGTGCCGCTTTCAATCTGCCTATGCTTGCCTGTTACGCAGGCAGGTAAACTGCCAAACGTTACCAGTTGGACGTTAACGCTGCGTTACTCCCATCCCAACCAAGCTACGCCCAACCCAAGCAGCCTACAGCAGCCTTACTTGCCTACGTCGTCCGGCTGTGCTACGCTGCAAAGCAGTTAATTTTGTACACTTGCTACAGAGTTATTAGAAGGGCTGGGAAGGTGTTAAAAATACTAGTGGCACAAAACGATGTACCGTTTCGGCGTATTTCGGGGTTACATATTTATCCTGATACGAACGGTTCTATATGCAACTTCAACCTCATTCGAATAGTATAGGCTCTTCTCAATTCGAACCATCAAGTGACCTCTAATTTTTTCTGCAGTAGGTAGAACGCTTACAATCATTTGCACTGAAGAATCTGAAGACGTATATTATACTGCAACGCCAACGAAACTAAGGTTTTGAACGTACAGTGTCTGTAACCTTTGTGTGTCCCAGCCAAATGACTACTTACACGTTCTATTTTTTCAGGACATATATTGCGGATTAGCCGAATTCATTGTGACCAAAATAGTTCATTCTGAATTTCCCAAATGCATTTTAGCAAACAAGAGCTTCGTTTTTCATACTAGGTTAACGTAAAAAGTACATGTCTGAAGGAGCTTTTCATTCATATTGTAAGTACGCTGTTTAGGTTTCTGTATTGGTAACCCCACGTAGCGCTCTGTATGAAAATCATTGGCTGTGCTGTGTGCAATCTGTGGCTGGTTGGCATTGTCGTAATATTACCTATTGTAGTGTCAGGGGCCGGCCGATGTGGCCGTACGGTTCTAGGCGCTCTTCTGGAACCGCGTGACCGCTACGGTCGCAGTTTCGAATCCTGCCTCGGGCATGGATGTGTGTGATGTCCTTAGGTTAGTTAAGTTTAAGTAGTTCTAAGTTCTAGGGGACTGATGACCACAGACATAAAGTCCCATAGTGCTCAGAGCCATTTGTAGTGTTGGGCAGTTGGATGTGAACAGCGCGTAGCGTTGCGCAGTTGGAGGTGAGCCGCCAGTGGTGGTGGATGTGGGGAGAGAGATGGCAGTTTTGAGAGCGGATGGTCTGGACGTGTGTCCATCAGAGGCAGTAAATTTGTAAGACTGGATGTCATGAACTGATATATAATTAAGGTAAATACGTTGTTTGCTCTCTATCAAAATCTTTCATTTGCTAACTATACCTATCAGTAGTTAGTGACTTCAGTGGTTAGGATCATTTATTTAGCTCTCAGTATTGGTGCTCGCTGTATTTCAGTAGTTCGAGTAACTAAGGTTTTTGTGAGGTAAGTGATTCATGAAAGGTATAGGTTATTGTTAGTCAGGCCATTCTTTTGCAGGGATTATTGAAAGGCAGATTGCGTTGCGCTAAAAATATTATCAGTTTAGTGATCGGAATAATTAAAGAGAGAAATGTCTGAGTACGTTCAGTTTTGCTCAGCTGTATGAAAATCAAATAACTTAGAGGTTTTCCAGCACTGTCATTTATAAAATTTTTGTAAGGGGACGTTTCAATATTAACTACGTCTTTTTCGAACCATCAGCATGTGGCCTTCAATTTCGACTTAACGCTGTTTTCCCTATTTGTCAATGTTAGAAAGCCTGCATTTTGCTAAATTAAGTCCTTGGCACACATTGCCACACTTGTCAACCACTTTTTCCTCGTTCAAAATATTTATGGTGGAAGGAAACTGCTGGTCAAATTTGCAAATACTTCGTAACATACTCGAGATTCCAGAATGAGTGTTCAGTAACGTTTTACACAATTTCCATTGGTAGACATATACATATTTCTATGAAGCTGCCACGTGTGTGGCTAGTCACGCTGGGTTCACAGCGCAACTTGTTAGCGACGCTACTGGCTGAGTAGGTCCAGAGAGCCTGTATAGGGAGAGTGTGGCCATAGGTGAAGTTGCCTGTGATTGGTTGATTAGCTTTTGAGCCATTTTTCTGCCAAATGTCGCGCTTCCTATGATCGCCGTGCTTTTGAGTTTTCAGAGGACATTTGGAAACGATTAAAAGGTATTTGAATTATTGAGAGACTTGTTATGCGTTGTGCATGCATGTTAGATTTAGTTGTATATCGTTTTTAGTACGTAAATAGTTTGCTATCTTAAATACCAGTTCAAATAATGAAGCGTTTTGTGATGAAGTCGGTAGGCCTACATGTTTGAGGTAAACGCGTTTGTAATTGTACAGAATTGTTTTTGAAGTCTGTAATTCGTTCTGCAGAGGTTCGTAAACGTTGCCAGGAAGGAATTAGTAACTCTTGTAATGAAGTCCAGGTACAACTTTCTTAATGATTTATATTATCCGAAATATTTAGTTACGCCTATAAAAATGTTTGGTTCTTCACTTTGTTCGGAGAATTCTGATTTTAAGGTGTCAGTTTTTTAAAATATTTTTAGTCACGCAAAACAGGTAGGCCTATTACAATTTACTACAGTTTTAAGCTCTTATTTCATTAACAGTTCGTGCATACTGGTAGCATCACAAGCTTTTCTGAAGCCTATATCAGACAGTCTTTGTTGGAAACGGAAAGTTCCTGTAATTGTTGTGCCATGCTCATTCGACTTTGTAGCGTCAAACTTTACTTCGTTCCGAATGAGAACACTAGGCATTATTTTGGTTTCAGTATTATTGACTGTTGACGCAGGCAAGTTGTAAGCACGTTTTCACAGTTGTCTTGGTTGCTGAAACATTACTCGCAGTAAATAATTGTAGGTGCTCTTGAAGAAAATTTTTAATAGGCCTACTTCATGTGGGTGAAGGGGATACGGTAGTTTTCTTGTTATATTTGGTCGTTATTACAATAGCCTACGTTTAACTTTAACTGATAATTGTAATCCTTTTCGTTTATCTACGAGAGGTATTCAGCAAGCAGTTGCTCACTTCTGACATGCGAAAAGTTTGAAGACGTGACAAGAAGTACTAATACGTCTCACTTTTTGCATATCACAAGTAAACAACTGCTTACAACTTTGATTCATCTGATGTAATACAGGTACGTTAAATCTTTAGCGTTATGCACTTCAGATACAAAACAGATGCTCTACACCATATTTTTTTAACGCTACTTTCATTGCAATGTGTCTAGTAAACGAAGTTTAAAGGAGATGAATGCAGTAACGAATAGTTTTTACAGCAACTGTATCAAATTTTCCTGTGCTGTACGTAGTAGGCTACTAAGAGTATATTATAGCTGTAAAGAAAGGCATTTAACGAATGATTCCGCGATATTGTCTTGTGCTTTTGACTCGGTGAGTGTGTACTCAATTACTTCACTACTGGCCATTCAAAAGTCCCGCCCGCAGTTTGGAAGAAAAATTGCAGCCGTATCGTCCGGTTGGCCACTCTCTCCCTATACAGGCTCTCAAAGTGGGTCCCGTGAAGCTTGCCGGGCTAGCAGAACCCCCGTTTGTTTGCTTTTACCGCTATGCTTCAGTACACGTGTACTCTCGGGTCTCCGTCTTGGCAGGTTGACTTGCTTTGACTGCGGCGTAGACAGGCGAGGCAGGCAGGATGAAAGACGTGTGCACCTCTTGTATGCACATACACGATTAAAAGGGATCGCGAAGTACGTGTACCACTTAAACCGTAATTGTATTTTAATCATCTAGTGGAAGAAAAGCTGTAACGTTTTCTGGCGACTTTTAACTTCTGCGAGAGAATGGATTACCATTCCTGATAAATCATCGATGACATGCACTTAAATGAGTGAAAATTAGTTATCTGTTTAACTAAGCTAAAGGAGTGTTTTAAATTTTCCATGTAGCAGAGACATCTGTAACTTGGCAGACTGATATTGTACAATTAGATTTTAACGCTATGCTGTCTTGGAAACCGAAGCGTGAAGCCCGAAGTGAGGAAGAAATAAGATTCACACTATCAGTCAGAGGGCACTCCTTGCAAAAAAAAGCTGGTAGTAAAAATGTGGCCTAATTTAGGGGAAAATTTTTTGAGAATGTGCGTGCGTAGTACAACGTTGCGTGGAAGTGTATCATGGTACAAAACCACACCTCAACGGAACAAACAGTCCTATTCGGGAAAGAGCCACGTATAACACTACTATACGGAAGGAGAGGCACACAGCAGTCAGTCGCAATCCAATTAGGTTTTATTACACATGCAAATCTACATTTCGCCTATAGGCATCTTCAGTGCATTTTAGTTAAAACTCAAGACTGGCGGCAGATGTCACTACATGCTTCTAAGGTTTATACGCAGCACAGTGTCCTCCTGCCTTTACACCTGTAAGAACATACGGTGACATGAACTGCCTCGTCTTAAATTGTAACGAAAATGCACTGAAGTTGGCTATTTATACCCGAAACCTAGATTTGTATTAACAAAAACTAATGGGATTGCGACTGACAGCTGTGTGCCTCTGTTCCTTACAATCTACAGTTGCTGTGCACAATGGTTCTGATGGAATCAGTTGATTATTATACTGGGAATTGTGCATATAGTATACACTTCATAAACGTCCTACTTTCCACAACTGTCCTGTTACCTCCTTCAAATGATTTGACGGTAATATATGACCAATGGATATGGAAATCAGACTGTTAGTTCCTTTTTCTAAGAGTTTTGTGTCATTAGGAAGATCAGCACTAAAAATGGAAGAAATCTAGGACTTTGTAAAGAAAAGTTCATTAAGTGGTTTGTCTAATATAAACCAAATTTGGCCTGCTTTCTACTGTTCCCTAACGTATCTTCAGAAATCAATATAACTTCAGGATGTGATTCTGAGAAAGACACAGGAATCGATTAGCTACTACACCCACATACATGTACAGGGTTATTTACGAAGAAACGCAAATATTTTAATGTTCTACAAGTAAAACTAAAGGAAAAAGATCATATAACCATAGGTCCGCAAATGTTTAGTTACGGAGTCATGGCTAACAAAACATTTTGTCTGAAATTTATCATCTTCTCTAATATGAAGCCATCGCAAAACCGTAAGAGACTAAAGCACGATTTCCATTTGCTTAATTATTGAACCGGTGACTCTAATAAAACGTGCCCCAGACGGGTATCTGCAGTAGTTTTCCAGAACTTCCATAGAAGAAAAGTAGTAATTTCGTAAAATTAACTACTTGGCCCAATTTGTTTTTCAGATTCCACACTATTGCACAAATTTTTCAGCAGAAGTTGTACAAAATTTAATTTTGGAAAAATGATGGTAATAACGTCAATTGAGTGTGATTTTGTCGGATAATGTGCTTTTATTAATACCACAGCACACGTGAATTCAGGTTAAACCGGAAGAAAAGATCAGTGTTAAGGAAGTTCTTTCGCTAAACAACACAGAAAACTCGTTTCAAGGTTAGGGAATGACTGAAACAATCACTAAAGGTTGCGAACAATGACATAAACGTTTCGACTTTCTTAATGGAAAGCAAACAAATTTACTTGTATAACCTTTGCTTCTCTGGATGTTCTGGAAAACTACTGTAGATACGTATGGGACATTGTTTATTAGGTTCTCCGGTTCAATAACAACGAAGTAAATGGAAATCGTGCTTTTCTTAAACCTCTTACAGTTTGGCGGTGGCTCCATTTTAGCGAAGTTGCTAAATTTCAGGCAAAATGTCTTATTGGCCGTAACTCCGCAACTAAAAATTTGCTGACATGTTTATATGAACTTTTTTCTTTACTTATAGAATAATATTTTAATATATTTGAATATATTCGTGAATCACACTGTATATAGTTTCGATCTAGAAAGGCCAAGAATTTATCATCACTGTGCTAAAATGATTGGGCCAGGGGCACTCCTTTTTTTGCATTTTCGTACAACCGGCAAATTAAATACTTAAATATTCAAATAACATAATACACACACAATTTATTAATACTTTGTTTATACTTTTCTCTTGATGACCTGCCAAGCCACGTGTAGGTTGTGGTCACTGTATATTGTCGTAATGTTATCATCGTTGGTTTTAATTTCAGCGATGATTGATTTTACCTTTCTGTATACTGAGTTAGTCCTGATTTTCTTTTTCTTCACACTTTTAATACAGCTTTTCCCTAGGACTTCGTATTTCATTCGTATGTGACCTGTATTCCTGAATTTTATTGAACGTTTCTGTACTTTCTTCTTTCATCGATCAACTGAAGATTTTCTGCAGTTACCCTTGGTTTCTTCGAAGTTACTTTCCTTGTACGTATGGTTTTTTAACTTATTTTATTGCCCTTGTTAGAGACGTCGATTTCTCTTCAAATGAATTGCCTACGGAGTTATTCATTATCGCTGTTGCGTTGTCTAGAGGCGTATGTGTGAGGAAGAAACGTTCAGACTCTTCTTAGAACGAATGCTCTCGGAATTTGCACGACGAACTACTTCTTGCTGCACAATGCTTCTCTTGTTTTAATCAGACACTGGTATTTGTTAATCCTTTTAACCTCCGCACTATATGAATGATACCGCGCAGAAACACGTGACAACTCTATGGAACAAGTGTTTTGTTAGCTAAATATTTGTGGGACAACTATTTTTCGTTAAGATATTTGCGATAAATCTCAGTATGTCAACGTAACATCTGTTTTTTCGACTGTTTGTTTCATCTTGTTAAACTTCAGGTCGCTTTGTACGGTGTTTTTCGGTAACTTTTGTTTTCACGAACTTGTTACAGTAGTGCAGTGGAATATTAGTGGATATCTTCGCTTATTTAAGCGCAGAACATAAGTTGACCTTCAGGGTCAGCTGTCAGCCCATAGGGCAATCATCTTTCTCAGGTGTTCTAGCACTTCAATCTACAGTTCCCTGGCTTCGCAAACTTCCTTTGGACAGCGGCATCATTAGAGGATATCCACAGCGTGTCCGCACGTTACTTACTTTTAAAGGTCAAGAATATAGATTGTAAATAGTAACAGTCCTATAACACGCCTCGGTATTTCTGAAATTGGGTAAACATGTATGGATTTGATCCGTTAAGAATGACGTGCTGCATTCTATTTGCAAGGAAGCCCTGAATATGTTCACACATCTTGTCCGCTATTCGGTAAGCTTACATTTTTGTTCACCGAACGGATGTGAAACTGTCGAATGCCTGCCGGAAATCAGAGAATTCGACATCAAGCTGAGCACCTTCATCTGCGGTGCATTGGGGCGCAAGGAGGAAAAGAGCGAGCTGGTTCTGGCAAGATGGCGTTAATGTGAGCATAAAGCATGTTCCGTAATTAAACTGATTGAATCAGCGATACGGGATCGTAATTGTCATCTGTTACAAGACTTTCACACAAATGTTTTTCATGATCGTACATAAATGTATAGCTGTTGCCGTAACTGTTTACACTCTTTGCTTAAAAATGGACTTTCGAATATTAGAAACTTTTGAAATCAGTCGTTACTTGCGGGAAACTGTCTAATTCTTGCTTTATATCTACTACAGTTGCACAACTACTTCTTCAGAGATTTTCAACCACACCAAATGCAAATTAATACTGAGAAGTTACTCGTTGTGGCAAATATTGCCATGCTATCCTCATACTGCCACGTAAATGTTTCCATGTCTTCAGACATGTACTGTGGAGTGAAACAGCTTAAAATACATAAACTGTCAAGTAGCGCAATTAGTTAGGAAAACGTGGCAAGAAGTTAAATTCACGCTCCATCTAGAAACATCTACTCACCGTCACGAATACCTTAAGTCACAGGTATTTGAGCTGTTTCTGTTACTGAAGTATAAAAAAATCGGTATGCATGCTACAGCTTGCGCTACCTAATATATTTCAAAACGCTCCGCATAAAAACATTATTTTCCGTTCCTCATACCTTAGTTCTATTGGTGCAACGAAAAATTGGATCAAGTATTTCGCATAGGCCTTGGGCTAGGGGCCATTTGTATACCCAACAGAAGGACCGTCTTGGTGTCAGTATCCTACAGTAAAAGGTAAAAGTCTGAATATTACATTTTTTCACCTACTTAGGCAAGTGGAAAAATGGTGCAAATCGGTTTCTGTTTGCGTTTGATGTGGTCTACAGTGGGCTTGTTGGGACTCAAGGAGACACCATTAGTTCGTGAGTGGTTCAAGGGATAACAAAAAAGGCTTCTTGCTTAATTTCCGCCACCCCAGCGGACCAAAACTCAGCCGAGGACTTGATTGTAGCAAATGACTCAAGTTCTTACGAAATATTCCTAATAACCCCATCTCTAACAACTTTGGAAAATTTAGTCATATCTTTTTGTGTTCCCAGATATAGCGGTTGAAAGTAACCCTACTTGTACACGTAAAATACGCACGTAAAATCCAATTTGAGGCGTAAACGTAGTTTATAAAGTGATGTAAGGAGAAGAGTGCTGCAAAATGTCTCTGGTGGCATCTCGAATCTCAATGTTGTAGTACTGAAGCACATTCAAAATTTCTTTGCACGTAAACTCTGGTCTTGGTTTAAAATTAGTTTCACGTTATTTCAATTTCACATTCGTAAAACTATTAAAAATTTTACTGACGAGTAATCTCCTTTCCATATGAGTTACTCTCCCTGTTGCAACAGTGGCAAGAAGCGAACCATCAGGAAAATGCTGCTATCGGAGTACAAAAATGCGAATATGTTCTTATTTATTTAAAAGACTGATTGAAAAGTGGGGTGGATGCTGTGGTCTTCAGTCCTGAGACTGGTTTGATGCAGCTCTCCATTCTACTCTATCCCGTGCAAGCTTCATCTCCCAGTACCTACCGCAACCTACATCCTTCTGAATCTGCTTAGTGTATTCATCTCTTGGTCTCCCTCTACGATTTTTACCCTCCACGCTGCCCTCCAATACTAAATTGGTGATCCCTTGATGCCTCAGAACGTGTCCTACCAACCAATCCCTTCTTCTAGTCACGTTGTGCGAAAAGTGTGGTACCAGCTTCATTATACGTTACTCAGCACATTTCCTAATATTTTTTGCATGGGACCATATTCGAGGCTTTGTACGCTTAGAGGAGACGGCGGCTGTGGTACAAAGACGGAAAAGCAATAAATATTACAGGAGAGTAAACAGTGGTTGATACAGAAAGAGCGATGGAAGTAATGGGAATGAGACACTGACACGGTAGCGGTGGAGCATAGTTGACAGTGACAGAACAGCGCTAGGAAAAGTGGCGAGGGAGCGAGAGACGGCACCTGTAGGAAAGAAGGAATGAGATATTAATAAGAGAACAAGAGGTACACCGTGACAATGAGGCGAAGCTGTAGTAGTAGGATAGAACTAAGGGGTGTGGGACTGTGACAAAGGAGTAAATAATAGACACAAAGTGGAAATAACAATGAGTTAGACTGGATGAGTGAGAAAGGGCAACTGGGAGTGGATAGGTATGAGCGGTTTACAGCAACCGGCTCCCTGTCAGGGGACCTTACTGGAGTCTGAGGTGAGTTATATGTTAAATAAACCGCTAATATGTTCGCATACCAAAATTTTTGGAAATTTTTAAAGCTGCTGAGGAAGGTAGGAGAGGAAGCCGGTACCAACTTTTCAATCAGTCCTTCAAACAAACATATTTGCAATTTTTGTGTTCCGATAGCTAGTCGACTCATAACCTATAACCCATAATCAATGTCTCCTGCTACATGTAAGTATAGCTGTCCCAGTAGCACTGAATTTAAAAGTAATTCAGCTGATCAGATCATTTGGAACCCTAAAGCTCTACGCTATGTTGTTACTGGGATGCGAACAAAGGATTTTGGCTGTGTTCCACCAGCTGAGCAATGTGTTCACACCTCTAACACCAAGTGAACGCTTCAGGTTACCGGTAGCTCATCCTCTGTCACAACCACTGCCCATGTAAGGCGAGAGTCACGGTTTGACACAGTCTGGTGCAATTATGCAGGAAGTGATACTAGCCTAATGTCATATTAAAACTAAAATAAACCTGCTCTGGTGGAGCCAAGGTTAAGATCTGCGCCAAATCGAATACCTACTGTAAACGAAACTAAAGCTTTTTTAATTTTTGGAAATCGTCATCTGAGAATATTAAATAAAGTGTAAGTTTAGGATTTGATCTTGCAGTACGACCAATTCATGAGAGTTTGATTCTATGAAACAAAATAGATGTCTGAGAAAGTATTCAATATTGTTTATGGATGGTTCAACAATTTAATAAGATGCTTCTGGAAGAGTAACAAGCATGGCGTCTAATACAGCTACAGAAAATTTCGGCATCTATTGCAGACGCCCTTGATCATCGTTACGTGTGCTACGTGCATCATCAACACTGCATGTAAAAGTAATTTAGCTACTCCTGGCATTTGGGAAGCCAAAGCTGGGTGACACCGGTTATGTATGTCTACAGCTTGTCGCCAGTTCATCCCTACTAACCACTGACCGTGAAAGGCAGGACTGGCACAAAAATTTGATACACACTGCTCATACTAATCATGAGAAACAAATCGAGAAAATAATACGCTTGATTAAACTGCAAGACTGTAGGCGCTCTGGTCATGAGACCAGCCTATCTTGCATTTCTAAAATCTGAAATTGGAAATTGCCATTTCGTTATCGTATTACACTGTCATGCAAAGTAGGTAATTGGCTTCTTCAATAAAATTCTTCAGGGTATCAGACCGCATCGTCATAATTTAAAATGCGCCAACGTTTCGGCCAGCGTTGCAGCTAGCCTTCATCAGGGTCTTACGTTAACGTAAGGCCCTGATGTAGGCTAGCTGCAACGCTGGCCGAAACGTTGGCGCATTTTAAATTATGACGATGCGGTCTGATACCCTGAAGAATTTTATTGAAGACAACGGCCGCGGAAGCCTACGCTTACATAGGTAATTGGCTGTTGTGTACCGGCATGTACATGGTCGTGGGAGTAAGATGCATATCATAATGTTGTTCATTTCACCTAGGAGAGGAGCAGGAGCTTCCGGCTGTGAGGAGGCCAAACACTACCATAGGATGAGAGGTGGGGATCATCCAGTCACTGGGAACTGCGGACAGTCCCGTCCCCTGGCTGGCGGCTTTCTCTTTTGATGTCGGGGCTCAGGAGCCAGAGCGATGGATGCAAGCTATTTTTACAATCCTTCGAGGTATTTTTCTCGCGAAAGCCTCATGTTTTGAGCAGGAACACGCCAGTGTAGCGTTACGGCTGTGATATTGTTCGGTACCCACTTGTTCGACCACAAAGACAAACACTTCGTGTTTTTCCGGAATCTCGCTGCTACTGGTGTCGAAGGCGGAGCCTATCTTAATGCAGCGGCCAACCACAAGTAGCAGCCGTCACAGCACACACCGCCCTGCGCCGTGTTGGTAGTATACGCAGCTCTGTCCTTCAGGGTTCGTTGATTTTTCAGCCGCCCAAAATTCGAAGTGAGGTTTCCCACTGGTGACATCTGTAGAAACCGTTTGCCTCCTTATGTGATATCGAGGCGCCGCGGATAGACCGCGTGGTATGAGGCGCCATGTCATTGATTGCGTGGCCCCTCCCGCCGGAGGTTCGAGTTGTCCTCTGGCATGGGTGTGCATGATCTTAGCATAAGGTTAAGCAGTGTGTAAGTATAGGGACCAATGACCTCAACAGTTGGTCCCTTAGGAATTGACACACATTTGAACATTTTGATATCGAGGCACTACATCCAGTTACCCACTTGTTTATCGATATTACACATTTCGCCTGTTCTCTTCGCCCCCTCCTCGTAGTAGAGCACCACACTAGATGCCATACAGTGTCGTTTGTAGTAGGTTCTTGCCAATACCTCTATCAAGTGAGGACAATTTTCATCTTGAGTTTATATTAGTATACAAGATTCTTCCTTTTACAAATCAATGATAAATTTTGTCTTCCATTTCAAGAAAACAAATGTTGTTATAAATTTTAAGGACGGCAACTGTCTGCCCCATTTACCCGAATCCTTCCAATCGTCATTTTTCGAGGGATAATTGTCCAATAAATCAAATGAATAAATCATGAGAGGCTAGAACCCCACGTAGGATTTCTAACAAGGTCATTACGAGATTCCGTTACCTATGCAGAGCCAATATAAAGCCACTTCGATGTGATTTACGTAATATCGTGATTCTGCCCCTAACTTCCATCTCAGCTAAGTCACACTCCAGCAAATACGTGTCTAGTTTCCAAAATTTATCAGTTTTCATCAAGTAGATTTGTTATAAATCCAACTAATTCTTTTAGGTTCTTGGGAAGAGTACAACTGAATAGGAAACAAATGTGATCTAAATCAAGTTACGTATTTGGTGGTGTAGTAAGAGCAGATGAAGATACGTTTGTTAAAAAGTTGCCGTTAGCTAGAGTTTGATAAGTTCTATGTAGATTCCTGTTTAAATTTTGAAGTCACGCCAGTTAACAAATTTACTCTCTTATTACCGTTACAAAGTGACTTTTCACATGGTATGACCGGTTGATCCACCCTGATAAACGAAATGTTGGATCGTAAGTGTTTTGTCCATTTATAGTGTCAAGACTTTCTACCACTACATCTGATATTTTGCAGGCTCTACCGGCAATGGGACGCCGGCCAACGTTGCTCCCGCATGTGCACCTGTGGAGGGAGACACAGCGACAGAGCTGGCGTCCATATCCAAGAACGTAGGGGCGGCAGCTGGACAATTCTGCACCCAGAGCGAGAACTTACTAGCCACGAGACGGCTACGTCGGCGTCGCCAGAAACTTCAGGCTCCTTTCAAGATGTGCTCCGAAGGGACCCTAAGTCTCATTTCATCCTCTGCAGGTGGTGATGATAGCATAGACGATAAATCTACGAACGGTATGGAAGGTTCTACTTCGTCAGTGGATAACATAATAGGTCACAGTAATTTAAAAGCCCTTCTTGAAACAAAGGAAAATAGCGGCGGAGAGGACATCATTACTGTGATTAATAGCTGCCTGGAAGTGGTTCTAACACTGAGTAGTGATTTACGTACAGTTGCAAAACACTTGTTCGGCAGTTGTGTTAATCTCGACTACGTAGCGGAAGAAGCTGGTTCAACTAATCACGGCGGAGATCTAGACAAGCAACTTAAAATGGCGAAGGGTTGTGCGTCTGTAGACAGCTACGAGGAGAGACTGGAAACTCTCCTGACTTACTTTAGTAAGGAAGAGCCTAATGCTGATGAGCAGGTAATCACAGGTTCTTCCTATGTATCAGCGCATCAGCAGGGAGATTGGGAGGATCGCAAGAGGCACGTAGGTGTGAGAGTAGCATCTTCCAGCCAAATTTGTTCGTCCAGTGCGAAGCAAGAGGCAGCCTCTATCTTCGACAATACTTTCGCCACTCACAACAAGCAGTTCGCAGGCAGCGCAATGGCGACTCAAGGCTCTGCAACGTCGTATCATGAGACCAGCGGTAACGATGAGATTCAAAGCAACACCGGAAGTTCGCAACAGGTTTCGTTGACTGCCAAATCTCACGATCACACGATGGCCTTAGATGGCGTAATAGCACAGACGAACGTCCCCAAAGTCAGCGGCAGTTGTCGCGTCATGCTTCACTGTATGAAGTCCATGGTCCAGATCCTGTACCTGGCATTAGAGGCCAACAGGCTTGTACAGCAAGCTGTTAAGTGGGCAACGACACGCGAATACGAATTCGCTGAAAGCATCGCCACAGTAGTCTTGGATACTGCCGGTATGACGGCACAGAACGCAAGCAGTGCGCTATCAGAGGCTGAGAACGCTGTGCTGATCTACGAGCAGCTAGTGAGAGGCTTCACAGAAGGGGACACGTCATCGAACAGCAGCCAAGTGACGGAACGCAAGGACAACCTCCGTGCTGCCGCTGATGCTGATGCCGCTGATGCCGCCGCCGCCGCCGCCGCCGCCGCCGCCGCCGCCGCCGCTGCCGCTGCCGCCGCTGCTGTCGGTGACGACCAAGTACAGAAGCTTGTGCAACAGACTTCAAATATTCGTCTGAATCAGATGGACCAAGACTCCACAGTAGTATTGACGAATATCGTGCAATCACGCGCACGAAACAATTCCTCTAACGGACAAGTCAGTAGCTCCGACGAAATTCCGCCTGAAGCTTCGCAAACTCTTTTGAGAGCCACCCAAAGCTCTCTCTGTGCTGTGGACGCAGCACTGACGGTGCTGGAAATTCTATCTGTTGCACAATAGCAACCACGAGCGAAAATTAGGACACGATAAGACAGGGGAAAAGTTTTATCCTCTCTGACCTGCATGGAAATAGAAGGAAACAGCGAAAAATGTTTTAGTTTGGCGACAGCAATTTGTGGGTTGAACGTATTTTATTTTATATTTGCCCTGTGTTATTTTCTTCCACTTTTTTAACTAGGAGAATTACGTATTGAATTTCGAATCTGACAGACATCGTTAATTACTTTGTTCACAAGTTTAAGCCAGACTGTATTAATGAAATATAAATTTTGCATCTCAAGGTAAACGGGATTTTACCTGTCAATGCATTACCTTCTAATTCAGTATGCGCTTCTATGTTGTGAAGCTGTCGATGTCAGGCGCTGTTGGACGACTCACGTCCAAGTGTTCTCATAGCGTACTCTATACAGAATAATCAGCAGTGCCTAGACATTTTGCCGAGAACTCTTACGTGACATGGATGATAATATGCAACAAATAGACACCAAGTAATAGAACCTGAAGGACACTTATGTAAACAGCTCATTTTTCCTTACTATTCGCTAGGACATGACGTATGTGGAACGGTGCCACCCTCTTAGGAGGAAACAATGTATACTGTACCTGTGGCAGCATGGTACAGCACGTTTTAGACCGCACTCTGTAACAATGTATGACTGAATACATCGTCTCCGGCTCGAAAACAATGCATTTCCTAACTTCATTAGACCTTCTTTTGTTCCGTATCCTCTCATTGATCAATCCCTGGACTTACTACACGGTGGGCAAAAATCACCCTCTATACTTTAGAAGTGATAGCAAACGATGAAGCAAAATAACCATTAGCCTAAAATTACGGCTGATACTAAATTTGTTTCAGCTCCAGAATGATTATACACTAATCCTATGAGAACACAAATAATTAATAATTTTCGATTGTTCAGTAAAATTGAAAATTTCACCATAGACAAGGCATTAAGATTTAATTACACCTTGATTTATAAAACTGCAACTTACTAGTAATGAGAAGCAGGCAGCATCGTCAGTCATCGAATTTTAGTGTGTACGATCAACATACATCTGTAAGCCATTCGCAGCCGTGTTACGTGGATGTACACTGTGATAAAAAGTATGTGGATATCTCCAAAAAACATTAGATTTTCATATTAAGTGCATTGTGCTGCAACCTACTGCCAGGTAATCCATATCAGCGACCTCAATAGTCATTAGACGTGAGAGCAGAATGGGGCGCTATTCGGAACTCAGGGACTTCGAACGTGGTCAGGTGATTTGCTGTCACTTCTGTCTGTACACGAGATTTCTACATTCCTAAACATCCATAGGGCCACTGCTTCCGAGGTGATAGTGAAGTGAAAAAGTGAAGGGACACGTACTGCACGAAAGTGTACAGGCCGAATCGTTTGATTGACATACGGCTGACAGTTGAATAGGGTCATAATGTGTAATAGGCGGACATTTACTCAGACCACCACACAGAAATTCCGAACTGCATCAGGATCCACTACAAGTTCTATGACAGCTACGCGGGAGGTGAGAAAACTGGGATTTCATAGGCCACGCATCGCGTGGGTACACATGCCTTGCTTGGTGTAAGGAGCGTAAACATTGGTCGATTGAACAGTGGAAAATCGCTGTGAAGTGACGGACCACGGTACACAATGTGGCGATCCGATGGCAGGGTGTAGGTATGACGAAGGCCCTGTGAAGTCATCTGCCAGCGTGTGTAGTGCCGCCGGTAAAATTCGGAGGCGGTGGTCGTGTTTTTCATTGAATGGCCTTGCACCCCTCGTTGTTTTGCGTTGCACTGTCACTGCACAGGCCTACATTGATATTTTAAGCACCTTCTTGCATCCTGCTGTTGAAGAGCAATTTCGGGATTGTAATTGCGCGTTTCAATACGATCGAGCACTTGTTTATAATGCACGGCCTGTGCCGGAGTGGTTACAGGATAATAACACCCTTACAATGGACTAGCCTGCCCAGTCCTGACCTGAATCTCATAGAAAGCCTTTGGGATGTTTTGGCACCCAGACTTCGTGCCAGGCCTCTCCGAGCGACATCGATACCTCTTCTCAGCGTAGCGCTCCGTGAAGAATGGGCAGCAATTCCCCAAGATACCTTCCAGCACCTGATTGAATGTATGCCTGCGAGACTGGAAGGGTTCATAAAGGCTAAGGGTGGGCCAACAGCATATTGAATTCCAGCACTAGGGCCAAACGATGGAGGACGTCACGAACTCGTAAGTCATTTTCAGCCAGGTGTCCGGATACTTATGATCACATAGTTTATATTGATGTAGCATTATAGTAGCATTTTACTTCGGGAATCTGGGCTCTCATATTTTCCTGAGTATTGCTTGTTAGTAACAATTATGGTTCATCAGTCTCTAGGTGGACGTATTTGAAAATGAGTACTGCATAAGTCTGAAACTAATTGGGGGGCTGTTTCGTTATCAACTGAGCCAAAATCAGTCAGCCATAACAATAAATTTGGAATGAGAAAATCAGGTCCACGTCTTAAAAGACCTACTGAAACCAAAGTAATTTTCCTTCGTAATTGTAAGATTTCCATGCATACCAAATATTGGGAAAAATACTGAAAGACCTCGTTTACGGATCAGGGAGGGTTAGTAGTCATATCACGTAAAAATTATGTATATGTAATTGTGCCCTTGAGGCGCGTTGGTTTCTGCAAAACCTACATACTTTAACATCACCACTTCCGCGCTGTGTGACTCAGAAATGCTGCCATGCAAGACGTTCCTACACAATGCTGGGATCTATTTTCTGAGAAACGACATTAAAATACACCGTTGTGCCCCACTGAAATCCAAGAGCCCAAAATAGTAGTAACGACCGTAACTATCAGGTTATCGCCAATTGCTGATTTAATCAGCAGCTATCCTAACCGTACTCAGCGGCATCCGCGCTGTTAAGCAGAATAAACTGTGCTTCTGTCATCGTCAGAGTCCAAATCAAACTTCAATTCACTATTATAAAACTGCAGAACCTACACGTGACTGTACGGTCTGGCTCTGAGCAAATTGCAACTTTTATTTACAAGATTGGGGCTAGCGACACTGATGCCCGTGGGTCCTGTTCACCAACAGAGCCCCAAGTTCTAACAATGGCGATCGTGCCTCTTTGCCTATCTGCGCCGCGGTGACGTCAACCACCATCTTTTTTCGTAATACAGGACATGGTTAAATAGCCCTAATGGACTCTCCAGCTCTCGTATTACAGAATACTTTCCTTTGTTTAACAAATGTTTCCTCTGCTTTCCCAATGTGGAGGGTGTCCGCCCAGAGATACTGCGTTTTCCTTTTTATTCGCCACTACCATGGCTGTGTTCCCCGCCTCATTGCTCGTCACTGCGGCCAAGTACCTACACCAGACTCGGCTCGCTCCGGAAGCATTCGGCACTGCCTTCACGCGATCCGCGCCAGCTTGCCTCACGCTCGATATCAAACTCAATTTTGATTCGCCCCTCTTAATTAAACTCTGAATAACTACTGTTTAGTTGCTCGTACAGGAAGCACATTTGCTTCTACCACAATAGAATACTCGTATCTACAGAAGTTACAGATTAAAAGTAGTATTAAACTAGTGTTGGTGTTTAAATTCATCACATTATCGAGTTTCAAGCGGATCGTGTCCAGGTTCGTACAACACTTAACACTTACTACCGAAAATACTTTGGGCAGCACATCAGAAACTAAACTATTCCTAAAATTGACTGACTCTTACAAGGCAGCGGTAATACTATGTAGCTACTGACTAGTACCGATGACTCAAAGTAAAAAAGCTTGAAATAGACTACACAAAGTTGTATCCAGAAATCTGGGACTTCTATGCATGTAATAACTGAGTTGGTAACCTTGGTACACCCTGAATAACAGGCGGTGGGCTGACACTTCTATAATGTATAGAAACCAGGAAGGTAAGTGTTCGAACATTTCTTAAAATTAACCTGTAACGTGGTGGTATTAACGTAGCTGCGTTAGTACACGAGAAACTGCAGGTGAGTTTAGAAATCTTTCTTCCACACGGGGAACCCTTACCTTCAGCATAATGCCAGACATCGCACGAGCGCTCAGATATCTGCAACAGTGGGACGCCTTGGGTTGACTCTCATCCGACTTAGCCCATCCGATCTCCTTTTGTTTCCCAACCTTAACGAACACCTGCGAGCACTTCACTTTGATAGTGAAGAAGCGGTGCAAGGAGAGACGAAGTTGTGGCTCCGTCAACAGTGTCAAAAATTCTTAGGTCTCTTCTTCAAGAGAGATGTCTGTAGACGTGAAGGATAAATATATACAATTAACATTTGCTTTAGTGAAAATCTTCGATTTTTCACACAGAAAAATTCGGAACTTTTACTTCTCTCCGTGCCCTCCTAGTATAAGATTTACAATTAAGAGGTAAGCCACTCATAATAAATTGATGTATAGCGAAATTTAGAAGACTGTAAGAATTAACTGTTGTCCAGAATTTCAGTAATACAGATTAAAGTGTCGTAAATCTCAGATTTATCCAATTTCTGAAGATTTACTTTGCTATATGGATGCAAAGAGAAATTTGAGGTAAATTTTAATCGTTGTATAGGACTACGAAGTTATAGTTTTCAGACGAAGTACCCGTTTTTCACAAATGTTCATATGCATACACACACAACCTTGGGATGGTCCACACTACTATTAAAAAATATTGCCACGTACCATAAGAGCACGCAGCTGTCGACGCTAGTGGTGTAATGTCGGATCCATACGCCCGTTATGGCCAACCTATCGGTGAGACATTCGTTTTGGTCAGATTCATAACATTATTTCACTACAGTGCGATGGGGCATTTTACATTGAAGCACCAAAGAAACTGGTATAGGCATGTGTATTCAAATACAGAAATAGGTAAAGAGGCAGAACACGGCATTGCGGTCAGCAACATGTATGTAACACAAGTGTCCGGCGCAGTTGTTAGATCGGTTACTGCTGCTAGTGGCAGGTTATTAAGCAGTGAGTTTAAACAAGGTGTTATAGTTGGTGCACGACTGATGGGACACAGCATCTCAGTGTGAGTGTGGGGTTGATATGCTAATTTGTTATTCTGCGCAACAGATTAATCTGAGATGTACCCTTTACTCTGTGGCTCCTGCAAGATGCCATTTCCACCCCCCCCCCCCCCCCCCACACTACTACAGAAATCAGAAAGACGCTCCTAACGCTCTAAAGAGAAATGCCCGAAAAACTTCCAGCAATAAATATCTTCTGGAGTCGTCTGCTGTAAGGAAACGACACACAAAATTAACAAAATTCCTTGCGTAACTAGTGGGATACTTGGGTAATGGAGTAGTGCTAGTTAGTGTAAGAAAAACATGAAACTAACGAAAATTATTTATTTTGCAAAAATTCTGAGAAATCACAATGGCACTTTCATTAATGAATTGAACAAGTTATATCCAGATTCTTATCGGAATGTTAAGTTATCTCTCAAGGATAGGATTCGCTAATTAAATTTCTATACAAAATTTAATATTGTTATTGACTTGGCAGAATGGCTGAGAGCTGCGCCTACTCAACTTGAATAATTATCCTTTAGAATGTAGCTAGGTATGGTCAAGGCTTTCTCGTGTGAAATGAAGTGTACTGTTGTGGAGGAAATATTGGGCACGCAATAGCTGTAGCGCACAATACCGTAAGGTGCAATGACTGCTGTCTGCATCGCTCACTGCTGACAAATGAGCCAACGCTCGTTCTATCTGGATTGACCTTTGCCAATAAAACTCTCCCTATGCCTTGATGAAGTCAAGGACTCCTATTCACCCTTAGTCTAACTATTGGCGTGGTACACCGGTCAGATAACCAGTCCTTCGTGATGCCACTCAAAATTTGCTCGCATACATTTAACTATAACTGTCCGTTCACACCGCACAATAAGTGTATCGGCCAACACAGTGAACAACCCTTAATCGCAAGGACTCACTATAGAGTCGCACGTCGATTCGCTCTTGACAGAGGTGCTCTCCCAGTGAAGTACTGAGGAGAGACTTGTTCCTCGCTCCAAAAGCAACAATGGAACAGCGCCTCTCCACACCAGACGTGAAGGGGTATATCTTTCGGTTTCTTCCATTACTCCTTCAGCTCAAGGCGTCAGAAATATCGTCTGCCAATCAGCATTGCTCTCCTAAAACGGGAGAATGACGTTTCGTGTAAGGTGACCAATCCGGAAATCTGTAGTATTGGCGTCTGTCATTTGCTGTCTCCTTGTGAAAATCTCTGAAACTGCGTACTGTGTGTAAAGAATGCATAGGCTGGCCGCTCCGACAGAATGCAGTGAAATGTGCTTTTAAGCCGAACATGGGATCGTTCCTCTTTTCCTTCGGGCGAACGCTGTCTGCTCCACGGGCGGCCACGACCGACGTAGGTGGTTTGGGACTCGCCTCCTGGCGTGCGGTTGCCTCTCTCGAACTAAAAGCTCCTGTGACCGTCGAGTCTGGAATGCATGTGTGTACGCCAGCCTACAGTATTTCAACCACGGTGTGCACTTGCGATTTATTACTTACTTGCATATCGTTTACATGAATTCATGCAACATCGACTTTATCTTATCGAGTTAGGGTTCAAATGAAGCGTCTTAATGTGCGGAATATGTAAGCAATGAAGGTCAGGAGACCACGACGTGTTAAAAGATGTAGCGATGAAGTGGGGACTTTCCCATATGACCAATGTTGCCAATTGACAGCACGAAATGAATATGATGAAGTCTCGGAGAGGGCAAATCAGTGTTCCTCAGGAAAATATACACAGATGGATTCAATCTCTGTGATAAACTACTGAACTCTGTCGTTAGTTGTTACTTTAAATACAAAGGATCAAAGAGTACCGCACAGTTTCATTCCCGAAGAATCACAATGATGAATCATACAAAAAATTGTCAGTGGCATTGATACATACCAGAAACTGGTAAAATAAGATAAGGACCCAGAGACTGACAGAATTTTTCATGATATCCTCAGAAACATGAGTTAGCACGTGATTACGAGGAAAACAAGTTTACCAGAATGCATTCATTTTCATACAAACCCAGAATTTAGAAGTGGTGTACACTACCCCTGGGTCACGTACATCGTGACCTAGACTGTAGGCGTTACAATCTAGACGTGGCCGTCACCTAATACGAGGTCTCTTGCTGTTACCATTTAACAGGGTAACACGACATCTCATGTTGCCCTTGGTATCCTGATGTCCTACCCATTGAAAATATCAGGTCATGGATTGCAGAGAGACTAACACACCACGACCCACGTGCATCAACGACTGATGACTTATGGCACAGCTGATGAAATGACGCACCAATACCGACCATCCAAGCACATTTCGACTCGATATCCAGCCAGGTTATGGCGATTGCTGTTGTCGGAGGTGAATGATGTACGTATTAAATTTAGCACCCTGTGGACCCCCAAATCACATACAAATTTAATCAGGAGTTATTCTTACCATAATGCACACGGCAAATAATTCAAATTTTCTTATTTGAATCACGTCATACTTCGCATTTGAATAGCTTGCAGTGTATATTTCATCTACAACAACCGAAATCAGAAAAGCTAGTGATGTTGGACGCTGGGATCTGGAGCGAAATCGACGTCTCTCATCCCACACGTGTTCCACTGGTTGGCTCTCTGAACAGACGAGATCATTTCAGGAATGTGGTGTTGCAAATCTTTAACTCACAGTTGCTTCTTTACGACATGGTACATTGTCATGCTGATAGAATCAACGAGCGTCTTAAGCCTGTTACTCTACAGTACACGATACACAATGCTGCAAAATCTGTTCGCATCTTTCGGCGTTTAGCGTTCTCTTATGTGCAATAAGGGAACCAGTACCAAAAAACGGGTAACACCACTACACCATAACACCACCTCTATACTTCACCATTGGCACTACATATGGTGCCAAGTAATGTTCGCCTGGCACCCGATAAACCCAAACCATTCCAGGGATCAGTCAAAGGGTGTTCGTTTGACAGTATACCGATGAAAGTCGAATGTCTAGCAGAAATGAGAACAGCGAGAAACTTAACATCAATATTTCTGACCACGAAGTAAACGAAGTTAAGTAATTCTGCTACGTAAGCATCAAAAGAACCCAGGATGGAAGGTGGAAGGAAGATATGAAAAGCAGGCTAGCACATGCAAAAATGGCACTCCTCGTCAAGAGAAATTGTATCAAGGATAGGACTTAATTTGAGGAAGATATTTCTGAGACTGTACTTTTGGAGTACATCTTTGCTTGTCACGGAACATGGAGTGGGGAAAAAAACAGGAATGGAAGAGAATCTAAGCATTCGAAATGTCGTGCTACGGAGAAACATTGAAAGTTCATAAGCATATGAGACGTGCTGCTGCAGAAGAATGTTGAAAGTTAGTTAGAACAAGGTAAGTAATGAGGTTTTCCTCAGAATAGGTGAAGTAAGGAGTTCTGGATAACAGACAAGACATAGGGACAAGATGGTCGGCCGTGTGTTAAGACAGTAGGAAATAACTTCTACGATACTAGAGGGGCCTTGAGAGGGCAAAAACTGTAGAAAAGAGATTAGAATACATCCTGCAAATAATTCAGGACGTAGGCTGCAAGTGCTCCTCTGATATGGAAAGGTTGGCACATGAGAAGAATTGGTAGCGGGTCGCATCGATTCAATAAGCAGTGTGTCCAATCATATACTGTCCAGTGGCGTTACCCGTTTCACCACCATAGGACTTCTTGCCTTCACTGCAAAAATGTGTGGCGTATGAGGAGTTACTCGACCATCATACACCATTTTTTTTAACTGCCTATCCAGCTGGACTGCTGGTAGCACCTTCGAACTCACGAGATTCCTTGTTATAACTTCGTACGGTATTTTGAAACCATTTTCCACAATGCTCAACAGTCCACGCCGTTCAGTATAGGATGTCTTTATGAGGTTGGTTTAGCTGTTTTTGTAATTGCCTGTTTGCACATCATATAACCAACAGTCGACTGGGCAGCTTTAAAAGGATTGTGATGTTTCTGAGATATCCTGAATGACCTATTCTGCGATACTGCTCTCCTAATACTATGTGGCAACACGATAGTCGTAAATACTTCTATGATCGAAGGTCCAGCTCTAATGATTAGTCGTCCATGCTGCATTATGTCGGTGTGTCCGGAGACTTTTGACAGATTATGTATGTGCATAAGGCAGAACACGGCAGGTGAGCATCTATGGTGACAAAGAAACTGATCAATAATTGGGAAGAGAAGTTGAAAGTGAGCCGATGATAAGGAGGGTGTCTTATTCTGTTCCAAAGAAATGAACTACATCTGCAATCTGCAATTGTGACGGACAGCGTGAAGTTTCGAGCGTCCCACTTCCTCACATTAACTATCTCGAAGTTCTCCTGTATTTTATAGGACCACAGTTATTGGAGGAAATAAGTACACCCCGCCGCTATTCATGACTAAGTACGATCAGCTGCAGAGAGATTTGGTCTTTGCAGTAGGCTGAGAATTTGAAATTAGTTGTATGTCCTGGCCCCCCCCCCACCCCCTCCCCTACCCCGAGAGCCGTAACAGCGCTGGTCTCGCACTAGTTGCGGTTAGAGAGCACAGTCGGCAGCGTTAGTGCCGCAGCCAGCCTCGCTCCAATGATAATACACTCCTGGAAATTGAAATAAGAACACCGTGAATTCAATGTCCCAGGAAGGGGAAACTTTATTGACACATTCCTGGGGTCAGATACATCACATGATCACACTGACAGAACCACAGGCACATAGACACGGGCAACAGAGCATGCACAATGTCGGCACTAGTACAGTGTATATCCACCTTTCGCAGCAATGCAGGCTGCTATTCTCCCATGGAGACGATCGTAGAGAGGCTGGATGTAGTCCTGTGGAACGGCTTGCCATGCCATTTCCACCTGGCGCCTCAGTTGGACCAGCGTTCGTGCTGGACGTGCAGACCGCGTGAGACGACGCTTCATCCAGTCCCAAACATGCTCAATGGGGGACAGATCCGGAGATCTTGCTGGCCAGGGTAGTTGACTTACACCTTCTAGAGCACGTTGGGTGGCACAGGATACATGCGGACGTGCATTGTCCTGTTGGAACAGCAAGTTCCCTTGCCGGTCTAGGAATGGTAGAACGATGGGTTCGATGACGGTTTGGATGTACCGTGCACTATTCAGTGTCCCCTCGACGATCACCAGTGGTGTATGGCCAGTGTAGGAGATCGCTCCCCACACCATGATGCCGGGTGTTGGCCCTGTGTGCCTCGGTCGTATGCAGTCCTGATTGTGGCGCTCACCTGCACGGCGCCAAACACGCATACGACCATCATTGGCACCAAGGCAGAAGCGACTCTCATCGCTGAAGACGACACGTCTCCATTCGTCCCTCCATTCACGCCTGTCGCGACACCACTGTAGGCGGGCTGCACGATGTTGGGGCGTGAGCAGAAGACGGCCTAACGGTGTGCGGGATCGTAGCCCAGCTTCATGGAGACGGTTGCGAATGGTCCTCGCCGATACCACAGGAGCAACAGTGTCCCTAATTTGCTGGGAAGTGGCGGTGCGGTCCCCTACGGCACTGCGTAGGATCCTACGGTCTTGGCGTGCATCCGTGCGTCGCTGCGGTCCGGTCCCAGGTCGACGGGCACGTGCACCTTCCGCCGACCACTGGCGACAACATCGATGTACTGTGGAGACCTCACGCCCCACGTGTTGAGCAATTCGGCGGTACGTCCACCCGGCCTCCCGCATGCCCACTATACGCCCTCGCTCAAAGTCCGTCAACTGCACATACGGTTCACGTCCACGCTGTCGCGGCATGCTACCAGTGTTAAAGACTGCGATGGAGCTCCGTATGCCACGGCAAACTGGCTGACACTGACGGCGGCGGTGCACAAATGCTGCGCAGCTAGCGCCATTCGACGGCCAACACCGCGGTTCCTGGTGTGTCCGCTGTGCCGTGCGTGTGATCATTGCTTGTACAGCCCTCTCGCAGTGTCCGGAGCAAGTATGGTGGGTCTGACACACCGGTGTGAATGCATTCTTTTTTCCATTTCCAGGAGTGTAGATAACAAGGGCAAAGCAAGCTGATTGATAGGACTGCAATGATGGCTGTCTTACGTATTACCGTATGAGCCTGTAATGATAGACTTCTGTTGCTCTGTCGGAGGTTGTGTGTTGTCCTGAGACTCGAGCTTAGATATTTTCCTGTGGTTCAGAAAGTTCTTCCTAACTGATCTGTCTAGCCATCAATCACAGTTCCGTGTACATTTGGTCCCTATACCTGTCAACTGATTCTCAAATTTCACACCGGCTCTTTTGCTCAAAGAATGAACCCGAGAAATCTAATATGATGTAGTGCACAGATACCTGCATAGCTTACTTAAAAACTATATTGTTTCCGCTGTAGCGTGGATTTAGGTGGAGTGCTCGTCGATTAGAAGATTCTGCAGGTGTGGGATTTCTCAGCAACTGACAAATTTCTGCACGATGGCACAACAGTTAGAAATCAACAACGCAAAAGTACTAAAATTGGGAGTGACAACAAGAACACAAGTGGATCCCATTATTAGGCCTCTTGGCCAAAGAATAGGATAATGACTAAATTAAAATGGCTTCCACATGAAACTTCTTAACACAAACAACAAACCAGAACGCAACTCTCAAATTTAATTGGCCTTCGTAAATGTAAACTAGATACTAGATTCGCTAAAAGTTCCCTTCAGTACCTACTCGCTGCTAGTGACACTACTACCAACTAACTAAAATAACATCCACGCAAAATTAGCAATTAAAACTCTCTGTACAGAAGCATGTACTAGTCTGGTTTCTCTCACATTGTAATCTTAGCACAAGAAATTAACACAACTCTGGTTTCGAGAAAAAAAATGCATATGTAAAACAGGTTTGTTTTTCAATAGAAACTTGGAAACAGCCATGTAATCATAAAAAAATGTCGTTCAAAATATTTGCAAGAAGCCGAGAAACATACCGCTTCCTTGTTTCTTATATGGATATCACGCCAGCACGTGTTAATTTTCCTATGTAAATTAATGCAAGTTCTCGGTACCCTTTATAAACCAATCCTGGAAATTTATTTGCAAGTCCCAATTTTCGTCCGCCCCTCCCTTTCATTTCTTTCACGAAAATATTAATAAACAGTGTGTTAAGCATTATTTCGGTTACCGCCCGGCTAGCCGCTCGGTCTAACGCGCTGCTTCCGGAGCGAGAAGAGGTACCGGTCCCCGGCACGAATCCGCCATCCGCCCGGTGGATTAGTGTCTAGGTCCGGTTTGTCGGCCAGCCTATGGGTGGTTTTTAAGGCCGTTTCCCATCTGCTTCGGCGAATGCTGGCTCGTTCCCCTTATTCCACCTCAGCTACACTGTGTCGGCGATTGCTGCGCAGTCAACCTTCACGTACATGTACGCCATAATTACTCTACCACACAAACATTTTGGATTACAGTCGTCTGGTGTGAGACGTTGTTGGTGGGTGGTGGGTGGTGGGTGGTGGGTGGTGGGTGGTGGTGGGTGGTGGTGGTGGTGGTGGTGGTGGTGGTCCAATGGGGGCCGCACCGCACCGCACAATAACCCTGGGTTCGGTGTGGGGTGGCGATGGGGTGGTTGGGCTGCTGTGGCCTGTTGTGGGGTTGTGAACCACTGAGGAATACGGCGGGACGAAGCCTCTCTGTCGTTTCTAGGTCACCAGTTCAGTATGTAAATACATACATACATACATAATACATTATTTTGTTTTATTTTCAGTGTCAGTAACATAAAAACTGGAAATAAAAATCTAGTGTCCTTGTAGGAACTCGAACTCACTCCCCTTTGATTACATTTATCACTCACTCCACTGAGCCAAACGATGCCTGAAAACTGCGTCAGTTTGTATCCTACGGTCTCTCCCGACCAATGCCGAAAGTGTTATTTTTTCTTAAAGACTTGGCCATCTGGATCTCTAACTTCGTCACTTTCATTTGAACCAAAGTTCTGCATTTACCATAAATTTGCACGAAGTAGGATGACGAGCAGGTGCGGTGCCCTTGTTATCGGGGCTGCGAAGGAGCAGCTAACTTACGAAGTAGCTATTCGCGAGGAAGCCCTTGCGAGCATGGTGGCTGAACTATCTCAGCAGTTGGGGCAGGTAATGGATGAGCTAATGCAGCTGACATGGGATAGGCGACGAACAAGATCAGTGAACTGAGTGACACTCAGTTGGCCATCTCGGACTTTTCTTTGATTAAAATTGGCTTTCGGGCTGTGCCCACAGAGCTACCTCAAGATCGTAAAGATGGTACGAGAGTGAGTTGCGACAATTTAGAAAACTCGGTAGGGTCAAGTCGTATCCTGGTACAAAGTCACATAGTCAGAGACTCGTGTTCTGCCACGACGCCTGTATATCACGCTTTACAAGTTGTAGTTACTGCAGCAGTTCCGTCCCAGCGACTATAACAGAAGATACGAATTCTGCATTTCAGTGCCCCAGGATATGGCAAAGATCACTTTTTCCGAACGACTCATCTTTTCGGACGAATCGACGTTTGTTCAACTGGGTAAAGTTAATGGTCATAATGTAAGAATTTGGGGGTCAAAAAATTCTGGTTCGTCATCGAACATGGAAGAGACTCGCCGGAACTGAATGTGTTTCGCTTCATTTCTGTTCACCAAGTTTATGAACCTTTATTTTTTGTGGACGAACCTGGGACAGGAATATCATACCTGGACATGCTCCAAAACTGGTTGATTCCTCAGCTTCACGAAGATCCCAATGATTTCATTTTTATGCATGACGGTAAACCGTGACACTTTCACTTTGAGCTGCAGCACCGTCCCACACCATCCCACAATGATGGATTGGAAGAAGTGAACAACAAGATCTTGTCCATTCTTTTTGGCCTCCCAGGTCACCATACATCACACCTCGCGACTTTTTTTGTGTGGAGGTACATTAAACACAAAGTATTTGTCTCACCTATGGCCCCTGCTCTTGAAGATCTGAGGAATTGTTGAGGCTGTTGATTCAATTAACGGCGACCTGTTGATTCGTATGTGGAATGAAATGAACTACCGTTTTGGTGTTTCCCGCGCAACGCATGGTCATCATGTTGAGTGTATGGTATAGTGTCTGTGCGAACATAAAACTTTGAACATACCTCTATCCAGTGACATAAGCAATGTGTTCCTCTCTTGAAGAGTTTGTTAGTAATAAAGAATTGGAATCTGTTCTTTCTGTTTGAACCACCCTGTATTTTGATGCAGTCTCTAGCGCAGGGTTGCACTAAAGGAGTGCGTTTGGGGAGAATTACTTTAATACTGTCCGCTTGCTTAGCTCGGTGGTAATGTCCTCGGCTTCTGTGCAAGTGGGCCCGGGTTCGATTCCCGGGTGGGTTGGAGATATTTTTCTGCTCAGGGACTGGGTGTTGTATTGCCCTCACCATCATTTCATCCTCATCACCGGCGCACAAGTCACCCAATGTGGCGTCGAAAGGAATAAGACTTGCACTTGGCGGCCGAACTTACCCTAATAAGGGCCTCCCGGCCAACGATGCCATACGCTCATTTCCATTTTCTTTTCTTTTTTTTTTTACTTTAATACTACACGGAGGCAATCTTTCGTCATCTTGGGAAACCTCGTCGTGTAATTTTAGATGTTTTGTCCTCTCCACGAGTCAGTTAACAATAGAAATTCGTTCTACTGCACATAGGGCTTCATCACGTTAGTCAAAATTTTTTTGTAAAGGCAGTTTTAGGTTTCCGAGATTTTGATGAAGTGATGACGACAAACGTACATGTTTGCCGTACTAATCCACCATTTTATGAGTCATCAAAGCAAAAGAGTACCAGCAACCTATATTGGTCGTGTTCAGCTGCTCAGGGCAACCTGAAAGTCAAAATGAAAGTAACGGAATACAACGTTCTGAATGCTTTAATTACACTCTCGTCTAGGCAAGATATCTGCAGAGAACTCGTGGATGCTGCAAGTGTATCTTTTCTTGAAAACGTATTTGTAATCTCAAATTTTCCTTTGCCTTACTGGTTCATATATTTTATGAAATAATAATAAATACGATGTATTGATCACTATTTCTCTTTGTTTGCATTTAAGTAACGTACAAATCGAAAACAAAGAAAACAGTGTCCGCATAGTAACTCGAACGTACGATCCTAGGAATAATGTTTTGTACTCTTTCCACTGTGCCACCCACTGCATGTAAGGCATGGTAACGTAAGTGCCTCATGCCTCACCAGACTAGTGCCAAGACAGCATTTTTCTTTTTCTAAACGCTTGGCCATCTGGAGCTCACACTTCCGTCACGCCGGCCGTTGTGGCCGAGCGGTTCTAGGCGCTTCAGTCTGGAACCGCGAGACCGCTACGGTCGGAGGTTCGAATCCTGCCTCGGGCATGGATGTGTGTGATGTCCTTAGGTTAGTTAGGTTTAATTAGTTCTAAGTTCTAGGCGACTGATGACCTCAGAAGTTAAGTCGCATAGTGCTCAGAGCCATTTGAACTTACGTCACTTTCAATTCTGAACACGCCCTGCTTGCACCATGAATTTGAACGAAATCGATGACGACGAGTAAGTACAGTACATCTCTAGAGGGAATTTCACGCAACAGCACATGAGAACACACAAACTGTAGTTTAATACTTTGGCATTATGGGCACAACACTAGCACATTGCTCAGCCAAACTCTGCTACAATCTTTAATGTATCATTTAGGTGGAGTGCTGTTCGGGCAGTTGGATGCACAGGTGTGGGCTTAATTTGACACAAAAAAAAGATTTATTAAACCAAAAATACCTTCCTGAACAACTAAGGAAAGCAAGTTTTCAAAATGGATTTAAATATGGAATGCAGAATTAACAAGTAGATGTTACTAGGGTTGGCGTGCCATTATAAAAAGACTAGAGGACTACTGTGTTTTCAGTAGAGAAGCAGAAACAGCACTCAGTCAGGAGATCTCAGTGACTTCAAACGCGGACTAGCCGTTGGACGTCTCTTAACAAATCTGTTAAGGACATCACAACCTTTCTAAAGCTGTCCAATAGGCTGTTGTTGATGTAAACTGGAAACGCATAGGAACAGTCACAGCTAAGCCAAAACTAGAAAGACCTCTTGTATTGAAGGACAGGGATCACTGCGTATTGCGGAAAGTGGTTGCCAAATATCGCGTTAAATCAGAGGAAAGAATCGCTGTTGAATTCGGAAGTCCTACTAGCAGTACAGCTGGTTCAGTAACTGTGCGTAGAGAGTTAAAAAGGGTGCGATATAATGGTCGAGCAAATCGTAATAAGCAAACATTCCTATTGTCAGTTCTAAGCGACACATGGAGTGGTGTAAAGGATAACCCACTGAGGTGTGAATGGTATGTAGAGATAAATCATGCTATACCATGGGAGGCTTTGAGTTTAGCAAATGCCTGCAAAGAATTAGGGTACCTGTCATCGTGTGTAGTAATGTAATGGCAAAGCTTACAAGTTCCTATGACACCAAACTGCTGAGGTCATCAGTCCCTAGACTTACATAATACTTAATCTAACGTAAACTAGCTTACACTGTGGACAACACACACACCCATGCCCGAGGGAGGACTCGAACCTCTGAAGGGGGCAGCCATGCGCACCGTCTTTCACGCGGCTATTCCGCGCGGCTCGTCTGTAGTGTCAGTAGTGAAATGGGGTGTTACGGTATGGGGTTTTATTCGCGGTTAGGTTGTGATCCCCTTAATGGTCTTAAGAACTCCCTAAATGCCGAAAGATATGGACAGATTTTATAGCACTCTGTACTGGGTGCAGTAGAGTAATAACAGTTCTAAGACGCTGGCAGTTTGTATCAACGTAACATTGCACATTGTCATGAGATCGCATCTGTGAAGTAGTGATTTAGAGCAGCGGTGTTCAGAAAGTATAGGCTAAATACACTCCTGGAAATGGAAAAAGGAACACATTGACACCGGTGTGTCAGACCCACCATACTTGCTCCGGACACTGCGAGAGGGCTGTACAAGCAATGATCACACGCACGGCACAGCGGACACACCAGGAACCGCGGTGTTGGCCGTCGAATGGCGCTAGCTGCGCAGCATTTGTGCACCGCCGCCGTCAGTGTCAGCCAGTTTGCCGTGGCATACGGAGCTCCATCGCAGTCTTTAACACTGGTAGCATGCCGCGACAGCGTGGACGTGAACCGTATGTGCAGTTGACGGACTTTGAGCGAGGGCGTATAGTGGGCGTGCGGGAGGCCGGGTGGACGTACCGCCGAATTGCTCAACACGTGGGGCGTGAGGTCTCCACAGTACATCGATGTTGTCGCCAGTGGTCGGCGGAAGGTGCACGTGCCCGTCGACCTGGGACCGGACCGCAGCGACGCACGGATGCACGCCAAGACCGTAGGATCCTACGCAGTGCCGTAGGGGACCGCACCGCCACTTCCCAGCAAATTAGGGACACTGTTGCTCCTGGGGTATCGGCGAGGACCATTCGCAACCGTCTCCATGAAGCTGGGCTACGGTCCCGCACACCGTTAGGCCGTCTGCCGCTCACGCCCCAACATCGTGCAGCCCGCCTCCAGTGCTGTCGCGACAGGCGTGAATGGAGGGACGAATGGAGACGTGTCATCTTCAGCGATGAGAGTCGCTTCTGCCTTGGTGCCAATGATGGTCGTATGCGTGTTTGGCGCCGTGCAGGTGAGCGCCACAATCAGGACTGCATACGACCGAGGCACACAGGGCCAACACCCGGCATCATGGTGTGGGAAGCGATCTCCTACACTGGCCGTACACCACTGGTGATCGTCGAGGGGACACTGAATAGTGCACGGTACATCCAAACCGTCATCGAACCCATCGTTCTACCATTCCTAGACCGGCGAGGGAACTTGCTGTTCCAACAGGACAATGCACGTCCGCATGTATCCCGTGCCACCCAACGTGCTCTAGAAGGTGTAAGTCAACTACCCTGGCCAGCAAGATCTCCGGATCTGTCCCCCATTGAGCATGTTTGGGACTGGATGAAGCGTCGTCTCACGCGGTCTGCACGTCCAGCACGAACGCTGGTCCAACTGAGGCGCCAGGTGGAAATGGCATGGCAAGCCGTTCCACAGGACTACATCCAGCATCTCTAAGATCGTCTCCATGGGAGAATAGCAGCCTGCATTGCTGCGAAAGGTGGATATACACTGTACTAGTGCCGACATTGTGCATGCTCTGTTGCCTGTGTCTATGTGCCTGTGGTTCTGTCAGTGTGATCATGTGATGTATCTGACCCCAGGAATGTGTCAATAAAGTTTCCCCTTCCTGGGACAGTGAATTCACGGTGTTCTTATTTCAATTTCCAGGAGTGTACAATAGATGGTGGCGTGTTTTCTGCTGTTAGAAGTACCCATCTTGTACCGAAAATGAAGCAGATAAGAGTTAATGTGGGTTGGTGCGGGTAGAGGTCATTCTTGGCAACCGGAATAAAAAAATAACTGGATCGGTTTACCAACTTCCCAACTCGGATAATACAATTGCTGAAAGGTTCAAAGAAAACTTGAGACTACTTTCAAAACAATGGTTCGAATGGCTCTAGCACTATGGGATTTAACATCTGCAGTCATCAGTCCCCTAGTCTTAGAACTACTTAAATCTAACTAACCTAAGGACATCACACACATCCATACCCGAGGCAGGATTCGAACCTGCGACCGTAGCAGTAGCTCGGTTCCGTACTGAAGCGCCTAGAACCACTTGGCCACAGCGGCTTGCAACTAATTACAAACACGTAGCCGGCACATGCAGTTATAGTTGGCGATGACTTCAATTTACCCTCGATATGTTGGTGAAAATACATGTTTAAACTAGGCGGAATGCCTAAAACATGATCCGAAATTGTGCTAAACGCATTCTTTGAAAATTATTTCGAGCAATTAGTTCACGTGCCCACTCGATTAGTAAACGGTTGTGAAAACACATTTGACCCTTTAGCAACAAATAATCCTGAGCTAATAACGAGCATCAAAATGGATAAAGACATTAGTGTACACAGCGTAGCGATACTGAATACCGTAACACCCATATCCTCCAAAAATGGACGAAAAGTATATTCAAAAAAAGGCAGATAAAAATTCACTTGACGTCTTTGTAAGAAACAATCTCCAATCATTTCAAACTAACAATGTAAATGTAGACCACATGTGGCTTGAATTCAAAGAAAATCGACAGTAATTGAAAGATTTATACTAAAACAATTAATAAACGACGGAGCTGATTCCCCTTGCTACACAAAACTGGTCAGAACTCTGTTGCAGAAACAACGAAAAAATCGTGCCAAATTTAAACGAACACTGAATCTCCAATATTTGCGATTTTTTACAGAACCTCGCAATTTAGCGCCTTCTTCAATGTGAGATGCTTATCATAGTTCCCACAACGAAACTTTGTCTCAAAACCCGGCAGAAAATTCGAAGAGATTCAGTTCGTATGTAAAGTATGCTAGAAGAAAGACACAATCAACGCCTTCTCTGCGCGATAGGAAGGGAAATACTATCGATGACAGTGCTGCTAAACCAGAGTTACTAAGCACAGCCCTCCTAAATTCCTTCAGCAAAGAAGACGAAGAAAATATTCCGGAATTCGATTCAAGAACATCTTCCAACTTGAATAACTTTGAAGTAGATATCTTGGGAGTAGTGAATGAACTCATGTTTCAGAGTCTGCTGATGGAGTAAATAGCTCCATACTTAACAATCATATACAACGGCCCGCACGATGAAAGATCCGTACCCTGTGGCTGGAAAGTTGCACAGGTCACATAAATGCTCAAGAAAGGCAACAGGAGTAATGGACTAAATTATAGGCCCATATAATGAACGTCGATATGCAGCAAGATTATGAAACATGGAAGTATATTGTGCATGAACATTATGAATTACCTCTAATAGTACCGTCTATTGACGCACAGTCAACACGGACTGCGAAAACATCGTTCTTGTGAACCAGAACTAGCTCTTTACTCACAAGAAGTGTTTAGTGCTACCAACAACGGATTTCAAATGGATTCCATATTTCTAGATTTCCAGAACGCTTTTGACACCGTGCCTCACACTCGGCTTGTAATCAAAATGCATGCTTATGGAATTTCGTCTCAGTTATATTACTGAATTTATGATACCTGTGAGGGAGGTCACAGTTCGTAGTAACTGACGGAAAGTCATCGAGTAAAACATAAGTGAGTTTTACGTTCCCCAATGTAGTGTTATATACCCTCTGACATTCGTTATCTGCAGAAACGATTTAGGAGACAATCAGAGCAACCCTCTTAGGTTGTTTGCAGATGATGCTGGTGCTTATCGTTTAGTGAAGTCATCTGAAGATCAAAGAAAATTCCAAAAGGATTTAGAAAAGATACCTAAGTTGGCAATTGACCCTAAATAATGGATAGTGAAAGCTCATTCACTTGAGTGCTAAAAGGAATCTTTTAAATTTCGGCTACTCGATAAATCAGTCAAACCTAAAGGCCTTAAATTCAACTGAATGCCTAGGATTTAAATTACAAACAAAGTAAATTGTAAAGCACACACAGAAATGTTGGGGGAAGGCGAACCAAATACTGCGTCTTATTGGGAGAACAGTTAGAAGGCGCTACAGGTCTACTAAAGACACTGCCTGCAATACGCTTGTCTGCTCTCTTTTGGAGTACCGCTGCGCGAAGTGAGAGCCTTACCAGATAGGATTAACGGAGTACATCGAGAAAGCGCAGAGAGTGCAAGCACGTTTTTTACTATCGAGAAATAAAGGAGAGAGTGTCACGGACATGATAAGGGATTTGGGGTGGATGTCATTAAAACAAAGGCGTTTCTCGTTGGGGTGGGATCTTCTCACGAAATTTCAGTCACCACCTTTCTCCTCCGAATGCGAAAATTTTATTTTGGTACCAACATATTTAGAGAGAAACGATCATCATAATAAAATAATAAAACTAGAGTTCGGTTGGAATATAGGTGTCCTTTTTTCCACTCGCTATTCGAGTATGGAGTAAGAGAATTATTGTGAATGTGGTCCGATGAACCCTCTGCCAGGTACTTCAGTTTGATTTGCAGAGCATACAGGTAGGTGTAGATGTAGATGTAAGTCTAGATATCATTCTCGAAATTGACTCGTCTGTCCAGTCCCGACATGTGCCCAGTGGAACACCTTTGGGATCAGATAGAACATTGATTTCGCTCCAGACTCTAACGTGCAACAACATAGTTTTTTGGGTGAAGAACGGACTGCCATTGCTCCACAGACATTCCGGCACCCCGTTAATAGTGCCCCGAGCAGAGTTAAATTCGTCACAAAGGCGAAGGCTGAACACGTTCCATGTTGACGTACAGATTCTTTTGACTAGAAGGTGTATTTCCACCCGTTGTCGAAGAGTCCCACCTATCTTCGATCTGAGGATACACCTGTGATCTGCCAACCGCGCGCTTCACATACTTGGTGGTGACTGTCTGCAAGTGACACAAGAAGTAAGACTGGATGCAAAACATGCTCATCAGAGACGAAACAAGAGATCGGGTTGGTGAGGATGGAGAAGAAAAATCGATGGTGTCTGTTTTAAAGGTCCCATGCTGGTAATTTCTGGCTTAGAGTACCAGTGAAAATTTTGAATCTGAACCGTCGGACATGGGTTGCAGTCACTCTCCCTGCGAGTGTGAGTCTAATAACTACATCATTACGAAGGCAGAGGATTCGGACATTAAAATGTGATTTGACCGAACACACTTCATAAACAGCTGTTTTAGTCCGTTTCTTGACCATTATGACTACCCACACTCAGGCGTCACTGCTGCTGGCTTCTCTAATAGTAACATTTCTTGGTTACCTATTTGGTTAATAGATTTGTAGTTGTAATCTGGAAATGGAATGAATTGCAACTGAAATTGATTTTCTGAAAAGTTTTTCTAATCTTGATGTATCAGATACATTTGTTAAATCATGATCAACTCTGATGACCTATATTGTACATTCGATGCCATAAATTAACGAAATCTAGAATGTAAATCACGTGTGATAAAAGGGCAGACTTACGTACAAATACTAAATAATAGGTGTAGACACTTATTAAGACACTTATTGAACAATTTTTTTTTTCAGAGGAATGCCAATAGCATCGATGTACATGGAGAAATGCAAGGTAAACGCTGTGCTGTCATACAATATATTTATTCCCAACTGGTTTCGATTATTGATAAAAAAAATGGCTCTGAGCACTATGGGACTTAACTTCTGAGATCATCAGTCCCCTAGAACTTAGAACTACTTAAACCTAACTGACCTAAGAACATCACACACATCCATGCCCGAGGCAGGATTCGAACCTGCGACCGTAGCGGTCCCGCGGTTCCAGAATGTAGCGCCTAGAACCGTACGAACGGCCACCCCGGCCGGCATCATTGATCATGTTCGCATTGGTTGTGTCTGAGCAGTGGTGGTGTGCACCTACTGCTATTACATAGTTTCATGTTTTATATCTTTTCTGCTTGCTTAAGCCGGTATTATGGAGCGAAGTTTCTTTTTTCTGATGTTTTAAAGTGAACTAGGGAGTCTTTTCTGATTAAGTAGCAAGCACGGAATGTTATGTTGTCACAATATTTTTCCGTTGTGAAAATGATCAATAATAATCGAAACCGCTTGTGAATAAATATATTGCAAGACAGCACCGTGCTTACCGTGCATTTCTCCAAGTACATTTGTTGAAGCTAGATAAACTTCTGTGTCTAGTCCACAAAATGTATGCCGCCTATCTGTTCAGACAAATCACCAATTCCTTATTTGAGGCGACATACCGGCCACATGATTCTTCATTTCCATAATGTATGAAAGTTATTTGGCACAACGTGCAGACTGTAGGAAAAGTGATCCACTCTCATTCTCATCTTAAAAAGATACCTTCACAGTGCCTCATGCCTTTCATCGTCAACAATGTCGAAGAAGCAGTAAACACGTGTATTTAGCTGGAACGTGTTCGGCGCCTTAACATAGTCAGATATTTTCGATTTATACAGAAGACAAATGAATCTCCAATGGCGAAAAAGAGATTTAGCCCGTTTAAAGATCACTAAGACAAGAAAACAATCTTCATGATTTCTTGCGGATGAGTACAGAAGACTTAGAAATATTTCTACTGGTGGTTGTGGGACTCATTTCGAAATATGACGACAATCTCTGACTGCCAATTACTGTTCCCCTCTGATTAGCGATCGCAATTTTCACTCTTACTTCACTGGAAACTTTTCGAACAACAGGCAGTGAGTTACCCAACTTCTAAATAGATATGACCAGTAACGGAAGCATAAGCACCTCAACATCATTTTGTGATTTGCGATTTAGGGCAGTTTTAAAGAATCTAATATTTTTAATCAGTGGTTTCAATGGAATCGTTTCAAAACAACGGCAAAGCGAAAAAACATGGTCCAAAATATGATTCTTTGCGTGGTACTGCGAAGAAGTCTGCTATACAGAGCCCACGACAAAAATTGCACCAAGTAATCTCAATAGCGCATCACAGTGCGTACTAAGCTTCACAAGAGGAGTGCTGTAACACGAGCTAAGCATGTACCTCATGCAGGTTTCTTTCTTATTTTTTCTTTTATTTGTGTCACCTCAGACAGCTTCCGATACATATTATATCACTCACTCACTCACACATGCATCCATGAGTCACATGCAGTATTCACATTGGCTGTAAAAATGTTACTTACATCACAATGTGCTCCCATCATTGCCATGAGATGTCACTCCAAACTCTAGTTTAATATGGAACACATAACACTCACGCCTTCAGACAACTTTCCTGTCAAGAGCTGCTTACATCGCGTAAGTTATATGGAAGTGATGATACTGAATCGCTTAAAGTTGTTCTCTCAGTTTTACTAATAGCTCTACCCTGTGTCTCGCAATCGGAATACTTTATGCCAAACAAGCCGTCTGGCCGTAGACAATGCTACCCATGAAAGCTGGGCCGAGTCGGTAGTCTGTTACAAGTGTATTGGCGAACGACTGTGGTTAAATCTCTGCCCAATCATCCATATTTGTGGTGATTTTCTTAATTCATTTCAATGAATGTAGGGTCTCTTTTTCCGACACTGCTAAGGCCGATATTCTTTCCCAGCTTCATTCAGTCAAACAAAAGTGCAATAGTTGTTGACTTCCCTGGTAAGATCTATCCTTCACCAGTTATTTTCTTACAAAGTAGGTCTTAAGGGATACGCGCGACAAACTTTGTGAGCAACCGTTAAAGACCTAATTTAGGGTGGAGGAGCGTTCAGTAAGTAATGTAACACATTTCTTTTCTCGGCCAATGTCGGTTGAAAAAATTATAAATTTGCTGCGGGACTTCGTGGTATGTTCCCGCTTCAGCTCGTATAGTTTTATGAAGTTCCGATAACTGCTGGCGTTAAACGCAGCCTTTAAAATGGTGTCTGTAACGGAGATGCGTTCCTAGGAGAGAGCTGTTATTAAGTTTCTTTTGGAGCTTTTCATAGGACCTTACAAAAGTCTACGGAGGCCTTTCAGTGAACAAAAGCACGATGAGTCGTTGGACGAGGCGTCTCTCATTATCGCAACAAGGTCGTGCAAAGCCGTCCGATCTCCAGCTTGCTGGCCGGCTGCACTCACCTGTGAATCCGAGAATGTTGGTATGTGCGAACGCTCTCATTCCTGGTAATCGACGGATCATGATCAAACATCTGGCTGCCCAAGTTGCTCAGCTCGACCTCTGTTGGTAGTGCAACCATCAAGTCTAAAGTGCATTGTGTAGTGTTGGCGGAAGAGCCAGCACTGTTTTTCTAGAGGAGGCCGAAAAGCACGCGTTTAATTACACGCTGACTGGCGTTAGGTCTGGAACAGGTCAGAGAAATAAGACTAGCAAAATTGATGTGTAACTGGTAGAATACTTAACTTTAATCCACAATTGTAGAACATCTCTCGTTACGGTACATGCTTCATAATATTAATTATCAATTGAATACGGGGCCTTGCTAGGTCGTAGCAGATGTAGCTGAAGGCTATGCTAACTATCGTCTCGGCAAATGAGAGCGTATTTGTCAGTGAACCATTGCTATGAACGTCGGCTGTACAACTGGAGCGAGTGCCAGTACGTCTCTCTAGACCTGCCGTGTGGTGGCGCTCGGTCTGCTATCACTGACAGTGGCGACACGCGGGTCCGACGTATACCAACGGACCGCGGCCGATTTAAAGGCTACCACCTAGCAAGTGTGGTGTCTGGCGGTGACACCACACATTGTGCTACCCTCAGGAAATTTAAGAAACGACTTCAGCGTGTTCGTCACCACAGAAGTGAAATCGAACTTCTCCTTCTCCACGACAACACATGGCCTCACACAAGTCTGCGCACGCGAAAGGAGCTCACAAAACTTCAGTGGACTCTTCTTCCTCATTCACCCTACAGCCCGGATCCCGCACGTTCCTCCTGTTGCCCCCAATGAGGGATGCACTCCACGCGAAGCAGTACGTGGATGATGGGGAGGTTTATTGATGCAGCAAAGCGTTGGCTCCCACTTCGACCAGTAGAGTGGTACCATGCAGGCATACAGGCCTTCCCAGTAATATGACGTCGGAATGAAAGGACATCAGGTTGAAAAATCGGGGTTTTGTATACAAAAGAGTGGGGAATAATAAAATGTATTGGAATCCCTCGTATTCTGAACTACTTCTGTGTTGTCAGATAAAGCAAGAAGTAAAAAAAAAAAAAAAAAAGTTCAAATGGCTCTAAGCACTATGGGACTTAACATCTAAGGTCATCAGTCACCTAGACTCACAACAACTTAAACCTAACGAACCTAAGGGCATCACACACATCCATGCCCGAGGCAGGATTCGAACCTGCGACCGTAGCAGCAGCGTGGTTCCGGACTGAAGTGCCTAGAACCGCTCGGCCACAGCGGGCGGCTGCAAGAAGTAAATTGCAGTTCAGAGTCATGTTGCTGAGAGGTTTTAAAAAGTTAAAACTGAGAATGAGAACTACATTTTTCAGGTGATCGTGTTTCTCAAAGTTTTGAAGGATAATGAAGCGTACAGTAATATTATACGAAATGTTGAGTTACTGGATCGATACAGTGTTATTCACGCTTGAATAGCTGTGTGGCGGAAATGACATAACTGTTTAAGAAAGGTATGTTTCAAGAAACAAGACGTAGCTGACTATATTTTTATAAGCACGCAAAACTGCTTGGAACGTAAATGTGGATCAGGTGCTTTGCAATGACTGATTATATTAGAGTACGAAATGACTGGAATTCCAATAAAATACTAGAACAATAACGTTGTTTGCACCAGACGAAATACGAAGCATCCATCACGCATCCTAAACTGCATATGACATCTGTACAGTGTGGAAGTCTTCAGACGAAAGTGTCAGAAGCTATTATCCTCCCCATCGTAAATCACAAGAGGGATACACAGATAAACAGCATCCCTTTGAAGATTCTCCTTAAAGCATTCTGTGTGATGTGGACACACATCCTTCTAAATAATGACACCACACGTAACCCAAATCTTCCTGAGAATATGCTAGGTTGATGAACTTAGTGGAGGATTCTAGCAGAAACAGGTACTACTCTTCCCATCTCATCTGCATGTCTTTAGGTGTTTTAGAAGTTGTCGGAACTCTTTGGACAATTCTATTCCACACACCTGTATGTATGACCTGAATTTAGTACGATGTCTGCGTAAAATAATATTGTACAGAGGAGATTTCCACTTAGTTGTGACCACTATAAAGCCATTTATATGCACCGTTTACGTATCCTGTTATCAATATGCCGAGTCCTCCCCACTTAATCACACGTGGGACAATGAAATTCTACTTGATAACTCACTGAGAAATGTCCTGCTATGTTGAGCTTGCCATGAGAGCCTCTCAAAACTCCTTCAGCTTCATATTCGCGGAATAGAAGTTTGAGAGTAATTGGTACTGGCGTATTCTATATTCCTTCACATTTCTCAGGAGATTAAGAAAAACTGTTGTAACAAATGAACAGAATTCACGACGTAATAGTTGGCATATAACGGGAAGTTGTTAACTGTTTCGCTAGTAAGACCACTACCGCACTTGTCCATTGCATAAACAGGGTCATCATCATCTACGAACAAATAAGCTGTGTAGTAAATATTGGTATACCTCTCTAATAATTTACAATTTGCCCTTAGTTCAGGTAACTGCAAGGCGGTGAATACGAATGTGCATCTTCTGGATGGACAAGCGGGTAAAACGATGTGGCATATCGACAAACAACTGTGTGATGCTGATTTTTGGGTAGCTCCTCGAACTATAGACGTACACCGAGGGGAAAATGGCCGAAGCAAGCAATTAAATAGTCTGGTGGTATGAGTAGGTAGTTGCAGAAACGCGTGTTTCGACAGCGAAATTATATTGTTGTAGGCAGTGAGTACGTGCCTCGTGGAAGTATGATGTGACAAATGAAAGTAAAAGCTGTATTATCTCCAACGTTCTCAATGTACATGAAGCACTTAACATAAAGGATCCGCTATGGGATTGTTCGATGACGATGCTGTTGTTTCAGGAAAGAAAACTGATAAAACTGGTACTATGTACTCTCCGTCACATTTTGCAATGTCTTACAAGAGCATGTGTACCTGAAGACGTAAATCTGGAAAGGTCATCCTTTCTTCCGTTTACTGCAGTTTTATGTCAATTCTCTGTTCCAGAGGATTCTTGCAGTTGCTGTACCACATCACTTTTGAAATGGGAAATGTTCTCTCTACCACGCAGACTCGGCAGGTTAGCATTTATTAAGACAAAGAACATAATTTTAGGGTTTCGTACCTCAATCGGTGAAAAAGGAATAAGTAATGTTTCACTTTTTTGGTCGCCTGTCTGTCACATTGTTAAGACACCTTTTTATCAGAATCGGGTTGACGTAAGAAGTTGAAATTTATCAAAAATATTGTCTACAAGTACTTGGCGATATCAAAAAAATTTAAACTCACAATCAAATTTTATAACCGTTCTATCTGTACATGAAATGCATTCGCAGTTACGAATATGGACGTACGTGGGTTGTGTAACTGATCGACGACAATGAAAATTTGTGGCGAATCTGGACTCGAACTAGGATTTCGCTCTTATTGCTAGCGGTCGCCTTACCATTACACTATCCGACCACGCTCGACGAGCCGACCCAAACTTTCATATGTCGTCGATCATAAGTGTATAACCGGCTTTTGTACATTCATTGCCTATATTCCCTTACAGGGGAGACATTTTAATTGAAAGTCGTTTCCCTGGTGTCGGCGAATAAATACCACATGGGAAGTACGATGCAATATTTCTGCTGACAAGGATGCATACATGCATACACATCTCCTTCTTCTTCTTTAGCTTACGCCTTTGTCCCGCAGTTTTCAAAGGGTCGGCGTGGTTACAATGGGATTTGGGAAGGTCAATTGGAAGGGGTGGCCGGATGCCCTTCCTGCCACCACCTCACACTACCTGGGACGGAATCAGTGTACCCCAACTGTCTCCATCTAGCGTAAATCATGAAATAGTGCTAACATCTTTCAGATGTCTGCGAGTCGTGTAACTGAGGCGGGACGTGGGGACCAGCCTGGTATTCACCTAGTGGGATGTGGAAAACCGCCTCAAGATCGCATGCAGTCTGGCTGGCACACTGGCACTCGTCGTTAATCGCTGGGTGGATTCGATCCGGGGCCATCGTGCCTACCCGAGTCCAGGAAGCAGCGTATTAGCGCTCTCGACATGCATACACATCTCCCTTGTACGTAAATAAAGACAATGAACGTACAGGTGCAGGATGTATACACATGGTTGGTGACATTTGGAAGTTTGATGTGGCAATGGAGCGTGCAAAGATAGCCTACTGGAACGGCGACCGTTTGCGTGAAGTGGATAATTCGTGTTCGAGTCCTGATCCGGCACAAATTTTCACTGTTGTCATTCCACCATACAGCTAATGGTTGACCACATTCGCTACTGCAAATAGATTTTATGGTTTTCATAATGGCTGTAATCGCCGCATTTCCAGCGAAAGATTGCATCGTACTTCTGAACAACACTGGCACTTCAATGTCGTTTCATTACGTTTGTAAAGAACTCTCGCAGACCTACTCGCACTTGTTCGGGCTCTTTTTTTCTTATTTTCATTTTCTTCTTTTTCGGTACCTGTCATAGCCCCCAGTTTACGTACTTTGCTAGCCAATCACTCCGCGAAGCTATATGGCAGCTTGTCGCCTTTTTTCTGCTCACCTAACTTTAGTAGGAACAATACAATATTTCCCTAATCAGATAAAAGTTTCCCACATTGACTTATTCGATAGCGTTTGTGCTTCGATAGCACAATTTGACACATATCATATGCATCCAATGGATGAATTACCTCACGGTGATGCGCCATCTACACACCAGTAACCTTCCCTTACCAATTCAAACTGCGGGATAGACTGGATGGGTGATATTGGTGCTTCTGAAAGTGGCGACGTTGTGAAATATAGTACACTCAATTCCACAGGGTCGTCCAGTCACTTAATGTGCCACTGTGTTGAGGGGCTGTCGCGAGTACCTTCAGTACGGGAAAACAAAGCCAACAAATACTGTCGGCTACCTCTTATCCAGAGGCTGGAAAGTCACTTGACAGTTCAAAGCTGGAGAATAACAATAGTAGTGTACCGAACGCATATAGAATCATCTACTCGCTTTTGGGGAGAGAGGAAGGGGGTTGAACCCATCGCCCCATAAGAGTAATTATGCTCAGCGTACTTCATAGCCATTAGAGATAAATATTAGCGCAGCAACAGCGTCTCCGCATGCTCAAAGAGTGCGGTAAGGTCGCCTAGACAGATACGTCATGCTACATATTGACACACATCGATTGCTGGGCATGGACTCATCGCAAACCACATGGAGTATTTTTTTTCGTGGTGCTGTTTATGGTGATAAAAGATAGAAAAAATTTATAGTTTTTGTGATGAATAGCATCTGGCTCTAAATGCAGAAAAATGTGTGCTAATGCGGGTGAGTAGGAAAACAAATCCGTAATGTTCGGATATAGCATTAATAATATCCTCATTGACAAAGTCGCGTCTTTAAAGATCTAGGCCTAGCGTTGCAAAGCGATGTGAAACGCAACGAGCATGTTAAGCTTCGGTTTGTTGGGAGAATTTTAGGGAAATGCGGCCTTTCTGTAAAGGAGACAACAACGGCAGTGCTACATATTATTGAGTACTCCTCGAATGTTTGGGATCCGCACCAGACAGACAGCTGGTATTCTGACCCTCATTGCGTCTGCTGAAATTGTTTGTGATGGTTTTGATGGAACGACTGATGCTCCAAGGAGGCAATGAAGGCTTTGATGAAGAAATTCTGTCACGAGATATAGCCGAACACGGACCAACAGAAAAGCAGTACAGTCACATAAATTATGTAGACCTATTAGGAAGATGGTAGACATTTTAAGACAGGGACGAAGGCTGGTTGTGTGTAGTGTTACTGATCTGTAGAAGAACTGGTGGTTGGTTTATGGTGCTGAGAACTTAATCTGTGGGAACTGATATAGCTCAGGACACGGGGGACATATCTCTGTTTGATTTATAGAAACTCAAAAGTGGAAACAGGTGAAGTTTCAAGAGTACATTTTTCGTGTACGAAACGATGACGCGGAATCAATCCAAAATTTCTTCCACTATAACATACCCCATTTTTTCCGTGTATCACATTTCATCCTAATCTCATAGCACCATGTTATTAATAAATAATCGTTTTACGACAACTGAATAGATTGCCCCGTTGTCATGACTGGACGAGATACTGATCTGTGATCTCCTCTCCACTCATCGTCGTCGTCGTCGTCGTCGTCGTCGTCGTCGTCGTCGTCACTACCGATGTTTTAATGCAGTCGTTTACAATAGACTGTTGGTTTGACATGCGTTCAGTTAAAACCTACATTACATGTTACAATTTCTTTTCATTTCATATCAAAAATCATTTGTAAAAAGGTCATATGAGATTCATTCTTGTTATAGAATGAAGAAAAAAGGATAAAATGAAGTAAATTCCAATTTGGTTTGGTGGGTGTAATACTGAAGGTAGGAGCAGTGTATAGCTTTTGGATTGGATTTCTGCCAAAATAATAAAAGAAATTGTTTGATAAACATAGTAGGAACAGCTTTGGCTTAAACTTTCGAGATACGTTATATTGAACTTCTCATGGCAACCGAAAGAGGGTGTCACTTATGCTTCTCTGGCAGGAGTAAACATCGCGCGCGCCATTCATCAGGGAACCTTCGTGCACGAAACACCTCCTCTGCAGCGACCACGGTCGCATGGGACTCCGAAAAAACAGGTGACTAGTTGATAAAGGTTAATAGTTGTATTACGGTACATTTCCTATAATCTTCTGACTACACACGACATGTAATGTTAATCTTTCTTTCTGGGCTAAAAATTGACCGCAGTTTTTAACGAGCCGATTGTAACGGAAGACTCAATCGATTCAGTGGTAACGACTTTTAACGTTTGCGATAGGAAAGTGACAGTGGCTTCCAAAACTAGTCATGTCAGTAAGTTTTAATGACCCACAACACGATATTAGCTGTACATTGATCTGGCCTCAACTGACGATATATAAAATGTGCAGCATGTTTGTTCTGTTCCTGTACTGATAGATTTCCCCTCAGTTACGGATAGCAGTAAGATGATTTACAGAGCGCTTGCAACGAAAATACTAATCTAAGAAGAAACATTACTAGCGTATCAACGCAGTCGCAATGTATTCCAGAGAGTTCTGAATGAGGTTATTACCACAAAAGCGCCGAAGACTGCAGTTCAGCACAAGTACCTGTTCAGACGGTGTAGAACTTAGTCCATAACGTGTTAAGAACGGAAACACCGATTGAGCTGGCGCAGTGGTTAGCATATTGGACTCGCATTCGGGAGGACGACGGTTCAATCCCACGTCCGGCCATCCTGATTTAGGTTTTCCGTGATTTCCCTAAATCGCTCCAGGCAAATGCCAGAATGGTTCCTTTGAAAGGGCACGGCCGACTTCCTTCCCTAAAACCGATGACCTCGCAGTTTGGTCTCTTCCCCCAAAACAACCAACTTGATGAGTATAAAATGCTGGTTGTTTCGCAAGAACGATATTTTCTGAATCCGTGCTCACTGGGTTAAATTGTTTTCTTAGCGGTACTTAATAATTTTCGTATTCAGTATGTTCCAAAACCCTACTGCACATCGACGTTAGTGATAAGGGCCTGTAATTCAGCGTATTACTGCTAATTCCCTTTTTGGGTATTGGTGTGACCTGACCAATTTTCCTGTCTTTAGGTGCGGATCTTTGTGAGCGATCGGTTGTATACAATTGCTAAATATGGAGCAATTGTATCAGAGGAACATGACCGGAGATCCGGGCTTTATAAAGTGATTAAAGCTGCTTTGGTACACCGAGAATATCTATTTCTGGGTTTCTCATCTTGGCAGTTCTTGATTGGAGTTCAGGAATATTTACTTAGTCTTCTTTGGTGAAGGAGTTTCAGAAAACCGTTTTTAATAACTCTGCTTTAGCGGCACTGTCATTGGTAACTTCACCATTATCGCGCTGTAAAGGTACTGATTACGCCATGTCACTGGTGTGCTTTGTGTATGACCAGAATGGAAATTTTATAAGCGAAATTAGAAGCTGCATGTACGAGAAATAATCTGATCAACTGACATTATCTTCTGTTGGTATTCAAAGTTTCGTTAAATTTTTCATGTGCTATAATGAAAGTGAATGCCTGTATTCATCCTTCCTGGTTGCTAATTTGTTTGACAAAGACTAGGTACGCATTAGAGGCGGCCGGTGTGGCAGAGCGGTTCTAGGCGCTTCAATATGGAACCGCGCGACCGCTACGGTTAGATACCAATACAAAGCGTGTCATTAATATAAAACAAAATCACCTTTCAGGAGTGAACTATGTAACTATTCTGCTCGGCAATTAATTTTGCTACTTAGTTCCCAGTGCTGATCGGCATTGCTACTTCCATCTGTTAACATTTGCGTGCTGCGTAAAGTGTGATCTTTAAATACAGTACCAAAAGTACATTCTCTCCGAAAGCCTTAGAATTTGCTCTCCAAAATGTCTTTACCTTCTACTTAACAAGTGGAAGGTATCGCCAGCATGAGCTGGCTTTGTAATATTCTTTGTACGATAAGAGCCAGTGGAAAGGTTACGTTAACGTTAAGAGCTGTAAGGTTGGGCCTCCACACAGGTCCACGTTCCTGATTTGTCAAGGCTTTTACAATTCCATTTTACATTTTACGGTTTAGAATGTAGAATTTCGGTAATAAAAATATTGTAGGAGTGGATAGCAGAAACTACTTCGCAACCGTGAACAGCAGCACAGCACAGCCTCTTGTTGTGCAAAGATTTCCACATCTATCAATGAGTACATTGTGGAGGGGATATTAAGCTTTGACTGTCATTTGATTCTCTGAAAATGCCTTCCTACTTAACCCCTGTGATGAAGTAATGGAAAGGCTTAAAACGCAGCTGTAGCAAATAATTTAGTTTTTCTGTATATTACTGTACAGCATCCCTTTTTACCACCGACACTTCGAAAGTAGCTCTTGCACAGACAAAAGTAGAACAGCAAGTCATATATAATAGGAATACGTTAAATCAGCAGGACATCAGACTACAGAGTTTAATATATGGCTGAAAAATTCAGTATACCAAACATAGTAAATAGCTACTTTTGTTTCACGTCATTCTCAAGACTGTTCCTCTCTACTTGCCTTCACGCATTCATACTGTTGTTGGTGTGGTCATCAATCCTGAGACTGGTTTGATGCAGCTCTCCACGCTACTGTATCCTGTGCAAGCTGCCTCATCTCCCAGTACGTACTGCAGCCTTCATCCCTCTGAATCTGCATAGTGTATTCATCTCTTGGTCTCCCTCTACGATTTTTACCCTCCACGCTGCCTTCAAATACGAAATTGGTGATCCCTTGATGCCTCAAAACATGTCCTACCAACCGATCCCTTCTTCTAGTCACGTTGCGCGACAAAATCCTCTTCTCCCCAATACTATTCAGTTACTCCTCATTAGTTATATGATCTACCCATCTAATCTTCAGCATTCTTCTGTAGCACCACATTTCTCATCTGTCCAAACTAGTTATCGTCCATGTTTCACTTCCATACATGGCTACACTCCATACATATACTTTCAGAAATGACTTTGACACTTAAATCTATATTCGATGTTAACAAATTTCTCTTCAGAAACGCTTTCCTTGTCATTGCCAGTCTACATTATATCCTCTCTACTTCGACCATCATCAGTTATTTTGCTCCCCAAATAGCAAAACTCCTTTACTACTTTAAGTGTGGCATTTCCTAATCTAATTCCCTCAGCATCACCCGACTTAATTCGACTACATTCCATTATCCTCGTTTTGCTTTTGCTGATGTTCATCTTATATCACCCATTCCGTTCAACTGCTCTTCCAAGTCCTTTGCTGTCTGACCGAATTACAATGTCATCGGCGAACCTCAAAGTTTTTATTTCTTCTCCATGGATTTTAATACCTACTCTGAATTTTTCTTCTGTTTCCTTTACTGCTTGCTCAATATACAGACTGAACAACATCGGGGAGAGGCTACACCCTGTCTCACTCCCTTACCAACCACTGCTTCCCTTTCATGTCCCTCGGCTCTTATAACTGCTATCTGGTTTCTGTACAAATCGTAAATAGCCTTTCGCTTCCTGTATTTTACCCCTGCCACCTTCATACCATCTAGGACGGCAAAAAAGGGAAAATTGGTTTAAGATCTAATACCTTTTAAGCCGCTACAATCGAGTCATTTATAAATGAACTCACATGAAACACTTCGCTCTTTCACATACATTGAGCCGCTTAGACAAACTATTTTTACGTCTCAATTTAGTAACAACGCACTGTTACCAACTCTATTTAGACGCTGTATTCTTCGAACCTTACGTGTAGACAATGCCTCTTGTTTCGCCACGCTTGTTCCATCAAAATTGTGTAGGCGGTTAGCAGTGTGGAGATTTGTTTCTGAGATGCAGTCACCCATACCTGTATTTATGGGGCGGAGTAGATACAGATTTGATGACCAAGCTAGTTGCCAGCATGACAGATGGTTACGGGAGAGAGGAATCGCTCTGCCGCAGCTGTGCCTCGAAGGCGTCAGTCTTCGTCCACAAGTGCATATGGAGAAAAAGTATGCGTAAAGTCGCCCATGTAACAGCCACATCTGAGCTATGTAACTCTAGAGGTTACACTCTATACGAATATTCTGAAGACGAGTACACTTAAAACTCTTAAATGAAACGGAGTTGAACATCAAATGACTAAATTTTTTTCCAGCACCGTCACAGCAGTGCATAAATAAAAAATTCGAATTTAAAAAATGGTTACAAGCCTTCAACTTGACTCACCACAAATGGTTTCATCGGGTTTTCTCAGCTTTTCCCTCTCCATTACTCTTCTGACTTGTTCGCTGCCCTTCACTACTTCCTCTTCTCCCCCTTCACGTCGGAAAAGATTGCACGGTATGTCATAAATTGTTGGGCATTTGACTGCCACTACAGCTTTCACACTCCACCGCTCCCTCCAGTATCGTGGAAATTCTTAACGGTGTAACACATGGCCTATCCATCTGTCCTTTATTAGGTCTTCCCAAATGTTCCTTCCGTCAGCTGGTAACCATTTCATTTTGGTTAGTAACAGAAATTTATAACCATAAAATTAGGAATGTTGCGACTCGGAGTTTCCATATGAGATGGTTGGCTGTAGTGGAATGGGCTCTGCCCTTAGGAATTTGTTTAAATACCGTGTTGGCCTTTACTTCGGCAGTGTACTCAGCATTGACTTTAGGTATCTATGGTGTTCAAATGTCACAGAAGGCAGGATATTACTTCGTCGAACTTTATATGGCACCATAAAGAGTTCGGAATCTGCCTATGGTCACCGTAAATCAGCGGCTTAAAAATTTCTGCGCTGGATGGCTCTGTTCTGTCGGTACGTTGAGCCGCCGATCAAGACAAGTTTCTGAGCGTATGTCAACAGAAAAATTTGAAACGGGGAGATTCAAGACATCAGTCCTATACTGGTGAGAGATTGATATTCAAGCTGATAAGTCCATGTCTTTATATTTCCATACAAAATGTTTGATGATCCGACGAACTGTGCTCATTTGTCTTTGAAATGCAAAATGGTAGTCATACGAGGTAATGGTTTCATTCAATACAAATAGGACAGTATCAAAATATTAAAGCTATTCCATGCAGAAATGACTTGACTGTTTCAACAGTCTTACTTACAGAACAGAAAACGTATCTTAGGTTTAAGTACATTTCGTTGTAGAATTTGTTCCCGTCGTCATTCTTGAACATACCCCTTTACTAGAGTGGCAAAAACTAGATATCTTATCGGTAAATTGGTTTTCATTACTTAAGCTGCGAAGTAGCTTTGGTAAGCTAGCTAGATCCCAAGCTGACATGCACTAACTCTATCGTTTACTACGCTAAGTGTAATTCTGTGCTGTCATTTTTTGATTCGTCACCATCCCTAGAACAATTGTTTAAATCACGCGTAGACTTCATTTGAACGAAGATATGTTCAGCGTGCTTCCCTCCTACTTACACGTATGTTACGTACCTCAGTCTGCGGTATTCAATATGCACATCAGCCCTCATAGTGTACCTTAATGAAGCGAGGAACATACATTGACAGCTCTACTTCACCGGTTTCCTGTTTTTGCAACGTCTTAATCATATTGGTTTCTCTACCGTATAGACTCGACAGAAAATTCATTTTGATGCAGGTAACCTACGTAGTTACGAAGTGAGTGTTTGATTACGGTAGTATGTGAATATAACAATATTACTACAGACTATGATCTCAATATCACGACATTCACAAGTCCATATTTTTCTAGACATCACAGATATGATGAACGTAGAGAGCCACCGAAAATGGTATTACTAACAAGCGTCGATCATCCGCCGCAGTGTCGTTCATCTACTGTGGAAATACATGCTTTATTCCTGTGCACCATTATTTGTTCATCTACATACTGCGAAAAAATAGGAACTCCTACTTACTTTCCCATGCTAATTTTACCAGAGTACGTAATCGTTGTCAGCGCTAGGAACAGTCACAGTTTAGAGAAAAGTGAACACATGGCTTTGTAGATAGACTAACCTGTTCTAAACACCACATGACAGAAATGGAGAGATCGATTTACCCACTCTCATATGTACCTACTGAGCACATAATGGGAAAAAGTGGTTTAGTACGGGTGGAAATGGGCGTCACATTCTGCAGTAAATTTGCAGAAGTGCCGTTAGCTGATGGCACTTCATGTGAGTCAACTTGCGATACAGGTTATTCTTTTACCTCATTTTTGTATATTTTTGTATTTCATATTTCACCTTCCCCGATAATTCATATGCTCTTAACTCTGAATCTCCGACAGTTGCTGTAAACCCCCCCCCCCCCTTCCGTCTGTGTTCATTATCATTTGTATTCCCTTGGTTTGAGGATGCGGTTGGGAAGGGTAACTGTCGACGCAGAACGACGTCGAGGGGGCCCCATCTGTCCCCGACCAGATTTGTTTTTGTGCCTCTCGACGTGTCCTAAAATTGCTTTTAAGTGTTAGCGTGTCAGCGTTCTGGATATGTCATTCGTACTGCTTTTCGGATGGCGTGGCAACACGCTTACGTGGCTTCTACTTTTGTTTTGCAGACACTTTCTCTATAGGTTTGTTTCGCGAACGACGGACTGATAACTTCGATTCGGATCAACCACTCACCTTCCGCGGTATGACGGAGACGACCAAATCTTGAGCATCTTGAGCAACTGGAGTCCACGTGCAGTGTTAGCGAAATTCGTTGTTTCTCACGCACTGTTGGCAAATGGAAGTGCCAAGGAGAAATGTTCCTGGAACCAGATGAACCGCGGCCGCAAACCATAAGGTGGTTTGAGTAAACTCGGACGTTCTGACATTAAGTGTCCGTTGATTATGTATATTGGGACCAAACCCATATCAGATTTCTGGGAAGCCTGTATTTGCTTACTGTCTGTCCACAATCTTGGCGCAAATGGTGTTCCAGAAGAGATTTTTTCCTTAAACACGAACCGGGTTAGACCATGTAACAAACTTCTATATAAAACCCCTAGTCTCTGATTTAATTCACAGCTATAAAACCAAAATTAGCTTTTTCCTTTATAAGCTTGGTACAGGGAGTAGAGGTATCTCCAGTATGATATTGTCCACTAAAGTTTCCCGAAAAACTCTGGTTATCCGATTTTAATGTTCCTCCAGTATAATAGCCATACGCTACAGGCACTGGCTTATCGTTCGTTTCTCTGACGTACTTTTGCAACTAGCGGTGTGAACCTGCCGTGACCACTGTCTCGTAAATATTGAAATTAAAACGTTATTGAATACGAATTATCATGACAACATGAATGACATCCTATTCCCGAATAGAGTGGAATATATTTTCTCCTTCTAGAGTTCCGAACCAGTCTGTCAAACCGAAACCCTTGTAGGATCACTTTGTCCGTCTACCAGTTTCACTGTACAGATAAATTTGTATCAGAACGGGTGTACATACCAGGTTATGAATATTGCGTGCTAAGGTCTGTGGTGTCTTGGAGGGTTAAAGCGTCAAGGCAGCCATAAGACACGGCCACTTGTCACGTATTTTGATACAAGCAAACTCTCATCAAAACCCATACGATAATTCCCATTGCCTTAAAAATCAGGAAATTTGGCACGAAGCAAGGTTAAACAGTGCAAGTGGAGAAAAACTGAAAATTAGTATAGTGTAATTGATATATTTCGCCATTAAAGACTTGAATTGCATTCGTTGTCCAAAATCTCGAATTTTAATGTACTTTCGAGTAACAGGTAGTGATTCACAAGGAAATTTTGTGTGTATAATTTACAAATATTTCGTGCTAATTCGCTGAGCTGCAATAAAATGAAGCCGCCCTCCCCCCCCCCTGCTCCTGTGAAGATGTCTTTATCTGGCGGTGATAGGCGTAACTCAGTCTGACTACAGCACCGACTGTCAATGCATTGGACGCTTAGAGCATCTGAAATGTTTGTAAACAATGTAATTTTGGTAATGATACAGAAGTGTATTTTGAATGTTTCCATGTAAGAGTGCTACACAGGAATTACACGTTTGCGCAACAGTAGCCCTATGGCCGGCTGTACAGTTTTCTTATCTGGAGACTTCCGTCAAATCTTAGTGCTAATCGCAAAAGGGTCGAGAACAGACAGTCGACGCACTGAAAATTGCCGGTTAGCATCGCATGTTAATAAACGCAAAATAAAACAAATGAAATTAAAATAGCCATCAAAAATTTAGAATTAAACCATTCTCGCAAGTCTTAGGATTTCTGGGGCTGCTATCGACATCGACAATTGGCAAAGATTGTAGAGGTTCTAGATAGCCGCGGTGGGTGAAATAACTTTTGTGTAAAAGATCGTACGGAACTTCAGAGGTGTAAATATACACCTTTGTACTCTATTCGCTGTATCTAGATTAAAAATAACGAGCAAATTTTGGCTTTGTATCTGTGTAGTAAGGCACGTAGGTGTTCAGTTGTTCGCCGCTACATTCGCACTCACCCGTAATACTTTCTGTAAAAATTTGCAGTGTTACTTAAAAACACCGTACTAACAATATTTCTTCCTTGTCTACTAAGAAATTCAGAAGGGTCTCGTACCTTAAACTAAAAGGGACAATAAAATAGCCTTGACTGAATTTTCGGCTCTAATGAAAATACCTGTCATTTGTGCCACTACTGGAAATGTGAACCATTAGTTGACTTTGCGTTACTGTACACTGGGCCTGGTTATGATTAACAAAAAGAAAAAATTACTATACGCTGTAGCAACTTTTTCACTAAAAACATATGCAGCACTTCCGGCCTTAAGTACCTCAATAAGTTACAAATCCACTTAGTTCACTGATTCTACATGTCAGCAATTGACTGCGAAAGTGCTGTTAAACTCCAACGTCTCCCGAGAAAGTAATCTAAAACTTCGTTCTAATTTTATGCAGTAGGGACATGTCAGTCTGATTTTTCTACAATTGGAAATTTCGTTGAAACGGCACCGATTTTTCCAATGTCGGATACTTATAATTTGAGCAGCCGACGCTATCTTCGCTCCTGCAAGGTTAAGTCGTGTAATTCTGCTTCAGAAAGCTATATACTACCTCTCTAATGAGCGCACTGTCGACAGATCGTCAACCTCTAATCTTCAAATGATACCTTAAGTCCACAATGAGATTTTCACTCTGCAGCGGTATGTGCGCTGATATGAAACTTCCTTGCAGATTAAAACTATGTGCCCACCGAGACTCAAACTCGGGACCTTTGCCTTTCATGAGCAAGTGCTCTTCCAACTGAACTGCCCAAACATGACTCATGGGTCATACTTGGGTAGCTCCGTTGGTAGAGCACTCGCCCGAGAAAGGCAGAGGTAGCTGGGTAGAACTGGTGAGCCTGAGGGTGTCCGGGCTTCACAGTGGGTAAGCCTGGCCAGCTGCGAGCTGTACTACTTCCGAGTTAGACTCCCCCCAGGGGGTCCACAACTCTTTCGTGGATACGTGCGTGGCGAGCACGGGGCCCCGAGCCATTGCAGCCTTCTTTCTCTCCCGGGCTGCATTTCCTTTCCCTTCCCCTCCTTTCCCCTCCATACCCCTTTCCCCTCGCCCTCTCCTCTCCCTCTATTGGTGTCCTTGCTTATGTTGGCCCCCGCTATCCTCCTGGTTCTGTTGGTTTTACACTCTGGCTTTGTTGCGTAATCATCTCCTCCTTTTGGCATTCCTTGGTCCCCCTCTGGGGTTTGACCTCCATTCCAAAATTTCTCTTCCGTAGTGTGAGCCATTTGGGGAAGAGCACCTTACCTAGTGTCTCCGACGTGTGCCCTCCTAGTATATTCCACCTTTTCTTCTACGTCGTTGTCTGATGCTAGGGTGCATAGCCAGCACGGTAGCCAGCCCGTGTGGTGGGGTCGCTATGTACCCTTTTGGTTGAGCCCCCTGAACACACAGGGATCACACTTCTGATACCTGAGCTGTGACCTCCTCATGCATGCCTTGGAGTGGTTGCTCGTCATCCTGGAGCATCGGAACTCCCGGCAATGGCCGCCGTGCCAGACGGCCCTTGCTGTGGCTGGGTGGCGCCCGTGAGGAGAGCCCCTGATCGGAGTGGGTGGTATCAGGGCGGACGCTATGCAGATGAAACGCATAAGGGTCCAAACCTCTGGCCGCTCTTCTGCGGCCGTCTCTCTGCGTGGTACTGATTCCTCAAGTGCTGCTTCTCTTGCCCCTTCGGCCTTCCCTTCCGTGGCTACCCCCTGGGAGGAGGGTCAGGCCCGTTGTCTAGGGGCAAAACCTTTCCCCCGTTATCTAGTTTGCACCAGGACTGATGGAGATACTTTCACCAGTGTCAAACCTTTATTCTTTGTGGAACACATTGAAGACAAGTTCGGCGAAGTGGACTCCGTGAGCAAGATGCGGTCGGGTTCGTTGCTGATAAAAACCGCTTCGGCTGCCCAATCTGCGGCCCTTCGTGCCTGTACCCATCTTGGCACAATTCCCGTGTCCATTACCCCTCACCAGTCTCTAAATATGGTACAAGGTGTGATTTTTCACAGAGACCTCATCCTTCAAACTGATGAGGAACTTCGGGACAATCTCGGACGGCGGGGTGTCCACTTTGTTCGGCGTGTTCAGAAGGGTCCTAAAGATAATCGTATTGATACTGGTGCCTTTATCCTGCCCTTTGAAGGGGATACCCTTCCTGAGAAAGTTAAGATTATGGTCTATCGCTGTGATGTGAAGCCGTACATCCCACCTCCTATGCGGTGTTTTAAGTGCTTGCGTTTTGGCCACATGTCTTCTCGCTGTACCCAGGACCCTCTCTGTGGTGACTGTGGACGTCCACTCCATGAGGGGAGTCCCTGTGTTCCCCCTCCTGTATGTGTAAATTGTCATGGTAGTCATTCTCCACGTTCAGCAGATTGCCCAGTCTATAAGAAAGAAAAAAAGATACAGGAGTATAAGTCTCTTGATCGTTTAAGCTACACAGAGGCCCGTAAGAAATATGCACGATTGCACCCTGTGTCCATGACATCTAGTTACGCCTTGGTTACATCTTCATCCCTTCCTCCCCCTTCCTTACCCCCGTCCCGGACCCCTCTCCTTCCCCCCTCCCCTGCGGCTCCCACACCTTCTCCTCTGGGCACCGCTCCCCCTCCCCAGCCGGAGAAGTGTCCCACTCCTTCGGCGTCTGCCGGTCAAGGGCGCCTCTCCCGGGATGCCCCTTCCCGGCACCTTCCAGGTCAAAGGTCTGCTGCAGCGCGGCGACCGCGAGAGCCGCGGTCTATCGGCCCCCAGGTCGCCCGGTCTCTTTCTGTTCCTGATCTTGCTGCAGCTGGCTCCATTATGCCACACAGCCCTCCTCGATCTCAGCCTGAAAAGAAGAAGAAACATAAGTCCCGGGACAAAGAACCTCTGGTGTCACCGGAGGTCCCTTCCCCGGCTTCACAACCGGATTCTGACCTGTCGTTTATGGATGTCGCCCCCTCCTTGTCGGTGACGGGTGGGGACCCGGCGGTATGACTGGATTTAGCGTGTTCAGCCCTCATTTAAACCATCGTTCTGTGGTTCTCCAATGGAATTGTAATGGCTACTATCGTCACCTTCCGGAATTGAAATCCCTTCTTTCGTCCTACTCAGCAGCTTGTGTGGTTCTCCAGGAATCTCATTTTACTGATGCTCACTCACCGACCCTCCGTGGGTTCCGTGTTTTCTGTCGAAATCGGGTCGGACCCTTGCGGGCTTCTGGTGGCGTTTGTACGTTGGTCCGTACAGACATTGCTAGCACGTGGATTCCTCTCCAAACTACATTGGAAGCAGTTGCTGTTAGGGTCCACTTAGACTCTGCAGTCACAGTATGCAATCTTTATCTCCCTCCTGACAGGACTCTTACACCTGCTGCCTTAACCACCCTTCTTCAGCAACTTCCTCCTCCCTTCCTCCTCCTTGGGGATTTTAATGCTCATCATCCTTTGTGGGGCAGTGCCTTTCCATCTAGACGAGGTCTTCTTATCGACCAATTTATTGCAGACCACGACCTGTGCCTTCTTAATGATGGCTCCCCTACTCATTTCAGTGCTGGTCATGGTACCTTTTCTGCCATTGATCTTTCTCTTTCTTCTCCCTCTCTCCTCCCTTCATTACACTGGTCGCCACACGACGACCTTTGTGATAGTGACCATTTCCCGTTGATTATCACGCTCCCTTCCCGCTCCCCGATGGAGAGGTTACCTCGTTGGTCTTTCCACCGCGCCGATTGGCCTCTATATACTGCACAGGTCGAGTTTTCTCCCTCTTTGTCGGGTTGTATTGATGACGTCCTACGTGACGTGTCTGACGCGATTGTTCGCGCTGCTAACCTTGCTGTCCCGCGCTCATCTGGACAATTTCGTCGTCGGCAAGTCCCGTGGTGGAGTACGGCCATTGCCATTGCCATCCGTGATCGCCGTCGAGCTTTGCAACACTTTAAGAGGCACCCATCTGTAGCCAGCCTTTCTACCTTTAAGCGCCTTCGCGCTAAAGCCCGTTATTTAATCAAACAGAGCAAGCGGATATGTTGGGAACGATTCGTTTCTTCCCTTGGTTCCACTGTCCCTCTGTCACGGGTATGGGCTACACTTCGCTCTCTCCAAGGTTGCCATCGGCAGTCCACCCTCCCAGGCCTTCACCTCCCAGATGGCATTTGTACGGACCCATTAGTTCTTGCAGAACATCTTGCGACCCATTTTGCAGTGGCATCAGCGTCGGCCTCCTATCCAGCTGCTTTCCTTCATCAAAAACAGCAGGCTGAAGCTGTCACCTTATGTTTCACCACTTGTGAGTCAGAATCTTACAACGAACCTTTCACTGAATGGGAATTTCTTTCTGCTCTATCTGCTTCTCATGATACGGCTCCTGGCCCAGATTCCATTCATAACCAGCTGCTTCAACATCTCAGTGCTCCACAACGGCACCATCTTCTTCGGGTGTTTAACCGTATCTGGCTCCAGGGTGACTTCCCTTCTCAGTGGAGGGATAGCATTGTGGTTCCTGTCCTTAAGCCTGGTCAGAACCCCCTATCTGTTGACAGCTATCGGCCAATTAGTTTGACCAATGTTGGTTGTAAGTTACTTGAACGGCTGGTAGCCCGTCGGCTCACTTGGGTCCTCGAATCTCGGGATCTATTGTCCCCTTACCAGTGTGGCTTTCGAGAGGGACGATCTCCAATCGATCATTTGCTTCGCTTGGAATCCGCAGTTCGGCAGGCTTTTTCCCAGCGCCGCCATTTGGTTGCAGTGTTTTTTGACCTTCGCAAGGCCTATGACACGGCCTGGCGCCATCACATGTTACTAACCCTTCATCAGTGGGGTCTTCGGGGCCCACTCCCGATTTTTATCCGCCAGTTCCTGATCCATCGGTCATTCAGAGTTCGAGTCGGTACTGCTTTTAGTTCTCCACGGACCCAGGAGATGGGCATCCCACAGGGTTCTGTCTTGAGTGTCCTTCTTTTCCTCATTGCTATCGATGGACTTGTGGCCTCTGTCGGTCCCTTGGTCGCCCCTGCCCTGTATGTGGATGATTTCTGCATTTGGGTTAGTTCCTCCTCGATGCCATCTGCAGAACGGCAGCTCCAGGTGGCTATACGGCGTGCCTCTGCATGGACCCTCTCACACGGGTTTCAATTCTCTCCTTTAAAATCGCGGGTGGTCCACTTCTGTCGCCGTACTACGGTCCACCCTGATCCAGAGCTCTATCTCGCTGCACAAAGATTGCCTGTGGTTCCACAGTTTCGTTTCCTAGGTCTTCTTTTCGACAACAAGCTCACTTGGCTGCCCCATATCAGACTCCTGAAGGTAGGATGTTTCCGTAAACTCAATGTCCTTCGCTTCCTTGCCCACTCCTCCTGGGGTGCGGACCGTTCCCTCCTCCTCCGTCTTTATCGTGCTCTAGTTCTGTCACGTTTGGACTATGGTTGTCAAGTTTATGGTTCAGCTGCTCCTTCCACGCTGCACGTGCTGGATCCAGTCCACCATCGTGGTATCCGTTTGGCCACCGGTGCCTTCCCTACTAGCCCTGTTGATAGTCTCCTGGTTGAAGCTGGGATCCCCCCCCTTTCTGTTCGGCGGTCCCAGCTTCTGGTGTCTTATGCCCTTACTATCCGTTCTTCTCCCGCTCATCCTTCCTATTCTATCCTATTCCCGCCCTCGGGCGGGTTTACCGGTTGGGCTGCGCCTTGCGTCTCTTACCCGTGATTTTCGGCTTCCTTCTTTGTCCTGTCTTCCTCGCTCCCTCCCCTCCACCCCTCCTTGGTTAGTTCCTCGGCCTCGAATTCGGATGGATCTCCGCCGCGGTCCGAAAGATTCCATCCCCCCCGGTAGTGTTCCGTTCCTTTTTCCGCCAAATTTTATGGGAGTTTCGGGATGCTGTTGTTTTTTACACTGATGGCTCTAAATCTGCTGATCATGTTGGGTATGCCTTCACGTCCTTCGTTGGAACGGAAAATCATCTACTGCCACCCTCATGTGGGGTGTTTACTGCGGAATTGATGGCAATTTCCCGGGCCCTTACCTTTATTAAACAATCCCAACACAACCGCGTTTTGTTATGTACGGACTCGATGAGTGGCCTTCTTGCTATTGACCGGTGTTTTTCGCGCCATCCCTTGGTCTCTGCCATCCATGACCATCTCGCTGATCTTCACTGTGCTGCTTGTTCCATTGACTTCTTATGGGTCCCGGGCCATGTGGGTATCCCGGGTAATGAGCTCGCTGATCGTTTGGCTGGGGGAGCAGTTACTTACCCCCCGTTTTCTGTAACCCCTCCTGCAGCGGATTTACGGCTTCACATCAAATCCCACTTTGCACAGTCATGGGCCAATTCTTGGGAGGCTACTCCACTGTCTAATAAACTTCGTGCCATTAAGGTGAATACAGGCCCATGGCGTTCTTCCTTTAGCCTCTCCCGCAAGGACTCGACCACACTGTGTCGTCTCCGCATTGGCCATACCAGGCTGACCCATGGTTTCCTTTTGCGTGATGAGCCACCCCCGCTATGTGGTTGTGGAGCCTTCCAGTCAGTGGCCCACATTTTGGTTGAATGCCCCCTTCTTTTGGCTCTGCGTGCTAAGTACAGACTCCCCCACACTTTACCTTTGATGTTGGCTGACGATTCCCGGATGGTCTCTCTGGTTCTAGGTTTCCTCCGGGAGAGTGGTTTTTATTCTCAGTTTTAAAGTTTTTAATCTCCCTCTGGTGTTGGGGCAGGGCGGTGAGTGTTTGGGTGTCTCCCACTGTAGGCAGTGTTCAGAGATTCCCGATTCACCTCCCTGACCGGAATCCTCTTTTCTTTCCCTTTTACTCTGTTTTTACCCCTTCTTTTTAAGGCTTGGTTAGTTTTTCTATTCCCATACGTACTTTCTGCATTATAGCAGTTGTACCTTTTAAGTCACAGGTGGTCTTGCCTATGCTGTTTCAGCGTAGTGTTGGGTTCGTTCTCTTGCCAACTTCCCTCATTTGTTTTTACTCATGACAACGTGACTGCCCTTTTACGTTTCCCCTTTATCCGTTTTATTTTTCTGACTATACTGAGATGTCCCGTTAGCAGAATGGAGTCTATTTGAAACAAGGGACTGATGACCTTGCTGTTTGGTCCCTTTAACCTCAAACAACCAACCAACCAACCAACCGAGTTAGACTCGATTGAGTTACTCACTGTACTGATTCCTATGCTGAGCGATCAGCTAGGAGGCGCTCCGTCCCCGCGGGCGTTGCAGTCGCAGTATTCGGGGCCGTGGCAAAGAGCGCTCCTCAATATATTACTCAATAATAGTAATGAGATTCCGAGTCCCCATCGTGGGGAGGTTTTCTCGACCTGATACACCGTCAGGGTGCGGCTTCCATCGCCCCCTCCCGCCTCCCCCAACCCCTCCGACAGACTGTAGCGCCTAGAACCGCTCGGCCACTACAGCCGGCTGTGTGTGGCACTCATGTATGAGTATTTTAAGGGTGAAACTTATCAGTAAAATAGATATTTCTGTATAGTACCCCAGAAGCTAATTTATAGTCTGAAGCAAGGAATAACTGTTGACCTCATATCTGTGGTAAATTGTTCCTGAAGGCCATCTGTATTTTACGGGAAAAAGCCTCTTAGGAAGTTTAGTTATTCCAAATTGGATGAGTGTGGTATAAAAGTAATGAAAAGCAATATGCCGGTAATTTAAGAAATAACACTCTGCTTCTGCTTCCGATGGTAATACCTTAAAAATTCTAGAAACAATTTGTTCCGAAATGATACTGAGAGGAGGCCGAATTGTCTCCAAATGGTGGTTGTTAACAGTGGTTAGTACAGTTAAGAGACGTTCAGCTTAGATAGTAGAACGAGGAGTTAACGCCAGTTACTTGAGCAAGCTGTGGCTAACATAACCGTCTACGGGGAAACAGTAGTGGCCAAGAACAAAACTGGCCGACAGGAAATATTCGCTATGATTAAATGGTTTGAATCTGATACTACTATGAAAAAAGTTTGCCGATTCAAATGAAAATTGTTTGATAACTGAAGACTGGTATCTTCAGCCCTTTTCTTCGGTATTATTAAGAAGTTCTGAAAAGTTTTAAAAACACAAAGCTGGATACTGGGCTGAAATCCCTGTCGTCACTGGCGCGAAACAAAGCAAACGATAAGGTTGAAATAATTTAGTTTCATTGAAACTAGTCACTACACTCCCTCCTGTCCACCACCTTGAAGTAAGAAACTCCGCCATATAAACAACTTAAAAAGAGGTAAGACCACCACACGTAATTTGTATAACAACTGTGATCAGTTATTAGAAAATTGCCCAGTTTTTAGCGTCAACTTACTGCATAGAGTGGGAGTCAGCAGGAGTAATCAATTGTGCGACGGCAGCAAGCGGAAACACTTCCGCCCTCTTGCCGTCTAGGTACAGATTTCTTCCTTACGGAATTATTGCCTATTTTCAGCACTTCTCAGCTAAGTTAAACCGCAAACTTAATACTACCAAGGAACGATGGGTCATTGTAAATCTCGTTGCAATTTCTTGTTGCCAAACTGTTACTGGAAATTATTTCTTGTTCTGTCATGATGGGTGTGAGCCATTAGAGAATAAGGTCGAAACAGTGACTTTTCTCTCACTTACACGTACTCTCTACCGAACTGAAAGAGATCGCTCCAATGCCCTGACGCTGATTCCCAGTGCACCAAAAACGCAGTCGCAGCGAATCGGACTGATTTTTTCCGAATTCCCTCAAGGACGAATTTTCGAGAGCGAGAAACGAAGATACACCTTTTTTGAAACTGATAAATTGCATTCCGAAGCAGGTCTCTTCATTCACAACTTGATTAGAGATAATGGGACCCAACGTTGTTGACAGATCCACTCTCTCTCTCTCTCTCTCTCTCTCTCTCTCTCTCTCTCTCTCTCTCTCTCTCTCTCTGTGGAATTACAAGCTTGTGTCAAATCATACAAGTGACTGACAGTTTCTCGAGCAACTGTTTCGTCGTTCACGAAGGGGCATGTCAGGTGGTGATACAGCATAAAAAATACTGCGACGAATAAAACATAGTTGATGTACTCCAAATACATTTCAAGTCCCGGTCATCGTATACTCACTGAGTCTGCTCGGGGGTCCACTGTAACAATCCCATTACTACTAGTTTTCTTCTGAGGTGTTTAGTTGACCGGAAGAAGTCACAGACGCTCAATAAAAGAACTGAAATGCTATGGTAAAACTTAACATTCCCTGTCAGATTTTGCTGAAATTTCAACGCGCCTAAGTTTCAAGATAAGGTAAGAAAGGTATTTTGAGTAATAAAGGGAGAGGTAAAGATATTCGGGATTACTTACACGTTCCATGTGATTCACTATCAGAGCAAACAAAGTAATGTAGACTGCATTTTTTTCCACATTTGTTAAGCTACAGAGTCAACCGTTACCTAGGTTATACAGGGTGTTACAAAAAGGTACGGCCAAACTTTCAGGAAGCATTCCTCACACACAAATAAGGAAAAGATTTTATGTGGACATGTGTCCGGAAACGCTTAATTTCCATGTTAGAACTCATTTTAGTTTCGTCAGTATGTACCAATTCCATGGCCTCCACGCTCTCCTGACCTCAACCCTCCTGACTTTCTTTTATGGGGGCATTTGAAAGCTCTTGTCTATGCAACCCCGGTACCAAATGTAGAGACTCTTCGTGCTCGTATTGTGGACGGCTGTTATACAATACGCCATTCTCCAGGGCTGCATCAGGGATTCCATGCGACGGAGGGTGGATGCATGTATCCTCGATAACGGAGGACATTTTGAACATTTCCTGTAACAAAGTGTTTGAACTCACGCTGGTACGTTCTGTTGCTGTGTGTTTCCGTTACCTAATTGTGATTTGAAGAGAAGTAATAAAATGAGCTCTAACATGGAAAGTAAGCGTTTCCGGACACATGTCCACATAACGTATTTTCTTTCTTTGTGTGTGAGGAATGTTTCCTGAAAGTTTGGCCGTACCTGTTTGTAACACCCTGTATTTGAACATTTCACTCGGCGATTAGCTATCTCGATTATGAAATAGAAAAAGTCATTTTTTCACAAATAAAAATGGAGTTGGAAGCTAATCCACACAGTGGTTTTGTAGCGGGATTCTAAAAGAAAACCCTGCTCTCTAATAAGACGATTGTGAAGGAATATGAGCTAGTCTATGGATCGGCGCGAGCTCAGGAAAAGAACCAGTCTGGAGGATTATTTGCTTCACGTAGTAGACGCGGGAGCAAGTAAATCCAGGCTTCCCGAACATCGGAGACAGGCTTAGTACAACACCACCAACGACTGGAACGCGGTATAAGAAAGCATCTGTATCCATACGGCAAACCACCTTAAGGTATGCCGCAGATGATAGATCTGACTTCAACAACATTGTTTCCCCTCCCCAGTTCCTCTGGCAATGAATGTGAGAGAACAACATCGTTTCGTTTCAGAAAGAGCTCCAGTTGTTTATTTTCCCGTCGTCAGTCCACAAAGCGTTGTCGGTTGGCTGGTCAATTAGTTGAAAGTGATGGGACAGTCATCGGTTCGTAACTCGCGAAACAAATCTATGAACAACTGATTTGCTAACCGTAAGGAAAGCCTTCAGACAATGTTGCCATGTCGTCCGAAAAGCGGTACGAATGAGGACTCCGGAATAATGGTATGCTGAAATTAAAAGCAAGTTTAAGACACGTACAGGAGCGCAACATCGTGCCACCGTCTTATTCAGGAGCAGATAAGGCTACATCAAGATTTACGTGCAGCGAGAGGCATAAACCAAACACACACTCCGCTAAAACGAGGAATGATGGACCAAAGGAGGAGGGTTCAAAGCAAGTATTAGAATACAGCTAAGAGCGCAGCAAGTATATGTGAAAAGGTGTATGATAACGCAAAAAAAGAATAAAGACTCTGGTAAACGCAGAGGTTACATTTGTTGTTCCTAGACACTACTGCCTGCCCTTAGGCACGTTTGCTTCTGGAAGGAGAAGTTATTGATTATGTAAAATCTAGTAATTGACATTTCAAGATTCACTAATGGTCATTGCCTCTAGACCGCCTCCAATAAGCGATTTATCCACAGCTTCGCTTGCGTACACGTTCGACACTGCCCAAGTCGTCGTCTACTGCGTAACCATTCCATCCGCCCGTCTGTCCACCCAGTCCCGAAATCCTTTATCTGTCCATCTCCTCCCCACTCTCTCCTTCTGCCCCTCCCCTTGTCCTTTCCCAGTCCCCCTCTTCGATGAGATCTCCCTCCAATTTTCCCTCATATCTCAGGTGACTGCGTTCAAGAGCGCTCTGCACTGATGCCAAATATGCGATGACTTCATAGATGTCAATGACAGACTGGGTGCCAGATACACCCCTCACCCACCCTCTGACAGACTGATTGCCCTGTGCATAAATTGTCAGGAAAGTTTTAAAAAATCAAGATGGCGCATTATGCTGGAATTCAAAGTGATTGGCTTGGGATATTGGCGCAGTCTCTCCGATGTTTAAATCCAAGTCACCAGGACAAAGGGAAAGCGTGTCTGATGACCTACTTAACATGTTTTCCCCAGCTGTTAACTCTGATACGTACGGCGATTTGTAGCAGTCAGGTCACTTGATTGGCCGGCAGCGGTGGTCTAGCGGTTCTAGGCGCTCAGTCCGAAACCGCGCGACTGCTACGGTCGCAGGTTCGAGTCCTGCCTCGGGCATGGATGTGTGTGATGTCCTTAGGTTAGTTAGGTTTAAGTAGTTCTAAGTTCTAGGGGACTGATGACCATAGATGTTAAGTCCCATAGTGCTTAGAGCCATATACTCTGCAATCCACCCAACGGTGTGTGGCGGAGGGCACTTTACGTGCCACTGTCATTAACCTTCCTTTTCTGTTCCAGTCGCGTATGGTTCGCGGGAAGAACGACTGTCTGAAAGCCTCCGTGCGCGCTCGAATCTCTCTAATTTTACATTCGTGATCTCCTCGGAAGGTATAAGTAGGGGGAAGCAATATATTCGATACCTCATCCAGAAACGCACCCTCTCGAAACCTGGCGAGCAAGCTATACCGCGATGCAGAGCGCCTCTTGCAGAGTCTGCCATTTAAGTTTGCTAAAGATCTCCGTAACGCTATCACGGTTACCAAATAACCCTGTGACGAAACGCACCGCTCTTCTTTGGATCTTCTCTATCTCCTCCGTCAACCCGATCTGGTACGGATCCCATACTGATGAGCAATACTCAGGTATAGGTCGAACGAGTGTTTTGTAAGCCATCTCCTTTGTTGATGGACTACATTTTCTAAGGACTTTCCCAATGAATCTCAACCTGGCACCCGCCTTACCAACAATTAATTATATGTGATCATTCCACTTTGAATCGTTCAGTTATGCATACTCCCAGATATTTTACAAAAGTAACTGCTACCAGTGTTCGTTCTATAATATAATCATAGAATTAAGGACCCTTCTTTCTATGTATTCGCAATACATTACATTTGTCTATGTTAAGGGTCAGTTGCCACTCCCTACACCAAGTGCCTGACCGCTGCAGATCTTCCTGCATTTCGCTGCAATTTTCTAATGCTGCAACTTCTCTGTGTACTACAGCATCATCCGCGAAAAGCCGCATGGAACTTCCGACACTATCTACTAGGTCATTTATATATATTGTGAAAAGCAATGGTCCCATAACACTGCCATGTGGCACGCCAGAGGTTACTTTAACGTCTGTAGAAGTCTCTCCATTGATAACATCATGCTGTGTTCTGTTTGCTAAAAATTCTTCAATCCAGCCACACAGCTCGTCTGATATTCCGTAGGCTCTAACTTTATCAGGCGACAGTGCGGAACTGTATCGAACGCCTTCCGGAAGTCAAGGAAAATAGCATCTACCTGGGAGCCTGTACCTAATATTTTCTGGGTCTCATGAACAAATAAATCGAGTTGGGTCTCAAACGATCGCTGTTCCCGGAATCCATGTTGATTCCTACAGAGTAGATTTTGGGTTTCCAAAAGCGACATGATACTCGAGCAAAAAACATGTTCTAAAATTCTACAACAGATCGACGTCAGAGTTATAGGTCTATAGTTTTGCGCATCTGCTCGACGACACCTCTTGATGACTGGGACTACCTGTGCTCTTTTCCAATCATTTGGAACCTTCCGTTCCTCTAGAGACTTGCGGTACACGGCTGTTAGAAGGGGGGGGGAAAGTTCTTTCGCGTAGTCTGTGTAGAATCGAATTGGTATCCCGTCAGGTCCAGTGGACTTTCCTCTGTTGAGTGATTCCAGTTGCTTTTCTATTCCTTGGACACTTCTTTCGATGCCAGCCGTTTTTTCGTTTGTGCCAGGATTTAGAGAAGAAACTGCAGTGCGGTCTTCTGTGAAACAGCTTTGGAAAAAGGTGTTTAGTATTTCAGCTTTACGCGTGTCATCCTCTGTTTCAATGCCATCATAATCCCGGAGTGTCTGGATATGCTGTTTCGAGCCACTTACAGATTTAACGTAAGACCAGAACTTCCTAGGATTTTCTGTCAGGTCGGTACATAGAATTTTACTTTCGAAAACGCTTCACGCATAGCCCTCCTTACGCTAACTTTGACATCGTTTAGCTTATGTTTGTCAGAGGTTTTGGCTGCGTTTACACTTGCAGTGAAGCTCTCTTTGCTTTCGCAGTAGTTTCCTTACTTTTTTGTTGAACCATGGTGGGTTTTTCCTGTCCCTCACAGTTTGACTCGGCACGTACCTGTCTAAAACGCATTTTACGATTGCCTTGAACTTTTTCCATAAACAGTCAACTTTGTCAGTGTCGGAACAGAAATTTTCATTTTGATCTGTTAGGTAGCCTGAAATTTGCCTTCTATTAGTCTTGGTAAACAGGTAAACCTTCCTCCCTCTTTTTATATTCCTATTAACTTCCCTATTCAGGGATGCTGCAACGGCCTTATGATCACTGATTCCCTGTTCTGTACCAACAGAGTCGAAAACTTCGGGTCTGTTTGTCATCAGTAGGTCCAAGATGTTATCTCCACGAGTCGGTTCTCTGTTTAATTGCTCGAGGTAATTTTCGGATAGTGCACTCAGTATGTCACTCGATGCTCTGTCCCTACCACCCGTCCTAAACATCTGCGCGTCGGAGCTTACGAGTTGTTCGTGTTGCGATGCATCAGGAATGCAATCAGTTGTCTATGCTGTTTTAGGGGCAGTCTACCCCACTTTAGCCGATGCTGCTACGTCTAAGAGACGGCTTTCCGACAATACCAAGAATACAAAACTTTACACTTAAACACGTTATTTTGCAAGAGTGGCGAGCTACTCTGCTGAAGGAAAAGAACGTTTCTCACGCTCCATAGCTGGAGGTGACCCACATGGTTCTCTGCAGACGGACCAGTCGGAGCTCGCCGCGCGCACCGTGACGTTTCCTGCACGTAACCAACAAACCACACCGTGTTAACAAAGAAACGCCCAATCGCGCCCCTTCAGATTTAGTGGTAAGTTCGCTCAGTGGACAACCCCGTAAAAAACTTAACACAGATCAAGCACGAAAACAGGAAATTGCACTAAACTGTGAAAAAACCAAATTAGGAATAGTGAACGGTCCAAGAAAAGGAAGTGCAATAAGGAGCAGCCTGAAACAGCAACGCCGTTATGGGTAAGTGATCATGATCTTGGCCTGCCAAGCGGGCGAGCCATATTCAGAACTCCCTCGTGCCATTTATGAACTGTCCGTCTCGTCATTGAAATGTTTGTTCTCTTTCTTTGATCTTGGTAGCTGTCGTACTATACATTGGTTATAGAGTAAGTCATGTGGCAAGAATACGCTACCGTAGCAAGTAAATGTGGTGAGAGCAGGCGAGATGCTGCATATATGTCCCACACAAGTATAAACGAACGGGTGTGAACTATGCTGCAACAAAGACATTCATGAGTGAAGACTTTAGAAATGGAGCGCAACTTGAAAAACGTTAAAAACAGTCCTATGTTTGGCACAGCACTGAGAAGCTGTGTGATTGTGAAACTTTTGCATTCATCTGTTACAGCTGATGTGAGAAACTATGTTTTCATTATTTTCATGGTAGTGACCACATTCATACGTACACCTGTTCGGGCAAGTTGGAATACCTCACTCACCAGGCATACAAATTAGATGCATCGATAAGAGATTCCTGTCATATGACACATGTAATGTCACTAACACCGCATGTGACACACCAGACGTGTAATCCGTTGAAGCATCCGCTTGACCTGTCACCTTGTCATCAAACGTTTGCAGTTTCCGTTCAAAAGCCACTTTCCACTGCTAAGAGTAGTTGTGCAGAATCAACTGTCGTTACAGGTCCCTACCTCACACTTCGCTGTTGCAAACCGACTTCACACCACAACAGGACAAATTTGAATAAAGCAAAAAAAAAATAAAAAATAAGAGGTTTGAACACGGCTCGCTCGCTTGGCAGTCCAACACCGAAACCGCTTAACTACGACGCCATTTCTATTCACGGTTGCTCTATATTGCACTTCTCATTCTTGGACCTTTCGCTGTTTCTACTTTGTTTCTTTTTCCACAGTTCAGTACACCTACCCGTTTACATGCATCACCTGTGTTCCGTTTCTGACGAGCTGTCCTTTGGGCCATCCTACTACTGAATGCGAGGGAGGTCTGATGGCGACTTACCGTTTTAAGACTCCGCTGGTCGGCTGGTGTTGCTCTGCTCGCTACGCGCGTTTGACGGAGTGCGCTCCGCCTGAGCCCAACCGCCACCTTCCTCCTGCACGAGACAGGTCTGAAACAGCCGCCGTCATGTCATACAGTTCGAATGCAAACGCACATGCCTCGCCTCTCGTCCGATTAAAGGGTGTGCACCCCGCCCCAATGTGCGCTCTGTAAGGTGACTAATTTGAGACAAATTCTTAGGGAAATACGATTTACAAACTACTCTCATTTTAGAATTCTTTGTCGTCTGGAAAGCGATGCTCTTACCATTTCAGCACAGAAATGCTTTCCAACGCCTGACATCCATGTACCAATTTTCCGTTTTACGGAGATCCACACATTATGCTAGTCAACTTTAAGAGTGTGGAACTACCACCTGAACACAAAATTAACATTAATTCCGCACATGTATAACGTAAACTGTTACGAATTTTGTTCCGAAAGTAACAGGAAAAATCACCAAAATGCTCAACAAAATTTGAAATGCTGTGCTGAAAGCTTACATTCCATGTTACATTTTGTAAATAATTCACAGGGAATTAGTTTCATGGTCTCGAGCGGGCGCACCCATGTATAAAGTGCACCAACCACAACTAGCACTCTTGTACCACTGCCTCGGGCATGGATGTGTGTGATGTCCTTAGGTTAGTTAGGTTTAAGTAGTTCTAAGTTCTAGGGGACTGATGACCTCAGAAGTTTAGTCCTAGTGCTCAGAGCCATTTGAACCATTTCGCAATACACACTCGGTTGTGTGTAAAGCAGACCAACCTACTTTGCCTCCAGTTCTCCACCAGACAGCCACCTATATAAGCCATCTGCATCCCGCTTCGAGTAGACGGTAAGGAACGAATATCTCGATTGCAGATAGAGCTTATGCTGGAATTTTCCTTAACCCATTTCTCTTCTGTGTGAGTGGCTTCTCTGCTTAATGTTGTGCACCCAATAACCGGCAGTCCCGTCCTCAGTGTCTACCAATACATTAGATAAGTATCCGATCGTTCCGGACAGATCTTGCTTCTCAGAGTGACTCATATGTCAAATACCACTACCATTCATTGTAATATATGTATTCAATAATACTCAAACCAAGTGAACTGTTTTCGTTGGGGTAAGAGTGTGAAAGACAAAAATTTTTACTGGTGGAACGCCATTTCAACTGGCAAATCACAAACTGCTGTGTGTTGCACACATTAGTAGATGTCATTTACTGAAAATCTAAGACTGAAGATTGATGCATTTGATCAGGAAGAGGATGGGATGCCCACAAAGATACATTAAAGAAATTCATGGTCGCGATACATTCGACGAATTCGGGCTCGCCAGTTTTCCTACATCCAAGATCAAAAGTCACAGGCCACCTCATAGGAAAGTTCGATGACGAGGTGGGTTGGTATTTAATAGCAGATCTTAAGTTTTACAGTTGTCCTGTGTGCATTGGCGCGCACACACAACAGCTGGGCCCCTCTCGCCATGAACAAGTCGAAATTGTTTACGGCACTAAGTTTACCACATTCGGGGGGCGGCGGGTGTACTGCCAATTACTAGCAAAAATCGAGAATTTGATACGTTATTGGTGTCAGGTCTGCTTTCAAACTATCAGAAGTACTGCTTAAACGTTATTTCCCTGAGAGCCAGTTTGTAGTGTTGGGATGAGACGTTGATGAGCCTGCCGAACAGTCCCCGCCAGGAGACAACCCGAATTTCCGTGGAATACGACTCTTTCCTTGAGCATTGCCTCAATTCGTCTAGGAAGAGTGAAGTTCTAGTAAGTTATGCCTTATCCAGCTGAAGTCCTCGATAATTCGATTCTGCAAAGCTTAAAAATGGCGGTGATGACAGTGGCTGTTTTTTCACTGTTCTATACAGCCTCAGCATTTATATTTCTAATAGGATAAAAATGGCGAAATGGTGCCTGAATGACAGTCAAACCTGGAACTTAGGTATTCCATCCTGGTAAACGTAGTCTGGAACATGATAAAGTCCCAGCACGTTGTAAGGACAACACTTCGTCTGCAGGAATGTTGAAATAAACCACCTGGTTCATGTATATGGTAGCTCTCTGGAGGGGACTGAACTTTTGGTGTGATACACCTCCAAACATCAAAACACCACTCCTAGCCTGAAATACTCCCACATAATGCAGTCTGAACACCTCACTGATCCGTTTGTGCAGTCTATGCCTTGCATGATGTGGAAAGTGGGAAAATCGCAATCTGCTGGACCATGCTATGTGGCTCCAGCCAGAGACTTTTCGGTTTCTGTATTTGCCCCGTTCCATACGGGAAGCTTTGACAATTGGCCCACATGAACCTCTAGACGGCCGTGATTTGTCAGCTTCGGATAGTCAGATGACTGCCTAATCCCAGTTCTTATACCACCCACAGTGCCAGTGTGGACTTACAATAAGGTGATAAATATTTTGTCCGTTGATCTCACGTAAGGTGCTGACAAGTCAGCAGAGACATTGGCTTTAAATTGGAGTGGAATTAAAGGAAACAAAGTACCTGTTATAAAAGATTAAAATACCCATACAAGTAACGAGACTAGTTACGTACGGTTCCCCTAAACCAACTCAGCCACATACTGGCCATCAACCTTCCTTCATGAACCGTCAAACTTAGTTTCAAGTATCTAGTTACTTTCAATGGGCTGTTACTTCGTAAGAATCGACATGTTTAGATTTTAAGTATCTAAAAAACTTTTTAATACACAACTGTCTTCATGCAAAGAGTGGTTCAACTTCTGATCCAGAAACATTCCAAAGCATATAATATACACTACTGGCCATTAAAATTGCTACACCAAGAAGAAATGCAGATGATAAACGAGTATTCATTGGACAAATATATTATACTAGAACTGACATGTCATTACGTTTTCACGCAGTTTGGGTGCATAGATCCTGAGAAATCAGTACCCAGAACACCCGCCTCTGGCCGTAATAACGGCCTTGATACGCTTGGGCATTGAATCAAACAGAGCTTAGATGGCGTGTACAGGTACAGCTGCCCATGCAGCTTCATCACGACACCACAATTCATCAAGAGTAGTGACTGGCTTATTGTGACGAGCCAGTTGCTCGGCCACCATTGACCAGACGTTTTGAATTGGTGAGAGATGTGGAGAATGTGCTGGCCAGGGCAGAAGTCGAACATTTTCTGTGTCCATAAAGGCCCGTACAGGACCTGCAACATGCGGTCGTGCATTATCCTGCTGAAATTGTGGGGTTTCGCAGGGATCGAATGAAGGGTAGAGCCACTGGTCGTAATACGTCTTAAATGTAACGTCCACTGTTCAAAGTGCCGTCAATGCGAACAAGAGGTGACCGAGACGTGTAACCAATGGCATCCCATACCATCACGCCGGGTGATACGCCAGTATGGCGATGACGAATACACGCTTCCCATGTGCGTTCACCGCGATGTCGCCAAACACGGATGCGACCATTATGATGCTGTAAACAGAACCTGGATTCATCCGAAAAAACGACGTTTTGCCATTCGTGCACCCAGGTTCGTCGTTAAGTACACCATCGCAGGTGCTCCTGTCTGTGATGCAGCGTCAAGGGTAACCGCAGCCATGGCCTCCGAGCTGATAGTCCATGCTGCTGCTAACGTCGTCGAACTGTTCGTGCAGACGGTTGTCTTGCAAACGTCCCCATTTGTTGACTCAGGGATCGAGACGGGGCTGCATGATCCGTTACAGCCATGCGGGTAAGATGCCTGTCATCTCGACTGCTAGTGATACGAGGCCGTTGGGATCCAACACGGCGTTTCGTATTACCCTCCTGAACCCACCGATTCCATATTCTGCTAACAGTCATTGGCTCTCGACCAACGCGACCAGCAATGTCGCGATACGATAAACCGCAATCGCGATAGGCTACAATCCGACCTTTCTCAAAGTCGGAAACTTGATGGTACGCATTTCTCCTCCATACACGAAGCATCACAACTTCGTTTCACCAGGCAACGCCGGTAAACTGCTGTTTGTGTATGAGAAATCGGTTGGAAACTATTCTCATGTCAGCACTTTGTCGGTGTCACCACCGGCGCCAAACTTGTGTGAATGCTCTGAAAAAGTGATCATTTGCATATCACAGGATCATCTTCCTGTCGGTTAAATTTCGCGTCTGTAGCACGTCATCTTCGTGGTGTACCAATTTTAATGGCCAGTAGTGTATTTTTCCTGACCAAAAGAATTACAGCAACGGCCGAGTACTGGTCAGTGAAAACTTCATCGTAGTCTATTTACTAATTATATTGAAATTCATTCTTCCACACGGACTTACATAACTGCCGATATCATCATTTAACTTCCCGCCTAGTTGTGGCGATAAATGACAAATCATTTTCCTTGTCTTGACAGTAAATGCCATAGATCTGAGGTATAAAACACGATACAAGATGTATGATAGAAACTGTTTCGTTGGGGCCTGACGATTAACTGACGGGAATATGAGATACGTAGGCCCCAGAGGCGACTGTTATACGGTGACGTGGAAATACTAGGTTGTGTTCCTGGGGATAGCCTTCAGTTTCCCTGCACTGGAAAACGTCGGGAATCGGGGTTTAGGAAAAAAGCGATCTCTCCCACCCCTCCACCATCTCCCTCCCTCCGCCCCCCCTCAATATCCCCCATGTGTATAATATTAATTTGCTTCAGAATAGTATGTATGTCCACAGGTACCTACACATCGCTGGCTGACGTATTGGAACGGTACTGAAAATGGAATCGGAAGACACTAGTGTGCCAGCAGCAGGCCAACAGTCGGAGTATGTGGGTACAGAAGAGAGTGCGCTGGTGTCAGGCCAGCGTGAATCCGTGGGTGCAGAGGAGGGTGCACCAGGAGGAGTTTCAGCCCAGCATGGAACTGTGGATGCAGAGGAGGGTGCACCAGTAAAAGTCCAACAAACAGAACCAACGGGTGCAGAAGAGAGTACACGAACGCCAGTCGAACTGCCAGAACCAATGGGTGCAGAAGGTGCAACAGCATTAGCCCAACAACCACACCCCATCAGTGCTGGACAGGATACACCAATGGCAGCCCAAGAGCCAGAACCCTCAGTGTTGGAGGCAGTTGGCAGTGGACGCAGCAGATCCGCACCTCCCACCATGGAGATGCAGCCAGTGCACCTGTCCCCACTGCCCCCAGAAAGCATTCCAGGCTCCTCAGCAGGCTCTAGTTCAGACTGGATCAGTAACGCTAGCGATGTTACATGGTCAGCTTCCTCCCTTGACGGCATCATCGCAGTAACATACAATGGCCATCCACATACAAGCGGAAGTGATCATGGAAACGGAGCAAGTGAAAGTGTTCCTTCAAGGAGTACTGTCAGGCAGAACACAAGCAGTCAAATGGAATCTGAACCTCCTCTCTCAACCCATGGGACGTCAGAACATGAAGAAACTCTGAACCAACATCCACATGGCAGTAATAGCGGGGCTGGACACATTGGCCATACAGACGCCGGTGTAACGACGGGCAGCTCGAGTATGAGTCTGAATTTCAGTACAAGCAGCAACAGTGGCAGCGACCCTACGAAGCACAATATTTTAAGTTTACAAAGTTCAAGCATTTTAGATAGTGACGACGAAGAGATGGATGACGTCACATCTGTCACATCTTTGATGAACCTGATAGACGCCTTTAGTGATTATTTCGATGATGTGGAACAGCACCAGACAGAGGAGTACATTATATTCGTGATCAAAGGCTATGTGGATTTAGTATCCACTTCGATGGCAGACCTGCGTATTATTGCCACAAAAGTGTTCGATAATTTAGATGTTGCACAACCCTCTGGTTCTGATAACAGGTTGGATAACGGGGTCGAGTGGTCAGAATTGTGTGCTAGTTTGGAACGTAGACTTCAGACTGTTAGAGATTATGCGAGATTCGCCAGTGACGACACTACAGATGAGGCAATCGCAGAACTGATCATCCAGGAATATAAGGCTGAGATGCGAATGGCGGAAAGTGGCATGTTACCAGACGATAGAAGTGGCTCTGCTATTGAAGCTGCTCCCGCTTGTCACGAAACGGAAGTTCCGGAGAGTGGCGTGTTACCAGATGAAGTAAGCTCTGACAGCCAGCTTACATCAGGTGGTGTGCAGGAAGTTCCAATGGAGGGGTTACCAGCTGAGAAGACTGATTCTCTTGGCCAAACTGCTTCAGGGAGTATGGAGCAAGAGACTTTAGCTCAATTAAGGGTGGCAATGAAAATTAGCAGTGTGTTCAAGGGAACGAAACAAGCATCAAAATCCCGTGCAAGTTCAAGTTCCAGTTCCATCTCAAGTTTCAGTAGCAGCAGTGAGGAAGATCACAGGGAGTATGCGTTGTTGAGCCATTATGAACAGATTTACCTCGAAACGGAAAGACAGAGAAAAGTTCGCAAGTCGCTCCAGGCAGCAGCAGTGTTCAAAATATTCTCTATGGTTGAAGTGCGCGTATGTGGAATGAGGACCATGAACTGGGTGATGCTGAGCTGCTTGAAGACGGTGATTCCCATCGTGAACCAGTCGCTGCAGGCGAACAGAATGGCGCAAAGGGTGATTTTAGAGGCGGAGGCTTTCCGATATGCAGGAACCAGTGCGGACTACATCGCTGCAGTGACAGAAGCAGCGACAGCAGCCTCGCAGTGTGCGGAGACTGCTGTGAGAGAAATCGAGGAGGCGGTACAGCTTCACAAGCTGGTAGTGGACTGTCTGAAATTGGCCGAAAGGGCACTGTTCAATATGAAGACTGAAACTTGCGACGGCATTGACTTGATCCGGCACTTGGTCGCCGATGTGGAAATTGTAGAGTTGCAGGTGAGTCAGGTATGCAAAACGTACCTGGACAAACTAAAGGACAAATATTATCCCGATACAGGAAGGTCGTTCGTACTTCCGGCCACCGGCGTAATCCACGATGCTGTCCTGAGTATGGCTTTCGAAAACAGTGGGGAAGGTCCGTGTGACGTTCTCCAAGCTCTCATGTGGGCCTCTCAGAGCTCTCTCAACGCCCTGGAGATGACACTGAAGGGTCTCGAGGATTTTTCGATTGCAAAACTGACACAGCCCTACCGTTTCAAAAAGTAAGTTACAGGTTATGCATCACAGTCCGATTGGGAAAAATCACAAGTCAGCAATTTCTGAAGAATAAATGCCTAGATTATAAAATTCAGTACTTTAGAAGAAACGTTGGTTGTGAAAAACATTTCAGTTTAGACTAATAGGGCAGTAAGATAAGTGTATAGTATTTACCCCACTCGTTGCACATATTGAAACTTGATAAGAGGATTTTAAAGATGAGGGTGGGTGATGATACAATGGTACACACTTTAGAGGTGACTTGGAGTAATGACTTGCTGGAACATCATGGAACAGTAGAACTATTTCTGAGAATCATATTGCTGAGGCTTCTCATACGTGAATTTTTTAAATACGGATCAGTGTAGTCGTGATACTACTCTGGAATATTAAAAATTATCGATTGACAAACCGAGAAATATTCAACTCCTGAACATAAGCTGAAAACGGTCTGGAGTTTTAAGTTCAGACAATCCATTGTTAATGTGCTAGGTGATCCTAATTTCAAATGAGTTTCTGAGTAGTTGGTCACGCAATCTCATCTGCGTGTGGGAAATACGTATATAAGAATCAATTCAACGTTTTAATCACTCTTCGTTAATACCACCTGACAACTTGTGAAGTAGTGTGTAACTTTGTCAAAATATGAATTTGTAACAGAATTTTAATAAAATAGTTTATTTCAAGCATTTTAATCAGATGGTAATACTTAGTTTCAAAAGAAATGTTAAGGTATTACTGGCTGCTATCACATGAATAAACGTTTTTGCAACCGAAGTGTGACTAGCGTAAGTATACGAGCAAGATAGTTCTAGGACACGAAAATTTGTAAGTAACAGGTTCCTCCCTAGAAATGTATTACAGGTCCGAATGTTGCTAACGATAGCCAACATAGGTAACAATTCTGTTAAATTCGATACTGAACGATAATGGAGGTAAGAAAAGAATGCTACATGGCGATTTACTGAACTGAGAAAATCGGTCGAGTGTCAGTCGCTATCTGGAACGATGGTCGTGTAGAATGACCGTCTCTAATACAGCTCAATCATTTGTTTTATTCACACTGTTGTGCGTTGACTCTTTCTGCTTATAAGAGATACCGGTATCAAATCGATAAAGCGCAGGAATGTTAGTGATACGTAACGTCATTGACCAGTTTCGCCAACTAAAAACGAAACGCGGCGGAAATTGTTTAGTTTCTGTTTCGCGAGACATAGCTTCCTTCCTTCCGTCGTCATGTGAAACTGAGCTACTTGATCCTCCTTAGTCACCCGATGCTGTATAGTACAGCAAATAGTCTGGAGGACACTTGTAGTGTGTATATGAGGGCCTTCGACCAAAAAATATCGGATCTTCGGTACGTTGACAACCCACCGCAAGTTTTGCAATCGTGTTTAGTTAATAGGGAAATATGTTAAGTCGTCCTAGTGAGCTCTTGTGTGCGAGTCACGCACGCAAAATGAGAAATTTGTCCACACTTCTTGATTCAGAAGACGACGTGAACTGAATCAGTATCTTGGGTTTGGAATGAGCAGACACGCGCGGCAGATATATTTACCCACAGTTGCGAGTTCTCAGGGGAATTGCAATACAACTGATGTGATACTGAGATGCTCCTTCGACATGTGTTCACTGTTATTACTCGTTATTTGTCTATTTCTCTGCTAAAATGGTAGTCATTTGGCTCCCGTTGGTATTTTTTCTCGTATTAACAATTTCAAACACGTCTGTTCGCACGAGTGTCCATATTCCATGTGTAGCATTTGGGTCTCGTAGATAAGTTTCCCTCATACTCCCATTTTTGTCACGTATTCTCACCCATGTTACATGCAGTTTAGTGGGGTAGTGTGCTTCTTGTTTCAGACTGTGTTTATATGTAGGGTTGCATTACTACACGTGTTCCCTGTTAAGCTTTTACGTCATAGATCATTTTCTTCGAACAAGGTAACTCGTAGACGACGACGACGACGACGACGACTATTCACGATATTTGTACTGAAATACATGATCATACATAACTCCATTCACAACACAGGCTAAATATTAATAGGTGTAGGCAAAGTAGGTACCAATTGAGCCATTTTTTCCAAGACTTGGTGGTATCGTGGCTATATAATTTATTGAATGTGTTCAATATTAAATTTTTACTACATGGTAACCTTTGACCTTCCTGTTGCGCTTTGAGTGAGTACGTTTCCTCTCCTTAATAACGACAGATTACTTCATCCTTCAGTCAGATACACTTCCGGGGCTAAATTTGTGCATAATTTTTTTTTTCTCAAGATATGATACAGGCCGGTTTGTAAGATAATGTACATTTACAGAGAACTCGGTGAGTGTTTCAGCAAGGTAAGAGTTTCGAGGATTTATTGCATAAGATTGGCAGCAATGAGAGGTGGCCAGCTTCCGCAGGCTCGGGAAGCCCTACTCTCAAGAGCATGACCACCTGTCGCCAACTGCCATGTGAGAAAACTGCGAACACAGATAATTTTCCCGACGACTTAAAACTTGGTTCAGCAAAACCATGAGTCGACGAGACGAATTCGTCCATAGTACGAAACATTTTGAAAAAGGATTAATTTATAATCCTTGTCACTACACAAAAACACTGAAATAGTTGCTGTACTAAGTGCGTTCATTTAGGAACCAGACGCAAACAGCAAAAATGTAGAAGTGAGCTGCTAGTCACATAATTATACCGCATAAAAGCCATTATAATTAATGCACAATGAATCACTGAGGGCAGAACAGATCGCTAAACACGTATTACGAAACATCTGTAGCCACCTGTCTCCAATTTTCAGCCTCACTTATCCAAATGATAGCTTAGTATTAGTGATAAAATTTAATTGGTCAGCAATAAAACTGCACTTCAAATTTGATGCCACTTACAGTTTTTCAGAAAAGCCCAGTTTATTTAGGAATCGAACTCCGATTTATCAAATAGCGTCAGACGTCTGATTACTTTCCAAATGAATTAATATGTTAAATATGTGACAAGCATCTAAGCAAGAAACTTTAGAAAAGTTTAAATTATGCGTAGGTTTGTTGGTACGCAAGGTACTCTTACAATGAAGCACGGGATGAATATAGTCTGGGTAATTTCCACACCAATTTTTAAGCAAAAGCAAGTTTTTCACGCCTCTCAACTTTTGACAACATACTTCCTGAACTGTGTCGTACGGCGATAAAATCTCGAAGGTAGTTAGTGCTGCATACTGATACTGTCTGCAAAATGTTACAAATATCTACTAGTAAAAAATAAAACGTCATGCCTGATGCTGAAGCTTTATTACATGAAGGCGAAAATATTCAGCAAGAAATTTTATTCCTTTCATCATGCTCCGGGAGGTATCAGCGAGCACGTTTAGTAAAGATTTGAAATTGCGGGTATAGTTTTTGGAAGTAGGTAAGTGCTCTCACTCTTGGATAATGAATAAATAAAGTCAGCGTATCCGCGCGCCGTCAGTTCCGCTGCTTGGAAATACAGTTGCAAACTGTAATACCTACCTTAATGTGTTAAACTTTAAACGTAAAATAACTCTTAATGAATAGGAGAAATTCAAAATTTTGGAATTCCGTCAATAATTACGCGAAATAAAGAAAACAGAGACAAACTGCAACTGGCTAGTCTCCTAGTAATATGGATGTGATGGTACTGGGGATACAAGAGACATAATAGTTGACAACGTTGACTGGCCGTGGGACGTGCTTGGGTAGCTCATTCGGTATAAAACTTTCCCGCGAAAGGCAAACGTTCAGAGTTCGAATCTCGGTCCGGCACACAGTTTTAATATGCTAGGAAGTTCCCTATCAGCGCACACTCCTCTGCGGAGTGGAAACCTCATTCTGGGATATTAAAATAATTTCGATTCTCTTGTATAGCGATGTCGTGAGACGGCCTCTTTCGTGCTCCTTGAAATACCATGTATTCAGTATTCATTTCGCTGGACCAAAGGCCAGAACGAGAAACGTTTCTTGATCTACATCTACATTTATACTCGGCAAGCCACCCAACGGTGTGTAGCGGAGGGAACTTCGCGTGCCACTGTCATTACCTCACTTTCCTGTTCCAGTCGCGTATGGTTCCCCTGGAGAAAGACTGCCGGAAAGCCTCCGTGCGCGCTTGACTCTCTCTAATTTTACGTTCGTGATCTCCTCGGGAGCTATATATTAGATACCTTATGGAGAAACGCACTCTCTCGAAACATGGACAGCAAGCTACACCGCGATGCAGAGCGCCTCTCTTGCAGAGTCTGCCACTTGAGTTTACTTAACATCTCCGTAACACTATGACGCTTACCAAATAATCCCGTGACGAAACGCGCCGCTCTTCTTTGGATCTTCTCTATCTCCTCTGTCAACCCGACCTGGTACGGATCCCATACTGATAAGCAATAGTCAAGTATAGGTCGAACGAGTGTTTTGTGAGCCACCTCCTTTGTTGGACTACATTTTCTAAGGACCCTCCCAATGAATCTCAACCTGGCACCCACCTTACCAACAATTAATTATGTGATCATTCCACTTTAAATCGTTCCGTTATGCATACTCCCAGACATTTTACAAAAGTAACTGCTACCAGTGTTTGTTCTATAATATAATCATACAATTAAGGATCCTTCTTTCTATGTATTCGCAATACATTACATTTGTCTATGTTAAGGGTCAGTTGCCACTACCTGCACCAAGAGCCTATCCGCTGCAGATCTTCCTGCATTTCGTTGCTGCAACTTCTCTGTGTACTACAGCATCATCCGCGTAAAGTCGCATGGAACTCCCTACACTATCTACTAGGTCATTTATATATATATTGTGAAAAGCAATGTTCCCATAATATTCCCCTGTGGCACGCCAGAGGTTTCTTTAACGTCTGTAGACGTCTCTCCATTGATAACAACATGCTGTGTTGTTTGCTAAAAACTGTTCAGCCCAGCCACTCAGCTAGTCTGATATTCCGTAGGCTCTAACTTTGTTTATCAGACGTCAGTGCGGAACTGTATCGGACGCCTTCCGGAAGTCAAGGAAAATGCCATCTACCTGGGAACCTGTGTTTAATATTTTCTGGGTCTCATAAACCAAGCGAGTTGGGTCTCACACGATCTGTCTTACATGTTACATTTAGTGTCCAAAAAGGAGTAGGTCTATTTGTGAAACTCCAGGGAGAATTGGCGGGCTACATAGGCACACTAGCCATATGGTTTGACAGGTTAGCGGTAGTTACACTGAGGCGGTTCAGTCGTATGCGACGCCACAAGGCCGCAATGTTACGACTAGGGATAGGAACTGAATGCTAAAGCCACGAAGCACTTCAGAACTTAGTGCGTTTCTACAAGGCGGCCAAAGTGGAATAGTTCATTCCAGTTGGACATTTTCTAAGACGCAAATAGGCAAGACGGCTACCGCATCTACCCGGACCAACGTAATACGCCATTCAGTTCAGTGTGGAACATTGGCTACCACTGAGACAGCAGACTACTTCCGTCACGTGCATAGCGTTGCAGCTGTGCTATGCGCAACGCATGCGCTCCGAAAAAGTTTCAACGACATGATCCAGATACATACAACAATAGCGTGGGACCGGTTCTTAACCAGTTGAAAGCTATGATAGTTCCAATGCCTCAAAATTTCCAATGAGTTATTGCAGCTCTGCAACAAAGCGCACAAGGACATATCCCTCACTCCTCCAGAGGATCAAAAATCCGTCGCACGTGTCTGCAAGTAATTGAGGAACAGGATTTAAGCATTCATGCCTACAAGCTGGCAACGGCTCAAGCTAGGGACAGAAGATAGAGTAAGCACCATTTAAGCGCAACGTTTCTGGACAGAAGTGACGAGTATGACGCATTTGCGACAAAACTTTTGATGTCCGATGAGGTAATGTTTCATATAAATTTGTTTTCCAGTAATCAAAACTCCCACTACTACTCGTCCACAAAATCGCAGTTCATTCATGGGAAGGCGTTGGGTAGCCGCAGGTCAATGCCTGGTGTGCTACTAGACAGTATACTGGAATCGTTAGGCCACATTTCTTTCTTGAAAACCCGAGCAGGATCATTTCAGAGTGGTCAGCGAATATGGTTAACTGTATCATTATACAATGCATGTATTTCCAGTCTGTCGAAAGTCGTTAATTTAAATTTTTGTAATTATTATTTGGACTGGTGAAAGACGTATGAAAACGTCTGGAGTTGCGTCTCTGGCAATAATAGTATTCAGATTGAGAACAAATGAAACCAGAAATAAATTTCTCTTCCTACAGAGTCTAAGAAATAAAAAATGGCTCTGAGCACTATGGGACTTAACATCTGTGGTCATCAGTCCCCTAGAACTTAGAACTACTTAAACCTAACTAACCTAAGGGCAGCACAAAACACCCAGCCATCACGAGGCAGAGAAAATCCCTGACCCCGTCGGGAATCGAACCCTGGAACCCGGGCGTGGGAAGCGAGAACTCTACCGCACCACCACGAGATGCGGGCCCTAAGAAATAAATTGTCCAGTATCTGCACGCACCAGACAACGTACCTCGTCTTGTCGCTGCAACTGCGTGACCAGCAACTTACTAAAATACTTCAAAAGAAATACTGCGATCCACACACAATGCAATTCATGGTCACAACTACTGATACAACTTCTGCAATATTTTTTTATATATTCAAATAGTTCAAGTGTGATTTGGTCAACAAGTCTTCAGCGGTGAGAAAGAAACGAATAAATATCGCGGTTTGGTATATTCATAAAATTGATTTAAATACTGAGATTCACACATACCTCTCCTTTCGTTCGACTTATAAGACATAACTTCAATTATTCCCCAATGTCTATTATCAATCACGACTCTGGCAACAACAAATATGCGAATATAACTCCCAATGTATGCATACACAAATCTGACAAAATCCCTCCAGTGCCCAAGCAACAAGTATGTGTACCAAAACCGCAAATTATCAAAAATCTTCAATTAATGCCAGAGTCTACTCCGACGTTAGTAGCTCAATCGCGGCAGGCCGCGATCTCTCCACCACAGGCTGTCAGAGCAAAGACTCCTTCAAACAACTGTTCGCTCGCTACTATTTGAGGTAGCTGAGTATGTTTATGCACGTCCCAACAGAATCAGTAGCTAACTTTCGTAACTCCCTCCCTCACTTTTAAGAACTTCGTGGTGTGATTCTTGGCTTAAGCTTTGGCAAAGGGCAAAAGCAAAATTCTTAAATTAAAAATTGAGAAAGAACAGCATCTGACGACTCACAAAAGTGGTGAAGTGCATAAATATAAGAATAACATGTTACATGCACAATAGGAAATTGATAAGCTGTACACAATAGTAAAAAATATAGAAATATTCCGTATATATAAGCAATCATAACGACGTCACATTGTTAGTACATATGATAGGATAACGAAATGTTAGTTCTACGAGAGTGTAAAAAATGCCCTTCAGCTCTGCTGACACAAATACTACACAAAATTGCTATGAGTGAGAAAATACACAAGTATTGTGAAGGTAAGAACTCATATGTGCATGACATGGGCGGTAGTTCATTTGATAAGGTAACGAAATGTTTAGTTCAAGAGTAAAAAAAAAAATCACCTGGCAATGGAAAACCAGGTAAAGAAATACACGGTTTAGGTGCCGCAGACTTCGACAACTGTCCACTGAAGACTACACCAAAATGGTTTGTGTAGCTCCTTTCCATATTCATATAAAAATACTGTACAGAATTAGTACTGGTCGCGTCAGGCACAAGTGTGTTGATTACCAAAGAATTCATAACCATAAAAGCTTTGTTGTATCCCTTTGAGGAAACAGGTTCTCGTAATTGACATTGATCGAATGCCTCATGACACAGTAACAAATTACAGTTAATAAATGAATACTTGTACGTTATACATATTTCAATATAGGACCTAAGTTATGAAAATAAGCACATAAGCTTAGTGCTCAGAAAACGACTCAGTGTTTCAGGTTTCTTGTACTGTTATAAATATCAAGTCAACGCCAACCACACGGTGGCAAACTTGTTCTATACAAATCCTGACGGTACAATAGAGGGTACCACGAAGTAGTTTCGGTCCAGAACATGCAAAATGTGACATGGTACATCATTAAATGACATAAAGATTTGTCCAAAGACATTGTGATACATTTAAAAAAATGTTACAATAAACTGTACATTAATGAGTTGATATAGTGACCCCACCATGAACCATGGACCTTGCCGTTGGTGGGGAGGCTAGCGTGCCTCAGCGGTACAGATAGCCGTACCGAAGGTGCAACCACAACGGAGGGGTACCTGTTGAGAGGCCAGACAAACGTCTGGTTCCTGAAGAGGGGCAGCAGGCTTTTCAGTAGTTGCAAGGGCAACAGTCTGGATGATTGACTGATCTGGCCTTGTAACACTAACCGAAACGGCCTTGCTGTGCTGGTACTGCGAACGGCTGAAAGCAAGGGGCATCTATAGCCGTAATTTTTCCCGAGGGCATGCAGCTTTAATGTATGGTTAAATGATGGCGTCCTTTTGGGTAAAATATTCCAGAGGTAAAATAGTCCCCCATTCGGATCTCCGGGCGGGGACTACTCAAGATGATGTCGTTATCAGGAGAAAAACTGGCGTTCTACGGATCGGAGCGTGGAATGTCAGATCCCTTAATCGGGCAGGTAGGTTAGAAAATTTAAAAAGGGAAATGGATAGGTCAAAGTTAGATATCGTGGGAATTAGTTAAGTTCGGTGGCAGGAAGAACAAGAACAAGACTTCTGGTCAGGTGACCACAGGGTTATAGACACAAAACCAAATAGGGGTAAGGCAGGAGTAGGTTTAATAATGAATAGGAAAATAGGAAAATAGGAATGCGGGTAAGCTACTACAAACAGCATAGCGAACGCATTATTGTGGCCAAGATAGATACGAAGCCCACGCATACCACAGTAGTAAAAGTTTATATGCCAACTAGCTTTGCAGATGACGAAGAAATTGAAGAAATGTATGATAAAAGAAATTATTCAGATAGTGAAGGGAGACGAAAATTTAATTCATGGGTGAATGGAATTCGTCAGTAGGAAAAGGGAGAGAAGGAAGCGTAGTAGGTGATTATGGATTGGGGGTAAGAAACGAAAGAGGAGGCCGCCTGGTAGAACTTTGCACAGAGCACAACTTAATCATAGCTAACACTTGGCTCAAGAATCATAAAAGACTGTATACATGGAAGAAGCCTGGAGATACTGACAGGTTTCAGATAGATTATATAATGGTAAGACAGAGATTTAGGAACCAGGCTTTAAATTGTACGACATTTCCAGGGGCAGATGTGGACTCTGACCACAATCTATTGGTTATGAACTGTAGATTAAAACTGAAGAAACTGAAAAAGGTGAGAATTTAAGGAGATGGGACCTGGATAAACTGAAAAAACCCAGAGGTTGAACAGAGTTTCGGGCAGAGCGTAAGGGAACAATTGACGAGAATGGGGGAAAGAAATAAAGTAGAAGAAGAATGGGTAGCTTTGAGGGAGGAAGTAGTGAAGGCAGCAGAGGATCAAGTATGAAAAAAGACGAGGGCTAGTAGAAATCCTTGGGTAACAAAAGAAATATTGAATTTAATTGATGAAAGGAGAAAATATAAAAATGCAGTAAATGAAGCAGGCAAAAAGGAATACAAATGTCTCAAAAATGAGATCGACAGGAAGTGCAAAATGGCTAAGCAGGCATGGCTAGAGGACAAATTTAAGGATGTACAGGCTTATCTCACTACGGGTGAGATAGATGTTGCGTACAGGAAAATTAGAGAGACCTTTGGAGAAAAGAGAGCCGCTTGTATGAATATCAAGAGCTCAGATGGAAACCCAGTTCTAAGCAAAGAAGGGCAAGCAGGAAGGTGGAAGGTGTATATGGAGGGTCTATACAAGGGCCATGTACTTGAGGACAATATTTTGGAAATGGAAGAGGATGTAGATGAACGAGAAATGGGAGATGTGATACTGCGTGAAGAGTTTGACAGAGCACTGAAACACCTGAGTCGAAACAAAGCCCCGGGATTAGACAACAATCCATCAGAACTACTGACAGCCTTGGAAGAGCCTGTCCTGACAAAACTCTACCATCTGGTGAACAAGATGTATGAGACAGGCGAAATACCCTCAGACTTCAAGAAGAATATAATAATTCCAATCTCTAAGAAAGCAGGCGTTACAGATGTGAAAATTACCGAACTATCAGTTTAATAAGTCACAGCTGCGAAATACTAACGCGAATTCTTTACAGCCGAATGGAAAAACTAGTAGAAGCCGACCTCGGGGAAGATCAGTTTGGATTCCGTAGAAATATCGGAAAACGTGAGGCAATACTGACCCTACGACTTATCTTAGAAGCTAGATTAAGAAAAGGCAAACCTACGTTTCTAGCATTTGTAGACTTAGAGAAAGCTTTTGACGATGTCGACTGGAATACTCTCTTTCAAATTCTGAAGGTGGCAGGGGTAAAATATAGGGAGCGAAAACCTATTTACAATTTGTACAGAAACTAAATGGCAGTTGTAAGTGTCGAGGGACATCAAAGGTAAGCAGTGGTTGGGAAGGGAGTGAGCCAGGGTTGTAGCCTCTCCCCGATGTTACTCAAGGAAACAAAAGAAAAATTCGGTGTAGGTATTAAAATCCATGGAGAAGAAATAAAAACTTTGAGGTTTGCCGATGACATTGTAATTCTGTCAGAGACAGCAAAAGACTGGGAAGATCAGTTGAACGGAATGGATAGTGTCTTGAAAGGAGGATATAAGATGAACGTGAACGAAAGCAAAACGAGGATAATGGAATGTAGTCGAATTAAGTCAGGTAATGCTGAGGGAATTGGATTAGGAAATGACACTTAAAGTAGTAAAGGAGTTTTGCTATTTGGGGAGCAAAAATACTGATGATGGTCGAAGTAGAGAGGATATAAAATGTAGACTGGCAATGGCAAGGAAAGCATTTCTGAAGAAGAGAAATTTGTTAACATCGAGTATAGATTTAAGTGTCAGGAAGTCGTTTCTGAAAGTGTTTGTATGGAGTGTAGCCATGTATGGAAGTGAAACATGGACGATAAATATTTTGGACAAGAAGAGAATAGAATCTTTTGAAATGTGGTGGTACAGAAGAATGCTGAATATTAGACGGGTAGATCACATAACTAATGAGGAAGTATTGAATAGGTTTGGGGAGAAGAGAAGTTTGTGGCACAGCTTGACTAGAAGGTATCGGTTGGTAGGACATGTTCTGAGGCATCAAGGGATCACCAGTTTAGTATTGGAGGGCACCGTGGAGGGTAAAAATCGTAGACCGAGAGATGAATACACTAAGCAGATTCAGAAGGATGTAGGTTGCAGTAGGCACTGGGAGATGAAGCTTGCACAGGATACAGTAGCATGGAGAGCTGCATCAAACCAGTCTCAGGACTGAAGACCACAACAACAACAACAATAGTGACTTAAATTACCATATAACAGAAAATCAACTTTGCTCGAAGATGCATTCACATACAGAAAACTGTAGGTAAACAATCACATGTTCATATAAGCCTATTTCTGTGGCAGACAATAAAAAAGAGTATACATGGAATTCCTTCTAATACAGTGTAAATTACTTTAGCTCCAGCCAAAATAAGCTAGTAAAGAATGTCATTACATATTACTGCAGTGTCAGTTTAGTTGTCATAACGTACTACAAAATCGGTCATTGAATAGTTGGTCAGTGATCGTCACAAGTACTTATTATTAAAATATAATTATTTCGTTTTTGAAAAAAAAAAATCATGTAGCATCACAAGGTCAATAGTCAATGTCAAATGTGAACTCGTCTGTGTGTGGAGCCAGAATTGTATGGCAATGCTTTGGTTAATAACAACAAAGTAAATACAACTTTCAAGAGACATACCTTACTCTAAGATGCAACACAAGGAGTTGTCCACGAACGGTTTAGTTGTAGGTGAAATAAATGCTTTGTTAACCGAAACTGAATCAAGTAACTTATTTTGAGCTTCAGTAATGCTAAATTGAAAGAGGAAAAAAAATTGTCTTACAGTCATTAACGTAACTTAGGAGAATCGGCACTGCATCGCTGCTGTAGCAGGACTAAAAGAGAAATTCTGAAATAAAATTTTTTAAATAGGCACTTCAGTACTGAAGTAACTTGTTTGACGCAATTATTGATATGCAAAACAAATGTAGCAGATCAACTTGCGTGAAGGTGTAAAACTACTGCAGACTGAAAATAAAAGTTGTCAAAGTGTATAACTTATGTAAATGAGTCGTATTAAGCCGTTAACACGACCGGATACTTCTGGAATGCGCAGTTCACCGTAACAGACTACTGCAACATTCGCATTGTAAGAATGTAAATCGCCTGGTACGTACGCCACACTCCGATCTGAAAATATTTAGTACCCACAAACGCAGAGTTTCTTTATTATTTGTGCAATAGAACAAAACTCAATTATAATGATGTTAGACACAGAAAAATAAAACACAGTAAATGTAAACAGTAATAAACGCAGAGACAAAATTTGTTCGCTGATAGTTTCAACCGCGCGACTGCTACGGTCGCAGGTTCGAATCCTGCCTCGGGCATGGATGTGTGTGATGTCCTTAGGTTAGTTAGGTTTAAGTAGTTCTAAGTTCTAGGGGACTGATGACCACAGTAGTTAAGTCCCATAGTGCTCAGAGCCATTTGAACCATTTGATAGTTTCATTCTAAATTCTTGCCGAGCTACAAAATTCATCTCATAAGTACATCACGTAATTCAGCAGGAGTAAACAAAAATATTTGTAAAACCAGTCACGCTAATTACTCGACAGGTACATCTACATTTGCACTCTTATCTCCAAATAGATGAAAAGAAAATGTGTCATCTCAAAGTGCTGGTGCTTCATACACGTAAAGGTAGTGTTTTGAGGAATTTTCAATGAGCACAGCAGGTATGATTGACCTCTCAGATTTTAATTCTTGTTCTTTCCGTAATCGATAGTTTTTACACGTCATAACACATCTCGTCAGTAGCAAGAGAACTTCAGTAGTACTGTTCTGTCAGAAATCCTTTCATGAGAAAATAAATCTGTACTGAAAATATCGCTGTGACTCTACCTCCGTACAAAATGTGCACAAACAGAACCTCCACGAATCTATTACAACTGGGGGCTGCTTCGTTTAAGGAGTACATTGCTTGTCTTGTTCCATCAATAGCTGCAAAAAATAATAAATAAATGATATATGCTTACTCCTTAAATCGTACACAATGCTTCGTGTATTTTCCTGAACAAAATAATTCATTAACCTTCAGCATAATATCCTACGAATCATAATCCACTTCACATAATATATCATAATTACGCCATAATAAATCACATCATCATAAGCCTCAAATGGCAATTCTAAAGCAAAATTAATCATCGTAATCCTCATCTATATGGCGCAGTATTCCTTAGAGTCATCATATGAATGCAAACAACTCTGATACTACCACTCTTCAAGATAGTTCCTAAGTAGCAGAATAAGCATCAGTCAGAAATTTTTATAGTTAAACTACTGCTCATCAGACATGCATTTCTTATTTCGGAACAAAACACACACACACACACACACACACACACACACACACACACACACTCTCTCTCTTATTCAAAACAGGCGGCAGCGTAAGGTTTCAAGATCTACAGTATTTGCATGTGACATTCGCCGTACGCAAAAAGGACCTTCATAGGTCAAGAAAAACTTGCTGCTTAAAGACTTCACTTTCTGAGATAAACGATGCAATTTGAGCAGCACTTTCTGATCTTCCTGTAAACATTTTATGTCCACACGTGTGTTCTGTGGCTTCTTCCTTTTCTCTGCGGCTTTCTTGAAGTTTTCTGTTCATTAATTATTTAGCGGTATCTTAAACCATGTCCTGTAGGTAAGGCCAGTAACTGTTTCATACGATCTGGTAGTGGTTTATCCTTAAAAAAAAAAAAGAGTGGAAGTCAAATTGTGGAATCATTCGGCAGCTCGTTAATGCTATTTTGAAAATCCGATAAGTGTAAATGCCAGTTTCTGTGTTGACGATAGCAATACATTCTCGAAAGTGTACCTAACTCTTTCATAGTGCCTTCCGAAGAGTTGGGATAAACTTCATATAAATATTGGTTCAATTTTCCTACGTCTCAAAGTTTTGAGCCATGTATTAGAAAGAAATTGTGCGCCATTGTCAGATATTATGTTGTTAAGGTGCTCTACGTCTTTCAGAAAATTCTTTCTGAACGCTATAGAAACACATTTGCTCTATCTTTTCGTAAAGGTGTGAATGATACAAATTTAGAGGTAAGGTCAACAGCTGCAAAAACAGATGAATGACCTTGTTTAGATCTCTGAACTAGGCCGAAAATGTCAACTGCAGCTAATTCTCTTAGTTTCACAGGAAAGATCTGAAGCAGTGGCGTTCTAAGCGTAACGGTAAGTGTTTTGTTCAAATGGTTCAAATGGCTCTGAGCACTATGGGACTCAACATCTGTGGTCATAAGTCCCCTAGAACTTAGAACTACTTAAACCTAACCAACCTAAGGACATCACACACATCCATGCCCGAGGCAGGATTCGAACCTGCGACCGTAGCGGTCGCGCGGGTCCGGACTGAGCGCCTAGAACCGCTAGACCACCGCAGCCGGCTGGTGTTTTGTCTTTTGGCACAGTTTGCATTTTGCCAAGACAGTACGAATTCGCTTTTCCATATTGTTGTAGAAACATGTATCCCCTAATTACTGTGCACATGAAATTGCATCCGAAATATTGTTTTCTGAACCCAGAGTGAATATCAAAGTGAAACTGAATTCCTGAAGGAACAAAGCCCAGCGTCATAACGATCACGATTTAGTTTAGCTAAATGGTATATATCTTAGTTTACCTTGCAGAAACAAACGGAATTCATCAAACGACAAAATAATGGCTAACGCTTCGAGCTCAGAGACAGAATAGCAACTTTCGCCTTGGGTTATGACTCCGCTGGCAAAAGGTATACTTTTCTGTGTAAGAATTCCATTTTATACAACTTCTTGAAAGAAGAGTGCACCAAGACCTAATTCTGAACTATTCGTCGAAAGATAAAAATCGGGATATAAATCAGGATGTGATAATATGAGTGCCTTAACACTTTCGCTGCGGCATCGGTGCGGGCGTGCAACTCTCCAGTGCGGCCCGGCAACGTGCGAGTGCGGGCCTGTAACACGCTGAAACGGCAGGCACCGCTTGTAGCCGACGCTCCTAAGCACACCTGAGCGACACGCTGACGTCAAGACCTTGTAAGATCTGTAGGATCATGTTCTATACCGACTTAATGATGACACCTTTACTTCAAATAAGCTTCGACTGTATTGTAGTCATGTTTTGAAGTCTGTCTGCTGTCTGACACCTATAGGGGTCACACAGGCGTCATTCAAATGTTTGTGATTTGTTGATAATGTAAAAAAAATACAGTTCAAACAAGCGACAAATCCACTGCATTCAGGAAAAATTTGGATTCCAAAATGCAAATTCTTAAGAAGGAGAAAGGAAACTGGATTCATTTGAAATTATATTTACTTCAAATGCGCATTTTTAAGATTGAGTCTGACAGAGGTTGTCAGTTTAGTAGCATGTTTGCTCCTGTTATGAGATAATTAGCCATCTACATTTATTATAGACGCCCAGGGGACGCCCGGATGTGTAGAAATTAGTAAGCGGAACTCACCCTACGTGGAGGCTTCTCTCGTGTCCCCCATCATTTAAATTGCGGTGCTATTAAAACAAATTTAGCACAACAAATTCTTTCGCAAAAAACTGAAGTGAAAGTTTTACAACGCAATAAGAAATAAGTCGACTTAACACAAAAGAAAACAAAAGTTCTAACCTTTCACGTCATAAAAAGAAACCGTGCAATGTCAAAAGAAATAAAAGAAGTTGTTTTTGATAATCGGAATTTCCCAGATATTATCGCGTTTTTGCTACTTGTGGGAAACTATACAGCAGTTCAAGCAATATCCAGGTTTGTCTGGGTAGGTTGTACACTCGTATGCTCTATTAGTGCGCTTGGCTTGTTCCGCGCACTTCTTACACCGCTTCCTCATAACTTGCTTCTTCCCTGCAGTAGCTTCCCGCTTTTGCACAACGTGTGTTTGTTTGTGATGTTTCTTGCTCACATTACGTGGAACGTCCATTGGTGGAAGGAAGCACTTTGTAATGTTCCTTCTGCAATCGTACAACATGATTTTATTTCCTGAGAATTTGTTGTACAGATATAGAGAATTGAAAACTAGTGCGTCTACGACATGAAAGAACAGCTTTTCGGCCAGCGGATAGTCTGTCTTTCACATAAATAATACGATAACGTCTGATCTTGTTTATCAGTCTCAGACATACACGCATTGTACCTAATAATAGGCAAAGGTTTCGTGACTATTTGCTGGCGCGTATTCGTCACTTGCTCCATAATATTCAGGTGTTCCGTGGAAATGTGGGAAACCTCTCGTCGACCCTTCCATTTTCCAATCATCACTCCGTTAGAATACCGCTCAGTTCTCTCTCCTCTCCCAAGTTTTGCCGATACAGCGTCTTTGGGGATATACAGGGTGTTTCAAAAATGACCGGTATATTTGAAACGGCAATAAAAACTAAACGAGAAGCGATAGGAATACACCGTTTGTTGCAATATGCTTGGGACAACAGTACATTTTCAGGCGGACAAACTTTCGAAATTACAGTAGTTACAATTTTTAACAACAGATGGCGCTGCAAGTGATGTGAAAGATATAGAATACAAAGCAGTCTGTGGGTGCGCCATTCTGTACGTCGTCTTTCTGCTGTAAGCGTGTGCTGTTCACAACGTGCAAGTGTGCTGTGGACAACATGGTTTATTCCTTAGAACAGAGGATTTTTCTGGTGTTGGAATTCCACCGCCTAGAACACAGTGTTGTTGCAACAAGACGAGGTTTTCAGCGGAGGTTTAATGTAACCAAAGGACCGAAAAGCGATACAATAAAGGATCTGTTTGAAAAATTTCAACGGACTGGGAACATGAAGGATGAACGTGCTGGAAGGGTAGGGCGACCGCGTACGGCAACCACAGAGGGCAATGCGCAGCTAGTGCAGCAGGTTATCCAACAGCGGCCTCGGGTTTCCGTTCGCCGTGTTGCAGCTGCGGTCCAAATGACGCCAACGTCCACGTATCGTCCCATGCGCCAGAGTTTACACCTCTATCCATACAAAATTCAAACGCGGCAACCCCTCAGCGCCGCTACCATTGCTGCACGAGAGACATTCGCTAACGTTATAGTGCACAGGATTGATGACGGCGATATGCATGTGGGCAGCATTTGGTTTACTGACGAAGCTTATTTTTACCTGGACGGCTTCGTCAACAAACAGAACTGGCGCATATGGGGAACCGAAAAGCCCCATGTTGCAGTCCCATCGTCCCTGCATCCTCAAAAAGTACTGGTCTGGGCCGCCATTTCTTCCAAAGGAATCATTGGCCCATTTTTCAGATCCGAAACGATTACTGCATCACACTATCTGGACATTCTTCGTGAATTTGTGGCGGTACAAACTGCCTTAGACGACATTGCGAACACCTCGTGGTTTATGCAAGATGGTGCCCGGCCACATCGCACGGCCGACGTCTTTAATTTCCTGAATGAATATTTCGATGATCGTGTGATTGCTTTGGGCTATCCGAAACATACAGGAGGCGGCGTGGATTGGCCTCCCTATTCGCCAGACGTGAACCCCTGTGACTTCTTTCTGTGGGGACACTTGAAAGACCAGGTGTACCGCCAGAATCCAGAAACAATTGAACAGCTGAAGCAGTACATCTCATCTGCATGTGAAGCCATTCCGCCAGACACGTTGTCAAAGGTTTCGGGTAATTTCATTCAGAGACTACGCCATATTATTGCTACGCATGGTGGATATGTGGAAAATATCGTACTATAGAGTTTCCCAGACCGCAGCGCCATCTGTGGTTGACAATTGTAACTACTGTAATTTCGAAAGTTTGTCTGCCTGAAAATGTACTGTTGTCCCAAGCATATTGCAACAAACGGTGTATTTCTATCGCTGCTCGTTTAGTTTTTATTACCGTTTCAAATATACCAGTCATTTTTGAAACACCCTATATTTCCAATTTAATTTCAGAGTACCTGTGGAAAGTGTTTTTAGGTTCAACAGAGTTGTAGCTAAATGAAAACTGTTCTAATACATGTCCAAGTAAATGTGATGACCAACATGCAGCTTTTCTGCCATCAAATGCAAAACGACCTCCTCTGCGTGACCTTGTCCCCCATATCTCCACTACTTACCGTGTACACAGCGCACTTGTTTATGAAACCGTCTGGACTGTTGAGCAGTACATCTTAATACCATATTTATTACGTTTGCTTTTTATGTATTGCCTAAATGACAATCTTCCCGTCCAAAGAATCATTGATTCATCTATTGATAAATCTGTTCCCTGTAATACGCTTGAGACATTCTCGTGTTAAAGTAATCCGATATAGGTCGTATCTTATATAAACGATGGTCTGGTTTCGGGTTTCCTGGAAGTGGATTTTTTGCACAATGCAGAGAGCGTAATATGATCAAACACCGGTCTCTGCTTATACTCATCGCTATTCCTCTGCTCTGTAACATCGGTTCTTTCTTCCAGTAGTCTTGTAATCGCGGATATTTAACGTTACCCACATGTAACGCAACACCCAGGAAACCAGTAATTCGCCTATACTTAGAGGTTTCCATTTACGTATCCTAGATCCCTCTTTTGTATTTTCGCTCAGCAATATGTTGACTGCGTTATCGATCGTTTCGTCAACTACAAGTTGCAACAATTCGTCTGTTACCAATAATCTAAAGAAATCCATAGGAGGATTGTCAGCAGGATGATTTTGCAAAACTTTTGCCTTCGTAAATGAGTGATATTGCAAATTATGTGGTTCTTTGTGCCAGGACTCACGTGGATTATCCCTGTGTGACAGGTCGGGCTCTTTTTCGTCGTCGATTTCCACACAATCGTCGTGATCCGAATCGTCAGATTCGGAACTGTCACGAAACAGATTCGAAAGCTGTGCTTCCATGCTATCATAACTCTGCAATTCTTCTGCAGCCTCTAAATGACAATCTCCGTGGTATGCCTCGTCCTCACTACACAGAAAATCACTGTCGGCTAAGTAACTGTTCCTCTGTCAATTTAACACTTTTCCTCCTCCTTTTCACATTGGAAGGTCCAGTTCATTACGAACAATATTCGTTCGATAACTGACCACACAAAACAAAAGTTTACACGCTTTGATGCTAGCTTAGACTCTGCAACTAGACAGTGAGCGCGGACGCTTATAAGCGTCAGCCGCACTGGCTCGTGGCTTGTTGTGACGCTTCTAAGCGTCAGCCGCACCGAAAGTGTTAAGCGGTGCAGTTTTCAGATCATTATATTCTGTCCGGGCGACATCATCCCAGTCCCAAGCTTTATACTTACCTGTCAGTTGACGTAGTATAAGTGTAGACAACCTCTTTAAACTGATGACACATCGATAAAAATTCAGAAGACTTAAGAATCCTCTAAGTTGTCGTTTGTTTGTAGGTACGGGCCTTTCTTCAATTACTTTCACTTCTTCTGGCTCTAGTGAGATATCTTTCGTAGAGACAATGTGGCTAAGAAATTTAATTTGCATTTTATCAAATTCAGATTTTTATAAGCTGACTGTGATGCCACGCTCAAGAAATGTCTGTCATCGTTCGCTCAGTACATGGTTGTGTTCTGGCCACGATTTGTCTGCAACCAAAATGTCGTCAACATAGGTGGTGATTCTGTCTTTCAGATGTTTTGGTAAGATAGTATTCAGACTTCGGATAAATGCAGTTAGTGAAACATTGAGACCAAATGGTAACTTTCGAAATTCGTAGCGGTTTCTAAAACAGAGAAGGCTGTGTACTTCCTATATTTAGGACTTAATTCGATTTGCCAAAGGCTAATTCGTAAATTGAGAGAAATGAAGGCCTCATATGACCCCATGAAATTTCTGTGATAATTCGTCTAGTGTTTGTGGTCGAAATGTTTCTAGTTGTATTACAGTATTGATTATCTTGAATCGAGACCAAGCCTAATAAAATCATCCTTCCTCTTAACGACGTGTAACGATCTGTTGTATGAACTCAAAGCATGCGGAATTATTCCTTGATCTAGCACCGATTGTATCTCCTGTTTAACGTTTTCTCTGTGTGTCAACAGAATAACATAAGGAGGTAGAAAAAATTTATTAGATTCCTTAACCTTAAATTCATAAAGATAATTTCGTGTAGTTCCTACCTAGCCAGCAAAAAAGTTCAGAATTTGCCTTTAAAATTTCGAATAATTCATGTGTGTCTCCATCAGATCTACTTCATCTGGATTGTTGAACTTAACGAAGAAATGTTGTTATATCGTTCATGCAACCGTCAGACAATTCAGTGAATGTTGTGCCTCGTGCGGAAAGTGAAAACGCAAACAATTCACATCTTCATCTTGCTTTGTCAACCAACTTTTAAATTTAAGCATCACTGGTACATGATTTACTTGTAACATTACTTCACTATCGCAAAAATTTAACATAACTTTATAATCGCGTAGAAACTCTTATGTTGTCAAAAGAGGAACTACAGGAAAATTCGCAGAAAATTTGTGTCCCTGATAGATGTTAACTAACGAAGTCTGATTACGTACATCTACGCTCTTTCCTTGAATTACTCCTTTAAGTAGTTCTTAATAGTGGCAGAGTTGGGCAAACAGATGTTTGAGCACAGTTACTAAACACTGTCTCACTAATCACATGAACTGAGCTACCACAGTCATGTACGGCAGAAAGTGGAAGTTTCCTACGGAAATATTTACAACAGGATCAGCGTGTTTTCACAGTCGTCATTTTCTTGTAACAATGTCTGTCTAATGTAATCAAAACCTACAAAGTTAATGTGGTTCCCACGTAGACTGCCGGCAACTGCAAACTGTTCGTATGCAGTCGTGGCTGCTACTCACTGATGTGTCGGTTCGTCTTGCCTGTAATTGTTGCGTGTGTTGGGCGGTCTGATTTCTACGGTTGCAGCCCGCTCAGAATTTGAATTTTTACGATCACGCCAATTTTGATTTGATCTATCATCATAATTAATTCGTCTTGCGTAACTTTTATTCGTTAGACTGTCCCGTGAGCTCGATGCTCTGATTTCTACAACCTGAGCGCCACGTTTGGAATCAAAATTTGTGCGGTCACCCAAATTTCGATTTGTCACTACCATTACGTCTTCATTGCCATAACATTTATGTTTAAGCAATCGGCGATCTCTGGTCCTGTACTGACAATTCCGATAGTCGCGAGAATCATTCTCGAGTGTCTGTAATCTGTATTGCAGGGCTGAAGTCTCATATCATACCTGTTTTCGTCGCGTCTCTCATCATATCGTTTACGCGAATCCCGTCTACGTTTCTGGGTACGCCGCTGATGGTTTTTTTTCTCAGTACTGATCCTTATTGTATCTTAGCGTGTGTGATCATTGTTGCGAAATTCAAGTTCTTGCAAAAGAGCTTGTAAAGCTTCCAAGTCATCCTTACAACGTCCTGCCAAAACTTTGTGGCGTAATCTGATAGGTAATTTAGCCAAATAAGTGCGGATTAATTCCGACGGACTGTACGGATTAGTTAAATATGTGTTCATGCGCATTGTGTTTTCAAAGTACTGCACAGACGTTGAGAAATTCGATTGTTAATAGTTGTACACCATAATAATGTTATGTTTCACGCGATCTTAAATTGTTTCAGAGCAGTAGGCGGCCAAGAACGAGTGATAAAAATCACTGTACTTGGCGACATTCACGTGCTATCGATCTCATTCTTGTTGCAGGTTCTCCTCCGCGATAACTACAAATGAATTCAAGTTTATGGCCAATCAGCCACGTTGGTGGCAAAGAATAGTCAAATTGATGTAACCACTTCCTTGGGAGAATTTCATTGCTAACATTACGAAAAATTTTAAATTTCCTTACTGTGAGAAAATGTAATCAAAGCCATCGTTTTTCTGAACGAATGAGTTCCAATTCATATCGTAACTCGCATTCCAGTCATTATGTCCTGCAAACATATCTCGTTCACGAAATAAGTGATCAGTATTTCCAAAATTAGAGTGTTCATTGTGATTTTAACGTGATAAGTATTGAGGATACTGGTATCCTTGTCGCGACCCATCTTTTCTTCGATACTGGCAAGCTTTTCCTATATCTTTCTCAATTCGCACTAATTTAGTGATTTATCGTCATCTGTCCTTCTCTAAAACGTTGTAGAGACTGAAATGCTTCGTTATCAGCGGACGGAGACGGATGAGTATCGTCTAACCTCTATCTGAATCATCGTTCGTTTGCGTTATTCTCTCTGATAATTCTTCCACAAGTTTTGCAACAGTCATCAACTGATTTTGTGTCTTTGAAACTTCAAGCTAGTCTGTATCTGCAATAACTCCAGATTTTGTGCTAATTCAACTCAAAAATATCAACAGACTGTACATGGTGAAGTCTGGACTAAAGACTATTAATATCAGACTTGAGTTCCTCTCGTAAGTGAGTTTTCAACCGTTGGGACATTTCCTTGAATTTACGATTCATATTGTCACTAGTCTCATTCCTAAATAATCAGGAAATTCTTTTCCGGTAGCTTAAAATTTTGTTCCTGTTTGTTATTACGAGGGTCGTTCAGTACATAATACGCCACATTTTTTTCCTCAGAACATATTTATTGCTAAGACTTAGAATTTGCTGACAATATACATCAACATGTCTTGTCCATGTCCTATTTTTCTACCTAGTCACCATCACGTTCTGTGGGCGTACGCCAACGCTGTGGAAAAGCAAGTATTCCCTACTAGTAAACTGAGCGATGTGGCGCAGTGGTTACCACACGGAACTCGCATTCGAGAGGACGACGGCTCAAAGCCGCGTCTGGCCATCCTGATTTAGGTTTTCCGTGATTTCACTAAAATTGTTTCAGGCAAATGACTGGATGCTTGCTTTCAAAGGGCACGACCGACTTCCCATTCTTCCCGAATCCGATGGGACTGATGACCTCGCTTTCTGGTTTCCTCCCCAAAATCAACCAACCAATCTGCTACCCTGTAGGTGTAGTCACGTTTTCATTGCATGACTGACACTCTCGTCGTCTTCAAAAGTTTGTTCCCAGTTCGTCTCAAAACGTTCCAACAATTCCGATGAAATGACATTTATTTGAATCTGATAGCATTCGTGGAACCCATCGTAAACACCTCTTTGAATATCCGAGAGTATCCATCACTGCAGACGCACATCCAATGCTGACCGACAACTGTGGAGCCCATTGTCGAGTTGTGAGGCACCGGCTGGCAAGAATAATGTCATCCGCATGACTCAGCATGTATAGAGCAATGGCTCTGACAGAACGCCCCGTGCGTGGCCGATCGTGGAACTGTGTTTCTGCATTTCCTGTGGCTGTAACTTTCTTTAACTATCGCCCAACTGTACTATCAACTGTAGAATCGCCATGCAATGCACACAAACGTTTATGGATGTTCACCACAGTTTATTTTTCTGCATACAAGAATTCAATAACAACACGCTGCGTGTAACGTGAGTCTATGTACCCTCCATTTTGACGCTGTACTACGACTCTGCCATTTGCCGGAACGGTTCGAAACTTCACCGGCGCACAGAACAAACATCAGATGTGAGGTACCAACAAGGACGTTTGTCTATGTATATTAATGGCTTTAAAAAAAAAGTGGGGTATTACTTATTGAACGAGCCTCGCAGATTCTTTGATTTTTCCACAAAGTTCATCACTGGATTTTCTAATTTCATTACTGGATTTTCTAATCTCATGAAGTAGTAATGAGTTAGTAATAACTATGTAACATTATTACTGAAAGAGGGGGAGACAAAATAATTTTTCTCTATAGAAGTCGAATCCAAATCTGATTCTCTCATAACAAAACTGGATTGTGTCACAGTATTTTGCTCTCCTGAAATGCATGTGGTTCGCTGTAGTTCATCACGCATGACTAGCAGGTAATAGCCATTACTCTGATTGTTTACAGTATTGTTCGATAGTACCCTGACCTCATCATTCTGAGAGGAATTTTCTGCACTATGCCTAGCTACTTCTACAGTCTTGTTCATTCATGTCTTTGGTTTAGTTTTCATTGGTGTTGTAGCTATAAAGAAGATGACAAGACGCAAAGCAAATACCTTAACACATACCTTTTAACTACATTGATACAAAATAAACAAACAAATTCTGTGCCAGAAAATTGCTGAAATAAAAATTTTGAACTACTGTGAAGCAGCGCGCAAGCAAGAAAAATGCTATGGAGCTACTAGTGAACAACCACTAGTGCATTATATTTTGTAAACGTAGTAGCAAGACGGAGCGTTTATAACTGCGAAATCATCCTACAAAACGAAATCCTGACAGACAGATAGACAAATGAAACTTGATAATATTTTTAGAAAAAGCTTCTGTGTGCAGGTTGTTTTTATTTGTTCCTGTGAGAAACGTATGGAAATTTGTGAAATTCCATCTCTGACAGTAATAGTATACTGATTGAGAACAAATAAAACAGAAATTAATTGATCTTCTACGAAGCATAAGAAATCAATTGTCCAGTACCTGACGTAGAGTTTTAAGATACTGTCTAACGTCTCCTGATAACTATACTGCAATGCTCATCTACGCAACAGACAACTTACCTCGTCTTGCCGCTGCAATTACGTGACCACCAACACGCTAAAATAATTCAAAAGAAATACTGCGATCCATTCAGAGTGCAATGCAAGACCACAACTATTGAGAACGGAAAGAAACCAATAAAGACTTCAAATTTACTATATTCACCAAACTGATGATTTAAACGCTGACAATCTTCGCACTATATTCACCAAACTGATGATTTAAACGCTGACAAACTTCGCACGTACCTTTTCTTTCTTTCGACTTTATGATTAGCGCAACTTATTATTCCACAATGTCTGTATTCAATTATCACGTCTCTGGCCACAACTAAGATGCGAATATTACTCTCAATGTATGCATCCGCACTACGTGCACCAAAAAGGCAAGTTACCAAAAATCCTCAATTAATACCAAAATCTCCTCCGTCGCTACTAGCTCAATCTAGGCAAGCTGCGACCCTCTGCAAGGCACTTAAGCGTGATTTGCAGAGAATCCATGTAGATGTAGATGTCGACGTAAATGTAGATGTAGATCTCTTATGTTGAACAGCTTCTCTCCAACGCAGGCTGCGTCCGAAGACTTCCGACTCCTGCCAACAACTGATCGCTCGGTACTACTCGCAATGATAATATCTCAGATTCAGAGATTGTGTATACACACCACAGCAGAATCAGTGGACAACTTTCCAAAGAAATATCAACGTCCAACTTCCAACGTGAAGTGATTTTAGCAACTTCCGGCTGCAGGCCGTACGGTCAGTAATTCCATGACTAAACCGATACGCAAATTTCCAAATCGATTACTGTCAAGATTCGATGATATTCCATGGATGAATGAGTTACCTGATCTTTCAATCCCTATTACCTTGCAGGGCTCCAGCGAGCGCGCTGAACTGCCGCAACACGACGTCGCATGGCTTCGACTAACGCCTGAGGCAGTGCCGGAGGTAGTGCCGGAGGGAACTGACACAATGGATCCTGCCGAGCTGTCCATAAATCCGTAGAGTACTATGGGGTGGAGATCTCTTTTGAACAGCACGTTGCAAGGCATCCCAATTATGCTTAATAATGTTCATCTCTGGCGAGTTTGGTGGCCAGCGGAAGAGAGTTCCCGGAGCCACTCTGCAGCAGTTCTGGAAGTGTGGGGTGTCGCATTGCCCTGCTGGAATTGCCTAAGGCCGTCGGAATGCACAATGGACATGAATGGATGCAGGTGATCAGACACGATGCTTAAGTACGTGTCACTTGTCAGAATCATATCTAGACGTACCAGTGGTACCACACCACTCCAACTGCACACGCCCCACGCCGTTACAGAGCCTCCACCAGCTTGAGCAGTCCCCTGCTGACATGCAGGGTCCATGGATTCATGAGGTTGTCTCTGTACTCGTACACGTCCATACGCTCGATACAATTTGAAACGAGACTTGTCCGACCAGGCAGTATGTTTCCGGTCGTCAACAGTCCAATGTCAGTGTTGAAAGGCCCAGGCGACGCGTAAAGCTTTGTGTCATGCAGTCATGAAGGATACACGAGCGCACCTTCCGCTCCTAAAGTCCATATCGATGATATTTCGTTGAATGTTTGGCACGGTGACACTTGCTGATGGCCCAGCACTGAAATCTGCTGCAGTTTGTGGAAAGGTTGCACTTCTGTCACTTTGAAAGGTTGTCTTCAGTCGCCGTTGGTCCAGTTGTTTCAGGATCTTTTTCTGGCAGCAGCGATGTCGGAGATTTTATATTTTACCGGATTGCTAATATTCCTGGTACAGGAAGATCCCCACTTCATCGCCACCACGGAGATGCTGTGTCCCATTGCTCGTGCGCCGGCTATAACACCACGTTCAGAGTCATTCAGATCTTGATGATGTGCCATTGTAGCAGCAGTAACCGATCTAGTAACTCCGCCAGACACTTGTCTTATAAATGCGTTTCCGACCGCAGCGCCATATTCTGCCTGTTTACTTATCTCTGTATTTGAATACGCCTGCCTATACCAGTTTCTTTCGCGCTTCAGTGTAAAAATTCAGGTTCAGTTCTGTATATTCAGTTCAGATGTCATTTACTTTGACTGTGTCTGTGTGTGTGTGTGTGTGTGTGTGTGTGTGTGTGTGTGTGTGTGTCATTGTCATTATCGTCGTCGTCGTCGTCCAGTGTTTGGGTTATTTATGCGTACGTAAAGCTACGGGGCATTTTAATAAAAGCATTCTGGGCTTTTATTCTTTCAAAGTTCTCTTTCTAATATAATGTAGAATTTCTATTCTGTTAGTCTGTGTTTGGAACTGTAGTAGAAGCACTACGACGTCAGTAACTTTCGTATTGTTCTATGGACTGGAAAATACAGAATCTCACAGGATAGCTTATTTAGTATATGGTTTTAAATTTTCTAAATATTTTTTGTAAAAATTAATTTCAGTACACACAGTTCCGTAAGTATTTGGTGACTCCTTTCGTCAGATAGCGTTAACATGAGCTCACCCCTTGCAATGTTCAGATTACGTCACAGCAGAGACACACGAAAATTAAAGAAAGGAATCAAATTTACACACAAAAGATGAACAAAAACAAACATCATATTAAAAATTAACTATTACACTTGATGAACTGTCTGCCTAGAATGTTAAGTTTTAGGAATTTTCTGTGATAGTCATAGTGAGATGACTAACATATCACAAGCAAAATTAAAACAACCACTTTTTACAACAACCTGCACACACGTTGTTTTGCTGGCTGGTACTAGTGGAACACTTCTGTACATCTATATTTATGTATTATCATTTTTATTTCCAAAATTTGTGCTACTAAAGAAATTTTTTGGCTTATTTGCGTGGTATTTCTGTGCAGATTGAAGTCATTTTCTTGCTTTTGTATTTGATACTAGGAGAGTTCTGCAAGTGACGCAATATTTTTTTTTTTGCTAATTTAGGTTGAAAAAATGGGAAATCTGCTCTGGGACACCGTGGAACATTCTACCTTCAGTCCCTATAGTTCCATGAAGCTCCGATAGGTCTCGTCGCTATATGCAGCGTTCAAAATGGTGTCTGCAACGGAGATGCGTTTCAAGCTGAGAGCTGTCAGTTCGTTTCTTTCTACGGAAACAAGAGCACTGCAGATATCGATAGGCGCTTGCAGGATGTTTACGGAGTTCTGGCAGTGAACGGATGCACATTGTCATATCGCAGCAATTTCGCACAAACCTGTTCGATCTCCCGCGTACTGGCCGGCCGCACACAGCTGTGACTCCTGCGATGTCAGAACGTGCGGAAATTTTCATTATTGCTGAACATTGCATCACGAACACCTCGCTGCATAACTGGCCGTCTCTGGTGATAGTACTGACAAACTGGTCCACCAGTTATGTTCCCGCTGGGTTCCTCGCCGAGCAATGAATTATTTGTGCGGCATGGCTTGCGCGTCACGAGGCTGATAGCAACAATATTTTGTCCAGCGTCATCGCAGGCGATGGAACATGGGCTCATCGCTACGAACTGGAACGAACTGGAGACAACATGGCAATCCATGGAGTGGCGCCACATCACCTTTTCTCCTAAGCAAAATTTCAGAGCCGCGCCCTCGGCCTATAAAGACATGACGGTGGGCTTCTGGTACCCTGAAGGGGCTATTCCATTTGATGTTCTCTCTAGTGGTACAACGATCAACTCTGAACTGTTTTGTCAGATTTTTTAAAGTGTGGAAGCTTAGGCTTTGCAGAAGTCAACGGGAGATAAGACATCATAATATAGTGAAACTTCGCAAAAAACTTCGGTTTTGCGTAAACTTCTTTTGTACGACCTGTACCCGTGTCACATTTTTGGCACAAGTGTTATACGTGGTAATATTAGTAATGTAGAGTTGTTACGAAAGATGAGGAACGAGATTACGGAAACTTGCAGTTCACAGGGGTATGGTGGTAAGTTCCTATGGGACCAAACTGCTGAGGTCATCGGTCCCTAGGCTTACACAGTACTTAATAAAACTTAAAATAACTTACGCTAAGGACAACCCACACACCCCACCCACGACCGAGGGAGGACTCGAAACCTCAGACGGGGAGAGGGGGGGGGGGGGGGGGCGCCGCGCGAACCGTGGCAAGGCGCATGCGACCGCGCGGCTACCGGCCGCCATTTCACAGGGACATATTAAGAAAATACTAGGTCACACATATACACAATTGTCAGAGCAGATTAGGCTAGAGGTCAGTGAGAAATTCCAACCAATGTATAACATTGAGGCTAGGCTCCATAATGTTGAGACAGAACAGCATCAAGAGAATGGAACAGAATCGGAAAGAAATAGTTAGATGATATAAAATACTGAAGCAAATCAAAGAGGAATATTTAGCAAAGATAAACAATATAATTCCGAGTGCTGTGATTACTCAAGTAGAAGAACAAAACAAGCAACGAGTTGCTGTTCGCGAAATAGGTGTGCAGATCGAAGCACTGATGGTTCAAATGGCTCTAAGCATTATGGGACTTAACATCTGAGTTCATCAGTCCCCTAGACTTGGAACTACTTAAACCTAACTAACCTAAGAACAGCAAACACATCCATGCCCGACGCTGGATTCGAACCTGCGAACGTAGCAGCAGTGCTGTTCAAGACTGAAGCGCCTAGAACCGCTCGGCCACAACGGCCGGAGCCGGATCGAAGCACTGAAATTACGATCATAATAATGAAAGAACTGGGTACTATTTCTCAGAAAGTCGATGAACTTACTGCAAAAGGGACAAATTTGTGAGCTAACAGAATAAAGGTTCTGACAATACTTCAGCGGTTCGTTTTTCGGAAACATAAGCACACAGGATGCCAGTTATTGAACTGTATGAAAGAAAACCTAAATCAGTTACAAACTACGTCGTGCATGCACTTTGTTCAGCACGTAAACGTCACTACTGATATTGAGGTTTAGGTTATGACATGTTCGATATGCCTGCCATTATTGGCGATGATCTGGCGAAGATGAATAGCGAAATTCTGCTTGACCGGCTGAAGTGTTGGAATATCTACGCTGTCGATGACCACCCGAATGGCTGTTTTAGCTCAGCAATGGTCTTTGGGTTGTTGCTGTCATCTTGTCTTTAATATGGCCCCATAAAAGGCGTCGCCTGTGTTCAGATCCAGAGAATATGGTGGCCAACCGAGACCCATGCCAGTGGCCTCTGTTGAGGATGAAGAGGCTTCTCGATCTCGATCATGAAATGCGGTTTCTCTGTCCCCCAGATGCGGCAGTTTTGCTTATTGAAGTCATTTTCACGTGCAAATGGGCGACAACTCCAAGGAGTGTGCACATGTGCACACTAATTCCTATCATGCCCCGCGTCCAACCTTGCAGTTTGAACGTCCTAACGCAAACCTTTCAGAAGTTACGACGATTTTACTTCATTCAATAGTGGTCACCCTGTATCAAGCTTTGGAACGATGTACAGACGGTCAAATGAAAATCAGTCAAGGAGAGAAAGGAAAAGTAAATACGATTGGCGATGCTAGTCAATTTGGTAATACTTCTACAATCAGTTTAGATGAAACGTACTGCCAGATTAACACTTTGTGTCACACCGAGAAGTACGATGCACGAGCCATCTGCCATCTTTGCAGCTTTACCCCCCGCCCCCGTACCTCTTTCATACCTCTAAAACGTTACAGAAGTTGTTCTGCGTAACTTGCGGGACTAGCACTCCAGGAAGAAAGGATATTGCGAAGACACGGCTAAGCCATACCCTAAGGGATGTTTCCACAATGAACATGTAAATTGATTGCGTTCAAGTGAACATTCTACGGAACAAAATCATTTTCGCATACAAGATAGTTGTCAGCCAACAATATGCAATAAAGAACTTTATAGTACACTGAAGAACGACCAAATTCGATCACAAGCATATTCTGAAGGTTAAAAAATTTTAAGTTTTCGAAATTTTGGCAACAAATTTCAACCATAAGCTTGGCTGAACCAGTTTGAATTTTCATTACCACCTAATTAGCCACTTGGCACAATGTAGAATTCGTGTGCTGATACTTAGAAAATGAACCAGGTGTAATGATGTGCTCTGTAGCGATAGAATGTCACATTTAAGGAGAATCACCTGCTCTTATCTGCATATTGGTTTCAACCCACGCAAGGTAGCATAGAACATGCAGTTATTATGCTCTGAAACTACGATCAATCAGACTTTTCAAGGCCCAAGCGTGATTTTGACGACATGGTGCTCAAAACCAGTAGTTGTCCCACCACTACAGTCCATCTGAGCTCATACGGAGTGGTCTGAGAGAACTAGTAACGCATTAAAAATACATTTTACTTGCAAAGACTATCTGAAAACATTTCAAGTTGTTTTTGTAAAAAACTGGAAGTAGATAATAAAAATCGCCCGGGAAGAAACAGTGGTGATATATCCAAACAAAATTACAAAAAGAAAGACAATCAATACATACCGAACGAACACAAATACAGTTCGTAACAGAGGTACCTTTCGCGGCAGAGACAAAGGGTATAATTCGTATCACAATCAAAATTACGGTAAGGTAAATCGGTTTAGTCACAAAAACCAACGTAGAGATTAGATTCAGGTCGAAATTGGCATTTTAATGGCAGAGCAAGTCCTCAGTTACAAGTAGAAGTTAACTTTCGTTCTTCTAGGAGACATTAGAGACTCTACTAGAAGACAATGACATTGATCAAAATTTTCTTCTCAACCCTGTTACCACCATTTCAGAAGGAAATACTATTATTTCTGATCTTTTGGATTCAAGTAGTCCTGTGTCGGTAGTTAGCGACTCTGCATTTAGCAAATGTGAGAAAAGAACTGATTGGCCCACATTACCATTAAAGAATGCAAGAGTGAAAGTAGCGACTTCTGGAATGAGTGTAGATGTCAAACAAAAGACCTACTTATACAGTATTTTGAGGGTCTAGCCCATTATTTTTTTCTGGCTTATCTGATTGTACTTTCTTCAGTCCACTGAAATAATTTTCGGGGTAGATTATTTGAGTGAGCATGAAGCAGTTTCGAGTTTTAATAATGGGGAGATAGTATAAGACGTTGAAAATAATTGAGTATATTTGAAGTTCGACGACTGGATTTCCAGGTGGTAGGAGATAGTAAATCGTTTGTTTCCGATGTAGCAGACATCACACTTTCTACGTGAATTTTTTCGTAACGACACAGAACATGTTATACAAAGCATGATACAAGAAAAAATAGAGAGAGTGGAAGATCGTTCTGAGGATGAATGAAAACATATTTACTACATTTGGCAATCGCATTCTCTTGTTTGTTTTCATGGACCAGGCACTGTTAAACGTTTTCAGTACAAATCTAGAACCACGGAACACAAATTTTGCATCACACCATCCTTATTCCAGAACATTACAGAAAGAAGTCAAGGCAGAAATGCAAACAATGTTGGGTCAAGGAATTATTAAACCAACAGTTCATATTACATTTTGTCCTAGGTTGACCGCCAACAAACCATAAATGAACTTGTTCAAAGCTTCTTTGGTGTAAAGGTACTATTCTCTGTTGACCTACGAGAGAGTTTCTGGTAGATCAAGTTACGTCCGGATTGTCGAAAATACACTGTATTTCTGTGGTTACGTACTGCCTTTCATCCTTAAATTTCTTCAGCTGCTTTCATTCGTATTACATCTCACGTTGACAATGTATTCACTGCTGAAAAGTCTTGGTTGGAACACAGTTATGTCTTGAACTCTCAACTGCCAGTTTTTCTAGAAATTGGTATTACAGTCAACCTTGAGAAGATGGAATTTGGAACATCGAGAGTCAGATTCCTTGGACACATCATTTCATCAGAGGGTATCGAATCTGGCCCTGAGAAGTCATAAGCCTTTAGAATGATTCATGTTTCCGCTATTAAGCATTGTTCACGGGTTTTGGACTTAATAAATTTGTACCGTCTTTTTCTCAGTTTGATAGAAGAAATTGTGTGTGGCACTGGGATGAACGAATGGGTCTTCAAATTATAAAAGATGCTCTCATTAGTGTACCTATGTTATCTCATCCAGACCTACCTAGTTATTCTTGTTTATGAGCGGATTCCTAAAAGTTTCGTCTTTCTGCTAAACTACGCGAAGAAGTGGAAGAGTCAACTACGCGAAGAAGTAGAAGAGGATGGTGTCATTCTATATAAAGAAAAGAGTGTTTGTATAGGTTTGGCTAGTCATGTCTTAACAAAATCGGAACGAAATTCTTCTATCACTGAATTATGGGCTTTAGGTATTGTATGGACATTATATTTTTGTATGGAAAGGACACCGTGACTTTTACAGATTATTGTGCACTTCAGTTTCTGATATCACCAAAATCAACACAGGAACATTCCAGACGTTGGGCTCTGTACTTGCTAGAATTTACACTAACTGTTGTCTACATTCCTGGTTCGCCGAGTGTTGCTGCCGATGTTTTGTGTCACGCTCCAATTGGTCTGGTTGTAAATTGAATGGAAGACAGTCAAGAGAAGAAGTTCAGTTTGTTGCACATTCATAAAGCAGCTTTTCAGAATTTTATTTCCTCCTCTCTTCGTTTATTTGCTAGGAAAAAAGACAGAGACCCGATTTGGAATTGCATAAAGAGAAATGACGTGACAAAGCATACACTGCATTAAGATAGCATTATATCGTTCGTAGTAACATTATTTTCAAACACTGTTCTGTGCAAAATTTTCTTTAGGCCGTATGCTTGTCTGACGTGAATAAACTCGCCAAGTATACTCACCTTAGTATTGCTTATTTTGGTCCAAAGAAACGTTTTCATAAACTTCACGTGACTTGCTACTTAAATAATATGGAGAAAAGAATCCGTTAATCTCTGAACAGATGCAAACTTTGTCCAAAATCTAGACCACCGATTATCTCACACCAACATGCTCCCTTGTTTCCCATTATTCCTGCTAACTTAAATCAGTTGTCTGCTGTGCATTTGTTAAGACCAACTGTTAGATAAGATAATGGAGTTTGATATATCTTTATTGAAGTTGAGTTGGCCTCTACATTTATTTCACTTACTCCTTTGTGAAAGGCCACCACACGGAGGATATCTGCAACATTTGTCAAATATTTTCTGTAAGAAATTAGGCATACGGATAAAGTGATTTAGGACAATGGTTCCGCACCTTGTGTCATCATAGGATTAAATCTGATTCATTCTTCTTCATTGGCCAGCATCCAATCTGACGGAATATATTATGAAACATCTTAACAACAACTGTAATATCATCGCCAACATTAGACATAGGATAAACATCAACATTTTCCGATTTCCTGTACCATCTCATTTTAAGAAAACTTGTACCTTTTCTGACATCACATCGATTACATCACAAGTAAATGGGCGACATAGCATTGAGTAATATTGGGAGAGCCGCTGAAAGACAAAGAAATTAAAACCCGAAAGAGTTGATGTAAAGAAGTCATTCATGACACACAAGGTCTTAGTGAAATATCTCGCTTTCCACATACAAGTAAAAACGTATGTCACAAAGTTTTTCTCATTTATAATGGACATTACCACATATGTAGAACAGCACATGACAGTGCCGTGGAAGTTGAAATTTTATGTACACGCAAGAGTAAGGAAGATCACCATGTCACGCATGTGAAATCATTTATTGAGTTAAACTTGACGTAATCAGCTGTGACTAACTGATGAACATTTTTCATTTTGTATTTTTATACATAACTACATTCTTGCATCCGACTGAATATTACCTCATTAAGGAATAGACGTTGCTGCATTTTTTGTTGTTGTATTTCAATTACATGTATTGCACTAATGTGAAGAATATATAATTTTAGATATTTCTTTACTGCGTATTTAAATGCCCTTTTGTATATTCAAGGGCCACAACCGCTCTGCTCGCGAGCAACAGCCTGAGGAGGTGCGAGTGCTCGCGTTCAAAATCAAGGAGTTGTTAATTCATGTTCCAAGACCTTGGAAGCTGTAAGAATACAAATGGGTGGTAGCCAGAACGTGCTACAGGAGCACCCTCCATAGGTAGTATTTTGGCTGGTCCCTATATCTATGTCACTGGGAATAGGCTCGATTGGAATATTCAATTAAATGTGATCAAAAGTATTAAAAGGGACTGAATTCCTTTTTATCCCAAAATTCGTATGCTTATCAAGGTACGAACTGCGGTTAGATGCGAAAGCATTCTGGCTGGTATGTGAGATAGCAACAGAAATGTAGAATTATCATTGACGTCATTTGTCATGTAGCATAGGGTGTGGAGAACGACTACCTATCATCACGATTAAAATGTAATCGGTAATTACAGACTTACCAAGAATATTTTATTCTGGAAGTTTATTTCAATAAAAGCAGGTAGCTGCAAATCGAGCTTTCCAACCACGTCAGGAAAGAAACAAAGTCGTGAACACTGGAACTGATCTAGTAAATAAATGGTAGAGACGTCCGCATATCACTAGGCCAAGAAGGCTGATGGAAACCAAAAAGAAATAGCAATGGAATTTAAATTTAGATTTGAACAGATTTTACGAGTGGTGTTCGACAAATAATGTAACAATATTTTTCTGAAAGCAGAATGGCATTATTCAGGGTTCCAGTGCTCCATATTATTTCCTACTCTTTTGGCGAAACTTTATTTTTTAACATTATCTCTTTTCAGTGCGACGGCATTACGTCACCTTAACGGGAAGGCCTGTATACCCGCATTGTACCACTCTACTGGTCGACGTCAGAGCCAACGTCTTGCTGCATCAATAAATTCCCCGTCACCCACATACTGCCTCCCGCGGAGTGCGTTCTTCATTGGGCCAAGCAGACAGAAATCGGTAGGCACGAGATCAGGGCTGTAGGTTTGGTGAGGAACAGCAGTCCAACAAAGTTTTGTGAAGTGTGTGTCAGTACTACCAACAGAGATGTTCAGTTGCAGTGCGAGGTGTTTGATAATGAACCATCGATCACCTCGAATGAGTTTGTCCGCACGTTTCAGTATTGTACTAGGGTAATCCCAAATGTAAGGTCTCCTATTTTTTTTATAAGTACAGACCTCTGTTGGTATGGCGGTCGGTCACACTGTAATGAAGAGTGCTTCACGCGCTGTATGTAAACATGTGCACGCCCTGCTGAGGCGCACAGTTTTGGCTTGGCAGCGGTTGAGAATGGAGCTCCCGTTCGATGTTACCGCCAAGTGCGAATTGCGCGCAGTTATTCGGTTTTTGAACGCAAAGGGCACTGCTCCGAATGAAATCTGTCGCCAATTGATGGAAGCGTATGGTTAGTCGTGCATGGATGTCAAAAATGTTCGTAAGTGGTGTAGAGAGTTTAAACCTGGTCGGACAGAAATTCATGACGAACAAAGGAGCGGGAGACCGTCAATTTCTGAGGAGACAGTGTTGAAGGTTGAGCAAAGCATGCCTGAAGATCGGCGGATCACCCTGGATGATCTCTGCACGTTGGTTCCTGAGGTTTCCCGAAGCACCGCTTACAGAATTTTAACGAAAACATTGAACTACCGGAAGGTGTGTGCAAGATGGGTGCCACGCATGCTGACTGAGAACCACGTGCGGCGAGTTTATGCTTCCCGCGCATTTCTTCACCGCCTTGCAACCAAACTGGACAACTTTCTGGACTCAACTGTCACGTGTGACGAAACCTGGGCATACCACTTTACACCTGAGACCAAGCAACAATCACGCCAATGGCGGCGTCCTTCTTCGCCGAGGCCGCGGAAATTCAAACACAGCCTGCCGGTAAAGTCATGACAACCGTTTTTGGGGTCGGAAAGAGGTATTGTTGGTCGACGTTATGCCCACTGGGACCACAATTAACGCTGACAGGTACTGTGAGACTATGAGAAATCTCAAACGGGCAAATGAGAACCGGAGAAGAGGAATGTTGAGCAAGGGCGCACATATTCTCCATGACAACGCTCGCCCTCAGATCGCTCGGCAAACCATTGTTCTCCTGCAACAATTTTAGTGAAACGTAACCACCCACTCTCCCTATAGTCCTCACTTGGAGCCCAGTGACTACTACATGTTCCCTAAGTTAAGAGAACATTTGGCCGGAAAGCGATTTAGCTTCGACAACGAATTGAAAGAAGAGGTTCATAACTTTCTGAACAGCATGGCGGCGAGCAGGTATGACAGTGGCATACAAAAACTGCCATAGCGTCTACAAAAAAGCATCAACAGTAATGTTGATTATGTCGAAAAATAGCTAAATGTTCAAGCTGTAAACTGATGTAAACCATTGTACAAATAAACAGGTCTATGTAATTATAAAAAAATAGACCCTACTTTTGGGATTACCCTCGTAGGAGTGACAGCTGTGTGCGGCCGGCCAGCACGTGGGAGGTCAGATAGGTTTACGTAACCTTGTTGTGATTTTGAGAGACGCCTCGCACAACAACTCATGATGCCTCTGCTCACTGCCAGGTCTCCGTCGATAGTCTGCAAACGCCTATGAATATCTGCGATGCTGTGGTTTGCAGCCAAAAGAAACTCAGTGATAACTGTCTGCTTGGAATGCACAACCGCTTAAGACGCCACTTTCAAAGGTACATATACGTAGCTCCGCCATCTGCCGGAACTCCATAAATCTATAATGGCTGATGCTGGAGTATTCCAAGATATCCCACAACAAGTTCCGCATTTTTTCAACCGTAAGTGGCAGAATGTTTCATTACTTATTTCACACCCCTCGCACATTTATTTGGGAAGAATTAGTTGTAGAAATTATTTCTTTTACCAAATCAGTAATTACAGAGCATAAAGTTATCATATACATACCTTAACTTTACTTCCACTCCACCCTTTCTACTTTAATAAGGCCTCTGGTACAACATTCACCACCATACATGACGTCAATCTTAAGAAGGTACTCACTCCATTTACCATCTGTTGGAAAAGGGATGTAAATTGCAACAATTTACATTCGAAAAAATGGGGGATGATCAGTGGTTGCACAACTACTAAGAATGTAAATGTCTTATGGTATTGTTGCCTGGGGTAATACCACACGGTGGCTTTAGCCGCCCGTCCGAAAGTATGTTCTTTCAGTACACACTTGGTTCCCCTTCCTTTTGGATACGTGAGCATTCTGTCGTATGTCTATTAATTAATCGCACAGTTTAGTGTTGTGTTTGTGTTGAATGATGACTTGAGAAGAAAGAGGTTGAAACCCGGTGCCGGCACATAGCCTACTCGTTTCGAATAGCATCAAGTGGGGCGACATAGCTTCCGGTCCCCATCCAACAAACGTGCCATATGCCCTCACTTCAAGATACATTGCAGGAGGTTTGGAATTTAATGCAGAACATTGCCGCCAAGGTTGGTGATAAAGAACTTAACGACACCACCTCTTCTTCCACTGCCACTCAAACACTGGCAGCGACAATTTCATACACCATCACAATTCGAACACCGTTACTTCCAACTGGAAGCAACCGCACACGCGTTTGTTACCGACGACGACTACGTGGACGTAATGGTTTGAGCTGAAAATTAGCATAATTACGAACGACACTAGTTCAAGGGCTTTACACACACAACAATTTATCGGCCGACCGAACGACCGACCAATTTCGTGGCAGCCTACAGGTATCCAAACCAACTACGCTCAGCGATTACAGAGCCGCACTTATGTTATGGCTTGCTTATATTACGTTCACTGAGTTTTATGTTTTTTTGAGAATTTGCTTGGTGTTAACAGAAACAAAATCGGAGGTTTGCCTTGGCTGTTTCAGCTAAAAAAAAAAAAAAAAAAAAAAAAAAAGACTTTGAGAAAGACGTGGACATGAAGTGGCTAATGGAAAGGAAGAAATTACATACCTTCTGTTACTTAAGGAGCTAGGAGCTGACGATGTTTGTAATTACCTATGAATGAATCACACGTGCAATTCGAAGCTTCTGAACATTGTCAGACCATTCTTAACGCAAAAAGATACAGTCGTGACAGAGGCTGTAAGCTACGTTACGGTTTATAGCCACTGGCAGATTGTAAGAGGACCTCACTTTCAGTGCTGTTGTATCTCCAAAATATTTATCTAAAATTATTCCGGAAACGTGCGGCGTGATTTATAGATGCCTCAGGAAACACATCTTGGTAAAGCAAAAGAAATAAAACGAGATGTTAGTGTAAATTTTATTCATTTATTTACAAATGTAGAGTAAACGATGCACCTAAAAGTTTAAGAAACTCATTTGAAATTAGAAGAAGGAAGATTATCAGTAGTGGTGGCGTCCAAAGCCTGATAAATACAGCAACATATACATAAGAAATGATGCACGTACAACTTGCAAAACAAGGAAAAAATCCTGCACTTTGCTCTTCGTAGCAGAAGTCTGGGATATAGTGTAGACTTTTTAACACTTATAACAATGACGCAAGTTTATTTTATTAATAGACATCCATTGAGTGTCTGTATTTAGATTTTTAGGTTTTATTTCGAATATGTATCGGAACTGAAATCTAAGATCTAATCTGCCTATATTTAGTTTTCATTTCCGATAAGTATCAGATATAGAACGTAAGGAACAGAAACAGAATTCCGAAGGACTTTTATTCGTAAGATACAGGGTGAAGGGAAATTCACGCACTCGGGTTTCACAGCGCAACTCCTCCCATGCTAGCGGTAAAGAGAATCTCTCTCACAAAATTTCGTCTGGCGAGTACATTTGGCAAGAAAAGGACGTTAAAGAGTGGCAATCTGGCAACATTGAAACAACATGCATGGTGAGTACCTCTGTCAGCAGCACGTATTAGTCGTGCTGCACAGTTGATGCACTGGGTAGAGTTTAGGGTTACCAAGCAAGAGGTCATTGGTTCGATCCTGGGTTGAGGTATATGTTTTTTATTTGGTAAATGTAGTCCAGGTGGTATAGTATCAGGCATCTTAATCGTCAACAGCGATTGTAGCAGGTCCTCTAGAAAACGTTTGCATTTACTTACTACAATCGGAGAAATGGAAGAGTGGTCAAATTTGAAGGAAGTCCTTTCCACATCGTGGGCGTGAATTTATTCGCATCACTTCATCTAGTAGACGTGAAACCTGTTTTCTTTATACTATCCTCCAATGGTCCCATAGATTAGTACCAACTAATATTTTTGCTTCGTTCACCTTCATTACATTTCGTTAGGGCCTGATGTTACCAGTAGGACTAGCAACGTTCTATGCGAATAATGTTCAAACTCTGTGTTACTAATTGTATATGTTATGATTGTGGTCCTAGTAATTATGCCTTTCTTGCAACCGCAAGCAGTTTATTAAATATCTCAATGCATTATTATTATTATTTCTTTACTTTCTCAGATCCCCCCATGAACCATGGACCTTGCCGTTGGTGGGGAGGCTTGCGTGCCTCAGCGATACAGATAGCCGTACCGTAGGTGCAACCACAACGGAGGGGTATCTGTTGAGAGGCCAGACAAACGTGTGGTTCCTGAAGAGGGGCAGCAGCCTTTTCAGTAGTTGCAAGGGCAACAGTCTGGATGATTGACTGATCTGGCCTTGTAACAATAACCAAAACGGCCTTGCTGTGCTGGTACTGCGAACGGCTGAAAGCAAGGGGAAATTACGGCCGTAATTTTTCCCGAGGGCATGCAGCTTTACTGTATGATTACATGATGATGGCGTCATCTTGGGTAAAATATTCCGTAGGTAAAATAGTCCCCCATTCGGATCTCCGGGCGGGGACTACTCAAGAGGATGTCGTTATCAGGAGAAAGAAAACTGGCGTTCTACGGATCGGAGCGTGGAATGTCAGATCCCTTAATCGGGCAGGTAGGTTAGAAAATTTAAAAAGGGAAATGGATAGGTTGAAGTTAGATATAGTGGGAATTAGTGAAGTTCGGTGGCAGGAGGAACAAGACTCCTGGTCAGGTGACTACAGGGTTATAAACACAAAATCAAATAGGGGTAATGCAGAAGTAGATTTAATAATGAATAGGAAAATAGGAATGCAGGTAAGCTACTACAAACAGCATAGTGAACGCATTATTGTGGCCAAGACAGATACGAAGCCCACACCTACTACAGTAGTACAAGTTTATATGCCAACTAGCTCTGCAAATGACGAAGAAATTGAAGAAATGTATGATGAAATAAAAGAAATTATTCAGATTGTGAAGGGAGACGAAAATTTAATAGTCATGGGTGACTGGAATTCGAGTGTAGGAAAAGGGAGAGAAGGAAACATAGTAGGTGAATATGGATTGGGGGACAGAAATGAAAGAGGAAGCCGCCTGGTAGAATTTTGCACAGAGCACAACATAATCACAACTAACACTTGGTTTAAGAATCATGAAAGAAGGTTGTATACATGGAAGAACCCTGGAGATACTAAAAGGTATCAGATACATTATATAATGGTAAGACAGAGAGTTAGGAACCAGGTATTAAATTGTAAGACATTTCCAGGGGCAGATATGGACTCTGACCACAATCTATTGGTTATGACCTGTAGATTAAAACTGAAGAAACTGCAAAAAGGTGGGAATTTAAGGAGATGGGACCTGGATAAACTGAAAGAACCAGAGATTGTACAGAGATTCAGGGAGAGCATAAGGGAGCAATTGACAGGAATGGGGGAAATAAATACAGTAGAAGAAGAATGGGTAGCTTTGAGGGATGAAGTAGTGAAGGCAGCAGAGGGTCAAGTAGGTAAAAAGACGAGGGCTAGTAGAAATCCTTGGGTAACAGAAGAAATATTGAATTTAATTGTTGAAAGGAGAAAATATAAAAATGCAGTAAGTGAAACAGGCAAAAAGGAATACAAACGTCTCAAAAATGGGATCGACAGGAAGTGCAAAATGGCTAAGCAGGGATGGCTAGAGGACAAATGTAAGGATGTAGAGGCCTATCTCACTAGGGGTAAGATAGATACCGCCTACAGGAAAATTAAAGAGACCTTTGGAGATAAGAGAACGACTTGTATGAATATCAAGAGCTCAGATGGAAACCCAGTTCTAAGCAAAGAAGGGAAAGCAGAAAGGTGGAAGGAGTATATAGAGGGTCTATACAAGGGCGATGTACTTGAGGACAATATTATGGAAATGGAAGAGGATGTAGATGAAGATGAAATGGGAGATATGATACTGCGTGAAGAGTTTGACAGAGCACTGAAAGACCTGAGTCGAAACAAGGCCCCCGGAGTAGACAATATTCCATTGGAACTACTGACGGCCGTGGGAGAGCCAGTCCTGACAAAACTCTACCATCTGGTGAGCAAGATGTATGAAACAGGCGAAATACCCTCAGACTTCAAGAAGAATATAATAATTCCAATCCCAAAGAAAGCAGGTGTTGACAGATGTGAAAATTACCGAACTATCAGCTTAATAAGTCACAGCTGCAAAATACTAACACGAATTCTTTACAGACGAATGGAAAAACTAGTAGAAGCCAACCTCGGGGAAGATCAGTTTGGATTCCGAAGAAACACTGGAACACGTGAGGCAATACTGACCATGCGACTTATCTTAGAAGAAAGATTAAGGAAAGGCAAACCTACGTTTCTAGCATTTGTAGACTTAGAGAAAGCTTTTGACAATGCTGACTGGAATACTCTCTTTCCAATTCTAAAGGTGGCAGGGGTAAAATACAGGGAGCGAAAGGCTATTTACAATTTGTACAGAAACCAGATGGCAGTTATAAGAGTCGAGGGACATGAAAGGGAAGCAGTGGTTGGGAAGGGAGTAAGACAGGGTCGTAGCCTCTCCCCGATGTTGTTCAATCTGTATATTGAGCAAGCAGTAAAGGAAACAAAAGAAAAATTCGGAGTAGGTATTAAAATTCAGGGAGAAGAAATAAAAACTTTGAGGTTCGCCGATGACATTGTAATTCTGTCAGAGACAGCAAAGGACTTGGAAGAGCAGTTGAATGGAATGGACAGTGTCTTGAAAGGAGGATATAAGATGAACATCAACAAAAGCAAAACAAGGATAATGGAATGTAGTCTAATTAAGTCGGGTGATGCTGAGGGAATTAGATTAGGAAACGAGGCACTTAAAGTAGTAAAGGGGTTTTGCTATTTGGGGAGCAAAATAACTGATGATGGTCGAAGTAGAGAGGATATAAAATGTAGGCTGGCAATGGCAAGGAAAGCGTTTCAGAAGAAGAGAAATTTGTTAACATCCAGTATTGATTTAAGTGTCAGGAAGTCATTTCTGAAAGTATTCGTATGGAGTGTAGCCATGTATGGAAGTGAAACATGGACGATAAATAGTTTGGACAAGAAGAGAATAGAAGCTTTTGAAATGTGGTGCTACAGAAGAATGTTGAAGATTAGATGGGTAGATCACATAACTAATGAGGAAGTATTGAATAGGATTGGGGAGAAGAGAAGTTTGTGGCACAACTTGACCAGAAGAAGGGATCGGTTGGTAGGACATGTTCTGAGGCATCAAGGGATCACCAATTTAGTACTGGAGGGCAGTGTGGAGGGTAAAAATCGTAGAGGGAGACCAAGAGATGAATACACTAAGCAGATTCAGAAGGATGTAGGTTGCAGTAGGTACTGGGAGATGAAAAAGCTTGCACAGGATAGAGTAGCATGGAGAGCTGCATCAAACCAGTCTCATGACTGAAGACCACAACAACAACAACTTTCTCAGACGTTAAGTCTGGTTAAAAATGGAAAGTGACGTGGACCTTGACCAAGCGTCACTTCCTTTTAACTGTACAGTATATGTTATATTTTATTTAGGAACTTTCGGGTAATTGAACATGTATCAATAAATACGGATTTCTGTAGTTGTATATATAAGTTTGGATGTAGCTGTATTGCATTGATATACTGGTGGATATTGTGTGGTATGACTCCTGTAGTTGATAGTATAATTGGTATAATGTCAACTTTATCCTGATGCCACATGTCCTTGACTTCCTCAGCCAGTTGGATGTATTTTTCAATTTTTTCTCCTGTTTTCTTTTGTATATTTGTTGTATTGGGTATGGATATTTCGATTAGTTGTGTTAATTTCTTCTTTTTATTGGTGAGTGTGATGTCAGGTTTGTTATGTGGTGTTGTTTTATCTGTTATAATGGTTCTGTTCCAGTATAATGTGTATTCATCATTCTCCAGTACATTTTGTGGTACGTACTTGTATGTGGGAACGTGTTGTTTTATAAGTTTATGTTGTAAGGCAAGCTGTTGATGTATTATTTTTGCTACATTGTCATGTCTTCTGGGGTATTCTGTATTTGCTAGTATTGTACATCCGCTTGTGATGTGATCTACTATTTCTATTTGTTGTTTGCAAAGTCTGCATTTATCTGTTGTGGTATTGGGATCTTTCATAATATGCCTACTGTAATATCTGGTGTTTATTGTTTGATCCTGTATTGCAATCATGAATCCTTCCGTCTCACTGTATATATTGCCTTTTCTTAGCCATGTGTTGGATGCGTCTTGATCGATGTGTGGCTGTGTTAGATGATACGGGTGCTTGCCATGTAGTGTTTTCTTTTTCCAATTTACTTTCTTCGTATCTGTTGATGTTATGTGATCTAAAGGGTTGTAGAAGTGGTTATGAAATTGCAGTGGTGTAGCAGATGTATTTATATGAGTGATTGCTTTGTGAATTTTGCTAGTTTCTGCTCGTTCTAGAAAGAATTTTCTTAAATTGTCTACCTGTCTATAATGTAGGTTTTTTATATCGATAAATCCCCTTCCTCCTTCCTTTCTGCTTAATGTGAATCTTTCTGTTGCTGAATGTATGTGATGTATTCTATATTTGTGGCATTGTGATCGTGTAAGTGTATTGAGTGCTTCTAGGTATGTGTTACTCTATTTCACTACTCCGAATGAGTAGGTCAATATTGGTATAGCATAAGTATCTATAGCTTTTGTCTTGTTTCTTGCTGTCAATTCTGTTTTCAGTATTTTTGTTAGTCTTTGTTTATATTTTTCTTTTAGTTCTTCTTTAATATTTGTATTATCTATTCCTATTTTTTGTCTGTATCCTAGATATTTATTGGCATCTGTTTTTTCCATCGCTTCTATGCAGTCGCTGTGGTTATCCAATATGTAATCTTCTTGGTTAGTGTGTTTTCCCTTGACTATGCTATTTTTCTTACATTTGTCTGTTCCAAAAGCCATATTTATATCATTGCTGAATACTTCCGTTATCTTTAGCAATTGGTTGAGTTGTTGATTTGTTGCTGCCAGTAGTTTTAGATCATCCATGTATAGGAAATGTGTGATTTTGTGTGGGTATGTTCCAGTAATATTGTATCCATAATTTGTATTATTTAGCATGTTGGATAGTGGGTTCAGAGCAAGGCAGAACCAGAAAGGACTTAATGAGTCTCCTTGGTATATTCCACACTTAATCTGTATTGGCTGTGATGTGATATTATTTGAATCTGTTTGGATATTAAGTGTGGTTTTCCAATTTTTCATTACTATGTTTAGGAACTGTATCAATTTAGGATCTACTTTGTATATTTCCAATATTTTTAGTAACCATGAGTGGGGTACACTATCAAAACCTTTTTGGTAATCAATGTATGCGTAGTGTAGCGAACTTTGTTTAGTTTTAGCTTGATATGTCACCTCTGCATCTATTATCAGTTGCTCTTTACATCCTTGAGCTCCTTTGCAACAGCCTTTTTGTTCTTCATTTATAATTTTGTTCTGTGTTGTATGTGTCATTAATTTCTGTGTAATGACTGAAGATAATATTTTGTATATTGTTGGTAGGCATGTTATGGGGCGATATTTAGCTGGGTTTGCTGTGTCTGCTTGATCTTTAGGTTTCAGATAAGTTATTCCATGTGTAAGTATATCAGGGAATGTGTATGGGTCTGAATGTAACTGCTAAATAATTTAGTTAGATGTGAATGTGTTGAGGTGAACTTCTTTAGCCAGAAATTTGCTATTTTATCTTTTCCAGGCGCTTTCCAATTGTGAGTAGAATTAATTGCTTGGGTGACTTCATGTTGTAAAATTATCACTACAGGCATTTGTGGTATCATCTTGTATGTGTCTGTTTCTGCTTGTATCCACCGTGCGTGCCTGTTATGTTGTACCGGGTTTAACCATATGTTGCTCCAGAAGTGTTCCAAGTCTGTTATGTTTGGTGGGTTATCTATTTTAATGTGTGTGTTATCTATTGTCTGCTAAAATTTCTTTTGGTTTGTGTTGAATGTTTGGTTTTGTTTCCTTCTATTTTCACTTTTTTTGTATCTTCAAAGTTGTTTGGCCAATGCTTGTAATTTCTGCTTCTTTTCACCTAATTGCTCTATCGCTTCTTGTTGTGAGATTTTACCTAACCTTTTTCGTTTTTTTCTGACATTTCATTTCTTATAAATTGTGTTAGCTGTCCGATGTCTTTTCTCAGTTTTTCTATTCTGATCTGTAGCCTGTGTTGCCACGCTGGTTTTGTGAGTTTCTTCTGTGTGTTCGTTGGTTCTGATCTCTGCCTAGTGTGTATATTTAGTGTCGTGAGTGCTCCTATATAAACCAGTAGTTGTAACTCTTCCATAGTTGTGTTTTCATTTATTTTGTTGTGTATGATTGTGTTGATAGTTTTTATTGTTGTTTCGACTTGTGGGTTATTTGGCGGTCTATGCAAGAATGGTCCAATGTCTGTATTTGTGTCTTTGTATTCTATATATGTCAGCTGAAATTTTTCTTCTATATCTAACATGTGTGTTACTTCGAGTTCTATTTGTGCTTGTTCTGGTGGCTGTCTTAAGATTTCGTTTTCCTCTGATTGTTTAATTGATGCGTGTTGCTCTGGGATGTTTGTATCCATTACTGTATTTTCTTCTTCTTCTGATTGCACATTATTTTGTTCCAGTATTTGTTGTACTTGTTGTTTGATGTTTTCTAATTCTGACTGGAGTATCCTGTTATTTTTTATTATTACACGGATCTGATCAGCTAGTCGTTGTTCTGTAAAAAATTTTAATTCTGGGTATCTGGCAATAAATGTTGTGTATACTTGTGATCTGTATCCAGTTGTGTTGGTTCCTAGGTTTGTTGCTTGGTAATAACAGAGCATGAAGTGTCGGTTAACTTCATCTGACCATCTCATCCTCTGTCTTTGTTTTCCTTCTAGGGTGGTTGCAGGAAGCATATCCTGTAAAACACCTCTATTTGGATTTAAATCATTTTCCAGTTGGCTAGCAGTGTCGTTACCATTGTGGGCGGGCATAGGGTTCAAGCGTCGTACCCGACCATGACGGCGCTTGTCCGAGGCTTCTTTAGTTCTATCCTGAACCAACTAATCACACTAAAAGGGGGGTTAGCCCTATTAGTGGTTTGTTCTTTTCGTCGCCGTTTACGACTGGCAAAACATACCGGAAGCCTATTCTTTTCCCGGGCCTCCACGGGATTTATTATTATTATTATTCGATCAGTGGGATTGTGGGAACATCACATCTATTACCGTTAGGGGAACAGAGTAATTCGAAACCGAACATTTCACAATAGGGGGTGTCGGGTTGAATCATGCAGAACAGTGTCAGTCAGAGGGGTAATGCACGTTAGGTGCAGCAGCGCGCAGTAATGACGGTGTGTTTATACTGCATGTGCTGTACAGCAGACAAGGACTAGTTGCGAGTGGAATAACGCCCCCGTGACAGACTCCAATGTACATGCGTACACGTATTGAATTTTATCATTGTAAACGTCTAAACCAGTGTGGCAGATGTATGGCATACACAGACGGTGAATATGTGGATATGCGTCTGGTCCTTGGTGCATCTGATAACCGGGCTAGTGATGCCGCTCATGAACATGCTGCTACGTATCCTCGTCAGTGTCATTGTAACGTCGCAGCTATTTACAGGGGTGTAGAGTTTTGCAGTAATTTTATTTCCGTTAGGTCAAGCTGTATTGGAGGCTGGCAATGAAGCCTCCAGCTCCGGCCATTGTGTAGTCGAATGCTCGTGTCATAATGCCATCGTCGCGGTGTGCGGACCGTGAGAACTGCTGTGTGTGGAGCTTACTAAGATCACTTATTCATCTCACCTAAGAAACTAAATAACTATGGTAAATATGATCTGCTCGTTTTCAAATTTGGTATAGGAGCTTTTATAATTTAGAAGAACAGCGTATAAAATTTTCATGCAGATAACTTTAATAGTTTTGAAAATTTAAAAACCTATTGAAAAGCTACTTATCAGACACTAAGTAAAGTAAATTCAGATAGGAATCACGACAGTTTAAGTTTCTTTGTCATTTGAAAATACTGACAGCACTCTCAGTGCGCACAAGTTATGTTTTAGCAATTTTGATTCTAAACTTGTAATTATTTTGCTTTCGTAAGGGGAATAATAGTTTAAAAGTTGATATTTATATTTTGTGTTAGGGTGGGAGTAGATGAGAATGAATGTGTATGTGTATGTGGGGACCTACGTCAAATTTCAATTTTATAATGTGTTACACCATCCGCAACCAGCAAGTGTTAAGTAATCAGGATGTCCTGAAAACGGTGAAACCCCCGAATTGGTGGATGACGTATGTCTAGGAGCATTTGCTTTTGTAATAAGGCAGCCAGAATGATAATAAGAGGATACCTAGTTCTAAAGTATATTTTCGTTTCGTTTGGTTTTGTGGAACATTTTGTGAAATTTTGCAGTATGAAATGACGTAAATGAATCTGAGAATGCTGATTGGAGTAAAGCGGTTTGCGCGCGTATTTGATCATGAAAGGTTAATCTGATTGGATGACAATTTTGATCAACCAATGAGAGAGAAGTCTTTCCCGCGTAATTGAATGAGTTATATGCCCTGTGAGCGACGGCATTGAGGCAGTCGTGGACTCGCTGTCGGACGAGAAGGTCATGTTAAATGTGTCCGAAAAAATTATGTGTAATATGAAGAAATGACGGATAAATCGCGCTCGGTTTATATCGCCGTGCTAGCAGATGCAATTACGGATATTTCGGTGAAGTTTTGAGAGGTTTTGTAATGTTGGTTGCAGAATAAACTGCGTCCGAAACTATCGGCCTTAGTGAATATTCTGCGTGGCGTGTTCCTTACGCATGTAAAGAACATTTTGGCGAGCATCTTCTTTCGAAGAACCAACTGAAAAGGATCGAATGTGAACTCGTTTTGTAACAGAGTATTGCCTGTGTAAATCTCGTAATACTTCGGATTGGTCTTAGCACATTTGTGGATGTCTTACGTGTGATATAAGCTACACGAACTAGTAGTAGATGTACTACCAACGTAAATAAGGGCTTGGTGACACCATAAATAAAAAGGACCGTAACAAAAGATCAATATCTACAAACAAACATTTTCAGTGAAGGGAAAAAAAATGGCTCTGAGCACTATGGGACTCAACATCTTAGGTCATAAGTCCCCTAGAACTTAGAACTACTTAAACCTAACTAACCTAAGGTCATCACACACACCCATGCCCGAGGCAGGATTCGAACCTGCGACCGTAGCAGTCCCGCGGTTCCGAACTGCAGCGCCAGAACCGCTAGACCACCGCGGCCGGCTCAGTGAAGGGAGGAAGCACCCACTTTGCCCGTTATTAATAGAGATTTACAGGTTTATCTTGTTACTGGAGTTACGTGGGCTTTGTAATCGTAAGTATGGGTGGTGGTTTTCTTCAAAGCTGCTTTTCTCATCGTCTACATAGTACCTACGAATGCAGAGCAACGGGTGGTGAATGGACGCTCTACTGAGGTAGGTGAACATCAATAATTAAATCACAACGCAGCGCACCAACCCCACCCCGCCGCATCATCCAGATTAAAATGTGTTTCGTCGTCTGGAGCTGCGCCTTCTCGAGTCAGGTTCTCTTCTTCATCTGGAGCTGCGCCTTCTGGAGTCGGGTTCTCTCCTTCTACCACTGCATGACAGAGGTTGTCCACGGACTCGCCATAATCCAGCTACTGAGGTAGGTATTCAGGTCATACACCAAAAACCTCAGCAAAGTACAACTAGCTTACCAAGGCAGAGGCATGCCTTGCAACGCACGGTCATTAACGTGCTGCACGAGCATGGCCTGCACCCTTTCATAATGCTTTTACACAACACCTGTATCCTGCAGATCACCACCAGCGGATGCAATTCTGTGAATGGTTCCAACAACAACAGAAAGCGAACGATGACTTCGTAAACACGGTAATATGGTCGGAGGAAGCAGCATTCACTTGAGAGGCTGTCTTCAATAAGCACAATGCCCACCATTAGTGTGAGATTTGCCTGCACGTCATCCGCGACCATGGATATCAAGTTCGCTTTGGTATCAATGTCTGGACAGAATATAGGGAGACAGGTGTTTGGGCTCCTAAAACTTGCTTGACCGTTTGACTGCACGAAGGTATCATGCATTCCTCTCAAATTATTTGCCTTATGCGATGGAAGATTTTGCACTGCATGTTCGGCAGAGAATATGGTTCCAACATAATAGTGCACCTTCACGCTCTGTGCGACAATATTTGGACAGAAAATTTCCAGGGAAATGGCTCAGCCTTGGAGGTCCAGTTGTATGGCCACCCTGTTAATCTGACCTAGGTCCCCTGGATTTCTTCCTGCGGGGACACGTGAAGGGGCGCGTGTATTCTACTCCGCCGACGAGTGTGGAAGAATTGGTAGCGCGTCTTGATGCTGCTCTTGTTACTATGGACGCAGCTTTTCTGCAAAGAGTCCAGAGCTGTAGGTTCCGGCGGGTTGCGCAATGTTTGGACGTGCAGGGAGGTCGCTTTCAGCATCTATTATTCTGTGGACGCTGTATTCTGTTGTGAACGTCATGCGGTCATTAATATAGACGTTATTATTGTCACTGGTTGCTAATGTGCGAGATCTGAGCGCTAATATTACATGTTGTATAAATGACAAGTAAGATGTCGTGTTATTGTACTGTGCTATCATCTTTAGCATCTCAAAATTGATATTGCTTTCGTAGTTATTTTGACCTATGACAGATCATTTGTTTTAACTGTCTATTTCTTATTGGTCTAACAACATATTTGTTATGTTCAGCGTTACATAATGTTGTAAATTTAGGATACATGTGACTCAAGTATATTACGGTATGAAATGTCAGAATGAAATCAGAAAATAAAAAAAGTAGCTCTAACCTGGAATCGAACGTCGATCTCCTGCATGCTAACCCAAAACTCTATCCACTGCATCGACTATACAGCATGGCTAATATGTGGTGACAGTAGTAGTTACCATACATGTGATTACAGAGTTGCCAGATTGCCAACTTTTTTATGTCCTTTTTCTACCGGATGTACTCGCTAGACGAAATTTTGCGAGAGACATATTTTATCGCTGGCATGTGAGGAGTCCCGTTACAAAGCCCAAGTGCGCCAATTTCGCTTCACCCTGTATATCTTTTGGTCTCTCTACGTGCAACACGAAACCATTATGTATTCGTTAAAAAGTGAATCATGTGCTTCATTTCTTGTATCTCTATAGCTATACTCCTTGTACGACGTATCCTACCAACTTCTGTAGTCTTTAAATTTCTCCAGAAACTCTGTCATTAAAGTTTCGTCCACCTCGCACTCGGCCACGTATATTAGAAGAGCATTTAACCCCCCCCCTCCCCTCCACCCCCCCCCCCCATTCCCACCCGCGCATTACAAAGAGACGGACTTTTGTCGGGCAACTGGCATTTTTTGAGCGCTGCTGCGTTGGTGGTGAACTGTGGTGGCAGGAGGGGGCCGGGCTGTCGGCTGTCGGGTTGTCCAACCCGACCGACATCTCGATAAGGAAAACTGGTCGATCGGTTGGCCAAGGCGCCTAGACACGTCCAAATTGTCGGTCAGTCGGTCCGTGTGTAGGAGCCTTTACGGTTACCGAAACTGCCATAGTTCGTTAGACAGCCACAAGGCGGCGCGGCAGCTGTTCATTTGTAGACTGGAGGCAGAGCACATTTACTCCTTCCCCGGTAAGCGCCGTCGCCCGAAAGAACATCTCGATCTTGGCGTGCTCGCCTTATTAGCTGCTCCGTCTTTAGCAGGTGAGTATTTCCGATATTTTATGAGTGATACACCTCATTCACTTGACAAAGAGACACACATCGTTGTATTAATCCTTGTTTGTTTATTATAGTCTGTACTGAAAAAACGTCAACTGTATACACTGAAGTACTTCTGTACTGATTTTATATTTTGAATTTCTCCAGTTGCTTCACTCTACGTAAAACTAACTCACGACCAAGTTTTCGCCTCAGGAAGCAAACAGAAAATAAGGAGCTACGTTTCTATTTCGTCTGTATTTAACCAAAATACGCGATGTATAAATATTAATGTATCTGTAAATAGTGGTTGGCAAGAAAATGACATATGCTGTTGTTCATAAGGAGCATGGGAAATAATTTTTCCATCTGTTTTCATTCACCATTGACATTTCTGAATTTTTTGTGTATACAGCCTTTATAGTCTTCTATACGTAATAAGCAGGAAAATACCATAGGTTCACGACGCTCAGATACCTCCTTTCGGTCCAGTACTATAAATACGGATCTTAATTAGGGTTCATCGTATGATAGAATGAAACTTAACTGTGGCATTTTTCATTTGACTACGAAAAGAGCGGTGCGAAAAGTCATTAAGTGAAATACTTGACGGAATTTTATTGATGCAGGACGTTGATGGTTCTGAAGTAGTGTTAATAGGCACGAATCACAGTTACTAATTTCGACGCCTTTACTTTTATACAATAACTGTCACGAGATGCAAAATAACGTACAAAATGGTTCCCGTATATTGAATGTTGGGTGTAGATTGGGGAACGACTGTACGAACCAGAATTCGTAGTGTTGTATCTCCCCAGGAGCCATCACTGAGTCATGTCTTCACTAAGCTGGTTTGATGTAGTCCCTTTTTCCCTGCTAGTTGAGGGTTGCCCGTGTCATAACGGTACCTTAACATCTGCACCCCTATCAACCAACTGCCTGCATCCACAGTTGGCAATGGAGACGGGGCAGTGATAACATACCAGACATGTATGCGGGAGGGTTGCGGTTTACATCTGGCCATCCTAAAATTCTAAATGACTTTCGGCGAATATCTTCCTTCGAAAGAGCACGGCTTAAAATCTTCTCTCTCCGGCCGCTTTCCGATCTTGTGCTGTGCGTCTGACTTCGTTCTTGTTATTTCTTTCCGACTAAAGGATTCGCAGTGACTCACGTAATGCCTGTCCAACTGTTCTCTCTCATTTCAATGTGTCCATTACACGCTTCTTTCTGCTGATATTTTTTTGCAGACGAGTTTAGTTATACACTCGATTAATCCATACGATGGACAGTCAGCTGACCAACAATACAGTTTCAAAACCTCGTTTGGCTCTATTTGTCTCGCTTAATGAACATGTTTCTCACTCACGAAGAACTGTGCTCCAGATTGGCCATTCGGGAGGACGACGGTTCAATCCCGCGTCCGGCAATCCTGATTTAGATTTTTCGTGATTCCCCTAAATCACTCCAGGCAAATGCCGGGATGGTTCATCTGAAAGGGCACGGCCAACTTCCTTCGCCATCCTTCCCTAATCCGATGAGACCGATGACCTCGCTGTCTGGTCTCCTTCCCCCCCCCCCCCCCAAAAAGAATCCAAAATGGCTCCTCATGTATGTCTTGATAACTTATTTCACCACCGGCATTCGGTGAAGCAAAACGTGGACCAACACATTGTGTCACTAGTATTACTAGTTTATCTATGCTATATGGGTTTTGGGTTAGTCGCACATTATATAGCGCGCAGCGTAACTGACAAAGACGTCAGGTATAAGAGGAAAAGAGTGGAGAACTGACATTCTTTTACTGGTCCTAAAGATGGGTTTTGGATGTCAGCAAATACATTATTTTTTAAATCCAGGTTACATTGCACAATTCTCGCTACTATACCTTTCTTAAAGTTTCCCTTAGCAGTTATATTACCGAGGAAGTAAAATTTCTCCACTTCTTGGTGCCTTAACAAAATTTATCATTTAGCAATCAAGCGTGCCCAAGCTGTTGCTCACATATTTGACTCTTCTTTGTGCGAAAGTTAATGCCATCGGCTACCAATCTTTCCATTTCAGCAAAGTGTATTACTCTCAGCTCGCGACAAAAAGCTGCAACATAAAGGTAATAACTTCCTTCCTTACCCCCCACCCCCCCCCACAGTACACAAATATGAGTGGTGACAACGAACAACTGAGGTTTAAACCTTTCATGAATTCGCATTCGTGAACAGTATCGTCAGAGCTGATGACTAGTCTGCTTCCTATAAAGAGAATAGAATACTAAACTGACAGTTGCGATTCACAGTTCCAAGATCGGTTAGACGCTTCTCTCCAAGCTTATACAGTGTGCAAACCCCTTCATCTCTACATAACCACTTTAAACTCTTGAAGCCTCAGTATATATCCTAACAACCGGGCACTCCTTTATTCTCCCCATAACTTAATTCTGTATTGGATCTAATTTTCAACATCTTCAATTTTTCTCTAAACCGTTTGTAGCCGTTGACCAAATGGTTTACGAACAGAAAACCTTTTATTCCGCTCAATATTATCGAACCCCATTGATCTACAAATGATATGTTTCTTTCCTCGTTTTCACTAAACCAGCTTTGATCTACTAGTCCCAAGACTAAAGCTACTCCAGTGTGTCTAGATTAGTGTACCGCCTCTTGCTGCCATACTTCGATAAAGTTGGCTTGCGTTTTTGGCGCTTGAGATGACAGCCTGATTATGTGATAAAATTCGCATGATCGCTCTTCACTCAACTGGAACCGTATTAATCTTATTTAAAATCTTGTGGAACTTCCCTAGTTTCATAAATTTCTTTCACTGCGTAGTGACATATTTTTTCACTTGCGCAGGGTAAAGTTTTTTCTTCTCCTTTACGCACCTGCCGGCAAAAGCTTTTCTGTGATTTTGTCAGGAAATGAACATCAGTTCGTTCAGAGATCGAGAAAAGCGTTTTGGAATTCGGAGTAGGATGGATTCTCGTCTTCTTCCACTGTCTCGTTTTCCACTTCGTAACAATATATATTTCTCTCCAGTGAGTGGATGGAACAAAGTTGGCTTACGGTACATACGACAGAAAATAAAAATTCCGTACACGTTATGAACTAAAGTTACTGTGTCTTGGAAAGCGTTCAAAATTTAGGTACAGAAGTCTTTCCTGCTACAGGTGTCACAACATGAGTAAAGCCGTAAACCAATTACATTTTTAACGGGAAGAGGCATGGTGGAAAGGTAAGGGTGACCCGAAGGATGAGAGAGATTTATTGACTTAAATGCTCAAGTTGACTACAGTTTATTAGTGAACTAACAGGTGCGTTAATACAGCGGAAAGAATATTGCAATTATTTTAATTAACACTTGAAGATTGGTTACTTAGGGGCACCGTGTGTAACATAAGTTAAACATGGAATTCATTAGCAGGGTGATATTAGTTCAGTTAAGCAAAAGCCATTCAGTTACGGCAAAAATAAGGAACCACTGTAAAATAAGAGCGTCCCCACGGGTTGAGAACTGGAACGGCACTCCACAACCATAGCCGCAGTTCCTGTAATGATAAACTTTCACTTAGTTTTGTTAATACCCCACAGACAAGTAAGAAGGTAAGTTTTGATAAAAATTGTTTCATTATTTTGCGCGGACAGAACACCTGGAAAGAGGTATACGGAATGTACATGTAACAGGCATAATACAGAATTGAATCACGCTTCGCACACTGTTATATTTGTGGGGCTGCTGCATTAAAAGCTATTTAATGAAACGCCTTAAGAAATGTTCGTTCAAGGATGCCAATGAAAGAATGTGGAGGCATATTAGATCAGCGTTCTAGGGTTTCATCGCGGTCAAGTTGCGTATAGTCCGTGAATAATTTATCTTCGTAAACATAGTGGATTTAAAAAGTTAATCTCATTTAAACGTAGTATTTTTTATACTTTCATAACTTTTTGAATTGTCAAATGAGCGCAGTGTGAAACTGGAATGTTACAGTGTTAGTTGAGACATTGGACATTAGGAAGCAACTAATAGAAACATGGTTGTTTCAGTGATGCATTTTGATGGTTCCTCGGCTTCAATGCTAAAGTTAGTGGCAGGAGTCAATTTTTGCTAAGAAATCGTTAGGATTTTTGAGGTAAATTCAACCAACAGATCTGAACATCCGAATTTAATTTCGAGTTACCACTTACGGCCTAGATTAAACAAGTTATTCCAAGTTTCTCATTTTGGCAGTACAGTGACACAATAAGAAAACTGGGTGTAGTTTGTCCTGAAGCCAGTGGGCTACATCTCGCAAAATCTCGCAAGCTCTGTCGTAATAAACACACTGTGGTCAACATTCACATTCATCGTTGTTAATTTCTAAATTTTAAAAATCCTTGCCATTTCCTTCACGTAGAATATAACACTGACGCCACGACCATAAGGCTGGGAACACAGTAATAAAATACCAAAATAGTTCTATATTCCCTACAGAATGAAACAATATACACATTTTTATACATGAGTAAGTACGCAAGGGTGTATGGTGATATCGATTAAAAGATAATTTACAGTGCATTCTCCTACTGAAGAAGCCAATATAAAAATTACACTGCTTCACTACTCAATATCTTTGAAAAGGTTATTATTACGTTAATTTCATTAAGCTTCTTATAAAATTTTAAAATTACTATTGCTATACGTTAACACCGTGAAGTTACTGTTAGCTGCAATGTAATTTACTGTAATACAAGTAATGTCAGTTTTTCTGAGTGGTTTGATGCGGCCAACCGCGTATCAGTTTCTCCACATCAGAGCAGCAACTAAACCAGTGCGGGTTCGAGGACGTTTCTCACACAAGCGACTTATCACTTGGCGTTACGGCTTTCTACCTTCACCCTCGAACGCTTTCACCCGAGTTAGTTTTTTCTACCAATTGTGATAGGCATCACACAGAAATCCTGCTGTCACGTGCCTGTCTCAGCATGGCGCTGCACAGAAGCCTTACAGGTATGACGCCTCTGGCTCTCCACCCCAGGCAAATTATGTAACATGAAAAGAACTTACAAAATTCCTAATATTCATAAAAGATCCAAAGGGAATGTATTAGTGAGGAACTAAAGTTCCCTTCTCTAGCTGGTGAGGATCCCCCTCCCCTGCCGCATATAATTCAGTTTCGTTTACCTTTTTCCAGTTTTTATGAAAAATGGCTCATCTTCCGAAGGCATCTATCTTGACAAAACTATTTTTAGTGAAATTTTTCTAGTAGATCTCATTTACATGTTTTAAACAAAGTAATCAGGTTTCGAGATGTTCTACCTGGGCGATAAAAAATCCATTAGCATATGGTTTTGGGGTATGACAGTTAAGAATTAATTTGAGATGTATTTATAATACATTTACTCCACGTTCACAACATTAATCCAATATTAGTTCAACAAATAAGCTCTTTATACGAAGGCATGCTGAAAAATAACGCCTTTGATTTTTTTATGCGAAAGCTTTGAAAGAGTTTTAAATAAAACAAACGTTATTAAGAATCTGCATCTTTATTCTTCCTGTACAGATTATATCTCAGCATAGTCACCCTGACGATGAAATCACTTCTCCCAGTGAAGTTCTCGAAGGTATTCTTCTAGTTTTCAGAACAGATGGAAATCGGATGGGGATAGTTCGGGAATGTAAAGAGGATGGACGATGACCGTGAACCCAAAGGGTCGGGTTGCTGCAGATGTCTCAAGCTCTCGTGTGTGGTCAGGGTTTATCATTCTGAAGGCGAGAGGACTCCATGTATGGACGAAATGGTCGAATTCGAAACTCCATTACAGCACGCTGTTTCTCATGCAATTAGTTTCGTCTTACACCATCATGTTACACGCTCCATTTCGGAGTCCTCTAGAGGCAGAAGATTGCAAATACGTGGGCATGAAGACTAAAGATGTACAATGTTAGTAACATTTGTTTTGTTTAAAAATGTTTAAGTTTTCTCACAAAAATTTCGGAGGCACGCCCTCGTAAATATTTACAGAAAAAACATCGCCCAAATCTTCAGGCAAATGACTGAGAGTCACGTTAGTGGAGATTTGCCATCGACAGATTCTGCACGTTTTTGTGCGAAGTCAGCATTCACACATACAAGCATTTTTTTCCGCAGCCTTCAGTGCAGCAGCATGAAATCAAGTAGTAATGTATCTGGAGTTGGTGGTCGTTTCACATGGACTAGGAAAAGGGATGAGTTTCAGAGTTAAAGAATGCGCTTTTGAATTTTTTCTTTCAGCATGTAAGTCACACTAGTCAACATGTATGAAAGTTTTCTTTTTTAATGAGTGGATTAGACGAAGACGATCTTACACTTCTATATCTACTTCTGCAGCTTTCAGGTTAATTATTTTCTTCACATTGCGTTGCTTAATATGTTCGTGTCGACATACCTTATGCACTTCAATGATGTCAAAGTTCTCTGGGAAAATATGAGCCTCACCCTTCAGTTCAATGCTGACACGTACCATAGTTCCAACCCTTTCGTCACTTTCGATGTTTCCCTTCCAAAATAGATTGACCCACAAATAAACAGGTGGAGAAAAGAAGTTTGTGAAGAAACGCTATGTAACCCAACAAACCGACTTGTCCCGCGTGGCTTTGAAAAGTTTACATATGAACTCAACTAAAATGGACACACATAGGGGAAAACGGCAGCGACGGTGGTAGGTGGACGCAGATTAAATAGAAAGGGAACTTCTGATTTTCATTGTTGTGTACATAACCCTGATTCCAACGACACTGAACTCACAAGAAAATTTATCAGAGTGAAAAAATTCGAAACATTTTCGTATAATTAATTACTAATGTCATTTACACAATTGACGAAGCAACAAAAGCTCCAAAAATTACGCAATAACAGAATTCTACTTCAACTCGTTATATCTGTAAACCTTTTCGTTCTGCTTAAAATATGTCAAGAGCTTTTCTATGTAGAATTTTACGAGTAATTTTTTTATCTGCAGTTCTCTTCTGAAAATGAAACTTTTCCCCCTATGGGAGAGGGGCTGCCAAATTTCTTACTACTATGTCCCAAGAATATTTTACAGAAGTTTTAAAAAAATTATGAAGCGTTTCCCCCATTTATTTTTTCACTAATTTGTATGAGTTACCCTTCTTTGTTCTAAGCGTCAAACCACAGGGGTACCCCTCTCAGATTTGCTCCTCAAGGGGCAGCTACCGTCGCTTGCGTCCTAACCCGGTGCTAACTAAACCCGAAGTCCTTAAATTCATTGTTTGCATTTTAACACATTAAATTTCGAATTAATTACTTTCGAAATTCTTATTTTATATGACTACGCTGTATTAATCACATTAGGTACAAACACAGCCTAAGAATAATTGTACATACTGATATTATGACCGTCCTACAACACTGGAATCTAACAGTATCGCTATAGCTAATTAAACTGAATTCAAGTTTGAAGTGCTTATTTCTTATGATCTGACAGAAAGCACTTCATACATAGTGTCGCACAGCATTTAATACAAAGTTTTTTGTTTTCCTTTCCATTCAACTATTTTATTTTTATTGTTCTTTGGTTTTTTGTTCAGTTATGTCAAATTCCATCAAATATAATGTCAGTTATCCCTCTCCACTGACTAGGAGATTTCAATGGACGTTCAATTTTTTTCTTTCAATATCCAGTTTCAGGTATGTAATCGTAACAACACATCTGAAAACAAGTCCGGCGCACTTTTCCTTTTACTAGGCTGCAGAGAATCCAAGCGTTTACGAAAGTCGTTTGCAGCATATGTGCAAATATGACATTATCCCATTTTTTCCTCTCTGATTACTGTTGCACATTTCCCCACAAACTAGTTATGGTGGTCATCTTCTCCCGTGGGCGCGATATATATCTTCAAACGAGTTGATTGTTGCACTTGTCTTATTTCCTTATCTACTAGACTTGGTAGCTGCTCCTGAAGGTTCAAATTCTTTAAAATTTGTACCAACTGTGTCACACCTGTTGTCGTGCCATCTAACTTACCATAATTCACCATTACTGTTGAACTAGTTGTCATATCACGAGCTGTCTTTCTCAATTCCTTACTGTTCTGGAATGGACAGTAGCTAGCTCGATTCTCTCTGACAAACCCCGTTGAACGATAACCCATCTTTCTGAGATAAATCAGAAGATCTCAACTGGTGAAGAAATTATCAAATCACAGACGGTTATTTTGCTTTTTGGAAGCAATACAGCATGTTCAGTAGTGTTGTTGATGCCAACAGAAGGTAATCGCTTTAAGTATCTGCTGGCTCTTTTCCACAATATAAATCAAACTTGAAGACCCGTGCTCCACAGTGAGACCACAACTTGTAGCGGAGTTGGATGATGATGATGATGATGATGATGATGATAGCACAACACCCTGTCGCTGGGTGGAGAAAATTCCCTGACCCAACCGGGACTCTAACCCGGGCCCAGAGGATTGATAATCCGTCAAGCTGACCATTCAGCTACCGGGGGGCAGACATTTATTTCTATAAGCAGTTCTTATTCTTTTCACTACTCCAGCATGCTTTACTTATTACTATGAACACAACCATAATTTAGCAGCATTTAGGGAAAACCTGGATTTTCCAGGCAAGGAAACAGTTCCCCGACGGATGGAAAAAGGAAAACCAAAGCTACCATTCACAGTAGCTACCAGTACTAGCCGACGGGGACGCTCCTGAAACATGTCACGGCTTCACGTATTATATCAAGGCACAGAATTACTCTGGATACCGAGCCGTGTGGGATTCAGGGAAATAAGCGACCTGACATTTCAGCAAAAGACCCGTGCAACAAAAATAATGTACTGATCCGTGCTCTTCCATGTAGTGCTATTAGTTCGTACTCTAGAGAAATGTTTGTTAGTGGGAGAATGCTTAGCTAGAAATACAATAATTGAGACCTATGAAGCCTACCACGACGAATATCGTTAGTTACGCAAAAGAAATGAAGTATGTTCAAAGTGACAGGATACAGGGCTGTGCTACTTAGGTATCTCGTCTGGCGAGAGGATTTAACAGTGTGCTGTGCTTTACACACTTTTATTTGATTGCATTTAATATTCGAAGAGGGTAGCAGCCTTTTTAACTTTTTCCTCTGTTTTAAAGAACAATGGAAAGATTGTGGATATGGTTTTAAGGTTCACCGTCTTCTCCGGACTCTTGCCTTATTCTTCGCTGAAAGTCCTGTAATGAACCACATCCTACTGTATTGTGATAAGGTCATCCCCAATTACGTGAAATAGTTCTAAAATTTTTACGACACCATTCTTTTTCAATATGTAATGTGTTTTTGAACCTGGGCTAGGGTTTCTGTCAAACAGTGTTTACATCAATGTATAGAACCGATATCCAACATTTTCTTCAACTCACAGGGGCTGCTGGCCTTTCCCCTATTTTTATTAACGGTCAGTCAGTCTCGAGTACTGGGGATAACCTCCACTTCCTCAATTACTTCCAGTTTAATTTAGCATGTTACTTCGTACCTACATTACGGCTGTATTTAAACGTAAGGAAAGAGTATGAACGTCGATGCAGACATGAACGCTTCCATTTTTTATTTTTATTACCAATTTTAATGTTTAGATTTGTTCTACAGTGAGGTCACTAATAGGTGTCGCTAGATGATTAATTGGCAAGAAACTATTATAATAAGCATTATGTTCTTTTCAATTATGATGACAGTCACATCACTAAGTACCCTGGAAAGAATATCATCTTAATATTACTCGTATAATTTTACTCAAATCTGGACAAAGGAGGATGCATTTTATTCCAAGAAAGCCGCTACTCCGGTAGCAGATCATGTGTTACGAGCAAGTGCTTTAAACACAAAGGAACCCATCAGTACTCCGATCATGAATTACGTTCCGTAAGCGGAGACAGTAGATTGGTCTCATTAATCACAGGTGAGAACACTGGTTCTGTAGATCGGAAAGACATATTGCTCCTAAATTACTTAACCGCCGGAATACCTTTGAGTTCCACGGCTGTCCCGCTTTATTAGAGATAGCAATGACCACTCGGTGCTATGAACAGAAAGCGGGCTGAAACTAGAAGTGAATCAACAACCAAGTCTTAAGTTAAAATCTGCGTATGTATCGCAAAGAGATGCTATATGCACATGGTGGCAGCGTATCAAGTGAGATGATTATAGATTCCGAACGTGAAGTAATCTGAGATAAAGACAAAAATAGGATCAAATGTGGTAATCTGATGCTTTTATAGATGGTTTCCTTCAGGTGCTATAGTGTCAGGACGCTTTAGAGAGAACCCTGAATACTTAGTCAGTAAATTTCGGATTACGATATTGTAATAACATCAATTCGTCTCCCACGGAATAAGACACTCGCAGGATTAAAGCCGCTGCCAGGAACAGAGATTTATGCAAAAATGTTCAACATTTTCTCCCCAAATTACTGCGAGGGGTTAAAGAATTGGTTCTTGAGGGCAATGTTGTAAATTTTCTCTAGTAACTAGCGCAACTGCTGCGGAACATTTGAGCAGAGGTCGGGGAGGGCAAAAAGCGGACATTTTATTAGTGTTTACAGGATTTAATTGTACTTGAAAAGTAGAATAATATTACTGCTTAGCAAATGTTCAAGTAAATGTATTGCAGATTATCGGAACATTGATTTCTGGAGAGGAAAATGTGAAGAACCAGTGGATAAAACTCCATAGCACGTTACTAAACGCCTTAGATCTGTAGACGCTGTGACGTTACCCAATGGTTTTCTGCTGAGTAGTTGCTCTTTAACGAGTAATCCATATGAGCAACCAATTGCGAATTTCCCTGGTGTTGTTTGCCTGGTGTTGCTCGTACTTCAGGTAGTTGGGCTGTGCACGGCTCTGTTTTGAAAAGAATGGCTCGGTGTAGTAGTGGGCAGAGCTGTACATGTGTGGTTTCGTGCCCAGCTGCTAATCCGCTACAAATTATAACCTGACGCTGTGGTCCTACCGTCGAACTGTCTGTGCATTGGCTGGCATTGCGGAATTATAACATAAATATAAAACTTCCTGGCAGATTAAAACTGTGTGCTGGACTGTGACTCGAACTCTGGACCATTACCTCTAGCGGACCATTCTTTTCATTTTCTTCGTTGTTGTCCGTTGTATTTGTTCGTAGCGGACGTAACAAGACATCCATTGAAGTTCGTTGTTGATTTTCACTCAGTTCTTTTATTACAGAGGCTAGCCAGGTCTGTGACCGAACACAGAGCTACCGTGCCGGCATACGACTGAGCTACCCAAGCACGATGCGCAACCCGTCCTCACAGCATGAATTCTGCCAGTACCTCGTCTCCTACCTTACAAACTTAACGGAACTCTTCTGCTACACTTTACTTATTGCATCTCTAAACAGATATAGTAAAGAAAAATGAATATTTAATAAACAAAATTCTGATGCCTGCAACTGATGCAGACGACAGAGAATTATGTTGAATATATATTCAAGAGTGTAGAACTCAAATAAAGAGTGATTCTCCGATAATTAACAGAAATACCGTTACTAAATGCAATAAAGTTGCGTCCAGAACGTTACGAGAATGGCATCAGAGTCCTCTAGCTAAATCATTATCCAAAGCGCTCGAAAACTAAGTCCCTTTCGTGATCACAATACACGAAACATTCACCAGATCAAAGTAGTTTAGAATTCAACATGATGAGTTACAAATTAAAACAAGCGAGATAACTAGTAGAAACATGTACTGTCTAATCGCGATTCCGTAATGCAGTCGAAGAAAGTTAGAGTATCGTTGTGGTTGTACAGCGTTCAGAATCTATCACCCACATCATCAAATAATACTAGCTATCACAGGCAGGTTTGTCTTCAAGTATCAACGAAAAATGGTGTACTTAAAGATAAAGCGAAAAAGTGCCCGTCGTTGCTGCCTTGAGCGCAGAAACAGGAAAAAAATATCCGTCTCCACTTGACTCCAGGGGTATTCCTCCATTGCTTACCTTTCCATTGGCTGAAGGCCCTCCCCATCAAAAATACGTCGTTCTTAAGTTCTACAAACACGCCTTCCTTCCCATTGGCTGAACGCCCAACTCATCAAAAATATATCGTTCTTTTCTGTAGACTTGGTTTGACGCCACTTTTCGGACTAAACTGATGTATTACAACAATATTTAAATAAAGAACTGTTATAAAAATCCGATCACGCTAAAACCCGATACATTATAGATAAATGTTTGTTCATAAATAAATAAATAAATAAATAAGCCAGTTTAATGCACAAGTGTACTCATGTTAGATGACAACAGATTATCGATAAATATCGTTTAAACAATTATTTGAGCCTGCTTGAGAACGGCGTCTTTTGAACCTTGTTCTCAGAAGTGGTGTCGGGCAACAAACGCGATTAACCACCTCTTAAATCATCATATTGTATTGGCAATTGTAATAGTTAAATAAATACCTGGTAAAATATTAACATTCATGAAATACACAAATATGGCAAGATACGAGGTATTCATGCTGCATTCATTTGCTTGTCATTGAGGAGAATAGGGAAGAGAATTGTGGCAAAAAACACAGTGACGACAGCTACAAAAGTCGTTGGGAATAAAATGTTGCGTTTGCGAACCATGTCAGCACCCAAACATCATGAAGGGAACTCCATAAACTAGTAATTGCAGGGCGACCTGCAATTCAAAAACCACTCACCAGAGCTGGAAATGCCTCTAACAAGAAAACTTGGTGCCGAAGGCATAAAACGAGGACTATGGAAAATGGAAGAAAGTCATCTGGTCGGATCAATATTTTTTCAGAGTTTCCAACTTCTGGACTAGTTCACATCCCAAGAGTTAAACATGGAGGGGATTAGGTGACAATTTGTACAGCCATATTGCGGTATTCCAGAGGCCCCATTGTTATTCTGCAATGTTTCTTTCCAAGTCTATTGGCTCCAATAGCAGACACCAAGTAAGAAACCAACGACAGACTGATAGGGATTCAAGCAGGGGCAAATAGCACTAAGCCAGAGTGGATTACAACATAAAGTTGGCACCCCGGCAATAGCGCACAGCAACAGGAAGTTTTATGAAACGTGGACACCAAGTTAAATTCTTTTTCGTTGAACAGGGGCTGTTTCAGGTGATAACTCGTACAGTAATCTTCCTTTCCTCGCGTACCGTAATTCCACGATTCCTTCACCCGATGAACAGCCTCCCACTTCGCCCTAAGTCTGAACGCTTGCAGAGGCATAGCACCGGCGCCGTGCCCTGCGTCACGCGCAACTCTGAAGGCACCCACTCAGCTTGTCCGCTCAGAATAGGTTCAGCGCCTCTGTACAAAGATGGAACTTCTGCTCTTGACCGCCAGACAGACTCGTCTCCACGAACTTTGTGCGCCTATATAGTGAGTTGACTCAGGTCATGGGACACCACTTACTGTCACGTCGCATATCATTTTTACTCCGCGTAATGTAGCAACTCGACGTGGCATCGACCCAGCATGTCGTTGGAAGTCCTCTCCAGAAATGAACCATGTTGCTCTCCATAATTGAGAAAGTGTTGCCTGTGCAGGATTTTGTGCACGAACTGACCTCTCGATCATTTTCCATAAATGATCGATGTGATTCGTTTCGGGCGACCTCGGCAGCCAAGTCATTCGCTCTAATTCTCCACAATCTTCTTCAAACCCATCACGAAAATTTGTGACATGGTGCGTCACTCATAGAAGTTTCTTGTATGACTGAGAAAATTAAGGCCATGAATGATAGCAAATGGTCTCAAAGTAGCCATTGAATGGCGATTCATATGACGGTTTCCAGTCGTCGAGGGTCTAACCGTTAGGGATACGGGCACTGACGAGGGGCTGCAGGAGACGTCATGCCGCTAGCAAAGGCACTGGCGTCGGTTGCATTAGGCCATAGAAGCCCATTAAGACCAAATTTCACCGCACTGTTGTAAAGGAATCATTTATCGTACGTCCAACGTTGATATCTGATGTTTTACGCAGTGTAGATTGTCCGTTAGCACTGACACCTCTAGGCAAATGCCACTGCTCTCGGTCGTGAACTGTAGGCCGTCGGCCGCTACGTTGTCCGTGTTGAGAGATAATGCTTGAAATTTCGTACTCTCGGCACACACTTGACACTGTGGATCTCGATATACTGAATTCCCTACTGATTTCCGAAATGTGTTTCAATGCGTCTAGTCTGAGTACAGTTCCGCGTTCAGAGTCTTTTAATTCCCGTCCTGCGGCCATAATCACGCCACAGACCTTGTCACATGAATCACCGGATTACGTGTGACAGCTCCGATAATACACAGTCCTCTTATACCTTGTGTAAGCGAGAATACCGCCATCTGTGTATGTGCATATCGCTAATCCCATATTTTCATCCCAGTGTAAGGGGCTCGTAAGCCGCTACACAACCTCTTTCGAGGGTCACAAGCGAGGCTTTCGCTGGGCAACGGTGAAAGAGCTCAATATAATTTGTTTTATGTGAACCGTTTTTGATGTTGCTGAGCAATAGTCATACAATAATTTGTAAATGAATACTGTATTGCTTATTTTATTACAACCCATATTTGAAGTGACTGGGTTTATCATATATTGCAGGACAAAAATTAAGGAAAAATATTGGCTCTCCACGAAATGTCAGATGCAAAATCACCACCTTGTAAAAATGATCAGCAAATCTGGTTCTCAAGCAAATAACGTTGACCATAGGGGTGATAGGCCGTTTGATTTCGAGGTTCCTGAGGCACCATCTTTGGGAACCAGTCCCCTTACCTAGAATGAGAGCGAAATTTGTACTCCGGCTTCTGCGAGTGGCAGGGCTCGCTTTCAGGAACTATCTTCCGAGGAATTACAAAGATCAGATGCTCGGAATTAAAAATTGTCGGTTCTACGACTGCCCACTCTTCATACCTACACCCGTAGTGTCGATAAGCCCTTACAAGAACCTCGATCACAAAAGTTGCGAAGAAGGAGAAATCTCGGATGAAGACTAGTCGGGGCTAGAACCTACACGATGGGACTATGAACTGATGTTCAGATGATGCTCCACCCCTACCAGTTATAGTGATTGTGGGGCATGAACTGTCATTCTGGCCCCCTTCAAGCCTATCTAGGACACCCTCAACGTGATCACCCATTGAAACACCTGCTGGAATGACACAAGTAGTTTCCTTTTGTTCAGTGATCTGCGTTGCTTCTTAAGAAACACACTTTACTGAGGACCATTCCCCGCGCTTCGAGGTTACTGTGTAATCCGTCGTAACTGTACTGGCCTGAGAGCCTTCTCAGGGTTCTGTTTATTGGTTCACACGCATGTTGTCAGTGAGCGGATTCCCTTACCCAAAACATTATAAGCATTGTGACAGCAGACGAACCATTTGATCAGAAATCTCAACTTTTATTTGCTTTCGGACAAGGCATTTACTTGAGAAGATCTCATTTCAAAAACACACTCCACATTTTCTCATACTTCGGGATTGTACACTTTCTTCTGTGGGAGTACCACATCGTTTAGTAGGAGCGTTCTGAGTGGTCAGCTTCTTTCTGATTTTGATTTTTATCTTCTCTATGACTATACACCTTACCGCTTCGCTGCCTTTCATGGTACCTTTTTGGCTATAGAAATTACAATCTCTTCCTACATCTAGTGGAATTGCAACACTGTGCACTACACTATGATCTTTGACAGTGACCACTTTCCAATGATCCTGTCACTTGTTCCCCACATCGCGCTCACAGTTCTTTCTTGAATTCGTGAGTGGTGCACGTGGAGCCCCAAGCTACTGAAGCCAATTCTTCCTTCCCTCGCAGTGTTTTCTTCACCATGCCCTGCCTCCCAATCCTCACCCCTTCCCAGTTACCCCCTCCTTCCCCTCTCTCGGTGTTATGATCTCTATCGATGTGACCATCCACCTGGATCCCTGCATTGTTTGTAATTTTGCTCCTTCTGCCTGTTCTTTAATCATTTTTGACATTTAGGACCTTGCTTGAGGTTTGACCTCCACATCCAGATTTCCTATTCTTAAGATGCGATTCCGAACACGACCGCAGACTGCACCGAATGGCTGCAGGCGGCACCACTGGTTACCATTGTTTACAATGTGAGGCGTGCTGAACGCGGCGGCAGCATCGTCTGCCGCCGTATACCTGCTTCGGCGGCACACCCACCGTACATCCGGTCAGGGACCTGTAGTGCCGCTGCCGCAGAACCGCATAGCGACCGGAGACTGCTTTTACTGGCCGAATATACCCACATTTGTGCCTGGCAAACATTTTGGTGGAGGTATTTTCTTGCCCATAGCCGATTTCTGAAATATACCGTTATCAGACTATTTTCCGTAAGCGCCGACATCAACGCTAATGAACTTACAATTGGCGTCCACAATAGCCAGCAGAACAATTGAAAAAAATCTTTGTAGTTAAAAAAGAGATCCACTTTTCTCTGGTGCCCTTATGCGATGATGTTTTCCATCTATAGCGCCTACACAATTAGGTATATTGCATTTAACCCAAAATTCTTCAATACGTCTGAAATCTGATTCAGTAGAACGTGGCATCAACATGGGCAGCAGCCTTATTCTTAAAATCTTCAAAACATTTTTAACAACTCTCGATATGTAAGATGGTGATATACGATAGGCAAATGATAAAGACCGGTAACTTCCGCCTGTGGCCAAGAATGTGAAACAAACGAAAACATACAGCTAATATAATTTCCATTTAAAGGTGATGGATGACTGTAAGAAGTGGAATTTTTTAAGGGACTGTTACCAGAGGTTCAAGAAGAAAAGCAAATTAGGAACGGGCTCTGCTGCCTCAAAAAATTCAAAAAGAAAGAGACACAAAGAGCTATCCTTCTTTGACAGTGTTGCACAACACAGATCTGGAGGAACAAATATTACATTGACATCATCACAGACAACAAGCCAAGAAGTGGAGATCGAACTCGTCAACTGGACCTTTCGGCATCACAGGAAGAAGATACGTCAGAAACACATACAATAGGAAATAGTGGTGAAACATCTGTGGTAACAAACAATGAACGTTGTGCCAGTACGGAAAAGAAAACGCAGTAAAATTCGTAGTAATGATGATACAATTATACAAATGTGGAAAGAAAGGGACGAAATTAGGCAAAATTTAGTAAAAACTTTTATGGAACACACAGAAGATGATACTGACTTATTTTTCCGTCACATCAGCACAGTTGTAAGGAGTTTACCTCCAGTTTATAAGCCAGAAGCCAAAAGAAAAATTAGTATGATCGTTTCTGATTATGAAATAATGGCTGCACAGTGCAACACACATCAGCCAAGTGATAACAGCAGCCCTTCAATCTCCACAACTCTCACAATCTAATAATGTATAACATTTTGTGGTCTTACCTCAGCGTCAAATAGAATTTTTCTTCTGCACTTATTGCGTTTCTTACGCACTGTGGCATTATGTCATCTTCAATAAAACTGAGCGCGAAATTAAACTGTCTTTCATTTAAACGACAGTAGCTCCTGAAGATATTTTCATCCCCTAACAAATATCTTTCCATCAGTGCTGTGTAACTACCTTCTGCAGTTCTACTTTTATATAAAGGCATTACCAGATTTCATCTTTTCCTGGAATGCGGCAATAAAATGTCATCGTCTTCCTCTTCCAACAACAGAACAATAACAGCGGTGGTGTTAACAGACATCAGACATCTCGCCTCTCGCAGTTGTTCCCGGCAACTACAAAGCTTGTCTGTCGCTGCGTTCCGCAACGCGCCGACTGCAGGCGGCAGCGTTGCCATCTGTCTTCTACAGCTGCGGCCGGTTGCTGTCGCCGTGTTCGGAGTCGCACCTTTAGTGTGCGCCGTTTGGGGAAGTACTCCTTCCCTAGCGTCTACGGAATAATTCCTCCTGCCCCCTTCCTTCACCGCTATAGCCCCTTTCGACCCTGCTAGGTCACCAGTACATGTAGCCAGTCCGTTTGGTACGGACCCATCTGGCTGAGCCCGTGACAACACAGGGTCCACACTACTGGTACCTAAGCGGTTCCCTCCCCATGTATGCCAAAAAGTGGTTGCTTGTCTTCTTACAGCATTGGAACTCCCAGCAATGGCCACCATGCCAGATGCCTCTTGCTGTGGCTGGATGGCGCCCATGGGGAGAAACCATGGTCAGAGTGGGTGGTATACAGTCAAACACTTGCTGCATGCAGTGTATCAAGTTGCCAATCTTAAATGGGCATCTCTTCGAATGGTGAACGATCATTGAATGCTGCTTCGTATGACCCTGCAGCCGTCCCTTCACTGGCTCCCCTGTACAGGTAAAGGGTAAGAACAGGCCCGCAGTATTCCTGCCTGTCGTAAGAGGCGACTCAAAGGAGTATCAAACGTTTCGGCTCTTATGTGATGATCCCCTGTTGGGTTTGACCTCCATATCTCAAAATTCTTCCGAAGAGCGAGCCGATTGGGGAAGGGCGCCTTACTTGGTGCATTGTGTCCATCGTGCGTTGAGACCTTCAGACAGCTTATTCTTCATTTCATTGCAGTCCAGCCCAATCTCCATCTCTTGGGCATGCATACGCTTCTGCATGCATTTTCCGCCATGCAATGTGCAGTGCCGCTTTCTGCACTGACGAGGAACATGGACTACTTGTCACCTAATATCCAGCATGGTAGCCAGTCCGTTGTGGTGGGGCCGCCATGTACCCTGTTGGTTGAAGCCCCCTGACAACACAGGGATCGCTCTGCTGATGCCTGCGCCGTTAACTCCCCACGTATGCCAAGGAGTACATTCCTATCTCCCTGGGGCATCGGGACTCCCGGCGATGGCCATCCTACCAGGTGGCCCTTGCTGAGGCTGGGTGGCACCAGGGTGGATGACCCGCAATGAAGCGAGGTACATCATCTCTCGGTGGCCAGCCGCCAGCAGTCTCTAAGCCTTCTTGGCCTCAATTTAATGCTCAGAAATAAGATCCGAAAACGTTCCCGTCCCTGGCCACACTGTGGGAGGAGCATAGGTCTCAGGATGGCAGTGACAGTTATTTGCCCCAGTTCCTAGTTTGTACGAGAGCTGATGGGGAGTCTTTCATGTCCACAATGCCTCAGTTCTTTGTAGAGCATTTAGAGGACAAGTTTGGAGAGGTGGAGGGTGTGTCCAAAATGCGCTATGGGTCAGTTCTGATAAAAACGGCATCCTCTGTCCAGTCAGAGAGGTTACTTCCTTGTGACAAGTTGGGGGATGTTAACGTTACCATCACACCACAGAAGAGTTTAAATATGGTCCAGGGTATTATTTTCCATAGGGATCTACTTTTGCAGTCTGATGACGAGCTGCGCGCCAACTTAGAGCGTCGAGGTGTTCATTTCGTCTGGTGCGTTCATCGGGGTCCTAACGATAATCAGGTTGCTACCAGTGCCTTCATCTTAGCCTTAGAGGGTGATACCTTACCGGAAAAGGTCAAGGTGATGGTCTACTGGTGTAACGTCAATCCCTATATCCCTCCCCCGATGCGGTGCTTTAAGTGCTGGAAGTTTGGCCAGATGTCTTCCCGCTGTAATTCCAGCCTCACATTTCGAGGTGGTGGACGCCCATCACATCCCAATACTCCATGTGCCCTGTCTCCCATCTGTGTCAACTGCGGAGAGCATCATTCACCTTGCTCGCCAGACTGCAGAATCTTACAGAAAGAGCGCAAAATCTTGTAATATAAGACCCTGGACCATCTCACCTATATGGAGGCTAAGAGGAAATATGAACGACTGCATCCTGTGGGAATCACTTCCTCATATGCCACTGCAACAACTGGGTTAGCCCCATCTGTTCTGCGAATTCCAGTCGGATCGCCGAACTGTACAACACATGCCCCCTTGCCTGCAGGGGATATTATCCCCCCTGTTGCTCCTGCGCCACCTACCTTGGGGGCAACACCCCGCACACCCATCGGGGACGTCCGTCCGCACTTCTAAGCCAGAGAAGCGTCTAACTACTTCGGCTACTCTCTCTTGCAAGGGGTCCCTTGGATCCTTCCATTCCCAGGTTTCCACAAGCAGGAGGGATGACGCCCGACAGTGGCATAAGTGCCCACAAGCAGCTGGTTGTAGGGCTTCGCGATCCTCCTCTGTTCCGGAGACTGAATCGGTGAAGCCTTCCCACCCAGTGAAACAAAAGGAGCAGCGAGAGAATTCCAAGAGGAAGACCTCTAAGGCCAAGGAACGTCAGGTAGCACCCAACCCACCGCAACCTTCGAGCTCTGCGTCTGAGGATGAGGTTGATATCCTGGAGTCCGCTGAGGACCTCGATCTCGCCGGACCCTCAGACACAATGGATAGCACTTTCACAGGTGCTCAATCGGTGGTGGCAGCAGGTGACCCATCGGCGTAATCTGCCTCCCCAGTCCCTTCTCGCCTTTCTCATCCATGGACAATGTCCTCCTCCAGTAAAAATGCAGCGGTTTCTTGCACCATCTTGCTGAGCTCCAACAACTTCTCAACCTTCACCCTTCTGCATTGCTCTTCAAGAAACATGGTTTCCAGTGATGTGAACCCCTGCCGTCCGTGGCTATCGTGTTATTATAAGAACCAGGCAGCTTATGAAAGGGTATCTGGTGGCGTCTGCATCTATGTCCTTCACTCTCTTCACATAGTGTCTGTCCCTCTACAAACACCTTTAGAGGCTGTTTCTGTTTGGGTGTGGACGCCTCAGGCTGTTACTACTGTCTGCTGTCTGTATCTTCCACCAGATGGTGATGTCCCGCAGCATGTCTTGGCTGCGCTGATAGCCCAATTGCCGCCACCTTTCCTGTTACTGGGCGACTTCAACCTCCATAACCCTCTGTGGGGTGGATCAGTGGCAAAGAGCAGAGGCGGCACCGCTCGACCTTTCCATTTTAAATGATGGTGCCTTCACACATTTCAGTGTGGTGCATGGCACGTACTCAGCCATCGACCTTTCGATCTGCAGCCCTAGCCTCTTACCGTCTTTCCAATGGAGTATGCATGACCTGTGTGGTAGTGACTACTTTCCGATCTTTCTGTCACTGCCACAGCGTCACTCTTCTGGGCGCCCTTGCAGATGGGCTATGAATAAAGCTGACTGGGACTTGTTCTCCTCCATTGCCGCTATTGAGCCTCATTCCAATGAAGCCATTAATGCGGTGGTTCACTTGGTCACCACTGGCATCGTTACTGCCACAGAATCTGCCATTCCCCATTCTTCAGGGTCCCCTCGGCGGAGGACTGTGCGTTGGTGGCTGCCTGCAATCGCTGAGGCGATTAAGATCGCAGGTGGGCGCTCCAGCGTCACAAGCGGCATCCCTCATTACAACACCTCATCGAATATAAAAGGCTCCATGTGAAGGCCCACCACATCATTCGCCAACACAAGTAGGAGTGCTGGGAAAGGCACATCTCCACCATTGGCCTCCATCTCTCTCCATCGCAGGTTTGGGCCAGAATTAGGCGCCTCTATGGATATTGGACCCCAGTCAGTGTCCCTGCACTCTCACTGAATGGAGCAGTTTGTACTGACCCCGACGCAATTTCCAACCGCTTAGCAGAGCAATTTGCTCAGAGTTCCACTTCCGCAAATTACCCACAGGTCTTCCGCTGCCTGAACGAGCGGTTGGAATGGTGGAGCCTTTCATTTTACACGCGCTATCCTGAATCCTACAATGCTCCATTCACTGAGAGGGAATTCAAAAGTGCCCTAGCTGCTTGCCCTGATACAGCTCACAGGTCCGATCGCATCCACCGTCAGATGCTCAAACACCTGTCACTGGACTGAGAGCGACGCCGCTTCGAACTTCACAACCATATCTGGGTTGAGGGTGAGTTCCTGTCGCAATGGCGGTAAAGCATCGTCATCCCCATTTTGAAACCTGGCAAGAACCCAATGAGGTGGACAGTTACCACCCCATTAGCCTCACCAACGTTCTTTGCAAGTTGCTCGAACGCATGGTGAGCCGGCAGTTGAGTAGGGTACTCGAGCCTCGGGGCCTTCTGGCTCCGCTTCAGTGTGGGTTCCGTAAGCGCCGCTCTGCCGCCGATAATCTGGTGAACCTGGAGTCTGCCATCCGTATGGCCTTTGCATACCTCGTCACTGTCTTCCTTGACATGCGGAAAGCATACGATACGACATGGCGACATCACATCCTCTCTAAGCTTCATGGTTGGGGTCTTCGGGGTCCGCTGCCGCTTTTCATACGACATTTTCTGTGCATCCTACCTTCCACGTGCAAGTTGCGGCTTCCCATAATTCCCCCCGAGTTCAGGAGAATAGGGTACCACAGGGATCTGTCTTAAGTGTCTGCCTGTTTTTAATTGCAATTAATGTGCTCGCTGTGGTGGTGGGAACGTCTGTCGCAGCGTCCTTGTATGCTGACGACTTCTGCCTCTACTATAGCTCCATTGGCATTGCAGCTGCAGGGTGCTACCCGAAAGGCTCAGTCTTGGGCTGTAGCGCATGGCTTCCAGTTTTTGGCTGCCAATACCTTCGTTATTCATTTCTGCCGGCGACGCACAGTTCACCCTGAACCACAGCTTTATCTTGACGGCAAACCTCTTGCTGTGGTGGATACACACCGGTTTTTGGGTGTGGTTTTTGATGCCCAGTTGACTTTGCTCCCTCATATTCGGCAGCTTAAACATATGTATTGGTGGCATCTTAATGCTCTGCCATGCTTGAGCCACACCAGCTGGGGAGCAGACCTATCTACCCTCTTACGGCTCCACCAGGCGATAATTCAGTCCCGTCTCGATTATGGGAGCCTGGCTTCTGGTTCGGCATCTCCTTCTGCATTGTGGGTGCTGGACCCTATCCTTCACAGCGGGATGTGACTTGCCACTGGAGCTTTCCGGACCAGCCCTGTGAACAGCATACTTGTGGAGGCAGGTGTCCCTCCACTGCGGTTACAGAGCCAACGTTCACTGGCCGCTTATGCTACACATGTTCGTAGCTTGCCTGGGCATCATAATTATCGTCTCCTGTTCCCTCAGTCGGTCGTCCATCTCCCAGCACGTCGGCCGGGTTGTACGATCGCGGTCCGCTTCAGAGAGATTCTCTCCAGGCTTGGGGTTTTCCCTCTTCCACCTCCTTTCCCGGCCCCTCTGGTACATCCCCATGGTGTGTGCCCCACCCATGCCTTCGGTTCGAATTGGCACAGGGCGCGAAGGACTCAGTCCCTCCTGAGGCCTTCCGCCACTGCTTTCTTTCCATCCTGCGCATGTATCTGGGCTTTGGTGTTGTTTACACTGACGGTTCGATGGTTGCTGGTCGTGTCGGTTATGCTCTCACTCTAGGAGACCATTATGAACAACATTCATTGCCGGCTGGCTGCAGCGTTTTCAGTGCTGAGCTGGTCGCCATTTTTCGAGCCCTAGATTATATCTACTCCTGCTCAGATGAGTCCTTCGTTATGTGTAGCGACTCCCTGAGATGTTTACGAGCTATCGACCAGTGTTTCCCTCGCTCTCGTCTGGTGATAGCTGTCCAGGAGTCCCTCCATACTCTTGCCCGTTGCGGCCGCTCTGTGGTCATTGTGTGGACAGCAGGCCATGTTGGGATACCGGGCAGTGAACATGCTGACAGCCTGGCCAAACAGGCTACCAATAAACCATCTCTGGACATTGGCCTCTGGAGACTGATTTGCGAGCTGTCTTACGCCGTAGAGTGTTCGAACTTTGGGACACTGAGTGGCGCAACCTGACCACACTAACTTAACTGCGTCCTATCAAGAGACGACGAATGTATGGCGGTCCTCCATGCGAGACCCTCGAAGGGACACGGTTGTCCTTTGTTGGCTCCACATTGGCCACACCCACTTGACACACAGCTATTTACTGTGCTATGAGGTCCCGCCTCTACGTTGCTGCGGGTCGGCTTTGGCAGTGGTCCACCTTTTGTTGGCCTGTCCCCTTTTAACTGCACTCAGGCGGACGTATGCGCTGCCTGATACGCTTCCTGCACTTTTAACAGATGACACTGCAATGGCAGGCCTAGTTTCGCGTTTTATTCGTGCAGGGGGCTTTTATCACTTGATCTGTCTGTCTTTAATTTGTGTTGAGTCCGGCCTTTGGCCTACGATTTTAGACTGTTTTGTGTGTTTCTTGGTGGTTGGCTTTTCCTTTTTTGTCTCTATGGTCGGCCGACCACTGTCCCACTCTGTGAGATTTTAATTCCTTTTTTGTGGTCTCTGTTTGAGTCCTTCATGTCCTGTGTCGTGTCTTGTCGTCCCTATTGTTCGTTTTTATTCTTTGTGGGTGTTTGAAGGTTTTGGAACAGGGGACCAATGGCCCTAGCAGTCTGGTCCCTTCAATCCCACAAACCAACCAACCATCACTGGCTACACTATTGTAGGAGTGCCAGACTTAAGTCTCCTACTAGCTTAGAACACCATTTATTGATGGCTTTAACAGAGCCCTCCATTTTGTTTCTCAGGTCTCCCTTCACACAGTTTTCGTTTGTTCAGACTCAATAAGCAGCCTGTAGGCTGCAAGTGCTCTATCATCCGAGTTACCCAAGCACGATCTACGCCCCGTACTCACAGCTTTACATCTGCCAATACCTCGCCTCCCACCTTCCAAACATCACAGAAGCTCTCCTGGAAACATCCCCGAGTCTGTGGCTGAGCCATGTGTACGCAATATCCTTTCTTCCAGGAGTGCTAGTTCTGCAAGGTTCGCAGGAGAGCTTCTGTGAAGTTTGGAAGGTAGGAGACAAGGTACTGATAGATGTAAAGCTGTGAGTACGGGGCGTGAGTCGCGCTTGGGTAGCTCAGATGGTAGTACACTTGCTCACGAACGGCAAAGTTCCCGAGTCCAGCGCACATTTTTAATCTGCCAGGAAGTTTCAGGGCTGCTGACTGTTTGGCTAGAGAAGCAGGTACTTACCTCCCTTCACTTTCATTATTCCAGCTATGGATATGCAGATCTATGTCAAATCTCTTTGCCCAAAACGGAATGACATCTAGTGCACTACTGCTCACATTAATACACTTGGCACAATCAAGGAGTCTACTGCAGTTTCGCGCTCTTCCGTCTGCTCCTCTTTGAAGGAGTCTACTGTTCTATGCCTTCTGCACATTGGTCATACCAGGCTCACCCATTGTTTCCTCCTATTTAATGAACCAACCTCACAATGTGGTTGTGGAGTCAGACTGGCGGTATCCCACATATTGGTGGAATGGCTCCTTTTGGCCCTTCATGCAAAGTATAGTCTTCCTGATTCCTTAATTTTAATATTAGCAGACGATTGACAGATAGGTGAACTGGTCCTCAGTTTCGTCTGTGAAAGTGGTTTTTATTTTCAGATATAAGGTTTCACTTCACTGTTGGGACAGGAGCAAGGTGGTTGTGGTTGGGGCTTCTCTTCATGTCTTCTCGGGCGTGGACCACACAACCACTTCCCCGTGGAAAGACCGCCCATTTTTCTCCAATTTTTAGATTTGACCTTTTATGCCTTTTACTGTGTGTTTTAACTTCGTTATTTTTTAATTTGAGTATCCTGACTGGATCCATCCACATTTAGTGGAGCCTCTTTCTTTTGTGACTAACTTCAGAATCCTGGGACTGATGACCTCGCCGTTTGCTCCCATGAACCCTCTCAATCAATCAGCTTCTTTGTCACTGACTGCTAAACTGAAGAGCTATTGCTTATCCACTTGTCACCTTTGCTCGATCTGTTAGATAGCATATCTGTTAGATAGCATCGACGAGGTTGTGGGAGACCTTCGATGCCATCAGCAGCACGTCTCTAGTCCACTGTCTACATGATTCTTCTGTCTCTGGACAATCCCCCATCGTGGACCAAAGGCAGGGTAGCAGCCATTAAGGATCTTCGAAGGAATCCCAACTTGTCAAGTCGCATCCATCGCAAAACATGTTCCTCATTTCTAAGCAGCTTTGCGCTAAAGGTCACTATCTAATCAAACATAATAAGAAATGGTTTGAGTGCAATGACTCCTCCTTGGGAACACGTGCGTCTTTCACCTAGATGCGGACCAAGCTTCTTAGTGTTATGGGCCGCACACACAAGAGGTTGAAGACCTGTCTCTATCCTTTACCACCATCACCATGCCAAATTACATACGAGTATACATTTCATTGACTCTGAATTGCTTCACACTCCGAAAGGATGGTAGTCTGACGATTATGGTGTCTTTTGTACCTCATACAGTGTGGTTTCAAGTAAGGAAGATGAACAGCTAATAATCGGGTCAGTTTGGTAACGGCAAACAGAGGATTTTTTAAAAGAAAGAATGTCACTTCAGTCTTTTGACCTACATCACATTTTACCTACCATCGACGACTGGACTTCTCTACTGTCGGTAATCTGCCAATATTTTTTGCATTGGGTGTTTCAGGTTGGAGTAGATACTTTATTCACCTCACCACGGGACCAAGTGAATGGCGTTCTGCACGGCTCGGTGTTGTTACTCTTCCTCAGCGGAGTCACTGGGCTGGAGGCCTCCACTGGTCACCCTCCACTGTACATACGTAACGTTTGCACTTCGTACAACTACCTGTCTGTATCCTTGGGTGAAAGCCAGCTCCCCCTTACTACCCAAAAGACTGCTGCCTGGACCCTTTCCCATTACTTCCATTTTTGAGAAACACATACCATGGTCCGTTCTAGGCCAGAACTCAGTTTCATAGCTATTCGACATTGTAAGACAATTCTGATTTTAGGGAGGACGATGGTTCAATCCCGCGTCCGGTCATCCTGATTTAGGTTTTCCGTGGTTTCCCAAAATCGCTCCAGGCAACTGTGGGATGGTTCCTTTCAAAGGGCACTGCCGACTTCCTTCCCCGTCCTTCGCTAATCCGATGGGACTGATGACCTCGCTGTCTGGTCTCCTTCCCCAAACAATCCAACCCCCCCCCTCCCTGATTTTAGGAACTCTGCTTTGACATGGCGGACACATTCGTCAACTACGATCTCACGGATAATCAAGCTTTTTACATATCACCCACTTTTGTATCTGTGTTGGTGGTAAAATTTTCTGATTGGCTACCTGCCCCATATTAACAGTAATTTATGAAGCAGAAATAACATCACATTTATAAAATTAATAAAGCAGAGTTACAGCGAGTTCAAGCATATACAATAATCACTTACCCATACTTCATGCCGAAATCTTATGTAAAGACAATACAAATTTTTCAAAACCTATTCTGCCTACCACCAACGATGAAAAGTTGAAACGCCCGCTGGAGAGCGAGAGGGACTTCCTGGATTACCGGTGATGTAGCTGGGTGCGAAAGCTGTTTCTTTGCTCACGCTTCTTGAGATGGGGACCACATCATTCACCTCCATAATTACCATGTACAGGTCTCCTCCCACTTTGGCTGTGCTTGCCAAGTTTATGGCTCAGCGTCGACTTCAACTAAGAAATTGTAGAATCCATTCCATAATCGTGGAGTAATGTTCGCCACTGGTGTCTTCTGGACTACCCTAATACACAGTCTGTTTGCCAAAGTGGTGATCTAACCTCTTCAGTTCCAGCAATTGTTCACATACACAATGACCATCTGACAACTTTCCGGTCATCCAACTTCCCTAATGCTTTCGTCAAACGAGGTTGATCCATTGCTGACACCTACCCTAGGATGGGACTTCGAGTTAGAGTGCCCCTCAAGGTCCTCGCCCAGGACCTCTGCCTGCATGTTGTGTTCCCTTGGTGTCACGTTCATCCCCCTCGGGTAGTATCCAAACCTCGAGTTAGAACCGATCTATTGCAAGATCCTAAAGTTTTCGTCATCCTCGTGATATTTCGACGTCTTTTCCTGTCATTCAGGAGTATAAGGGTGCTACCGACATTTACATTGATGTCTCCAAATAACGGATAGGCCCGTATATTATTTCATATCTCCCGTCGGTCAGGAACATCATTTGCTGCCTGGAAAGTGTAGTACGTTCACAGCCGACCTGGCAGCCTTTAACAATGCCCTATGTTCTATTAAACATATCACCCTCGACTTGGTTTTAATTCGTAGTGATACAGTGAGCAGTCACTAGGTTATTGATCAGCTCTACTCCTGTAGCTCTGTTACCAGTTACTTAAGATCTTAGGTTTACTGCCTTTCTCTGGGTCCCATGTTACGTTGGTATGTATCTAACATGGAAAACGATAGGAAAATTATTACGATGAACAATCGCAACAGTTGACTCGGAACAGCGCAGGACAACTTACACTCAACGTGCCCCTGCAATGCACAAGAAAATGACTGACCTAACAAATATAACAACTCGCTCATAACGTATGGATCAGGATCTTCTGCCTTCGGCTGAATGCCATTCCAAGCTGTCGGTCGCAAGCTCTGAGCAGTCGTTGAGTTGACGGCAACCTTGGTCACATTCCTCCCTTTTCTGTTCACTCTGTCCATTATCCACTGGAATATCCACGGCATTCGAGCCAATCGGGACGAATTGTCGATCCTCTTACGATCCTACTCGCCGGTCATCTTCTGTCTTCAGGAAACAAAGCTGCGTCCCCATGACCGCTTTGTTCTCCCCCATTTTCAGTCCGATTTGATCTCCCCTCTGTTGAAGGCACTCCAGCCCATGGAGGACTCATGATTCTTCTCCATGATACTCTCCATTATCACCCAATCCACTTAAACACTTCCTTCCAAGCTGTCGCTGTCCCTTTCTGGATATACCTTTTCTCTTTGTACTGTATACATTCCATCGTCCACACCAATGGCACGAGCTGATATCCTTCATCTTCTTGGTCAGCTTCCACCCCCATATTTGCTGGTTGGGGACTTCAATGCCCACCACCCGCTTTGGGGATCTCCACATCCTTGTCCACGTGGCTCACTATTGCTAGACGTCTTCCATCAAGCGGATCTAGTTTGCCTCAACACTGCGGTTCCTACATTTTTATCTGCCTCCACGACAAATTTCTCTCATTTGGACCTTTCGGTCGGTACCGTTCCGCTAGCTCGGCGCTTCGAATGGTTCGCCCTTGATGATACACACTCGAGTGACCACTTTCCATGTGTCCTTAGACTGCAGCCTCAACTGCCATATATGCGCCCGCGACGCTGGAAGTTTGCCCAAGCCGATTGGACACTTTTTTCGTCTCTAGCGACATTCGATGACAGTCACTTTCCTAGCGTCGATAATGTCACACATCTTAACGACGTTATTCTTACAGCTGCGGAACGTTCAATACCACGCACCTCCGAATTGCCCCGGCGCCACCCAGTTCCTTGGTGGAACGAGGCATGCCGTGACACAATACGTGAGCGGCGACGTGCTCTTCGCGTTTTCCGCCACCATCCTACTTTGGCCAACTGTATCCGCTATAAGCAGTTCCGTGCGCGATGCCGTCGCGTCATCCGCTATAGCAAGAAGGCAAGCTGGAAATTCTTTACTAGCTCATTTAACAACTTCACTCCCTCCTCGGAAGTTTGAAGTCGAATTCGACGGTTATCTGGCGCGCATAGTTTCTCCCCGGTCTCTGGGCTCACTGTCGCGCGTGATACGTTAGTGGATTCTAACTCCTTGGGTAAACACTTTGCTGCGATTTCGAGCTCTTCAAATTACCCGCCAGCGTTTCTCCCGAAGAAACGTGCAGCGGAAGTGCAACCTCTTACCTTCTTCTCTCAAAATCGCGAAAGCTATAATACTGTTTTCTCCATGCGGGAACTCCAACATGCAATTTATTCTTCTCGCTCCTCCACCCCAGGACCGGATGGCATACACATCCAAATGTTGCTGCGTTTATCAACCCATTGTCTGCGTTACGTCCTTCGCATTTATAATCGAATTTGAACCGACAGTACTTTTACCAGACGATGGCGGGAAGCTATCGTCGTTCCTGTTCAGAAACCTGGAAAGGACAAACATCTCCCCTCTAGCTGTCACCCCATTTCTCTCACGAGTAGTGTATGTAAGGTTTTGGAGCGTATGGTGAATTGCCGTTTAGCTTGGTGGCTGGAGTCCCGAAGCCCTTTAACACCTGCCCAATGCGGATTCCGAAAGCATCGTTCTGCAGTTGACCATCTTGTTGCTCTCTCCACTTCTATCACGAACAATTTTCTCCGGAAACGCCAAACAGCAGCAATATTTTTTGATCTGGAGAGAGCATACGATACCTGCTGGAGGACAGGAATCCTCCGCACACTGTTCTCTTGGGGCTTTCGAGGTCGGTTGCCCCTTTTCCTTCGCGAATTTATGGCAGAGCGCACATTTCGAGTGCGGGTGAACACCACTGTCTCCCGTACTTTCTCCCAAGAAAACGGGGTACCCCAGGGCTCCGTGCTAGGTGTTGTACTGTTTGCCATTGCCATACATCCAATTATGGATTGTCTCCTTCCTGATGTCTCGGGCTACCTCTTTGTGGACGATTTTGCGATCTACTACACCTCTTAACGGACCAGCCTACTTGAACGACGTCTTCAAGGATGTCTCGATCGCCTCCACTCTTGGAGCATCGAAACCGGCTTCCGTTTTTCTCCCAGTAAGACCGTTTGTGTTAATTTTTGGCGACATAAGGAGTTTCTTCCACCCTCCTTACATCTAGGACCTGTCAATCTTCCGTTTTCGGACGTCGCTAAATTCTTGGGTCTTATGTTTGACAGAAAACTATGCTGGTCCTCCCACGTTTCCTATCTTTCGGCTCGCTGTCTGCGATCCCTCAACACCCTCCGTGTTCTGAATGGTACCTCCTGGGGAGCGGACCGAGTAGTCCTTCTCCGCCTCTATCGCGCCTTAGTGCGCTCGAAATTGGACTATGGAAGCATAGTTTACTCCTCTGCTCGGCCGTCTATTTCGTCTCGACTCTATCCACCACCGTGGATTACGTTTAGTGTCTGGAGCTTTTTACACCAGCCCTGTGGAAAGCCTTTATGCTGAGACTGCTGAACCTCCGCTGTCCAATCGGCGAGCAGTCCTTCTGAGTCGTTATGCTAGCCATCTGTCTTCCATGCCTGCTAATCCAGCTCATGACATTTTTTTCGCCGCCTCCTTTGATGTAGGGTACGCAGGCCGCCCTTCCTCCCTACTACCACCGGGAGTCCGCTTCCGTCAACTTCTCCATTCTCTTTCCTTTCGCTTTCTTAAAACCTTCATGACAACTAGGGGTACAGCACCGCCTTGGCTCCGTCCCCGGATCTGCCTGCTCCGTGACCTTTGTCAATTTCCCAAGGATGGAACCCCTTCACTTGTTTATCGTCGGGCATTTGCTGCTCTATGTGCACAAATGAAGGAAGCCACATTTATTTACACTGATGGCTCAAAAACATCGTTAGATGTAGGGAGTGCCTATATTGTTGGCGACACCCCAAATCAATTACGGCTTCCCGACCAGTGTTCGGTTTATACTGCGGAGCTTTACGCTGTTCTCCAGGCTGTCCCACTACATCCGCCGCCATCAGCGGATACAGTATGTTATCTGCTCAGATTCTCTCAGCTCTCGCCTCAGTCTCCAAGCTCTTTACCCTGTCCACCCTCTGGTCCACGGGATTCAGAACTGTCTGCGCTTGCTCCACCTGGGGGGCGTCTCGGCGGCGTTCCTCTGGCTCCCAGGACACGTTGGTATCTGTGGAAATGAGGCGGCCGATATAGCGGCCAAGGCTGCAGTCTCTCTTCTTCGGCCAGCTATTCAATCGATTCCCTTCACCGATCTACATAGCGTTTTATGTCGTTGAGTTGTTCTTTTACGGCACGCCCATTGGTCGACACTTCCCCATAATAAATTGCGGGGCGTGAAAGCTCTTCCTTGTGCTTGGACCTCTTCCTCCCGATTGCGTCGTCGGGAGGAGGTAATTTTAACTAGACTCCGGATAGGGCACTGTCTTTTTAGCCATCGACATCTTTTAAGCGGCGATCCTCCCCCACTCTGTCCCCATTGCTCTCAGCTGTGGACGGTAAGGCACCTTCTAATTGAGTGCCCCTATTTTACTCCGTTACGCGCCCGTCTACAGCTGTCGCCTGATATATCGTTCATTTTAGCAGATGACACGCGCTCGGCCGATCGCGTTCTCGAGTTTATTAGTGCTAGTGAAATGACGTCAGTCATTTGAAGCTTTTTTTGGGGACAACAAATCCCTTTCTGTTGTGGATTTTTAAGCCTTCCTTCTGCTTTTAGTTTCTCCAATTTTTTGAGTTTCGTTACCATTTCCGCTGTTTTCCATTTTCGGTTTTTACTGTTTCCTAAGTGACGGACTGGGCGCTAATGACCATAGCAGTTTTGCGCCCTAAAACCAAAACAAAACAAACTTGCTCCTAATGTTAATCACTAAAGCCACATAAAGAGAGACGTGGGACATAACCAAAATGAATGTCTTTTTCCACAGAGACTTAAAAAAATAAAAATAAACTTGAGTCCCTCCATTTAAAATTTCATTTATTCTCAGAGGACCACCACTACATACTATAACACATACACACCAATAACAAACGAACGAATAACAGGCTATATACAGCTACCACAAGACAAACCAGAAAGACGACGACAATTGGCATCGCTGTACAGTAAACACACACAACCAATGAGCAGTGAACGTGAAGTGTAGTTAAATGTGGTCGAAGACACCGAAAATCGGTCATGTTGGTGTATGAAGGCCAACTAAGTAGTGTACTCCTGTATGACAGACAGGCAATATTACCGAAACATAGAGCCAAATAGTAATTTAGCTCTTCGCGCTTCAAGAGGCTGTTTCTTACCTAAAAATAAGAAAAAGAAAAAACTATGGTAAAGTAATTATGAACAGGAAACAAACACGCATTACAGGCCGCTGTATCTGCTTAGAAAAACAATAAGCCAATTGCGTTTTATACAAAACAAAGAACCTTCCATTTAGTTGCTTAGGCTAAACACGTGTCCTAGAAATTATTTAATATCGCAAGCAGTCTTCAAGTATGATAATTAATTTAGAGAGATCCGTTTCAGCTGTATTAATTATTTATTCATACGGCGACCGGTTTCGGGATTTTAATGTCTTATCTTCAATGTAAGAAACTGTAACATAAAAATAAGAGGGCGTAAATGTAATGAAACATGTGTGCAGATGCCATGAGTAAGTTGCCTTGATTAGGATATGTGCTCTTTCGGTTTTTACACTCGTGTTGCATTATATTTCTTTCTCTTCTTTGCACATTACAGTTTCATACATCTGACGATGGGATTTTAAAATCCCGAAGCCGGACGTGGTTTGAATAAATAATTCATACAACTGAAGTGGATCTCAATAAATTTTCACGTCTCTCAGTTGCGGATGTTCTAGGTACCAAATCTTGTGTTCTTGAAGCAGCTTTTTACGTTAAGCCAGTTTAGCGGGGCTTAGTGTAAGCCTTTGCGATCCGCCCCTCAGACAACTAGACACGTTTATTGAAACTGTTTTGCATACTTGACCGATTTCTCATACAGATTAGTAGGGAAATTCTTTTCATCAATTTCTCTATAATAAATATTTTTATTGAAATTGGCTTCATCGCAAAAATTAGTAACGAAGCTGACGGTGGCAACTTCTAAGGAATTACCAGATACGTTGAGCTGGTTACGGGGCAGCTTACAAGAATAAATCACAAAATATAAATTGAATATTTTAATCATTGGAATAAACGTACAGCTCATTATGGAAGTTGTCCTTACTTACTAGACAATGTAATGCTGACTTAATAGTGCTCGTCAAATACTGTAAGTAGGTCAATTGTTCAGAATTATCGCATATGATCTTCTGCAAATCATAACGTTAAAAAAGGTACTTTTACATCGTTCATCATGTGTAGCTCATGTATTATTCAACTTTGAGTGTGTCTTGAAATGTGGTTCCTCGCTTCGTTTTTTCTATGAAACACTGCCGCTGTTTGTTATGTACGAGGCTTTATTGGTGCTAGTTCTATCTTTTCGTGTCAGTGAAATAAAATGCAGCCTTCCAGTTTCCACCGTACCGTCTTTCTCACGCCACATGCGGTCTATCAAACCTGTCACGTTAGCCATACCTGTCAGTTTCTAGATTATGTACCTACTAGTGCAAATTAGAGTGGAATCAAAATTCGAGATGAAAGCACATCAACGATAAGATTGGCTAATGACATTTCTATCCCCAGCGAAAACGAAGAACTACAAGATATGCCGAATGGAATGAACAGCATGCTGAGTGCATAATATGGATTGAGAGTAAATCGAAGTGAGACGAAAGTAATGAGAAGTAGCAGAAAGAAGAACGGCGAGAAACTTGAGAGGATTAATGGTTACGAAGTTGCTGAAGTTAAGGAATTCTGTTACCTGGGCAGCTGAATAACTCATGACGGACGAAGCAAAGAGAACATCAGAAGCAGACTAGCACCAGAAAAAAGGGCATTGCTGTTGAAGAGAAGTTTATTGGTATGAAATAAAGGCGTTAATTTGAGGAAGAAATTTCTGAGAACTTACGTTTGCTGCACAGCCTTGTATGGTAGCGAAACATAGGTTATGAAAACCGGAACAGAAGAGAACTGAAACGTTTGAGACGTGGTGCTACAGACGAGAGTTGAAAAGTAGCTGGACTGGTAAAGTAAGAAATGAAGTTCTGCGCAGAATCGGAAATGGAATGAGTACGAGCAAATCACTGACAAGATGGTCACTATGAGAGGACGTCTGTTACGACACCAGGGAATATGTTCCACGGTACTGGAGGGAGATCAAGAGTGTAAAAACTGTAGAGAAAGACAGATTGGAGTTCATCCAGGAAGTAATTCAGGACGTAGGTTGCAAGTGCTAATTTGAGATGAAGAGGCTGGCGCAGGAGAGAAATTCTTGGCGGGCCGCATCAAACTGGTCAAAAGACTGAAGACTCAAAAACGGTAAATTTTACATCCGCGCTCGTGTTTGTGACATACTGTAGCTCAGAATATGGGACAGCGTTTCGACGGTAAATCTCTAAGATTTCTGACGCAAATTATTGACTCAAAGTTAAGTAAATTATCACCTAAACAGACAGTGTGTAAAATATTTATTAAATATATTGATACGGATGGGCAGTTCAGGATGGAGCGATGTGACAATCGTCTCTTCCTGCAGTTGTATAAAGCATTTGTAGCGTCCGGCATTGACGACGATAGCGCTATTCATGGATCATAAACCACCCCCCCCACAACCACCCCCACCCTACCACACATCCGTCCCGCTACCGAATCTCAAGAAGCTGGATACTGTGCACCGTAAAAGTATAGGGCAACAGTTTCATGCTGGACCGGCGTCCTTGACTATGAGTGGTCAACCGTATCCAGCTCTTGTATTCAATTCGTCAATCATTGCCAACATAGCCACAGTATGTCATGACTGTAACCAACCTGAAGCTTTTCTAAGTTTCAGGTGTGTGTGTGTGTGTGTGTGTGTGTGTGTGTGTGTGTGTGTGTGTGTGTGTGTGTACACCTTCCAGAAACTAATGGGCACTGCCGCACCAGCCAAAGTGGTATTTGGCATGGTGGCTGATGGGAACTACCGTAAATGGGAAATACCTTTACCGCTGCTCCCGTCAGCCATTGCGCCGAGAGCCAGCTTCGTTTGGTCTTACAGTACTCGGTTAGAGCATGGACGAGGTTTCTTCTTCGAAGCGTCTTTTAATCTTAGTAAGCATTTCTCTATTTTCTGACAACATATTCATCAGCTTCGTTCACTAGTTTTGAATACTTACATTTTACGTTAATATAGAGATTTCTTACAGGTCATAATTTTTCTCTCAATGTATATTTGCAGGTATTGTCATCGACAGCAGGAAATGGGAGCAGAGGACGGTGCCTGGGCAACAACCCAGCAGTCTGAATCCACGGATGGATTACCAGCGATAGCGATAGGCATCACTAACGACAGTATATCTGCAGCACCCACATTAGAATCACACTTTCCTCAGCAAGTATCGGCTATACATGAATCTCCAGCCCCTATGGAAAGCTATGGAGGCAGTCGATGTGATCCAGAGATCTCTCCAGTGCAGCAGAAAGTATGTGATCCACTTGCTGCCGAGGCACTAACGCAAACTTACGAAATACATGATCCTGAAGACCAGGGCACGTCAGGAACCCAAGAAACACTTGCGTCGGATCACCACAAATCCTCACGGCCTGCAGAAAGCAATTTTAGTGAACCCTTGGAATCAGGCGTCTATTTGACACAGCAGAAGGAGCGTGTTGCAGAAGAATCCGAGGCTCATGCGCAACATCTTTACGTCTCTTCAGGCCAGAGCATGGCCGGAACCAAAGCATTGCTAGTATCACCATTTCACGAATCCCAATTGACTCCGGGAAACAGTAAAAATAATCCTTCGGCTCCGGCTCTCTCTCCAACCCATCGGGGAGAGTGGGTTTCAGGAAATGTCGAGGCACTTACACATTTCCTTCAGGACTATGCCTCCAAAGACCAAGGCATCTTAGGAATCCCAGACACGGACTTAGCGGATGGCTACAAATCCTCCCATCGTTCGAAAAGCGATCCAAACAGTTCTTCGGTTGCGGAGGTGTCCCGAACCATGCATAGGGCACAAACTCTTCACATCTACGTCTCCGAAAACTGGGAGTCGTTAGGAACCAAAAATACCTTAGTAGGAAGCAATCCAAATAATCCGTCACAACGAGAAGTCACCTCAACGCGGCAAGAAGCGTGTTGTCCTGACGCTTTGGAAATTGTAGCACAAGCTCTTCAAATCTGTGCCTCCGAATATCATACGACCACAGAAACTCAAGACTTCATGGCATCATCGCAATACGAATCCCAACTGTCGGCGAAAAGCAATCTGTCGCTTCTGGATATGTCTAAAACGCCGTGGGGAGAGTATGTTCCAAGTATTTTAGAGATGTCTGCACAAACTATTCCATCCAATGCCTGGAAAGACAAAGGGACACTAGCAACTGAAGAATTAGTAGTTTCGGCTCAACTCGAATCCTTACTACCTGTGGAAAGTAACCAAAAAAATTCCTTGGAACCAGAAGATTCTTCAACACAGCAGGGTGATAGTGTTCCAGACGCTGGCAAGGCACTTGCGTCTGAAGACCAAAGCAGATCAGAAACTAAAGCCTTGCTGATATCGAGGTTTCATGACTTTTCTTTACCTGCAGAAATCATTCCAAATAATGTCGCAGAACCGGATGTCTGTCCAATGCAGCTGAGTGACTCTGAACAAGACCCATTCGACTGTCTTGCAGAAGCTCTTTTAATGTATTCTTTCGATCAGGACACGTCATTCACGCAAGATTTGCTGGTATCGGCTAACAACGAGTCCCTGGAGACAGTAGAAAGTGGTACAAATAATCCCTTGGCACAGGGGGTCTCTGCCGTACAGCGAAGTCTGTCTGAACCAGGAATCTACGAGCCTCTTGCACAAGCTGTTTACACAGGTGCCTCCAAAGAACAGTGCACGTCAGCAACTCAAGACTTTGTGCCACCGATTGTCCAAGAATCCCTATTACATCTAGAAAGGGATGCAGGTAGTCCCTCGATTCAGGATGTCTCTGCAGTCCCACAAGAGAATGTTCCAGGCGCTTTGGAGACTCTTGCACAAGCTCTTCTGATCAACGCTTCTGAAGAACAGTGCATGTCAGCAACCCAGGACTGGCTGACACCAGTCGTCCAAGGTTGTTCAGTGGCTGTGGAAAGCAATTTCCATAAACTCTCGGTTCAGGAAGTGTCTCCCGCCCAGCAGGAAGTGTGTGTTCCAGGCGCTTTTGAGGCTCTTGCACAACGTATTCAGACGCACGCCTTCAAGGATCAAGACATTTCAGGAACTCCAGTACTAGAGATGAATGACAGGAAGAGGAGTGTACATGAATCGACTGCAGGTAACTGTCTGAGCGATACTGCAGTGTTTACTTCTCTCGTTGGTGTCATGAAATACGAAGAAAATCAGGATATACATAGGAATGAAGCGCCCACTCCTGAGGACATGTCTGGAGCTAGAAACCAACTAGCAACTGTAAGAAGCTACAGTATGAGCGGCAGCAGCAAAAGCAGCAGCAACAACAGTGCCATCGGAAGTCGTAATATCTATTCTTCGCGCCTTAGCCTTTTCGACTCAGACGACAAGACGGACAGGGAGGAAACTTTTGCAAGCATGATGAGCCTGGTAGACTTTTACAGCGATTATTTTGAAGATCTCGAGGAGAATCAAAGTGAAGAGTATGTCATAAACATGATCACAACCTACGTGGATGTGGCCACCGACTTGATTGGCAACCTTCGCCTTGTTGCAGCACGTATCTTTACCTCTCCGCAAGGTGCAGGGAATTTACTTTACGACATAAGCTGGACGGTCCTGTATCTGGCCGTCGATGAGGAGGTTGACCTTTATGACGTCGGCTCTTGCTACAAATTAAGACTTCTAGCTGTGAAAGCTTACATAAGAACGACGTGCGAGAGTACTGCTGAAGAAGCCATTGCAGAAACGATCCGCCAAGAGTTCCTAGCTAAGGAAAACAGTGTTCCAGGTGAACACAGTGGTTGTACCAGGATGACTGCATGTAGACTGCAGGAAACAGTCCGTGCTAGGGGAGGGATTCCATTCAGCAGTGGAGAATACAGGGATGGCGTGATCACAGCACCAGACAGGTCTTACGATGGGACTTACAGTAAAAATGTCAGAGAGGGTGAGCACGTCTTCTCGGAGACCCATCAATGCCGAGATGTCGACGACAGAACATGCCATCGAGACGCGGTGCTGAAGATTTACTCTATAGCAAAGGAGCGTGTGTGCAGAATCAGAGCCATTAACTGGAAAATGCTCAACTGCTTCAAAACAGTGCTAAACGTCCTGGGCCTGGGGTTGGAGGCGAACAGGATGGCTCAGCGAGCAGTTAAGGAGGCGCTGAGGCACCAGCTGCCAGATACAAACCACGTGGTGGTGGTGGCTGCCGCGATGGATCTGGCCATGGCTGCTACCAACCACGCGGAGACGGCTCTAAGCCAAATGGAGCAGGCGGTGGAACTGCACAGGATCGTCGTGAGAGCACTGAGGCAGGCGGAGAGGTCTCTGTACGACCTGCGCATGGAGGCCTGCTGCGGCAGGAATGACTTCAGCGATATCATTGCCTGCGTGGATGTCGTCGAGGAGGCTGTGGAGATCGCTTGCGAGATCTACCTGGACAAAGCAAGCACGGACGTCCCAGTCGACGAGTCATGGGCAGTCTTGAGCAGAGATACCAACGAGTTCCCCTCTACATCGAGGATGGTCCATCAGAGAAGTGACCACGCTCCGAGGGATGTTTTCCAAGCTCTGTTCTGGGCTACCCAGAGTGCCATCACGACCATTGACGTAACTTTGCAAGGGCTTCGAAAACTATCCTTTTAGATGCTGTTCAATGTTACACACATGGGGAGATAGTCTTTACTCGTTGTTCGTCGAAACTGTTCAACGAAGTCGCAAAAATGTGAAAGTCCTGAGACAATACATACTAGATTTTAAGTAAACTATTTATATCCAGGCAGCGAACCATCATTTTAACTTTTGCGTGACTGTAGTTTTTACAGCCTTCTGTATTATCACGCTAGCGTATATATCCACTAAAAGTTTTGAATAACTCGAAAATCCTAGCGTTAGGATTGCAAAAGTAGGTTTCTTTCAGATTTGACAATCTGAGAATGGTAGCTCCCGCCTTTCCTCTTCATTTTCCTTGTGAACTTTTGACAGCATAATTTTTGCTCTCAGATGATACGCCAAAGTATTGCCCCACATAAAGGTTTACTGTTGTTTCAAGTGTTAATAGCATTTTACCGTTGAACGCTATTTGTTGACAAAATTTGAATGTTCTTACAATGTTTCAAATTGCTTTAATGTAAAACGGCCATAGACGAACAGCTACTGGAACGCGTTAGCAACGCATCCATTCTTTACAGGCCATTTGATTTTCTCCCGCGTTGGGTTGAGGGATGCTTTTAATCTCTTCCATCTACGCGACGTATTTGATGTGTAAGGCAGTCACACAGCTTACGTATACTGGGTTTGGTGCATGCACAATCTGTTAGTAAGAATTATTCCCAGCACCAAAAAACTGACACTGTTTGTGTCGTCACGAAATTTTGTGAAGTTTGTGATGAGTTTTCAGTAACTACATACGCATATTTGTTACCGTGTTTTCATACATTGTCCTTGGAAGAATGTAATTTCTACCAAACTAATTAATATTCTAAATGTTTCCATGTTTACCCACTGCAAATCCATCTTTTCAATTTATAGAAAAATAAAGCGATAATTACAGAGCGTACCTTAAGTTAGTGTGTACGAAACAGATTTATATTTTCCAGCAGGGACTGAGAGTTGTGGCGTTACCACGACTGGAAGAAGTCACCGCGTGACAGTTCCTGTGTTGGAGGGAGGATGGTGCCGCAACATGACACATCCCAGGACAAATATCAACATTTTTCACATGTTTTGAAAAAGGAGAATGTGAATATGGTTTATTCAGCGTTGGTGTCACGTAAACATCAACCAACCGTTCCCACTTTCTTCACAGTAACATTGGCGTGATAAACATTTGACAAATGTTAATTCGTTGATATATATTCAGTGAGTATCAAGGTACCTACATTTTAGCATCAAATTCATCCACAAAGGACTGGCGTACTCATAACTAATACCGTTTCTCTCTGAACAAATGAGGTACTACGTTAAACGGTTTCTGCTCCCTAGAATCTCTTAATATCTGGGGGGGGGGGGGGGGGGGGGCGTAGCACACACTGAAAGACGTTGCCCAAGACAGATTCAAATACTAGAGCTATTCGGAAAGTGAGGAACGACACGTCGCGAAATGGAATCCACAGTGAAAATCCAAACTGTTTTACTTGCAACAGTTAGCTTCAAATTCCAGCTACTTCTCACCATAATTGCCGATCCGACTTGGACGTTTGTCGTAGAGTTGTACCAGCTTTCCAATACCCTCGTTATAGAAGGCAGCCGCCAGTGCTTCCGCAAATTCTCTAGCTGGCCTACAGCTCTTGTCTGTGCCAAAATGTTGCCTTCATAGCGAGCGGTTCATGTGGGCGGAAATGAAACTCAGATGGAGACAATTACGGGCTGTATTGTGCGTAATCAAACATTTCCAATCCAAAACGATGCAAGAGCATCTTCGTTGCCCCTGTAGAATGCGGCTGAGAATTTTCTTGAAGATAACGCACGACAGTTATTTATTGTTGGGTGCATGGCTTCAGGCGAAATTCCTCACCAGGCCTTCGTTTTTGGCGGGAGACATTATTTTTGTAGGTATCTTTGTCCTCCCTGTGTGATCAGAAGTAAAAAGAACGACGTAACGCAATCGACGGGCATACTAAAGACACTGCCCAACACACCAGTGCAAAACTTCATTGGATTTTCAATGTGTTTTCCATTTCGCAACCAATCGTTCCTTACTTTCCGAATAACCTTCGTAATTGTCAGCTATTGATGGCACAACAGTATGGATCCTTGCACTATGTGACAATCATTCCTTTCTGTGATTTCGACCATAAAGAAATTTTAAGCCCATCTCATTTTCCTTAAACTAATGCCAAGATTGACGTCTTACGGAGGATTGTGTTGCGTGTTACCGTCCGATGTTAGGACGATCGAAGAAAGTACAAAAAGGTCAGCCCATGAAGAATACATTTTCGCTGCGGAGTTTTTGCGGAGGTAGTTGCAATTCAGCTGAGAAATTAAATAATAAATTCAAAGCGCCATGAAATCGACTTCAGCTTGTCAAAAGAACTTTCAAAACGAAGAGAATACACCACCTGTGCAAGGAAAATTCGTAGACTGTAGGATATCGAGCCGCATCAAACCACTCAGAAAACTGACGAGTCAGACAAGTTCACGAACTTAGACTAATAACGTAGTTAGATTCTGTAATCTGTGAAGTTCAAACATAACGTATGATTACTTTGAGACATAAAATATCATACCCCACAACAACTGATGACAATGAAAGATCGTATGTACTCAAAACTCACCAGTTCCGCCGAATTTTGCTAAATGATTTCGTTTCCTGTATCACTGTACTTGATTATTATTGCATATATTTTATCTAGGGCGCAGTCCTATTTCAATTTAAAATTCTCGAAGTTCAGATGTATTCACCATTAATAATTTTGGACTACATAACCGGTTTGACAATACAGTTTGGGGGAGAGATGCTGGCAGATACAATTCGCCCATTTCAGTGAGGACTCAATTTTTTTACAGCAAAGATAAGTATTGAGGTACCATTGATCTGGGTAAAGGGTTTTCAAGTATTTGCATTTCACCGTTCGGTAGCTCAGTCATGTTTGTAAACGATCTTTACGATGCATACGGATCCTGGTTGCCTTCTAGCGAAAATATATTTGCACTGCTGAATAACACAGCAGTACTCAAATTGCTTATCAACCTGACAATGGTCACTCCGATACGATCTCGTAAAATATAATATGGCACACATTTTCAAGTGAACCAAAGTGCTGAAGTACACAGGTAGGCGAGTCGTAGGCACGAAAATAAATTTCGCATGATGTGTTACTGGCAAGGCAACCATAGCAAAAATTGCTACAGTATAGTAGAGAAGGTAAACGAGAGAAATACGTAATGAGACGAACGTAAATTACACTATTATTCAAAGACAACTGAAGTAACTGCTTGTTGTGATGGTCGCGTGGGCATTACGAAAGGCAGGACTCGGTTCTTAATAGGGTTTTTGATCACTATGGGCGTCAATGCATGTTCTGAAATGTGCTCACGTGCTGGTCAAGGTTGGTAAGAGACTCTTGAGGTAGGGATTACCATTAATCCGCCAGTGCGTGTTCAAAGACTAGGCGTTTTGTACGCCCATACAACATTGTGCTTCTTCACACTATAACACCTGGACTATCAAACTTACTATGTTCGGTAATGTTCCTGTGTGCTTTACGTTTTCCCACCTCTGACCAAATGAGGAAACGTCCATTATGCTCACAGTGTCTCCCGTCATCAGAGACGAGTGCGCTACACTACCCCTCGCTGGTCCAGTCTCTATACTGTAGGCCCATCGAAGATCTTTGAATACTGTACACTGGCCTGTCTGCCATGCCAGTTTCACACGACGTCAATGCCACCGAGCGAGTGTGGGTCACATAGGAGAGACGTATTGGGGCTCGTCCACATGTACCAACTACTATCCAGCGGCTGTAAACCGCGAAGGAGGAGGACTGGAATGCCCTACCACGTTAACTCGTTACCAACATTGTGGCCAGCTTCGGAGCACGTTACATAGCATGCACTGCTGTCCATGTTGATAACATGCATTATTACGAATCCTGTCACTTTTGTAATGTCCAGGGGACCACCATGAACGACAGTGATGTCAATGTAATTATTGCCCTGGAATAAAATATTAATTTATGTCCGCCTCATGACGCATTTTCTTTAATTACTTTCTCTACTATACCGCAGCAGTTCTTTATATGTATGAACCAAATTACGTCGTATTCTTACTCGGCTGTCACATTATGCGAAAGTAATATTTGTCCGTAAGTTTTGCACACCAGTATAATCTCTCACCTTTCGCAAAGTGTCTGTGCCTGTAAAACTATATTTGTACTGACTTTATGCTTCTATTAACGGTGAGACAGTCCCCATTGTTGTGTGCACAGTTACATGTATACCAAATCCCGATAAACTGAGTTTATTCCTACAATTCTGAAACTGCAACAGTGTGCAATTTTATTATTTAATTTAGGAATACTCAATACAGTTCTCGCATGCTTTATTAAAATGGCACTGAATATATGAAATACCGGAGACTGGGTATCATTATTCTTTTCGGCGCAGCATTGTTTTTAACGCTTGGAGTGTGGCAATTCCAAAGAGGTAAATTTGTTCTCCCTACCAGAGATTGTCCTAATCGTTAGTAGCGGGAGGTGCTTGCTTCGAGTTTTGTTGGCTAAGATGTCTTCTTTGGTGAACCCATATGCCGACAATACGCCGCCGGTCCGGAACTTAAGCGCTGTCAACTACTAAAGAAATATTATCTCTCAACTAACTGCTCCAACAAACAGTTCGGTTACAAGAAATGCAAGTGGGATCGTGGGTGTCGTGCAGTGAAATATTTCGTAAAACACACTAGTTATTTTAGGCAACGATGGAGAAACTTTTTTGTTTTGGGAGGTGGGCCGTTGGCGAGGGGGCGGCGGGGCTTGACAGTTTATTCAGAGTGTTCCGATGCAGAATCTCGATCCCTCACAGTAATTTCGATTTATCTGCAGAGTTCATATGTCATAGAAAAAAGCGTGCGTAACAATCACTTCGCATAAACCCACGTTCACTTGTCACCCATAGCCCATTACGCGCTGCTCCCCCTTCCTGTTCCTCAAATAACTACTAACTTCGCTGCTGGTGGTCTCTTCTATTGTTTTATCCGTTTAGACCCCTTTAATGAAAGGTCACACAAATATTGATAGTTTGATGTCTTGCTTCCGATATAGCTTGACAATCTTCTGCACTCAGAAATTTTTAGATATCTCTCTCTCTCTCTCTCTCTCTCTCTCTCTCTCTCTCTCTCTCTCTCTCTCTCTCTCTCCCCCTCTCCCCCCCCCCCTCCGTCTCTCTCGCCCTCTCCCCCCCTCCTCCCCATTCGGTTCTCCTCTCCACTCCACACATTACCAACCGTCTGCTACATCAAATTACTTGTTGCCTTCCACGATCCACAACGTTTAACGTCACTTACAAACTCAACGTCTATCTTCCTTCTTCAAGCTGTTTCCTTCCTCAGTAAAATGTCGAATTATTTTTACCCTGCCGAGCCTAGCAATTCTCTTATATTAATACTACCTAAAATCAATACTGACTATTCGACGCGCAAGTCGCCGAAGTGGCGTCAAATCGAAAGACTTGCACCCGCCGAACGGTCTATGCGACGGGAGGCCCTAGCCACACGACATTTACATTTTAATACTGAGTACATATATAGACACACCAAACCATATATTTAAAGGTAATATTAGATTCGCCAGACATATGTCGCGTTTTAGGACATTCATCTATGTACAAAGAAATCATTATTACATATAATTCAGCATTACAATAATTCCTTCACAAGGAAACGACACTACTCGAACTTAACAATAGAGAAAAAATTATCCTTCACAAATAGTGATACCCACGGTTCATGAGAGAGCTGTAACACTTTCCCACCAGCACCAGTCCTTTTGCGAGGTGGGGGTCTATTTCTTCCACCCACCGCGTCGTCGTCTAAAGTCGACAACGTCACGGTGCACGTTTAATAACGCACACCACTGCGATACTGCTGTGCCTGTGTTGGTAAGAACAATCCAGTGTTCCTTCTAACAGGCATACGTGTCAGAAAGAACATCGCATTGTTCTTCTTAACAATACAAGCACTGCAATACCGTAATTACGATGATACCAGCAGCGACTTTCAATTAAAATTTCTCCCCTGTACCGGAATTACATAACGTGTTAGAGTACAGACTGAGACGCAGGGACGACAACATATGGAAGTTTAAACCTAGCCGTGAGTCGTGCACGGACAGCCAAAGCGTTTAAAAAGAACGCTCAAGTAAAACGCGAAATCCGGGTTAGAGTCCAGGTCCAACAAACATTTTCATTGCTGCCGTTATCTTGTACAGCTGATGGTTTTTCTTATTTGGAACTGCGAATACATTTCATGTATTAGAAACCATTCAGATGTAGTTTCGGAATTCCATCGGTTTTAACTTTCACTTCCTACAATTTTTCATTTGGGACAAATTTGCACATTTTTTGGACACCAATTAAACGTTGTCCCTAAAAATGGAAATTAATACGTTAATGAGTAAAAACAATACTAACGACATACACCCAAAATAGTTTTGCATCACCTCGGTTGCGAGAGTTCCGCAACCTGCACAGAAAATTGGTACATTGATCAACGTAAACATTTTGCCCTTTTTATTGCTCATTAAAACCACACATAACATGTTGTACCACCATACAGCGAGACATTCAGAGGTGGTGGTGCAGATTGCAGTACACACATCCTCCTCTAATACCCAGTAGCACTGATGCATGCCTGTATTTGTCGTGGCATAACATCCACAAGTTCATCTAAGCCCTGTTGGTCCAGACTGTCCCACTCACTCCTCATCGGCGATTTGGCGTAGATCCCTCAGAGTGGTTGGTGGGTCACGTCGTCCATAAACAGCCCTTCTCAATCTATCCCAGACATGTTCGCTAGGGTTCATGTCTGGAGAACATGCTGGCCACTCTAGTCGAGAGATGTCGTTATCCTGAAGGAAGTCATTCACAATATGTGCACGATGGGGGCCCGAAATTGTCGTCCTTGAAGACAAATGCCTCACCAATATGCTGCCGATATACTTGCACTGTCGGTCGGAAGATGGCATTCACGTGTCGTACAGCCGTTACGGTGCTTTCCATGACCACCAGCGGCGTACGTCAGCACCACATAATGCCGCCGCAAAACAGCAGGGAACCTCCACCTTGCTGAACTCGCTGGACAGTTTGTCTAAGGTGTTCACTCTGACTGGATTGCCTCCAAACACGTCTCCTACGATAGCCTGGTTGAAGTAAAATGCGACACACATTGGTGAAGAGAACGTGATGTCAATCCTGAGCGCTCCATTCGGCATGTTGTTGGGCCCATCTGTGCCGCGCTGCATGGTGTCGTGGTTGCAAAGATGGACCGCACCATGGACGTCGGGAGTGGAGTTGCGCATAATACAGCCTATTGCGCACAGTCTGGGTCGTAACACGACGTCCTGTGGCTTCACGAAAAGCATTTTTCAACATGGCGTTGCTGTCACGTTTCCTCCGTGCCATATTCCGTTGGTAGCGGTCATCCTCTGCAATAGTAGCCCTTGGGCGGCTTGAGCGAGGCATGTTATCGACAGTTCCTGTCTCTCTGTATCTCGTCCATGTCCCAGCAACATAGCTTTGTTTCACTCTACATCTACATCCATACTCCGCTAGCCACCTGACAGTGACAGTGTCTGGCGGAGGGTACCTTGACTACCACTATCGGTTCTCCCTTCTATCCCAGTCTCGCAATGTTCGTGGAATGAAAGATTGTCGGTTGCGTCTGTGTGCGCTCTAATCTGTCCGAATTTATCCACGTGGTCTCTTCGCGAGATACACGTAGGAGGGAGCAATATAGTGCTTGACTCCTCGGTGAAGGCATGTTCTCGAAATTTCTACAAAAGGCCGTACCGAGCTACTGAGCGTCTCTCCTGCAGAGTCTTCCACTGGAGTTTATCTATCATCTCCGTAACGCTTTCGCGATTACTAAATGAACCAGTAACGAAGCGCGCTGCACTCCGTTGGATCTTCTCTATCTCTTCTATCAACCCTATCTGGTACGGGTCGCACACCGGTGAGCAGTATTAAGCAGTGGGCGAACAAGTGTACTGTAACCTACTTCCTTTGTGTTCAGACCGCATTTCCTTAGGATTCTTCCAATAAATCTCGGCCTGACATCTGCTCTAACGACGATTAATTTTATATGGTCGTTCCATGTTAAATCAATCCTAATGCCTACTGCCAGATATTTTATGGAATTAACTGCTTCCTGTTGCTGACATGCTATGTAGTAGCTAATTGATAAACGATCTTTCTTTTTATGTATTCGCAGCACATTACACTTACCTACATTGAGATTCAATTGTCATTCCCTGTACCATGCGTCAATTCGTTCCAGATCATCTTTCATTTCAGTACAATTCTCCAATGTTACATCTTCTCGATATACTACAGCATCATCCGCAAAAGCCTCAGTGAACTTCCGATGTCATCCACAAGGTCATTTATATATATTGTGAATAGCAACGGTCCTAGGACACTCCCCTGCGGTACACCTGAAATCACTCTTCCGAAGTAAGACTTCTCCCCATTAAGAATGACATGTTGCGTTCTGTTATCTAGGAACTCTTCAATCCGATCACACAATTGGTCTGATCGTCCATGTGCTCTTACTTTGTTCACTAAACGACAGTGGGGAACTGTATCAAACGCCTTGCGGAAGTCGAGAAACACGGCATATACCTGGGAACCCGTGTCTATGGCCCTCTGAGTCTCGTAGACGAATAGCGCGAGCTGGGTTTGTGACAATCTTCGTTTTCGAAATCCATGCTGATTCCTACAGAGTAGATTTCTAGTCTCCAGAAAAGTCATTATACTTTAACATAATACGTGTCCCAAAATTCTACTACTGATCGACGTTAGAGATTTAGGTCTATAGTTCTGCACATCTATTCCACGTCCCACCTTGAAAACAAAACGGAGATGACCTGTTCCCTTTTCCAATCTTTTGGAACGCTACGCTCTTCTAGAGACGTACGGCACACTGCTGCAAGAAGGGGGGCACGTTCCTTCGCATACTCTGTGTAAAATCCAACTGATATCCCATCAGGTCTAGCGGCCTTTCCTCTTTTGAGCGATTTTAATTGTTTTTCTATCCATCTGTCATCTATTTCGATATCTACCATTTTGTCATCTGTGCGACAATCTAGAGAAGGAACCACAATGCGGTCTTCCTCTGTGAAACAGATTTGGTAAAAGACATTTAGTATTTCCGCCTTTAGTCTGTCATCCTCTGTTTCAGTACCATTTTGTTCACAGTGTGTCTGGACATTTTGTTTTGATCCTCCTACCGCTTTGATATAAGACCAAAATTTCTTAGGATTTCCTGCCAAATCAGTACATAGAACTTTACTTTCAAGTTTGTATATTTTACAGTAGGCCGCCAATGCATCTCCTTACATCAACACACATCGTTTCATACTATAGTAAAAACTGCTAAGGAATTCTCTGAAGTAACAAAACTCGTACGTCCTGTATCCACAGTTACCTAGTAATTAAAGCCAGGTTAAAAATCGTACAGCAACAAAACCTCACCTACGAGCTGAAACGGAGCTGCACTTCCCTCAACGATAGATTGAGGATGCTGTAAACCAAAACACACACTATAAACAAAAAATGATTAGGTGTTCTATTTTTTTTTAACTACTCCCTGATGCAACGTCTCATCCAGCTGTTAGTCTTTAATTTCACTTAAATCTGAATTCAAAAATTTGTAAACAAATAGCTATTATTGCAATAGATCTTACGCAACTTGTCTTTTTTTTCATCTAAAATGACCTACACGGACAGTGTGATTTCTCTGACCCAGAAAATTTGTTCTTAACATCGTTCTCACGTATACAGGCAGCAGGAAGTTCACAGGTGTGCTAGCATAGCGCTTCAAGTGGGTCTTCGGTGGTAGCTTTTATATTTTATGAAAATTGAAAATGAGCGCAATAGTAATATCCCCAAACAGGGCCATGACCATAACACAGGTTCATACTACTCTTCCATTTTACACGTATTCCTACGGTGCACAAACTCCAATACATTACATGAAAGAAATATTGGAATAACGAACACAAATGTACCTTCAAACTAGAATTACATTCTCCAGCAATATCTAGCCACTTTCCCCAACCTTGACGTCAATCACAATTGAAATATAGTCTACATAAGCACGGCGACTTTAGATTCAAATCGGTTCTCTTAAGGGCGAATACAAAAATGGTAGTTGTCATTTTAAAAGTACTCGCTATCGTTCTTCTGAAAGCTTAGGATAAGAGTTTATTGGCCTATCCTGTTTTTTTGAATAATAGGTCATGCAGAAATGCCGTCGCAATCCAGAGCGCGCATAGCTCTGTCGCTGTACATTGTCATGGAACAAGTATTAATCCATCGTCGTTCTTTCAGAATAACTTTATTTCTTAGAACTAAAGATCACAAAAAGAGATTATTTGGTGAACTAAACATATGGGTTTACTTTCTGATCTGTGTATATAAAATGATTAACTACATTAAGCGTCTGCGGAAAGTAAATAAAGATTCTGTACCAGCTGGATTCGCACAGCGTTTAAAGTGTGTTCCTACATTACTTGAAATGCATATTTTGAAAAGACTAACAAACAGTTTGAAGTAAGGGTCACCTTCAGTGGCGAGCTGCAAATTGTGTATGTTGGTTTCGATACGTTTGAGTGGGCTGCAAAGCGAACGGAACAACTGCAAGGGAAGGACAAATAGTTGTCACACAATATAAAAATGGAAAATAATTTAAGAAGTAGCTTATCTTCTTGGAACGACCCGGGCGACTGTGAAATGCACAATACCGCTGTTTCGAGATAGAAACACTCATTAACAGCGAAAGATGGTGTCAACCACAGAAACTAATTCAAAGAGAACGTACCATGTTAAATAAGCATGGTAAAAAAAAGGGATATTAAATTGAAAACTTCTGCGTTGTCCGCTCATGTTAATGAGTGGTTCGTGAAGGAAATCACACCAAGGGCCATTTGTTATATTTTAACTAGTGCAGGATATAGAGCTAGGTCCCCAAGAACAACACTAAACTGAGATATGAATTTGTTCCAAAGTATATAAGCAACAACAAATATCGTGAACAAAGTACTATTCACAGATATAAGCATATTTAGCATACCTGTAAATGATGGCGTAATTTTTATGTGGAGACGACCAAATACTGAGCTGGATGCCACACACATTCAACCCCCAGTAAAGCCTGGTGGAGGAGGAATTATGGTATGGGGATGCATGACTACATCTGGGGTTGGGGCCACTAGTTTTTGTTGATGAGCTTTGTTTTTAAACATCCTACAGGAAATCAACAAACAGTTACAGTTTAGGTTTACGTACAGATTGCTACTTTCCACAACATAATGACCCTAAGCATACAGGGGAAATTGCTCATCTGTGGTGGTTACACCAAACTCCTCATATTGTCAAGTTTCCAGCGCAGAGAGCAGACCTTAATCCAGTTGAACATCTTTGAAGTACGATTGAAGTAATGGTCCTAAAACATTAAATACGAAATGAGACTGCTCTGGAACAACGTCTACAACAAGAACGACAAATTATTACGTAAGAGACTACAAAAAAGAAAAAAGAAAAATGAAAAATAAATCATTCACTCCGTACCAAAGATTTTAACACACGTGATACGTTGTAGATGAGTGCCTTCAAAGTGTTCACATTGTCATTACATTCACGTACATTCATTTTCTTTCAGTGTATAAACACTTTTCCTCACTGTGTGAAACTAGAAAAATGCAGAATCGTTATTTACTCTTGCAGAAGGCTAATTCAGTTGATCGATTTATACCGGGTGATCAAAAAGTCAGTATAAATTTGAAAACTTAATAAACCACGGAATAATGTATGGAGAGAGAGAGAGAGAGAGAGAGAGAGAGAGAGAGAGAGAGAGAGAGAGAGGGGGGGGGTGTAAAAATTGACACACATGCTTGGAATGACATGGGGTTTTATTAGAACAAAAAACCAAACAAATTTCACAAAATGTCCGACAGATGGCGCTGGACAGCAAAACGTCAGTGACTGCGCATGACAACCGTGTATAAAAGGAGCTGTAATGAGAGAATCAGATGCGCAGGCAGTAGCAGCATGTTGACGTTACCTGAAAAGGCGCTTTTAGTGAAGCAGTATTATCAGAATGAGGAATGTCCTAGTTCAGCGTTACGATCCTATCGCCATAGGAAGGGGATTCGAACGGGTAAAGGTCCGTTGACAAATGGAGCTGTGGCGAGAATGATTTCGAAGTTCGAAGTCACGGGTTGTTTAGACGATAGACCCCGCAATGACCGACCGAGCACAAGGCGCAATGCTGCTGAGACAGTTCAGGAAGAAATGGAGACTAGCGGGTTCGTCTATGCACGGGAGTCAGCGCTCGTGCAGTCGCACGTCGCACCGGCATTCCATACACTACTGTTTGGCCCTCCGATGCTATCCGTACAAAATCTATCGGCATCATGAACTGTTACCTGGCGATTTAGTGAAGCGGAGGGCATATGCGGTGTGGGCGTTTCAAAAGATGGCGGGAGATGGCGGAAGATGACGATTGGTTGAGTAACGTGTTGTGGACCGATGCTCATTTCACGCTCAAAGGATCTGTCTACGCCCTCAACTGCAGAATTTGGGCTACCGAAAATCCTAGAACTGACGTGGAAACTCCATTGCACGACGAGAAAGTCACGATATGGGTTGGATTTACCATATCTACCGTTATCGGGCCTCTTTTCTTCGAGGAAATGCGTGATTCTGGTTTTGTAACTGCTACCGTGATGGGTGAGAGGTACGCCGATACGTTACAGAATCGCATCATCCCCAGCCTGGCTGATAAACACTTGCTGGAACGTGCGATGTTTATGCATGATGGCGCTTCATCCCATATTGCTAGACGCGTGAAAGATACCTTGCGCTCGTCGTTTGGTGGTGATCGTGTGCTCAGCCGCCTCATTCGTCATGCTTGGCCTCCCAGGTCCCCAGACCTCAGTCCGTGCAATTATTGGCTTTGAGGTTACCTGAAGTCGCAAGTGTATCGTGATTGACCGACATCTCTAGGGATGCTGAAAGACAAAATCCGACGCTAATGCTTCACCATAGCTCCGGACATGCTTTACAGTGCTTTTCACAACACTATTCCTCGACTACAGCTATTGTTGAGGAATGATGGTTTACATAATGAGCATTTCCTGTAAAGGACATCATCTTTGCTTTGTCTTACTTTGTTACGCTAATTATTGCTATTCTGCTCAGATGAAGCGCCAACTGTCGGATATTTTTTGAACTTTTGTTTGTTTTCGGTTCTAATAAAACCCCATGCCATCCAAGCGTGTGTGTCAATTTGTACCTCTCTATCTACATTATTCCGTGATTTGTTCAGTTTTCAAATTTATACTGACTGTTTGATCACCCGGTATATACAGATTAGGAGTGTTAGTTTAAGTAACTTCCCTGCTTGTGAACCTTAGCTATAATAAATAAAGTTATTCTACATGAACGATGTACGAATACCTTCTTCCATGACCATATATTATCGTTGGCATGGAATCTGCGCTCGGCGTAACATTATTACATTCATTTAAGGTATTCAAAGAAACGATACAAGAAAGGGCCAGTACAAAAATTGGCTGTGCAACCCTCCCCCACTCTCCGTGGGAGCAAAATTTTAACTCTTCAATGTTCTTCCTATCATCAAATCGTGGATTGTTACTTCAGTTTTATGAAAAAGTTTATAACTGGTGACATTTGATAAAACGCAGAACATCTGCTTGAAACACTGATAACTGGAACTTTTACTGTGGACTGCGAAAGGGAATACTGGCAGCTTATTGAAGTGCAACAGTTACTCATTGATCGCAGTTTTGACGTGCTATCAAATCTTCGTCAAGACTGACGAATTATGGCAGCTATGCTTTTCTTGCATCAGTAAAAGCTAGTGCAGCCAAGGATCTAAGTACTCTCTGTTAACTTCCCTGTTCCGGACAATCTGGAATGAAGCTCGTTCAGACTTGGTTTAGATTTCGAAAGTTACAAACTGGACTTTCGTTCATATAGTATACAAATAACCATGTACATATATTGAAAGAAATTCACAGCAAATTTAAATTCAGTTAACTGTATGAAGTGTTAATTGGTGAAGACGGTGGTTCTATCACAGAAATAGACAATAGCGAAGACAAAAGTATCATGACGTTACCACGATGTCTTTCTGAAGCAGAACAACAGGTGGAGATGAAGTAGTGACCATAGCAGTCCTTTGGGATATCGGCAAGGATGTGGGATGATCAGGAACAGGGCTGATTCTCGGGATGAACAGAGGTGTGCAACTGACCTTCAGAGCGTTATGCCCGCGGCGATGGTATGTGAACATGAAGTACATTCGGAACGTTATAAGTAATTCACAATGATATTACAAGCTATCAGAAGGATATTAGTACATGCAACCTGCTAATGTAATGTGGCCTACTCTCAATTTTATTGACGCGGAAGGGGGGGGGGATGTACGACATTTAGACCGTTCTGTGTGAGAAGTTTTGTTGTGTGCTTCAGTCAAGTATTTGGCACAAAACTTCATAGACACATTGTCCTTGAGATATGTTCCACAGGAGAACTGATGGGTGACTGTATTACACTGTCACTGGATGTCATTCACAGTTTCGTTATAGGAAACAAGACCTGTTAAAGCATTGTTTTCAATACGGCGACAACAATACAGTCTACATTGGTCGATTGTCGATCTGCACTTTGGCTTCAACAGCTGGAAATTTCACTCACCTGTACGTACTAAAATATGATACAGCACTGACACGTGTTCGTAAACTGTCTCACTTGTTACAGATCATATCATCTTCATTATTTGTTCATTGTCTACTGACTGCCACTTTGTATTGGTTTCTCGTGTACTTCTGTGGTCTCGAAGTTCCATAAACATTGGAATAAGCTTACTCTAACAAGAAGCTACCTCCCCGAATCCTTGTGAATTCAGCTCACCAACGTCAGTTAAACGACACCATATGGAAAACCCATAGTCGTAAGCAAGTAAGTGGTTCCGCTGGATGATCAGGTTTTAGAGTGCAGAGCACAAAGCAATAGCCACCTTAATGTACCACACTTGTACCACCTTGATATCGCTAATACATACAAGCTGAACCACTTGGACACCGAAACTATGTACCATCACATTACTCCAACTGGAGTGATTAAATTGACAACGCCTCTGATTCGGAAATGAAAGGTGAAGTACTAAGATAACCAGAGACTCGTTCTACTCATTGACATTATGAACTTCCTGTTAATCTTTATGGTAGGAACAGGTTATATAATCTGAAAAAATCTTACTGCTACTCAAAAACATTATGAATAATTTTATCTGCTGCTAATAGTGATTGTGGAAAAGGAATATTATTAACAAGAAATTATGAAACAAAATTATTTTAATCATGAATAAAAACTCTGGAAAGAGAAGCCATTAGTAGAGTAATATAATCAGTCGCCACTGCCCGTTCTGAAACAAACTGCCATTGGCCTATTAATAACATATTGATACGTGTAGCATTTCTTACGACTCTTTAACAAAACGGTACTCTAGAAAGATGAAGTAAAACTTATACTATATTGTATATCATACAGACCTTGAAGATCAATACTTCACATTGTTTGTTCGCAGTTTCCGTCTTGCATAGGATTTTAATGTCTTGATGGGAATGAAGTTCTTCGATCTTATGACTGTCTGGATAAAAAAAACCAAGCGCTCTCTGAGGCTGGATATCCCATTTACTTCAAATAGTGCTCCATACAATAACTGCCACCTCCTACAGTGGTGAATGATGATGGGTTTTAAATAATACCTTTTCGCTATCGTGACATCATTTGCATTGTTTTCGTAGCATAGTCTAGTCTGTAAGGTTGACTAGTACATTTTTCATCTTTTCGTCCAACTTAAGTTCCTCACTGGCAACTCTTTGAATCTTATCTATCCATTCATACCATTCCACTTCTATAAGCGGCAGTACTGCAGGCGTATACTGGATAGATGAGCGACCAAGGGAGTTTACAATCTCTTGAAATTGCTGGGGCTAATTAAGCCGCGAGGTTTGTCGAGCTTGCAGTAATTTCTCATGAACCATTTCAACTGTCCAAAAGTATTTTAATCCAGTTAGCCTCAGGACGATATCGGAATATTTATGTGATATGCCTTTGAATTATGGTATTCCTCCAACTGTACCTGACGAAGTTCGACGCATTGTCACACAGTAAGGCGCATGGCTAGCTCATTTGTAGAATGTAGTTGTTCATCAGTGGATTAAGAATTGTTGGACCACTGGCAGTCTTGAGTGGTTATAATGAAAAATCAAGTAATCGGTAAAGAAGTCGGAGAGAGCAGCTACGTATTGTTAAAAATTTATCTGGAACGAATGCATGTAATTGGACCTTCTTACAAGGATTATATGATTCTGACTTCTGGTGTTGTTACAGTATCTTCAACATTAACTAGAGTTTTATACGCAGATTCGGAAAGTTGCCATTTGTTCGTAGTTTGTTACAACATTTAACAACGTAAAAACTGCCCCATGCATTGTGAGTGTATCTGATAAGTTTTTCTTCGCAATCAGAAGATCTACATACACACCAGTTCTGAGTGTTCTCATTCCATCAGTGGAACAATACGTCCTTCACTAACCTGTAATGCTGATGTGTGCTATTGTAATTTAACGGTTGCAAAACGTGCCATACTGGATGGGACCTCGGATCTATCTTCTGTGACCTAGCCACATTTTTGCACAACAGAGGTAGTAGCTCCAGTGCACGTCATTTTTCATTAATAGTACTGAAAAATCAGTGGATTTTTTTGTCAAATGTGATTCTTGGAGCGAGTCCGTCTGGAACGCATGGTAGTCAGCAATAATATTTTCATTTTCATCAATGTGGATTATTCATACTGTATTCCTGAAGCATGAAAGTCTTGTCTGGCGTGCAGTAACATGCAAATTAGCCAGAAGTTTAATATTTTATGGTTGCAATAAACTAATGCAGCACCATACAGATAATAATGGAACTATTCGTTAAACTTCATTTTGCCTGTCTGTTCCAGAAACCGGTTATGATTTTGTTTCAGTGAAAACAGTGTCAGTTACAAAACGGTTTTTTTAACAGTTACGTGTTTGACCCCTGTAGGCATCACCAGAGTATACGGAGACAATAGAACAAAAAATTAATAATTGTCAATGTCAATGAAGTTCATCAACGGCCGTGTAACTTAAGATGTTATTTTATTTTGAAGACTACCAGTTTCATTATTTCACTATACCATCTTGAGGCCATCACACAGCTCTCAGAATAAACGAAAATGCCATATATAGAGCCATAAATATCTGGATGTCGTGATTTCAGTAGTTAAACTAGTGCTCCATTCCAAGACTAGATGGCAACTGCTCATTGACATTGACATTTACTTCACCAGCCGATATCCACTGTCCATGATGGATGAACAGAGATTTAAAAAAATAATTTTCCAAATGACAAGAAGAATTAGACACTTTTAAGCATTGCAACCATGCGTACAATGGACAGTAATATAAGCATAAGGTCACGTAAAAACGCGGTGGGATAATTTTCACCCGTCAGTTGCTGCTGAAAGGCATTAAGTAAGAATAAGGAGCTTCTGGAGAGAACATCCGGTCATCAAATGTCTAATCAGATACGTAAACGACCTAAACGGGAAGTAAAAGTAGAAACGCAAAATTAGCCGAGGTTAATGATGGATGGCGGGAGAAATACGAATCTAAAATATCTAAAATAATAGACCAGTTAGGTACGTTACGTGCATTAAAGCAGGATCAACATGGTGTTCACAGCCCAGAGCTACGTGTACAAGATGTGTATGTAGGGCAGAAAACGATCGGCTTAGCTGGTCCTCCCAGCACAGTAACAGCACTATGTGCGTGCGACTGGATAAGCCGCACTAGTATCACGGGTATGAACTAGATGGTGCAAACGCTTGGACATAACTGATTGCACCAATTGTATTGCTTAACGTCAACAGTTTAAAAACTTTTGGTAACGTGTGTGATATTACTTAAAAAAAGAGAGAAAATCACACACCAGTTGTAATCCCCTTCCTATTTGCAGCTATTGTCCACAACAAGCAAAGTCTTGTATGAGATATTTGAGAGGAACGAAGATTACAATAAACTTTCTAGTTTACTTAGCTTTTCGTCTAGAGGTAGCTCCAGTTATTCTTATCGAGAGATCTGATTCTTGAAGCTGCAGATGTCACATTTTACGTCCTCAAGGTTGGATTGATCTTAATAAATTTGAAGATCGTTGTTGCAGAATTTTTGTTGTTCCGTTAATACACTTTGTCACATTTTAGTATATTATATAGTCTTTTGATTTTTCACATTAACAAGGCCGAAATTACATTGTTCGCACAAAATACAGAAATACGTCCGATCACATCAGAGTCTTGCTTACTACTGTCCCACTCAGCGGAAATAACAATATTCCAGAGAGTTTACAATTTGTTCTTGTTACATCATTACTTTCGATTGTTACTTCATAAATGAATCTATAAATATAGTAACTAATACAGTACTGCATAATAATAATAGAAATTGTAAATGTGCCAATAGTTCGTAATTTCAAATGTTTCTAAAATAATAATTTTAACTGTGCAATCAGAACTAGTACTTATCGATTATAACGTCGAAAATAAAGTGATTCCTTTCCATAAATTTTAGCTTGACATATCACATACTGTATTTAAAATTATATGAAAGTTTTCAGAAAAGCTGATGAAATAATATTGACCTGTCCAACATTCGAAAAATAATACTGGTATCGACAACAGCTGTTGACGAAAACTGATGCTAGAGGGGGATGTCGCGTTACAAGTTCCAAAACTGGAAGACTTAAAGGAAACTTCTTAACAGCAGTTGAACGTGGCGGTTGCGTATGAGTATACAGAAAGTGTAATAACACGAGATGACTCACTACCACATCCTAGAATACTCATAATGGCAAGGTAAATACAAGTACACAGCATAACACCAAAGAAAAGTGCTATCTGAAATGGGAAGGAAGAACAAGGTATAACAAAAGTTGTACAAGGAAATGACTTCACTTGATTTGTTTTCGCATTTGCGATTATGGGCAACCGTCAGCTGTACAATGGAATGACTACAATGAAACTTGTGCCGGACGGGGCTAGAGCCCAGATTTTCTCCTTACAGGGAGCTGTTGCCTTACCGGTAAGAATGTCCGAGTACAACTCACAGCCAAACCCAAACCTTCCATATGTCGTCAGCTATGTGTTTGCAACCTGTGCTCGTGCATTCATATATGTATTCCCGTACAGAGGCGACATTTTCATTGAAAGTTGTATCTCCGTAGTCCACGGATAATACGATATTGCAGGGCCTGTATTGTTCGTAAATAAGATGCAAAATTTCTCCGGACTTCCGAAAGTTACAACAGTTATAAAGTATTCCGCATCTGCGAATGTGCACAACCGTTAGCTGCATAATTGAATGACGACAATGAAAATCTGTGCCGGATCGGGTCTCGGTTCCGGATTTCCCGCTTATCATGAGCGACTGCCTTACCTTTAAGTTATCTGAGCATGTCTCACGCCAGACCCAAACCTTCTATCTGTCGTCAACCATATGTTTGCATTTCACGTGAAATGTATTCGCATCGTACTTCTGAAAAACACACGCAGTGGAACATCGTAGGAAATACCTTTTTTTCATACCGTCGTGATAAAGGCAGAAGGTCTCTGTGCGATCAGGGACAATGTCACTGAACAGAAAGGGCCTAGCGAAAAACGTGAGAAAATAAAAAAAAGTGTAGGATAGTGACACAAAATAAAGAAGTGTACGAGAAAAGCGTTTAAAAAATCACGTGATTAAACGTTATGTCCATCTTTGACAATAAATATAGGACTCTACTGATAGTTATCAAAAGAGCAGTCCCAGACAGAATGTTTGAAAGCGCCTTAAAATGCGTGGAAGGCAGGAAGACAAAAATAAACTGGCTGTAGAAATAGGAAGTAAGTCTATGGTAGTCTACCAGGTGCGACAATAAAGTAATGAGACTGACGTGAAAAAAAATGTTGCTTACCGTTTTAGTCAAGTTTAGTGTTGTCTCCTTCAAAGTAGTGCCATTCTGATTGCACACACTTTTCCCAGGGTTTCTGCCATTGATGATAACATTTCTGGAACTCGTCTTCTGTAATATCCTCCAAGACCATCGTCACAGCTATTTGGACATCTTGTGTTGTTTGAAAATGGTGTCTCTTGACCGCCGTTTTGACTCTTGGAAATAGAAAAATGTCGCACAGAGTGATATCTGGTGAATAAGGTGGCTGTGGTAGTACTGATATTTGTTTTGAGATTAAAATTTGCTGTACAGACAGAGCAGAATCCAATTATCATCAATATTGGCACATACACAAAAAACTCTTTTACGAAGCTTTCTAAAATTTCTTTGTAGTAATATTGGTTAACTATTTGTCCAGGCGGCACCCACTCTTTATGAACAATTCCCTGGGAATCAAAGAAGCACACAAGCATGCATTTCACGTTTGACTTTGACTTGCGAGCTTTTTTTGGTCTGGGTGATCCCTTTGAGCACCATTGCGAACTTTGGCGTTTTGTCTTTGCATTGTACTGAAGAAACTTTCATCACCAGTGATAACACGGCTCAACAATTCTGCATTGATTTCCGTTTGCTCCAACAGTTCGGCTGCCACATTTTTCCGTGTTTCTCGCTGTTGTGGTGTGAGATTTTTGGGGACCGTTTTTGCACAAATCTTCCTCATACCAAGCTCTTCAGTTGTTGTTAGACGAACCGTTTCTCGACTGATGTTCAGTTCTTCTGCAATCACTTTCACGGATAATCTTCGATCAGATCGTACGAGTTCACGCAGCCTGGCCAAGTTGACATCTCTCCGTGAGGTTTATGGTCGTCCACTACAGTCTTTATCTTCAATATTCGTTCTGCCTTCACTAAACGTTTTATGCCAACGAAAAACTTGACCTATTGACATAACCTCCTCTCCAAAAGCCTTCTGAAGCTTATCATAAGTTGTCGCGTTTTCACCCAATTTAACGCAAAAAGAAATGACATACCATTGCGCAATATTATGCGGTTCCATTTCCGTGACGAGGGACACAAACACATGTTAATTTATTACAGCACAGCTCACGACTGAGCAGTTGCATCGATGTGCCGCTTGGAATATAAGCAGCTTGTAGACCAAGGTCAAAGATATTGTGCCTACAAAAGCCTGCAGGGTTGCCACATCTTGCAAAGAAAATCAGTCTCATTTCTTTATTGTCGCACCTCTTGGAATGGGACGTACGAAGGCTGCCTGGGAAGTAATGCTCCCGCATTTTTAATGTGAAAACTGGGTTAGAGTCCCGGGTTTCGAATTGTAGCATGTAACATGGTGGTGTATAACTATGCCTTTGCGTGATAAACAACGTGCTGTTACGGAATTTCGATTTCGGCGAGTTCGTCGAAACGCTGAGCGCTCTCTCCGTCGGTATGACAACACAGGGCCATACACAAGCGCTGCGACATCTACAACAGTCCGATGCCTTTGATTTCAGTGTTATCATCATCTTCCATACAGTCTCGTCTTGTCCATATCCGATTTTCATCTGTTTGCAAGACTTAAAGAACGGTGTCGAAGATTTTACTTTGATAGTGACGAAGTGGTACAAGCAGAGGCGTGATTGCGACTCCTTTAAAAGTCAGTCTGCTGTGGTGGTATCAACGAACTGGTCTCTCGTTGGGAGAAATGTGTTCGTCGTCAGGGTGACTGTGTTGAGAAGCAAATATGTAGAAATGAGGAATAGAGTGTTAATACTGTTTGTTTCATTTAAAAAGCTTTTCCCTAAAAAACCTGGAGGCTTTATTTTTCAGCACGTCCTCATATTACAGGGAGGCCGTCAATGAAATCAAAATATTCGAGGACTGTACGGACAGAAAATTTACTGGTACACTTTGTTAAAAGATTGCAAAGTAGTACTTGTAGCAAAAATGGAAAACTATTTCACTAATTACTATAGCAACACAAAAAAGAATTCTATTTCCATGGACACATTTGTTAATGATGTTTATTCAGTCACCTCATTTACAGTAGTTATAGCCATGTTCGCCAAGAGAAGTCATCAGTTTAGTAGCTAACTAACTTGTGGCTAACGAATAATACATGTATAAATATCAGTCATTGCTGTATTGGTAGGATTGTAGGGTGCTACAGTTTCCTACCTCGAGCATAGTACATATTTTAATGAGGCTGAAGTTTGTGGGAGCCGTAGTATATTGGACTCCCACACGTGTACGAGTATGGACGAGGCAGAGTGGTGCGAATGACCACAGGTTTGTACGACTGGTGGTTGAGTTAACAGGATTGTTGGAAACTTGTGTCAAGCACTCGAGGAAGACGCCGTATATCTCGCGATAATGTGCTTAGAAAACCCCAACACGAGATTTGTGAGCGGCCTTGCTGGACGGGTACACGGTCAGATCACCGATGTTAGGCAGTGTCGGGTGTGGTCAGTACTTAGGTGAAATGATAATTTTCTCTTTGCCTCTACGACAGAGGAGACAGAAGGGTTGGTGGCTTAAATTTCCTGATCATTTGTCTTTGCAACAATGTTCCGGATTATATTCCCAACCTTTGCGCATAAAGTGAGGGCGTGCGACACTGTTGACGGTGACCCGCCTGTCCAATGGTGACGTTAAGCTTGGTGCTCATGGAGAGGAATAAGCTGTTTGTAGATACCGGGGTTCACTCTCACGTTTGTCTCATCCTTTCCAGAGCAAACATGAGACTAAACACACACACACACACACACACACACACACACACAAACCACTACAACCGCCTACATTCAACAGATACACTTAACGCACACAGCTCTGACGAAAGAAAGGTGCCTGTTGGCGTGAAAAATGGGATAAACCTTTCGAATTAGGTGGCTCAACCTGTCCTTCGGTGTATCCCAGCCATTCATGCCATACGACTTAGGCTAACTTTCGGGGCACAATTTTATCTACGACATAAATACGCAGATGACTGAAAAACATTGGTAGTTTCGGGTCAGATTCTGCAAATATTCTTCAGTCCTCTGCGTATCTATCTCCCAGAGATCTAAAGATAAAATTAGACAAATAACAGTTCAGAGGTATACAAGCAATCATTCTTGCCACGTGACATACGTAAACGGGACGGGAAGGCTGACATCTATTACTTTCTGCTACCTAGTCCGCATTAATTTGCAAAAAGTAGGTACTGGGGCAGATGCTTAAGACATTCCCCTTTCAGACGTATAGGAAAATCACAAAATAATTAAGCTCAAAGAGGGTTGGGAGTACTGTTTTAGGAAATGCAGTTCACAAAATAATACCCACTCTACGTCTCGATCGCTGTCTCTTCTCATTCCTTACATTATTTGTACGATATTCTATACTGTGATTCATTTCTCGTTTTCCTTCTTTATTGCTATTTAATCACTTTCGTCCCATAAATGGATAGGTGCTCTGTAGGTGGTACGAAATTCCACTCTTCAGCCAAGAACTTAAAAAAAAGTAACAGAGACGAAAAGAAATATCATTTTGTTGGCGTTTTAACGTTAGGACTTATTGTAATAAAATCACAGGAAGACACAACGGAGAAAATGCGACATTCTTCTAAGAAACAACACTTCACTCAAAAGCTGAAGGACCTGCACTGGGAGAAAAGGATCTGCGGAAAAGGGAATGTGTTAATGTGTTCTATTCACTTGAGGGGTGTGAGCAGCGAAATATAAGGGTCCATTAGGTAAGAAAATATGGAGATGAAAGTAGGCGCTGGGACTCTCAGAAGCTTAGGAGTTGGTTTGTGTGTGGGCGGAGCAGCAGTATCAAGAAGAAAACAATAGGGATTGATGGAGAGTGATAAGGAGAGAGGTGCCCTGATGTGGAGTGGGATAAGTGTGAACGAGGCAGGACAGATGTCATTGTCTGGAAGGAGTAGTGAGTTGAAGTTGTGCTGCGAAAGGATATGGAGTGTGTGTAGGTATAGGTAGGGTGAGATATGTAAAGTCGTGGCAGCATACCGGGATCGTAGGGGAAACAATACAATTATTGAATCTAGTTAGCGGATAGGGTAGCAAATTCGGAGGACTTCAATGTGGCGAAGCAGGAGTTCGATTTCGGTGAGACAGTACAGGATCCACTAGGAGGGACGGCTAACGGATATGGAAAAGGAAGCAGAGTTTATTTTGGTCTGCTTTGGAGACTGAAGTCATCACAATCGTTGGGATTGGTATTGAAATCAATTATGTTAAAATTTTTGAAAAAGGCACAGAAAAGGGGAGTAGAAATCTGCAGATTTTCCGCCGAGCGAGAAGTATGCAGTAGAACAGTTGATAATGTTCCATCTGCATTCACAAACTATTGTCATTTCACAATTGAAGAGACCAGGGAAGGTAAGAGGTCGTCTGAAAAACGATTATGGCATGAACTAAATACATAGGTACTGTTACTAAGATCACGTGTGGCACCCGGTTTGTCGTAGTCCGTACGACGGCCGATAGGCGGCAGGTAAATCAGGTAACTGGGACGGATGTAAGTGGCGCATTCCACTGCTGGGGTTCCTCGAGTATACATCTACAGTACGCCGACTCTTACTTTGGTCGCTGCTTCGGTCTGCTTTGAGACTCCGATCAGAAGGTGACTGCTTGCGAAATAATCTTAGATTTTAACTAGTAGCTTGCAGAAGCTAGGATCTGACACATTGACAAAATGTTTCTCGTATTTCCGAAGTCATTCGCTTGTTTCGTGGAAGTGTCATGGTGATACTATGATAAACCCTGTTCCGTCAGTAGGATTTTCTATCTGATCTCTGTGTACGTGAGACCGTTAGTTCTTTATGTTTATAGTACTGACGAGATGCAAAAATTAACTGAAAGCTGACTTGAGTGTTACTAAGAGTTCCTCAGTGCCCAGAAATTTCAGCCGCATAACTCGTAAGATCCATTGACCTTTGTGTGCAAAGTGTTGACTTGCCTACGAAGTTGAAATCGCCTTTCGATAACAGTAAAACGCAACGCAAATATTAAAGTATAATATGCGAAATTTCGGAGATCGCAGAATTTCCATATACTTTCAACGTTAATTCCTAATTTAAATCGGAAGTAAACTTGCAGTACGGAAGTATGTCATGGTTGGAAATTCGCGCGTAGAGTGGAACCTTACTTTATAAAGGTAATACATTTTTTCTGCGTCGTTGCCCGCTCCTTCTGCCAATCTTCACCCAATCCCCAAAATCTTGGTTGTGGTAGAGCAGCATGATGTGTCGGTTAGGTTGGAAGAAAAAACGACTATTTCATTGTTGGCGAATATAATGAATGTGAATGCGAATAAAATTTGCAACAGATCTGTAGCGCAACCCGGTATATTAAGTTAGTGCCTTATTTAACAAGAGTATTTCATGAAGACTGACTTTTTCGGACCGAGCTGTATTACGATAATTTCTAAGTTATTTTGGCTCATATGTGCATATGTTAGATGTCAACTACAAAACTGCCGAGGGGAGAGGGCGGAGGGTGAGCGATACTACATAACTCTAAGCAATGCTATGTCTTAAACAACCTTGAATTCAAATTTCGTGCGTACCGAAAAATAGCATGCTTGGTTGTGAAACGGGCTAAACAAAATATACAATGAATTAGGACTAACGCAATTATATATGTTAACAGATCTCAATACCGATCAGAGTGATCCTAATTGAGGTCGTACGTAGCTGACTGATGACACGACGGGACATCTACTTACGTACCTTCGAGCGTATATTGGGGAAAGTCTGCTGCGAGCGATAGGTGCTGTTTGCTAGGGTAAAATAGGCATAAATATATACAAAATAGTGCATTGATATGTCGCAAACTTTAGACTTGAAGTTAAACGCAAGATGTTACATTCAGACACAACTAACTTTCGCGTCTCTAGCTTCGAATTATTAAATATGACATTCATTGCAAATAATCTTAATCGCCAGACAGCAGACCTGACGGCTGATTTAAATTGAAGAGGTCGGCAGAACTGCTAACGCAGATGATCATGTTTGACGTCGAGGCATGTTTCGATAAATGGATAGTGATGGACATAAAATACAGAACTGTTTAATATAGGTTTTTCCTACAGGTACATAAAGATCAATACGTTATTAGCATGTGGTGCATTAGTGAAGTGGTAAGTCTAATTACACAACTGAGGATAAGCACATTCTTTCGGACCACTATTTCATATTAGCACAGTAAGATGTCAGCAACACAGACGTGTTCCGTTAGTTGGACTCGTCTTTACAATGGGCCAGCATGCTCTGACGTTACCTCAGTGTTGATGAATTTAATGTGATCTTCGTATACTTCGTCTAAGAAGCCCTAAACATTTCAGATTTTACCGCCCTTGACACTCGAGCTCCTTAAAATATTTCACTGGTCTGCTAATTCGCTGAAATAGTGTAGATCAGACACGACTAATGAAATGTTCCAATTTTGTTTGCTTACAAACTGAAGGTACATACAATGTTCAGCACGAGAATACGATTCCACATTTGAAAGTATAAATAGAAAATATAAATTCTTTATTATTGTCACTGTTTAGAGAAAATGGCACGTTTTAAGTTTCGACTGGCGGAGGAAAGTAGTAGACATAGTGGAAAAAGTTTTAAAATCGTATATGTTGCGTACATGACCTGTGCGACAGTTTCGTTCGTACACTTCTTGAAGGTCGTTCTCGTATTTATAAGGTACATCCATGGAGGGTACTAGTTGGTATTTGCTAGATCTGCGTACATCTATTGGAGTGTACTCAAGGTCATGATAATGCGTATCTGGTTTGATAACTGACGTTATCGTGGGTACTTGCCCAAATGGAGGATGTAGTGGAACTGATTTGTAGCGTTGCGCGAGTTCTAGGTTTGAATTTGAGCTCGCGAAGCGTACGTCATACCAATCTTCCCTTTCAGATGTAATGCGAGTACCGTAGTGTTTCCCGTAAGTGCCCTATATATACGAGAGCCCTAATGACAAGAACATTCCCCCTCAGTCTCTCCATTTCCTGGAAAGACAGGAAACGCGTGGAATTGTTTTCATATTTCTGTAAGTATCACCCAGGAAACTTCAAAGGAAATTGAATTATTCTGAATTCTGTGAATATTTCTTCGTATCAGACGACTAAAAGTAAATTTTCACTAAATATTTAATGGGAACCTGTGTATCAGGTTTTGTTTCAGCTTAACTGACCTATCTTACTTCAGTTTATTTATCAAGAGGAACAGTAATGAATAAAATCTTGTTCCTACTTCCATTTCATATAAATAAAAGCAAAATTGTTAGTTTGACTTACGTCACAAGGCATAAAAATATAAGGCAGCAAATTACAAGCTTTAACAGATATGGTGCAAAGTAAATTCTTTTATAAAAGTTTGGAACAATCCATTTTTCTTCCGTAAAAGAGACGCACTGGTTGCGTTACTTGCACTTCTAGCTCATCTAATGTAGTGCTCATACTGGTAATTCGTGGTGACAAAATGTCCAACACCAGATCAGTGAACATACCGTGTATGCACAAGGTAAAGTAGTGACACATCGAAAACGTAAAAAGGCCATAATACTTTTCCTGGAGTGTGCTTGCAACGGTAGAAACCAGCAGTTAACCGAAAAGTTGGCGAAATATAGTGAACACTCCCGAAACACCGAATCAGGATCGTGTAACAGAACAAATCTGATCTTTTTAGAACTATATGTATGAAGGAAAACGTGCGTCAAAGCTTCCCCTTATAAAGGCCCTTCACACGTACAGACAACTGGACGTGTAGATATTTCAATACATCCACCGATGAACTTGTCGGTATGCCGGGCAGGTAGGACCACCTGACAGCCAATCCGTGCCACCCAACCCTACAAATTGTGTGTAGCGCTGTCGTACACACCGGCCGACAAGTTAGGCTTCAGATTTTTGTGGGGCACGTTGATAGAGGAATACAGCAATAAAAATGCAAGAAATGACGAAAATTTTCACTTTTAAACAAATACTTGGTTTACTGTTGCAAATGGACTATCAGTTTAAGTATTTGTTTTTATTCCCGATACTTAATAAAATCGCTTCAATGTGTTGTTCAGCTTATAAATAGACCCTCTCCTTTGAAAAGCAGTGTGTCGGGTAGTTTTTAAAGCTCTAACGATTGCTAAGTGCTTTATGTATGTTGTATTAGATCTGCGCCACCATGTATAGCCTTTCTTTCTCGAAATTGGAATGAGTTTCTTAAACTCAATGCGCATCTTCCATGTAACATAATAAATTAATAAATAACAAATACATGAACATCTTCTGTTTAATTTCTTTTGATTCGCTATGAGTCTCTTCAGTCAACTACAAATCATGTAGCAGGTTCAGGAACCATTGTAGTTAATAATTGTGGGACACAACAGCACTCAATTACAAGGCCCCTTAACTTCTGCCAGTGGCTAGAACCTGTAATGAAGCAGACAGCCTCTCCTCGCAGCTCACAGCCTCTGGTGAATTTTTCGTTAATACAGGTTTGATGATCAACAGCTCCGAAATCGATGATTCATCCGTTCTTAGATAATTATCAAAGCTATTGGCTCCCAGCTGCTAAACAGAACATGAGTCAATTTCTTTCCTTGCATTAGCGCACAGCCTTCCTTCCTTTCTGGCCTTGTTACATCCAAAATAAACCTGTTTTTGTTTCTATGTAAAACCAATCGGGATCTGTTAGAACATAAACGTAATTAATATAAATTACAACTGAGGTGTTGCAAAAGCTGCGTACAGTCGGTCGAGATGTGTGTAGCCTGCCACGAAATAGGTCGGCCGATCGATAAATTGGTGCATGTCTAAGGGCCTTAAAATATACAACAATCAGTCGCAAGTATACAGCCACGTTAATTCAAAGCTATAGATAGGCAGTAAACATCTAAGCCGCAATAGTGGAAATTCAATACAAAATGACTGCTTAGGCAATAGATTACTATAAACTGTAGGTAGTACATTATACAGTGTGTTCCAGGAGGAGCGGTCAAAATTCAGGGCTATAACAGAAACTATCATTCGAAGCAAAAAAAAGCCAGTTGAAATGGGCTTTAAAAGGCGTACCTTAAGAGAGATGAGCACTTCTTCGGTGCTGTGAAACCTCTCCTACCGAATACGCGTGATTGACGTAGTCACAACACTATTAGTCGCTAGTCAAAGCTGATGTTTTAATATCAAATAGTGTAAGACTGCTATACAGATGAAACTGTTTGATTCTTGCTAATTGATTAGTAGCCAATCCTTTCAATGTTAGGCTTCTTGACATAGGTTTCTTTTCTTGAATTTTTAGTATTTTTTACCCGTCCAAAACCTAGTAGTCAGTTTCTGTTTAGGTAGCGTTTTCGTATAGTGAAGTGACTCTTTGGCAGTTTGAGAGTCGTTTCTTCACTATGTTTACAACGTAATAAGCCTTTCAACGTGATATTCAATTAACTAATTCCCATAGTCACTTAGTTCGGTGCAGTACAAGAAGCTGACAAAATAGCTTTAACATGGCGATTTTTTTAATTTGAATATAATTTAGTAGCTTTTAGAGGTCGTCATTCGATTTACCATGTTTGGTAGGACAGAAATACGCATTTCAGCAGTAAGTAGAGACAGTATTGGTTGGTACGTTCGCTGTTACTACGAGACTAGCTGGACGGGACGTGACGTACACTTGCCTTCAACGGGCAGCAGGTTAGCGTGGCACCACCAGCAGTATAAAGAACGCCCCCCCCAGGGGGTCCACAACTCTTTCGTGGATACGTGCGTGGCGAGCACGGGGCCCCGAGCCATTGCAGCCTTCTTTCTCTCCCGGGCTGCATTTCCTTTCCCTTCCCCTCCTTTCCCCTCCATACACCTTTCCCCTCGCCCTCTCCTCTCCCTCTATTGGTGTCCTTGCTTATGTTGGCCCCTGCTATCCTCCTGGTTCTGTTGGTTTTACACTCTGGCTTTGTTGCGTAATCATCTCCTCCTTTTGGCATTCCTTGGTCCCCCTCTGGGGTTTGACCTCCATTCCAAAATTTCTCTTCCGTAGTGTGAGCCATTTGGGGAAGAGCACCTTACCTAGTGTCTCCGACGTGTGCCCTCCTAGTATATTCCACCTTTTCTTCTATGTCGTTGTCTGATGCTAGGGTGCATAGCCAGCACGGTAGCCAGCCCGTGTGGTGGGGTCGCTATGTACCCTTTTGGTTGAGCCCCCTGAACACACAGGGATCACACTTCTGATACATGAGCTGTGACCTCCTCATGCATGCCTTGGAGTGGTTGCTCGTCATCCTGGAGCATCGGAACTCCCGGCAATGGCCGCCGTGCCAGACGGCCCTTGCTGTGGCTGGGTGGCGCCTGTGAGGAGAGCCCCTGATCGGAGTGGGTGGTATCAGGGCGGACGCTATGCAGATGAAACGCATAAGGGTCCAAACCTCTGGCCGCTCTTCTGCGGCCGTCTCTCTGCGTGGTACTGATTCCTCAAGTGCTGCTTCTCTTGCCCCTTCGGCCTTCCCTTCCGTGGCTACCCCCTGGGAGGAGGGTCAGGCCCGTCGTCTAGGGGCAAAACCTTTCCCCTGTTATCTAGTTTGCACCAGGACTGATGGAGATACTTTCACCAGTGTCAAACCTTTATTCTTTGTGGAACACATTGAAGACAAGTTCGGCGAAGTGGACTCCCTGAGCAAGATGCGGTCGGGTTCGTTACTGATAAAAACTGCTTCGGCTGCCCAATCTGCGGCCCTTCGTGCCTGTACCCATCTTGGCACAATTCCCGTGTCCATTACCCCTCACCAGTCTCTAAATATGGTACAAGGTGTGATTTTTCACAGAGACCTCATCCTTCAAACTGATGAGGAACTTCGGGACAATCTCGGCCGGCGGGGTGTTCACTTTGTTCGGCGTGTTCAGAAGGGTCCTAAAGATAATCGTATTGATACTGGTGCCTTTATCCTGGCCTTTGAAGGGGATACCCTTCCTGAGAAAGTTAAGATTATGGTCTATCGCTGTGATGTGAAGCCGTACATCCCACCTCCTATGCGGTGTTTTAAGTGCTTGCGTTTTGGCCACATGTCTTCTCGCTGTACCCAGGACCCTCTCTGTGGTGACTGTGGACGTCCACTCCATGAGGGGAGTCCCTGTGTTCCCCCTCCTGTATGTGTAAATTGTCATGGTAGTCATTCTCCACGTTCAGCAGATTGCCCAGTCTATAAGAAAGAAAAAAAGATACAGGAGTATAAGTCTCTTGATCGTTTAAGCTACACAGAGGCCCGTAAGAAATATGCACGATTGCACCCTGTGTCCATGACATCGAGTTACGCCTTGGTTACATCTTCATCCCTTCCTCCCCCTTCCTTACCCCCGTCCCGGACCCCTCTCCTTCCCCCTCCCCTGTGGCTCCCACACCTTCTCCTCTGGGCGCCGCTCCCCCTCCCCAGCCGGAGAAGTGTCCCACTCCTTCGGCGTCTGCCGGTCAAGGGCGCCTCTCCCGGGATGCCCCTTCCCGGCACCTTCCAGGTCAAAGGTCTGCTGCAGCGCGGCGACCGCGAGAGCCGCGGTCTATCGGCCCCCAGGTCGCCTGGTCTCTTTCTGTTCCTGATCTTGCTGCAGCTGGCTCCATTATGCCACACAGCCCTCCTCGATCTCAGCCTGAAAAGAAGAAGAAACATAAGTCCCGGGACAAAGAGCCTCTGGTGTCACCGGAGGTCCCTTCCCCGGCTTCACAACCGGATTCTGACCTGTCGTTTATGGATGTCGCCCCCTCCTTGTCGGTGACGGGTGGGGACCCGGCGGTATGACTGGATTTAGCGTGTTCAGCCCTCATTTAAACCATCGTTCTGTGGTTCTCCAATGGAATTGTAATGGCTACTGTAGTCACCTTCCGGAATTGAAATCCCTTCTTTCGTCCTGCTCAGCAGCTTGTGTGGTTCTCCAGGAATCTCATTTTACTGATGCTCACTCACCGACCCTCCGTGGGTTCCGTGTTTTCTGTCGAAATCGGGTCGGACCCTTGCGGGCTTCTGGTGGCGTTTGTACGTTGGTCCGTACAGACATTGCTAGCACGTGGATTCCTCTCCAAACTACATTGGAAGCAGTTGCTGTTAGGGTCCACTTAGACTCTGCAGTCACAGTATGCAATCTTTATCTCCCTCCTGACAGGACTCTTACACCTGCTGCCTTAACCACCCTTCTTCAGCAACTTCCTCCTCCCTTCCTCCTCCTTGGGGATTTTAATGCTCATCATCCTTTGTGGGGCAGTGCCTTTCCATCTAGACGAGGTCTTCTTATCGACCAATTTATTGCAGACCACGACCTGTGCCTTCTTAATGATGGCTCCCCTACTCATTTCAGTGCTGGTCATGGTACCTTTTCTGCCATTGATCTTTCTCTTTCTTCTCCCTCTCTCCTCCCTTCATTACACTGGTCGCCACACGACGACCTTTGTGATAGTGACCATTTCCCGTTGATTATCACGCTCCCTTCCCGCTCCCCGATGGAGAGGTTACCTCGTTGGTCTTTCCACCGCGCCGATTGGCCTCTATATACTGCACAGGTCGAGTTTTCTCCCTCTTTGTCGGGTTGTATTGATGACGTCCTACGTGACGTGTCTGACGCGATTGTTCGCGCTGCTAACCTTGCTGTCCCGCGCTCATCTGGACAATTTCGTCGTCGGCAAGTCCCGTGGTGGAGTACGGCCATTGCCATTGCCATCCGTGATCGCCGTCGAGCTTTGCAACACTTTAAGAGGCACCCATCTGTAGCCAGCCTTTCTACCTTTAAGCGCCTTCGCGCTAAAGCCCGTTATTTAATCAAACAGAGCAAGCGGATATGTTGGGAACGATTCGTTTCTTCCCTTGGTTCCACTGTCCCTCTGTCACGGGTATGGGCTACACTTCGTTCTCTCCAAGGTTGCCATCGGCAATCCACCCTCCCAGGCCTTCACCTCCCAGATGGCATTTGTACGGACCCATTAGTTCTTGCAGAACATCTTGCGACCCATTTTGCAGTGGCATCAGCGTCGGCCTCCTATCCAGCTGCTTTCCTTCATCAAAAACAGCAGGCTGAAGCTGTCACCTTATGTTTCACCACTTGTGAGTCAGAATCTTACAACGAACCTTTCACTGAATGGGAATTTCTTTCTGCTCTATCTTCTTCTCACGATACGGCCCCTGGCCCAGATTCCATTCATAACCAGCTGCTTCAACATCTCAGTGCTCCACAACGGCACCATCTTCTTCGGGTGTTTAACCGTATCTGGCTCCAGGGTGACTTCCCTTCTCAGTGGAGGGATAGCATTGTGGTTCCTGTCCTTAAGCCTGGTCAGAACCCCCTATCTGTTGACAGCTATCGGCCAATTAGTTTGACCAATGTTGGTTGTAAGTTACTTGAACGGCTGGTAGCCCGTCGGCTCACTTGGGTCCTCGAATCTCGGGATCTATTGTCCCCTTACCAGTGTGGCTTTCGAGAGGGACGATCTCCAATCGATCATTTGCTTCGCTTGGAATCCGCAGTTCGGCAGGCTTTTTCCCAGCGCCGCCATTTGGTTGCAGTGTTTTTTGACCTTCGCAAGGCCTATGACACGGCCTGGCGCCATCACATGTTACTAACCCTTCATCAGTGGGGTCTTCGGGGCCCACTCCCGATTTTTATCCGCCAGTTCCTGATCCATCGGTCATTCAGAGTTCGAGTCGGTACTGCTTTTAGTTCTCCACGGACCCAGGAGACGGGCATCCCACAGGGTTCTGCCTTGAGTGTCCTTCTTTTCCTCATTGCTATCGATGGACTTGTGGCCTCTGTCGGTCCCTTGGTCGCCCCTGCCCTGTATGTGGATGATTTCTGCATTTGGGTTAGTTCCTCCTCGATGCCATCTGCAGAACGGCAGCTCCAGGTGGCTATACGGCGTGCCTCTGCATGGACCCTCTCCCACGGGTTTCAATTCTCTCCTTTAAAATCGCGGGTGGTCCACTTCTGTCGCCGTACTACGGTCCACCCTGATCCAGAGCTCTATCTCGCTGCACAAAGATTGCCTGTGGTTCCACAGTTTCGTTTCGTAGGTCTTCTTTTCGACAACAAGCTCACTTGGCTGCCCCATATCAGACTCCTGAAGGTAGGATGTTTCCGTAAACTCAATGTCCTTCGCTTCCTTGCCCACTCCTCCTGGGGTGCGGACCGTTCCCTCCTCCTCCGTCTTTATCGTGCTCTAGTTCTGTCACGTTTGGACTATGGTTGTCAAGTTTATGGTTCAGCTGCTCCTTCCACGCTGCACGTGCTGGATCCAGTCCACCATCGTGGTATCCGTTTGGCCACCGGTGCCTTCCCTACTAGCCCTGTTGATAGTCTCCTGGTTGAAGCTGGGATCCCCCCCCCTTTCTGTTCGGCGGTCCCAGCTTCTGGTGTCTTATGCCCTTACTATCCGTTCTTCTCCCGCTCATCCTTCCTATTCTATCCTATTCCCAGACCATGGACGTCGCCCGCCTGACTCCCGCCCTCGGGCGGGTTTACCGGTTGGGCTGCGCCTTGCGTCTCTTACCCGTGATTTTCGGCTTCCTTCTTTGTCCTGTCTTCCTCGCTCCCTCCCCTCCACCCCTCCTTGGTTAGTTCCTCAGCCTCGAATTCGGATGGATCTCCGCCGCGGTCCGAAAGATTCCATCCCCCCGGTGGTGTTCCGTTCCTTTTTCCGCCAAATTTTATGGGAGTTTCGGGATGCTGTTGTTTTTTACACTGATGGCTCTAAATCTGCTGATCATGTTGGGTATGCCTTCACGTCCTTCGTTGGAACGGAAAATCATCTACTGCCACCCTCATGTGGGGTGTTTACTGCGGAATTGATGGCAATTTCCCGGGCCCTTACCTTTATTAAACAATCCCAACACAACCGCGTTTTGTTATGTACGGACTCGATGAGTGGCCTTCTTGCTATTGACCGGTGTTTTTCGCGCCATCCCTTGGTCTCTGCCATCCATGACCATCTCGCTGATCTTCACCGTGCTGCTTGTTCCATTGACTTCTTATGGGTCCCGGGCCATGTGGGTACCCCGGGTAATGAGCTCGCTGATCGTTTGGCTGGGGGAGCAGTTACTTACCCCCCGTTTCCTGTAACCCCTCCTGCAGCGGATTTACGGCTTCACATCAAATCCCACTTTGCACAGTCATGGGCCAATTCTTGGGAGGCTACTCCACTGTCTAATAAACTTCGTGCCATTAAGGTGAATACAGGCCCATGGCGTTCTTCCTTTAGCCTCTCCCGCAAGGACTCGACCACACTGTGTCGTCTCCGCATTGGCCATACCAGGCTGACCCATGGTTTCCTTTTGCGTGATGAGCCACCCCCGCTATGTGGTTGTGGAGCCTTCCAGTCAGTGGCCCACATTTTGGTTGAATGCCCCCTTCTTTTGGCTCTGCGTGCTAAGTACAGACTCCCCCACACTTTACCTTTGATGTTGGCTGACGATTCCCGGATGGTCTCTCTGGTTCTAGGTTTCCTCCGGGAGAGTGGTTTTTATTCTCAGTTTTAAAGTTTTTAATCTCCCTCTGGTGTTGGGGCAGGGCGGTGAGTGTTTGGGTGTCTCCCACTGTAGGCAGTGTTCAGAGATTCCCGATTCACCTCCCTGACCGGAATCCTCTTTTCTTTCCCTTTTACTCTGTTTTTACCCCTTCTTTTTAAGGCTTGGTTAGTTTTTCTATTCCCATACGTACTTTCTGCATTATAGCAGTTGCACCTTTTAAGTCACAGGTGGTCTTGCCTATGCTGTTTCAGCATAGTGTTGGGTTCGTTCTCTTGCCAACTTCCCTCATTTGTTTTTACTAATGACAACGTGACTGCCCTTTTACGTTTCCCCTTTATCCGTTTTATTTTTCTGACTATACTGAGATGTCCCGTTAGCAGAATGGAGTCTATTTGAAACAAGGGACTGATGACCTTGCTGTTTGGTCCCTTTAACCTCAAACAACCAACCAACCAACCATAAAGAACGCACGTATGCATGGATGCACGCAGGTGTGTTCTTGTCATGTGGCTCGTTGTTAAAACAGTCCGCTGGGCTTCCACTCTTTTGCTTGGTACCCACTATACCTCGGAGCGGTATGACCTCACCCCTGTGGACGGTATCCCAGCTCATGGTGGGGTCATGTTGCTCGTTCGGGACGATGTTTATTACCATCCCATCCCATTGACCACCCCACTCCAAGCAATAGCTGTCCGCATTACTCTTTCTGCTTTTACTTTTTCAGTTTGTACCATCTGCACTCCACCATCATCTGCTGTTAGTCGGGCTGACATGATGCACCTGATCGTTCAGCTTCCCCCGCCGTTTTTATTGTTTAGCGACTTCAATGCCCATCATCCCCTTTGGGGCTCTCCTGCGTCCTGTCCAAGAGGCTCACTCTTGGCGGATGTCTTCAACCATCTCAATCTTGTCTGCCTCAATACCGGCGCCCCGACTTTCCTCTCGGACTCTACTCATACCTACTCCCACTTGGACCTCTCGATCTGTTCTACCACTCTTGCCCGTCGGTTCGAGTGGTATGTCCTTTCTGACACCTATTCGAGCGACCACTTACCCTGTGTCGTTCGCCTCCTGCACCACACCCCATCCCCACGTCCTTCGAGCTGGAACATACTGAAAGCTGACTGGGGACTGTGCTCCTCCCTGGCGACCTTTCCGGACCACGATTTTCCCAGTTGTGACAGTCAGGTCGAATACCTCATGGCTGTTATCATCAATGCTGCCGAACGTTCCATTCCTCGTACTACTTCTTCACGTCGCGTTTCCGTCCCCTGGTGGAACGAGGCTTGTAGGGACGCTATCCGTGCTCGACGACGTGCTTTACGCACCTTTCGCCGCCATCCTACGTTGGCGAATTGTATAGAATACAAGCGACTCCGAGCGCAATGCCGTAGAGACATCAAAGACAGCAAAAAAGCTTGTTGGGCCTCTTTCACCAGCTCCTTTAACAGTTTCACTCCCTCTTCTGTCGTTTGGGGTAGCCTGCGCCGTCTGTCGGGCATTAAGGCCCACTCCTCGGTACCTGGCCTGACCTCAGGTAATGAGGTCCTTGTTGATCCTGTGGCTGTCTCCAACGCCTTTGGCCGCTTTTTCGCGGAGGTTTCAAGCTCCGCCCATTACCATCCTGCCTTCCTTCCCAGGAAAGAGGCAGAAGAGGCTCAGCGACCTTCCTTCCACTCGCTGAATCTGGAAACTTATAATGCCCCCTTTACTATGCGGGAACTCGAACTTGCGCTTGCACTGTCCCGGTCCTCTGCTCCGGGGCCAGATGCCATTCACGTTCAGATGCTGGCACACCTTTCTCCGGCGGGCAAAAGCTTCCTTCTTCGTACCTACGATCGCGTCTGGACCGAAGGTCAAGTCCCCATGCGTTGGCGTGACGCCGTTGTTCCTATACCCAAACCCGGGAAGGATAGACACCTTCCTTCTAGTTACCGCCCCATTTCTCTTACAAGCTGTGTCTGTAAGGTGATGGAGCGCATGGTTAATGCTCGGTTAGTCTAGATTCTTGAATCTCGACGGCTACTTACCAATGTCCAATGCGGCTTTCGTCGCCGCCGCTCCGCTGTTGACCACCTTGTGACCTTGTCGACATTCATCATGAACAACTTCTTGTGAAGGCGCCAAACGGTAGCAGTGTTCTTCGATTTGGAGAAGGCTTATGATACCTGTTGGAGAGGAGGTATCCTCAGCACTATGCACAGGTGGGGCCTACTCGGTCGCCTGCCCCTTTTTGATTCCTTTTTAACGGATCGACAGTTTAGGGTACGTGTGGGTTCCGTATTGTCCGACGTCTTCCTCCAGGAGAACGGAGTGTCTCAGGGCTCCGTCTTGAGCGTAGCCCTTTTTGTCATAGCGATCAATCCAATTATGGATTGCATTCCACCTAATGTCTCAGGCTCTCTCTTTGTCGATGACTTCGCGATCTACTGCAGTGCCCAGAGAACATGCCTCCTGGAGCGCTGCCTTCAGCGTTGTCTAGACAGCCTCTACTCATGGACTGTGGCAAATGGCTTCCGGTTCTCTGAAGAGAAGACAGTTTATCAACTTTTGGCGATATAAAGCGTTCCTTCCGCCATCCTTACATCTCGGTCCCGTTGTTCTCCCATTCGTGGATACAAACTAAGTTTCTAGGGCTCACGTTGGACAGGAAACTGTGTTGGTCTCCACATGTCTCTTATTTGGCGGCCCATTGTAGACGTTCCCTTAATGTCCTCAGAGTTCTTAGCGGTTCATCTTGGGGAGCGGATCGTACTGTCCTGCTTCGCTTGTATCGGTCCATAGTCCGATCGAAGCTGGATTATGGGAGCTTCGTCTACTCGTCCGCTCGGCCATCCCTCTTACCCCGGCTCAACTCCATCCACCATCGGGGGATACGTCTTGCGACCGGAGCCTTCTACGCTAGTCCTGTGGAGAGTCTTTATGCTGAAGCTGCCGAGTTACCATTGACCTACCGGCGCGACGTACTGCTGTGTCGGTATGCCTGTAGACGTTCCCTTAATGTCCTCAGAGTTCTTAGCGGTTCATCTTGGGGAGCGGATCGTACTGTCCTGCTTCGCTTGTATCGGTCCATAGTCCGATCGAAGCTGGATTATGGGAGCTTCGTCTACTCGTCCGCTCGGCCATCCCTCTTACCCCGGCTCAACTCCATCCACCATCGGGGGATACGTCTTGCGACCGGAGCCTTCTACACTAGTCCTGTGGAGAGTCTTTATGCTGAAGCTGCCGAGTTACCATTGACCTACCGGCGCGACGTACTGCTGTGTCGGTATGCCTGTAGACGTTCCCTTAATGTCCTCAGAGTTCTTAGCGGTTCATCTTGGGGAGCGGATCGTACTGTCCTGCTTCGCTTGTATCGGTCCATAGTCCGATCGAAGCTGGATTATGGGAGCTTCGTCTACTCGTCCGCTCGGCCATCCCTCTTACCCCGGCTCAACTCCATCCACCATCGGGGGATACGTCTTGCGACCGGAGCCTTCTACACTAGTCCTGTGGAGAGTCTTTATGCTGAAGCTGCCGAGTTACCATTGACCTACCGGCGCGACGTACTGCTGTGTCGGTATGCCTGCCGGCTGTTGTCTATGCCCGACCACCCCTCTTACGAGTCCTTCTTCGCAGATTCTCTCGACCGTCAGTACGGGTTGTATGTGTCTGCCCTGCTGCCCCCCGGAGTCCGCTTCCGTCGCCTGCTTCGACAATTGGGTTTTTCCCTCCCTACCACCTTCAGAGAGGGTGAGAGCCCGACACCACCTTGGCTCCAGGCTCCGGTTCCTGTTTATCTCGACCTCAGCTCACTCCCGAAGGAGGGTACTCCGGCCGCAGTGTATTGCTCACGGTTTGTCGAACTTCGTGCTCGACTTGCCGGTCACACCTTTATTTACACCGATGGCTCCTAAACTGACGATGGTGTCGGCTGTGCCTTTGTCGTCGGGGCCGCCACCTTTAAATACCGGCTCCTCGACCAATGTTCCAGCTTTACGGCCGAGCTTTTTGCTCTCCATCAGGCCGTTCAGTATGCCCGCCGCCACCGCCATTCATCGTATGTACTCTGCTCTGACTCACTCAGTGCTCTTCAGAGCCTTGTAGCTCCCTATCCGGTCCATCCCTTGATTCAACGGATACAGCAGCCCCTCCATTCTTTCGCTGATAATGGTGGTTCTGTCAGCTTTCTGTGGGTTCCCGGGCATGTAGGAGTGCCTGGGAATGAGGCTGCGGATGCTGCAGCCAAGGCTGCAGTCCTCCTGCCTCGGCCAGCCTCCCATTGTGTCCCGTCATCTGACGTTCGTGGGGATGTACGTAAGAGGCTTGTGTCGTTGTGGTGGGATACTTGGTCATCCCTCCAAGGAAACAAGCTCCGGGCAGTAAAACCGCTCCCAACTGCTTGAACAACATCCTCCCGACCATCTCGGCGCGAGGAGGTCCTTCTGACCAGGTTGCGGATTGGGCATTGCCGGTTTAGCCACTGCTACCTGCTCTCCGGTGATCCAGCCCTGCAGTGCCCATGTGGTCAGGCATTAACAGTGCGCCATGTTTTATTGTCGTGTCCCCGTTTTAGTCAATTTCGTGTTATCCTGTCCCTGCCATCTACTTTACCGGATGTTTTAGCTGATGACGCTCGAGTAGCTGCTCGTATTCTGCGTTTTATAACTTTAACTGGCTTGTCCAAAGACATTTAACCTTTTTACTTATTTTATCTGCATCTTTGTCAGGTACTTCTGGTGTCCCCCCATCCCCTTGAGTTTTAGCAGATTCCATTTGCTCTAACACCAGTGACTGGGCGCTAATGACCTCAGCAGTTGAGCGCCCTTAAACCCTACCAAAAAAAAAAACTCTCCGATTCTTAAGGTAAAAATTGAGTTTCCAAAGATGTCTCACCTTCAGTTCGTGAGTAATCCGATTCGGAGTAATGATTGTGGTTAATAGCAGTCTTGTTGGACCACAGCTGAGAATCATCAGGTTTCACGAGCTTACTGTTCTGTTACATGTCCAGAGCAAACAATAATTCGGCTTACAGTTCCATTTGTTCAGCTATGTTTGAGTACTTCAGCCAGTTCAGTTGTATCTGCAGACGTAGGATACGCTTTATGCTTAGTACGATACTCGTTGAACAGGTCTTGTGCATTTGAGTAAACGCCATATATAAATTGGGGCCAACATCCACATGGAATATGCCTCCTTGATATTTTCTTCGCAGGATCGACAAATTATTTGGACTTTCTGGCTTTGCTTCTTTTTCAACTTACTCTATTCCTCACTGAAAGCCTTAAATTTCGCTTTTATAAAGTTGAAAAGGCACTTGAAGGCTACAATTTCTACTCTGGCAACTCCACGAACTGCGTAAAATGCAGGGCAGTGTCAAGGATGGGGTTTTCTCCTCTTCGTAAGGGAGAGGGGTTGCACTTCGTAAGGGTTGCACAGTGTAATCAGTAGTGACCATGATTGTACCATCTCTCAGCCGCTAATATATGATGCTCGCTCTGTCCAATTATAGACTTATTTCAGTATAGTTGTATCCCCAGTTGACATATTCTCAGTTACAATCACTCGGTACAATCTTAGTATTTTGGTAATGAAAATTATTTGATTTGTAGATGGTAGACAGCTGACATAATAGTACCAATCTGAAACTCCGTTGTTAAAATTTCAATGTAAGTCTGTCTGTCTGTCTGATCCTTGCTACCTTAATTTCTGTAAGCTTAAGAGAGAGCAGCACCAACATCAGGGCGTTCTAATGTCTTTGGTCGTTTGACCCCCTGTGTTTCTTCCAGTGCTAAAATGCCCTATGTTACCAGCACTCGTCTGAAAGTAAATTTTACTCTTGACTGTCCTTCAGTATCCAATGAATCCATCACAATGTTTGGTCTTGAAAAGTAGAAATTGAGACTGTACCGTCTTCCTCTGATGTTTCTGAGGTGTTTCGGTGCTCCAGCGATACGCTGCTCACACTATTTCCAGGATATATCCGATGATCACCTTACAACGTTTGCTGAGGCTTCTTCCATACACCCCTGATAATACATATCGTCTATCCAACAGTAACATATGTACTGTATTTATTTCTGTATAAACCTCTATAAATATTCAGTTCAAGGAAAATTTCCTCTCTTCGTCCATACTCAACTGCAGTATAACGCAGGAGGAAGCCAAGCATGTAGATTTGAAAACATTTCAACTTATACCCAGAAATGCAAAGGATCGGATTCTCAGTCGTAAAAGTAATTCAAATCTTACCTGGCCACCATCTTCATTCAGCAAATGCTACATGCGATATTACATAGTATTAAACGTAGATCAACATTTAATAGGATACTATGTATGAGGACAACGTGAAATGACAATAGTACATTGTTGCGTGGCAGTGTTGTGTACCCGGTCAGCCGATACCCGCTGCAGGCTACGGCAGGGAACACGCAACAGTCGTTAGGTTCCAGTGCGCTTAGAACCGCTCCTCGTTAACACTCCTTACAAAATCATTGTCGCAGTGGTAGCAGTTTCTCAAATTCATGAAAACTTTTAAACTAACCCACACTTTGTTACAAGTTTATCCTGAGCTGAAGAAAAGGTACCTTAGAAAAATAACAGACTTTTGTGTTCAGAAGTTCTGTAACGCGGTCTATACCCAATAAATAAATTTGCCTGTAACTCAGTATAATAGTTCGAACGTTGGACAAATAGCCCTCATGATTCTGTAAGTGAGCACTTCCTAGCGAAGATGCCAAAAACTTGAACAAACAGTTCCTACTCCAGTCATAAACAAGTAATTACTGAAAAGCAAATCGTCGTAGTCCGATGTAGAATTTAACAAGAAGTGTTCGTATAACTCACTTCGTGATGTGATCATCGGCTCGTTTGTAATAAAAGCTAAAATTCGATATTCCATAATAAAAAATTCGACAAAGATCCCATCTCTTTCCTGCTCCCTGTTTCCTTTTTCACGTTCAGTCCGATTTAGTTCTGTGGTTTCCTCTCATTACAGACGCAGCATTTGGACTGCCACTGGCAGAGTTAAAAATCCTTTCTTAACTTGTTCTTATTTAATATCTCCCTTCAAACGAAAACATTTAATGAAACTATCTATTTCCTTACTGTGATATTTTTCAGAACACTACGCGATGCGAAGAGCAACATTACTTCTTGTACAAAATTATACGTGTCCCATTTCCCCGCGAAATAGTACACACTACACAGCGCCTCTGAGAATGTTTTTTCCGTTGCTCCGAGGAATCCTAGATAGTGTCCTTCATTTTGCAGTCAAAATGACACTTTTGTTTTGGTGTCTATGGGATGTTTTACATGTCTCCCCATGAAATTCATCCAGTAACTGCTGGATTAGTTCATAGTGGAATTTCGGTAGTAGTGTGTTTAGTTTCTTTGTTTCAAAAACTGTTTTCATCCAGAACAAAGGTCACTCAGGTAGAAGAATATGTTCTTGTACCAGTTTGTCTTTCTGGTGCCCTGTACAGAACTTAATGTCTCGTATCAACTCAGTCCACTGACTTAATATAGCTCACTACGAAAGTGGGTTTCAATTGATTTTGACACTTCGTTCGTTCTTGTCGGTTCCTACGAAATCTAGATCATTTAGGGTTGCAAGAGGCCATGCTTATTCGTCACTCTAGCAACAACGATCCAGAGGACTTGAATTGCATTTCCCTTTCTGTCAGGCGACTGCGGTAAGTGTGTAAGTCCAAGTTTTCGGGGCCGTTGTTAGACCAAGCTATATTTCTTCAAAGAAGTATGATGCTGCCTAATAATCCATCAGATCTGAACTTCAACGGTGGTATTTTTTTGCGTTCTATTCCTAATGCAGTGGCACATTCCTTATAGATCCATAGGAATTATTCATGGCTCTAATACCAACTGTCTAAATAAACAGCACGACGTTTGTGGTATGCAATAAATCTGATTCTTTCCGTTGTTAGCATTTATGGATTCTATTTCCGTGCAAGCACTAGTGTAAACAATGCAATCTACGATGTATTGACTTCCTACGTAACAAGGAATGAAAATTTTAATACGTTTCTTTAGTATATTTTGTTTAAATCGTAACCTTCGTTTGAAAAGTTACAGAAAACCTATTAAAGAATTTTCAAAACGACTGGCCCATCGGATTTTTTCTTGTGTTTTTCAGCGAGCCATATTTTCACAAGAGCATCTTGATGTTGCCGAATTGACAGTAAAGGGCAATAAACGTAGACCCTGGACACTCCGTGTTAAATTGTCGGTGTTTCAAGTAAAGAATCTGTCGACCAGTATTCATTCACTTGCAGTTTTTAGTTCTTCACGTATGCAGGGAACACGCCAAGAAGCAATAAAAATTCTGCAGGCTCTATATGCTTCCATCATGTTAACACCTTGGGTACTTTCGTCATTTTGTCGGTAAGGTATGTAATAATCATCTCACAAATGATAGAAACAAATTCAAACGACATAAACTACGGAAGTCTAAATAACTTACTGGACCATGGAAATGTTTCTCACCATTAAATGTGTTGAAGAAATTGTGGCGCTTCTTCACAGTATGATTATCCGCCCAATCGTGCATTTCTCGTCGTGACGAAGTTGCGCTTAAAGCTTTCTTTCCCTTATCGGAAGAAGAATCTCCTGAACGTTCCTCGTGGTGTTGAAGAATAATCAGTACGTCGAAACGCTTTGAGAGCTTCGTCCGAGGATAGTTTGAAATAATACTATCATCTTCGTCACTACCATGAAACAGGATTTCCATCATTTCCTTCCCCGATAAACAATATTTCGACGTTCTAATGGCAATACAGACATACGTTGTCTCACCGAATGACTCAAAAGCGAAAAAGCCCCAGAAGAAAGTAAAAGCTGAAGCGCTATATTGTCAAGAAGAGCAGACGAGTGCTGGTAGGAATGTGGAATTAGTTTGTCGCCGTTCTGTTTTTCGGTTAACTGCTCCCATGCACGGATCTACATGTACGCCCTTAGTCGTCAAGTCGTCCTATCTGCCTGTCGTAAAATAAAGCCCATAGCAGTCTGGACATTATACAAGGCTGAAGACTAAACCTGCCCGTTGTTGGTGAGGGGCACTTCCCTCCCCGTTGCTCCAACACCACCTACCTCAGGAGCACTGTTCCCCCAACCATCGGGGACACAAGTCTCCACTTCGCAACTGGAGAGGCGTAATAAGTTTTCATCGGCTGCTCTTGATAGGAGGGGTCCCTAGGGTCACTCCCTTCCCAGGTTGCGGTGGCACCCACACCACCACTGTCTACAAGCTCTGCGTCTGATGTGAAGATTCTGGCGTCTGCTGAGGACCTAGTTATCGCCAGACCCTCAGACACAATGGATATAGCCTGTTCATCAAATACGTTAGTAGCAGCAGGTGACCCTGAGCTGTAGGTTGCCTCTTAGTGTTTCATGCCTTCCAGTATCATGATCACGTTCTCCTCCAGTGGAACTGCAGCGTTTTTTTTTTTTTCCCCACCACCTGGTTGAGCTGTGGCAACTGTTAAGCTTTACACCTGCTTTCAGTATTGCCCTCCAGGAAACCTGGTTCCTGGCAATGTGGACTCCTGCCCTTCGCAGCTACAGGGGATATTACGAGAACCATACTGCATATATGCCAGGTGGAGTTCGCGTTTATGTCCTGAACTTGATATGTGGTGAACCTGTGCCTCTTCAAACTCCTCTTGAAGCCAAGGCTGTCAGGATAGGGACGACGCAGGAAATAAGTCTGCAACGTATATCTCCCTCCAGATGGTATGGCTCTCCTGAAAGTATGAGCTACAGTGATTAACTCCCTATAACTTGCCTGCTTCCAGGTGATTTTAACAACCATAGCACGTTGTAAGGTAGCACCACGCTTACTGGCTGTGTCGGAGAAGTCGAAAATTTACTGTCCCGACTTGACCTCTGCCTCTTAAACACTGGGGCAACCACACATTTCAGTGTGGCTCATGATACTCGGCCATTGATGTATCGATTTGCAGCTCAAAACTTCTCCCATCTATCCACTGGAGAGCATATGACCAGTGGTAGTCACCACTTCCCATCTTCCTAACACTCCTCAGGCGTCATGTCCATGGACGCCTAACCAGATGGGCTTTAAACAAGGCAGACTGGGTAGCATTCACCTGTTCTGTCAGTGTTGAATCTCCCACACATGGTGCCGTCGATGTTGTGATTCAGCAGGTTACTACAACGATAATTTCTACGGCGGAAAACGCGATCCCTCGTTCTTTAGGGTGTCCCCGTTGAAAGACAGTCCCTTGGTGGTCGCCGGAAGTCGCTGAGGCAATTAAAGCGGGTTGGCGAGCTCTTCAGCGACCTAAGTCGCATCTAATATCCTTTAAGCAGCTTCGTGCCTGCGTTCATTGGACGGAAATAGGAGTGTTAGGAGAGATATGCGTCGACCTGTAGGTGCCATACGTCACCTTCCCTAGTGTGGACGACGATCAGACCCCAACAGGTGTCCCTGGCGTCAACGTTAATGGCGTGAAAATTGCCCCAAAAGAGCTGCTGGGCCAGATCGGATTCAGTCAGATGATTAAAAATCCCTTGTCTGACTACAAGCGATATCTCGTCATCAACGAGATCCGGTGCAATGGCGTATTTCCATCGCAATGGTGCGAGAGCACCATCATTCCGGTGTGCTAAAACCCGGTAAAAGTTCGCTTGATGTGGATAGCTATCGGCCCATCAGCCTTACAAACTAGCTTTGTAAGCTGCAGGAACGTATAGTGTGGTGGCGGTTGGGTTGGGTCCTGGAGTCCTGTGGCCTACTGGCTCAATGTCAGGGCGGCTTCCACCAGTGTCACTCCACCACTGCTAATCTTGTCCCTCGATCTGCCATCCGAACCGACTTTCCCAGTCGGCAACACCTTGTTGCCTTTTTTGACTGACGTAAAGCATACGACATGACATGGCTACATCATATCCTTGCCACATTGTATGAGTGGTGTGTCTGGGCCCCGCTCCCGATTTTTGTCCAAAACTTCTGGCCCCTCCATACTTCGTATCCAATTTAGTGCCACCCATTGTTTCCCCCACATTCAGGAGAACGGCGTTCCGTAGGGCTCTGTATTGAGTGCATCAGTATTTTTAGTGGCTATTAACGGCGTAACAGCAGCTGTAGCGCCATCAGTCTCCCCTTTCCTGTATGCAGATGACCTCTGCATTCCGTATTGATCGTCCAGTACTGGTGTTGCTTAGCGGCGCCTACAGGGAGACATGCAAAAGGCTCAGTCATGGGCTCTAGCCCATGGATTCCAGTTTTCAGACGCGAAGTCGAGTCTCATACACTTCTGTAGAGTCGTACCGTTCATCTGGAACCTGAACGTCACCTTGATGACGATCCATTCACTGTCGGGGAGACGTATCGATTCTAAGGACTGGTTTCCGACGCCCGATTGACTTGGCTGCCTCACCTTCGTCAGCTTAAACGAAAGTGCTAGCAGCACATCAATGCTCCCCACTGTCTGAGCAACACCAACTGGTGTGCAGATAGCTCGACGTTGCTGCAGCCCCACAGAGATCTTGTTCAATGCCGCCTTGACAATGGGAGTCTGGTTTACTGTCCAGCTGCGCCTTCACTGTTGGGTTTACTCGACCCATTGCACCACAGTGGCATTCGCCTAGTGACGGGAGCTTTTAGAACGAGTCTGGTGACGTGTTCTGGTGGTTGATGGAATCCCTCCACTGCGGATCCGACGCGCATAATTGCTCGCCAGTTATGTTGCAAATATTCGTAGTTCTCCTGATCATCCGAATTGCCGTCTCCTTTTGACACCTGCGGAAGTTCATCTCCTGCATCGGCGGGTCACGTCATGGATCACTATTCTGGTTCGTGTGCTTTCCCTTCTCTCTGAACAGGACTCCTTTCCTTTTCCACCTCTACTTGAGGTCAATTTACGTACACCTCCATGGCGTACACCTCACTTGATGTTTCGTCAGGATATTTTGCATAGCCCTAAGGACTCGGTTCACTCGCCCATTCTCAGCTGTGACTTCATCTCGATTCTTGACTTGTTTTGGGGCTCTGAAGTTGTTTACAACGACGGTTCGATGACTGATGGTAATTTTGGCTTCGCCTATGTCCACAGAGGCCATATTGAACAGCATTCCTCGCCCGCTGGCTGCGGTATAGTCACTGCAGAGCTTGTCTCCCAAGATGCCGACCAGTGCTACCCTCACCATCCTTTGGTAGCGAACATCTAGGAGTCAATCTCTGCTCTGGAATGTCCAGTCGCTCAGTGGTGGTCGTGTAAACCCCAGGACTTGTCGGAATCCCAGGTAACGAACTTGCCAACAGGCAGGCCAAACAGACTACTAAGAAACCGCTTCAGGAGATCGGCATCCCCGTAACTGACTAGAAATCGTTACTACTCCGCAAGGTTTTTCAGCTTTGGAAACTGAATGGCATAATCTCAGTACGCACAGCAAACTGTGTGCCATTGAGGAGACTACGAATATGTGGAAGACCTCCATGTGAGCTGCTTGCAGGGACTCTGTTGTACTCTGCTGTGTCTGCATTGGCCATACGCGGCTATCACATGGTTACATCCTCCATTGCTAGGACCCACCTCAGTATCACTGTAGCTCACATATGGATGCCGTCCACAACTTGCTCGACTGCCCACTCTTAGCCCCTCTGTGGCTAACTTTTAACCTTCCCAGAACCTACCTTCGGTGTTGGTCGACACTGCCTCAACAACAGATCTAGTTTCATGTATTTTTCGTGATGGGGGTTTCCATCGTACCAGCTAAAAGTCGGCATTTAACCTTCTCAGAGGCCACCACCCTCCCTCCATTTTCTTTGCATTTTTTTCTCTTGGTGGTTGCCTTTTTCCTACATATGTTCATTTCACTTTCTTTTTGGAGTGGACATTTTGTGTTTGAGTGGCTGGTTCATCCTCCTTTATTACTGTGATCAGCCAGTCCAGACTATCTGCTCTATGTTTTTAATACCTTCTTCTACTTTTCCTTGTGGTATATGCTTTCCCCGTTTTCAGTTTGTTCCATTCGTTTTATTTTTAGATGTGGTTCCCCATTCCTTTTTCCCTTTTTACTTTCTCAAACGTACTTTGGGTGTTTTTGTACCTTGAACCTTACTTGGCAGGAGAAAGGGACCGATGACCCTGTAGTTTCGTCCCTTTATACCCCAAACCAACCAATTAACCAACTGATCTTAAACACGAACCTGAATAGTGTTTTGGTCTCCAGTTGATTGCAGGAACTCGATGGAACGATCTCTCTGCATTCCGCTGTATTTTTATCGACTGCAGCTTCTTCTAACCTAAGCACTCTGCCTCACCGAAGCCTTCTGTGTTGTCGCTCAGCCATTTCTTTGCATTCAACAATTGAATTCCGCTATTACTTCTGAGGTTATTTTGGCTTTTCTATGTATACTAAGTCCTTTACTCATCACTTCTTAGAAGCATTGATTTTTCTTGCAGGCATTTCAACGTGGCTGTCCTGCACTACATGTTGATTTCATTACTAAGTGATTTACATTGCTGTATTCCAATCTTTCCCTGAAGTGTTCAGCACTTTTCGTCATTCCATCGAAGTATTCCTTGTGTTATCAAAGGTTTCTTCGAAGTTACCTTATATCTGCCTAAGTCTGTCCAACACCTGTGATTGATCCTGGTTAGAGATATTCACATTGTCAACTGAACAGCCTATTGAGAAATCCCTAATGGCAGTGGTTACGTCCTTAGCGAACTACAAAGACATCATTCCTTAGTACTTCCCAGCTGAGTTTCGTGAAGTCAGAACACCCTTGCTGCAGGGGCACCACTGAGAATGCAATTCACTTTAGGCAGCCGCAGACTTGCAAAGGCAGGATGTATCACGTGGCTCACAGATTTCAGTAAGGATATCAAGTACCTTCTACACTGAAACGAGTATTTCAGCTTTATGCTACACACTCCTAAGTTTTTGAAAAAATTGAGGTTAACGCTGTCGACGGAAATGAAATGTGTTCTAAAAACATACACGTATTAAAATATGGCGTCGAGAGTTAATAATCTCATTTATTAGCGTTTTTTCCATGCTGTAGCTTGGATACCTGTCTTAAGTCTCCAGCAGAGGTCGGTGAAACTTGTCAAAGAATTAAACTACCAAAGTGCTGGTTTGTATGCTACTCTTCGTCGTGGCTCTTCTCATTCGATATTTCAGTCGATGTATCTGGTAACAGGAAAACATTTTAAAGAGAACATCCTATTACTTAAGAAAGAAATGTATCCGCTTTATCAGAGTACTATCAGATACAACGAAAAACTATCGAATGAAAAAACCCACCTCCAAGAATCAAGCCCACACTAGAAGCTGGTTAGTCTAACGCCTCGACAGCCTACCCCCCTCCGCTAAACAAGTAGAACCATGGGTACAAAGGCTACAGTATGAGAACACACAAACGTTAATGTGGTGCCACCGCCAGACACCACACTTGCGGGGTGGTAGCCTTCAAATCGGCCGCGGTCCGTTAGTATACGTCGGACCCATGTGTCGCCATTATCAGTGACTGCAAACCGAGCGCCGTCACACGGCAGGTCTACTCGAGACAGACTCCCAAGCACTCGCCCACGTTGTACAGCCGACTTTGCTAGCGATGGTTCACTGCTTACATCCGTTCTCATTAGCCGAGACGACAGTGTAGCTTAGCCTTCAGCTACGCCATTTGCTACGACCCAGCAAGGCGCCATATTCAGTTACTATAATCTGAACAGATAATATTGTGAATCATGTACCGCCCAGAGTGACGTTCATCATTAATGGATTAAAGTATCAAATTAGCTATGTCCGCTTTCTGAATTCTAATTCCTTGTCATGTTCTAGACCTCACGTCAGTATAGTCTTTCCCTCCTCACGCCAGCCTGCGTGAGCTAAAACGCGTACATTTCGGCCTCCTCTTGTAACACGGTGTTGGCTCTTCAGTCAACACAACAGTTAATAATTCGAACAACACTGGCTTTGGACGCCGTATTAGATTAATAAATGTTTCACATCTTTAGATGTACAGCATTGAAAGCAGGATTTTCCGTCAACTGTGGCCTCGGTTTTTCAAAAACTAAGGGTGTCGAGCAAAAAGTCTATACACGTAAACTTATTTTCAGTGAATAACGTCCGTCAAAAACTTGACCGAAATCGAAGACCCACTTGTGAGACTCCCTCTTTATTAGATCAATGTATAGAGGCAGGGTGTGCTAAAAATTTCCGTCCGCGGGAACAGCCATCATCCGCACTTTCTCCGTCTGAATGGTGTGCATGAGCTGCCGATACATTCACGGATGCGAAGGGAATGCGAAGCCAGTTACATTGCATCAGGATTTTATTGTGCAGTTTAAACGTTCACAGCTAGTTATGGCACCCAGTATGGGCTTTCGTGAATCTATTGATAGTTCTTTCTCTACTGGGGTGGCTTCTTTAAATCAGTCTCAGTTCACGGGGTCATTGATTACATCCTGCTATAGTTCTATATTATACCTTCATATGCCTACCCACCTGTGTCAAGGCTATAGCTCGCAATGACAGTTCACCCATTTATTAAATGTTAATGTGACGTATTCAGTGGGTAAATCGCCTTAACGACTTCAGATAAATTTTTGTACTTCTATAGCTTCAGAAGCGTTCATACTTTCGTTCCTCGTCTCTCACATCCCATGCTCTACCTCATTTACTCAAAATAATTTTAATGAATTTACTCCATTTGTTTCCCGTTAACATGGAAATCACTACCGGAAGCAAGAATAATCCAGCTATCAGGTAAGAAACTGGAATAAATAGGTCTGAAATATAAGAATCATAAATAGGTGAAGTGGGTGAATCTATTTTTTGTGGCAAGAAGGTTGACTAATTCAGTTTCACTAACAATAGAGTGTCAGCAACTTATGGTGACATCTAAAATCAGTCTCATTTCTCATTATGAAACTGCGTACTTAGGTGTATAACATGTCCATAAAATATGTTTATAGCCATCCATCACGAACACTGTCCGGTTCTGGTATCATGTAGGAATTTGTGATACAGCATTCAACGGACAATGTCTGAGGAAAATGTTATTGATCAGCTGCCAAATTAAGTTGAAAGCTGCGTTAAAGTTTAGATGATGGTGGAAGTCAAAAATGTGTGGTGAAAGAATACACAGAAAACGGCGCCACCATGCACCTGAACAGGGGATCTGCTGCTATCTCTCATGACAGTATATTGCTTCAGCCAAAATTTTACGAACTTCAGAATTTGTTCTCATTTTCGAGATTTAATAGCAGTGCGATCGAATGTGCTACGGAAAAATTGTAGATAAATTCCACGAAAATCAGCGTCAAGCAATTACATATTTTTTCTTGCGAAGGATCTGCCTTGACATGCGTCATCCTGACGTAAAAATAGTATATTTAAAGTTATTTTTCAGCCGAAATAAACCACCAGAATGGAACGGCATTTCTCTCTCTCTCTCTCTCTCTCTCTCTCTCTCTCTACCCTCAGTGTGTCACTTTATTGAGCTAAATGTTTCGGAGACTTGGGAAAAGGACTGATTTTGGTTGCATTCAGTGTGTTCAATCTGAACTAAGAAAATACGGCAGAGCTTTGTGTTGCATATTGATACTAATGAATAGACGACGTTAATACGCAACTACTCGTTTCACACATTTTCCCCCTGCGTCTAATGCTTCAAATTATTTGGCAAGAGCCGCGCATACTTCCCTACTAAAATTCGTTGTGGAATTGCAACCTGTCCTGTCCGAAGCCACATTCCATTCCTACATCAATTTAAACATCTTGTTTCACTGAGGAAAAACTTACGCACACACAACGCACATACAACTCACGTAGCAGTGCTGTCTGTTTTCTAACGGGTGGTCACCCTTTAGCTTTCGCTGAACTGTTTGACCTCTAGTGCCTCCCAGGAGCTTCACTACAGTACAAGCCGACACGGAGTGGGCGGTGCGGCGATCGACCTCTGTAGTAGTGGCAAGTTGCGGCGACGTACTGTTCCGAAAACTTGCCGTAGTAAGTGGAAACCCCCATTCAACTCAGTAGGCTATCGGAAACCGTGCGGCGGAAATCGTTGCGCTTGAAACAGGGCGTAATGGGACACGATACGGTAGAAAACGTCAGATTTGTGTTGCACCGGCAGCCTAACGGTGCGTAAGGTTCTTCTGTGGCAAACAAGATGTGCAAGCGAAACCAAAGAGAGACAAGACACAGGTGACAGTGCCACAACGAATTTTTGTAGAGATGTAAGTACAGTTCTTACCGAAGAACTGGAAGCTGTACAAGTAGGGAGCAAATATATGCAGTTAGTAGTTGCGTATTAACAGCGTCTACTGATTAGTATCAGTATACCACATACGGCTACTGAAAGCGAAAAAAAGTATGTGAAAAAGTACTTTTCGTCAAAGTACTGAAACGTTGAATTATGTATGGCGACAGGGAGAAATGTTGGTTAATTAATCCTTTCATATTAGCCTCATTCAGTTCAAAACGTTCAAATGGCTCTGAGCACTACGGTACTTAACATCTGAGGTCATCAGTCCCATAGAACTTAGAACTACTTAAACCTAACCAACCAAATGATAGCACACACGTCCATGCCCGAGGCAGGATTCGAGCCTGCGACCGTAGCAGTCTGGCGGTTCCGGATTGGAGCATCATTCAGTACAGATTTAGTTCATAGGCATTTTCTACAGAAAGATTTATATTCTCAGCGTGTCATTTAGTCCTCATGACTTCAATAAGATTTCAGAGATGCTTGTTTCCACATGAGCATTGAATTTCGTGTGGAACATGAACAAAAATGTTTGTCGCTCCAAGCAGATCAGCGGTTTCCCACTCTAGAATGGAATCATTTTTAAAAAGTACAAAAAAGTAACACATTTTCTTCCACATCAGGTATAATCACCTGAAATCCGAAGCAATAAGAAAAACCTCATTTATCGGCCTACACAGATAAGCAGTACATCGGTTTCTACGGCAGTTACTAGCACTATAGGCATGCCATAATACAGAACTTTACATTTTTCATTGAAAGTAATTTTCCTTTTTTGTACTGGTCTCACTTTAACTCAACTTCAATTTTTCCAGTTGTAGAAGTTGCTGCAGTAGATAATCCATTTTTTCGGGGCTTCTACCCAACGTAATTATAAAAATGTTCTTGCTGCTCGTTAGTACTTCAAAAGGCAGTTGAAGAGCATTGAACGATTCTGTTTAATCGGATGAACTGAATGGATCACCTGGCGCTGAAATCACCGTTAAAAAATTGATATAGGAGGTAAAAGTCGGGGATTCAGCTTTGTCCAAAGCTCAGCTACGACCGTATGAAGAAACGAATGGTTTAGGAGGGAGGAATCCAACGATCTGCAGTTCAGGCGGTTCTCCAAAGACTTTCACATCCTATTGCACAACAGTGGTGACAGGTAACTGCTTTCCCAGAGCCATATTTGAAAAGTCAGCTTCATTCGTAAGCAAGAAAGCCAGTTGTAAAATGTTCCAGACTCTAAATTGGACACAATCACATTTCAATACATTGGAGAATAAAATACGCTTGGTTGACCGTTAGTGAGATTCCGAAAGACATTAACATCCGTGTGAAAAAAACGAATGCTTTGTGGAAGCGAGAAACACATCTGAGTATAAACACGTTAAAAACGGTTTTGTTTATAGAGCTACGTCCCTCTGTCGGCTAAAGCGAAATCCTTAAGATTTGCCGCGCTACTTAGGAACACTTTCTCTCAGGAACGGGTAGCCGTGTGAGGCTGAAATTTCACACACTACGGTCAGTTACCTTGGCAGTGCAAAAGATGTAAATTAAGCCAGTGCAATAATGATATGGCCGTTTATCAAATCTTCACATGCTTTAGCACATAGGATCGAGAAACACCACTCTTAATAATGTTTCAACTTTCGACAAGCCGACTGATAGTCAATAACGAATTTTAAATAAAATTTAAGTGAATGAAACTTGAGAATGAGGAAATAAGTGAAAAAATTACGGTTGCAAATGCGTTTACACAAAAAATTATTTTTAATATAAACTTAAAAAGTGTCTGAGAGTGTTTGATTTCTGAGACAAGAATCTTGCCGGTATTGATATCGAGAACAGGCAAAAAAGTAGATCTTACATTCATAGAATGAAGATACTGTTAATATTCTATGAAACACTCGGGTGTTGTTTTTACTGGCTCGTGGGGAATTCCTCTGTTTCATTTTTTCGTCATTCGTTCTGTATAGATACCGTATTATACCTTGAGTTCATACGAGGAAACTTAGCTTACCATGGCATAAGCAATATATTCATAAATTACAAAAGCGTACACATTCGGTATTCCATTTAAACAAAATTGTTTACAAGAGAAATAATGAGCCACTATTAACGGCATGAGAATTCAGAAAGCAATGGAAACCACTACGTTAGGCACAGCACGTATGAACAGAACATGTGACCTGTAATTTAGTGTCATGATGCCACCATTGGTAAAATATGCCTCATGGAACCATTCGGACTGCCGGGAAACGGCTGCCAAGGGGAACTAGCCATGAATAAACATGAAAAAACTTACCTTTCCGTAACATTCTACATATGGAACTGTTGAATTTTCGAATTCGCTAAGGAAACTGGAAAATGTGGAAAAGTAAACGCAAGGGTCCTATATAGATACAGTGTCGGTGAAATAAAAAGAAAGTTTCCTGCTCGGCTGAATGTATGGTTATAACAGCAAAAGAAATCAGTATAAGTCGAGCCTTTATGAACAGGACGGTGGTGTAATATACTTCGAACAATTCAGTAATGCAAATATTTCCGTATCAGTGGCCAGATATCTGAAAAGGTAGAGCATTTGCTCACGAAAGACAAAGGTTCAGAGTTGGCTGCGGTCCGGCTCACAGCTTTAATTGCCAAAACTTTTACTAAATTAGTTTGACATTTTGCTAACTATTTTTGCACGCATCCAAATTGCTGTTAGACAGACTAACAGGGACCTACATTTTGTTTTCAGGATACTATCTCTGACACAGGACCGTTCGGCCATGAAGACTGCTGCGGTAGCTTTGGCAAAGGCGGCCAGTACCACGACTGGAATGGAAGAGCCAGAGAGCGGAGTGCCGGAGCATGATGGAGAACAAATGTCGTCAGGACCGGCGTCGGCAGAAGGCCAGGTTCCGCAGTGTGTCCAAGGCAGTGCTGTGGACCACGAACGGCAAGAATCTCCTCCAGATGCCACACAAACACCAGAGTGTGAAACCAATTCGCCACCTAGCGAGGGAAATTCTGCAGTGTCTCAAAGTGTATGCAGCCAAGTGAAATCTAACTCCTGCAAGTCTGAGGTCAGCGCGAGTCATTCGTGCAGCAGTGTCGCCATTAGGTTACCACAAATTGTCAACCAAAATAAGCAGTCCCTTGAATGCTGTGAGGAGGGCGAGGTTCCAGAGGCGTCTGGCGAAGGCGCATCTCACAGTGCAGAGAATCTTGAAACTTCGGGAGCGGACGGTGAAAGTGGAGTCACCAGTGTAGTGAAAAAGTCTGGCAGCAGCAGCAGCGGTAGCAGCCGCAGCAGCAGCGCAAGTAGAGGCTCGGCTGATGGGCAGTCATACTGCTGCTCCGGCAACGGAGCAGACAGCGAGGGCGACGATACGGATACTGGGCTTTCAGAGACATCCTCGGTAGACCTAGCGGAAATCTATGACGACGCAATAGACGCCCTCGAGGCGGAGGCAAAGGAGGAAGAGCGCATTATGGAAGAAATCGGCAACTGCATGGAGGTGGTGTGTGCAATGAACAGCGATATCCGCGTCTTTGTACTCGAAGTGTTCGGCACTCAGAGACTGATAGGGTACAGGTCGCGGAAGTGTTCCCGCGGCCGCAGGAAAGGAAAACATTCAGACGTTGAAGAGGAAGAGACTCGTGGACCCATTGTCGACTTCGAGAGGAGACTCGATGCCGTAAAAGCCTATTTGAATAAAAGATTGGATGAATCGGCTCGTGAGGCCGAAGAGAAAGCTAATGCTGTGTCACTCCCTGAGGAAGGCGCATGTAGCGCAACACCATCCAATGCAAAGCAGGAGGCTGAAAATAGCTCCAGCGGCGCGAGTGTGGGGTGTAGTGAAGAAGTGCCAACAGCTGTGAGCAGTGGGAATGACGAAAGCGTGGATACGGAGGCGGATCCCGGCGGGCAGCAGTCCTGCGACGGAAATGTACGAAAGAGAATGGTTGCCCGCGAGTCGTGGGAAGTCTCAGTTGTCGCGAAGATTTGCAATATTGTTGAGAAAAGAGTGCTTAGGGTTAAGGTCGGCTGCCAGATGATGCTAAGCAGCATGCAGGCCGTGGCCAACACTGTCAAGTTGGCGATGGAGGCATACGAAGCGACACGACTGGTAGTACAGAGGGCAAAGACGTGCAAGTCTGTGATTGCGGCTGACATCTTGCGGGCAATCGTTGCCGCCGCCACTGAGACCTCAGCTTGGATGCTGAAGGCGCTGAGCGACGTGGAGGCGGCGGTGGCAATACACGCAGAAATCGTCGGAGCCATAGAGAAGGCAGAGAGGACGCTGCGCGGTGGTCAGGTCGAGGACCGCGTTGATGAAGGCGTGAAGAGGGAGGTCACCGCCACCGTGGACAACACGGAGCTGCTGACAAGGTGCACCGCTCGCCTTCGCTTGCGTCCGGCGCGAGGCGAAGAGCGAGCGGTGGGATCCGCCTCCGATATGCCACCCCCTGGCTCCGGCGAAGTGAAGGCGATCCCTTTGCTCTCGGCTAAAGAATCCGGCGGCACTGACCGACTCCCGGCCGATGTGTTACATGCTCTGCTGGTAGCCACGAGGAGCGCTTTGAAGGCTATGGAAGCAACGGAGAAAGCGCTCGATTTCTTCACTGCTTGCGAAATGTGTGTAGGGGGGAAGTTAAAGAACCGCCGTGGTTACGGCAACAAAATGAAGTAGGTATCAACAGGTATTCCTGCCAAAGAGCCAAAAATAACTTCAGGCAAGTACAATGGCTCTTAAATTCAGTTCCTTAATTGATGGAATACTTTGACTACTTCTTTCTTTTTCACGCGCCTTTTTCTTTCTTTTCAGCCTGTTTAAGACTAGCAGCACGTTCAATGATCAGGTTTCTTCTTCAACCAGAATCTATCTTTCCTTCTTCGCATCTCCTTCTCAGAAATTTTCGGGGCTCTCTTCTACTCCACCGTTCACTACTCGCTCACACTATTCTGCCCTTAGTCACAGGCATATTGATCGCCTTGTCCTTCCTTTAGAGGTTCACCTTTCACCTATATCCCCATCTGCGACCACTTTCTTCTCAGCTCGACAAATCATTTATTTCTAGTACGATCTCGTGAATTACCCAATGTTCTTCCCATTTTCTTACGGGTGTGTTCGTACTAATGATCACGAGTTCGACAAAACTTGCCATTTTCCGCCAGATTGCTTCCTGTAATATTATGCTCCAGTACTGTTCTGTCCTAGGTTTTCGCGTCCTTCACCACCTTCTTAAAAGGCTATTATTTTTCTTTCTCTCGTTCTTTTCGAAACTTTTATTCCTTATGATAACGTCTCTGCCACATTCGTCAGGGTGTTCAATGTCTCACCATGTCCTCAACTACTATCTGTGTTTTGTACGTATCTGGTCTTGCGTAAGGCTGGAGTTACCTTCTCTCTCAATGACAGTATCATTGTTACTGTTTCTTGTAGGTATATGCTCTGTCATCAGCGTTACTTTCGCCCAGTTAACTATAAGACGTATATTACATTTTTATTTGAAAGTTTATACTCCTGGAGACACGGACGTGTTACAAGCAACAGTACAGAAAATTAACGTTGTATTCAATTTATATTGAGTTGGATTTTATTTTATTCATAACTTTAGAAATATGGTTTTAAACTTCAAAACAATGTAAACTGATGCCAGCGAATTTATACAGTTATTGTGACGATTTACCGAGGCAGGTAGTTCTAAACTTGAGATTGCATTAAATTGCAATCACAATAGCGTTCTTGCATCGTATCTGACGACGCACACTTGTTCCGAGCTACGTCCGAAAAATTAGGCTATAAAGAGTCCAGTTTAGTTACGTTAAGGCAATTATAAATCCAATCATGGTTCATTAATAGACGGCGTCTGCGTCGGACGTTGTAAGAAAAGGACATTTGTGCCGAGTATTTGGGTGTGCTGTTTGTGTAAAACTATGAGAAAATATTCTATTGTAGAAACTTTTACAAAATATCTTCACAAATCCAATAAAAGCTTGCTTTTATTTGACTTCATTTCATACGTCTATCATGTTAAGTACCTATTAAAACTTTTCATTGATAATTTTCAGGAAAATTGTTTTGCTTCTTTAAGGTAGCCCAAGGTAACTTATCAAACTATACAGTAGGAAGATGATGTGCCTTAAATATTTCCCAGTAAGTATAAATACACTCCACTGGATCTATGAAGGAATGCAATGACCAAACGTTGTAATGGTATCTAGGAAGGGACACTGGAACAGTCCTCTTTTCTTCATGGTTTCTGCAAGAAATGGAAATGCAGACACTGCGCTGAACACGTTGTGGTACCCCTCCTTGAACCATTACAGAAATGAAAAAGTGTAGATTAAGAGTTCATTTCGATGTGGAATCTCTAAACAGCAATAGTTTCTATAATTCCGCAAAACATTCTGTCGTGCATGAGCTCGAACATAAAGTATTGTTAGTGTTATAAAGGGTCTCCGAAAATGTGACAGTGCGCTATACTGATGTGTTCATTGGAGTAAAATTTCTGACTGAGAAAAAACAATACATACGAAATTCCAGTTTATATAATCACAAGTATTTCTTTCTCTTCCAGCGAATTACCTCATTTCTTGCTTGGTTCAAATAATTGTGCTTGTAATTATCTAAAAAACGAAAAAGCCGAACAGTGGGTGATGCAGACAACAGAAGCCGTTAGTCTCTAATAGGATTAGTAATATTTTGTAATTTGCCGAAAGATGACTGAAGAATACAGCACTCGCTACAGTTTTCATGGGACATCAGTAAAATCGTTAATGGCCAATAATTGGCAATTTTCACCCATCTAAACACAAATTTGTGCATTCGATAGCTGTCATTTAGTTAGATACCTTTTGCCAACGTTCACTCATTCGAGCGTTCTGGATTGCTGCTTATTTTCACCAGATACTAATTACGTGACACTTGGCGGGGTGGACTGAAATTAATTCAACAAACCATAAAATACTGAAGTCGGCGGGAATTGAACGCTGGTGTTCATTACAACTAATAGATAATAATTTTGAATTCAATTTTCGCGTGTCAGTTTATCGTTTGCAATCGTTTGCAATCGTTTGCAATCGTTTGCAATCGTTTGCAATCGTTTGCAATCGTTTGCAATCGTTTGCAATCGTTTGCAATCGTTTGCAATCGTTTGCAATCGTTTGCAATCGTTTGCAATCGTTTGCAATCGTTTGCAATCGTTTGCAATCGTTTGCAATCGTTTGCAATCGTTTGCAATCGTTTGCAACCGTTTGCAACCGTTTGCAACCGTTTGCAACCGTTTGCAACCGTTTGCAACCGTTTGCAATCGTTTGCAACCGTTTGCAACCGTTCGCCATCCCCTGGTCCCGCCCATCCCTGTCAAGTTCCTAAAGAAATTCAACTCGCTGTTCAAACACTAGCTGCATGTCGAGCTTACATGCTGACCGGAATAGGGTACAGGCAGATTCTGCGGGTGTATATATTTGTAAAATTACAGGGAGGAGTGACAGCTGCAGGTCCGTTTAGTACAGACATCAATCAACCATACTTTTGCCACATTAATTTCGAACTATAAACGATCGTTCTCCAGCTTCTTATAATAATTTCGCCAAGTGGTGACGAAGCAATGTCAATCTCCAGGGTTTCACAGAATGAGGGAACAGAAACATAAATTTTGTCTGCTTCGTGATCACCAATTTTGATAAGTTTGTCGTTTATTCCATTTCTGATACTGTCATTGCAGTTTCAACCTCAGTTCATTGTCTTGATTAGACCGTTCATTTCATCGAACAGATCCTGCAATTATTTACGTTCGCTGAGGACATCACCAATGAATCTCGTCATGATGACCTCTCACCCTGAATTTGTCCCATTCTTGAACCCCCTCTATAACTGACATAGCTTCGATACATAGATTCAACAGTGGAGTTCAAAGGTTACATCCCTGTCTTAAAACGGTTTTAATTAGAGCACATACTTCTTGGACTTCCATTCTCATTTTCGCTCTTTTTGTACGTAATGTACACTAAAGTCTTAACCCATAGCTTACTTTTTCTCATAATTTCGAATATCGTGAATTATTTTACACAGTAGAATGCTTTTCTGGATCGACAAATTCTCTGAACGAATATAGGTTTTTCCTTGTTTCTCCCATTTTTATCAAGCGTAGCGTCAGTATTTGCTGTCTGGCATCGCTACTTTTCCGAATCTCAAACTGAGCTGCTGACATATCAATTCTCAGTTCTCTTGTATGTTCGTGTCAACAACTTGGACCTATGAGCCGTTAAGCAGATGCTTAGATTGTTCCCAGTTACTTCCTCTTGCCATATTCGGAACTGTGTGGATATTGTTTTCGAAAGTCTGGTAGGTCTTAAATGTCAGATTCTACACACCAGCTTGTGAATAGACGTTCGTTTGTCACTTGCCTCAATAATACAATTAGCGGAGGGATTTTACAGATCCTTTTCTTAATCGATTCTAAGTACTCCTACACGGGATTCCTTGTGGATTCCCATTTCTTCCACCGTGTCATCAGTCGTCCCCAACTGCAAGCTTTCAGTGGTGTCCACATACACTCTTTCCTAGGCTTTTAATCATTGCATTTCCATAGCTCATTTTAATGCTTTCGCCTTTATTAGAAGGTTGGTTTGACTTCCATATATGCTGAATCAATCCTTCCTAAGGCCATTGGGTTTGATTCCTTCACTTCATTCCTGCAGCAATTTCTCATAGCTTTCGCTGTACATCACATTACTTCATTAAGAATTACGGATAGTGCCACATTAATGGGGTTCGCTTTTTATTTTTACTTCTTTCGTCAATCAATTAAAACATTTTTTCTGTTACCCGAGGTTTCTTCGTCGTCACATTCCTAGCACCCAAGTTTTCCCGTCTTGGCTGATTCCTTTTTTGTATATTTACTTCTAAGATTTTCGTTCCTCTTAAACTGAACTGTGTACTGTGGTAGTTATTATCGTAAGGTGTACACTATTACGGAATTTCAAACGCATGTCATCCTTCATTAGTGCTACAATACACTACTTCCTTCTCCGTTGTTTCTTCTTCATGTTTATCTTAAGCCTCTGTCCACTCTTCATATTGACCAAATTGATCTGAGTCTGAATGTGGCTAAGCTATACAATATTTGAATCCAGAATATCTCACCATGATTTAAACAAGCTTAAGTCTTCATGTATCTACGTGGACGTAGGCATTAATACCGTACAAACCACAGTGAAACACATGGCAGAGGATGCGTCCCATTAAGATTAGGTACTCTCCCCGTTCCATTCAGGAATGGAGCGCGGGGACGAGTATTATTTAAATGACTCCGTGTGTGCTGTGACTAACCCAGTCTTCACGATCCCTGTGGGAGTGATAAGTGGAGGTGTATCATTCTTAGTCGTCGCCTAAAGCCGGTTGTTGAAACTCTGAGAGTAAGCTTCCTCGAGATAAATTACGTCTGTCTTAGAGTCCTGCAGTTCAGTATCTTCGCTATCTCTGTGATCCTCTTAGAGTCAAAACGTGTTACCACTGGCGCTTCCCTTATCTGTATGTTGATGCCCTCTTAGTCCTTAAGAGTATGGCCCCACACACTACGGTAGTGTTGTAGAATGGGTCGCAGAAGTGATTTGTAAGCAATCTCTTCTGTAGACGGAATGCGTTTTCCGAGTATCAATAAATCGATGTACACCGCCTGCCACGCTCCTGACTGAGCATATGTGATGATTCCAGTTCAGATTGCTACGACGTGCTAAATCGAGGGGCTAGAGTTGGCAGATTCCAGCTGTGACTCATTTTCTGAAGGGCAGGAATCCACGTTTCTGACCATTCAAAACAAGTTGCCAATCTTAGCACAACTGAAATATGACGATATAACAATTCATTACTTAATTACAGATAACTACGTCATTTGTAAAAACTGAGGTAACTATTGTTCTCCACAAGGTCATCAACGTAAGACACGTACAAGGCTCCCCACACACAGCCCTAGGCACACCCAAAGTTATTTCTACAACTGACGATGACTCTTCATACAAGATAAAGCGCTACGTCCTTCGTATCAAAAAAACTGTAATCCGCTCACAAATCCATATGATCATACTTGTGGCATTAATCGAAAAGTTACCGACTCAAATACTTTCCTAAAATTAAGAAATATTGCATTTACATAAGAGCCTTGATGCAAAGCTTTCAGTATACCAAACAAGAAATGTGAGGTGGGTTTCACATGACCGACATCTTCCGGATCCTTGTCAGGCATTAAGGTTATTTTGTAGGATCTATCTCATGTTGAGCTCAGGATATCTTCTAAGTTAGTAAAACATACGTCGAGCTTTTGCTTTGTGACGTTCATTTCAGTTCCTGTCTTATTCGCTAGTGACTGGACTCTTACTTTGGTGCCAATAAAAGCCTTGACATACTTCCAGAATTTGTGTAAGTTTTCTTAAATATAATTTGACAAAATTCTGGTACGGTAGTCATTGAAGGTCCTGCTCATCGTTCCTTACAACGAAACGCGTTTCATTCAGCGTCTCTCCGTCCATAGACCTACGCTTTTACACCATTACTAAGTAGTCCCCTACTTTGGAAGTTCCATTCTACATACCGCATTGCATGTTCAGTACTCTAATACTTACTAAGTCTCCATTTTCTGCTTGTGAAGTTCATTTAATAGCTTGACTATTCTTGGCTTTGGTTTGTCAATCCTGATAAACTTGCTACAGAAATGTTAGTAGCAACTTAGCCTCTCCCCTAATTGCCGATTTAGAATTAATCGTACTCCTGTTAAGATACTCTGCTGTATTAAATCAACACCGACTCAAAGGAAGGCCTCGGCGGTTGTTCGTGACGTCACGTCAGCTAGGCACGGCGAACGCCAGGTCTGTTGTAGGGACACTCATAATGGTGGTGTCTTCCTCTCTGACACAGGAAAATGTGAAACTATTGGCGGTAGTTGACCAACACACGTTCTGAGAGATTCCTGCAATCAATTCTGAAATTCATTACACTTCTTAACAATTAGTGTACTCCTGAACTTAAATTCCTCCTGTTTTAAGGATTGACATACAAAAGCAATTTCATGGTCCAGCAGCAACAGAATTCGTGCTTCTTTACCTAAATTTGTAAATCCGAGGAAGTTACGTTTGTACTGGGTTACTTTCACAAGGATCTGTGAACATATTGGTGGTCTTCTTTAGGTATCTTGGTTGACTATGGGGTGAGGAGCACTGAATGTTAAATGAAATATTTTGGGATTGTATACGTTGGGAGAGGGGTGGGGACAGAGGAAGAGGCAAAAGAGATACTTGTTTTATCAAAAAAAAATTATCTTACGAAGTTTCTCCTTTCAGTTGCAAGCAGGAATGTTTCTTTTCTAGTGCGCATGCTTAAAAAAGTTTAAGCTCAGCAGTATTTTCGATGTATGAAGCTATTTTGTTTTCTGTTAAGAATTCCTTTTGTTGAAAATCACTCTAATCTGACTGGCAACAGTTGGACATTTACACATGTAAATTAGTTCACATTTCCAGTGACGATGTCAAGCGGAAATAAGTAAATAAATAAAAGGAAGTAGTTCATTGTAAGGGGATTGGGGTAAGTTTCGATAACAAAGTGGATCAAGTAAATATAGTTACTTGAATGTAAAATTTTCGAAGCTTGCAATGGGTCAAACCATCTTCTCACATTGATCTACGTTTGTTTCGACAGGATTCATTAATACAGAACTATGATCTTCTTTTGTAGCTTTACGATAGTAAGAAAATTTCATATAAATAAAACTGCAGAATCCAAAACAATACCAAACATTTTGTCCAAAAATAAGAGATCTATAGTGATAAGCACGCCCAGACGTTGCTGCCTGCAACAGACCTGACGTTCGCCGTGCCTAGCTGACGTGACGTCCAGAAAAAGCGCCGAGGCCTTCCTTTGAGTCGGTGTTGATTAAATACGAGGGTTGGAACTTAAATAGTGGCAACTGTTTACTCACAACCGATACAAGTGTTAAGTGTTTGCACCTGTTACTTTCCTTTGAAGAAGTAACCAGCGCTGTGTAGAACTCGTTGCCAGCGATGTGGAAGGCGTAGAACACCGTTAGCAGAGCCTGTTCTGTTGATGGTGCGAATGGAGCGGTCTACTGCCTGTCGAATCTCTGGAATAGTTCTGAAGCGTATGCCGCGAAGTGATTACTTCATCTTCGGAATCACACCAGTGACAAGGATTTACGTCAGAGTAGTGTGGCGGATGGTACAGTACTTTCCAGTCATATAGACAGAACAGAACAGAGCAGCTACAGCGTGCGCTGTATGCGACCGCGCAATGTCGTGTAAAATGAAGGGTGAGTTGCGTAGAAAGTGTCGCCGCTTCTTTCGCAAAGCTGAATAGTTTAACGAATAGTAATACTGTGCACAGACGGTCTGCTGCGGAGGAACGTAATGTGTTAGGATAACACCATCACAGTCGTACACGAGAATTACCGTAACTTCAGACCGCTCCATTCGCACCATCAACAGGCTCTGCTAACGGTATACTACGCCTTCCACATGGCTGGCAACGGGTTCTGCAAAACGCTGGTCACTACTTTGAAGGACAGTAACAGGCGCAAACATGTAACTCTTTTGTATCGGATGTGAATAAATAGTTACCACTACTAAGTTCCAACCCTCGTATTACCTTATGTTCGTCTGACCGGCATCTCTATCATCTTTCCATTTCACTCCACTGACCGCCACTAATTATATCGAGATTATTGGGTCCCATTTCCAGATTTCTAGTTTCCCTATCATGTTCTGACCATATTACCCTTTAATAGTTCAATTTCTTTCTCTTTGCCATACCCCCCCCCCCTTGGCAGTAACTTCCCGGAGATCGAAGTGGACTAATGCGGAGTATTTTACCAATGTCGAGATATCGCGACCAACTACAGGCCACATGTTCTTGTGGATACACTTTCCTGTCTCAAAATGCAGTGGTCTCCAGTGACTTACTCATTGGTTAATCATTGTTGGTGCTTCGCCTTTATGGGAATTTCCCACACGCCAGGGGCAAGAGTGACCCGACTCGGTCCGATCCTCCGCCTCATCTGACAAAGCCGTTGGCAGACAGAGGGTCGCTCTTTATACCGGTAGTCCTGGATCGACACTGCGAACCGAAGCGTCAACAATACATTCTTACTTAAATAAGAAGCTACGTCGAAATCAGCTTCGCAAGTATTTTACAGCGAACAGTTTAACACGCTGTCACACAATGACTAAATATGAAGTTACTTGCTATGGCAGCCAAAACAAGTAACTCAGGGTCATATTTGTGGGGTAAATACTAGTAGAAGCAACGCAGGCATTCTGTAAAATACTTTGTACATTACTCCCGCCTTGGGTGTATTCTTGACTGCAGTAGTATATTTCATGGCGTTAACTCTTACAGTTTTCCTACAGTAATTAGCGGTAATGTTTTATATCGTCGTCCTCATCCACATCAGTGAAAACAGTGGTTGAAATCGCTTCCAATATTATGTTATGATGCGTGAGACAGAAAATCCTTACTTTACCCCTCAAGTAGACAGATGACTAAGCCCACTTTATTCGAGCGACTAAAGTGTTCAGCTCGACTCCCATGGGCGAACGTCAGGCGCTTGCGTGTACATGACATCGGCCACGTCGCGTCTGGGCACTGGCGCAAGTCATCAATTAACTGTGCTGGGTGCGCAGTTATAACATACTGATCGTTATGCAGACTGCACACGGGCGGAAACAGGAGTGTGGAGTCCTCAGTTAAAACAGGAAGAGAAGCTCTTTTCTCCGGGCTCTTTTTTCTCTTAGGCTAATGGATTCTCTGTCTTCATCCTTATACTGTTGATTTCGTTTTCGCGGTGACTTGTAGAAGTTGGGCGACGGTCTGGAGTTTTTCCTGCTGCTTTTCTCCGACAAGAGCCTAAACACACATTTTCTTTCAATTATTTCGTTGTACAACGCAAGATCGGAACAAAAACCACATTGTGTATGTGACAACGTAAACAGTTGCTAACGAAAATTATTCCAGTAGTGACGTCAGATATGTTGGACAATAACAGCTTCCCTGTTACTAGAATGAAATTTTCACTCTACAGCGGAGTGTGCGCTGACATGAAACTTCCTGGCATATTAAAACAGTGTGCCGGACTGAGACTCGAAATCGGGACCTGAGTTAGTCTCGGTCTGGCACACAGTTTTAATCTGCCGGGAAGTTTAAACTTCCCTGTTAATTTGCAGTTAGACAAGATGAAAAGGATAAAGTAAAATGGCGCTTTCTGCTACCTTACAAATAGTCCCATGCGATTGTACGGTTTATGGGCGGATACGGGCTTAAAATAATGCTCATTTATTGGTTGATCTCAGTTGTCTGCTACGTCTGGCGATCAGAAATGATACGACGACACGTTTCCGATTTTTTGTTCTAAGATTATAGAGAATTTATAACAATTTGTTTACATTACTCGTTCCTACATAGTTACTGTACTTCGATTTTTGGGAAAACAGGTCCATCACATCAGATCAGCCATTCAGCTGCAAACCTCCACAGTAAACTCCAAAAAGTACAGCTTGATGCTGACGTGTAAATGGGAACGACCGCTTGCGACAGGCGAGACTCTCCACATGCCATGCGACGTCTAGACACTATGGTAGCTAGTGTAAAAGGGGCTTAAAGGAAACACTGTACTGCTAATCTCTTATCCTGCCAGCTTCCCTAACATCATGTCCGTCTAAATGAAGCTGGCAGTTAAATTTCAGTTGGAAGGAAGGAGTCAATTATGAAGCTCATTTGTTACATAAATTCTTTCGCACGGGTTGTTGGTGCCTGAATGCTCTTAAAACAAAATTCTTGGTGAAGTTAAATTATCTGCTTCGAGCCTTAACATCAGATGTCAACGTCTAAGATAATGAAACATTTTTATGCTTAATGTTTGGCACTCAGCAAGTGCATTACATGAAACCTCTCTAAAATCTCACAAAGCGGTCGTTATTTCAGATGATTGTGGAATTACGAGTGACTCAGCAGCTGTGCATCGCATTGATGTGTTGGGAATAAGTGAACAAAGAAAACGGCCTTACAAGGTGTACGTCGAAAGGCCATACGGCATTCAAAACATTGAGATAGTTATGGTAGTAGTTTAAACACTCCTGTTAAAAATAGAGCAGTTACTGCGTGCAGAAGCTGCTGATCCACCGAAGGCAACTTGCCCACTCACCTTCAAGCAATGTCCGGGGTAATTCATAAGAGATAAGAAAATTACGTATTGGAATTACAAAGCACGTTCGGCTTAGCTCTGATTAATGCTAAGATAGTTTACAAAATTACTTCTGCGTTTATACCCACACAAGGTAATAAAAGAATCCTCTACAGTAACATTTGAGTAAGATTATAAGAATAATTTTAGATAATGTTGTGAAATGATCAATTTAATACAAAAGTCTTGTTGTGAGAACGTGTCGTTAACTTCATTGATAGTGGTAATGGTATACCAACTAATCGCAAAAGTGCACCATTTGTTGTTGGAAGTTTTTATTGGGTTGTAGAACTATGCAAGGTGTTCGCCTTCTCGGCAGTGGTACACTTACACATCAGAACTAATCACTATATAAAACAAGGGCTCAGTGAGCGATAAATCGATGGCAAGTGGGCGCAGGTCTTACGTCCTCGTCCCCTAGGAGCTCCTGGGATAAGAGAAACAAAATACAGGTGCACAAGATAAGACAGTTGTATGGGAACGTAATTCGCATCTTTTATTTGAAAAAGTGCGAATATAGTCATATTTAGATACATTCTTTCGTAATTTAGCAAGACTTTAATCTGACAACGGTACCTACAAAGAAAAACACTACCTAGTTCAAATCATAAGTAAAATATGGGAACATTTTCTAGAAAGACATCTCTGCATGTAAGTATGGGTGATGTAAGGCTAACCGTAGTGGACGATTTTTGAATTGAAAAGCTCAAGGTACTTCTTGACAGTTCCAAACAAATGACAGTGCACCGCACAGTAACATTAAACGGAAAATAAAGAAATGGAAGCCCGGTAGTAATGAGATACAGCGGCTCGCCAATCTGAGCCAACTATTGCTTTCGCTATCAGAACGTAAGTTCATTTAAATTGCCTCAATTAACGTAAATGATAGCTGTACAGGCTGAACTATAACAAATGTGCCTATAAACCGCTGCTACTCTATTTACCGCCTAACACGTTGTCTGCGACCAGTATTTCACCGCCAGGCCAGGTCTGGTCATGCCACAGCATCTGGCTTTGCTGCCGGCGGACTCGTGATCATTAAGGCGTTAATCGTAAAGGTTGTCAGTTCAGCGCCACGCCCGGTCAACATAGCAAAGAATGTTTCAAGATAGGAATAATTTATTCTGTCACGTGACGTCCGTTATAGGCCAGTGTTTCGGAGGACAGAAAAAAAAACCGTATATGAACATAGTGTCATAAATACATCGAGGTGGCTGCGGAATAACATACCTGTTCATTATTAGAGTAAAAGTACTGAGCAAAGTATGTGTGATGTATCTGAGTTCACATTTACGTAAATATGAACATCCGAATCTCTTCCTCAAATGTTTACATTCGAGACCTTTTTGATCCTGAACTGACAAATTTATCATCTGTATCGCTGAGACTGTTACAAACCATTGTTTGTGGCCTGAAGACCCCTACGTCTGACATTTCATGGGCAGTAAATGCAGTTACAAGGACTGCCGCCAACAATATTCCCAAGCGGCTGTTGACTGGTTATCTGCAATGGAAGCAATGAAGCCTTCACTGCCATTAACAGTGGTCTTTCAACACGTTTTCGTTGGGAAACAGCTTTTTAACATCCTTAACGTCATGTAGCCAGTTAAAATTCAGGATTCTTGAAGTCACGTTGTTTGACGTAAGACTTGAGCTTAATACGTAAATTCGTATGATCTAAATACGAATTACAAAAATACAGAAACCAGCACGATCGAATTTCTGCTAGAAAAGCCAATAGCAAAATACGCCTAAGTGGTATTGTGTATGTGCTTACGAAAAACATTGTCATAGAATACAATGAAATGGCAGTTAACGTTGACCACCGCACGCATGTTGGTCGACATTCCATCGCCAAGCCGGTGGGCCCCCTGGCATCAGGCGTGAGGGGGGCCTCCACAGCGGGGAGTGCGATCTCATGGCAGTCTGTGATAAACCGTAAAGAATCAAAGCTCTGAGGTAGGCTCTCAGTTGATCTCTTACGTTCTCGAAACATGGCAGTACTGCAGTACTAAAAACTGCAGTTGGTAAAACGGAAACGCTTTAGGAAAAGTGGAAGACATTCACGTCGTAAAAATATGTTGTGAAATAGAAAGTAATTTCACGATGTTGAACTAACCATCATTCACCTATACAATAAAACATCTGAAGGGTCTGATATTGCGAGATAGCTCAGTATTGTCACAATACACGATTGGAAGGTAACTTGTACTTAAGCTCAACTGATAAGTGTACCATAAGGCACGTGATGTATGTAAATACTGTTAAAGCTGCTAATGCATTTAAAACGGTCATAAGTCATCTGAGGGTTCTAGCGCAGAATATCTGAAGTACTTCCTAAGCAGGAGTTGAATATAAACGTAAGTACATCCATTGTTCTTTCTGAGAACATGTATAAAAATGCATTTTTTTCTGAGTAATACTACATAAACCCAACACACTTCCACTTACAGCGCAAGAAGTTAATTTATAGCCTATGTAAATGACAGAACTAGAGTACCATCAGTTCATAAGCTTCAGCAGACAGTCTACCTTCCTCTATTGTAGATCAATAAAGAGGTCCTCCAAAAAATAAAACACGTCATACAAAAAGAATGGGTAATACACTTTCACGAAAAAAGAAATTCCAATGACCCTTTCGCATATCGTACTTAAAATGATCCCTGCGCATGTGAAGGGGTCAAAACCTCCAACATTACTGGACTCACATTCGGGAGGACGACGGTTCAATCCCGCGTCCGGCCATCCTGATTTAGGTTTTCCATGATTTCCCTCAATCGCTCCAGGCAAATGCCGGGATGGTTCCTTTTAAAGGGCACGGCCGACTTCCTTTCCCGTCCTTCCCTAATCCGATGAGACCGATGACCTCCCTGTATGATCTCCTTCCCCCAACCCTCCAACATTCTCAGACACACAGATGGCTCGAGGCTCATGTAAGTAAGAGGAATATCAAATTTCATTGTATGTATCATCTATGCCTGATATCACATGTAACTTAATAAATCTAATATATTTCTTAATCGTAGTGCACGTCGTAGCCAGAACAAGGTCCAAACCACAAAGCAGAGTCGTCAACGAAGTGCAACACTTACCACCGCAATCGCGTTTATTACGAGAATCAATATGCTGCCAAAGGACAGAACTGCCTTCATGGACAGTGTGTGCAGTTTGTTACACCATATCGAATATTTAAGAGTATACAAACATTACGAACTTAAGGTATAAGTGGTGCTGCTTCATGATAATGCACATTTCCATATCGCAGAAGTTGCTCCAAGTGAGACTTCAAGCACCCATCATGTAGTCCTGATCTCTACCCGTGAGATTAACACGCCGTTGGTCCCTTAGAAAAGACCTCGAGGCTCGACATTTGTCAGACGAGGGTGTGTAGCAGGCAGCTAAGGACTTCTTCACGCAGCAAGACACGGTGTTTTAGCAAACGGTTGTCTCCAACCTAATGACTCGGTGGGATGATTGCCTCGGTGTTAACGGTGATTTTTCCTGGTTGACATACCGATCATGGACTGTACGGCCTTCGAACGGAAGCTTTCTGATTGCCAGTAATATTTCTGGAACTTTCTGAAACCGACGAATGCTGCAGGTGATGCTTGAAATGGCAACCCGTATAACGCCAACCAGCTGCGCCAAACACAACATTTTGCATTCGGCGCTAATAGTGGCATTGATATTCTCCTGGAAAAACAGCGACACGCTGTTTCAGATGTTTTCATTGGTGCTGATTTCAGACCTGGTGTAGATCTTGCTAATGGTTTTCCGTGTGGGAGCGTTGCTGTATCCTCGCGTTCTAGCCTTGGCGCATTCCTTTTACTATGACTAGCGTCGAAAGTAGACCCTCCCATCGAAACTTTGTGAACATCGATCTGGTGGTAAGTTTCCTCGAACGATTATCTCTGATTATAATCTGCAACTTCGTATATGAAGTACCGATGAGCGTATGGATACGGTATGGCCCAAAGTAGCGCTTTAGTAACGCATCCGATAGTCACACTTTCCGCATAGGCGTGAATATCCATACCAAGTACCCCGGGGGTGTTTGGCGTTACAGTGCTCTCGACCTTTCCCCTAGACATGCAGAATCTGTACGCGAGCCACCTGCCTTGCCTCTTCGGTCGTTCCAGCTGGAACGTGAAAAGTGTAGAAATCGTCGTTTCAACCTCACGATCACGGAGCAGAAAGATTGTCTTATTTTGTTACTGTGTTTTATGCGTGAACGTCACGACGGGTGGTATTCTATCCCAATCTCCCCGTTCGTCATCGACATGTCGCAACATGGAGTTATCCCTGACAACAATCTACGGAAAAGTTTTTCACTCGAATCAGAGGTGGTCACACGGAATGTCGTGTGTTTCAGAAACTGTTCTGCAAGGAACCCTGAAATTTCTTTGGTGACAGCGTAGCGATGAGGTACAATCGCACCAAAAAATATTGGCACAGTTACATTTTAGTGGTAGTGGGTGAAACGAAACATACATTTCATAACAGAACCCAGGCACGTGCCACCTTACATTACAAATATGTCCAAATCACCTCTCCGTAAAGTAACATACAGTCTTATGAAAATAAACATCGCACTTCTGCATCCAAAAAGTATTGGTACACGCGTGTGAATCGGACAGTGCGTTCGTTTTTCTTCATTGGTGTTAACCTTCTAATAGCTCGTGTGCATCCCTTTAGCATCTATAACAGCACGTAAACGCCTAGGAATGCTTTGTATATAATTCCGGGTAATATCAGGGGTAATTTTCGACCATTCCTCCAGGAGCACATTCTCGAAGTCGTTTTTACCGGACGGACGCCTTTTTCTGAGTTGTGTCAAGATGAGCCCACAGGTTCTCAATGGGGCTCAAATCAGGGCTCTGAGGTGGTGTTAGAACCCTTGTGGGGGTATTGTACAGTAACCACTCCTGGGTTTTCATGGCGGTATATTTTGGGTCGTTGTCTTGCTGGAAATGAAACACCCCAGTAAGGCCCAATGTCTGTGCACTAGCGAGTAAACTACCTTGCAACACGTCGATGTATCTCATATGATCCACTGTACCGTGGACTACCGCTAGATTTCGAACGCCGGGCGTCGCCATACGGCCGCAGACCATGATACCGCCACCACCTTGTTTGAATGTCAGCTGCATGTGTTTGATGTCGAGGTGCGTATTCGGCTTGCGCGAAACTTTTTCCCGTATCAAATCCGAACACGTTGAACTTCGATCCGTCGCTAAATATCACAGTGTTCCAAAACTCTACCGGCCTGGTGATATAGTCCTTGGCCAACAGCAAGTGTTTCTACCGGTTAATTTCCGATATATATGGCTTTTTTCCTGGGAGAACGTCCATGCGTGTCAGCCTCATTCAACACATTTCGTCTAGTTTGAACACTAACCGTCTTGTCGGACGTTGTCTGAACAACCTCAGCAATAGTTCCTGCATTTGTAGCAGGTTCCTTCCGAGCAAGTGCGATGATACGGTGACGCTCTCGGGTAGTAAGCACTTTTGGACGTCCAAGACGACACTTACTGTTCAAATGGCGCTGAGCACTATGGGACTTAACTTCTGAGGTCATCAGTCCCCTAGCACTTAGAACTACTTAAACCTAAGGACATCACAGACATCCATGCCCGAGTCAGGATTCGAACCTGCGACCGTAGCGGTCGCGCGGTTCCAGCTGTAGCGTCTAGAACCGCTCGGCCACTCCGGCCGGCTATTCACTGTTGTTCCATTCTCTTTATATTTATGAATGATGGCTCGTACCGTGGTGTAGCTAACAGACACCTCTTCTCCGATTTGTAGATAGCTTCTCCCTTGTGAATGGAGCAATACTACTCTCTGACGTAACGCCACTGAATGTTTCTTCTCCTTCGGCCCCATGTTGACCACTATCTCGCAATACAGCAACTTACTAGCGACTGGGCCGTCAACAACAAGCAGTGTATATTGCGTCAGCAGATGGCGTTCCGGTACCTGAAAACCCAGCAAGATACCGAGAAAACACGCTCTCTGCCAATACCTTTTTTGTGCAAGGGAGACACATGTTTGCCCTTGCCACTGCATTTCTTTGTTAATGGTAAGCACTGTAAGCAGAATTGTAATGTCTGGTATGTGAGGTAGCACTTACATGTGCTGTGTATCGGAAGTTGCGGCGTTTGTAACCAGCAACGATAAATACGCACGTGTGCGAATACTTTTTGGTGCGACTGTAGACGATGCGGACGTATCCTTAGATTCCATTTTGTCGACTTCAGGAATCTTCACTAGAGGTAGACACCAATTCCGTCAGGCCAGATTCTGTTGGCAGTTCGTACTGACTTCCTCCCCTACGTTGTCTGAAGTGGTAGCGGAACACGGTTCTTAATAAAACTGCCCATTCGGCACTGGCTCGGCTGACTCTAGACCCCTACGCATATATATTGGGGGTATGAGTTGTGGCTACTTGTGACAATTAGTGATACAGAATTATCATTGGCCATCTAAAATGATTATAATCGCCGCTGACATGTAGACTAGTTAGCCTGAAAAGCTTTTAGCGAACAACAAAAGCTTCACAGTTTAACTAAGCATCTGTACTGATGACTGGACCTCCCCGTTGATGACGCTGGGATAACAAATCTTCAATGCAAGCAGCCGCCCAGGCACAATTTTCGGTATGTGTGCTCTCTGAAACAGATTTGTCAACATGGAGCCATGCTCTTAACACAGCCTCTGACTGCCTATGATACCTGCAACGAGTCACATCTGAGAATGTCATGACTACATTTCGTTAAAATGGCAAATTGGTAGTGCTCTATTTTGTCACTGATATTCTTACAATACATGTTGCTGTCCGTTGTACTTATTTCCCACGTCTTTGGGCCATATTCTCAAATTGGTTTTCCACTAAGGATAATTTTTGCTGATTTTCGCTAAATGTTTTATCGGCCCCCGTTAGCTGAATGGTAACCGCTTCGGAATGTTCAGTTTGGCCTGGAAATCATCCCAGCTATTGAAGTTGCCTTCATTGTTATCGAACTACTGCTTGCCATGCCGTTTGAGATAGGGAAGTACACGTTTGCCAAATACATCGTCATTGGAGACTCGGTCGAACCTTTTCCGCCCTTTAGTTGGTCCTAACTAGCGTCTCCGGACTGATGTGCAACCGACATACTGCTGTATTGGAGTCCGGAGGTCAGCTGAATATACGGACTATGGGATCGACGTATTCCGATTCCTCTTCATGTAGACAATTTTGTTTTTCATTGCTTGATTGGCGCCACGGTGATAAAGGTATATTGAAGTACCCATAGTCTTTACCGAACAATGTCATGTCGTAAACAGAATCAAGTACAAACCCGAAAACAAGGTCGGCAATGTGGTGCCACGCTTGGCATTGGAAGTACGTCAGTTACACCCCCCCCCCCCCCCTCACCCCACTTACCTACCTACCAACCAACCAACCTACCTGCCTGCCTGCCTGCCTGCCTGCCTAACTACCAACAGAACTGAACTGAACTCCTGGATGGACAGTGCAGCTGTTTGTGCAAGCAACGGATTTTGCAGAGTATACAAAAATTACGAAATTCTAAAACCTTCCAAAACTAATGAAACTGATGAAACTGAATGGTAAATAAATGCAGAAGTCGCTTTCGAACTGGCGGCGTGCAGCAAGCCAGTCAGCAACACTGATTGTGTCACAAAGCATCCAGCACAGTTTGCGGCAATATTAAAACGCCAAAATTTCATGTACACTGTTTTTGTAAAAATTCAGCAGAGATAACAACGTTATTCAGAGATTTAAAGACTGGTCGTAATCTTTTACGTGTGGGGGAGAGTTGGAGTAAAAAAGCAATGATGAAGTGAGTATGGCAGCTATTTCCTATCAGTTAAAGAAAAGACTGAGTGAGAACCATATTCAACCAGTAAAAACTATGAGAGACCGTGCCTGTCACTGTATTATCACAGCCTTTAAACACAAATTAACCTACCTTAAAGTACTTCAGTTCTGTACTAGCTGCGTCTCAGATGCCATTATCAAATGAGGAGTCAGCTACAGATTGAAGCAAAGGGCTACTTGATATTGAATTTGGTGATTAGTTTATATTCTAAATGCTGTAAAATACCAATTAAAACTGTATATGTGTAAGATATACCTAAATTCCTAAAAAAAAAAACCACTGAGTGTTACATTTCTGAAACATTGTGCATTTATATTCCATTTTAGACTGATCCCAAATTTTGGTAAAAATGCTCATAGTTTGAAATAATCAAATAATTTTAAAGCCCATTAACACCTTCAATGCCTACACACTTAGTGGTTGCCGTTACATCACCATGCCACTGTAAGTCACTTTATCAGTCATGAGGCTGTGCTCTGCTGGCCACACACTCTTAGGTGTAAGACTCTGCTGTGGCCAATAGCAGCCTAACTGCAGTGAATGTGTTAAGGTGTGTGTGTATATATAAGCGAGATGAGATTATGTTTTCAATGTATAAAATTTTTTTGGTGTAGCCTAATAAATTAATATTTCAGGGAAGAAGCTTGTCTTAAGTTTTATACATGATTACTGCTTTTACTACTTTCATAATCAAACAGGCTACATTTTTGGATCAAGGCTTAAATATCCCATTTATTCTCTCCCAACCACCAAGCTCCATAGCACTGTTTCTGTGTAACATGCTGGACTAAGGGAAAAAAAAGGTACTGCCACTATTGAACAGAATATTAATTCCCAAAACATATTTATTTTCCTGCAGTCATTTCTTAATCTAATATCAGATGTCTTAAGTTATATGCTAAAATATAATCTTTGTAGCATGTTAACACATTACAAATAAATGTACATTAAATTTATGTTACAGTGTTACTATAATATACCTGACTCAAGTGGATATATTGGTAAGCCGTCTCACCACTGCATCTCCAGTCCCTCTATTTCACTTACTCTGCTTAATTCACTCCATTTCATCCACCAAAAAGGCTTGATTCAGCTCTGTAACCTGCATCTGGAAGTAGCTAAGTAGGGAGAAAATAACACTACCAAAATTATGACATTTAGAAGGCTTGTATTTTATTTGCTTAAGTTCTGTAGTTAATGAAGGTACATTTGTTAAAAAAAGTCAGTTTTTAATTTATAGCTTCTAAATAATCTGACATAATACATAAACACTTGAAAATAAGTTATATCTTAATGTGTTTTTTGTGTGTCTCCCTCGTTCCCTTGTTCTTATCTTATGTGGTAGTTCATTTTATAGCATGTACAACACGATATTTCATCATCATCATCATCATACAAGTCACCAAAGTGACATCAAGTAAAAAACTTGCACCAGGTGGCTGAACACCCTGGAAGGGGTCTCCCAAGCAGCATGCCTTACTCACATGTCATTCATTCATTCATTCATTCATTCAAATCCATTTTATGATAACTATGATTATATTAGATCATAGGGCACACTTAAGAATCAAAATTGAGCTTTTAAGAATAAGGTATGTAATTTGCATATTACACTTATATTACCTCTGTGGTATTTATATTTTCTGATTTCCTTATGTTTCATATTTAGAGAAATTCTCGATCCTGTACTTGTCTTGAATTTGTGCTTTCTGTGAGTTATGTGTCTTCTGTGTCATATGATGTTACATTGTCACATGGTACAGTAAAAGTAAAAATAAGAGAAAATGGTTTCAGAAAAAAATCTGTAAGGGACATTAAACTGTACTTCCTGAAAATGTTAACTTCCACTTATATCAGCACTGTACAATTTATTTGTTTTAGTTAAATAATCTGCTATGGGTTTGCAGCATAAAATATTATGCATTTGTGGTTTTATCCATGTATACTGGTATTGTAACAAGTGTCTCTAAGTGTTTCACTGGTGATAAGCATTTAAATAAATTTGAAAACTTGGGAAGTAAATGAAAAGATTTTATTTCATTATCCACTCGTATGTGTCCTATTATATGTGTGGCAGAGTTTGCTGTTCCTACACTGATCTATATGCACCTTTCTAAAGCTATGCAAGATACTTCTCATTGAGTATGTTATTTATTTGTCTCTATTAATTCTGTATACTGCCTGTTATAATAATTTTCTCTATTTGGGATATTACCATTGTAATTTTAATTGGCATTCAGTTACCATCCACTTTATCATCACTTTCATCTGTAGCCATGACTGTATTTTATAAGAGCTTTCATGCAGCTGCTCAATGGGTATGTATTAGACTACAAATTAAAGGATCTGAAGATCTTTTCTTGTGTGTTTTTTAATCATCATTTCTTATTGCACATATCATAGTGATTTGCTAATATGGAAATGTGAAATTGCATCACAGCTTATTGTTATCCAAAGACTACCTGGGTAAGTTAAGACAGAGGTCGGAGGATGGCAAGAGCATACACATCCATTAGGACCAAGCCTAGCACATTGGGGGTGGTTTTTATTATTAGTTATTATTAATTACACCCTGTTTAAATTTATTGGATAAAAAGTTGGCCTCACTGCTTCTTATCAGCCTAGTAGATTATCAACTAATCAGAAACAGATAAAGGTTTTAGAGGGTGTATTATCTCCAGCTCTGATTACCTTTTCAACATCATAAACAGCTGTTATGTCTGACATTTTTATCAGGTTTTTCATTACCCTCATCATATTTCTGGAAATGAGCATTTGGTGTCATTGGCCAAGAGGCCCCTTGCAGGGCAGGTCCGGCTGCCTTGGTGCAGATCTTATTATATTTGACGCCACATTGGGCAATGTGTGCACCGGATGGGGATGAAAGGATGATGAAGACAACACAACACCTACTCCCTGAGTGGAGAAAATCCCTGAATCAGCAGGAATCGAACCTGGGCCCGTAGGACGGCAATCAGTCATGCTGACCACTCTGCTGTCAGGGCAGACGTCATATGTATCATTCATTCACATTCTACACTAGTAAATTACTATGTTCTGTTTTATGACAAATGTTCTTGTATTTACTTACATATCGTCCAGTCTGGGAAATATTATTAGAAACTGAAATTTGACTGAGGTAGGAATTCGATTTAATTTGCCTTATTATTTTATTTTGTTATTATCCAGGAAAGCACTGTAATGGCTGTGCTTTCATTTTAGTGTCTGCAATGAAACAAACAGTATTTATAGGGAGGCCATGTGATGAGCAGATATCTTTGTCTCTCTCCTGCATGTTTCCAGTTTATTTATGAGATTCCAGCTTTCGCTTGATTAGTCATTACCTTAAATTATCTCCTTTTTTTAACTAGATAAATTACAAACTAAAGTGTCACAAAACTAATCAGTGTTGGAAAATATAACACAATTGGACAATTCGATCACTCTTCAAGCAGTGTCAGGAAAAAAAAACACACAATGAAATGTAGGAAACTGATTTGGTTGTGTGACAATCACAGCATTTTCTATTAAGTGTATTAAGGCTTAGAGAATCCGGCACTGCTATGTTTGGAAATTCATTCATATTCTACGAGTAAATACTGCGGATTTCCTGAGAAAATCTGACTGGTTGTGATGTAGTATGAGAATACAACTCAAAAAAAGTGCCAGTAGTTTTCCATCAATCATGAAGTTATAAACTTGATTTCAGTAATTATAAATAATGTGACTCACCTTCACTTTTTTTCTACATGATTTTTAACTCTTTTTATGGTCTTGTAGGATATAAATTAATGTGGTTCAGTGGCAAAGTGTCACACAACAGACTCAAAGGTGTCAGGTTAAATCCCCGATTATTTCTAAAATTTTTATTTGTTACTTTTCTTCCTTCACTTACTACAGAATTTTTTAATGTGAGAAATGCCATGTTGCATCTAGCTTTGAAATCCACATTAAACTGTAGGTCCCCTTATAATTAATAAGGTATGTAAGTAAAAGGATGAGAGGAAGGCAACATTATGATAACTTTATTTTTAGGATAAAAATTCTTACTTATTTTTACTTCAGTATGTGTACTATCATAATAAAAATTTAGGTAACGGATTAGCATCAGCATTTCCACCATGTGCATTTTTTTTGTGCATGTTGATTGTCTATACTAAAATCATTTACATCCTGGCTATCTAATAGATACCATCCTCTAAGTATTATCACTTCAGTAGCTACAGTTGCTTTGTTTTGCTGCCTGATAATTTAAATCCTCTGCCAGTTATGGCTAACTTGCTCTTTGTTTTGCTGAATGGCTTGGCTGATAGTTCTGTTTATGCCACATTTTATGAAGTTGTTTGTATAATAATTTGGCCATCTGTATCAAAGATCAGTCATTGCATTTTCTAGGATTGGCCTTACCAATTTTCATATTCTATATCTTCTTACTAAATGTGGCCATTCTCATTCAAAGTTCACCTTCTTAAAGTTCTAAGGGGTATCATAGCAGTGTGTCCCACTTCAGACATTGTGTGTGAGATCCAACTGTGTGTTAATGTGCACTACAGCATTATTAATAAGTCAGTAATCTTGACACCAGTCCAGTTCCACAAACTGCATAGGTTATTGGTGAATAAAGGAAGGCATATTGTTCAATTTATTGTGCACATTACATACCCACTTGCTGTGCGGAGTGCCTCAACTAATTTTAATCAATTATCAGTTACGTTCTTCTCAGAACTCCTAATATGGAATCCAGCTGAATGTCCTTTACTCATCACTATTAAGTTATCATTATCTCTAACACTTCTTTATATTTTTTTCATTCCTGGAACCTGTTATTTATTTATTATGTTTACTTCTACAAGAGACTCATATGCAACCTAACATTGGTACTGAGATCTGTGAAACAGTTTTCTTCTCAAAATCAATTTATGATATCATAGTACATTCTATTTCTAGCTATCTAACTAGAAGCAAGTGGACTGTGTGTCCTACCCTTGCTGCTGCTAGGTAGAAGGGTAATGGGTTGTAGATGAAGGATGTATATTTATCTCCATTGTTATCAATTGTTACCTCTAATGCACACACTACATTGGCAGAACTGAATCTATTTCGTTTTCTTCCAGTGGTCTCCTCACTGAATTCCCCCATCATCCAATGAAAATGCTTGTTAGATATCCCACGATAAATCCTATAGCTTAGCATCATCAGATGTTTGTTTTGAGGTGCTTCAACTTGATTTGATGTGTTTTTTGTGCTTATAATGTTGTAGATTTTAGAACTAGGGTAATACTGTCTTCAAAAGTAGATGAAAATTATGCACCTTGGCATAAAGCAAGGAGAAAATGGTATCTTTATCTGTGGAGCAGAGAAGTGTACTATCTACAAAACAATTCATTCTATTGTACTTCTGTCAGCAGTAGTTGAAGGAAAATGTGTAAAAAGCAACTTGAGTTTCAACAGGAAGGAAGAAAGTGTCTACAGAACATTTCTAGTAATACTTTTATTTTTTTGATGTGTTCAGTCTTGTGAGCTAACTGCAGTACATCTTATATATTAATTCTGTGTGTATAAGAACATCCTTATCATGACAAGTTTCCACTGTTAGACATGACAGCCTAGTGGTAATGCACGTGCCTGGAAATTGAGATGTCTGAAGATTGAATGTTGGACAGACCTTGATATTTTTTGCCTACTTTTACCCTTCTACTGATCTCTCAGTGATGTGAAGATATGCCAGGTGACAGAACATCCCTCTTGAGGGATTCCCAGCCTATCACACTGTACAACTTCTTTTTCTTTTTTTAAAAAATGCCATATTTTCTTGACCATGTCTTTTGATAGTTACAATGTGTGCTGTTAATAACTACAAAGTAGACTTCCCATACATACTAAAAAATTTTTGCAACTGGGGTTCAAGAGCACGAGGGAAGAATGTTACCGAGAAAGCATCAAGCACCTGAAATTGAATAATTATTTATGGCATGCTATGCATAGTTGACATCTATTCTGTTTTGAGCCAGTATCATCTAAGAATGTGAAAAATGTTGGAATGACAGGAAGAAATATATAAAAAATATCAATATTGTTCCACCTTTAGTTTTAATAAAATTTTCTAATAGCCCAACAGTCACAGTAATGCCAGTCCACGATTGTAATAGTTATTTGTGAGACAGAAAAATATAAATAGGTTCTTCACAGAAATAAGAGTGTTCTGCTGAGTTGTTAGTACAGACATAACCAACAGGAGAATGAGTTGACGTAAAAAGCATGGGAACTGATAACAGTGATATGACAGGACAGATAGGTACTTGCAATATAGAGGAGGTACTGAAGCACAATGAAAAGGACTGCTAGATTTCATTCAGCTGTTGGCCTTTATCAGATGTGGATAAAAAACTTACAAAGGTCTTAGAGCATGGAGGTAGTGGATATGCACTCGTGAGGTGTGCTTGTGTGAAATTGTGTGTGTTTCATTGCCTGTATCTGCTGGACTGAGTTCAACTGCTGGATAATGTCTAGCAGTCTGCCTCATTGAGTCTGCCATATAATGCCTATATTATGAGTGGTGATCTATAATTTCATGTTGTTGTTATTCTGTTCTTGATTTTCGATTGTATGATGATAATGTGTATTTTTATATTATTTCATTTCATGTTGTTGTTATTCTGTTCTTGATTTTCCATTGTATGATGATAATGTGTATTTTTATATTATTATTGTTGATGGTGATTGTGGTAAGAAGAAGAAGAAGAAGAAGAAAACTGATATGAATAGGGTATTTGTGGATATGTAGGATATTTTACACGTGGAATACAGTTATTTATGTTAGATAAGGCAGAGAGAGTTGAATATTCTACGTGCAAAAGGGCACAGTGTCAGTAAAGTAATTAGAATGTTATAATTAGCATGAAAACAAGTATCATAACTTGTATTAGTGAGAATGTATTATATTATATGTACATGTGATGATAATGACAGCAAAGAACTCATCAGAATGTGAATTATTTCCTCACCTCTAGTATATTCAACCAAACACAGATTCAGACAAGAAGACATTCAGACAAGAAGTCATTCCACTTAAAAGAGTTTGTTTATCAGATTAAATGCCTCCATCAAGACAACAGGAAGTTGTAATTCATTGCAGGAAAAGCACTTTTCTTTCATACTAGAAACAAAATGACATGAGAACAGGTATCATGGAGTTTTATAATCTAGCAGTCCTTCATGAGAACATGCGGATAATATACAATATTTTACAGCGACAAGAAGTCAAGCTTTAGCCTATATATACTACTATATATATATATCTGTGTGTGTGTATGTTAATGTGTGAATGATGTGCCAGTGAATACACTGAAAGGAAGTATAGATGCCATTTAATTTTCTGAACTAAGATAGTGGATGAATCTTTTACCATTGACAGTTTTCTAAAGTCTATGGAAGAGACAAAAGTGTCTGCCTTTACTGAAGAATGATACTGGAGTAGGGGTTACTTGAAATGCTTATTACCCTTTTAAGTAATGGCATTAGTAATGAAAAATGTAGGATAAGAGCTACCCAAAACTTTTATTTACATAATTAAACACAATGTGACTTTCAAATTAGTCACTGATTTACTATGCTCCTTTAAAAAAAGGCCAAAATCGACATTGGTGAATCTAATTGCCGATTTATGTCAATTTGAGGAATTTTGGAAGTGGACATGTTCAATTTCAGTAGTTTTGGATAATGTGCTTAGCATGTTTTATATGTGGGCTTAATTCTCTTCTTCCCAGTGTTATTAATGTCTGCGGCTTTTCAAGTAGGAAGAAAATAGAAATTTTCCATGTTTCTAAGTTTTGTTAGGTTCCTAAACTATGAAATCATAGTAGTTCGTCCAATCATGCTTCTGTATTTCAGAATTCTCAGATGTCTGCACAAGTAATATACAACTCAAAATTTATGTGGCATTTACCTGCTCATATGATATGGAAAATTCTTAGAGTATGTTACATGCACAGAACAACATTTCTTATGAAACTTCCCGGCTATTTAAACTGCGTGCCATACCGAGACACGAACTCAGGATCTCTGCCTGTCGCAGCAAGTGCTCTATCATGTGAGCTACCCAAGCATGACTCACTTCCCATCCCCATACCTTTAATTCCACCAGTACCTCGTCTCCTACCACCAAACTTCACAGAAGCTCCCGTGCAGACCCTGCGGATCTAAAGTAACGCTTGGGTAGCTCAGAGGGTAGAGCACTTGTCCGCGAAAGAGAAAGGTCACGAGTTCGAATCTCGGCCTGGGACACAGTTTTAATCTGTCTGGAAGATTCATATCAGCGCCTACTCCGCTCCAAATGGAAAATTTCATTCTGAAAACATTTCCCAGGCTATGGCTAAGCCTTGTCTGCACAGGAGTGCAATGTCTTCAGGAGACTTCTGTGAAGTCTGGAAGGTAGTAGATGAAGTACTGCTGTGAGGATGGATTGTCAGTCGTGCTTGGAGAACACTTGCCCGTGAAAGCCAAAGCTCCTGAGTTCGAGTCTCGCTCTGATATAGAGTTTTAATTTGCCAAGAAGTTTCATATCAGCGCACACTAGACTGCAGAGTGAAAATTTCATTTTGGGAAACTGTCTCATCATTTCAGCCAACTTCACAAAACTATTTTCTACAAAAACTCTTGCTGTTAAGTGTATGAGAGAGGTGAAGGAATAAATTTGTAGCTGAAGGAGTTTAGACCATGTACATCACTGGCAAACAAATAATTTATATAAATAGATACACATTCTTTACATCGCATTCGGGAGGACGATGGTTCAATCCCACGTCCGGCCATCCTGATTTCCCTAAATCGCTCCAGGCAAATGCTGGGATGGTTCCTTTGAAAGGGCACGGCCGACTTCTTCCCCTAATCCGATGAGACCGATGACCTCGCTGTTTGGTCTCTTCCCCCAAACAATCCAAACTCAACAATCACATTCTTTACATAAATTGAACAGAAGACTAGTGTAAATAAAATTCACATAACCCCTAGTAAAATCACTTAAAAGTTATTCTAATCACTAAACATAAACTAAATGTGTGAAGTAAGACATTTTTATACAAATTATTTTTGTATAAGGTTGTAGTTTTACAAATGAAGTTATTGGTGTCCATTGGTACCAGAAAATTCATAAGGTGCCTTAGGCTTGATTACATCACAATAGTCAGTTTACTCTAGTCGTCCCTGATGTACTTTTACATTTATAACAAAAGTCAGTATCATTTTATATCTGACCATGGCCTTTTATTACAGAATATACTTTTCTTACCTGAGAGAATGTTCTAGACTGGGTGATTCCGTGATGATGGTACAAAGTTTCACAGATGATGGATAAGGATGCATGTTTCAATTTGAAGATGGCTACCCTGGTCTGGAAACCACCAACTCATCATAAGAGGAAACAATTCTGATAAGTCTCATAGTGGACTTCTTCTACCACAAGTTCCTTACTTTCCATATTTTAAGAGGGGCTTGTATGGGCCAAAAGAAGAAGAAAGGTCAAGTAAACATGAGCTCAAAAGTGAATCACTTAACAGCTAGTAGCATCTTCGTTACTGTGAATCATCTCTTCCACTGAACATATTCTCATAGCTCTCATGTGATGCATTTTAGTGCCAACAGCTACTACAGAAATTTTTCTTGTTTTGGTCCATACTACATCCACCAAAAATGTGGAAAGCCAAGAGCTTGCTGTAAGAGAGGTCCTCTCAAACATCATCATGGAATCACCTGCAATACTACATACAGAAATATGCCTATAACAACAAGTAAGCCTATAGCAAGTGCACCTGTCACAATAAAATACAAACCATGTAGGATGTACTGAGCTCATTAGGAGGATAGCAAAATAGATTGGAATATATTCACTCTTCAGAATAGGAAAATAAAACTTTCAGTGAAATTAGAGATATACACAAAATATTCAGTGATTATTATTTATGAATAAAATCAGTATTTATTCCTTACATGATGAATTTGTAAGGAAATTACAGGTGTTGCTTCTATTGAAGACAGAGAAAAGGGTAACTAAAATGGAAGAGCAGCTAACAAAGGACCACAGTAAGATACTAAAGGTGAGAATACTCTGTGTTTGTAATGTGTTTCAGCTGGCCGGAGTGGCCGAGCGGTTCTAGGCGCTACAGTGTGGAACCGCGCAACCGCTACGGTCGCAGGTTCGAATTCTGCCTCGGGCATGGATGTGTGTAATGTCCTTAGGTTAGTTAGGTTTAAGTAGTTCTAAGTTCTAGGGGACTGATGACCTCAGCAGTTAAGTCCCATAGTGCTCAGAGCCATTTCGTAATTTTGTAATGTGTTTAGCTCCTCATGAAAAACACTTAAGTACTCATCAGCACATCTTAAACATGAGAGTGAAGGGAATGAAGTTGGTAAAATCAAATACCTTTTGTTCCCTTTTATTCTATAAATTCTTGGAAATGACCATGAGTCAGAAAATTAATACTTATATCATTATCAGATACAGCACTCTTTCACAAATATGCCATCTTGAGACATAGGATGATGCTAATTCTTCCAGGAAGCAGTAGAGTATTTTGATGAAAGCTGTCATCAATAGGGTATCTTTTGTAACTTTGAGGAATCTCATTATTAAGCATAATGTACCAATAAATTACTGTATTATAGAGTCATAAGAATGCAGAAATCTCCTCTCTCTTCCATTTACATGACCAGACACTCAAGATCACATTTCCTGGTCACACAATACGACACGAAATTTCAGGTGATTGGGCACTATAATACACAAAACTAATTATAGTTCCACACTTGGACCTCATTTTCTAATATACATGAGTCACTTACCACAAAGTGTCTTAAGGTAAGTATAATATTATCTGCTAAATATATTAACAACTTATTAGAGATTTAGAGTATTCACAATTGTCAAGGGAATTGCATTGTTCATATGTTGTAAAACTCACTCTTATTCAATGAAAATTTATGGCTCTACTGTCTCCTATAAATGATACAGTACATTGATCAAATGTTAAATGAGATGCACTTACCAAAATATACAGATGTCAGGCACATAGTCAGTACCCTCTGCGAATTAAAACGTCTGGCATCATGGCTAGAAAATGTTCCACCACTAGCTAATAGGATTCTTTATTTAATGTACATTCAGTCTTTGGTCTCAAATGATTTCGTTTTTGGGCAGTTTGAGTTCAGACACATATTATTTTTAGTCTAAGCACGAGAACGTGTAGTATTAATTTGTAAATTCACATGTGCCACTATCTAGAAAGCTGCCACTTGCTGTGCACTTGAACATTCCACATAAACTAGTTTTTGTTGAAAATTTTTAGATGTAGTAATAATTTAAGTTCTTACTAGTTGTGATTAATGGTAATATTTTGTGTAGTACAGCCTGTTTTTGTGACCAGGTCCACATTACCTGGTCCTGAAACCTACATTTGCCTTCCACACAGTTGTTATTCTATGTGCATAGAACACTGGTAGTCGTTCATCGAATACATGGAATAAAAGTGAAAACAAAATAAACACAGAGTACTACTTCAGCTCAGATTTCATATGCTGTAATTCGTGCATACTGTATACAATGTCCTCACCATATGATATAATCTTATGATTCAGTTGTATATTAATTTGGAAACATGAGAGCCATAATGATGTATGAGAAATGGACAGCATTAGCAAAGTTTTTCATCACTGAATTTGACTCAATACATGTGTTCATACTGTATTTCTTCACTTTATATTTTAGTTTTAGCATTAGCAAGCTTGGATGAGTCCTGATGGTGTAACACCTTTTTTTAAACTTTCTTTGTACTTTTAATATTACTAAGGATTCTAATAGTATTTCTGTGTAGAATGCCGTTGTTCACACATGAAGTCAAATACTTAGTTAGGAAGAGGAACTGATGTAGCTCAATGATGAATTTAATTTCAAGATTGGTTCAGGTTTTGATTCTTAAAGAACAGCACAGCACCTACTGAAATGTCAAGAAACCACAGTTGACCACAAGGTCCAGTTATATCAAGGACAGTTAGATCAGTATTGCAGATCTGTTACATATGTGAAATATAAATATTGAGACAGTCATTGTACGAGGTGCCTCTTGATTGTAGAAAAGACTAAAATGTATACAATTCCTTTGCACTTCTAATACGTCTATAAAACTACATAAATGAAGTGATATGATGAAGCCGTCTGATATGATTGTTTGCCCCCCCTCCCCCCCATGAACCATGGACCTTGCCATTGGAGGGTAGGCTTGTATGCCTCAGTGATACAGACGGTCGTACTGTAGGTGCAACCACAACGGAGGGGTATCTGTTGAGAGGCCAGACAAACGTGTGGTTCCTGAAGAGGGGCAGCAGCCTTTTCACTGGTTGCAGGGGCTAAAGTCTGGATGATTGACTGATCTGGCCTTGTAACACTAACCAAAATGGCCTTGCTGTGCTGATACTGCGAACAGCAGAAAGCAAGGGAAAACTACAGCTGTAATTTTTCCCTAGGGCATGCCGCTTTACTGTATTGTTAAATGATGATGGTATCCTCTTGGGTAAAATATTCCAGAGGTAAAATAGTCCCCCATTCGGATCTCCAGGTGGGGACTACTCAAGAGTACGTCGTTATCAGGAGAAAGAAAACTAGCGTTCTATGGATTGGAGCGTGGAATATCAGATCCCTTAATTGGGCAGGTAGGTTAGATAATTTAAAAAGGCAAATGGATAGGTTAAAGTTAGATATAGTTGGAATTAGTGAAGTGTGGTGGCAGGAGGAACAAGACTTTTGGTCAGGTGAATACAGGGTTATAAATACTAAATCAAATAGTGGTAATGCAGGAGTTGGTTTAATAATGAATAAAAAATAGGAGTGCGGGTAAGCTACTACAAACAGCATAGTGAACGCATTATTATGGGCAAGATAGACACGAAGCCTATGCCTACTACAGTAGTACAAGTTTATATGCCAACTAGCTCTGCAGATGATGAAGAAATCGATGAAATGTATGATGAGATAAAAGAAATTATTCAGGTAGCGAAGGGAGACGAAAATTTAATAGTCATGAGTGACTGGAATTCGAGAGTAGGAAACGGGAGAGAAGGAAACATAGTAGATGAATATGCACTGGGGGAAGAAATGAAAGAGGAAGCCTCCTGGTAGAATTTTGCGCAGAGCATAACTTAATCATAGCTAACACTTGGTTCAAGAATCATAAAAGGAGGTTGTATACATGGAAGAATCCTGGAGATACTAGAAGGTATCAGATAGATTATATATTGGTAAGACAGAGATTTAGGAACCAGGTTTTAAATTGTATGACATTTCCAGGGGAGAATGTGGACTCTGACCTCAATCTATTGGTTATGAATTGCAGATTAAAACTGAATAAACTGCAAAAAGGTGGGAATTTAAGGAGGTGGGACCTGGATAAACTGACTAAACCAGAGGTTGTGCAGGGTTTCAGGGAGCGCATAAGGGAAGAATTGACAGGAATGGGGGAAAGAAATACAGTAGAAGAAGAATTGGTAGTTCTGAGATTAGAGATAGTGAAGGCAGCAGGGGATCAAGTAGGTAAAAAGACGAGGGCTGGTAGAAATCCTTGGGTAACAGAAGAAATATTGAATTTAATTGATGAAAGGAGAAAATATAAAAATGCAGTAAATGAAGCAGGCAAAGAGAAATACAAAGTCTCAAAAATGAGATCGACAGGAAGTGCAAAATGGCTAAGCAGGCTTGGCTAGAGGACAAATGTAAGGATTTTGAGGCTTATCTCACTAGGAATAAGATGGATACTGCCAACAGAAAAATTAAAGAGACCTTTGGAGAAATGAGAGCCACTTCTATGAATATCAGGAGCTGAGATGGAAACCCAGTTCTAAGCAAAGAAGGGAAAGCAGAAAGGTGGAAGGAGTATATAGAGGGTCTGTACAAGGGCGAGGTACTTGAGGACAATATTATGGAAGTGGAAGAGGATTTAGATGAATATGAAATGGGAGATATGATACTGCGTGACGAGTTTGACAGAGCACTGAAAGACTTGACTCGAAACAAGGCCCCAGAAGTAGACAACATTCCATTAGAACTACTGACAGCCTTGGGAGAGCCAGTCCTGACAAAACTCTACCATCTGGTGAGCAAGATGTATGAGACAGGCGAAATACCCTCAGACTTCTACAATAATATAATAATTTCAATCCAAAAGAAAGCAGGTGTTAACAAATGTGAAAATTTCCGAACTATCAGTTTAATAAGTCACAGCTGCGAAATACTAATGCGAATTCTTTACAGACGAATGGAAAAACTGGTAGAAGCCGACCTCGGGGAATGTCAGTTTGGATTCCGTAGAAATGGTGGAACATGTGAGGCAATACTGACCTTACGACTGATCTTAGAAGAAAGATTAAGGAAAGGCAAACCTACGTTTCTACCATTTGTAGACTTAGAGAAAGCTTTTGATAATATTTACTGGAATACTCTCTTTCAAATTCCGAGTGTGGCAGGGGTAAAATACAGGGAGCGAAAGGCTATTTACAATCTGCACAGAAACCAGATGGCAGTTACAAGAGTTTAGGAGCATGAAAGGGAAGCAGTGGTTGGGAATGGAGTGAGACATGGTTGTAGCCTCTCCCTGATGTTATTAAATCTGTATATTGAGCAAACAGTAAAGGAAACAAAAGAAAAATTTGGAGTAGGTATTAAAATCCATGGAGAAGAAATAAAAACTGTGAGGTTCGCCGATGACGTTGTAATTCTGTCAGAGACAGCAAAGGACTTCGAAGAGAAGTTGAACTGAATGGACAGTGTCTTGAAAGGAGGATATAAGATGAACATCAACAAAAGTAAAACGAGGATAATGGACCCAGGATTTTTTTAAGAGGTTGTTACTTCTCCCCCTCCTCCTTCCGCATTACTTGCGAGATGGGGCCCTGGACCTGGGACTGGCAATGGCGGAGTTAGAATTATTCTTTCAAATTAGGACAATTTTTTTAACAGTTTGTTATCTATGTGACAGCAGAAATGTTATCAAAACAATGGTTCAACTGTCTACCGTTCTTGAACTCATTCATCAAGATTTTGTGGCCAAAGGTAAGGCTCCTATGTTTCTTCATCTGCTGTGATAACAATGTCAGTTCGAGCACTGCTTTAGCTTTGTTTATTGGGATTATTTTCGCACCTAGTAGTGGTGGTGCACTACCAGTGTAAATCACAGCACATTGAACTAACAGAATCGTAGGAATCTAACGTACATAAAAGAACAAAATGCTTACTCATTCCACTTAATCACACAAATCTACGAAATACGAACATAAATCAAAAACCTGTTACGCTAATTGTAGTAGCATCTTCAAGGGTATTTTTGGAATACTACATCTAAGACCTGTGACAATAATAGCCATCAACTGTTGGTGAGCTGACTGTTGTTGTTCCCATGTAATGAAGATTTCAGCAAATATAGCTCTGTCACTCATATGGCCAATGTCAGCAGTTCCAAAGGAGAAAATTACGTAATAATCACTATAATTTATACATTTCTTCATCGACTGTGAAGTGAAATTTTCGATTGGGTTTTTGCTGTTGACACCATAGTTCTGCCTGCCAGAATTCAGAGCAGCCGTCTTCCTTGAATACTAGGAACAATCTTTCTTATATGTCTAAAGAAACCTTAAATTTTCTATCTGCATGAAAGATGCAGTAATACATACATGTAATGTGAGGGTTGATTTGATTTTAACAGGAGAGCTGAAATAGCTTAGGTCTAACCCGCCACTGCCCGCACCGAAACTAGGTATATTGCGCGGTATCGCTCCCTGTATATCTAGTAAAGCCAACCAGTGCCCTTAAATAGTGCAACAAGTCCCTCTACCAGTTTTCTGTTAGACACAATTTCTTCAGGTCTGGTTGTCCAGAAGATTCTTTATCTTTTACTCTCCAATGCCTTGCATTCAAAGATTAGGTGCGATGCAGTTTCTTCACCCTCATCACAGATCCTACATTTAGGGTCCTCTTCCATTATACCCATTGTGTGTAGGTGTTTTTTGAAGTTCCCATGGCCGGTCATCAGTCCAGTCATGAGTTTGATGTCTTTCCTGTTCAATCCCAGGATTACAGAGCTTCTTTTAAAGCATGGCTTGGGCACCGTTACCTTACCATGTTTTTGTTTATGGACTTTGGTCCAATATCCTACTGCTCTTTCCTAAGCCAGTTCCGTAGTTCAAATTTGATCATAGCCTTAGTGATTGTCAAGACAGGTTCCGGTCCAATAAATGGAGTTGTTGGCCCCATCCTAGCCAATCTTTCGGCTTGTTCATTGCCACAGATCCCTGACTGGCTAGGGACCTACAGTAGGTACACCCTATTGCTTCCCCCTAGCTCCACCAGAACCCTGTGGCAATCTGCAACAATCTTAGATCTTGTTGCAGGAGCTGCCAATGATTTCATGGCTGCCTGGCTGTCTGAGTAGATGTAGATGCTACGGTCATTGTAGCACCTACTCATATTCTCATCCAAACATGCACTGATTGCAGTAATTTCGGCTTGGAATACAGAGGCCAGTTTCCCTAGAGAGATGCTGCTCTCCAGTCTTGGCTGAACTCCGTAAAACCCTGCCCCAACGCCTTGATCTATTTTTGACCCATCGGTGGACCAAACGATGTCCCCTGTACGGTGTCGAAATGTTTTCTCCCACTGCTCCCTACTTCCAATTATTATGTTGTAAGGCTTGTCGAAGCAGTTCGGAGTTATTATCTAGTCAGCGGTCATTTCCCCAGCCATACCTATATTTACCTCACTCACTATGTTAGTGTGTGATTCTGGATATCCAAATAAGACAAATTTTTAGCCAGTTTTAGGTCCGTATGCACCAGCTGCTGCCTCCATCTTAACCCAAAGGTGAAGTGGAGGCATATCCAGTATGGCTTCCATTCCAGCGGTTGGTGTGCTGCTAATTCCGCCCGTTATGGCTAAGCAGGCCAATCTATGCACCTTACCAAACTCTTTAGCAACAACCCGTTGTTCTACCTTCTTCCACCACATTACTGCTCATAGGAAATTGTAGGTCTAACCACTGCAGTGTATATCCAGTGCATACCCCTTGGGTTTAGGACCCAGTTTTTGCCACAAGACCTCCTAGTACTCACTAAAGTGCTTTTTGCCTTGGAGCAGATACTCTTAATATGAGGGGTCCAAGTTAGCTTCTCATACAAGGTTACCGCTAGATATTTCACTGTCCCCTTCACAGGTAGAGTTTCTTCGAAGAGGTTTGGATTCCAACTTGCATGCTGAATACGTTTCTTCGTAAATGGCACCACAACAGTCTTCTTAGGATTAACTCTCAGATCCTGTTTAATGCACCATTTCTGCACAATGTCCAACCCTCCTTGTGCCATATTCCTGACTGTGTCAGTGAATTTGCCAAGTATTACTATGACAAGGCCATCTGCGTATCCTTGGCAGAAGCATTGTCTGGAATTTAGTTCCTCAATGAGTTCGTTCACCACTTTGAGGGTTACAAAATTGATGTGGACACAGTATAAAACACAAACCACCTGTAATTTTTGCCTGTGCAGACTCTCAAAATCAATTGAAAATTTTACAGGCTCTAGAAATGAACCACCTAGTGATGTAATACCTACAAACATATATCTCGTTTTTTTCTTTGACTACAAAGGCCATGGAAAGCGTACAAGTCTACAACTTGAGACATCGAGTTTGTTTTATGTCTTATTATTTCTAGGTAGCTTCTGAAACTTACTCAGAATAATGTAAGTAAAATGCCTCTAACAAATCTGTTATTAGATTGCCACCCCAACCAACAATTGTATATTTTAATAAGAATTTTGCATTACCTTGTTTACATTTCCATAAGTGCAGCATGGCAAAACTGAGGTACTGAGTAATGTAAGCATTTTTACTACGCACTATTTTCTATATATTTCTTCTTATTCTGCTATGTGTCTTTGCAGGTATTTCAATCCTGTCTTTACACTGCTTTAAATTTGCTATTGAAGTCTAGGTCTTTTGATGTGAACTCAAATACATCTGCTGAAACACATACTGTTGTAAAATATTTCGTGTGTATGGGAGTAGCAAAAGAGCAGGGTATTCCATTAAGCATTCTGCATACCAGCTTTTTCGTAACGGACATTCTTGTGTTTCTCAGTACTCCAAATTAACCTTACAATCCATTTATGCTCAGTGACCTTAGTACGCAGCGTGTCTACAACCAGGATGAAACTGTTTACTATTCAGGGATTACTCTTGGCACCCACCCCGTTTCGTTTATCAGTTGCGGGGTATAATCTCACATTAAAGACTCTGGCAATATCCGATGGCTTTTATCGACGTTCTGTAGCGTCCCACTAACCTTCTATGAAGGGGTGGCCTGCGTGGTGCATTCAGGATTTTGATGACACAGTCGGCAGAGATTTGCTAATTTTCCTTTAACGGAGTGAGAGAGAAAATCTCCTAGGATATTTAGCAGAGATGGTGTTGAAATGGAGGGGAGACGTTTTCAGGAAGTACATAAATGTCAAAACACTTCCATCACACTCCGGAAGGTATCTTACAGTCCCTTTTTACCCATCAATGATGACACCGTACCACTCTACCAGCCCCCAGTGCCTGAGTGCTACATTTTACTATCAGAGACGAATACTTTGCTAACGACAATTTTTGATGATAGCATCAAATGCTCGAATCAAGGTGAGAGACGGGTGTGAGACAGCACTCATTCCTTCCTATACACAGAAAACTACCAGTTACTCTTCGTTTTGACTTATGCAACTAGCCACTTGGTGAAGGTAAGGTGACACTTATTCCACTATATATTCTGACACACACAGAAATGCTATTGGTCCTTGCTTCTTCTTATTCCATACTAGCAGGTGGGAAAAACAGTGTTAGAACTGTGACTGGATACTTACCGAAAACCAGTATCTGTACCAGTGTACAGTCTCCTCGTAGTTTATTGCATCGCCACCAAACTGTCACTTTACAATGGCAATTCCCGGTCTTCAAACACCCCACCTGGGCCAATATTTCCTTGATTTGTGCTCAGTCAGCTGGCCATGGCCATTTCCATCGCTTACAGCATGATGTCGTCCTAGCAGTGACTGTGACTGTGAAGCACTTTCGACTGAGGTGTGCCAACTATAATGTCACTTGCTCTACTCCCTGCTGGCCATGTGCATCGTATCTCTTCAGCGCAATGTCTGTGCCTAACAATTTAATTCTACTTAATAAAGTTCACATTCCTTTCATAGCGTCCACGACACTTCTTACACTAATATTATTAGACTGCTTATATTAACAATCTGGACAGCTATGGCGCTGCATTTACACATTGTGAGGACAGAGCGTGCTGATGCTAAATTCAAACCGTCTGTGATTCTGAAAAATCTTTGTGAGCTTCTGTGAGACGTCCATTATCGCAATATTTTGTATGTCGTTTAGTATAAGAAACTAATAAATTTCTCCAAGTAATATGTTAAAGACATTTGTTTACTTTGTATAGTTGCGACACTTAGCAAGGGAACGATGAACAACGACACCACAGTACTTTCTATCATGTTTGGAGGCTGTATATGAGTAAGTTATTTCTCATATTTCATTAAGGTTCAGAATAACCGAGACACCTCCAGTTACTAACATTGGGAATCACCAGTGGCTTAAGTATACAAGAGAACAAGTTAGTTGTAACTTTTGTATCATCTAATTCCAAAGTGGATTATCTGTGTCTGTTGTAGTCTGAGGTCATATGACCCATTGTATGTAAGTCCAAAACAGTATAGAAAATAAGAAATATCTTGCTGTCACCAGTCATAGCGCTGGATCTTCTCTATTGCGGTCATTACCAAGAATCGACCCAAATAGCAAAACTCATCGACTACTTTTGGTGTCTCATTTCCTTATGGAATTCTGTCAGTATTATATAATTGAATCCTACCAAATTCCATCTATCCTTTTTTTTTCTCTTTTATTAATATTCGTATTCCAACTTTTTTCGAGGCCCTACGTATTCTGTTCATCAGTTCTTTCGTCTCTGATAGAATTAAATTATCCCTGGAAAACCACAAAAATTTTAATAATTCACCCTGAACATTAATTTCTTTTCCAGATTGCTCCTTCGTTTTCTTCACACCATCCTCAGTGCAGTGACTCAATAGCGTCGAAGAGACGTTACATCAGTGTTCCATTCCCTTACCAAGCACTGCTTCTCTTAGTCGTCCTTCGACTCGTTTATCTGCAGTCTGCTTTCTGTACAAGTTGTAAATAACATTTTGTTGTCTGTATTTTTTCCCCACTACCTAAAAAATTTCAAAGAGTGTAGTATAACCAACATGGTCAAGAGCTTTCCCCGAATCTACCAATGTTATGTTTGCCTTTTCAATGCGTCTTCCAAAACAAGTGGCAGGATCAGTTCTGTTATCCGTACTTTATTTTCATAGAAGCCTGTTTTACGGTTTAATATTACACGATTCCATTGCGTATTAAAATCGTAGCTAATGCTCTAGTCTAATACCATTGATCAGCTATTCTCCATCTCTCATTGTGAAGAGAGAGACTAAATTCTACGAACGCATTACAGTAATTTAGGAAGAATTTTTAAATGGAACGGTCCCACATCGTGCAAATTATGGCCCGTTCATTTTAAAAGGCCGAACATGTTCGTGGCACCCCCACCAGAAATGTTAATCGAAATTTACATTTCGCAGAACTCTCATCACTGCAGGAATCCGGGGAAAATTGGGTCGTGCAGTGCAACTAGCTGCCACTGCTGCAACCTACTACTGTCATCTACAGATGAAGTACCGCAATCCTTTTGCATATAGGTTTGCTCTGACTGGTTCGCTTTCTTTGTCTTCGTGTGGTATTCGAAGGAATGTGTAATGTAAACACACATTAGTCCGACAGCATGTGATAAATGTTGGAAATATTAATTAGTGATTACAAGTTAAAGTTTTTTTTTGAGATGTTTGTGAAACATCTTTAAGACAGAAGGGTTGCTTTGCAAAATACTGCGCACATTGAACGGCACCGGCCTATATACCCGTGCTTAAGGATCACGCTCTCGTATGTAGCGTGAAATACAAATGACGAAGGTATTGATTTTGGGAATGGTTTTTTTTAAAAAGAAATGTGAAGAGTAACAACATGTAACAGACTTAATATGAGTTAATAAGGATGGACAATGAGAGCTACTCGAGATCTTCTCGACGCATTTCTCTTATAACATGCATTACTAGAAACTCTAGGATGTAAGCATGCTTGAACTATTAGGTTTCCACGCCAGAGTCCTAGCATAACAATCTCGAGTTCCTGCGAAACGGGCCAAGAATAGGGTCAGACGGAGGTGAGATGTTTTGTGCGATTTGCAATCTGGTAATTCTACAGAACCCACTAGGAGAACTTGTTCACTTTACATCAACCGCGTCATTAGTTTGGCCTGAGTAGGACAGAACTGTGACGAAAACATGGACCTGGTAATACTTCGCGAATACCACAGAAAATTAAGTATAACGTCATGGATTAGTTTCTAAAGTAAAAAAAGAACAATGGGCTAGATTAGTCATAATAAAAACCATGTAATGTTTTAAGACAGTAAAGACTCCATTAGTATCGTAAGATATGCAGTGAGTTCGGAAAGTCTCTGTGCAGTACGTTGCCAGCTACCCCGATTTGGTAGGGATCGTCTGGGGTTTCCTGTTTTAACAGTCCTGTGTCCCTACATCAGAAACCGCGCGGGGAAGCCATAGTTCGTGGCTCCCCCCCCCCCAACCCCCCCACCCCCCACCCCCCCCCCCCACCCGTCGGAGGTTCGATTTCCCTGTTGGGCGTGGGTGTGTGTGTTGTCCTTAGCGTAATTTAGTTTAAGTTAGATTAAGTAGTGTGTAATACTGGGGACTGATGACCTCAACACTGGTCCCAAAGGAACTTACAACAAACTTCCTATTTCCTGCTTCAATATGACAGGACACCCTCAAGATCCTACATTTTGGTTTTCTTTCACTGTTTTACTTTCTAATGACATATTGTGTAATTTGAAACAATAGGGTGAAAAGTCAATTGTTTCGCCGCCTCGATTTCGCTGAAGCTACTGATTTTCATCCATGTGTTGCAACATGGTTCATACTCACTGTGTAAACTGAAATTCTTGTTAAAAGAAAAAGGATAATATGACCTGCTCAGAGTTTTCTCAGTATGTTCTATGTGAGAAGAAACTTGCTACACGCTTCTAAACTTCTGAAGTTCCTACATCAGACAAAAAGTACGTCTATGATCTCCAGTAGTCCATTAATTCTCACAAATGCACAAGGTAAACAATTAACTTTTAAGTATTTTAAGTTTCAGGTCTGGTATTTGTAGCTTAGTTTGGATGTGAAGATAAAAATTGGCGAACGTTAGTAACAACTGCATATTTTCAACAATTTGTTTAAAGCGTCCCAATTTTTCACTTGCCAACGGTGGTAGTGTTCCAACTGTTGACTTACCAAAGGTGACAACCCTATTGTGCACTGGGGTACTGAATACAGGTGAAGATTTGAAACAAAGGCGAATATTTTTTAATTCGTTATACTGTTGCGTAACATGACCGAAGCTAATCAATGAGATGTATAGTGTTTAGATGTTCAGTTGGGTTTCTAAATTATAATCCTCTCAACTGAGGATCGTAATTTTCTTGTTGAATATATGTCTCTACAGAGCGATAAATACACAGATTTAGTGCAGGAGAAACTTGCCGACAAATTCCTAGAAACAACTGTACCTCATCGTAACGCGGTTCGTCGCCATGCTGAGCAATTTCGAGAGAGAGGCTCAGTCTAGAAAGACCATCTAAAGTTAATGAACAGAAGCTGTTGTACGTTACTGACTATGCAGTACATCCGAGAAAATTCATTGCTCAGATTTTGCTCAGATTGGCACAACAAAAATGTTTTGGACTTGAAACCACGCAAAAAGCGTTCTACTGTGCAGCTTTATAAACAATTAAGACTGACAATTTATTTTATGTACGTTTCATTGTCACTATCCGATCGATACTTGACGTATATGCTACCGTTACCCCATCGCGCAATTTGTCCCTGTCTGCTATCGCACCTCGGCACAGGTGTTCGAGCACTTTTTCTTTTTCATCGGTCTTCTGACTGGTTTGATGCGGTCCTTCACGAATTTCTTTCCTGTGCGAACCTCTCCATCTCTGAGTAGTATTTCCAACTTACATCCATTTATTTGTTGGATGTATTCCAAGCTCTGTCTTCCTCTTCAGTTTTCATGAAGCTATTCCCTGATATCTTAACAGAACTCCTACCATCGTGTCCATTCTTCTTGTCAGTGTTTTCTTCCTCCACTCTACCATTCTGCGCAAAACCTCCTCTTTCCTTACCTTACCAGTCCACCTAATTTTCAACATTTGTCTGTAGCACCACATCTCAGATGCTTCGATTCTCTTGTTCCAGTTTTTCCACAGTCCCTGTTTCACTACCACACAATGTTGTGCTCCAAACGTACCTTCTCAGACATTTCTTCGTCACACTGAGGCCTATGTTTGATACTAGTAGACTTCTCTTGGCCAAGAATGCAATTTTTGCCAGTGCTAGTCTGCTTTCGAGGCATTCCTTACTCCGCCCGTCATGCGCTATTTTGCTGCCCAGGTAGCAGAATTCCTTAACTTCATCTACACCGTGCCCATCGGTCCTGATGTTAAGTTTCTCGCTGTTCTCATTTTTGACACTTCTTTTCACTCGTCTTTCTTCGATTTACTCCTAACCCATATTCTGTACTCATTAGATTGCACATTCCATTCAGCAGATCCTGTAAATCTTCTTCACTTTCACCGAGGATAGCATTGTCATCAATGAATTTTATCATTGGTATCCTTACACCACGAACTTTAATTCCACTATTGAACCTTTCCTTCATTCCATCCATTGCTTTTTCGATCTATATATTGAACATTAGTGGTGAAAGACTACATCCCTGTCTTACACAATTTTTAATTCGAGCCCGTCGTTCTTAGCCTTTCACTATTATTATCCTCTCTTGGCTCTTGCACATGTTGTACATGTATCGGGTGGTTATAATTTAACTTTCCGTATTTAACGCGTTATAACACGGAAACTAATTACCGTACGAGTACCAAACGCGATAGCTCTAATGTACAGAGTATGGGGTGCATGATTACCATGCGTCACAGCGCCACCATTCAATTCCAACTATAGTCACCAGGTGCTGTCATCAGTCATCGTGATTCATAGTGTCACATACCTGACCAGTCACAGTACGCTTGTTGACGGGGTCCATCATGAGCTTGGACAAAGGAGCAGAGTGTTATTTTTGAATATCTATTATCAAAACAACAGTTCAAATGGCTCTGAGCACTATGGAACTTAGCATCTGAGGTCATCAGTTCCATAGAACTTAGAACTACTTAAACCTAACTAACTTAAGAACATCACACACATCCATGCCCGAGGCAAGATTCAAACTTGCGACCATAGCAGTTGCGCAATTCCAGAGTGAAGCGCCTAGAACCACTCGGCCACAACGGCCGGTGTAAAACAACAGTAATGCTGTAGCTGCACTTCGAGAACATCGCCGGCTCAAAGAATTACGGGAGGGTCCTTTTTCTCCACCTGCTGTGCGGAGCATAATGAAGAAGTTCGAATCAACTGGATAACTGGGCGTCGCTCCGGTTAGAAGCTGACAACCGGTTGCACCAGAGGTAGTTGATGAAATCGCTGTTGCTATCACAGACAACGCTGCGCGCAATTCCCGATCGTCAGGCAGTGCGCGTGCTCCGTCACGACAGTTGAACATCCCGTGGTTGACTGTAGGGAAGGTGCTTCGAACCATTTTCAAATGGTATCCGTACAAGATCCATATCGAATTCTCGCAAGGGTTGAAGTTGACGAGGGCCGGTCATGGACCATCCTATGGACAGACAAAGCTCATTTTCCTCTGACGGGTGAGGTGAACACACAGAATTGCCGAGTGTGGGACTCTTCACCTCCAGTCACTGTGCGTGAAGCTCCTCTGTTTGGTGGACGTGTCACCGTATGGTGTGTCTTCACGGCTACGTTCATCATTGGCCCATTCTTTTTTGAACATGTGGGCGCTCAAGGACCCATGACGTGCAGTGTCACTGAGCAAACTTACTGCCATATGCTTCGCCAGCATGTCATATCCACCCTAAAGGAGAGAGACGTATTAAATTCAATAATTTTCATGCAAGATGGGGCCCCACCGCACATCGCTGTGAGGTTCACCTCCTTCTCTGGAACACATTTGGATTATGAGCCGATTGTTTCCTAATGATTGGCCAGCACGACCACGTGATCTCACTCCCTGTGATTTCTGGTTGTGGGGCTTCCTGAAAGACAGGGTTTACCAGCGGAACATTTACACTTATGCTGATCTGATCCGAAAGTCAGACGGTATATCGCCAGACTCATGTATTCTACACACCAACGTGAACAGTTGATTTCTTGACACTTCCCCCAATGGTTATAGAAATTCTGATTGAATGTTATTTCTACCTGTCCACTCTCTCCTCCTCATTTAAGAGAGGAATTCCCACTGGACTCTAAATGTTATCACACTTGTTTTAATTTCACCGTGCGGTTGTTTTGAATTTTGTGTATGCCGAGTCACTCCCTCCGACAATCATTTATTTCCAATGTCTTTTTTTCATACAACCATTTCCCTTACCTAAGCTACATCTCTTATTTATTTCATTCCTAAGTGAGTTGGATCTCTGTATTCCTACGTTTCTCGGAACATTTCTGAACTTCCTTCTCCCATCTGTCAACTGAAGTATTTGTTCTGTTCATGGTTTCTTCGTAGTTACTTTCTTTCAACTTATGTTTTTCTTTCCAACTTCTGTGATTGCCCCTATTATAGACGTCCATCTCTCTTCAAATGAACTGCGTACTGAGCTATTCATCATCGTAGTTTCTGTAGCCTCAGGGAACTTCAGCCTAGTCTGTGTCACTAATAAATTGTGATAGGAGTCTGATATGAGTCTATATCTGCTCCTGGGTACTCCTTACAATCCAGTATTTGATTTCGGAATCTCTGCATAACCAAGATATTATTCAACTGAAATCTTCCAGTATTTCTCAGACTTTTCCAAGTATACCTCCTCCTCTTTTGGTTCCTGAACAGGGTATTCGCCATTACTAGCTGAAATTTATTGCAGAAAATTAGTCTTTCTCGTCTCTCATTCCTAGCACCAAGGCCGTATTCTCCAGTACCACTTTCTTCTGCACGTTCCCCTACAATCGCTTTCCTCTCCCCCGTGACTATTAGATCTTCATCTCCCTTTACGTACTGAATTACCCGTACAATGTCATCATATACTTGTTCTATACTTTAGTCTTTCCGATGTCGGCATGTAGATCTGAAATATCGTTGTCGGTGTAGGTTTACTGTGGATTCTGATCAGAATATCCCTGTCACTGAATTGTTTAGAGTAACACGCCCTTTACCCTAAGTTCCTGTTCATAACGAATTCTACTCCCGTTCTACCATTTTCTACTGCTATTGATATTGCTCCATACTGATCTGACCAGAAATTCTTATCTTCTTTCCGTTCCACTTCACTGACGCCCACTATATCTTGGCTGAGCCTTTGCATTTCCCTTTTCAGATTTTCTATCTTCCTTACCATGTCCAAGCTTCTGACATTTCACGCCCCAAACGTTATCCTTTCGTTGATTATTCAGTCTTTTCCTCATGGTCACCTCCCCCTTGGCAGTCCCGACCCGGATATACGAGGAGGGGACTATTCCGGATTTTTTTGCCATTTGAGTGGTCATCATGACGCTTTTTCTAAATTACGGGTCACATGTTCTGCAGATACACATTATGTGCCTTTAATGCAACGGTTTCCATTCCATTCCGCATCCTCATGCCGTTGATTATTGCTGATTATTCCGCTTTTAGGTGCAGTTTCCCACCCCAAGGGCAAGAGAGTGCCCTGATCCCCTGCCCGCTCCTCCGCACTCTTTGACAGGTCCATTGGCAGAATGAGAGTGAGTTCTTAGACCGGAAGTCTTCATCCACCAATGTTGATGATTGTTATTCAACATTTAAACACTGCCGTGGCATTTTCGGTACATTTTGATTCGTAATGAACAACGCTATCCCTAGATGACGGATGTACTCGCCATCCAGACAATTTTACAATAGATTGAAATAATTAATTTTGACAAATTTTCAGCGTTACTATTCCTTTTAGCATTTTAAATAACGCTGAGGGCCTTCGACATCATTCTCAGCGACCATCTCTGACGATAGCCTGTAACCTCTCTAGACAGCGAGGAGACAGGTTGTAGCGCTCTAGTGCATTTCTCGAACATACACATACTGCCTCTAGACTTTTTGGTATCAACAACACATATGAGAAAACTTTTACGAGCATTATTTTTTATATTTCCCTGATACTAATTCAATAAGAGAAGGCGACATAAAAAATATTGTGCATTTCCGATATCACACAGCGTAGCTGTTAGAGACACACTGAACTAGTGACAGCAGTGCACTTCTACATCTACATCTACATCTACGTGGCTACTTTGCAGATCAGATTTAAGAGTCTGGCAGAGGGTTCATCAAACTACCTTCACATTAGTTCTCTACTAATCCACTCTCGGAAACCGAGCGAGGTGGCGCAGTGGTTAGCACACTGGACTCGCATTCGGGAGGACGACGGTTGAATCCCGTCTCCAGACATCCTGATTTAGGTTTTCCGTGATATCCCTAAATCGTTTCAGGCAAATGCCGGGATGGTTCCTTTGAAAGGGCACGGCCGATTTCCTTCCCAATCCTTCGCTAACCCGAGCTTGCGCTCCGTCTCTAATGACCTCGTTGTCGACGAGACGTTAAACACTAACCGCCACCACCACTCTCGGAAGCGCGAGCATAAAAAGAACACCTACGTCATTCCGTGCGACCTCTGAGTTCCCTTATCTTATTACGATGATGGCTTTTCCCTATGTAGGTCAATATCAACAAAATGTTTTCGCATTCGCAGGGGAAAACTGGCAATTTAAATTTTGTGAGAAGGTCCCGCCGCACCCGCCGCAACCATAAACACTTTTGCGCCATCTCCTGTATCATGTCCGTGACATTCTCTCCCCATTTATCGATGACACAAAAAGGTCTGCCCTTTTCTGAACTTTCTAGATGCAATCTGTTAATCATATCTCATAAGAATCCCTCATCTCGAAGTATTACCTCAAAAAAGCACAGAGAACCATAGTGTTTATGGTGTCTTCAGTAGACCTGTTGCGTCTCCTAAGTGATCTGCCAGTAAAACGCAGTCTTCGATTCGCCTTCCCCAAAATCTTTTCTACTTGTGCTTTCTAATTTACGTTCTTCGTAATTGTAATTTACAAGTATTTTGTTGAATTTATGGCCTTGAGATTTGATTTATCTATCGTGCAACCGAAGTTTAACAGTTTCCTTTTTGCAGTCATATGGATAACCTCACACTTTTCATTATTTAGGGTCAATTGCCATTTTCGTAACATAAAGATATGTTATCTAAATCATTTTGCAGTTGCTTTTGATCTTCTGATGACTTTACTAGACGACAGCATCATCTGCAAGCACCTCAGATTGTCTCTTAAGTCGTTTATACATTTAAAGAGCAGCAGTGGGCCTGTAACACTACCTTGGGGAACACCAGAGAGCACTAGTGTTTCACTGTTTCACTCGATTACTTTCCGATAGTTAATGTGAACTCTGTCTGACCTCTCTGACAGGAAATCACGAATCCCGTCACATAACTGGGACTATAGTTCATAAGAAAGCAATTTGATTACAAACCGCTTGTAACGTACTGTAACGTACTAGAAATACGGAATCAATTTGAAATTCTTTGTCGACAGCACTCAACACTTCGTGTGAGTATTACTGTATATCGACGTTAATGATATGGGCCTGTAATTAAGTGGATCACTACTATGGTCTTTCTCGAATATTGGTATGACCAGTATAACTTAACCGTCTTTGGACACGGATCTTTCGTCGAGCTAGCAGCTGTATATGATTGTTAAGTATGAAGCTATTGCATCAGCATACTCTGAAAGCAACCTAACTGGTATACAATGTCGACCGGAGGGCTTGCTTTTATTAAGCGATTTAACTTGCATCACTGTTCCGAGGATATCAACTTTTAAGTTACTCACGCTAGCAGTTGTTCTTGATTCGAATGGTGTAATATTTACTTCGCCTTTTTTGGTGAAGATATTTCGGAAGGCAATGTTTAGCAACACTGTTTTCGCAGCACTGTCGTCGATAGTATTTCCATTGCTGTATAGGGTAGAGAAGGCGTTGATAGAGTCTTGCTGCTAGCATATTTTACATACGACCAGAATCTCACTGGATTTTCTGCCAGATTTCGAAGCAAAGTTTCGCTGAATTTCTAGCTTCTATAAAAATCGCCAATCTTGAGGGTTTTAGATTCGTTTAAATTTGGCATGCTTCTTTCGTTGTTCCTGCAGCTGTATTCTGACCTGTTTTGTGGAACATGAGGAATCAGCTCAGTCGTTTGTTAATTTGTTTGGTATAATGACTCCATTTCTGTCGATACTATTTCTTTCAATTCAACCACATCTGGTCTACACTTACCGGTTCACGCTTAATTGGGAAGGAGCGGAGACTCTCAGGAAGGCGTTATTGATATTATTTTTGCCACCTACACAGACGAGGCCTGTTCTCCCCTCTGGACATATCACATACGACACATGATTTCAGTCAACGGAGAATCATCGTGCTTTGTTTAAAGCGCCATTGCATGATCATAAAATCGGAGGATGGGCAGCAGAATACAGACGGAGCACTACTGGACCTTTATTTTTTATTTTCTGCAAAAACTGTGAATAGTGAACGTTATTGTTTAATCATCCACGACTTTATTCGCCAGCTGGCAGCTTTCGGAACACCGTGTATAATGTTAAGGATAAAGATTTTCGACTGAGTCGCCATAAATGTAATATGTATTAGCCATGTGTTTGTGTTTTCTTCGGAGACGATTCTTCAGCTCGCCTCCTCACGTACCTCTGCTCTACGAGTATCTTTAATTGCACTTCTGTGTAAAACTTTATTCGCACATGTAGATACTTTGGCTTTGCATCTTGTTTAAAAGAGGAACTGATTATAGCGTTTGCCGCATATTGTGAATTATGTACCACTTATTATCCCATATAAAGTACGAAGAAGAATTAAAAGTGAGAAATTCTCAAAACTAAGCTGTCATTTCTTAGAAGCTCAAACGAGTATTCGGACAAATAGTTTTCTTTTATAGGTCATTCGGCCAAATACTTGTGCTAATATCGACTGAATGACTCTTGAAGCTTAAAATGTGAAAAAGCACGAAGGCAGTTTCACGTCACTCTTAACCTGTGACAGTATCAATCTACAGATAATGGAGGAAATTGTAAATTGAGACTTGTTTACAAAAATAAACTCGAATTTTTGGTAGGCACAACGCATTTTGTGTTTTACTAAGCGCCGTCCTAAACATGATTCTTAATTCTTCCGCTATGGTAATTTGACCTATGAAGTTAGATGTCTATATCCGACATTGTCCCAGGCTTCTAGAAGGTCCTATGTTTGTAATACGAATCCTTTTAGTGCAGGGTTCCAAGCTGGCCACTAACTTTCAACATCTTAGCCTCATGAGCTGTATTGCTATGGTTGTGGAATCTTAGTATTTTTGTCTGTGTGGTCAGTACCGCTGTCTTGGTCAACTTTTCATCTGCGCATTCCATATGCCACCTGCCAGTGTTTGGCGGCGGGTGCTTTGTGTACCGGTGTTTGCAAACCAAACGTACTTGTTTCGGAGACGCGCTCATTTCCGGATCCAGTCCAACTTATTATTCACCCCAAAACGAGATGTGCCTCACTCTTGTATCTTTTGGTTGGAATTATTGCACATTTATGGCTGCCGCTATGTGGGCGGTTGGTGTAAAGTAACAAATACAAGGGAAACCTACGAATTAATCGTTATTAAAATAGGGAATTATATTTTCATAGACACCTGAATAATTTATTTAATGCAATTTCTATTATCTGATTTTACCTACTATCTGGGCAGATTATTTTTAGGCTAGGCACTTGTGAATTTCAACACAGTTTATAAGCCAATCTCTCACTGATTCAATAAAAGGGCGAATAGCTTGATTCTAAGAAAAATCAAATTGGTCTTTTTCTGATCATCATCCAAACTGGATTTAGTTGTATTTCATTTCTTATTCTATACACTCATCATATGAAGTTTTAGCAGATGTTCCGGGAGACAAAACAAAAATGTGACCGTCGAACTGGGTATCGTTAATCGCATTTTCCGCGTTCTTTTTGAGGGTGTAAAGAACGGCCATTATAATCTTGGCTGGTCCATACGTGGCTTACATCGACAATCGCTCTCCTAGGAATTAGTTCCCGCACTATTAATGCGCTTATTTGTACATCCGCTTAATATGAAGCAGTGCATTGCGACACATCAAGAGATTTTACAGGATTCAAGGATTTGATTTTACAGTATGCTGATAATTTTTACTTTGTGTACCATCTAAATACGCGTTTCGCCTCTGTTCTTTACAAGGCACCTTCAGTGGGAGATTTCGTGTATGTTGATTTACATGTTGTGTCTTTGTCCCTTTAAATCGCTGTTCTCCTTCTTATAACTGCCACTGATATTTTGTTTTCAGACTTCACAGCACTAGGAACTGAACACTCGTCTGACTTTCTCGAAACTCAAGAGAGACAAATTCCCATTTGATAAGTAAAATATGTCAACAATCCCTATCGGCAGACAAGACTTATCCACCTGACCTAAACAAAACGCTATTGGATAGTTCCATGTAACGGAAACCACAAACTGCCACATGTATGACTCACTTGCACTATGAGAAGCTAGGACAAACGGGCTCGCCGATACGGGCGTACGTTGTGCGAGAGTCACGCGAACTCCGTTAAAATTATTTAAAGCTCACTGGTACTTAAACTGTGTACAGTAGTAGGTGGCCCTACACGTTTTAATAACAAATCTCCGGATTTGTTTCAAATATAAATATGGTGTAAGAACTACAAAGTTATGTCCAATATGGCCCTTCACAGGATCGTTAAATTGAGGGAGGCTTGCTTTAATTCCTTCTTGATAATTCCTAAGACTGATGTTTGACTTGTGAACATACAAGAATCTGCTCACAGAAACTAGATCTTAGCGTTAAACGATTTTGACAAGGACATGAATCAACATTTATCATACGTCCAAGGTTTCTATCTTATATAACTGCCTTGGGGAAGTCATTCAAAATTTTAACTAAAACCGGAAGAAATATTCAGTAGATAAGTACTGTAGTAATCGATGCTGGTCAGTTATTTGGGCAGGAAATGGATTTAAGCTAAATCTTGTAGGGCGAATCTTGGTACCCCAGAGGACAGGGCACGCAACAAGTGTTAGGCTGAGACTGATTGCCATGGAATTTTGATTCCTTCTTCAGCGTCATATCACTCTTCTAGTGCCGAACTAGAGGTTCATTCCGATGAACAAATTACAAACTGTGTGTTTATTTAGTGTCACTTATCACATCTTAATTGTGGATCAATTGAGGGCAATAAATTTTATTTTCTTTCACAGGCATATAAGAAAGTTCTTGTTTTCATTCCAAAGCTTGTCATCAAAGGCGGAGATCAAATATTGGCTGGCTGTGGGAAAGAAGCGGAGGGGTTCTGTCTTGATCTCTCCCCACTGCCTTTCAGAGAAAGGTTTAATAAAAGCGTGTATGATTTTACATACCAATTTTCGCATTCATCGTCCAGCCTCCTTAACGTAAAGCTATACGAAAATATTGTCGGAAACTGTAAGGAATTCTTGAAAATAACAAGCTATGTTTAACACACAATACTTTTCAGTTGTTAGCCTATAGGCTAGCCCACATGGATGCGCCTGGAACCCGACCGGCTTCTATAACCATTCCAGCCATGAAGAGTTATCCATTCACAGGATAACAGTACATAATCCAGTAACTAATCCCACGCGGTTCGTGAATCCATTGTATGTTAAGCAACACGGAAAGAGAAAAGAAGTCTACTAAGAGAATAACTGACAAGCACTGACGTTCGTGAATGCGGGTGCAAGTCGATTAGTCCCAAAAGATTGTTAGTAAACCCGTTCCGAAATAAATTGCTTTAGCGTAACTTGCAAAATGGTTAAGCAAAGAAGGGAAAGCAGAAAGGTGGAAGCAGTATATAGAGGGTCTATACAAGAGCGATGTACTTGAGGACAATATTATGCAAATGGAAGAGGATGTAGATGAAGATGAAATCGGAGATATGATACTGCGTAAAGAGTTTGACAGGGCACTGAAAGACCTAAGTCGAAACAAGGCCCCAGGGGTAGACAACATTCCATTAGAACTACTGACAGACTTGGGAGAGCCAGTCCTGACAAAACTCTACGATCTTATGAGCAAGAAGTATGAGACAGGCGAAATACCCTCAGACATCAAGAAGAATATAATAATTCCAATCCCAAAGAAAGCAGGTGTTGACAGATGTGAAAATTACCGAAATATCAGTTTAATAAGTCACAGCGGCAAAATACTAATGCGAATTCTTTACAGACGAATGGAAAAACTGGCAGAAGCCGACCTCGGGGAAGATCAGTTTGGATTCTGTAGAAATGTTGTAACACGTGAGGCAATTCTGACCTTACGACTTATCTTAGAAGAAAGATTAAGGAAAGGCAAACCTACGTTTCTAGCATTTATAGACGTAGTGTAAGCTTTTGACAATGTTGACCGGAATACTCTCTTTCAAATTCTGAAGGTGGCAGGGGTAAAATACAGGGAGCGAAAGGCTATTTAGAATTTGTACAGAAACCAGATGGCAGTTCTACGAGTCGAGGGACATGAAAGGGAAGCAGTGGTTGGGGAGGGAGTGAGACAGGGTTGTTGCCTCTCCCCGATGTTATTCAATATGTATATTGAGCAAGCAGTAAAGGAAACAAAAGAAAAATTCGGAGTAAGTATTAAAATCCATGGAGAAGTAATAAAAACTTTGTGGTTTGCCGATGACATTGCAATTCTGTCAGAGATAGCAAAGGACTTGGAAGAGCAGTTGAACGGAATGGATAGTGTTTGAAAGGAGGATATAAGATGATCAACAAAGGCAAAACGAGGATAATGGGATGTAGTCGAATGCATTCGGGTGATGCTGAGGGAATTAGATTAGGAAATGAGACACTTAAAGTAGCAAAGGAGTTTTGCTATTTGGGGAGCCAAATAACTGATGATGGTCGAAGTAGAGAGGATATAAAATGTACACTGGCAATGGCAAGGAAAGCGTTTCTGAAGTAGAGGAATTTGTTAACATCGAGTATAGATTTAAGTGTCAGGAAGTCGTTTCTGAAAGTATTTGTATGGAGCGTAGCCATTGTAAGTAGGCTGTTTAAGTTTTTATATTGGTAACGCCACGTAGCGCTTTGTATGTGCTGTGTGCAGTCTGTGGCTAGTTTGCATTGTTGTCTGCCATTGTAGTGTTGGGCAGCGGCAGCTGGATGTGAACAGCGCGGAGCGTTGCGCAGTTGGAGGTGAGCCGCCAGCAGTGGTGGATGTGGGGAGAGAGATGGCGGAGTTTTGTAATTTGTCATGAACTGCTATATATATTATGACTATTAAGGTAAATACATTGTTTGTTCTCTATTAAAATCTTTCATTGGCTAACTATGCCTATTAGTAGTTAGTGCCTTCCGTAGTTTGAATCTTTGATTTAGCTGGCAGTAGTGGCGCTCGCTGTATTGCTGTAGTTCGAGTAACCAAGATTTTTGTGAGGTAAGCGATTTGTGAAATGCATAGGTTAATGTTAGTCAGGGCCATTCTTTTGTAGGGATTTCTGAAAGTCAGATTGCGTTGCGCTAAAAATATTGTGTGTCAGTTTAAGGACAGTCGTGTATAATTATTCTAAGGGGACGTTTCACCATGTATGGAAGTGAAACATGGACGATAAATAGTTTAGACAAGAAGAGAATAGAAGCTTTCTAAATGTGGTGCTACAGAAGAATGCTGAAGATTAGATGGGTAGATCACATAACTAATGAGAAAGTATTGAATAGAATTCGGGAGAAGAGGAGCTTGTGGCACAACTTGACTAGAAGAAGGGATCGGTTGGTATGACATGTTCTGAGGAATCAAGGGATCACCAATTTAGTTTTGGAGGGCAGCATGGAGGGTAAAAATCGTAGAGGGAGACCAAGAGATAAGCAGATTCAAAAGGATGTAGGTCCCAGTAGGTACTGGGAGATGAAGAAGCTCGCACAGGATAGAGTAACATGGAGAGCTGCATCAGACCAGTCACAGGACTGAAGACCACAACAACAACAATCCCACGCGGTTTGTGAATCCATTGTAAGTTAAGCAACACGGAAAGGGAAAAGAAGTCTACTAAGAGAATATTTGACAAGCATTGACCGTCGGAATGTGAGTGCAAGTCTATTAGTCCCAAGATTTTGTTAGTAATGCCGTTCCGAAATAAATTGCTTTAGAGTAACTTGCAAAATGGTTATATTTCAGGAAAGTGTCGTACGAAGCACCAACGTAAATTGTTTGCCGTATTACTTACTTACTTACTGCGTTGGCCACACAAACGGCAGTCGGTCTTTGGTCTTACCAATCAGCCTCCTCCTGCGCCCTCGGTCCATGTATTCTCCTTCAGACAGCCCCAGCGTACTCATATCCTCTCTGACCTGATCAGTCCATCGGAGTTGTGGTCTTCTCCGTGGTCTTTTGCGTCTAATATCTTCCTCCACAACCTGCCTGATGACCTGGCCTTCTCAACGTATTGCGTGTCCATACCACTTCAGTTTTCTTTCTTTGATCACTGCCACGATGTCCATCGACTTGTATAGTTCCTCTAATTCACAGATCTTTCTTTCCCTCCGTTCATCTTCATCCTTCACTGGCCCAAAAATCTGTCTGAGGATGGCATTCTCAAATGTCAGGAGTTTTCTTTCCATGCTTTCGGTGACGGTCCAGGTCTCTGCTCCATATAAAACTACCAGTAGTATTATTGTCTTGTATATCTTGGTCTTTGAGAATCTCGATAGAAACCGAGACTTTAACAGCTTTCCCAGAGCAAACCTTGGCCTGTTTCCTGCTTGTATTCGTGCGGTAATTTCCTGGTCTATCTCAAAAAAATGGTTCAAATTTCTCTGAGCACTATGGGACTCAACATCTGAGGTCATCAGTCCCCTAGAACTTAGAACTACTTAAAGCTAACTAACCTAAGGACATCACACACATCCATGCCCGAGACAGGATGCGAACCTGCGACCGTAGCAGTAACGCGGTTCCGGTCTGAAGTGCCTAATACCGCACGGCCACCGCGGCCGGCCTGGTCAGTCTCGTTCCTTTCATTGAGTATAGCCAAAAGATATATAAAGTCTTTTACCCTTTCAAAGTCTTTGTCCTCCACCTTCAGGGTCTGTCATCATTTTGTCTGCTAACTACGAGGTATTTTGTTTTATCCATATTCAACTTCAGGCCTGCTCTCATTGCCTCTTCCATTAATGTTCTTGTTATCTGAGTCAGGTCTTGCTCTTTCTCTGCTATTGAAACTACATCATCCGCATAGGCCAGGATGTTGATCCTTCTTCCCAGCTGTATTCCTGTCTCTAGGCTTGCTACCTCTCTCAGGGCTCTCTCCTGTACCGGATTAAAAAGGAAAGATGAGAGGCAGTCTCCTTGTCGCACTCCAGTCCTCACCTTGAACTTCTTTCATATGTTTCCATTTACTTTCACCATGCATGTTGTCTCCTGGATGCATATCTGTGTCAGTTGTATGAGTTTTCTGGGAACTTGAGCCCTTGCCTGTCGGAATCCTAGTACTTTCTCGACAATTGGTCTTAGTCGCTTCAGTAACAACATGCTCAAGGTCTTATTGCCTGTACGTAGTTGTATGATTCCTCTATAGTTGCTACATCTCATTGAGTCTCTTTTCTTTAGTATAGGGCAGATGACAGACTCTTTCCATTCACCTGGCATCCTTTCCTTCCTCCAAATTAAGCAGATTAATTGGTATGGTCTCGCCTGGAGAGTAGCTCTTCCTTCCTTCAGCATCTCTCCAGGTATGCCATCTATTCCTGGTAGCATTCCCCTCTTCAGCCGTTTGATGGTCGCTCTTACCTCTTCCATGCTTGGTAGTTCATATTCCTCCAATGGTACAGTATCTCTGTTTTCTCTATATGATTCTTCTTCTTCATTTTCTGCTGTAGCACTCATGGTGTTTAGATCCTCATTCAGGAGGTTTTCGAAGTAGTTTCTCCATTCCTCCATAGCTTTCATTTGATCTGTGACTATCTGTCTTTCTTGACCTCTGATCACGTTAATCCTTGGATTGTATCGTTTCTTGAAGAACCTGACTGTCCTGTAAAAGTCTCTTGTATTTCCTACTGTTCAGTCCTCTTCTGCCAGTTTTGCTTTACTGTTTATGAAGTCTCGCTTTTCTGTTCGAAAGACTTGTCTTGCTTCTCTAGCTGCTTCCATGTATTTTCTCTTGCTGACTGTATCTGCTGTATTAAATTACTTAAACTGAGACAGTAAATATTTAGCTAGTTTCTAAATGGAATGCAGAAGGATACGCAATACGTATTTCGAGACTAGCTGTTACCGGCAGACAGAGCTCCACAAAAAGGAGCTCCATAAGACTTCCAAATAAAAGCAGAGGCGCTTCTGCTAGATTGCAAGTCACTTTTTATAGAGGGAAGACGATTAGGTTGTGAAGCACCAAAGGAGACGTAAAAGATTTAGGGAAAGTAATTTTAAATTGATCGCCTTAGTATATCACCTCTCTACAAGGCAATGTTATAGGTGAAAGAGGAAATCGCTTGCTTTAGCTGAGATACTGCATGTCTATAAGACAAGTGATCGGTGATGAAGGAACACGTCGACAGGCGCTAAAGGCGTACGTTGGTCAGGATTCCTGTAGGGAAAAGACCGCGGGTGCATTTCCACGTCATTCGGCTGAAGGAACCTGTAGTGCTTATTCGACTGTGGTATGCAGTTCCGGGAGAAACACGGCTTCACTCAAAGGAATTTCAGTGTTTGCCAAGTTTGGTTTCCCATTTGCAGAATACTAGTCTTCAGTAAAAACACGTCGTGAACATGAAGAGAGTTGCCTTTCACGACCAGCGATAAATTTCGAAGCTTAGACCCACAAAGTATTTTCCTCCAATCTTTACGTTGTACTTCACAGCTTTGTAAATTTTTTATGCGTACCATAATGGCTGCCGAAGAATTCGTATAATTTAACTGTTATCGTAAGCAATCAACTAGCGGAATTAAATTTAAAAACTGTATTGTAAAACGTTAGACATGAAGTTAATGCTGCAACAGGCCACACACCATGCTCGCGTGATAGCATCTCATTAATTACACATGATACATAGTTTACAATAATGGACTACAGTGTACATCGCTTTAAACATAATATTCTGCCAATGACGTAATTAGTAGACGGTGCTTACGAATCGGTTTTCAGCTTTTATGGTAAATTCGTAATAGTACACTGCTGGAAGTTGCAATACAGGATAAGTTACCAATGAGTTCCACTGAACTTCTACTTCAAATTTTCATTTTTCACGTAGTGATTGGCCCGTGGAATTAAAATAAGGAGCTGCATATGTGGTTCAACTGATTCAAATGACTCTAAGCACTGTGGGACTTAACATTTGAGGTCATCTGTCGTCTGTTCTTGGCACTACTTAAACCTAACTAACCTAAGGACATCACACACATCCATGCCCGAGGCAAGTTTAGAACCTGCGACCGTTGCGGCAGCGTAATTCCGGACTGAAGCGCCTAGAACCGCTCCGGTCATAGCGGCCAGCCGCATATGTGGATACACATTTTAAGGGAGTGGCTTATTTTCTTTCAGGCACGTCGGTATGTCTTTTTCTAGGATTGATAGGCACATATTTTCATGAACTCTGTCCTCGAAAGGCGTCGGGAGTGTCAAGTTAGTGTGAACTGTTAGGATTCAGTGACCTGAAAGAAGGCAGGAAGAGAAAGTTAAAGGGTACTGCAAAAGAATTCTAAAATTATCATCACTATAAGTTACAAAAATGAGACTGCTTTCGAAGGAGAGTACATTTTACACAATAAGAGCGGAAGGGAAGTTTATGGACACGTGTGTTGGACACAAACCTTCGAATGAAAGACAGGGAAGACTGGTACAGGTGGAGATCATAATACTGAATTTAAATGATACTATCAGAGTACCCGGTATTGCCCGGGTATGTATTTATTCCTATTCTATTAGCCCATCTTCTCCCTCTGTCTGTATCCACCTCTTTCTCTCCCTCTCACTGTCCTTCTCCTCCCCCTCTATCTCTTCATCTTCTCCTCCCTCTCTGTCTGTTCATTTCCTCCCTCTATGTGTTCATCTCTTGCTTATCCCTTCTCTCTCTCTCTCTCTCTCTCTCTCTCTCCTCTCCTTTCTCTGTTCGCTTCCCCCTCTCCTCGTTGTGTCCATTTCATCATCTCCTTCAGTCGGTGCACTTTCCTCATCCCCTAACTGTGTCCATTTCCCCCTCTCTGTCTGCCTATGAATTTCTAGAAAGCGGCAAACTATATTGTCTTCGCTTCGCATCTACCAAAGTCTCTAACCTTGAGCTAGGAGCAATAACTTTTCATTCCAACATCAAAGCACGTTCTTCTTTGTCACCCTGTGGCACTAACATAAAATTCCACTAAATTCTTGCATGACAGGAAAGTAAAAGGTTGAAGTAGAGGAATTCGTATATTCTGACTGATTACTCTTGCAGAATAGCGATGATCACTTAAAAGCGTGCTTGTTTTCTGTGCTAGTACACTAACACCACGAATATCAGTACTCTAAAACTTCTTGTCCTGCTTCCTATCAGATACGGCCCATACGGCCTCAGCTTGCGAAATTGACTGGACGAGCATTAAAAATTACTAACGTCCTATCACGGGGGCATAATATTTCAAGTATGTTGTTAACAATGTTTTTCTCCGCAAACGAGAAAGACATGTATCGGATGCCGTTTTCGATTCTATGAACACAGTCCTCCAATGTTTCTCTGCAACGTTGCACCACAGAATATAATTTTCCTACTTATTTATGTCGAGCTCTAGTAGATGTTTGTCACAAATTAAGTCTCGATATTGTGCAAATGCAGTCTTTTCTCCATATCCTCCCCTAGTGTCTGTTCTAAACGGCCAGAAACCATTGATACTAAAAACTCATAACATTGAAAATTTCTTAATTCAAACACCCGCCGGTGTGGCCGAGCGGTTCTAGGCGCTTCAGTGTGGAACCGCACGACCGCTACGGTCGCAGGTTCGAATCCTGCCTCGGGCATGGGTGTGTGTGATGTCCTTAGGTTAATTAGGTTTAAGTAGTTCTACGTCCTAGGGGACTGATGACCTCAGATGTTAAGCCCCATAGTGCTCAGAGCCATTTGAACCATTTTTTCAAACACCTCCACTTGTCTAGTAATTCGCGGAGTAAATGTAATGTACGGTCAGTGGTGTCTTTACCACTCTTAACCGACAGGATACCTCCCTCACGTAACCACACTACTACGGGGTTAGGCAAAATGGTTCAAATGGCTCTGAGCACTATGGGACTTAACATCTGAGGTCATCAGTCCCCTATAACTTAGAACTACTTAAACCTAACTAACCTAATGACATCACACACATCCGTGCCCGAGGCAGGATTCGAACCTGTGACCGTAGCGGTCAGGCGGTTCCAGACTGTAGCGCCTAGAACCGCACGGCCACCACGACCGACTGTGGTTAGCCAGCTTACTGAAGATTTCGGACACGCCTTCAAGGAACCTGGAACCCACTGCCTCACTACGTCCCAACTCGTTCTCAGGTGAACTTCCACTGTCCATAATACTTTCCGTTGCCCTATTCAAAAGGACCTGGGTGTGTTCTTATATCCTTCTCACTTCCTTCTGTAGTAGGATTATGGTTTTATGAAATTCTCTTGATGCTGCAGAAATTTCTGAGTCTATTCACACCATGAAAAAGTCATGCCTGAGGTCGATCAAAAGGGGTGGCAAATTGGAATCGCTTTCGGAACGACAACGGCTCAAACCAATGTCCACCCATCCAATTTTAGTTTTCCTTGGTTTCCCTAAATTACTCCCGGCAAGTGCTGGGACAGTTCCTTTAAAACAACATGGCCGAATTCTTCCCCCCACCATGAAACATTTGGAGCTTGCGCTCCGTCTCTAATGATTTTGATGTCGATGGGATATTACAGTATAAACTTCCTTAATTCCTTTCTACTAATCTGTGAATGTGGTGGTTCACTGACCTCTAACACCGCCATTACAGTAGACAACTGTGTAAAAACCAATTATATGCGGTAAACAGCCATACGTAGCTCTCCCAACTGCAGATTCGGCGGAGCCATAACGAGGTCGACTACCTCGCACAGCTACTGGACCAGCTTGGATGTGCTTCGCCCATTTTCGGTATTACGAATTTGCAGCTCATCTTTCCTTGTGTTCGTCATTCCAGACACCTCCCTTTCCGTCAAACTGAAATGAACCACAACAGAGTATTATTTGGCAAAACAAGGACTTTTAGTCCCCTAGTTCTTTCAATTAGCATTTTTTTAAATTGCTCACAGCTCGATACACCGAGACCTCGCTCTGCTACCAACACGTAATGGTGCAGGGAAGTCGTAGGATTGCGTTGAGCTGTTATTGATCATTATTCATAAACATGTTTTATTTCACAAAAAAATATTAAGTGTCAAAGAATAAACATTAAAGGACTCATAGTTAAGTCCTCAAGATTCATATCAAATTATTTGAACAATAATTGATTTACGGTGCACAACTGTAACATTAAGTAAAACACATCAACTGACCAGTAACAGAACGCAGATAAGTTATACAGCTGGACACTTCACTGGGAAATAACTTGGACGTACCCAAGAATTAACATTATTACAATTTTACCACAATGTAATCACTAAAGCTGCTACTTAGTACTCGAGGCTTCACCAATACTGTTCTAACACATCAATTAAAACATCATTGAATCCACAAGTTAAGACCTCGTCACAATTACAAATATAGATGATTAAAATGATACTCCAGTCTGATAATTACATTAAAAAATGTTAGACTTAACCATCAGTTATTCCACATTCCATTATTCCAGCAATACCTCCTACATGCGGCATCCAGACAATACGGTTATCCCACTGCCGAAGAATAGTCTCATACAGACCGCTGCCATCAAAGTGTGTGCTCCGAACCATTGCCGTCGCACAGGCGCAGCTGACGATTCAGCTCAGAGCTCAGCTCACATCCAAGAGCTTGTTTTCCAGAGCACATTCCCAGAGACGAGCTCTATGGGCGCCACCACACAGCGGTACTCAGCGCCATACTTACATATATAGGCAAGCACGTCCCGCTAGCGTGGTATTTAAACTGCCGCCGAGCTGTGACGCCTAGTGACGGATCATCATTTAAACTATTTGTGTAGCCGTGGAGCCCAAGTTCAAAGAAGATCGTTTCAGAAATTTTCGTGAAGCAAGTTTCAAGAAGAATATAATAATTTCAATCCCAAAGAAAGCAGCTGTTGACAGATGTGAAAATTACCGAACTATCGGTTTAATAACTCATAGATGCAAAATACTAACACGAATTCTTTACAGACGAATGGAAAAACTGGCAGAAGCCGACCTCGGGGAAGATCAGTTTGGATTCCGTAGAAATGTTGGAATACGTGAGGCAATACTGACTTACGACTTATCTTAGAAGAAAGATTAAGGAAAGGCAAACCTACGTTTCTAGCATTTGTAGAGTTAGAGAAAGCTTTTGACAATGTTTACTGGAATATTCTCTTTCAAATTCTAAAGGTGGTAGGTGTAAAATACAGGGAGCGAGAGGCAATTTACAATTTGTACAGAAACCAGATGGCAGTTATACGAGTCGAGGGACATGAAAGGGAAGCAGCGGTTGGGAAGGGAGTGAGACAGGGTTCTAGCCTCTCCTCGATGTTATTCAATCTGCATATTGAGCAAGCAGTAAAGGAAACAAAAGAAAAATCTGGAGTAGATATTAAAATCCATGGAGAAGAAATAAAAATTTTGAGGTTCGCCGATGACATTGTAATTCTATTAGAAACAGCAAAGGACTTGGAAGACCAGTTGAACGGAATGGACAGTGTCTTGAAAGGAGGATATAAGATGAACATCAACAAAAGAAAAACGAGGATAATGGAATGTAGTCGAATTAAATCGGGTGATGTTGAGGGTATTAGATTAGGAAATGAGACGCTTAAACTAGTAAATGAGTTCTGCCATTTGGGGAGCAAAATAACTGATGATGGTCGAAGTAGAGAGGATATAAAACGTACACTGGCAATGGCAAGGAAAGCGTTTCTGAAGAAGAGAAATTTGTTAACATCGAGTATAGATCTAAGTGTCAGGGAGTCGTTTCTGAAAGTATTTGTTTGGAGCGTAGCCATGTATGAAAGTGAAACATGGACGATAACTAGTTTGGACAAGAAGAGAATAGAAGCTTTCGAAATGTGGTGCTACAGACGAATGCTGAAGATTAGATGGGTAGATCATATAACTAATGAGGAGGTATTGAATGGGATTGGGGAAAAGAGAAGTTTGTGGCACAACTTAACTAGAAGAAGGGATCGGTTGGTAGGACATGTTCTGAGGCATCAAGGGATGACCAATTTAGTATTGGAGGGCAGCGTGGAGGGTAAAAATCGTAGAGGGAGACCAAGGGATGAATACACTAAGCAGATTGAGAAGGATGTAGGCTGCAGTAAGTACTGGGAGATGAAGAAGCTTGCACAGGATAGATTTGCACGGAGAGCTGCATGGAACGAGTCTCAGGGCTGAAGACCACAACAACAACAACAATAACAAAATTTTTATGCGATCCAACACATACAGCACGGAAGTAGTTCTGCTGTTCACTTATCGTAATATACGGATACATCTGATCCACAGATCCCGCACGTGTGAGTCGTTAGCATACTATGATCGTTGTCTCTAGGAGAAGAGTCGGCGAGGTCAGTCACCTTGGTGCGCGGTCTTCCGTCGCTTCGCGCTGCCGAGGCGGTCGCAAGGTAATTCAGCGCGAAATTACAGGCAGCGCCGTCCTAGGCGGCGCTCTGCGGCGTCGTAGCCATTTGTCTGGCGCCTCCACGCTGCGGTGCGACAGTGAGGCATGGCCGGCTGCGGCCCATCTGGCACCGCGCTGTGGTGGGACTCGAGGCAGCCGGCGGCTCCGTGCCCCAAGCCGACACCTGAGGACATCTCAGGCAGAGACTGGGTTGTGGCGCATCCACGTTACCGCATGCCTCGGCCAAATCGTCTGTGAATGTGCCAACACGCTAACCATATACACTATTTGATCAAAAGTATCCAGAAATCTATAAGTGGTTACAAATATTGGGTGTGTGTTCACCCTTTGCTTTCATGACAGCTTCAGCTATGTTGGAGACATTTCCAGTGATATGTATGAGTGTCCGTGAAGAAACGGCAGCCCATTATTTCACAAGAGAAGTGGGAGATAATAGTATTTTTGACACAGCAGTCTGGAGCGAAGGCGTTCACACTCAACCGAAAAGTGTTCCACTGAGTTCACATCGGGACTCTGGGCTGGACAGTCCATTGTAGGAATATTGTTGTCCACAAAACATTGTCTCACAGATGCTGCTGTTTGACTGGGTCATTCTGATGGAATCGTCGTCTGCCAACTGTCCCCCTACTGCACGCAGTACTTATTGCTGTAACACATGTTCATACATTTTCAGGTTTAGCTTTTCCTGAACCACAGTCAGGAACCACAATGTAACCAGGTAAAACACCCCCAACCCCAGCAGCAGCTGCTCAGTATTTCAAATCGGATTGCCACGATGTGTGTATAAACCAACTTCTCTGCTTCAGCAAAAAGCCTAGTAGTAATAACATATGATAATCTAAACTTGGCTGAGTACGTAAGTGCAATGCGCAAAAAGGCATCAGCGTCACTCCGTGCCCTACAAAAATATAAACAACTATTACCTCCTGATCTGAAAAAGAAACTTGTAGATACACTTATACCTCCATTTATTGATTACAGCGCCGGCCGGAGTGGCCGTGCGGTTCTAGGTGCTTCAGTCTGGAGCCGCGTGACCGCTACGGTCGCAGGTTCGAATCCTGCCTCGGGCATGGATGTGTGTGATGTCCTAAGGTTAGTTAGGTTTAATTAGTTCTAAGTTCTAGGGGACTGATGACCTCAGAAGTTAAGTCGTATAGTGCTCAGAGCCATTTATTGATTACAGTGGTATTGTTCTGGAAGGTCTTTCTCAGGAAAGCTCACGGAGATTGAAACGGGTTACGATTGCCTATGTTCATTATGACGGTCGACTCTTTGATCACATTTCACTATCATATACGCAGCTATCCTGGCTACGCGGAGACAAGCACAGAAATTTCAGTACCGTCTGTCTTCCCAGTGTCTTATCGACGAACGTTGTCCCACATCTCCTCGACCTTAAAGCACTCTCTTGTACAACGTGGCAGAAACACCCATCCCAGTGAGATTAAAATCCTGCCTGTCCCACTCCGTCGTTCACCCACTTTGTCGAGGTCCTTCTCAGCAGGTGGAACGTGACTCTGCCGTAACCTTCTGAATTATGTTAGAGAACTCAGTAACATCCTCAGCTTCAGAAGACAGTTAATGATGTATCTACTAAAGCAATAACAAGCATTATCATTATCCTGAACACACTTGTACACTCTTCGTCCCAACCAGTTCTTCCTCTTTCCCCAGTATTCTTCGCTGGTGCAGTATCCTTCAATTTCGTTATCCCATAATATGGTACACCGGGAAACATCTATCTTGTACACATATAAAGTATTTCTTTATCTGCCACTATTATTGCTTTTATCACTATTAGTGGCGCAGTGTGTAGTAGTTCACTTTCATTTACACTTCAGACACTCAAATCATTTTAATACTATTTGCCATATTAAAAAAGGCATTTCTTAGGAAACTCTGATCTAAAGAAGGGTACCGTATTTACGAATCCCACATAATATCTAAGAGAGGGCTGATGGCCCTAATCAGATAAGATTAGACAGATTAACTATTGACTTTGGATGTGCTAGTGACCATTCAGCGAACAAACTTGTAGCTATCAACGCGGGATGCCCTACGTGTGTATAACTCACAGCCGTGTAACAGAGTAAGACAGTGGTCGCAATGACATGCTATCTGACAGTGACAGGAGACAAGTATCAGGCCTCGTCAATGACGGTGGGTTTAAAAATCGACAGTGTCTGTATACAGGACCCTCCCAACCATTTTCCGAATGAACATCTGGAAGATAACTGAATGCAATGGTCAACTGTGATCGACTACATAGAAAAGGTATGTTGCTCACAGTGACAAATAGAGCTACACGTCTTCAATGAGACAACCAAAACAGAATGCGGTCACTGCTTACTGAAGTCATGTAGAGTGATCTCACGAGCTTAGATTTTGCCTCTTTTTCAAGTTTTACAAGTAACATGTAGGGCGCCGAGTACACCGACGGGTCTGCGAGGCGTTTAATCCGCAGAGCGTGAAGCTTTTATGATGAACGTGACTGAGGAGGTTTATATTCCGATCTCAGCGGTCAAATGGTAGACTTTCTTTTACAGAATGGCAAAAATGGTTCGGACAGTACTAAAGAAAAGGATAAACGTTGCAACGCGGCAGAGTTAATCGAATGGAACGGATATTGGTAGATGTCAGGTACATGTGCGACAAACAAATGTTTACAATTTTAGAAGAGATGGATGACTTAGTCAAGAGAAAGAGAATCATAAAGTGAGCAAGTCCATAACGCGTTGCGCCACCTCTGTTATCGGGCTTGGCATTGATTGTTAGACTTCTTGGAGGTCTTTCCGAGGGATATCATGCAAATTATGCCTAATTTGGTGGTCAAAATCACGAGTTGGTTAGAGGGCTATGCCTATAATGCTCCAAACGTTCTCATATGGGAAGAAATCCGGTGACCAGCCTGGCCAAGGGAGAGTTCGGTAGCGGAGATCTCGACGAGTGCGGGCGGGCATTACCTTGCTGAAATATATGCCCAGGATGGTTCGCCGTAAAGGGCAACAAAACGGGAGGAGGGGGGAGGGAGAATAATGTCGACGTACCACTGTGCTGTAACGGTGCCGCGGACGGCAGCCAATGGGTTCCTGCTTTGAAAAGAAATGGAACCACAGACCATCACTACTGTTGTCGGGTGGTATTGCGAGCGACAGGTTGAATTCCACCACGGTTCCGAGTGTCTCCAACACATCTTCGGCCTGAAATCTCACTGACTGGAGTAGAATTGTCTTCAGTGAAGAGCCCCGCTTCGGAATGAGACTCGACGGCAAGCGAAGAAATGTCCATTCTGCCCCAGACTGTCATCAGGTTCCAACCAGACACTCTCTCGCGCTACCGCTTGACAACAGGAGTGATGGTTTGTGGCGGAACTGCATTTCATATTAGTACCCCTTAGGGTGTCATCCGTGACTCCCTTACAGGATAGTATTGCGTCGACGATATTCCACGCCCCGTTTTGTTGCCCTTCATAGCAAGTCGTTTTGGACTTACCTTTCGGCTAGATAATGCCCGCCCGCACTCGGGGAAATTTTCCGCTGCCGAACCCTGCCTTGACCAGCAAGGTCATCGACATCTCCTCAACTAAGAAAAGTGAGCAGAGTCCATCTCAGGAGTCTGACAGTCTAATGCGCCAGTGGGACAGGATTTAGCTCTATATCTCTCAGGAATACGTCGAACAACTTATCAATCAGTGTCATGCCGAATAACTCGTATATAAGCCAGACGTGGACCACCGCGTTACTGACTTGCTCAATTTGTGAAACTCTTTCTCCTCAATAAATTATCCAAATCTTCCGAAATTTTAATCATTTATTTGTGTCTACACCTACATCACATCTACCGATCTCCACTCCATTCGGATAATTCCTTCATGGTGCGGCGCATACATTTTTTTTTTATTTTTTTTTGCAGTGTATGTACGTGGGTTGGAACTTAAATAGTGGCAACACTGCTATGGAGATACTACGCAATGGAATCTACTATTGTTGCTGATAGCACATGTTGTTGACATACCTGCCTTACCTCCGAACAAAAGGACTCGCCCGTCCCACGTCACCGGCGTGCGCACAATCTAGGGAAACAGTCACTTGCGAGCGAGCGTTCTAACGTAACGTTGTCACTATATTTTCCAAACAGGAACAACGGAGTTGGATCAAGACTGATCGTTTTTGGAGCATCACTTGCGAGCAGCTTTGCTAAAGAGGCGGCGACACTTTCTGCGCAACCCACCCATCATTTTGCACGACAATGCGCGGGAGCGTACAGCGCACGCTGTGGCTGCTCTGTTCGGTCGATGGGACTGATGCATCCCTTAACTATATATAATTAAACAGGTATCAGTGTCTAACGAAAGAAAACACCGAAGATGTGCTATCAGACGGCATTTTCCGATCTAGGCTAGAAAGCAAGCGGAAATTAGCACCAGTGTCGGTGCTTTACGCCAGTAATGCGAAACGTGTCTGGTGAAAAAAACTCGCACTTTTTTTTAGGTGCAACCTCAGAACGAAAATACCTTCAGGATCTCTTTATAATTCTTGGAAAGGCAGTTAAACGAAATGATTAGTATCATACACAAAGTTTTAAGCTCAAAATAAATGAAAGTGGAAAACGGGTAAAGGGGTACTGTACATCCGAATTAAATCAGTTGACGTGAAAATTAAGTTAGAAAATAAGATGCGGAAAGTACCTACGAGGTTTACATTTAAGCATCGAAATACTCGATGATGGTAGAGAGGACATTATTAGCAGAAACTGACAGACATTAAGATATATGATAACCAGCGGAAAAATGCTCCTGTCGAGCACAAAAAGCACATATGATCTGCTTTAAAACACTCTCACAAAAAAATTGAGAACGAGCTGCCTCAATCCTCATTGCACCCTCTTCATTGAAAATGTTTACATGCGAAGGCGTTCGAGCTCTTTTAACACGCAACATTCGAAATCCCTTTACCGTGTCCTTCCTTGTAGTAAAGCCTTCATAATGAGATTTTCACTCTGCAGCGGAGTGTGCGCTGATATGAAACTTCCTGGCAGATTAAAACTGTATGCTGGACCGAGACTCGAACTGGGGACCTTTGCCTTTCTTGGGCAAGTGCTCTACCAACTGAGCTACCCAAGCACGACTCACGCCGCGTCTGCCAGAAGTAAAGCTGTGGGGACGGGGCGTGAGTCGTGCTTGGGTAGCTTTACTTCTGCCAGAAGTAAAGCTGTGGGGAAGGGGCGTGAGTCGTGCTTGGGTAGCTCAGTTGGTAGAGCACTTGCCCGCGAAATGCAAGGGTCCCGAGTTCGAGTCTCGGTCCGGCATACAGTTTTAATCTGCCATGAAGTTTCAAAGCCTTCATACTCTGCGTCTCTCTCTCCCTGTCACTGATATACAGGGTTTTAGGGGTATACGTGCATATATATTTTTATTGATAACTTAAGTCAGTGAGATAAACAACATTATTTAAATCATTTGCAGACTAATTATTATAGCTTTTATGAATAGTATGATTTTAGATAGGTTAGTAACCCCAAATAAGTGTGGCAAGACCAAGGCCTCAGCGTTTATTTTCCCCATGGCAGCAGATTAGGTGTTGAAGTGTGGATACATGGACGCAAAAAGCTTAGCCTATATTTAAAGGTGAAGTCCATGTAGTGGTGCAGTTACTACCATGCAGAAAATAACAATTAGTAAATTTTGTGATGTGTTTACGAGAATACTGTTAGATGCAGAGAAAAACTAACACACGGAAGCCTGTACATATAAACGTACCAATGGTCACAATATCTCCACTTACACCCCTAACACCCTGTATATGTCTCTCTCCCATTTACTCCTTTTTACCATTGATTTACAGTGTATACCACTGCCACTGTCTCCTCTCTCACTTACACTGTCTGTTTTTGTAATTCTTTCTCACTGCCACAGTCTCCACCACTTCAAGGCAGCTCAAAAATTCTGCGTGGGCCAACGTTTGCGAAAATGTCATACTCACGTGTTTATAATTTCGGTAAAATGTGACCTCTCCCACGTATACCTACTTGTTAAAATTGGTCGGTCTGGGAGTGTAAAGAGCCCCAAACCCATCTGTGGTCTTCAGTCATCTGTATTTTTCATTTTCACTACCATTTCCATGTGTGGTCTTCAGTATTCTGTAGTTTTCATCTCCATCAACTACTCTCTCTTTCCCCAGTCATCTGTAGTTTTCATCTCCATCAACTACTCTCTCTTTTCGGCCCTCTGCTAATATCTCCATCTACGTCTCTTTCTCTTTTACAGTCAATGTCTGTTGCTGAACATCAATATCTCCCCTCTGTTTGTCTCCCTCGCCTATTGTCTTCATTCATCTCGCATTGTCTCCCACCATCATTCTTCTCTTTTTCTTCTGTTGTCACTGTAGTCTTTATCTTCCACCTCCACTGTCTCTTTTCTGCTCTCTCTCAGCACAAAAAAGAGTAAAAATGCTCGCATGCCAAAAATTTTTTATGAGGAGGGTGGAATGAGGATTAAGGCAGCTGGTTCACCACTTTTCTGTCGCCATTTTTATGCTCCGATAGGAGAGTATTTTTGCCATTTCCCTTCTTTTTCCTGCTACAGCATGGTGTGGTGCTTACTTAAAAACGAATCCTATAGGCAACCCTAACATTTATTTAGCCGGCCGCAGTGCCGAGAGGTTCTAGGCGCCTCAGTCTGGAACCGAGCGACCGTTACGGTCGCAGGTTCGAATCCTGCCTCGGGCATGGATCTGTGTGATGTCCTTAGGTTAGTTAGGTTTAAGTAGTTCTAGGTTCTAGGGGACTGATGATCTCAGATGGTATGTCCCATAGTGCTCAGAGCCATTTTTGAACAATTCATTTATATAGTTCGACACCTTTATATACTTTGGCACGTACAAGCAACAAGTAAGTACGCATAATATAAGGTTAACTCAACACAGCTGGTTTAAAGTTTCTCTGGACCCTTTGCTCATCGATAGGAATTCATGGGAAATGCCTGGTTTATGGTTAGTATCCTAAAAGAGAAATATTTTTCTAACATTTCATTCTTTGCAGTTTTACATAATTTTTTACATTAATTTTAAGTTCTTTCCAGTTAAGTCCGTACCCTTTTTTTGTCACTGAGGACCCACTTTGGGTATGTGTGTGGAGGCGTAAATCGCCCGTTATACAGAGACAGCGCGCTATAAAGTTGTTAAAAAATTCTGACTAGAAACAGAATTTGGTGACCGCGCAGCCCTGCGATTACCCTAGAACCCTTGCCAAGTATTCGCTACGTCAGTTAAAACTACATTTACAATTCAGACCGGATATTAGGTGCATAGTTTACCTGTATAAATATTGTATCTTGGGAGCTCTGGATCTCGGTATCGGATAATGATATAGAAAAAAGTTTCAAGGTTCCCAAGAATATCATCTTAAGAACATATGGTACAAATTTCGACGATTTTCGATGAATGGATACTATAAATTGGCCATCGCCACAACTGGTATATTTGGTACCCAAAAATCATGGTTTTTCGGACGTCTCTTGATAACGTATACAGGATTTAGAAAACGGGAAAATAGGTTTTCTAGATTAAATTGTAAGTAATGTACAGTTACAATTTGCACCATTTGATGTGGTTAGTTATTTATATAACTGATGTATAAAAACGGCTAAAACTGGTTTTTCGTTTTTCTGCGAAAGTGCGGCTACCTCGAACCTCTGGAACCTGATAATGGGTAATGACAACGGTAAAAATTTCGAAGTTCTCCGACATTATCATCTTAAGGACTCGAGACAAAAAGTTCGACAATATTCCATCAACAGAAATTATTGAAGTGGTCATCCCCGCAAGTGGCACTTTTAGAACCCAAAAATCGGTTTTTTGGGGCTTTTCTCTGGAACCGTACATGAGCAAATAATGCTTCAATAAGCCGCCTAAGGTGCACCGTAGCCCACACTTAACGCAAAAGTACCGACCGATTTGTTGACTTTTATATCGGCCGGAGGAAGCGTGTAATGTTTAAATTATGACCCTGTAGTGTAGGGTAGCTACAGTATACCCGTTCGTCCGATAGGTCTATAAGTGATCGCTAGGCCAAGCGCAATGCTTGATCCTTTACCTCTCTGATGAACAGAACCCGAGACATGAACTCCATAAATACGCATTTTTGCCCGCTTGTTTTTGGAACATATTGGTACAATTGCACTTTGTGCACGGACCGATAGAAACAAAAACTTTCCACTAAATATGGATCCCCAAACAGACCATTTGCGAGGTAACTGCGAATGTGTGGTTACGACCGCCACCGACTTCAGTATGACATACTGTCGTAGTTAGTGTAAATGTATTTAAAATGTAAAGTTTTTGGATAAGCCCTCATCTAATTGGGATCAGATTTCACCTGTGGCCCAAAGTTGGCGGATTTATTACGTACATGACTGAGTACTGTCATACGTTGCTGCTCACGTAAGACGACCTCTAAAGCACTAGTAAGGCCCAACATGGGTAGATCGAGCCTCCAGTGTAAACTGACCTCAATCTTCTGGATTTGTCTGTTTGGGGTTATCGCAAAAGTGGGTTATATAGCAATCCCATTGATACGTTTGACGATCTACAGCAACAAATAATACTCTCTGTGTAATGTTCCTGCTGGAGACAAACATTGGAATGTATGTAGAGGTCATTAGGTGAAACGGTAACAAGGGAGTTTAGTGAAAAAGAGCAGAGACAGTTTATTCGATAACAAACTGTCGCTGCTCTTTTCCACGTGAGTAAGAAGTAGAGCATCTGATAAACTATGTTTCCGGTGTATAACGCGGTCTGTTTTTGATGTGTATCACAGACTGTGAAGTTAAAATATAAACAAACATGTTAAAGCGTTTCCTGTTGTCGACTGTCATCACTCAAAGTGAAGTTCAAAACTACGATGCGGGGACAGTGGAATAACGTGTTTGCTGAGTTTTCGGTGTGCAGGACGTATTGTGAACTTAATAAACATATAGTTCAAAACGATTCTCATTGCAAACTACCGTCTTAGTAGTCATCTGATTGTAAAAAACCTGTTTATTGTCTTGGATTAATACTTCACAAAATAATGACCTGGAAGCTACGATTTTGGAGAGCGTGGTAACGTGTTTAGCAAGTGAACTGTTTTCGATAAATAGTGCGGACAGTGAAATATAAATATACTGAAGGGGTTGTGGCCATAAACTAGTGTGTAAAAAATAATATAAGAGCTACAACGTTCGTAATTCGGTAATAAATGTGTAGACAGCGCGGTGGCGTCTAGACACACCGTTTCCCACAGCTGGGTTTTTATTCGGCGGACGTTATGACTGATAAGAAGCTTTCCTCTCGTCATTTGGTTTCAAAGATATTTACGCAATAAATATTACTTTTCCGAAGCTACTTTCAGGATTTTTCATTGGTGTCACCCATTTCACGTAAATTAATTTCTATAAACTTTAGAATAATACTTTCGTTAATTTAAAAAAGTTTAAAATGAAATTAATTTCTTTTATTAAATGCTTTTTTATAGCAAAACGTAGCATTCGTTCCTTTGGCATATAGGCTTCATGGGCTATACATTCCTCTCCAGTTATACAGTTTTTTTATCTTATGTTTCCTACTCATTATACTTGAAGTAAATGTTTGTTTGCTGCATTTGTGACTGCCACTCATTTCTTTTGGATGTTTATCCATACTGCATATCGAATTACGATTTTTTTTTGCAATGTGCTAGTGTCCGCCATAAGCTTTAGAGATGGGCAAAACTGTACTTTTCAGAGATCGGGTCAGAACTGTTCACTCCCTGAAATGAACTAGCTCTTTTTCATGACTCACCACTCATTCACAACAGAAAATAAATGGAAGGCACATTGCCCTTTAAACTTGGTTTATTCCAGTACTATACCTGTATTTTGATCTTATTTGATCCTATTTTGAAGTAACACAGATAATGAGTAAGAATTTTGTATTGTTTATTGAAATTTCCACGATATGACAAAGTTTTTGATTATTGATTTATTTTGCACTATCATGGTTTTTTGGGTTATCGGAAAATGTTGTAACTTGAGATTTACATTAACAATATATTTGGCTATAATGTATTAAACTTTCATTAACCTCGTACAAATACATCGCAAGCCATATATTTTTTAAAGTGAACGTTTCCTTCCAAAGACGCCTACAATCGCAAAATCCGTACTACAATAAGAAAAAAAATTATAAATTTGACTGTAAGACCAAAGTGCTGCATATAGCCTTCCGCAGAATGAAACAAGGAAAAATTGGTGTATCACTTTTGCTATACGTTTATCGGTTCGCTCGTAATTAAAGTGTAAATTCGAGTGACCGTAATAAAAAATCCTATAGTAAGAGGAGCCATCAGGAACCTAATCTGTTCAGTTCAAACAAATAAAAATAAAATAAAAACAAATGATGTATACATAACATAATTGTGTAATATACATAACGGTATTACTACGAAGAACAATATCCAGTAGAGACGAACTCCGATGCAGAGGCGCTGAGTCAAGCAGGTCGAGCCGCGAGCTGTATTACTGCACGAGCTAAGACCGCAGAGACCAGAGTGACACCTGAGTTGCTTTGCTCAACGCTCTGGCTAGAGTCGAGAACGGTGGGGTGAGCGTTGAGCGGGCGAGTTCCGAGGGTGGGGGGAGCGGTGAACGGCCACCACTCACGCGCTCGGAGACAAATCGTCCGTTCTCTTGCGGGCAGGTTGTTGCAAGTAGTTCTTATGTTCTCCGCTAGGAGGCTCTCTGTCCTGTTGCTCCCATCAACTGCCCAGAGGGCAGGACGTGCGACTGAAACGATCGCCAATGGAGTGCTATGCTAGGATCAAATAAGATCAAAATACAGGCATAGTACTGGAATAAACCAAGTTTAAAGGGCAATGTGCCTTCCATTTATTTTCTGTTGTGAATGAGTGGTGAGTCAGACACTGCACGCGGCAGAGGAAGCACAGAGAGGGCACGGCATATGTGAAACACAAAATCCAATGGGGCACTGCACAATGCAGGCTGCCAAGGCAGAAGCAGGGTAGAGGCCGGCGCTGGCTGTGTTGTGTGGCCTGCAGTGTGCTCTGACCAGCAGAGGCCCCACTGGTCTGCTCCAACTCGCTCTCTCTCTCTCTCTCTCTCTCTCTCTCTCTGCTGTGGGAAACGTTTGGAGCTACCGTTCTTTTTTTCTGAATCACTGATTTTTCACTCCTTTGAAAGATTCAACTCTATGAATTAGTTCAGGAGCGGATCCCCCATCTCTATTAAGCTTGCTTAAAGGAGGAGGGTTTTCATTGGTGAAGCATTTAGATAGCGCGTAAATTGTAATTATGACAAATGCTTAAATATCTTCAACATTCTGCGGCCCTGTCAGCAACTGTGTAAATATTAATTTTAGTTTTAATAATTAGCAGCCTCAGTTGCACTGTTTGCTTAGAATTTTTCTAGGTTTCAGTCGGGATAACAGAATAACAGTAACTACCGTCTTTCCAAAGTGGACATCGTCAAGCTAACACTACAAATCCATAAATTATCGTCAGACTATAAAACGTATCTGGAACTGCCTCGGCCCCACTTCGCGACCACGATGCGGCAGCCACTCATGGGGCCGAGGCAGTTCCAGATACGTATTATAGTTTGACGATAATTTATGGATTTGTAGTCCTAGCTTGACGATGTCCACTATGGAATGACGGTAGTTACTGTTATTCTGAAGAAGACTGGGTTATCCCGATTGAAATCTAGGAAAATTCCAGGAAAACTGTGCAACTGAGGCTGTCAATTATTCAATTTAAAATTAATATGACCGATGCTTGTTTGTGGCGTTTGTTACATCTCAACTCTCGTCATACCATGATATTCAAGAGCCAATGTGGGACCGCGCTTACTTGTTTCGGCGAATATCAGTGGTTTTTTCAATCTGAGTCAGCGTAAGACCCATTGAATTCTGGGGACAGTAAATATTTTAAGCTTTTCAGTAAATCCAACTTATTTTCCCTACGTATATGAGTGGTCTACGAAAATGACTGCCGTGTGGTGGACCGCAGTTCGATTCCCGGTACAGCAAGGGCTTTTTCCTTCGTGGGAGGACTAGTACAGGGTACACTCAGCCTCGTGATGCCAACTGAGGAACTACTCGACTGAGCAGTAGCGGTAACAAGTTCTGGAATGTTGGTGAAAGGACAGGGAGTGCGGTGTGATGACCACATTCTCCTCCGTACTGCATTCGCGTGACGCCTCAAGGTAGAAGATGACACGCCAGCCGGTCGACATCTCTTGGGCCTTGAGGATCTGAACTAGTAAGTCGTTTGTTATTCCAAGATTACGTGCTGCAGATTATACACTCATTTCATTAGAAAGGTGACAGATTCCAAGTGTTATGACAGTAAAACGCAGTCTTTCGTTAGCCTTCTCCACAACATTTTCTGTGTGATGGTTCCACTTTATTTTGTTCATATTTGTAATCCGTAATATTTAGTTCATCCGAAAGCCTTTAATTTTGTGTGATTTATCGTGTTAGAGAAACATAATGGATTATTTTTAGTACTCAATGAGAGGACCTCACACTTTTTATTGCTTAGCTTATTTTTTAGCATCATACCGTTATCTCGTCTAAATAATTTCGCAATTAGTTTTGATGTTTTGATGACTTAATTAAAACGACAGCATCGTCTGCGGACAATCTAAGAAAGCTGCTCAGACTGCCTCCTAAACTGCTTATATAGTCCACGAAAAGCAGAAAGTGGTGGTACACAAAGGTAGTTTCTCATTTGTGTTCACCAGTTCTGGACAGCTCTCTCTATTCGAAGTAGTTTCCAGCATTGGAACCATTACTTCTATGATGGAATTATGGGGAATAACTTTGGGGGTAGGAAAACCCATAATATAGCGTGATTAATAATAAGAAACCCTTCACGAACTGACGTTGCACATTGGACATATAACAAGGATCAGTAACCACATAGGAACTGGGGGTCGTAAAGGCCATCCGGAGCTACTATATGGATTGGATTGGATTGGATTTTTTTGGGGGAGGAGGCCAGACAGCGAGGTCATCGGTCTCATCGGATTAGGGAAGGATGGGGAAGAAAGACGTCCGTGCCCTTTCAAAAGGACCATCCCGGCATTTGCCTGAAGCGATTTACGGAAATCACGGAAAACCTAAATCGGGATGGCTGGGTGCGGGACTAAACTGTCGTCCTCCCGAATGCGAGTCCAGTGTGCTAACCACTGCGCCACCTCCCTTGGTTACTAAATGGCATTGCAGTTATTTAGTCACGTACTACAAGTAGACGTCCTCGACAGGAGATGCTCAAACTTCTGTCCAGATGCATCAAGACAGGCATGACATCGAAGCTGCATTGAACAGCACAGCCTCTCAAAGTTATATGGTGTACCTGGAAGACATCCTGCTGACGCAACAATCCTGCTCATTAGGTCTCCACCGATGTAACACGTGTTCCATACACAAGGTTTTCCAGATACCCACACAGGAAAAAGAATCGGATGGGGACAGATTGTGTGATTGTGGTAGCTATGCGATTTACCCACCGCAACCATTCCCGCGGCCGGAAAAGATTGCCAGCAGAAGTGCACTCTCTTCTCAGCTGAAAACGTGGGGGCACAGACTTCCGGAAATCTAATGTGGCGAAGAACGGGCATGAGAATACCTTTCAGCATGTCCGACACAACCTCTCGCAGGACTACCAGACAAGTGCCATCAGCAAGTCGGTCCGGGAGAAAGTACAGACCAATTAAACAGTCTCCGAAGATGCCAGCCCACACGTGACTTTCGCTCCCTCTTGTTATGTTGCCGAACGCTGGTTCCTATGTGATTACTGATTCACGTTGCTTGCCCATGTGTGACGTCAGTTTGTGAACTTTCTTTTTAAACACCCTGTATATGAGTGAGTACGAGAGTAAAATCTCAAATATGAGTGTGTTGTGCACGTTAATTATCACTGTAAGCACAAAACCATATTTCATTACAAAGTTACATCTAGATGTTATAGAAAATTACATCATTATAAAATTTACAATGAGGACTAATTTTCAACGAGACTACAGCACGTCCCGTCCCTCTAGTCGTGACACTTAGTGATAGGAAATGGGAGAATCGAACTTAACGCTAGTGGTGGGAGCAACTAAATGAAAACGATCAGTTCAGTCGGTTGCTGGAACACAATCGACTCATTCAGTTGTAGTTTTATGTATCAGTTCAATTATTCTATCATTTCTAGAGTCAAACCATGCATGGCAACAGCTGAATAAAAAAAAAAGATCAGTTTAGTCAGTTTTAGGCTTACGTATGTCTTGGATTGGAAGTCATTCATTCCTTTCGAGAGTAACCGATCTGTTGGAGTAATCGAATAAATTTTTAGGTGGGATCTCCAAATTCATCTAGGCGAATGCTGGACTAATTAGCCGTTGAAATAAAATTAATGAATTATCATATGTGTTTTATGAGAAAGAAATACTTCCAGCAAGTGCCGTATACGTCTGTACATCAAGTTCAAATGGTTCAAATGGCTCGGAGCACAATGGGACATAACATCTGAGGTCATCAGTCCCCTAGAACTTAGAACTACTTAAACCTAACTAACCTAAGGTCATCACACACATCTATGCCCGAGGCAGGATTCGAACCTGCGACCGTAGCGGTCGCGCGGTTCCAGACTGAAGCGCCTAGAACCGCTCAGCCACTCCGGCCGGCGTACATCAAGTGATTAAGTCACCAAACAATTTTAAAAAATGTACCCTGTATGCTTGCTGTTCTCCTCACCTCAACACTTACCGAAAGAGAATTATTGAGTGCATAAGAGAGTAACTCTTCTTTTATTTAAACATAGATTTACAATGTAGCTCTACTTATAAACTATTAAAGACAACGAATAGTTGTTACTTAATGACAGAAGTACGAAAAATTCGTGTGTTAGTAAACAAATACATAACTTATAAAACTAATTTTTTGGAATATTTTTTCTATTTAACTTTCTATAAAATAATATACTTTGTCTCTAGAAAGTTGGCAACCCTAGTCTTAGCTCCTTTATAGCCAAAAAGGAGAAGTATGCAAGTATGACCGAATGAAAAAAGTCATTTAAGTGACCTCACCGTTGTGACTTGTCTCACTCGGGTTTCACTCATTGAGTGTAATCAGTCAAACCCACAGAGCGAGTGAAACACGCTCATTAATCTGACGTGGCCACAGCGTCTAGACAAATTCAGTTATTTCAGTCGGCTAAATGAAAAGTCAGTCGACTGATGAGGCCGTTTTTGGAACCAGCCGGTTGCCCCCTCACAACTCACGGCTGAGCCAACACCGTCACCGAGTTTGGCCCCACTGCGTATCTTTCTGCGGGTGGTTCTTAAAGCAAAAGACAGTAGCGTTAGTGCTGGTGAAGACGAAGAGCTATATTTCCATCGATTCTCGAACATTCCTTTTTATTTATTGTATACAATATGAAATACTAATGTTTGAAGCTCTTTAGTCTTAATAATATAAATCTGGAAATGAAAATTTCTTGATATTCAATCCGCATTGTGTTAGAGCTAAAACTCGAGCTTTTCAAGACAATCGTCAGCTTTTTCATGAGAAGCTGAATGCCAGAACCACTGTTCGTCTTATACACGTATAGTCGAAGTCTCTTTTATTATTTTAACACTACATCACGTTTTATTATTGTGATTCCCCAATTCGGTCTAATTAGACTATCTTCAGATGTAAAGTATGGAGAGTATGATAGCAGTTACCAACATCATTTAGAATGTATCGTCAAAACTGAATCGGCATCTGCCGATGCCGGTGATTACTATCATCTACTCCATACTCTAGAACTGAGGATTAATTAAGCCGAATTCGGTAATAAATATAAAGTAACGTGTTCATAAAATTGTAGAGCAAGACCAGTATTTCCCCCTGAAGATACAATGCAGACTTAACGTCGCTTACTATTTGTGGATTGGCATACTGTAGGGTGGAATTTGCATCTGCAAATCGAGGAATTGAATGTGCAGGAAGAGACTGGAATACATGCCACAAATAATTAAGGACACATGATACAAGAACGCATCGTGAGGTCATTCCCATGAAAGTAAACGTGACCACTACTGTACTGGCACCAGCAGTCGGTAGGATCACTGTGAACGAGAAGGTGAGTACATCCAAAACCTCGAGTTTTATTTCGAACGTAATGCTACCTGAACATTGAGGAAGTTTTGAAATTTCTGTGTGCGTATTTTGGGTCCGCACCATAGATTTATAGGGAGAATGTCGGAATGAAATCGTAACTATTAATATGAATAAGGGGCAGTGAAACGAAAACGAGACAGATGGAAAAAGTAACTAAACTATTTGTTATTTTAAAAGTAATCGCCATAACTATTAATACATTTATCCCGTGGTGAGACAAGATGGTCATTGCCTTCATGGAAACTTGTTTGTGGTAGCTGACGGAACGTTCACTAGCTACAGATGTGCACGTGTTCGTCCGAAGCAAATCGACGGCCGCGAACAAAACAGGGTAATGGCATGGTGACAGATCGGGATTGACTGAGGGATGTGTAAGGGCCCTCCCACATGTCGCCAAGGTTGTTTCGATTATCCTGCAGAATTTTCACTGGGAAACCCTCACATATTTTTGGAACTCTGAAGAAAGATGTTCGCAGCCTTCGATTTGCTTAGGACAAAGAGGTGCACACTGGTTACAATCATGGTTCCATAGACAACCGCAAACATTTTTCGATGAAGCCATTGATCGTCTTGCCTCAAAGTACGATAAGTGTATTAACGGTCAAGGTGATTACTTTCCAAATAAAAACATTATACTTATTTTTTCATCTATCTCGATGTTATTTGACTGACCCTTATAACGTAATTATCAATCTCTTTGATACAACGGGTACACAGAGTGGTATAATCGATCCACAATAGGTAAATAAAAATTTAATCGCTTGTTGCAAGGCTCCTTTAGTTTATGAAGTCGAGTAAGTGAATCGAGGAATGTTTTATGGATGGCGTAGTATCATCATTAACTACGTCTGTATGATCAGTTGTGGCTTTTATCATAAAATAGACAACCGCCTGAAGCAGACCACAGGCGTACAAGAGGTGGACTTTGGTGGACTTTCACACTCACTCGAGTCTGGAATTTTTAGGTTTCTTCTGTTCCTTTCGGCGCGAATTTCCACTAACCTACGTTTTCTCTAACTCCAATCATATCTGCGAGTGATACGAGAAGACATCTTTCATAATGTTCAGTTTCATAACGATTCGGCATATAATCCAGCGGATATTTTGCTGTCTCACTGTGGGTCCTAGAAGTGCTCCGCAAGTTCTTCACAGTGACACTTGAATCAATGTCATAGTTAAACCGATTTTCACGCTTCACCGATTTATTTATTTACCCAATGCTAATTGGTGACAACCACGCGCCGGCGCCTACATCTAAATAATATTGCGGTAGCAACTTGACGGTATGTGCCGGGGATTACTTAACAACCACTAACTGAACCCCCCACCACCTCCCTCGTTCCACAACACATGTGTTGATTTTGTTCCGTTAAGAGCGACCTGTTGAGTTCTATCAGCAAGGAAATCTCGAATCCAGTCACAAATGTGGTCGAATACTCGATAAGCCCGTATTCTTTTCACTGTACGTCATGGCGGGGTGGTGTGAAACGCTTTTCTGAAGTCAAGGATCACAGTATCAACCTGAACGTCGTTGTTCACGCCGCTGTGCGTCTCATGGAGGGACAGACCGTGCTGAGTTTCGTAAGACCTGTGCTTGCGGAATCCATGTTGATTTTTACGGAGGAGATTTTCACTCCCTGAAACTGTCATAATTCTTGAGCGTAAAACATTTTCCACAATTCCAGAGCAGATTGGCGTCAACTACATAGTCCTGTAATTATGGGCAATTTCCCAGTCGCTCGGTCATTTCGTTACTTCAGCTACCTACGATAAACTACTGCTAGAAGCGGGGTAAGTTCCTTCGCATAAACTTTGTAGAATCTAGTAGGTGATCTGGTCTTGATGCCCTTCCACTACTAAACGATTGTAGTTAGTTTTCTACTCCGCGGTCGGTTATCTCAATATCTGCCATTTCGACGACTGAAAGGAGGGAGCGTGTTACAAACCTCCGCGATGAAACAATTTCTGAAGACCGAATTCAGTATTCAATATTCATGCCATCTCTCTGTTCTCTTCCATTTCGGTGTTAGTATGGTCACTGAGTGAATGAATGCTTACTGATTTTACGTGAGACCAAAAACTCTTAATGTTTTTGCCCAGGTCGGTTAGTGAAATTTTACTTTAAAAGTCACTGAACGCCTTTCTCATTGCTCTCCTTACACTCATTTTTTATTGGTTTACCTTTCCTTTGTCAGGTTGGTCTCGATTTCTCTTTAACCTGTGATGAAGACTGCTTTGTTTCCCTAGCTTTTTTCTAACGCTGATATGAAAGCACGGTGAGTCTTTCCCATACCTTAAGACTTCGCTAAGAAAATAATTGTCTAAGACATTTTGAGCGATGTTTTTGAACTTTTTTAAGGTTTTTCCACATCTTTGTCCTCATCACTGAATATTTGATGCTGACTACTAAGATACTCTGCAATTTGTATCCTGTCGCTCTAGCTAAGCATTACGTACACTGGTACTCTGACGTCATGGGCAAAATAAATACTGGGTGACGAACGCATACGGCTGTGATCTATACGTTGTGGGCTCAACCACTGTTTACGTATTGTCTAGTAGTTAGAAAATGGTTCAGTGGCTCTGAGCACTAAGGGACTTAACTTCTGAGGTCATCAATCCCCTAGAACTTAGAACTACTTAAGCCTAACTAACCTAAGGACATCACACACATCCCTGCCCGAGGCAGGATTCGAACCTGCGACCGCAGCGGTCGCGCGTTCCAGACTGTAGCGCCTAGAACCGCTCGGCCTCTTCGGCCGGCGTCTAGTAGTTCTTTTTGATGTAATCTCACGGTATTCTGTCACACAATAAATCTTGACCACCGTGCCAACAGACGGTTTCACATTTAAAAAGGAGTGCTGCCGAAAACCGTCAGAGGTCATACTGTAATATGTTACGACACGACGCTAATCTTTTGCTGACATTCAGCTTTAAGAAGCACTAGGAGCCATCGCCGCGGGTTCAGCCGCCTCGGCCGTTGGTCTGGGACTGCGAGCTGCAGAGACTGCCGCGACAGCACCGGGCTTTTACGCCGTCCCGTTCCGCCCACATTCGCATTCAGCGGCGCGGGACAGGCGTGGGTGCGTCCCACCTCACCTCGGCTCGGCTCCCCTCGCCCGCCAGCGAGACCAACTCAATTTGCAGCTCCTCGCTACGTGGGCGGAAACCTTACAGGCGCGAAACCGCAGTGAGCCCCGGACCACAACCGTTGGCGACACTGCGGCATACCTGTTCGTCACCGTAACGGTACAGGTCACAGGTCGCTACGTCTAGGTCCGCCAACGACAATGGGCGAGGCAGACGTGTAGGTGGCGGGCACGTCTTTGTGAAACAGCTGATCCTCTTCCTGGTTCTGGTTGTGTTGCTTGAACCCACTAACTAATTGCTTTGACAGTTAAACAAAGAAACGTATGGAATAGTTAACACTCAGAGTCCGTGGATACTGAAGTGATCGAAACATGAGCACACTGGTTGAGCACTGACATTGAAGATAAATGTCCATAACCTTATTTGGACAATATCTTCGTGAGTTTTGGAGGAATCGCAAGAAATCTAACTTTCAGTTACCGCACGAGAACTTTTTAGTACTATTTCCCGAATCTCTACCGTTTCGTCCGGAATTATAAAGAGATTCTAGACCTAACATCTAGGCGACATAACCACACACCGGGAAAAAGAAAAAACCGGCAAATTTTACTTTATGTCAAAGAATACACTCGTAAAATACCCCCCTCGTACACAAAAAACGTCACATCTCTATTTTTCAGGTTGTCCATTCGAGGGCAGCTGTGTCACTTTCATTGTAGGTGACTTCGTGGCTCGCCATGGCAAGAACAGTGTCACTTTAGAGTTGCTACTGGGAGGCTCGCTTTGCTCATTCAAGAGGAGCAGCACATTCTGAGTCCACACACATACCATGTATAAGGTAAGATGAATGTAATTTTTAATAGCTTTCATTAGTACAATTCTGTTTTTATACAGTGTTTACATGTTACACTACGAGTACAATGCCCTTCAGACATTCATGCATGTCAGAAGGAACAGAAGCTGTTTTTACGATTATAGCTTTTTCGCGTTACTGGGCAGAAATTCGAAAATTAAAATATCTGCTATAAATAAAGTTCGTGAGGAACCCCTCTTCTGGGCGAAAAATAATCCTGCACTACATAAGCGCAATTATGGTTCTATGTTTTCGTAAATTATGTTCTTTAAATTCTACCTAATTGATGGTCCTTATTAAACTGTATTAATTTTGAAAAGGTACAGTTTTCTATTTTGTATTTTCTAATACAATAATTAGAACTTTTTCATTTTTTTGACTTAAGTACTAATGTAGCCAGATGGAAGTTAGAATGTCGTATTATATTTCAGTAAGTAACATATATATGAAAACTAGCAAAAGTATTACATGAAGGATCATAACAGAAACTAAGAAAGTTTTTAGAAAATCAAGAAACGTGATACAATTAATTAATTATTACCTGATAGTACCTCACATTGGATGAGAACAGAACTACATGTCCATATTACGTAGTAATGTATTAGCTGTAATGGGATTTGCTATCAAAATTACTTACTTGAAATTTAAAGGAAGCCTTTCAGCATAGGTTTTATAGAAATTTTTAGGGCGAGTTTTCTCAAGTATGGTGTTTCTCAGTCGTGTCATTGTTCTTGCAATATTGTAACGTTCAATAAAAAAAGGTATTTTGGGTGCCTTTACTTAAATGAAACTATAACGTTCCCATAAATTTCTGCGAAGTACATTGTATGAATTCCTGAACTGGGAATGCATACAAAACTGGAGCTGCCGTGTAGCATGTTGAAACTACAAGTGGTGTGCTTACTCCGTGTTATTGTTAGCAAAAACTTTATATTAAGTGATTGGGCAATGCAGCTCCTAATACCTATAAAAATACCGTCAATGCAAACTATATGCAGCCCCTTAGCTTACTCTAGCTGCAGGCTCAGTGGTGTTGAATGCTGGCCGTAATACTTTGAAATATACATGAAATTCTTATGGCTGATAAGTGAAAACATTTAAGAAAAATTCAATGTCTTTGAAAAACACATGACCTGGACAGGGAAGCGGTGCTGATTTGGGTGAATTACTAACACTGACTTTTTCAATAGTGAAATTGTATTCGAAGTTAAGTTTGGCTTTCCAAAACATCTGAAAATTGAAATTATATTACTCAGAAAAATTACGTCCTTTTTACTAATTGAGTCACAAACAATGAGACTTGTACAGCACGTATTACCTTACCTCGTTAAACAAAGCAAAGGACAAATCATCAAATTACGTATACCTGTGTTAACATATCTTAGATACATTACAAAAGGGAAATATCTAACTAGCCTATGCATCAAATCTGTTTACGTACATTCTGGGGCGTACATTCTGGGGTTGCTCAACATAGACTCACTGTTACCAATTATCAACCAACTCATTTACACCAACGCGCTAGCAATATGAAAGTTATAAAAATGTAACCTCTTTACCTTTCTTGTGGGAAGATTTCTTCTTTCGCATTTATATATCCAATGATACATTGACTCGTAATTTCTACATTGTAATGTAACACTAGGTGACTTTACGGTGCACACCACATGCACTGCCTACTGGATCCTCTTTCATTCACGGGCAGATACCCACTGTTGTTTTCCAAGAACTCTCTTACTCCACCACTACAATCTCAGACCACAAGCAGCATCTTTGGCTCTGCGATCGTGCACAGTCAGCGATCTGCTTTTCAGAGACCATCAGAAACATACATAATTTATAATTTAATAGTTTCACTGTAGATTGCATTAGTATCATTACAATATACGGATGCCACATGTTAGTGTATCCTAGTAGACTCCTTTCGCAACCCTCCAGCGAAGTTTAACAAATGTGGCACATATTTGGAAGTACCTTGTGCAACAAACGTATGGTAAATTTATCTCATTGCTGATAAGTAGAAATCCTGAGTAGTACAGAACCATTATAGTGTAATCCTAAGGACCATTATGAAGTAATATGTCATGATTGTAGAAAAAAATCTAACTGTGTAACATCATTATATTTGAAAGAATTGAGAGAGCTCAGGTGCACTAGTATCAATCATAATCTGGTTATAAAGCGAGTAAAGTATCTCGTAAACAAAGTTGCTGACAAGTAAATTATATAATGCAAAATCAGAATACAACCCTAATCATCACGATAACGGTATGGGACTGGGCAAGGGACAGAAGAGTCTTGGCTGAAGCCCATAAGCGTGTTGAAATGACTGAATTATAAAGAAATTTTTTTTTATTTATCTATTTATGTTGCAGGTCAAAAACTGAGAAGTGACCAATGTGGATTGCATTCAGTGTACAAATACATCTGAACTCATTATTTTCCTGAGTCATGTGCAGAGACGCAATAGGTGTTCAGCAACAAATTACCAACAACCATAGTTGGCTATTATCATAACATCAGCAATGTGATGACCAGCATCAACATTGCTCTTCACAGTGGAGATTCTTCTGAAATACAAAGATACAAATAGTCAATAATGTTGAATACCAATAATAAATTGCTCCATTACCCTGAACAGAGGTAGAAAACCTGATAATGGAAGGTATGATAAGGTAGCAAAGGTAAGATAGTGAAACATAATTGACCAGAAAAAGTTCTGTGTCCTAATGAAATTACAGACTGGTTGACCTAACAATGCCTTACATCAGAGTGAATTGGAGAAACTGAAAGTGAACTCTGAACAAGATAAAACCATTAAGTGTGGCATCAGGCTGCCAGTTAGACTTAGAATAATCTGATATGACAAAGAACATCAGTGGTTTATAATATTATACTGTGGCTCTCAGTGGCCTTTTATATGCAGTATTGTGATATAATTACTGAAGAAGATCTAACAGTAAGATCAAGAATTGAGTGGCTCCAGGTGGCCTTGTTCTTGGAATACATGCAGGTGGCCTAAAACAACTGAATCGAAAATATCAATCAGATGCTCAAAGTGGCCTTCGTACTTACATAAATGCTGATCTTAATAGGTATAAAATGATTGAAGCTCTAAGTTGCCTAGTACATGAAATAAATGCGGGTCTTAGTAGGTAAAGAAGTGAAGTGGAAGGAAGACAAGCATTCTGGTCAGATGAGTATCGGGCAATATCAACAGCAGCAGAAAATGGTATAACAGGTGTAGGATTCGTTATGAATAGGAAGGTAGGGCAGAGGGTGTGTTACTGTGAACAATTAAGTGACCGGGTTGTTCTAATCAGAATCGACAGCAGACCAACACCGACAACGATAATTCAGGTATACATGCCGACGTCGCAAGCTGAGGATGAACAGACAGAGAAAGTGTATGAAGATATTGAAAGGGTAATGCAGTATGTAAAGGGGGACGAAAATCTAATAGTCATGGGCGACTGGAATGCAGTTGTAGGGGAAGGAGTAGATGAAAAGGTTACAGGAGAATATGGGCTTGGGACAAGGAATGAAACAGGAGAAAGACTAATTGAGGTCTGTAACAAGTTTCAGCTAGTAATAGCGAATACCCTGTTCAAGAATCACAAGAGGAGGAGGTATACTTGGAAAAGGCCGGGAGATGCGGGAAGATTTCAAATAGATTACATCATGGTCAGACAGAGATTCCGAAATCAGATACTGGGTTGTAAGGCGTACCCAGGAGCAGATATGGACTCACATCACAATATAGTAGTGGTGAAGAGTAGGAAGTTCAGTACATTAGTCAGGAAGAATCAATACGCAAAGAAGTGGGATACGGAAATACTAAGGAATGACGAGATACGTTTGAAGTTATCTAACGCTATAGATACAGCAATAAGGAATAGCGCAGTAGGCAGTACAGTTGAAGAGGAATGAACATCCCTAAAAAGGGCCATCACAGAAGTTGGGAAGGAAAACATAGGTGCAAAGAAGGTAGCTGCGAAGAAACCATGGGTAACAGAAGAAATACTTCAGTTGATTGATGAAAGGAGGAAGTACAAACATGTTCCGGGAAAATCAGGAATACAGAAATACAAGTCGCTGAGGAATGAAACAAATAGGAAGTGCAGGGAAGCTAAGACGAAATGGCTGCAGGAAAAATGTGAAGACATCGAAAAAGATGATTGCCGGAAGGACGGACTCAGCATACAGCAAAGTCAAAACAACCTTTGGTGACATTAAAATCAACGGTGGTAACATTAAGAGTGCAACGGGAATTCCACTGTTAAATGTAGAGGAGAGAGCAGATAGGTGGAAAGAATATATTGAAAGCCTCTATGAGGGTGAAGATTTGTCTGATGTGATAGAAGAAGAAACGGGAGTCGATTTAGAAGAGATAGGGGATCCAGTATTAGAATCTGGAATTTAAAAGAGCTTTGGAGGACTTACGGTCAAATAAGGCAGAAGGGATAGATAACATTCCATCAGAATTTCTAAAATCATTGGGGGAAGTGGCAACAAAACGACTATTCACGTTGGTGTGTAGAATATATGAGCCTGGCGATATACCATCTGACTTTCGGAAAAGAATCATCCACACAATTCCGAAGACGGCAAGAGCTGACAAGTGCGAGAATTATCGCACAATCAGCTTAACAGCTCATGCGTCGAAGCTGCTTACAAGAATAATATACAGAAGAATGGAAAAGAAAGTTGAGAATGCGCTAGGTGACGATCAGATTGGCTTTAGGAAAAGTAAAGCGACGAGAGGGGCAATTCTGACGTTACGGCTAATAATGGAAGCAAGGCTAAACAAAAATCAAGACACTTTCATAGGATTTGTCGACCTCGAAAAAGCGTTCGACAATATAAAATGGTGCAAGCTGTTCGAGATTCTGAAAAAAGTGGGGGTAAGCTGTAGGCAGAGACGGGTCATATACAATATGTACAACAACCAAGGGGGAATAATAAGAGTGGACGATCAAGAACGAAGTTCTCGTATTAAGGAGGGTGTAAGACAAGGCTATAGCCTTTCGCCCCTACTCTTCATTCTGTAAATCGAGGAAGCAATGATGGAAATAAAAGAAAGGTTCAGGAGTGGAATTAAAATACAACGTGAAAAGTTATCAGTGATACGAATCGCTGATAACATTGCTATCCTGATTGAAAGTGAAGAAGAATTGAATGTTATGCTGAACGGAATGAACAGTCTAATGAGCACACAGTATGGTTTGAGAGTAAATCGGAGAAAGACGAAGGTAATGAGAAGTAGTAGAAATAAGAACAGCGAGAAACTTAACATCAGGATTGATGGTCACGAAGTCAATGAAGTTAAGGAATTCTGCTACCTAGGCAGCAAAATAACCAATGACGGACGGAGTAAGGAGGACATCGAAAGGAGACTCGCTATGGCAAAAAAGGCATTTCTGGCCAAGAGAAGTCTACGGGCCGCATCAAACCAGTCAGTAGACTGATGACAAAAAAAAAAAAAAAAAAGAAAAGTGACAGAGATCATCTTTGTAGTGCGAAGTGGCCTATTACATGAAATAAAAGCTGACCTCAATAGCTAAAGTGCATAAATAGCAGTATTATATAGATGTATGGCACTGTATGGCCTGTATGAGTACGTATTAGATAAATAGCATTGCGTGAGTAAAGACACAATGTTTATAGGTGGTATAGCCCCCTTGGGGCTCCATAAATTTCAATATGATGACCTATATGTCTAACAATGCGCGTATCTAGAGGGGAGGGGCTTATGGGAATGACTGATAGAGGCACTGCACTTTATCTGTAAGGAAAATGATTAACAGTCAATCGTCATTCGTCTTAAGTCAAGAACTGCTATGGCCAAAGAAAAGAAAGAAAACGTGATTGTAGACTATGCAAACATAACTAGGTAAATGTAACATATCACCGTAAATTATAAGATGAACAAAACAAATCATTTAAGGTTCCCGTTTATTAACATCACTTTTGACATAATTCCGATGGCTCTGATAGAGTATAGCACCAAGGTTGCAGCACACACTCCTCACGCATCCCTAGATACTACAAAAATGAATGTATGTACGAGGGTTGCCTAGAAAGTAATGCACCACTGAATAAAATGCTACGAATGGGAAGCAATACTCGTATGTATTATTTGAAGTCTCCTGAGTGAGTACTCCAATATTCCGTCACTTCCGACAGTTAGCATAGCTGCATGAAAGTTTCAAAATGGGGTCTGTAGTGATGTACGTTACAAGCAACGTGACGTCAATAGTGGGGCTACACTGGTGCCACCCCATATTCCATTGTTGATGACTACAAGATGGCTGCGATGACTTCATCCAAGATGGCGTCATGTAGACTTGGCAACAGCGCATGGCGACATCCAAGATAGCGGATTTTGGCGGGAAGTTTGAATTTTGGCCGGAAGATAGGTCAATTGGGCTTCCTCCACGAACCTAACCCTCCAGAAAAAAATGGGCAGGAAATTCAAATTCCAACATGATAATGTGTCACACCTAGGAAAATGGCGAGAAAAATTTACTTGTCTTTATTATAATTTCAAGCACGGGTCTGGGTCTGTGCTGCAACTGACTTAATCCATATCGTTGCCACCAGAGAGCGCCACAATGACGTCAATTAAGATGGCTGCACCCAGTGTATCCACTACGTGGCTTAGTACACAGAGGATGCTGTCTTGACGTCAGCTGATGACGCGAGTGGCATTATCCAAGATGGTGACAATTTTTGTTTTTCTCCACTCAGATGACCTGAATTGGCAGTGCACATTCAGTCTTTGCCGAGAGTTTTAGAAATGTACTGCCTGCTTCTTGGCCAGAGAGGAAAAATAGCCAGATTGTGATTTCTTTCATAATTGGCGATGCATCATTGTGGGCGATGGAAATCGCTGACATCTGTCAGAAATTTTCAAAATTCTAAAAGTTATTTCTGACACGCTTCTAGTCGAGGTGTGTTCAAGAAGGCTTGAGGCCACAGGTTTACAATCCCGAACCGTATCGCCCTAGAGAGGGAAACGTGTGTACTGAAATAAGACTCGGTACTGGGATGAGGCAATGTCTCCAAAAGATTTACGCCGAATACTGAGAGGCAGATAGTCAATTGCCATTAGGAATAAACGTTTCCATGTCCCTGATACGAACCTGAATAGGTTACTGTCCACTGTTGACTCATTTGGCCTCATACAAGAGGATACAAAGCAGAGCGAGAGAGGGTACAGTAATAATCGTAATAAAACAGAAACTAAAATGGGAACAATCCAAGGAAAACGGACACCAGAAAGACAATGATTTCCCTGCCTTGGCCAATGGCAACCACCAAAACGGACACGGAAGTCAAGGAAATTACGGAAGTAGTAATAACGACAATTCCAATGGGAATCAATTTAACAACGAGAGCAACAATATAAATAGGAGGAGGAGAAATTAAGGGGGCTGTAACGCCTCATTTCAGCCCAAGGATATGAGGCAAATGATTTAACTAGGACAAAAGACAGGGACAGCAAACTGGTATTCGATCCAAACAGCACCTGTGAATAACGTTAACTTATACCAATGCAAGCGTCTAATGAAAAACCCCAGTGGTTACCGCTACAGAATGAGATGCCGCAACAGGTGCAGAAATCTCAAAATGTCAGAATAATAGAAACGGTGGATAGTCCTCAACCAAGTACCTCGCAACGGTCAAACTCCACACGACAAATGCAATTCTTGCGCATTTAGTCGTGAGGGGTCGAATGGGGAGCAATCGGTAAGTAAATGTATCCATGCTCAGATACAACGGAGGACCGGATCTGAAAGAACTCTGTTCCAAGAAAGTGCGGACAGCGAAATGTTGAGCTGGTACAAGCCGCAACCATAGGAAATATACACGGCATGTTGGTGAATGTAATTCTAGACGTCGGTGGCAGTGTATCCGTTTTGGACTACGACCTCTTCTGTGCATCAATCAGATGAGTGAGTTGCTAACATTTCCAGTTCAAAATTATAGAATTGTAGGAGCCGTATGTATGCAGCGGATTCAGAGTCAAGTACAAGCCGTCGTTCAAGTGGGAAACAAAGCGATAAGATGCTCATTCCTCGTCGTGAAAAATGTAGCTGCTCCCTATATTCTAGGCTAGGAATTTTTAGGAGAAAAGGAAGCAAAGATCGACCTATATCGAGCTGTATGCTCATTTATGAATGAAAGAATGTTAATGGAACTCGGAATGATAAAAACAACTGTTTTACATAGACAGTACTGCAGAAGATTTAAGGTAACCTCTGTGAAACGCGAACAATTGCACATTGCCAGTGGCTATGTGCGGGGAAACTACCAGTGTCTAATTGAAGACGGCGAAAATGAGGTCGACTTCGTAAGTGAAAAGCTAAGATGTAAAGGTCACCGACTCGACTTATCTCGATGATAAACAGCGGTAAAAACTAGCTCAGTTATTGAAGCATTATGCAGTGGTGTTCTCCGAAAAACCGCGGATAATTAAAGGATGTATTTATGATATCCAGGTCAAAACACACGAGACCTGTTATCGCGCTAGCTGTTCGGTGCCATGGAGTAAAAAGGAGGCAGTGTCTAAGGAGATATAGCGTATAATTAAATGGGGGTTAATAGAAACTTCCTTATCTCCCTATAGCAGTTCGTTAGTCGCTGTCCCCAAACGTGATGGTAGCATACGCCTAGTGATTGGTGCCCATGATATCAACAAGATTTTAATACCAGTGCGAACCCGACCTAAAGATGTGGAAGGATGGATACAAAAATTTCAAGGAGTACAATATTTAACGATCTCCGACTTAAAAACCTCTACTCTAAAGAAAATTAATAAGAAGCGGCAATTATTCTATATATGGCCATTTCTAACTGCAGGTTGTTACCTTCTGGCTAACACGAGGACGCTAGCGGTGGCAGGTCTATATCCACAATGGGATTTAAAACCTTATATTCCACCTGAATAAGTTGATACTAAAGGTCTGGCAGCATGAAAAATAATGTTTATATTTTTGTAAATAGTATTGGTATGAAATTTGTGTTTGGTTGATTTTTATTTATGTATGTTTGTAGTATTAAAGTTTTTTAATGCATTGTGTAATTTATATGTATAATGATATACCTAACATGAGGTGTCGTTAAACGTCACAGGTGTGTCGAGTCCACCTGAGTGAGCTCTCAGTAAGCAAATATTGCATGTACCGGGGGGCACTTATTACTTATTTCCAGTTTTGAGCTTCTGACCAGAAAGCTGATTTCATATTTTGCTAGTAACTGCATCTCATCCTGGATGAGGTCTGTCGTATTTTGGACATTTGAACACTGTCATGCGTGTTTCATAACTGTTACATTTATTCTAGATGAAGCTTTCCTCATATAACAATAAAGTTTTACTCGCCAAGCAGCCAGTAACAGTTGAAATTGCCGCATCCGAACATTGCGATGCCAGGTGTGCCAATTGTGAATACGGAAAGCACTACAAACGCATTTCGACTGTGAAGTGCAGTGGCAGAAAAGAAAGTAATGCTCGCTGTAGATCAATTAAAACAATTAATGCCTACAGACCAAAAATGCATGAAATTCTGTTGTCAGTAACTGATTCTTACTACTGACGACATTACCCCCACACACGCAAGAATAATTTCGGGACGAGTGGATATTAATCATGACTGTTTTCAGTTAAATAAACAGAGCTGATGAGTGTATTAATGCTGTGTTCACACGCAACAATACCGGCTACAAGACAGGCGCGCCACTACTCACGTGACGGAGTCGGCTGCAACAGCTGACCACCAGTGGCGCGAGGCCCTATATCTGCTTCATCGCAGCTCAGCGGCCAACCCACGTCGATCTACGACTGTCTTTTCCTAGACCTTGAGTCAACATAGCCGACGCAGAATGCCGAAGAAGAAACTCTTTAGGTATTTCACTGCAAGACTGTAAAAAATAATAAAAATTTCTCTAACACATTTTGGTATACATGAACAGTTTACCCATTACTTTCGCAAAGACAGTTGCACACCTTTGCGTTCTTGAGAACCAAAGAACAATATAATGAAAGCAGTTCCAACGACTTTTATTAGCATACATGTATTTGCACTCGTACATTAAAAGCTTCATAATGTGACTTTTGAAAACATAATTAACAATTTTAATATCCTCGTTGGTAACTAAATTGGTAAGTATTGATCGAATGCTCGGACGGGAAAAGTCTAAAGTCTGCGGGCTGGTTTTGTTGTCATCCTCGGTTTTTTGCCACTACCTATAACCAGAATGGGGGAGTTAACAAGTATCCTTCGGAGAATGTTAAACTTTACCAAACTGTTTTCATTGGCTGCACTAGTGTAGTGAAAAAGGGCCAAAAGTAATTAATATGATGCTCGAGTAGTAGCAAATAACAATATGAAAAGACCTTATGTCATAGTTACCGTTATATACCAACTGATGACTTCTTTAATCACAATTTTGAACTCGCAAACAATGTATTCGTATGTAACTAACAAAGCATGGCTAAGTGATTAGCTGATAACTACCTAAGGCAGATCTAGTTGAAAACCTACTATAAATGTGAAACTGTGTATCTGAAAACGATGTATGAGCTGATCACTTAACAACTGGCCGTGCGGTTAAAGGCGCTTCAGTCTGGAACCGCGTGACCGCTACGGTCGCAGGTTCGAATCCTGCCTCGGGCATGGATGTGTGTGATGTCCTTAGGTTAGTTAGGTTTAATTAGTTCTATGTTCTAGGCGACTGATGACCTCAGCAGTTAAGTCGCATAGTGCTCAGAGCCATTTGAACCACTTAACAACTGGTTGAAGTAAATACGATTACGAACACACAACTGATGTCAGAGTGTTCACATAACAAGGCGTTGTGAGCTCTTTGCTTTTACGAGTGTGTTGTGACAAATTGCGATGTGGGTAAATAACGGATAGCACGTGTGGAATGCCTGTCCACGAAACTTCATATAACTGTAGTCCAGTTATTCCACGGGGTCATTGCACTGGTCCTCTGGGAACGAGAAACATTTATTTATGGTTGACATGAAATGTTTTTCTAATAAAACGAACTGTTATTCTGTGTACAAAAGAGTACGTAAAATATTATTTATGTCGCTGTGTTGTTTATGAAAAGCATTACCTATAATTAATGATAATCTATGTTTTGTAGTAAAGAAACTGAGAACGATGAAAATAATAAAAAAGATTTTCAAAATCTTTTTAGTCTGGTTCGATTTTTTCTAGGAGAAAGACGTGGGTGGAGACGTATGTACCTTGTAACGTATTCCCGGTAATTATATGCTGTTATTGATAAACAAATCACTTATTTCAGTAACATTAGCATCCCTATGTGCGCAAAAAATTAATTGTACATTCTTTCAGAGATTAATAACGTGCGGTGCAGGGCGAGTTGTAATTAGTATTTTACAAGACGGCAGATTCTTTTTTAAATTACTATAATATTACGTGACGTCAGGCCAAAAAGAGATGGGTTGCATTTAATTTCTTCAATAAACAGACTAAAGTTAATTTCATTCATTTTTAAGCTTAGTATCGGTATCAAAACAGACTCTTGTGTTCGCCTCTCCACAGCTATCTTTTGTTCAAGTCATGAAATTTCTCACAGTGAGAAAGTTCCAAGCTTTGAATTAATAATTAGTGCGCCACGCTAAATATTTTTCTCCTTGCGAACCTTAGAAAATATAAATTGTTATTCCTGCTAAAAGACATTCCATTACAACCCTGAGATACCTCTAAGATGGTTCATACCATTATATTCCTAAATTATTTTACGTCCATACAGACACTCCAAAGTGATTTATCTATCGGGGACTTGAATATGGAAAGCCGTAACAATATAAAAAAGAAAAATACTTACCTGTGGAATTAAGTTGTAGCGAATATGCTGTATGTAGCCCAGTGTTATCTTCGGATTTATTATTATTGATATCACGTGTATACTCACGCTTGTTGGTGAGTGACTCTTACCCACACATGACACACACACACACACACACACACACACACACTCACACTCACACACATACACACACACACACGTACGAGACACCACATTGACGCTAGAACTAATCTACACACCCATATATTCACAAAAAGTCACTAGAACTTCTGGAATATATGCAAGGTTGTTCGTAACTAGTGGAATATTATTTAGCATGTCGTCCGCCTGTACAGTGCAGTGAAATTGCAGGTGATATAGAAAAGTGGCGTAGGTGAGTGACTTAATGAACTGTTCCCAGAACGGTTTTCCAGTCTGCTATAGAGTTTGCGCTGATTTTCAACAAACCATGTACGTGTGACGTTTTCGTCCTCTTCAAATTGTGTATGGCATCTACTTTATTTGTAATGCAACTCGCTTGAGATTTAGGCACACGGTCCGTCTCCAAGAGCTAATTACCATCTTACCAACTTGGACAGGAAAACTTTACCAAATTTATTTGTAAGCGAACAGGGCGTTCGCAAGATATATGGTCTAGGAATTGACGTAATGACGTGTTTCACACTTCGTTCCCCTCCAAATGTGCAAGAATTTAAAGATTTCTAGTACATTGTCAGTTTAGATGTAATTTTGCAACCAAGAAATTTTGAGCTGTTGGCCAAGCAAAGAAAGAGTTACATTTAAATCGCTGTGCAAGAAATTCCCTCTGTGAGACGTTAATGATTCCGAAAAAAACTAGCAGTGAAGCAACATAAAATAAAAATTAGGTTCAGTTGGTATGAAGCGCCGTCGGGGACTGTGAGGTTAAATACTGGCGCACGCGCATGGAGGCAGCTACTGGAGGACACAGTGGTGAACAGTTGCCGCAGCAGCCATAAACAGGCAGGCTGCGATGTCGCAAATCTTCTGCAAGCGTGCGGGGCGTCGCAAGGGAGGGCCGACGGTGGGGGTAGCCGCTGCCGCCGCTGCCGCTGCTGCTCGGTGGAGAGCTCCCTCTGTCCCAGCAGCGGGCTCCCTGGACCGCTACTTCCTGTTCTGCTCCAACTCGCCGCATTACGCCGCCGTCCGCGCTGTGCTGTCCCGAGGGACGCTCCCAAACATAAGCACCGCGCTGCTCTATTCGTCCTCAGTCCACGTTTACGGGCCGACAAGACATTTCGCGAAAATGGGTTTAGTGGCCTAACAAAAGCATGAGCAGTGCCGTGCCTTCAGAAAACAGCGAACTCCTGAAGAAAAATGGTAACAAGTGGAGAACAACATTAAGGCTTACAAGTATTAGGGCGCCGCGAGAAAACGTCACACGACCGCAAGCGGGCTAGCCAGGTGGCAGCATGTCGGGCAATCACAACATGAAGTAGAAATATCTGTGGAGTAAGCATTCAGATGCACAGCACTGATTTTCTTCGTACATTGCCACCGTGGTCATGTGATCTCAGGACGGCGTTGGTTTGTCTGCAACGCATCTTAAAAAAATTTGAATGTCATCATATCGTTAACATAGACATACTCTTAGTATGTGCTGTGGATTTCGTAGAGGTGGTTTCTAGATATAATCACAATTTCAACTGAGACTTGAAATAAAATGGGCTCTTAACTTTGATGAACAAAATGAACAAGCATCACGTTACGACACCGTCAAGACAGGTTGTATTCAGATTATCCGTCGCGACATTTCACGTCAATTCGCTTATCACTTGTCAAAATATAGTATTGGAACTGAGAAAGTAACAACTACAAAGGTTGTTAATGTCCAAAGGAAACTTCATAACTTATATTCTTGGTTAAGTCTGTCCGTCAAAGTGCTGGGAGGTGAAACAACTTTCCAAAAAATGGTTCAGATAGCTCTCAGCACTATGGGACTTAACTTCTGAGGTCATGAGTCCTCTAGAACTTAGAACTACTTAAACCTAACTAACCTAAGGACATCACACACATCCATGCCCGAGGCAGGATTCGAACCTGCGACCGTAGCGGTTGCGCAGTTCCAGACTGTAGCGCCTAGAACAGCTCGGCCATTCCGGCCGGCCAACTTTTCAAAAGACCGACATCTGTTTGCTAGGGAAAATATGTGGATACAAACATGTGAAACAACGGCTCTAACGAAATAAAAGGAGCTTTTTCGCCCCATTCATTTTTTTTCTTACGTAACTAATAACGTTACAGAGAACTGTATTTTTCGCCTTCGTGAAAGCTGACCTTTTCACTTAAGATGTTATATAATGGAAAAAACTTCCTTAGCTTATGTTGCTTTTTATATACATTGTGGACGTCAGCTCTTTCCGTTATTATAAAACCTATATAATTTTTCGATTTCAGATATCAGACCTCACTTGTGTAACAACACTCAGTGGAAAATATGTCCATGTCGTCATGGAAAATTTGCAATTTCTTACGAAAACCAAGCATAACAATAAAGATTACGAAGACAAAAAAGCATTAAATTCCTTATTAGAAGATAGCGCGGCGAAAATGGTTTACTTACGATGTTGGCGGACAACAGTACCATCAAAACTCTATTCCGAGAAACCTAGCTGTGCTCTGGCGTGACACGACGTGGCAGTCCGTTACGAGCTGTTTGATTATCCTCACTTGAAATGTATAGTGGAATGTTTTGACGTGATATGAAGTGACGACAACTGTGAATTGGCCTTAAAGAAACTGTGTCGTTCCGAGATTACGACACAATTCCAATTCCATGTTGACAACTTGCACAGGACGCAATGTTCACTCCCGAGAGGTTTCTACTCTGCGAGACACTATGGGAATAACGCTACAGCTATGAACGCAGAGTGATCCAAAGGCATTACTGAGTATCATTGATAAGCACACATATCGGTAATAAGAGTGAGCCCAACATATCCTGGCTAGACAGAGAGTATGAGACGAGGGGGATGAAGAGAGAGGGTGTTTGGTAGGGACACCGATACTTCATGAGAAGCCAGTGGCAGGCTTAGCACGAAGTGTGTCACCATGTGTGGAGAGACGCTACCAAGCCTCTGGAGAACTAATGAAAGAGCAGTGCACGATTAGAGTCAATGAGATGGAGAGTGGAGGAAACGCCTTCTACATCACGTCAAATCTGGGCAGGCTGGAGCGAAGGGACGAGCTGAACAGAAGTTGGAGATAGGCATAGAGCCTCTGTGGAGGCAGGGCGTTGCAAGCAGGAATTCATGGAATACACGAGTGAAGTCACGAGAGTCAGGGAGATAGTGAGAAACAGGAGAGTATCCAGGCAAGGCTAGACGGAAGTAGCTGCAATAGTAGCAATGCAGTTAATGAAAGCTTAGGCGAATAGCCGGGGAACTCTGTGTGTCGTATAGTGGGTGCGGGCTCAGTTAATAGTGTCAAACTATATTCAGAGCAGACGGAATGGTGTTAGGCAGCTCTGTACTAAGACTTGGCCTCTTCGTAGGCGAAACTCCTTCAAAGCAAGCAGAATAAGAGCTAAAATACTTTAAACTCTTCTGCGAATAAATTTAGAAGTAGCGAAACGCTTCTGGCCTTTTTTTTTCTTTTAATTGGCTTTCAGTTCGTACCCGTTCAGTCATCAGTAATGGAAGGACCATACGGTAGAAGATTGGAGACAGATTTCGTGTCAATGACGACGATACGAATGTAAGGACAACACAACACCCAGTCGCCGAGCGGAGGAAATTTTCCGGCCTGGTTGGGAATCGAACCTGGGCCCATTCAGTTAGTAAAACGCTTTTAGTTGAGATTATTTCAAGTCACTTCCCAGTCCTTATTTTTTGTAATAAGGTTTTTAACATCATAGTCATGTCAAGACACCCTCTCACACAGGCCATCCGGCTAATTCCCTTCTGAAGAACCGTGTCGCCTGATCTCACGTATTACTGACGCTTGGGACTCAACAATAGTCATGTAAGTGACGCAACATTCGATGCGATCTCTCAGGTTTCCTCGGCGTGGGTGAGTAATTGCGTGCTTCTGGGTGTTCTGCCGAGTTATTGTTTCCATTTTCTGCACAGTACTTCGACAACCGACCGAGCTGTCTTCTTCGGGCGCCGCGCGTTTTCCTGTAATGTACGCAACACTTATGGCCATAGTGGAAGTTCTCGAAAATGAGAGATGAATTCTCAATCAGCAAACATCTTTGTTTGCACAGAAGACATAGAAATTTATCATTTTTTATATCATGAGGCCAATTTATTAAATGTTCTGGTTTTACTACACAACGTGAAAACATCATAAAAAAAATAAATGCCTAGTGATACCGAAACAAGGTTGATTCTTAATAACAGAAAAGATAGAAGCGATTGTGTGATAAACAGTTTTAGTTTTATATCATTCAGGCCTACGTTGGACCATGGGATTTGTTTATCATGGAAGTTGCGGTGTCTTGTCTTGGACTTATCAGATAATGAAAAAACTGCACAAAAGTTCAAGCTGGTGTGGCCGAGATTTTAAGGCGGTGGCGTGAAAAATGTGAAATTTTGCACTTCACAAAACACAGAGACATAGTATTCTCTGACTACAAAATCAATGGCTTACACTTATAACCAGTCAACGCACACAAATTGTTGGGAGTAACAATATGTGGGAATACGACAACTTCGGGTCATTGGTGGGATACTGGAAAATTCCTAGCTCATATAAGAATATTGCTCAGGTATATGAAGTGGAGTGGCATGAATGGTCACAAGTTATGTGAGAGCACCTTGAAAATGTTGAATAATCTGGACTGGTAGACACTACAAAATAGACGCCTTCTACACGATGAAATCCTATGTAAAAAGTTTCAAGCACCAATATTATGTGAGAAATCTTGTGAAAGTACTACAGTTCTCACGCATTGGCAGGAACGCCAAGACACGTCAAGCCTAGATTAATTACTGCGCACACAGTCGCACTTAATCTATAATTCTTACCACATTATATACACAAATGGAACAGTAGGAAACCCTAATGGGACATAGAGTTGTGGAGTACGGTTTGTAGAGTACGAATGTAGATGCAGAAATATGTAGCGAAACATACCAACACGGACTGGAGTCGTAATTTCATACATTCACTGCAAGGGAACTTTGCGCAAGTCACTTGTTTACGAAGTCAACGAACGTGAAGGGTCGATAGGCAACCGGCAAAGTTCTCAGTATCAGCTCACGTGTATATCTTTGTGAGCCATGGACATTGATTGGCATGAGCCAATGAGAAGTCAGGCCAGCCAAATTCTTCTTTCTGGCGTATTGTGAATAAGGGAGACATTAATCTCACCGGATTCTTACTTCTCCGTCACACAACTATGATGTTTATGTGCCAAGATTCCACCGTTGTGGACGTCTTCTGGTATTCGTCGTCGTATCAAGTTCTGAGAAGTGGGAGATGCTATTTTTTATTTCGTTGTTTTTAGCTGAAACCCGCATCTACTGGTTTTTACATAATAATTACGACCTACGAATATATTCACGCTGTCTCAGAACATCAGCACGTTGAAGATCTCCAGAAAACGCGATAATGTTGGTATGTTTTGCTACAATTAAATGTACGGTGGCTACACATTGACTGTTACAGCGTTAAGGATATCGAAAATAAAGGATATGGTCATTACACAGTAGTGGGTAGAGGTATATAATTAGGAAGTCAGAACAGCTGTTTTGTATCTTACTAATCCATAACATTTTCTTGTTCACATCCATTTTTAGCAACTTTCTTACTATCTTAATAAAGGCATATTCTGTAATGTCCGGTGTTACGTTATACACGTAAAAGCGCTCTCTCACGGGAATGATTTGCCATTATCAATAATTTCCAGGTTAAGCATGAAACACACAAATGCAAATAAATATTCAAAACATGTTGATCATCTGGTAAAACAAACTACCATCCAGGATAAGAAGCTTAGAAAAGATTGACCTATTTGAAAAAGAATTACAAGATAACTTAAGTTTCAGCTGAAGATAAAACACCAAAGAAAAATTACAGGCCAGTTAATTTAGGAGACTCCTTTTTTATACAAGAACATCTTCTTTTGAAGTACACTTACAGAAAAATGTATTCTGTTACATGTGCAGGAACGTTCTTGCTGCTGTGTTTTTTCGTTGATTCATTTACTTTCAAGTGAAGAGGAAGAAGTTTATTTTTCTCGCAGTGAATTGCAATTTTTGCCAAAAATTTGAAGGTTATTAACATAACCAGCACACCTTTTTACCACTGGAGGGACTTATTGTTAAGTACTTTTGGTAATACGTATGTAAATAAAGAATATTAAGTTGGCAGGTTCTCACTTCCAATGAAAGAAAAGCCAGCAGTAGTTACCAACACTGCAATGAATGCGCCATCTGAGGATATAATGAGCTGCTACTTTAATTCATGTGCATGAATAACTACCTCAGACACAACGATACTCTGTGTTTAATATCTTTTATATAGTATCAGAAGAGAGTAAAGGTAATACTGGATTTATAATAGTGTTACATGTATGGTCCACAAGTGAATAAACAGGGCAACTAAACAAAGCGAATAAAATGGTAAAATCGAATAAGATGAGGCAAGATATGACTTATCCACCGGCGTGCAGCCTACAAAATAGTTTCCAATTTTAGTACCAATTTGACACACACAGCAACTGAGCAAACAGCATTTCTGAAACGAGAATAACCTGGGTGCCCACACAATACTTTCATGCTTGGAAATAATTACGTACTGAAAACATCAACCAGTCACATTATTTCTAAGGATCATTAAACAGCCACAGCAGCAAGTATTCCAGACAGGCAGAGCTATAATTACTTTCATACCACGCTTGTCATAAACAGATAAACTGCTATTATAAATGCGCTCCTCAGTTGGTGTCGTCGTAGCAGCAAGCTGAATGTGCCAAGTGCCACATGAAACATTTCTTCTGGAAAATTTACGTCCAATTACTACAAATAATTATGTAATATTCTGCGACATGTAGGAAGCACTATTGTTGGGGAGGCTATTAAGAGACGGAGGCGCATTGATGGCGAGTTGTAGCATTGCAATCCGCCTTGAGACACCAAATTCACTATTGGTTGAGTGAAGCCGACCCTTACAAGGTAATGAGAATTTTCCTGGCCACTGATTCGCCTAAAAATTTGTAGCAACAGCTCCATTGTAATTGCTGGTAGAAGCTGGGTAGTGGCAGCCGAAGTGAGCGGTCGCGTTTGTTACGGACATTGCTGTAGCCGAGTATGTTACATTATTTTATTGAAGGAGTGCATTATAAAAGCTGGTTGTGGCTCATTGCCGAGAAAGAACGAGGACGTGACGGCCTTAGCCAATTGTGCTCGTAAGATTAACATTTTGTAAATGGCACGTGCGGTACGGTGCTTAAACCGGCCCCCTACTCAGAATGTTTATGATACACTGTTGTTAAACACTACTGTATTTGTGTGCGGAATGCTTACTTCAGCGATTCTGAGAAAACTGATGCTAATATCATCAATTCCTGGAGTTCTGATGCTGATGTCAGCAACTTTGGGCCTCATACAGTCAGTAACTTTCTACTATCCTGCCATCCATAATCACTGCACGCCACTATGACGCTTCTTATGTTGGCTGTATAAATATTCAAGTATAACTATTTCTGAATATTTCATGTTGTTGTTACCTCTGCATTTATGATTTCACGTCAGCTGCGGAACTGAGTCTTCATCCCATCTGCCCAGCTTACCACCTCATATGTCATTCTTGCCTACTCCAGCGTCCACAACACCTGGACCATCCAGGCCCTTAAGAGTTAAATATATCTGAGTACTGGATTCTCAGAGCATAATGGAAAGAGGAAACTAAGGGGTTGTTGACGTTGCACAAAACTTTCTGTTATTGAGGATCTTTGCATTACTTTGTCAGATGGCCAATTGAGAGCCTACTCATGATGACTGTTTACCCACGGAGTATTCCGCTGATGGAAAGAAGTTTAGAATGATGTGATGTGGTGATATGACCACTATCGTTTTCACGTCATCTGATATGTACCACGAGTGTGCGCATATATGGCAGTAGTTACAAGCCAATAGTTGAAAACTACGTAGCAGCCCACACCATGCATGACCTACACACAAAAGACTCTGGTGCAACGGGCAGGTTGGTAGCCGTAGAGTCAAATGTACTCAGATACAAAACGTGCTCAACCAGCTGCGTATGCTATGAAGCACCAACACTTCCCTCCCATAGACCACAGGCAGCAGGGCACCTCACTATGAAGTTGGAAAACAGACAGCTGTAAGCTACGTCAATTGCTCATAACAGCATTGAGGACCGCAGTTAATGTTAGATAATTTAAATCTTACCCACGTCAATTGCCCAGGCGGAACAGTTAAACTGTAACTTCCCCACTGAACGTGAAGACCAACTTCTTGAAACATTTTTTGTTTAACTGTATGTGTGCACTTTAGATACGTATTCCTAAACTTGTTTTGTGTTGGCTACTGCAAAATGGTTCAAATGGCTCTGAGCACTATGCGACTTAACTTCTGAGGTCATCAGTCGCCTAGAACTTAGAACTAACCTAAGGACATCACACACATCCATGCCCGAGGCAGGATTCGAACCTGCGACCGTAGCAGTCCCGCGGTTCCGATTGGCTACTTCGAAAAGTTATTGACTAATTAGGTATATGAAGAACAAAGATATTTATATGAAAAGTTTTTTCAGAGTTATTGTGTAAACATTGACCAAACAAAACATTCGTTTTGAAATGTGAGAAAAATTATTGAGCCTCTGGTTTAGACCTTCCACTCTGCTCCAAACCAGAGGACCACGGTCAACCCTGAAAACGATGCTACAAATAGACAACTTAGCCTCCACCCCGCGTAAGTTCCTGTTTGTCTTCACAAAATCAGCCAGCCGCCGAAAGGAGCCAAGGATTGCCTCAGAAAGCAAGGGACAGGCGTCATTCGTGCTGTCATGTGTCACTACATGCAGCCGGTTGCATCCAGTCCGCTCGATAGCCGCCGGTCGGGACCTCCAGGCAAACATACCGAATGCACACTGGAATTCTTTCCCGCCTTGCCTGCTGTCTCCCTGAAGGGCTCCATCACCCGCCTAACATTGGAGCTCCCGATGACAAGCATACCGACCCTCTGTTTTTCGTTCTTGCTCTCCCACTCTTATTGTTACTTCTTGGTTCTTGTGCATATTGTATATTACCCCCATTTTTCTCTGAATTACATACAAAACCTTGCACCGTTTTCCATTGACGATAGCTCTGGGGGCCGACAGATCGAAAGAATGCGTGTTGATGTTTTTTCGGTCTCTCTTCCATTATCAACAGCTATATCAGAATTGCTTCTCTGCTGTTTTTAGCTTTAGTAAAGCCAAAATAATCATCGTCTAATGAATTATATGTAACACAAATCACTTTTTTATCCTTTTTTGTTCTTCCACTAGCTTGCTCCTAACGGATGAGAGTGGGCTGGCAGGGGCACAACACGCTGCCCCTCAACAACGAACAGCTAGATTACTGCACAATTTTTTTTAAAAAAAAAACGTATTTTGATTGGTTTTGAAATTAAATAAAAATGGTTACACATCGACGCTACTAAATTGGATAAGTTGTCTTTAACAAGTAATACTAATAGAAATGGAGAAAGCTCTTTACAGGACCTTAAAGACCCAGCAACATAGACGATAATTTAGGAGAAAACAGGTTAAGTGGTTCTGGAGGTGTATGCTGAGAGATATTGAATAGGTACGTTGGTATTTGGAAAGAAATATGATGCACGAGGGTGGGTGTTAGAAGAAGTGGGATTTCGAATAAGATTGTGGTTAGGTAATTGCACAGAAGAGTAGAAAGCAGCAGAGGAAGGGGAAGGAAGGGAAGAGGGAGCTCTGAATCGGATGAAGATAGTCAGCGTGTCATATCTCGTGGAAAGTTCAGATGTCTGGGTGATTTTAATTTCCGACGAGTGTGTTATGACTGCGTAGGGAGAGGATATGAAGAATATGTAAGTGTAGTGTTGGTCTGAAGTGTTAGCATAGCTATGGTCGCACAGGTAGGTACCCGTAGTCTAGGGATATCGTGTTTGATTCATAATCAAAACGTCTTCGGTCCCGGGTTCGATCTCCTCCACTGCCTAAATTTTGATAAATAACCAGCATTGGCGGCCGAAGACTTCCGGCATAAGAAGTCAGCCTCATTCTGCCAACGGTCTTGTCAAAGAGGTGGAGGAGCGGATAGAGGTTCAGGGCAATCTCTTGTCCTAGGGGTGGGAAATTGCCCCTAAAAGCGGAAGAATCAACAATGATCAACGACATGAGGATGCAGAAGGCAATGGAAACCACTGCATTAAAGACACATAACGTGTATCAAATGGCTCTGAGCACTATGGGACTTAACATCTGTGGTCATCAGTCCCCTAGAACTTTAAACTACTTACATCTAACTAACCTAAGGACATCACACACATCCATGCACGAGGCAGGATTCGAACCTGCGAGTCGCGCGGTTCCGGACTGAGCGCCTAAAACCGCTAGACCACCGCGGCCGGTCTAACGTGTATCCACAGGACATGTGGCCTGTAATTGAAGAAGTGACATGATGATCTCTCCATTGGCAAAAGATTCAGGAATAGTCCCCCAATCAGATCTCCGGGAGGGGACTGCCAAGGGGGAGTTTATCAAGAGAAAAAGATTGAATAATCTACGAAAGGATAACGTTCTACGAGTCGGGGCGTGGAATGTCAGAAGTTTGAACGTGGTAGGGAAACTAGAAAATCTGAAAAGGGAAATGCAAAGGCTCAATCTAGATATAGTAGGGGTCAGTGAAGTGAAGTGGAAGGAAGACAAGGATTTCTGGTCTGATGAGTATCGGGTAATATCAACAGCAGCAGAAAATGGTATAACAGGTGTAGGTTTCGTTATGAATAGGAAGGTAGGGCAGAGGGTGTGTTACTGTGAACAGTTCAGTGACCGGGTTGTTCAGTCCAACACCGACAACGATAGTTCAGGTATACATGCTGTCGTCGCAAGCTGAAGATGAACAGATAGAGAAAGTGTATGAGGATATAGAAAGGGTAATGCAGTATGTAAAGGGGGACGAAAATCTATTGGTCATGGGCGACTGGAATGCAGTTGTAGGGGAAGGAGTAGAAGAAAAGGTTACAGGAGAATATGGGCTTGGGACAAGGAATGAAACAGGAGAAAGACTAACTGAGTTCTGTAACAAGTTTCAGCTAGTAATAGCGAATACCCTGTTCAAGAATCACAAGAGGAGGAGGTATACTTGGAAAAGGCAGGGAGATACGGGAAGATTTCAATTAGATTACATCATGGTCAGACAGAGATTCCGATATCAGATACTGGATTGTAAGGCGTACCCAGGAGCAGATATGGACTCAGATCGCAATATAGTAGTGATGAAGAGTAGGCTGAAGTTCAATACATTAGTCAGGAAGAATCAATACGCAAAGAAGAGGGATACGGAAGTACTAAGGAATGACGAGATACGTTTGAAGTTCTCTAACGCCATAGATACAGCAATAAGGAATAGCGCAGTAGGCTGTACAGTTGAAGAGGAATGGACATCCCTAAAAAGGGCCATCACAGAAGTTGGGAAGGAAAACATACGTACAAAGAAGGTAGCTGCGAAGAAACCATGGGTAACAGAAGAAATACTTCAGTTGATTGATGAAAGGAGGAAGTACAAACATGTTCCGGGAAAATCAGGAATACAGAAATACAAGTCGCTGAGGAATAAAATAAATAGGAAGTGCAGGGAAGCTAAGACGAAATGGCTGCAGGAAAAATGTGAAGACTCGAAAGAGATATGATTGTCGGAAGGACAGACTCAGCATACAGGAAAGTCAAAACAACCTTTGGTGACACTAAAAGCGACGGTGGTAATATTAAGAGTGCAACGGGAATTTCACTGTTAAATGCAGAGGAGAGAGCAGATAGGTGGAAAGAATACATTGAAAGCCTCTATAGGGGTGAAGATTTGTGTGATGTGATAGAAGAAGAAACAGGAGTCGATTTAGAATAGATAGGGGATCCAGTATTAGAACCGGAATTTAAAAGAGCTTTGGAGGACTTACGGTCAAATAAGGCAGAAGGGATAGATAAAATTCCATCAGAATTTTTAAAATCATTGGGGGAGGTGGCAACAAAACGACTATTCACGTTGGTGTGTAGAATATATGAGTCTGGCGATATACCATCTGACTTTCGGAAAAGAATCATCCACACAATTCCGAAGAAGGCAAGAGCTGACAAGTGCGAGGATTATCGCACAATCAGCTTAACAGCTCATGCATCGAATCTGCTTACAAGAATAATATGCAGAAGAATGGAAAAGAAAATTGAGAACGCACTAGGTGACGATCAGTTTGGCTTTAGGAAAAGTAAAGGGACGAGAGAGGCAATTCTGACGTTACGGCTAATAATGAAAGCAAGGCTAAAGAAAAATCAAGACACTTTCATAGGATTTGTCGACCTGGAAAAAGCGTTCGATAATATAAAATGGTGCAAGCTGTTTGAGATTCTGAAAAAAGTAGGGGTAAGCTATAGGGAGAGACGGGTCATATACAATATGTACAACAACCAAGAGGGAATAATAAGAGTGGACAATCAAGAACGAAGAGCTCGTATTAAGAAGGGTGTAAGACAAGGCTGTAGCCTATCGCCCCTACTCTTCAATCTGTACATTTGGGAAGCAATGATGGAAATAAAAGAAAGGTTCAGGAGTGGAATTAAAATACAAGGTGAAATGATACGAATGATACGATTCGCTGATGACATTGCTATCCTGAGTGAAAGTGAAGAAAAATTAAATGATGTGCTGAACGGAATGAACAGTCTAATGAGTACACAGTATGGTTTGAGGGTAAATCGGAGAAAGACGAGGCTAATGAGAAGTAGTAGAAATGAGAACAGTGAGAAACTTAACATCAGGATTGATGGTCACGAAGTCAATGAAGTTAAGGAATTCTGCTACCTAGCAGTAAAATAACCAATGACGGACGGAGCAAGGAGAACATCAAAAGCAGACTCGCTATGGCAAAAAAGTCATTTCTGGCCAAGAGAAGTCTACTAATATCAAATACCGGCCTTAATTTGAGGAAGAAATTTCTGAGGAGGTACGTCTGGAGTACAGCATTGTATGGTAGTGAAACATGGACTGTGGGAAAACCGGAACAGAAGAGAATCGAAGCATTTGAGATGTGCTGCTATAGACGAATGTTGAAAATTAGGTGGACTGATAAGATAAGGAATGAGGAGGTTCTACGCAGAATCGGAGAGGAAACGAATATGTGGAAAACACTGATAAGGAGAAGGGACAGGATGATAAGACATCTGCTAAGACATGAGGGAATGACTTCCATGGTACTAGCGGGAGCTGTAGAGGGCAAAAACTGTAGAGGAAGACAGTGATTGGAATACGTCAAGCACATAATTGAGGACGTAGGTTGCAAGTGCTACTCTGAGATGGAGAGGTTAGCACAGGAAACTAATTCGTGGCGGGCCGCACCAAACCAGTCAGTAGACTGATGACCAAAAAAAAAAAAAAAGCACACCATTACTAGGAATTGGAAGGGATCGAGCTAGTGAGACCAACAGGATAAATGTACGGATTCGGTTTATGTGCAGTGGAAGCGGAATGTGTGGAGCTGGTAAAGCATTAATATAGAGAATTTTAAGTGGCCATAGAACCCAAGGTCAAGATTCGTGTCGTTCAAGGATTTGGAAACAGTAAAAGAAACTTGAAATAGCGGAATTCCAGGATACAGTGGTATAACAAAGGATTTGACAGGTGAAGGTATTATAGGCACAGAGGAAGAAACCACAAATACCAATTTTCAGCAAGTTGGTGGTTGGCTATCAGGTGAGACTTTCATCTGAGTTTACTGATGAGGATTAGTCTGGGGTATTTTGATGCGTTTACAACACAGTCAAACCAAGTAGAGCTCTTAAGAGCTTTGAGTAAAGTTTAAAGATGAGAAGCTGTCTAAACAAAGCAAATTGTGCCCGTGAACGGAGAAAAACCATCGACGCAAGCACTACTCATACAATGCAAAATGTTTGAAGAGTATTCCATCTCATGATTTTATAATTACTATTCTGAACTGGAAAATGTTACAAAATTCGGAAGTGCTAGGCCGAATAAAACGAAAATGATTGGATTTCTGGAACGTTGCAATCGCAATAAGTAGTTATGGCAACGGATTGATGGAGTAAACACAGGTATTCTCAAACCACAGCAGAGTACACGAAAGAAATCCAGTCAAGTTCCCTTACTACATGGATTATATTGACTGACACATTAAAACGGAATGAATCATCCTGGATCTGTGTGGAGGAATTGTGAACCGTCCCTCGGTATGTGGAGTGTCTGACAAAGGCAATATTCCGGGATCAAGTGCTAACACTCACTTCTACCTCGCGTATGTATCTCACGTCGTTGTGGTCTTCAGTGCAGTAGCTCTCTATGCTACTGTATCCTGCACAAGTCCCTTCATTTCTGAATAACTACTGCAACCTACGTCCTTCTGAATCTGATTACCATAGACATCTCTTGGTCCCCGTCTACAATTTTAACCTCCGCTCCCCCCCCCCCCCTACCCACACACAACCTCACACACTTGCCTCCAATACTAAACTGATGACCCCTTGATGTCTCAGAATGTGTCCTATCAACCGATCCCTTATTTTAGTCAAGTTGTGCCACAAATTTCTTGTCTCCCTAATTCTGTTCATTATTTCCTCATTAGTTTCGTGATCTACCCATCTAATCTTCAGTATTATTCTGCAGCCCTACATATCAAAATTTATATTCACTTCTTATCTAAACTGTTTATCGCCGCCGGCCGGAGTGGCCGTGCGGTTCTAGGCTCTGCAGTCTGGAGCCGAGGGATCGCTGCGATCGCAGGTTCGAATCCAGCCTCGGACATGGATGTGTGTGATGTCCTTAGGTTAGTTAGGTTTAAGTAGTTCTAAGTTCTAGGCGACTGATGACCTTAGAAGTTAAGTCACATAGTGCTCCGAGCCTTTTTAACCATTCTTTTGTTTATCGCCAGTGTTTACACATGGCTCCACTACAGAGAAATACCTTCAGAAAAGACTTCCTAAGACTTTGTGCTGGAGTGGTTACTAACTGATTCACCATCCTTACCTAAGAACTGTCTACTGTATTCTCGTTGGGTACGACCTCTAGGCCTATCCCTGCGTCAATCTTTTCACTTTGTACAGGTGATGTTCCTAATTTGTTTCTTTTGGCCTATCAGTGCATCAACATCTTCAGTCTCTATTGGAGAGGTTCCAGATTTATTTATATTTGCTACCTGACAACTGTAGTCGGTGATCTCAGAGCTTGGCTTGTGACTAAACGTTGTCACACTACTCTCAAGACTTTTCCTATTCCCTAGCTTCTCAGCAAACTCCATAATGTTCCCTATCACCTGTTCTTGTACTCTAATACTCTCATATTGCCTGTTACAATCCTAATATACTATTTCGTTAACATCCCTATTACACTCTTTAAGCTCTTTAATAACAATACCCTCTTTAAACTTCTAATAATTTTCTTCCAGCTCATTCATAATATTTACTTGTTGTCCATCATTCTTCTCTTCTTCATTTCGACACTCTAATTAACCAGACCTTCATTAGTAACAACTCTTGTTGTCCTAATCGTTCACATAAGATTAGTTTTATTTCAGCTCCAGTCTCACTAAGTGATACAGCTACTCCAGTAATATCCTTATTCAACACACTAAAGATCTGCCTCCATTGGACCCATCCTTAAAACGTTGTAATGACTTGACTTCCTCACAAGCGGAAAACGTGCCTGGTTCAGAGTCACCGAATGTTTATAAGAATTGGTAAGCAATTGTGCCATATTTGCCGTCCGTTCCTCTCCCTGTTCTGTAACTGTGCTTACGGCTGATTCATCTTTACATAATCAGCTTCCGATTACAGTTTGAACGTTACTAATTCTTGTATACTTGCTTTGTCCTGAATCTGTTGTTCTTTCAGCTGAAAAATTTCAGCGGTATCTACGATGAGCATTCAATAAACAATGCAACACTCTTTTTTTTAAAAAAAAATGGGTTGGTTTTATTCAAGATTCCACTACAGCATATTATTCCCTATTCGTTAGACCACAAAACCATATTATTCAACATAATCTCCGTACAGTGCTACGGCTTCATATCACCTTACAGTGTTGCCCTTATGGTGCCACTCTACTGGTCTCGTCCGAGCCAACGTCGTGCTGCCACAATAGCCTCCCCATCATAAATGTAGTGCTACCAGCGGAGTGCGTCTTCTATTGTGCCAGACAGATGGAAGAGGGAAGTGGGAGATCCGAACTGTAAGGTTTTGTGAGCTTCTCTCGGTTTCGAAGCGTTGTGTGAGATCTTGTACTGTCGTGGATGAGACGTTCTTTTGCATTTCTGTGGCGACGAACACGCTTACTTGATACTCCCAGGAGCAATCAGCATGACTTTACCATTTCTGAAGAAGAGAAATTTGTTAACATCCAGTATTGATTTAAGTGTCAGGAAGTCATTTCTGAAAGTATTCGTATGGAGTGTAGCCATGTATGGAAGTGAAACATGGACGATAAATAGTTTGGACAAGAAGAGAATAGAAGCTTTCGAAATGTGGTGCTACAGAAGAATGCTGAAGATTAGATGGGTAGATCACATAACTAATGAGGAAGTATTGAATAGGATTGGGGAGAAGAGAAGTTTGTGGCACAACTTGACCAGAAGAAGGGATCGGTTGGTAGGACATGTTCTGAGGCATCAAGGGATCACCAATTTAGTATTGGAGGGCAGCGTGGAGGGTAAAAATCGTAGAGGGAGACCAAGAGATGAATACACTAAGCAGATTCAGAAGGATGTAGGTTGCAGTAGGTACTGGGAGATGAAAAAGCTTGCACAGGATAGAGTAGCATGGAGAGCTGCATCAAACCAGTCTCAGGACTGAAGACCACAACAACAACAACATGTTGAAAGCGTTACGAGAATGGTAAAACATACCCAAGTTAAATAGCCATCGAAGATACATGTAAACGAAATTCATTTCGTAATTACAATACACGAAATATTCTCCAGCTCAAAAAAGTTCAGAGCTCAATCCAATGATTTAAAAATTATCATGTGCCATGCAAATAATCATAGCTCCGACTCTGTCTATCATCAGTTCTGCGATACAAGTGGAATAAGTTCGAGTCCTATTCTGGAACATCATCAAATCTAAAGTCCCTTCAGAAGTTAACGTATGGTAGTTACTGTTCACTGCCCAGAATCAATCACCTATATGACCGCATCATGCACGTTACTGCAGTAGATCTGCCTTCTTCATGAACTCGACATAACGTGTTCAGAGCAGTTCCCTTCGGCTCTTCACTCAAAAAATCCCAGCCTCCTTTTGACCCCTGGAGTGTTCTGCTGCTGCCGGCTTTTCATTAGCTAAAGGCTGCCCCACCAAAAATAAATCGTTCTTACGTTCTAGAGACATGATTTGACTCGTCTTGACCACCTTCCAGCAATAAACTAATGTATTTCAACAATATTTAAATAAAAGAAATCTTATGAATAGTCAGTTACACTCAGAACACGAACAATGAATATAAATGAAGTTTTATTCAGTTATAAATAAACTAGCATTGCTGTACAAGTGCTTTCACGTTAAATGAGAACGAACTGTCGTTCACTTTTATTTAAACTTTTACTTATGCATTCTTGACAGAAGCATCTTTCGGTTTTCTGGCTCGTATTTTCAGTTGTGGTGCCCGCTAACACGTACGACTGACCACTCTTAAATTAGCACAATTTATTTAATAGCACTTGCAATCAACATTTAAATAAAGTACTCACAAAATAGTAACCTGATCATTAAATAACTACACAAGTACGACAATATGTGAGATGCTGACTACATTTGCTGTGTAATTATGGAGAATAAGATGTTCTGCTAGTGAAAAGGATGTAAAAGATGTCATGAACCAATAAAGAGAATAGATACACATACATAACTTTAAGGGATGGTAGCTACATTGTGATGTTATCATCTGAGATACAGTATGATGAAACCGTATGAAGCGTTTAAAAGTTGGTAATTAAGAGGTTCATTGTGAAAATGTTTACTCACAGTGAAATATTAAATTCTACAGTTTTTAAAGGTATTCAAATTATTGTTGTCATTTTCTTTCGATCGCTAACGTATGCAGATTTGCATTGATATTTGACTAAATTATTGTAGACACTCAAAGAGCTGTATTCGTCTGTCCTCTTAAGCGTTAAAATTTCCCGTACCGGGTTTTCTCTTTCCAGCAAGGTTCTCCTTTTCTGTGCTCCTGGATTCGTCTGGGCAGATCGTCTAGCCAGACTTGCCAAGGCGGGTCCTGAGCCCTTGGCCCGCTAGCGTTAACACGTACGACGAATTAATCTAACCTCGTACCAACACTGGGAGCCTGATTAAGTCGCCTAAATGTGCATAACGTTACAACAGTCTCCAAATAAGTGATATCTATCTAAAAATGCAGATACTATCGACACAGTCCTACAGTTCTGACAAGGTTTATCTACGATCATTCCTTAACACTTACAGAAACAATATAAACTGATGCAGACAAACCGTTTAAGTTACGAAATGTACTCTTTTCTGCACATATAAAGCACTTTCACCTGAAAGTGGAGGGTGAAGAATTCTTTTTTACAATTCAGAACACTTGACTAATAGTTTTTCCTGGGTACTAAATGTAGATATTCCTGATCGGAGTTTTCTCTTTACGATACGCGGTTAGCGCTTGCAACAGATAAGGACTCTGTTTAAGTTACCTCTTGCCAAAAGTGCTGTCACTCCATGAAAGCACCTTACAAACCATCCTCAATCACACCAGGGAGCATCTCAACTAAAAATAATCCTCTGCCCGGTTCACTTGAAACGTCCGCCATCATGGCTCAGCGCCCACAGAACATTCGAAACTGTCTCTAGCAGCAGAGTGACTGTGACGTCATGTGCTACTAACACTGCCTCAGGTACCCAAAGAGTAACATACAACTCATGTGTTCAAGCATACAATTACGAAAAATGGCAGGTATTTCGAACAAGATTGGCATTTCACAAGATACACAAACATTTCTTATTCCCAAATTTTTTTCGTGGATGAATTTCATTTAACTTCGGAACTGAATGTGAGGATAGCTCGTTACTGATGAATGCATGATGAACCGTTTAGAGCTAACTTAAATCCGATATCGACAACGGTTCTATAAGCGAAATTAATAAGGAGAAAGGAAGTTCAGAGCAGTTGTGAACTTCGATTTATTTATAACGGCGAGTTTCATTTAAAGTTTAATTAGTTTGAAAGGGCTGTGCGTGATAATTCAAAAAGCACAATTTTAGCAAATGGGCAGCGGCATAAACGCATGGCCACCTTTGCCCCTTCCTTGGCCGAGCGTGACGCCTGCGCTACGCATTGCATCTCATTACCTCTGCTGCGTCATGGGCAGGTATTACAACAGAAGGGCCTACTGTCAACTTGTGAGCATAATTAGAGCCGGTAAACGCTTATGCTGTCGAGTCATCTACGGTATCACTTCACAACTATAGTGGCTTACATTACTTGTGCAACGGTTTCCTCTTTTATTTCCCTTCTTCTTCCACTAGCAGCATTACATAACATGATTGTAAACCTACATTAAGGGCCGTAATTTCTTCTCGTATCAGCGAAACGCAATACTTGTGAATAGGAATATTCCAAAGAAAATCCTGAAAGACTTACAGACACATCCATGTATCACAATAAATCGCAGTTGGCATAAAATTTGGTTGAGCTTTGACAGGAGGCAGATTCGGTAGTCTTTGAGTACCTCATTATTGATCTGTCACAGAATACAATCGACTGAATGCCTGGAGGTGGAGTTACAACCTTATGTGAAGCGAGACAAGAAAATAAAATCCGCCGGTGGTACAATGGTTTGATTTTAAATGTTTTATTTACTACAAACCTGTGGGTAATGTGCTGCATTTATCAGCTAGCAGGACAATTTGTCATGAGGTTCCAACTCAAACTGAAGACGCTTTACAGCAAGAACTTTTAAGAGCTTAAGGTGACAGCAGAGTCTGTCGAAACTGTGTGCTGTAAATAAAGAAATATTTATGCAAATTTCGCTTTGGAAAGCCTTCAGGAGAATGATACGAAGGTTCAGTACCACCCAATATTCGATAGACATTGTAGGATAATCTTACTTTCCCTCGTCGTATTTCTACTTAATGTTAATTCTCATCGAAAAAATGAAAATAAAATGGCTGTCTTGCTGTTTAAGTAATGGAAAATATTTGAAGCTGTGTGTGGCGCGATACAGGGTGAATCAGCTTCCCCTACTGTTGTAGTTCTATGCAACCCGCAATGATGAATCTGGCTTCCACAAACCATGCGCGAGATTTTCATTTTCTACCGCTCGCTGCGTGCAAACTGTTAGTCCTAGAGCAGGGCTTAAGGCCGGTATTACACTATCAAATTTCTTTGTCAAAGATTTGATCAAAGATGTGATCCAATATTCCGTCCAATATATTTGACAAAGAGCTTTGACGTAGCGCTAGAAGGGGTATTACACTGTCATCAAATTTTTCGTCAAAGTTCAAGATGACTGACAACAACTTGTTATTTAACCGCAGCAGTTCTACGTACTCCAATTGCATTGTGTGCACATGCGGAAAAGAAGTGGGGGGAGAAATGGAACCATACATACGAGGTTGACAGTCTTAAATGTCCTGGGATTACAACTTGATAATAAATTCAGTTGGGAGGAGCACACCACAGAACTGCAGAAAGGCCTTAACAAATCAGTATTTGCAATTCGAGTGTTAGCAGACATAGGCAACACAAAAATGAAAAAGCTTGCATACTTTCATTCCATAATGTCATATGGGATAATATTTTGGGGGTAAATCTTGAAGTCAAACAAAAGTTTTCAAGGTCCAAAAGCGTGTAATACGTATTATTTGTGGAGTAAATTCACGGACCTCTTGCAGAAACCTCTTCAAAGAACTAGGTATACTAACTACTGCCTCTCAGAATATTTGCTTCTTAATGAAATTTGTCGTAAATAATATATCTCTTTTTCCAACAAACAACTCAGTTCATACATACAATACCAGGAACAAAAATGATCTGCACAAGGACTTAAAAGCACTTACTTTAGTTCAAAAAGGGGTCCACTACTCAGGAACACTCATCTTCAATAATTTGCCAGCAAACATAAAAAATTTAGTTAGAAATAAAGATCAGTTTAAAAGGAGACTGAAAAACTTACTACTGGCCAACTCCTTCTACTCTATTGGCGAAATTTTTAATAGAAACAAATGATGTATTGTATTTATTCATACTATTAGTATTGTTATTTCAGCTTAAAAAAATCGACATGTTCCACATCCACGAGGATCTGCTCAGCACGGATCTATGGATAGTAAAACTAATCGAATCTGGGTGAAGCCGTGGGTTTTACGACGACACGATAAAAGCATTCAACAAAACTTGTTACGTGAGCTTACAGTGGAAGACGTCAAGTCGTATATCAATTACATAAGAATGGATGAGCATACATTTCTGTATGTGCTCAATGAAGTGTATCCTCATATCACAAAGCACAATATTCACTTAAGAACTGCTACATCTTCCGAAGACAGGCTCACTATAACACTCCGATTCCTTGCTACAGGAGAGGGTTATGTTAGGTTGGGTTAGGTTAGGTCAGGTTAGGTCTCCAATCTTCTTAATCTATTTTTGTATTCAGGGTGCCTCACGTTGTAAAGCGCCTCATCAGCTTCAGACATCTCTATTAATTTTGTAGTTGTCGGCACACACCAGTTGTATTTACCGGCAATGGTTATAAAAACACTACAGACGACAGATCGCTGAAGCGATGCTAGCGCTCCATGTGGTAACATGTCACATTGCAGTGAACAGAAGACAAGCGGTTTCTTTGATCAAATATACAGCGAGGCGCTAGATTTGATCAAATATTGGACGACATTTGACAAAGTCCCTATTACACTATCAAATATCTTTGACAAAGATATTGGACAAAGAAATTTGATAGTACGAGTATAATACCGGCCTAACAACTGGCCGGTTTTGAGCGCGAGTACTCGCGTCTGCTCAGGCCCGTGCTCGCGAGCAGGTGCAAGGTCGCTGAGTAGGGACGGAGGGAATGGGAGGGAGGGGAAATGCGCGCGCACGTTTGAATAGTGCCGCAGTGTGCCTATTGAATTCGCGCCGACTGTGTAACGTTTAAAGTACAGGGCTATTACAAATGATTGAAGCGATTTCATAAATTCACTGTAGCTCCATTCACTGACATATGGTCACAAAACACTACAGATACGTAGAAAAACTCATAAAGTTTTGTTCGGTTGAAGCCGCACTTCAGGTTTCTGCCACCAGAGCGCTCGAGAGCGCAGTGAGACAAAATGGCAACAGGAGCCGAGAAAGCGTATGTCGTGTTTGAAATGCACTCACATCAGTCAGTCATAACAGTGCAACGACACTTCAGGACGAAGTTCAGCAAAGATCCACCAACTGCTAACTCCATTCGGCGATGGTGTGCGCAGTTTAAAGCTTCTGGATGCCTCTGTAAGGGGAAATCAATGGGTCGGCCTGCAGTGAGCGAAGAAACGGTTGAACGCATGCGGGCAAGTTTCACGTGTAGCCCGCGGAAGTCGACGAATGAAGCAAGCAGGGAGCTAAACGTACTACAGCCGACGGTTTGGAAAATCTTACGGAAAAGGCTAAAGCAGAAGCCTTACCATTTACAATTGCTACAAGCCCTGACACCCGATGACAAAGTGAAACGCTTTGAATTTTCGGCGCGGTTACAACAGCTCATGGAAGAGGTTGCGTTCAGTGCGAAACTTGTTTTCGGTGATGAAGCAACATTTTTCTTAATGGTGAAGTGAACAGACACAATGTGCGAATCTGGGCGGTAGAGAATCCTCACGCATTCGTGCAGCAAATTCGCAATTCACCAAAAGTTAACGTGTTTGGTGCAGTCTCACGGTTTAAAGTTTACGGCCCCTTTTTCTTCTGCGAAAAAAACGTTACAGGACACGTGTATCTGGACATGCTGGAAAATTGGCTCATGCCACAACTGGAGACCGACAGCGCCGACTTCATCTTTGAACAGGATGGTGCTCCACCGCACTTCCATCATGATGTTCGGCATTTCTTAAACAGGAGATTGGAAAACCGATGGACAGGTCGTGGTGGAGATCATGATCAGCAATTCATGTCATGGCCTCCACGCTCTCCCGACTTATCCCATGCGATTTCTTTCTGTGGGGTTATGTGAAAGATTCAGTGTTTAAACCTCCTCTACCAAGAAACGTGCCAGAACTGCGCGCTCGCATCAACGATGCTTTCGAACTCATTGATGGGGACATGCTGCGCCGAGTGTGGGAGGAACTTGATTATAGGCTTGATGTCTGCCGAATCACTAAAGGGGCACATATCGAACATTTGTGAATGCCTAAAAAAACTTTTTGAGTTTTTGTATGTGTGTGCAAAGCATTGTGAAAATATCTCAAATAATAAGGTTATTGTAGAGCTGTGAAATCGCTTCAATCATTTGTAATAACCCTGTACTACGATCAGCTCTAACAGTCGCTTCGCTGGTTAAGAATCATGTCAAGTCGCCGTTGTGTAACCCCAACCATGCTTTCGCAGTTCAACCCCGATTGCGAGGAATTGTATCTGTTTACAGAAAAAGAGGGTGTGGCAAAATGGTTAGTATGTCACAAAACGCTGAATTCTTTCAGGAAATTTAATTTGCAGCGTCATTATATGTCGTACCACGCGAAAGACTACGGAAGTGGAAAATGTGATGGACCAGATCGTGCACAGGAAGTTATTGAACTTAAAAGGAAGCTATCTGAAGAAGATCTAGATTACGAAGAAAAATCAGCTGAGGCAGAGTGAGTTACAAAATTGCTTTGTTTTTGGCAAAATCCCTGCGCCCCTTCACTGATGGCGATTTAATAAAAGAATGAATGGTAGTTACAGCGGAACATTTGTGTCCATCTCAAGTTGAACAATTTCGGATTGTGCTATTATCTAACATGACCATTATGCATCGCATACAGGACATGGCAGACGGACTTCCAGAGCCAGCTTGCAAATATCTGTAAAGATTTGATGGCGTATTCCATAGCTCTGGACGAAAGTGTTATCACTGGAACAGCGTAGCTTGCCATATTTATTATTGAGATCTTCAGGTGAGGGAGGAGCTCCTCGATGTAGTAGCCATGAAGAACACTACAACCGGAGGTGATATTTTAAGTAGTGTTGAAGAAAGTGTTGAAAATATAGGACTGTCGTGGAATTCTTTAGTTTCAGTGTCTACAGACGGTGCACCAGCGATGACAAGGAAAAAATCAGGTTTCGTTGCGCTGTTGAAGGAGAAAATGCAAAAACTGACCGTGCCGAATGAAATAAGGGGCGTTCACTGTGTGATCCACCACGAAAACTTATGTGCAAAGAGTATCACTCTAAAAAATGTGATGAGTGTTGTTGTTCGTACAACCAATTATATAAGGAAGCATGGGCTACAACACAGGCAATTTAAAAGATTTCTTGAGGATGTAGGAAGCCAGTATGGTAGCCTGCCTTATTACAGCGAGGTCCGCTGGCTTAGTCGTGGCGAATTATTAAATCGATTTTTTTGCCTATTAGATGAGATAAATGTGTTCATGGAAATAAATAACATGTATGTTCCTGAATTGAAAGAGCCTTCGTGGAAATGTGATCTCGCGTTCTTAGCAGATTTAACTAGCCGTCTGAATGCTTTGAACATTTCACTACAAGGTAAAGATCTGCTAATTACTCATTTCGTAGATCGAATACGAGCTTTTAAAATGAAATTGACACTTTGGGTGAGTCAGCTGGAAACAGGAAATCTAGCTCATTTTCCTAAATTATCATCCATGCAAGATGTTCACAAAGACTGTGAACGTTATTCACATAGTGTAGTTGCCCTTATGGAAGAATTTGATCAACGCTTTCAAGATCTGACAGCACTAGAGAGTCATTTTGATCTGTTCTCCTCTCTACATTCAGCGAATATTGAAGAGATTCGTCCTGAGCTGCAACTAGAAATTATTGACCTGCAGTGTGACAGAGAATACAGAGACAACTTTCAGAACAAGGAAAACATTTTGGAATTCTACAGACTCTTCCCTCGGCATAGATTTCCTCGCTTGCACAAACTGGCCGCTACAATAATATCAAAGTTCGGATCCACGTATGTTTGTGAAAAACTGTTCTCTGAAATGAAATGTAACAAGACGCGCCTGAGAAACGCATTGTCTGATCGAAATTTAAACTGCACGCTGCACTTACAATGCACAAGAACAGTTACTCCGAACATAGACGCAATTGTAAAGGGCAAAAAGTACAAGATAACCGAGAATCCCACACTTTAGTGACACCTTTTATTGTATAACAGTTCACAAATTAATACGAATGTAGAGGCATACAACACTGAGCTTATAAAATTATGTGGCACTTGTACATTCTCCTTTATTTATTTCATTTGTCGCAGTAATAATTCGTGAATGATATCCCTGCAGGTGGCCGCGGATTTACATTGACTGGCGGCAGCTGTTGTGTGCCCCACGTGACTCTCCCCACTCTCCGCTCTGGTCCGGTAGTGGGGGTAGCGTGCTCGTGCTGCTCTGTGCTCGCGCCTTGCTGCTCACAGCTTGCTCCGCGAGCACGTATGTTGTGAAGCCCTGTCCTAGAGGAAGGACGAACGGAACCTCTTTGCGGGAAATTTAATGCAATTAAATTTTGTACTAGCATACGTTTTCGCTAGAGGCCGTACTTCTCGAGTTATTCAAGAAAATCGTACAAAACCGATCTTCAGTCGCACTCCTGTTCCCTCACCCAGCACAGTACCAAAATAGGCGACTGCGCGAATTATTTCTCACATTCGAACTTTCTATTAGTATTAAACGTTTACGAAAGTCGTTTTCATTCGTTACCATCAAGGGCACGTTTAAATTAATAATGAAACGAAATAGCCCACCATACTTGTGGATTAATAGCTCAATCAATAGAGATAAAAAAGATCGAACATCGGGAATAGTTCATATGGTCGGAAATTTTTGTACAGTGGTAGGTGGGAGTGGCACGAACAACATATTACAAATCTTGACTAGTGAGGCATGAATGTGGGGTAGAGGCACTTTTGAAGATCACTTTTGTAAGTTTTTTTGAGTAACTCGAAAGCCATGGGCGTTAACGAAAACGTATTACACTACAAAATTTAGCTACATTAAATTTCCTATAAAGATCCTGGTTGTTTTTTTAGGCCTAATAGTTTGTTTGTTGCGAGTGAGCGAATATGAAAATCTCGCACCTGGTTTATGAAAGCAGGCTATTAAATTGCGAGTTGCATGAAACGAGACGGGTGGGCTCGTCTGAATCATCCTGTAGGCCTGTACTTTCAGTGTTACGAAGAAGATAGCGAGGGAATGAGAGAGAGAGAGAGGGGGGGGGACGTGAAATTTGTTGTAGGGAGGGAGGGGAGATTTAGAGAGGAGGGAGACTGTAGGTCCTCTTGTAGGTCCACTCTGTTTTTTAATCTTCCAATAAAAATTAAAGACGACTGAAAATATGTTTGTGTATGGTACTAGACGTGGAACAAAATTTTTGCAACCTACAGGAAAAAGATTGACGTGTTACTGAAAGAAACTTAGTGGATGCGGTTTCCAACACACAAATCTCGCGAAAGCGAAATTTTTACACCACAAGGTTATCAGACGATAGGCGAAGTCGAGCATTTACACTCTCAGAACTGGAAATACGTGAATAGTTTTCTTGGAAAAATCACATTCACTACCTTCTTTCGAAAATGACTGCTGCTGTCCCACACAACCTAATCAAAAGCATCTGGACATGTATTAAAGTCCGGTCCGAACAGGCCTTGAAGGCCCGACGGCACCAATCGACCACCGTGTCATCCTCAGCCCGTAGGCGTCACTGGATGCGGTTATGGAGTGGTATGTGGTCAGTAGACGGCTCTCCCGGTCGTTGTCACTTTAAGAGACCAGAGCTGTTGCTTCCCAGTCACATAGCTACTCAATTTGCCCCACAAAGGCTGATATCATGACACCTGTTAGTGGCATTAATATGGAGCGTTTTCGTCCTTATCATTTAATACAGCTTGAACTCTATGGGAGACACCTTCAGTTAGGTGTCTGGATGTCGGTGGAGGAATAACAGCCAATTCTTCGTCAAGAGCCCAAACCAGAGTAATGTTGAAGCTGGAATGTGGAATGACGTCGAGGTTCTAACTCATCTCACTGATGTTCCATTGAGTCCAGGTCAAGCCAATTTGTTTAAGGAATATTATTATCCACAAACCATTCACTCAGATGTACAACTTTACAACAGCATGCGCTGTCATGCTGTTACAATCACCCCCTCTGAACTGTTCCTCTACTATGTGCCATACAAAATGCTGTAAAATGTTTTATCTATCCTTCCGCATCTAGCGTTTATAAGCACAATAAGGATTCCACACGCTAACCACGAAAAACACCCACGGACCGCAATACTGCCTCCTCCTTATTTCACTGCTGGCACTACACATTATGGCACGCAACGTTCTGCAAACAATCCTTCAACTCTTCCGTAGAATTGCTGTGGGTATACTGAGATTCATCACTCCATATCACTCGTATTCATTCATCCATTATTCAGTGGGATCGCTCTTTACACTACCCCAAGTATCAGCATTGACGACAGATATGTGTGGATTATGGGGAACTGCTGATCATTGTACCTCATTACTACTTCAGGAATTCTGGTAGCACTTTGGAATTCACAAGCGATTTATACCGATGATTTCTAGTGATTTTTTACAACCATCAACGTAATGCACAAAGGTCCTTGTACGTCGGTAGAATCAGTCTTCCTGGTATTGGTTCAGCTGTTATTGTTCCTTTCCCTTTCCACTTCTCAGTCACATCAACAACCATCTGTCTTGGCTGCTCCAGAAGGGCTGAGATGTGCATAATGGATCTGTTACTTGGGTGACACCCAAAGAGTAATACGGGTTCTTAGGCACCGAACTTTCCCGAGCCACCTATTCTGCTGTTCCCCCTTCTCTACTTATACTCCACGCTATCGTCTTTACTGGGGGGGGTTCCATCTCGTGGTATCTAGTGATCAATTCCGCATTACACAGGGTTGCCCGGGTACTTTTGTACTTTTGATAAGTACTGCGCATGAACAGCCTCTACTTTCAGTCACACTGAAAAGCGAAAACTTTTTTGCTTTGCCGATATTCCACTTTAGATCATTTTGGTGCAACTCTGTGCATTCATTACATAAATACAAAAATGACTGTCAAAACGATCTGCATCGTCAGTTCTTGTATTTCGCACACAACCTTCTTCATGCATTTCTCATCTGTCGTAAATATACATCTACTTTATCGTGGCTGTTTTATAGCAAGACTCATTCCTAAATGTCTGAAGTATTCATTATGTGAACACTGAACGGAAAGAAAAAAATATTTTCGTTTGGTCAATATTTTCATAAATAGGTGAGAGTGTACTTAGTCACTTGAGTGAAATACCGAACAGAAAACGTTATGAGTTTCTGATTGTAGATTTAGGTGAAGAAATGCACACTACAGAGTGCAATTAGCAGTTTCCTCCATTTTCTATAGTTTTTGGTTTTCGGTGCTGGTAGAATGAGATTTTGTTAAGGGTACCATTTGTAAATATTTCGCGTTCTACTCACTGAAATACTGTATGACATATTAAAGCTATTTGGAATGTACTGTTAATTCTTCAGTTACAGATTTTATGCTGAATGAGGTACTATATATTTTATAACTATTTATATAAAATGTGGACAGCTAAGCCATACTCCTTTGGTTGTGCACAATTTTGTAGCTTGAAAGAGAAGAAGATCATTTTCCGTGGAATATAGCAAATGAAATGAATTTCTTCAACGTCTGAACTATACTGTCCCATCTATAAAATGGAAGTGTGTGTTATTTCCAATAACTTCTGTTTTAAAATGTAATTAACTTGTAGCTCGTTCTTGATGATATTTCAGCTTTATTTGATTCCACTTACTGATTATACGTTAGTAGTAGAGTAACAGTGGAACAGATTGACATCTGAATACAATATCGAGATATTTTATCAAAAATGGCTCTGAGCACTATGGGACTTAACTTCAGAGGTCATCAGTCCCCTAGAACTTATAACTACTTAAACCTAACTAACCTAAGGACAACACACACATTCATGCCCGAGGGAGGATTCGAACCTGCGACCGTAGCGGTCGCGCGGTTCCAGACTATAGCGCCTAGAACCGCTCGGCCACCACGGCTGGCGAAATTTTATCGTTTCCAACAATTTTAGATTTCAGTAGAATATTTGTTCCTGTGTATATGACCATGGTTTGGCTTCGACCATGTTTTCACATTTAGAAAAACGTTAATTTCTAAGAGTAATTTTTGTTACTTGAGAAAAAGACTGCAGCACACAAAAAGTGAATGTCATTCCTTAAAAATGGATGAAGAAAATATGTTAAATTGCTGTTACAGAGGTGGAGGTCTGAAAAATGATCCAAGGTACAAAACTCTCCACTGCTGTTCTTTTTTTTGTGGTACTAGGCCTACACAAAAACAGAAGACTACATGAAAATTTGTTACTTTTGCATACCTCTAGTTTCCTACGAGGCTCTTAATTGCATTTAGAAGCCCTGAGCAATAATTTCTTCTCTACTTATAATTTCTCTTAGCAGCGTTCTGTGAATGATGTTCTGACTTGTATTATCTTTCGTCATGGAATCAGAAAAATGACATATATTAAAAAGACCGCAAGATATGTCATTTGCGGCACGCAGAGATACATTATGTGATGATACACTCGCTTTGTTCGCAAGTGGAAAACGAAAGGAAGAACAAATGGTTTGAAGTATCCTTCAGTGAGAAGTAGCTATAGGCGTACGTTCATGTAGCTGCAAAGACGCATTAAGCTACTGCGTTATATGGTTTTGGACACCCACACTTTTCGACAGGAATTCTGATTCACCTTTATATTGCACCAGTCTACGCATTCCTACTGCCAAATACGTACAGGAATTTTCTGTACGTCCTAAGCTCTTCGTCCCTCTTTCTCTATTCATTTTCTCCTCGCCATCTCTTTATCCATTCCTCCCCTTCAACCTCTCTCTTTATACGTCTCTCCGTCCTCCCCCCTCACTTTCGATCTCCTCCATCAATCTTCTTTCACCTGTCCCTCCGCCCTCTCTATCCACTTCTTGTTCCCGCTCTGTGTCACTGACTATTGTTTATTGTTATTGCAAACGAAACCTCGATTAGGAAAAGAAGTCACATAAAATGATTGGGTAAATAGGTTGCGATCATTAATGTAAGCGGTACGGAAGACACGTCTCCAGCTGGTGGGTATGAAGAATAAATATTTTCTCTAATGTATTAAACAATCTGCTATCTTAGTTAAAACTGATGGTGGGAAAGAAAACAAAAGTGTACTTTTTCACAGCACAGAATTTTCTTTCTTGCAGTCGGTTTTAAAGGAAAATCTGTACATTGTTTCTTAAAAAATTACGTAGGATATTAAAGAATTGAAGTAAGTTGTTGAGGTGCTTTTCAAGATTTTGGGCTACAGCATACATAAATATGTAGTTACTGTCTGCCCCACTTTTTATTAGAGTTTCACATAAAAATTTGAAATTCATTGGTGAATAGCTATATATACATATACGTACGTATCACTTAAAAATTGCACTGCAGACATTCTGGAAATGGAACGTGCTATTGAAAAGCGGTTTTCACAAAATGAGTTGATAGTTGCTCGTACTTTTAGCCGATAAACGGATTGTAACGATACTTAGTAGAAGTGTAACTTTTGTGCACACATGCACTTTTTAAATGGAATAATACCTATTAACGTTAACAAACTAAAAGTAGGGTGAATCAGAATGTCAGTGATGTGTGTTACAGTATTCTATTGCGAGTAGTTTATGAAATACTGCATTTGAAAAGTTCCCACACGAACACATGTTTGTGCCTTTCAACCCGCGTAGTTGCTAGGTACGATGTTTCCATGGTAGCTTATGGTGTGCTTGTGTGTCCTTGGAGCGCACTACGGCTTGCTAGAAAGTTTGTGATAGTCCAAGCAGTAACTAATGAGTGGACAAAGGTATCTGCCAATGCAGAGAAATCTGACATGCTCATGGAGTATGGAGAATGTAGGATGAAGTGAGTTCCTCCTGTATGGAGTATGTAGCCAGATATCCCAGTCGATATCGACCATCTCGGAAACTATACACATCAAAGAAGGTTTTGCATCTCCTCGGTTCACAGAACTCCTGGAGATAGACGTTGACTGTGGATATTGTATCACAGACACAGTCCATTTTACTGTTCATAGTAGTCACTAAACCACACAAAGATGTAAACAACCATGCATGAGTAGCACCTATTAGACGGAGGGGGCCCGACAGCCGATCAGTTCCAGTCATCACCAGGCAGGAGGTACACAGCTCGTATTGTGTGTTGTTCAACCATGCGTAGACGGTCAGTACTGCTGTTAGATAGCGTCCACGTTGTTACTTTGTGCCAGGAAGAGCTCTCAACAAGGGAAGTTCCAGGCGTCTCGGAGTGCACCAAAGCGATGTTGTTTGGACATGGAGGAGACAAAAAGAGACAGAAACTGTCGATGACAAGCCTCGCTCAGGCCGCCTAACGACTACTGCTGCAGTGGATGAGCGCTACCTACGGTTTGTGCCTCGGACGAACTCTGACAGCAAGGCCACTATGTTGAATAATGCATTTCGTGCGGTCACAGGACGTCGTGTTACGACTCAAACTGTGCGCAATAGGCTGCATAATGGCCAAATTCACTCCCGACGTCCATTTTTGCAACCACGAGACCATACAGTGCGGTACATATGGGCCCAACAACATGCCGAATGGACCGAGCACGACTAGCATCACCTTCTCTTCACCGAAGAGTGTCGCATATGTGTTGTTTGGAGGCAACCCGGTCAGGCTGAACGCCTTAGGCACACTGTCCAGCGAGTGCAGCAAGGTGGAGGTTCTCTGATGTTTTGGGGTGGCATTATGTGGGGCCGATGTACGCCGCTGGTGGTCATGGAAGGCACCGTGACGGCTGTACGATACGTGAATGCAGTGCAACCATATCGGCAGCATATTGGCGAGGCATTCGTCTTCATGGACGAGAATCCGCGCCCCCATCGTGCACATCTTGTGAATGGCCAGCATTTTCTCCAGACATGAACCCCTTCGAACAAGCCTGGGATAGATGGGAAAGGCTGTTTATGGAAGATGTGACCCACCAACCACTCTGAGAGATCTACGCCGAATCGCCGTTGAGGAGTGGAACAATATGGACCAACAGCGCCTTGATGAACTAGTGGATATTATGCCACGATGAATACTGGCGTGCATAAATGCAAGAGGACTTGCCACTGGGTATTAGAGGTACGGGCGTGTACAGCAATCTGGACCACCTTCTCTGAAGGTCTCACTGTATGGTGGTACAGCATGCAATGTGTGGCTTTCATGAGCAATAAAAAGGGCGGAAATGATTTATGTTGATCTCTATTCAAATTTTCTGTACAGGTTCCGGAACTCTAGGAACCGAGATCATTCAACTCGTCTTTTTATGTGTGTATTTATCAGCCTCTTCTACAAGTTACATGAAATAGACAATGTAACAAAAGGTAACAAGTGACACCACAACAGGGGGAAATTAATATTTTTCCTGCAGTTGCTGTTGATCCATATATTAGCAGCTGTGCAATAGCACATAGGAGTGACATGAATCTGCTAGTGTCCTATGCATTCTCCATTAATGTAGCTTCTATCCCCATCACATCTCTCTCCACCAAGAGCTTCATGGAAACGATGAAGAGCATTGTGTTATCTTCTGTCCGTGGGCATTAAGACAGGATACTCCAGATAAACCGCCGAAACTTCTCTGTTGACAATCGCCACTGGCTTCGTCAGGTGTGATGTCAGCATCCATGGAGTGTAAAGGTGATAGTGAACCATCAGCACATAGGCCTGCTTTCCACTGAACTCGCACTGGTATATAAAAGTCTTTATGTGTGAGCACAAATTTTGCACTTGTGTAGAGGGTGGACAATTAGAGACACTCCATAACCCTTTGACGACACTTGAACATGATCTGAAACATCAAAAAGAGTTTATGCTTTTCCAGGCCTCCTGTTTCCCGCACATCTGTAGTTTGATCTTCCAAGAGGGTAGGGTGATGGGGAAGGGGGAGGGGGTGCGACATTCACATATACAGGAATAAAACGACAATAGGTGCCCCTAAGACCCAACAGTTGGAGACATCCTTGCACCACTGTTGGGCACCTTAAAAATGCGACACTCCATGCAACCTATTTCTAAGGACTTTGGGGCTGTACAACCGAACTGAACGTGATTGCAGTCCTTTGGCGTTTCAGCGTGACCACACTTATTGCTCTCATACGCAGTGTGGGACCTCTAGGAACCGCTGGAAACTACTGACGAAATGGAAAAGTGGTCAGAAACAGCTAAATGTGTTTATGCTTCTTCATCCCTCCTGTCTTGGGGCCTCCTGTGGTGTGGTCACAGACTGGGAGAGAGCGTAGGATGAATTGACCATTGACATATGTGTGACTAAAATCGATAAGGTCACGCTCAGACCTCCCGAATTAAGCAACACTCTCAGTAACTGCCGGTGTAAGAGGCAACCTTTTTGACACCCCTGAGCTGATAGGAGCTGCGTCACTGGTGGCATGTGAAATCAGAGGGATGTCGTAATAGATGCTTTTCATGCTTGTGCCTACTAATCCACGACTGTCTGTCTCTGTACTGAAAAACTACTCAGAAAAGTTGTGTGTGTAACACTGAGGGTGTTGCAGAATTGAGGACGTCTGAGAGAGTGACCCTCTGCCATTTTACTCAGACATGTGTCAACGTTTCAACTCCCGCAGGAGGCCCAAATAAAAGGGCTCAAAAAGCATAAAAACCCTTTGTAGCTTCAGATCACGTACAAATTTCATCTAATCGTTTTAAGTGGTCCCATTTGCTTCCACAAACATGCAACGCATATATGTACACTGGCTCAATATTGTAAGTCATACTAGGAATTTCGTATCTTGTTCTTAGTTGTGTGCTGCTCTGAAGCAGCTGAAGTTAGAGGAAAACATGGTAAAACAAAGATACAACGTTTTAACGTATTTAACTGCAAAAATACTACATGATTCTTTGTGAATATGTTTTCAAAAACAATCATTCTACAGTCCGTACAGTCCCACTGAACTAATTCAAGTATGATTGATGGAACCAACCTGTGTGTTTAATGCAGATTATCATTGGTGGACACTGTAAAGGTGTTGTGGAAGGATTTTGAAGTTTACCTCAGGAACCTGGGAATAATAGTGGAGAGGCAACCCATCATAATAGGGAAGCCCGTTAATAAGAATATCCTGAATTCTGACTGCAGCAAGGTAATTATGGCTGTGGGCACCTTGATTCACACACTGATATGGTAAAGACGGTGGAAACATTGGGAACATTACTGTGTTAGAAGTGACAGCTTTTAGGAGAAGATGGAACATGTAGAATCATATAAAATTTTAGTATTTCCATGATAGCAGCGGTAATAATGACAATGTTAGACGGCAAATCAAACTGCATTGAGCTGATCAATGGTATTAGATACAAGTTTAGAGTCTACCACGAAGGGATTGACATATTGTCAGTAGCTGATATTAGACGTTCAGTAGGTCTAGTCAAGAGTTCTGAATAATCGAATATGTTGAATTTTGAAGATTTGAGACATATGTTGCTTAATGAAAGTCAGAGAAAAGCAAAATGATTAATGAGTTAATTACTCACAGTAGAAGCAAATGGAGTTGTTTTATCTTGTGTTGCGGATGCAGGCAATCAGGTACTGGTGTTGAGTGAGTCATCATTTCAGAAGTGTGAAGTGTAGGTTCATGGTCTATTCTACTTTTACAGTGTATTTAAGTGGAAGGGTCAATAACAGGAAAAAAGTATGAAAGTGAGAAGACAAATGTGTGTTGCACCTCAATGTGAAGATTACAGCTTTTGCTTCTATTTTGTTGTTGTACCAAGGATGGGGTCTGATGTAATTTTAAGAGTGTTTTTTTTTTTAATACTGGAAGTTTTGACGAGCCAGGACTACAGTGATGTCAGTTTCATGAATAATGGATCCACGATGAAGATCTTTTATAATGAAAATGCAGTTTGGGAGATAAATTCAAACCAATGCCTTTAGCTTCTCATAGGATACGAGATATCTGTTGGTCCTAACATTATTGTAAATAACAGAATTGCTTATGCTGTTTTACTGTGCAGTTACCAAAGAGTGATTCGCACTTTGCAAGAAATACAGCGTCAGGTTCGATGTTTCCTTATTGTCGTTTCTTGTTACCAATATTAGTTTATTTCCAATAATGAGAAGCTTTCACTCAGTTAATACTCGGCAGAAATCAAACCTCCATTTGGATCGGACTTCCTTAACTCTTGTGCAAAAAGGTGTGCAGTATACTGCTGCTTCCATTTTCAATAAGCTACCACTCGAATTAAAAAATGTTAGCAGTAATCCACGCGCTTTCAAATCGAAACTGAAGAGTTTCCTCATGGGTCACTCCTTCTATTCTGTCGAGGAGTTCCTTGAAAAATTAAGATGATTCTCATTGTATTGCTGATAGCGTTTGCTTAAACTTATGGACTGATTTTCATTCAGGTTCATGAATATTTATTTTCATCTGTTATTACTTTTTATGTTGTAAGTTCATGTACTGACACGTTTCATGACCTTGGAGATTTGCTCCTCAATTTGGTCCTACGGAACTTGACATTCAAATAAATAAATAAATAAATGTGTTGACAAGGCAGAAAAGCAATGAAAAGTGACTTACTTGGAGTAATTTAACATTACTCATTAGTATTTTCAGAGGTTTCAGGTACTAACAGGGATTTTTCTTATCAATTTAAAGCTAAGGAGCATAAGTAATTTTGTGCCAAGCCCTTTAGTATGCCATTGGTTTAGAGGGGGATAGTAGAAGCTGATAGAGAAATGATGTTCAAGAGGGAGATGTTGTTAGATGTTCTGAAGAAATGATGTGATACATGGCTTGTGTTAGGTTCACAACAGATAAATGTAGACGAACTTTTAAAGATGTTTCATGGAATCAATATTTTTCAATCGATTTATTTAAGACAAAGTTATTGGCAGACTGATTGCGTCTCTCATTTGGAAGTATGCATCAGTTTTGTGTTATGGCTCCTGTTATCAATTCTGAAAGTAACCCTTTGGACTAATATGAGGTTAGTTGCTTTCATTTAAGGTTTGAAGAGTATTTCTCTTGCTGTTTTCGGGAAGAGAATAACAATATAAAGTATGTGATCAAAACTATCCGGACACCTGGCTGAAAATAAGGTACAAATTCGTGGCGCCGTCCATCGGTAATGCTGGAGTTTAGTATGGTGTTGACCGACGCTTAGCCTTGATGACAGCTTCTACTCTCGCAGGCATACATTCAATCAGGTGATGGAAGGTTTATTGGGGAATGGCAGCCCATTCTTCACGAGGTGCTGCACTGAGGAGAGGTATTGATGTCGGTCGGTAAGTCCTGTCACAAAGTCGGCATTCCAAAACATCCCAAAGGTATTCTATAGGATTCAGGTCAGGACTCTGTGCAGACCAGTCCATTACAGGGATGTTATTGTCGTGTAACCACTCCGCCACAGGCCATGCATTATGAACAGATGCTCAGTCGTGTTGAAAGATGCAATAGCCATCCCTGAACTGCTCTTCAACAGTGGTAGGCAAGTAGGTGCTTAAAACATAAACGTAGGCATGTGCTGTGAAAGTGTCACGTAAACCAACAAGGGGTGCAAGCCCCCTCCATAAAAACCACACCATAGCACCACCGCCTCCCAATATTACTGTTGGCACTACACACGCTGGCAGAAGATATTCACTGGGCATTTGCCATGCCCACACCCTGCCATCGGGTCACCACATTGTGTACCATGATTCGTCACCCCACACAACTTTTATCCACTACTGAATCGTTCAACATTTATGTTCCTTACACCAAGCAAGGTATCGTTTGGCTTTTACCAGCGTGATGTGTAGCTTATAAGCAACCGTTCTACCATGAAATACAAGTTATCTCACCTCCCACCTAACTGTCATAGTACTTGCAATGGATCCTGATGCAGTTTGGAATTCCTGTGCGATGGTCTGGATAGATGTCTGCCTATTACAGATTGCGAGCATTTTCAAATGCTGGAGGTCTCTGTCAGTCAACAGACAAGGTCGATCTGTACGCTTTTGTGCTGTACGTGTCCCTTCACGTTTCTACTTCAATATCACATCGGACACAGTGGACCTAGAGATGTTTAGGAGTGTGGAAATCTCGTTTACAGACGTATGACACAAGTGACACCCAATCGCCTGGCCCCATGCGAAGACTGTCAGTTCTGTGGAGCTCCCCATTCTGCTCTCTCATAATATTTAATGACTACTGAGGTCGCTGATATGGAGTACCTGGCAGTAGGTGGCAGCACAATGGACCTAATTTGAAAAACTCTTGTTTTGGGGGTGTCTGGATACTTTTGATCACATACTGTATGTGGAGGCGTTCTTGACTGCAGTAAACATCTGTGAGAATTGTAATGAGGTATTACACAGCTTGTTGGATTTAGTCTAGGATTTTGGAGAGATGGTCGATTTGGTGACAGGAATTTGGTAGAGGAGACAAGAAAAACTGAAACTCCGTCAGGAATGCAGCCCGATCCAAAATAGATTGTAACTATCCAAGATGTTTCTGTTCCCTTAGGAAAAAAAAAGATTGATTCATTTCTTCATTTGTCAAGCTTCTATCAATGTCTTAAGTACTTAATATTTGGATACACCACATCTTTGTTAATTAATGGGTAAAAATGCTGTGTAGGATTGGGACTGCCAGGAATAATCTGAATTCAAAGGTGTGAAACAGGCTCATCTTGAGGGTTCTCTCCTGTCACATCTTTACTGGAATAAGGAATTAGTCTTAGGTCAGACATTACTAATATTCATGTTGGACCACAACTCTTTCAATAATTTGAAACTCATGGCATTACATATTATATGACAATTGTTTGGGAAGCCACATGCTTACAAAATATGAACATAACTATTCTATCACGGGCTGTTGAACCAGAATTTGTCAAATTTCGTTATTATTTATTTGGTTGTGTAACCACGGTCCACCTAGATCAGAGACACTTAGGATTTCTGATGAGTGCTATCTCATGAGCATTTATCTAGGTGAGCTCTACACATGGCAGAATTTGTTTAACTCTTATTAATACTCCTGGAAAGGAAAATATTGTTGCCAAAATGCTTCAAAGACGGTCTAGGGTTAAATAACGGACCAAGGAAGATCATAATGAGAAAAATTGTAGTGGCGTGTAAAAGAAAGTTGTCACTTTGGAGATATTTTATCAAATGTTCGCTTGCAGATATTAGAAAACGAATGGGACAAGAGATTCTTTCAGGAAGAAAGTGATATGGAAAGACCACTTTAATATGGCAATCAGACTGGTATACATGGTTGAAAATGACAGTTTGTTCAAGAGAAAAGGTATTTGAAATTCACACTGTGTTGTGCATATGATATGTTATAAATGGCAAGTTGATTGGTATACTCAGCTGTGTTACACACGTTTTGGACACAAACTTCATCACATGTGCTACTTCAATAACTTGGAGAAGATAATCAATAATCTGTTGACTTCAGAAAACCTTGTCAGAGGCCAAAGCTGTTGATGGTGCCTCATCATAATCTATTGTTTGCTATCATTCTTAAAGCTAAAGGAATTTGCTGCAATTGACTTATTTGGACTACTGCAAAGAACTGCTCAGGGTGTCTCACACATGTATGTAACAGTTGAACTGACCACGAAGTATGTGTTCTTGACACCTCTTTGTAAAGTCATTATTAGGCCTGTCACTCAAGCTTTTGTCAGAATTTTCTAAAAGAAGTTGTTCGTGTCGAATAAAGACATTTTGGACAATGATGAAGAGTTTTGGTCGCAACTCTGGAAACAGGTGTTGCAATAAAAGGAATTCAAAACAGTTTTCGTCTTGTCCAGTAACCCTGTTTCTCAATGAGTTGTGAAAGAACTTATCAAATTACGCCATCTCTGGTGTCATTGTTAGCATCAGTCTTTGGATTCTTATACTCTGAACAGCTTATGAATGAATTAACAAACGATTATTCTTCGTTACTGCCAGTGCTTGTACTGAAGAATGAAAATCTGCTAGATAAGATTTGAGAGGTTACTCCATTTCCTGCAACTTCTAAATTATGGCAGAGTGATAGGGTGAAACTGATTTTGGAAAACATTCAGAGTATTACTGATAAATGCAAACGATGTTCCAAGATGAAGAGGACATTGAAGTCATTCACCATGATGCAAAAGGTGATGGCAAAATTTTAAAATTATCGAGTGAAAGGATATTACCAATTATCTTCTTTTTATATCCATCCATTCGAGATGAATTGAGTAGTGCACCTAAAAGCAATGAATGTAGTGACACTTGGGACCATTAGGTCACAGTTCTTCACCACATGCCAAATGTGAAGGTTTTCTGTGAGTAAGGGTATTGAGCCACTTGGGGCAACAATTTGATGTAAGATTCACGTAAAATGTGTACGTGCAAGACGATAGATTATATGTTTCTAAACCTAAAAAAAGTGATAGAATGAGTGATTTTATGTCTGTACATTATGGGTGACTGAATGCTGTCCATTGCAAAATGCATTCTAAATCTGAAGGACCCCCATAGTAGTACAAACATAGATGTCGTATTATGAATTAAATGGTAGTTCAGATTGCAAATAGCGCAAGTCAAAGAACCAATGTACTATATTATAAGGACAGTATGAAAAAGTAAGAGCTCGAACACTATAAATGCGAAGCAAGGAATCAGCAAAGGAATTAATTTATGTGTGATAAGAGAAACTATATTCGTGATTTTATTTGTAAGGCTGATTTGGATTGGATTTTATGTATTAAATGTGAACAGACAAAGGTGTATGATGTGTGATGTGTAAGTGGAGTTTGTGATGTTTTAAGTCTGTAGAAACTACACTCTCATTTTCAAGATACAAAGGGGCCATCTCTATTGAAAATGTGCAGATGATGATGTGCTACAATATAATGACTTGATATTCATTTTCAAATGATGAGAAGGACTGATTCACAAGATGTTACATGTACTGTTGTATAGTATTTCATTGTAGGTAAGATTCCTTCCATAGGTGAAGCAGACCATTTTATATATTGATTTTTGTTGGTGTATAGTTTTGCATTTCTCTTTACATCAAATAAACTATTAGTCTACAGAGCTGAAAGTAAATGCCAAATGGCAATATGCTCTTTGTTTGAAATTGTGTTAACTGCACACTGGTTTGTAGCGTGCAAAATATGAACCACCAGTAGAGGAGTGTAGCCATGTTGGTAGAAGTAGACTTAGTGTATAATATAGTTGAATGAGGTAGTTTGTTATGACAGAAGTGTAGCAAACTCTTGCTCCAAGTCTTTCTAGTAGAAAAATTATGAACAGAACTTGTGACAAATTAAAAACGCCTAAGTATTAGGTGTATATTTACTTTGAGGTAACAATGTTGTTCATTCAACTTTGTTAAAAATGCCAACTTATGATCATCATGAATGTTAGGACACAGTGCCCCTTATGCACTGATTTGGTACGTTAATGTAAAATTCATTATCTAGGTTATTTTGTATTAAAATTTGTTCATATCAAGGATGCATATATGTATATTGAAGAGATGATAGGTTATCACTCTCAAAATTCATGAGGAAAATTTTCTGTACTACACGTGATAGTACATTACATTTAATAATTTTTTTCAAGTTTGTGATGATCAGGTGTATAAATGTGTTATGTCGAAATGTGAAAGAGTGGTCATCAGGAACACACTAGGATGAAAAACCACACGAGGATCGGCCACACTCTGAATTGAGATCTTCTTAAAACCAGATGGTGGGTGCTCGATATGGAGGAAAGCCTGTCATATAGCACAATCTGGCAGAATGGCTCCCACTCATGATTAATGGTGGAGACACCATCCAGAGAGGGTGAGGTACTGGCAGTCAAAAGGTTGACCAGACTGCTTGTGAAAGGTGACTTGCAGAGCTCAATTCACTGCATTTGTACCACTTGGTACTGGAAAAATGTAGGACCAAGACACAGGAACGGGGCCGTCTATGACTCCAATTATCGAGTTTCCTCAGGATCTACAACGCAGTTATACAATGTCCTCCATAATGCCGTGTGAGAGAACCTTAAGCAACCACAGTATAGGGATGCAGTTTATTCACGAAACTCCTCCAAAATCCCATCCAAGTGTCACTGTTTGAGCAATCAACAATGGAAACTTTGTGACAAAACGATTTGATTCCTCTCATTCGATGACAGTGATAAATAATGATCTCTTTAAATAGTTCATTCATGATAACTGTATGTCACACGGAGAACGGAGAACGAATGGATTACTGCACTCTTTCCCATATCTGTGTAACAGTTTGATCGTAATAAGTAGACATTGAATTGAAGCATCTATAATTTATTTACTTGTCTATGTGATTGATCAATTCAGGTTTAATGAAACGACTACTTGTTGCATTGTATGTGATTTCCACTCTGCACTGAACTTCAGTAACAATGTTAGTCAATGTGAGGCTGAGATTCAATCAATATACAACTTTTTGTTACAACTGCAGTCAGGAGACACCTTTTGCCTTTCTTTGCATGCTTTACAGATTGGAAGGTAAGTAATTGGTTAGAGAATCCAAAACTGACCGCCGCTATTATATAATGCTGCACGTGATTGATTCAGCTCTTCACATTTCACGTTTTGTATACAAAGGTGATTATCAAATAGAACCACGCAAGCTTACTGTACATGCTTCGCCGTGACATGGGCCATATAGAGGTGTCCAAACCAAATTATGAAATTGGTAGAAGTAACCGTCTTCATAAAATTCACTCCGAATCTCACAATCCGATAGCAAATTAAGCATTAACTGCACATAAATATGTTTTACAAACATAGTTAGATCCTATTATAAATCATTTCTTGGGTCAAAAAGTTGCATTAAAATGGGAACTAAATGAGGGAATTTTTCTGAAGTTATTTTTTTATATACTATGAACAATAGACAAGAGCAGCTTCTAGGAATATCTCTCTTGGTATTGACTATGTTCATGATGATATGATAAGTTCCTTATGTCCTTACTTAATAAACTTTACTCGGTCGATCTCAAAGATATTGTTCTTCCCAATGCTCAAATACTGTGGTATGCAGATGCCGTTTGCTTATGTTCATTTGAATCCACTCAGGATTCAGCAATCGAAAGAGTGATAGAGGAGGTAGTAGAGGTGGACGATTGGTAGCACAGAAACGGCCTCGAAATATCTTCTGAGAAATCTTCGGCTGTTGTTTCAAGATATTTCCCATAGAGAAGTCGACGTAAGAAGTAATTTTTTGCATGTTAAGTGGTCAGTTAAATTCTTGGGAATGTGTTTGGATCCCACGCTCAGGTGGATTATTCACGTCAGGTCCTCTATTAACGCTTGTTTCCCCATCAAGAATATCAGGTCATTAACCACAGTGTGGTGGTGTGCGAACTCCAATGTCATATTGTCCATGTATAGTTCATTAATGCATCAATTAGGAACAGGAGCAAGTATGGATGTCTCTGTATCTCCGGCACGTTGGGGACAGATCTGCAACTTTTATGTGAGTGCAATAACTGTTAGAGGAACCGTCTTAAGCTACATAGGAAGTTTTCTTCATTTATTGACGACTCATTTCTGACGGTTTCGCCGTTATCAAATCATACTGAGGAACAAAATACAATGGATGTTACGATACATAGCAATGAATGCTTTAAAAGGTTCCAAATCTGTTAGATGGTAGATAACATACCATGTACATAAAACTTGCATTGCAACTATATGCGCATATAAGTGATTAGCAACAAAACATACAAGCATGCCATACACAATGGATCCAAACATGAACAATACTGTACATCAAAACATAAGATACTAAAGGACCCTTGCAGCGACCAATTAAGCTAGTCGACCGAAAGATTGTGGCTTTTTATTGTAAAAGTACATACGGTTTACAAGAACCACTAGTGAAATGCATCAACTGATTGTGAACAGTCTACATTAATAAAAGTTATAAAATATAAAAATAAAAATATATCAAGTACTCTGACGCTACACACGGCTTACTTTAATACTACTACAAAGGGAACAAGAAAAGGACTTAAGGAGAAATAACTACAATAAAAACCAATGACAACAAAACACATAGCCTCATATATATGTCATCTGTGTGTTGTGAGTATCATATCCCATGTTATAAAAAAGGATATAGTTCATTCGCCGTAAGTCCTGTCCATATTCCCCTGTGTGGTAGTTTTAGAGTGCACCATGTGTGGCCACATATTATCTTACCTATTTTACTGTTATATTCTATGAAAACTAACGTTTAATTAACACACACTGTTCACAGCTTGGTAAGACAGTAGCTTACCAGCGATTTTTGTAAATTGTATTTGTATTACAATAAGAAGTCTGAATACTTTCAAACGTACTGCTACTACATTGCATATTGCCACACTTACATTTCTTATGGCCAATAACTTGTAAGCATGTCTGGTTGAGATGCAAGACTTACATATACGGTACGTTATTTACCTTCGAACAGATTTGAAAATCTGATAAACCTTCATTGCTTCGTATTGTAACATCCATTGTTCTTCAGGATGCTTTCATAATAGACAATAGTCTGAAACTAGTCATCAGTAAATAAATAAGCCTTCCTAAACAATTTAAGTCGGTTCCTCTAATAGTTATTGTAAGTATGGATCTGTTGGGCATGTTATTGTAAGTTTAATGTGTATTTGTAAATTAGATACTTTACAATATAGCTGTATTCAGTCTTCACTTGGGGCGATGAGATCAATTCCTGCAAAAACGCTAGTAGCAGAGGTGATGAATACATTTTTAGTTTGGGTACTAAGAGCCTACCAGCAAATATATACTGCAAGAGATAGCGCCGATGGCTCCTCCAGTCACTAACAAGTGAAGTGCTTCATGCTGTTGTTGATAACAGACGATTATATAGATCTCCAGATCTTTCAGAAGTTTTAATGCCGAAAATTCTGTCCGAAAGTAACGTAATATTCAGAAGACGTCCTATGTATTGATGACCGTTTCGCCTCTGCATGTCTGCCGCTCCAGTTTATTGCCTTGAATGTATGTTGTGTGTACACACTGGCAGCAACCACAACAGGATAGCCAGTACAGATCTCTGTGAAGAATGGGGCTGAGCTCCCCACAGATAAACTGCTGGTTCAAAAGTTGCCTCAGGAGGCAGAGTCTGTGCAGGATAAGGTGGTCGATGTGATGTGACCAATTTTGGTCCAAAGCGGTCGGCGAGTTCATTCGTTTATTTGGAGGGGATGGACGACAGTGTTTGCCCCCTTTCAGCCAGTCCGTGATGAGAGAGTCAAGACGCACACCCTATAATCTTCCCCAAACAATTTTACCGAAACTGTTCGGCAAAAACATTATTTTGGTGTTATTTATAGCTTTATATACTAGCTTTATGATGCTCATAGTTATTGTCGTATTTCCATGTAAGTAAGACATTGTGCAAAATTCGAAAAAGTTTGCAATAAGAAATAGTGGTCGCTAAAATATTGTGTATGGTGCATATTACATAATATGTTGCATATGAAATTTAGCTAACATAATCAATTTTTCTTTAGATTTGGGTGAAGGATTCTATCTGCCACCGATCTCGAGAAAATTGATCTGACGTAGCACACTCATTTGCGATCGCGCCGTGCCAGCGATTAAGCATGAGTGAAATATCCTCAATAGTCCTCATTTTCCGTAAACGGCTTGATATATCGAAATATGATATTGGAAAATGCACGTTTTTTTCCAAACGGTTATTATGGAAAATTCGTTATCTACCATGTTATTCAACGAATTACAGAATTTTTCGATGAAAGAATGAAATTTTTAAGGGCCATCCACAGATGGTGAAACGGGAAATACTATAGGTTTTGGAACTATATAAGTGAAGACATGACGCGACTATTTTTGTAACAAGAATGTGCTTTTTCATTGACTGTTGCCTTACTTTTCCTCAGTTCCTAACTTAATAAACTTAATTAACTACTATTTCAGAATTCTCTCGCAACTACGTTTGGACAACATGTTAGTGGCATGACACGGTGTAATCTCCGTTGTGTTTTGGCAAAAGAAGCAAATTTTAACATGGTAACAAGAGAAAAGTTAGGTTCCACTCAAAACTCGGCACTGAAGATGCTTCTCAGGAAGTTACAAATGATTAACAAGTCAGACGAAAAGAAATTGCTGTCTTTGTTGCATTCTCAGCCGTATGCTTTCTAGATACTAATCAAATCAGAGGTAACAGATCTTGAGGGAGTGAAGGTGATCCACTTAATATTGACACGAAATATGAGAGTGGGCTAGAGTTTAGAACGGCAATTCTCCTCCAGCACTCAGCGGCCCTCTACAGTGGCTGCGTGTATCTCCCACCAGCCACACCACCAAAATGCTTGGCCGATTGCGCATCTTCCGACCACGTTAGTCTGCGCACACTGTAGTGCTGGGTGCGCTTTCTTGCGTACAAGAACAACTCACTGAGATCATTATAAGCTTCCATCTTCAGCCTCTTCTTATAGAAGGGACGCAACAGCAGCCATGAAGGCTTTCAAGAAATCTCCAACCTACAACGACAAAAACAAATTATTTTTTATTCTAAAGGCGTTCTCTGTGCCACAGAAAACAGCAATTGCGGAAGTCACAGCGCTAAACCCGATAATGACGTAGCCAGGGAAGTAATGGAATGCTCTCAAAGAAATAAATCTATTTTTATGTTGTGGGTAAAATCTCACGCCGATAATTTGTATAGCGAAATAGTGGATCAATTGGGGAAGGAAGCAGCTACATCTGGCACCTACCTTTGTATCTAGCTGCCTTTCACGTCAAGTAAAAGTTAAAGCCAGAACTCAGTGGGAGGAAGAACGGGAAACATCAAACGTAAAGAACAGAAAATATTAGCTATGGATTTAACCCCACAAATCTCGCTTATCGTGGTTTCGTAAGCCGACAGTACTCCGAAAAGCTATATCCACGATATCTCAGATGAGATTCGATCACGGCGGCCTCCCTTCTCATTTATGTCGCTTACATCAAAGAAATTCAGACACTTGTGATTGCAGTAATTCAGACAACGGCAGTATTAATCATTAAACCTTCACTAGTTCAAAGTTCCACCAGTACAGTGAAGAGTTTCTCGCAGAGCTGAGCAAGATCAGGGTCCCAACAAGCATTACTAGTCTTTTAGTACAGAATGATAACGCAGTTCTTTGATGTTTGATGAAATGTCGTACGGCGAGCGCCTCACGTCGGGTAGGCCGATCGCCTAGTCAAGTCTTTTTAGTTGACGCCATTGCGGTGTCTTGCGTGTCGACGGGGACGAGATGATGATGAATACAGTGCAACACCCAGTCCTTCAGCGGAGAAAATCCTCGACCCAACCGCGAATCGAACCCGGGCCCCTTAGCATGGCATTCTGTCGCGCTGACCTCTCAGCTGTCGAGGCGGACTTTGATGTTTGATGATTTTAGTTAACAATTTTCAAATCTGACAACAGAGTTATGGCAGGGTGCTATCACTATTTTTGTGGTTAATTAATATACTTGTTTGCTGTAAGAGCCTGTTTGTAAACATTTTTGCAACGCAAAATTTTATTATTACCTATATATTTAGAAATTAAGAAGCATTTAGTTTTTTTGATAATAATGAAGAATATAGCCTAGTTACTTATAAGTAATATGTACATTTATGTGTCTTAAAAAAGACAGTTTTTCTTAATTTTTGTTGGCTGAATAATATCACTGTTGAAGGCTGAAAACACTCTACTGTTTATGGCTAAATAGGTTACACACACTTAAAACCAAATAAAAAACTAAAGAAGGGAAAGATCTAAACCACTGTAGCATACAAGCGCGTGTATTTGATTTCTGTATTAAAACAGGATGATCCTGTGTTGTTGTGGTCTTCACCCCTGAGACTGGTTTGATGCAGCTATCCGTGCTACTCTATCCTGTGCAAGCTTCTTTATCTCCCAGTACTTACTGCAACCTACGTCCTTCTGAATCTGCTTAGTGTATTCAATCCTACCGCTTCGTATTATATTGAAGGACGAGGAGGAGCAAGAAATGAGTGTTAAACGTCCGGTCGATAAAGAGGCATTATAGACGAAGCACAGGCTCAGATGAGAGAAGTACGGAGAAGGAAGTCAGCCTTGGAATTTCGGAGGAACCATCTGGGTATTTGCCTTAAGCCATTTAGGGGTATCACGGAAAACCCAAATCGGGGAAGCCAGGTATGGGTTTGAACCGTCGTCCTCCCGATGGGTGTCCAGTGTACCAACCACTGCGCTACCTCGCTCAGTCGTAACAGATAAAATCTGTTGTCTAACCGCTTAGGTGGAGTCCACACAATACATTAAACTATAATAGTTCCATCGTATCGTCGTCAGCTGAAAAACAGAAGAGATACCACATAAGCGTGCTTCTGTCATCTTGTCACAATGTAGAATTGTGACCTAGAGTCATCTGTACGCCATAGATTCTATTGCTGGAGTATGTAGTTAAGAGTAAATTCACAATGTTCTTGTAGAAAAAAAAAATACAAGCTCTCTTTACGCTCATAAAGTCGTCGGTGTGAAGTAGGGCCAACCATTTTTCCCTCTCGACAAGTCACATCTCGCCAAACAGTTGTTTGCTCCTTCAACCCAGCATTGAGATGCTGGGGAATGTCTAATCCTCAAGACTTCCTTAGCTGCTGTATGTGCATCCACTTTTCCTTTAAATTCAGTGTGCTCCGGCATTCAGGATACTTTCCTCGTGGTGAAGGAGTCGTGTAAGAGTCGACATTATTTTAAGAAGATATACTAATTAAAAATAATCCACGTAACATGTGTCCAATTTTCACGGGATGCTGGGATACAGCCTTTACGAGGGTCGTTCAAAACGTAATACAACACATTTATTTTCTCGGCCAATTTAGGTTGAAAAAGTGCGGAATTTGTTGCAGAACGTCGGGAATATTCCGGCATAAGACCCTATTATTTCATTAAGTTCCGATTGGTGGCGGCGCTATACGTAGCCTTCAACATGGCCTCTGTAACGGAGGCACGTTACAAGCAGAGATGTGTCATTTTCTTTTGTTGGAGAACCAGAGTATCACAGATATTCGCAGACGCTTACAGAATGTCTACGAAGAACTTATTGTGAACAAAAACACGATGAGTCCTTGGGCGAGGCGTATGTCATCATCGCAACAAGATCGCGCAAGCCTGTCCGATATCCCGCGTACCGGCAGGCCGCACACTGCTGTGACTCCTGCAGTGTTGGAACGTGCGGACACCCTCATTCGAGGTCACCGCCGGAGTACAGTCCAACACAGCTGGACGTCTCTGTTGGTAGGGCTAACACACTCGTCCAGCAGTTGGGGGTACTCAAAGGTGAATGCCCAATGTGCTCTTCGCCACCTCACTGAAGATCATAACAAGCAATGAAGCACCATCTGTGCGGAATTTCTTGCGCGTTACGAGGCTAATTGTGAAAATTTTTTATTGAAAATCGTCACGGGCGATGAAACATGGGTTCATCACTTCGAACCAGATACAGTAGGCCATCCATGGAGTCGGGCCATACCATCTCTCCTCCGAAAAAAAAAGTTCAAAGCCCACCTTCAGTCATAGCACTGTTCTTCTGGGAATCTGAAGGGGTTATTCTGTTTTATGTCGTCCCTCTCGGTTCAATGACCAGTTCTTAAGTGTATTGTGCTATCCTCAGGAAACTGAAGACACAACTTGAGTATTCTCTTCGCCACAAAACTGCAAATAAATTTCTCCTTGACAAAGCAAGGCCTCACACAAGTCTGTGCACCCGAGAGGAGTGCTACCATACGGGCGTACAGGCCATCCCAGTAAGGTCTCAAAGGCCGTCGCATTAAACGGATGTTACTTTGAAAAATAGGGTTTTGCTGCCAAATGAGTGGGAAATAATGTAGTATATTGGACTCATGAATAAAACCAACCTATTTTTAGCAAAAAATGTGTTGCATTAATGATTGAACGCCCCTCGTGGATTGTTACAGAGTCAGATTGTCAATGAATTGGATAACAAAGGCAAAAGTCTAAGATGAAACATAATTTTCACAAACGGCGCCTTCGACTTCAACGCACTTTCGAATTCTCTTGATAACACCACGTGTAGGTTCTCTGACGTCTTGACGTCAGCCTACAAGGCAGTATTATTCATAATCCGACCAATTAATCCCTTGTGTTTAAGTTTCTTTATAGACCTCTTTTTACAGCCATTACCACAAGCAAAAGTCTAAAGAGATGGGGTCCGGGAATCTCAGTGGCCGAGATACGTGACCATTTCAGCCGATCAATCTTCTGCGGAGTATTACGTGTAGATAATGTATCACTTGACGACTTGGTCAAATAAACCGTTATAGTAAGCCTATAAACTCGTTTTCAAGCAAGTCAGCATGAGGTAGGTTTGTGAGAAGATGTCGCGATGCTCCACGCGCAGTCATATGATAGCTTGTCATACCAAACTACATATTTACAAACATGCGTCCATGGAAATGTGTTTCCATAAGGTATATGTGTTTCTCTAGGGATGAGGTGAGTTAAAACTATTTTTCATAGCTTCACAAGTGAAAATAGATACATCGGAAAAAAATATGAAAGGGATTTACTGTTAGCCAACGACAAAATTCAAGTTCTCTATCTCCACTTCTTTCTCGATCGTACTGAATCCACTGTAAATAATGTGGATGGAGGCCATACATACGTAAAGAACGCCATATGCATGTATGTGGAAATTATGCATGTGCTTTTTGAAAGACTACCTTCTTCCAACCGAATAATGTCTTCTAATTAATCCACATTCTGCTCATTTCTTAGCGCAGATGATGCATGACTGTTGAGCAATGTACCAGTTTCACGCAGCACATTGAAAACGCGAGTAACGCTCTCGGATCTGAAATTGAGCAGTTAATAAATAGTCTACCGTATTCTCTACAAGCAGCAGGAGTGTTTCCTTTACTAAACAGCCAGCCAGATGCCATATCTGCATGCTTAAACGATACAGTACAATTAGTCTTCAAGTCACAATCAGTTGAATAGTTCAATTTTATAAGGAGCATCTCAATTTTACAACATACAGTTTAAAACAAAAATTATAGTTGATAAGCGCACAGTAATTCGATTATCAACACACGAAGTGACTGCATCACGTCCTTTCATAGCCCCTAACGACGATGATGGATATTATCCAAATTTCATGCGGCGAATTTGACAATAACATTTTTACCAAAGGACTCCGTTGCTGCCCGCCAGTGTGGCCGTGCGGTTCTAGGCGCTTCAGTCTGGAACCGCGTGACCGCTCCGGTCGCAGGTTCGAATCCTGCCTCTGGCATGGATGTGTGTGATGTCCTTAGGTTAGTTAGGTTTAAGTAGTTCTAAGTTCTAGGGGACTGATGACCACAGATGTTAAGTCCCATAGTGCTCAGAGCCATTTTTGAACTCCGTTGCTAAGTGGGCCTTGGCTAATACATTAATGGGCTTGCCTGGAAAGTTTAGGTTAACTTCATTGCTATTTATTCAAAGGTCAGTTAAATATCCAATTTGCAGCAGCCAATATCTGTGAAATACCCCACTTCTGCGTTCGTGACTGTGTTTCAAAAATAAGCAAGCACCTCGTCCCTTTAGATGAAAAATTCGAATTATTGTCTTCAGCTATTTCTTTTGGAGATTTTCTCACCTAACACACGTTTTACCATATCCGTAGTAGAAGATTTATTAAGATGTCTCTGGTTAGGCTGTCCGAAAGCTAACTTAGTAAAAAGCCACAGTAGCTTTCTCACTCTCCGTTTTCGTGGCTTGGAACGCAAACGCTTTTAATTTTATGAGTTCGTCACGCTTTCGAAAGATCATCTTCCTTGTTAAAGTGCCTTTGAAAATCTTCCTAATGACAATGCGCTTTAGTTGGATTATAGGGCTATTTTGGAGAGACTTGTTACATAAAACAATTGGAATACTATGATCGCTGTTCATGAATCTTTCTACATTGGTATCACTTTTACTACTTCCATAATTATCTTTAACAACTCTTTAACTTCCATAACTATCTTTAACGATAGAACTATCTGTTGAGGCAGACGGTGAGTCGAGTTCGCAACAGAAACCTTCAACATGCCTGTTTTAAACAACCTCTCATTCCTACAACAGAATACCGAAAACTATTTTAAATAAGAAAATACAGTAACCACCTTTTAAGATCGAATAAATTTTAACTTTGGTAATGTTGTTAATGGCGCAATAGTAGACTCACACAATCTATTAACAGAAACTTACTTTTACAAACAAACTTTTCGTCTTCAATAACTGTTTACTTAAAAGGGTGGAAAAGAGAGAGGGAGAGTGTGCTGAGGCATGGTCTGGAAGGGGGTGGGATGGGGGAGGGTGGAGAGAGCGTTGAAATGTTATGTAAAGAGTGACCTTCTTTTTATCCACGTGTGTAACACTATATAAAAACAGTAAAAAATTATGGTTTTCTGTAACAAACGAACTTATAGACATATTTTCCACTTTTAAAACATATAATGGTTACAAAGAGTAATGTAGCTCATTTCTATGATGGTAGGCGACAAGAGTGATGCGAACTACTATGGATGGGGTGACAGTGCGGGACGGTTTTAATGGCCTGCTACATTTATACCTTAGCAGTTGGAGCCTGGTTATTGAGCTTCCCGACTGCAAGGTTAGCTTCATGTCTCTGATAAATGCATACTTACATGTTGTCAGTGTTGTATACCTAACGTGTGTCCAAATTAGTAACTCGAACTGATGATTAACTGGTATTCAATATTTTAAAATTCGTAGAGGCGCTAGTTTTTATTCTTTTCCTTCACTCTTGAATACTATGAAAAGAGGCATGTAAGTTTTGTGGCACCCCTTGAGTGGTCTTTATGGAACCCCAGGATCCATGAAACACTACGAAATGCTGATCTGTGGAACTGGGATTTCCAGAGTGGTTGTCATGAAGTTATCAAGGTCGATTCTGATCAAGATAACGATCTAATCACTTCTGCTGTCAGATTACGTATGCACTGTCAGGTTAGTAATTTGGGCCACTTACACTCAAGGTCAATCACCATTCCCTTCCCCCCGGGAATCACCAGGAGTTCATCAAGGTCACCCAGGGGAATCCCCTATCTTTCGCCTCTCGTCCCCTCACCTTTCCCTCTGGGCCAATGATTGCCAAGCATCTCCTCAGTATCTTCATATTTTATAACTGCGCAGTTGAATGTAGTTTGCGTTCACTTTGGAGATGGGCACCTTACTGAGAGGTTGTAGGCTGTGTCTACTTGTTAATAAAACATTACTGTCATTACGTTTTAACTCATATCGCTTGAGTTCTAAGCTATGTATTTTCATTAATTACAAATCAATATAGCGTGATTTTCTTCATTCGAAACACAAGCAGAGCCCAACCCAGGCAGGTATACTCTCATTCTTCCCAGTTTTGCATAGTGTTCACCCATTTTCGTATTTTTCTATATTTTTCATAATTTTACATATTTCTCCTCACCTTTTCGTATTTTCCGGATTTTCCACAGTTTTCTGCTACCTTGCATATTTTCCACAGTTTTCTACCACATTCCATATTTTCCACAATTTTCCGCATTTTATTTAATTACGTGAGTTCTGTTTCACTACTGTCGACGTGATGTCAGTATCATATGCTCTCAGCCAATCGTGACGCAGCATGTGCCTCAATTCTTTATCATTCCTAAGCCACTGCTTGATTACTAGGGTGTGTGAGTGTGTCCACAAGCATGCATGTGCACTCGCACATGTGTGTGTGTGTGTGTGTGTGTGTGTGTGTCAGAGAGAGAGAGAGAGAGAGAATGAGAGAGAGAGAGAGAGAGAGAGAGAGAGAGAGAGAGAGAGAGACATCATGGTTTATATATTAGAAACGAACATGTTGCTTGAAATAATGATGTCATAACATACCTGTATCATACAAAATAGCTGTAAATATTAAATAATTTGTAGTGTAAGACATTATGACAGTGCAGTGTGTGGCTATACAAAAATAACAAAAACTCTCCAACGAGGTGGAACACGAAAATATTTTGAACAGAAGGCAAGCCATAGTTTCTAAATTTGGTTCTTGTGAATTATTGGATATTTTACAAAATGTTTCGCTAGCCACATATCTTTGTGAATTTTGTGTGTCCATCACCTCAGAGAAGTTAGCCTGATGGGAACACTTAGGAAAAATACCATATATAGATATATAAACTCATGCAGAGCCATCCCTACGGTACTAGGGTGTGTTAAAATAAACTCATTCTCAAATTGAGGAAAAATTGTATAAGAGCGAAATTTTGAGCTTTCAACCAAAGATACTAAGTGTATTAGAAATAGCACAGTGCTACAAAAAACAACACCTGAAGAGGTGAGCAATATCTCAAACAACAACCAAGCAGCGTGCAGGATAGCGCACCCTTCGAACTCTGATGTGTGGTGTATATCCTTGAACACTGCTCCAACCTACCTGTGGCCGAGAAAGATGTGTAATTATGCGTGTAATCATATCTGACGTGGTGGCTGTTACAGAAAGAGCTTCTGCGAAATCAGTCATTCGGGGAGGGGCATGCCACACCATTGTAAACCAGTTTTAACTCACGTACGTCTACCCGTTCACCAGTGGGCATTGTGAATGACTTTGTGAATAAACATTTCCAACGGTTTCAGCGCTAAGCACGTCCCTCCCCAATTCTCTCTAAACCAATAAGGAACACGCTGCCCTCTTCCCCAAAACATTGCCGGCCGGGATGGCGGAGCGGTTCTAGGCGCTACGGTCAGGAACCGCGCGACCGCTACGATCGCAGGTTGGAATTCTGCCTCGGATATGGATGTGTGTGATGTCCTTAGGTTAGTTAGGTTTAAGTAGTTCTAAGTTCTAGGGGACTGATGACCTTAGATGTTAAGTCCCATAATGCTCAGAGCCATTCCAACCATTTGAACCCAAAAACATTATGCGTGGACGACCTCAATTTCAGCCAGAGAACTCTTCCAGGTGGAAAGAAAGCATCTTGTCATAATTGCAACTTCTACACTCAGGAAACCTTCAATATAACTAGTATATGCGACATTGTTGTGGGTCTCATACATTAACTACAGGAAAATCGGAATATGACTGAACCATAGAACTGAAAAATCACATGCTGGACAGGTAGCGCAATGCATAATTAAAAAAAATTGCTATGAAAACTGATCTATGCGTTGATAAGGTGTGACATTGAATATAAAAATACTTTTAATAGTCCTAAGCCAACGAATTACTACTAACGTTCCACAACACAATATTTATAGAAATAAGTTCTGCAATATTGTTAATATGTGGAGAAGCTATAAGAGTTGTAAAAACAATACTACAATCACAATGACTGTGGATGAGATCTGCTGTGCCTCCCAGACCGAATAAAAGGATATGTAACTCTTGCAACATCAGTGTGAGACGTCACTATAAGTTTTGGAAATAGATACGGAAATAATCTAAAGTGTATACAACATCTCTACCCACAAATGTGGCTGAGAAATGGCCACAGCGCATCAAAAATGAAATATTCCCACATTCTAAGTTATAGACTCAGAGAGATTATAGCTCCTCTCAGGTACAGAGTAAAATGCGACCTTAGACAGCTGCAGAGTTCACGCACCATCTTTCGATATGCTGATTAAAATTGTGGACGACACACGCACAATGACTGCTACACTCGCGCAATGGATACTGTAAAACTAATGGGCTAACATGATAACAGTACAATCGCCAACGTTTCTTCTCGTTTCCTGCAACCACCACAAGGCTCCAGCTGGCTCAGAGGTGTTACCGCGACAGCATGTAACTGAAATGGCTTGTCCTGGGTGAGAAACACAGCAGTAACAAAGTGCAGACATTGGTTGACTCAAAATCACTAGTAAACGTCCTACGCAAACTGATAAATGGCAGGGGTTGGGGTCTTAATCAGCGACCTGTGTGTGTTGGTAGCATTAATGGACAATAAATTCCTTCCCCTGCCTGGAATCATGGCGTCTAGAACTGAAGTGAGGCCACTCTGCGACCATTAAAGAAACGAGATCTGAGGAGAACTCACATACTGCCACTACCGTCTCTAGTCGAAAGAAGCTGGTGTTTGATAAGGTTTGTAGTGTAACACCCGTAGATACCACCCGGCAGCCAGTGAACGCTGCGTGAGTAATAAAGTTCTAAAAAAATTTTTTACTATACACTCTTAAGATACTGACAATAAATCCAGTAACGACATACTACTAACGACAGCAGAGTTTAACTGAACGACAAGAATTTATTAAGCCAATTGTACTAAGGAGAAACATTCTAAGATAAATATGCAGTAACATGTGTCGTGTTTACCATTGTGATGGGAACATGAAATATGCGTTTCCGCTGTGTCTGCAGTGGTATATTAGAATCGATGTACCACAAGACGCCCAAACACTGCTTCCTATGAAGAAGAAAATACGAGTTATGAAGAACCTATGTGTTTTATAAAGTTTCTAGCCACACTTAGTAGGTGCGAATCTTTTCCTGCTTGTGGATATGCTGTAACATACCCCTAACTAACAAGAAGAAGACTTCTTCCAAAGCCAAGAATATAATTTGGACTTGTTACCGATAAGTTCCATCAACGCACTCTTTCCGTGAAAACACTATTGAAACGAGACACTCACAGCCAACGCAAGAGAAGAGATATTAGGATCTGTAAAGACACCTCCGTGTTATTGTGTGTGGTGCATGGTATCATATGAAATTCTTCTGTCTGTATTCTGAGAAAAATTAGGAAGGGACGTCACGACGCCTTCATCTTATTATAAGCGACCTAGAGTTCGGACTTCCAGTTATAGCACCGAGTGCTTAATAAAGCACATTTCACATTAGTGGTCCTGTAGGAAGTAATGGGGCAGACAATATTACGTCAGTTATTCAACAGAGTAACTTTGAATCCCACAATTAGACCATCGCTGGCCGCTGTGACCGAGCGGTTCTAGGCGCTTCAGTCCGGAACCGCGCTGCTGCTACGGTTGCAGACTCGAATCCTGCCTCGGGCATGGATGTGCGTGATGTCTTTAGGTTAGTTAGGATTATGTAGTTCTAAGTCTAGGGTACCGATGACCTCAGGTGTTAAGTCCCATAGTGCTTAGAGCCATTTGAACCGTTTTTTATTAGATCATCTACAAAACGACCGCCAGCATCGCTGTTTTGTGTACCTGATTTCCATGTTAAAACTGTAGGCAAGCAGTCCATAACTTTATAAACCCTTAAGTGTCCTGACTGCCTGTTGTAGAATATCGAGGTATGGTAATGCATTCTACCACTACCGAATAACCCGTTAAAACTACATTTTTTCGTAATATATAAAAATCCAGCTAAAAATTTTACTCTTAAGTGTCCTAATTTTAGGAGTAATAAACAGAAAAATGTCATGATCACATGATCAGCAATGTATAAGCTATTATTACATCGCAGTAGACAAAACTGCAAAACGATCTCAGGATTATACATATAGAAACTTTAATAGTTAATAGTCTAAGTCTGCTAGACACACATTGCCCGTTTTACGTATCAGAGAGACAGAGAGAGAGAGAGAGAGAGAGAGAGAGAGAGAGAGAGAGAGACAGAGAGAGTTAGAGAGAGGGAGAGAGGGGAGAGGGGGTGCCACAGACAGAGTAAATTCTAGAGATGAGGCTAGTCTGCACACCAGATCAGTCTGTGTAGGATTCGTAAATGTATAGGACAAGCACTGTAATGCGTTTTTGTAGAGCAATATGACCACAAACAGCAAATGGTTTTCTTTACTCATGATGATTATTCATATCAGTAGGTAAAACCTTTGAATGAGGTTTATGGTGACAGCGCTTCTTTTCACATGAGTTTTTGGTCGTATCTTCTAAATATGACTGAACCTGAAATTCAGTTAAACGGTTTTGTGTATGCTGCGACATGGAAGCCCCAAGGCCATGCAATGGAGTGTGAGGTTTAGTATTCGTAGAAGTATAGGTCAAACATGCAGTTTATCTTGGCATGTCAATATTATCAGAATTACCATAAACAGCAAATGCTTTTTACTAAAGGTGATTATTAACTCTAGTAGCAAAATCCTTTGAATAAAGATAATGATGATAACGCTATCAGTCGTATGATCTTCTGGTCGTACCCTCTGTGTGCATGAGCAGATTTTAGTGTTATTTTATTCTGAATGCTGCGCTTTCTCCCACCAAATACATGTGAGATCCAAATCATATGTATTTGGAAGTTTATTAATATTTTTATGCAATGTAAAGCCATGCATATGGACCGCATATTGACATTACTAGAGATTAAATCATGAGAGATTTTTTCTGGATGGTAAAAGGGTCTCCGTGTACAACATGGATACCACAATTTTTATCTATATAAATTACATTAGCACCTAATTTTATTGCTCGTCATTTGCCTATTTTTTAAATGAATATACCCTATTCTGAATTACTGTTCGATTGCTCTCTCCGGCAGTATGAGTAACGGGAAAATTATGCTTCCATTAATATAAATTTAACATTGATGGCCCGATATTCGGTCGAAGCTGCAGTCAGCGCACTTACTTATTCACATTTCATATCCACGTTTTAGTAGGTTATATCTGTCATGCAGCTGAACTTCCCAGAGTGCCAGCCTACGACCGCCCGTCACCGTCCTCTGTTTAACATTTTACAGCCACATATTATCGTTATTTACAAAAAACAATTACCGTTTTGCTATAAAGTCTATTGGGTATTTTTAAAGTGAACTTCAACCACTAGTATGCGTTTTGGGTAGCGCCATGCACACAGGAAAAAAGTCACGTTCACCGTAGCCCAGAACTTGTGACGCCCACCTCGCAACACACAAATTAACAGTTTTATTATATCAATACATAAAGGATATGTCCGAAAGTAATATCATATTAGTTTATGTTGCTTATCGTTGCTGGACTCACGTTCCATCCTATGCCCTGGGGTTCCAACGTTGCGGCACACGCACAAAATAGAGTAATTAGGTTGCAAGTTCAGTCAGTTTTGGACGGTACGCCCAGATCACGTGACAGGCAGTGTTGCCATAATGTCTTTTACCCGAAAGTTTTTGTTATTAGAGCAATTGTTGCCTAATTTCTCCCTCTGATGTAACTCTTGAGAATCCTGGTAACTTGCTGCGAGACATTGTTTATTTTCAAGGGCTATAAGACTTTTTAAAATGAGACAAAATTGTTTTATTCAGTGACTGCTTCAGTTTAAATCATAAGAAACAACACTAAAACCATAATAAAATTAAAAAGAAAATATTTACTATGGTAAAAATGTCGGAAAAGAAACGCCATGATATTATTAATTGTTCACAGAGCGCTTACTCATTCCCTGTGGAACACCAGTGTTCCGTGGATTACAGTTTGGGGAACGCTGTGCCAAAGCGAATAATCATCATTAGTAAAAAGGATCTGCTGTTGGTGGTCGTTTTGGCCATATTGTCATACCTAAACGCGTTCCAGTATTTGTCCTACACTCTTACGAATACTAATGCAGTTTGACATGAGGCCTACACCAACATCTTCCAGAAGATTAAAGTACATGCTTTTGACTTTATTATAAAGCTATGCTCTGTATGTCTATAATTTTAATTATTTAACCGGGAGATCGGTTACGCTAATTCGTAGTGTTGTTGTGTTCCTATAAATTAATGTAATCCGAGAAGCTTACTTCCAGTGCAGAGGGCACACAATTGCAGAGTTGATGACCTAAGTCTAGATTGTGCATGTTACTTTACCCATAGTCTAATCTTAGTTGAAATTTAAACGATATGAAAGTTATGCATGCGTTATATTGAGTTTGCGTGCAAGAGTAGCATTATCAAGTTCGTCCGTATGGCTGTCACGCTATAGCGCGACATCGCGCTTTCTTTTATGCACATCGGGGCTGCTGCTTTAATAAATATACTTTTACACCGTTAAGAATACGTTTTGATGTGCAGAATAGCACTATGCATGTTCCTGGTTGCTGCAGAACCCCACGCCTCAACCTTTGGCCCTGAGGTATACATGTCACACAAGAGATATGTCAGTGTAACTGCGTTGGAAACCCAATCGCATTTAGAAGGTTCGACCAGAAAATCATGTGATCGGAAGTGTTGTCATCACGATCTTTACCCGAAAGTTTCTGTTACTAGTATGAATAATCATCTTCAGTAAAAGTAAAAAATTTGCAGTTTACGGTCATATTGTAATGCCAAGATGCATTCCATTGTTTGTGCTTTACATTTTCCGTTACTAAATCATACTGATGCGAGGTCTAACACAGCACCCTCTGTAGAAGTTAAGTAAGTGCTACTGACCTGTGTGGATCTTCACAGATAGACAGAATAGTCCCATACTCAGGAAACGAGCATTAGTGGGAGCAGATGCAGGAGTCATGCACCGCCACTCATGGCAAGGTCCTAGGGGAGGTAGTATGCCGGTGCCTTCCTCCGACCTGTTACGAAATGTTAACTGTTTGTGTGTGTGTGTGTGTGTGTGTGTGTGTGTGTGTGTGTGTGTGTGTGTGTGTCGTGCGGATCACTGTTATGAGTGCTTGTACAGTGTAGTGCTGGGGTTGTGTAAATATCGATAAAGGAAAGGGAGAGGGTAAAACCCGGTCTGGGCACACAGCCTATTCCTCTCGATAAACACCAAGAGTCCCCATCTGACAGAAGGAGCTTCATCAACAGTGTCACATGCCCTCACATCATGAGAATGCGGAGACGTTTCAAATTTTATGCAGGAAATTGGCACAAAGACTAGTGATCAGGAACTTTATGCTACCATCACTGCTCCCCTTTCCGGCCAAATACGGGCAGTGAAAATTTCATCCACCTCCAGGAGTCTACTTGCCTACCTTCGACTCGAATGCCACTACACACGTGTGAGTTAGCGATCTCGGCTACGAGGGCGAGTCGGATGCATATAAATTCCAGCTAATCAGGGCCAATAATTAGCTATAAAGCCACTCTATAATTTTAATTATTTAACTTGGAAATCGATTATACAAACTCCTGCTGTTGTTGCGTTTGAATAAAGCTAAAATGCACCAGTCATTGTTCTGTATAGTTTGCCAGGCCAGAACATTAAATGAGGTTGATGCTAAGACACGTTAAGACGCATCACATGTACTGTGAAAAGTTTCGGAACATATTCGAATTTGCGTTCGAGTATCTCTTCGTTCTGATTATCAGTTTGAGGATAATTGTGTGATAGTAACGTAATGTAGATATTCAGAGTGAACAAGTAATTTATTTGAAGAGACACACTTATTCAAATGGTTGAAATGGCTCTAAGCACTATGGGACTTATTCATTAGTAAATTGTCTTATTTTACGAATAGGCCCCTGGTTAATATTAGTGATTTTAACAACTGCTAATAGTGCTAAAATAAATAAATAATTATTATTGTTGTGATAATGAATGTTGGTCTAACATCTGAGGTCATCAGTCCCCTAGAACGTAGAACTACTTAAACCTAACTAACCTAAGGACATCACACACATCCATGCCCGAGGCAGGATTCGAACCTGCGACCGTAGCAGCAGCGCGGTTCTGGGCTGATGCGCCTAGAACCGTTCGACCACAGCGGCTCGCCACAGATATACTTCGATGCCAAAGACCCCTTGAGGACTTGAACTTTAGGTTTTGTGTAGGGAAGAAGTTAACCAAGCATTTAGTCAAATTCACATCCAGAGCAAAAGCACTGTCAGCTACAATTAAATATCCGATGCACTTATTATAGGATTAGACTATAGTGAACTTAATAGTAAATGCTTACACAACTATGGTAAGAATGATAAAATTTGTTCTGTTCATAAAAGAAGGCCTTTCCACACTTCCCTACCCTCCACTTCATCCTTCCGAAGAGCGCTAAGATCGCTCGTTATAAGAGGCTCTTTTCATACAAGTGTAACGCTAAGCTGTGTTGAAAGTTTGAAGAAAGGAAATTTAACGTGTCTCATGGTCCGCAGGTCGTGGTCTCGCGCTCGCGTTCTCACTTCCCGAGCACGGTGTCCACGTTTCGATTCCCGGCCGGGGTCAGGGATTTTCACCTGCCTCGAGATGACTTGGTATTTGTGTTGTCCTCATCATTTCATCATCATTCATGAAAGTGGACAGACTGGACTGAGCAGAGATTGGGAATCTGTAAGGGTGCTGATAACCACGCAGTTGAGCGCCCAACAAACCAAACATCATCAGCGTGTCTCAATAATGAAGAGGTCATTATAGATGGAGAGTAACCTTGGATTGAAAGTGGGTAGGAAAGGAAATTTTCCATGCACTTTTCTAATTTACTTTTCTGGCACTCGTTTTAAGTGACTTAGGAAAATCACAGGAAGCTTGTCGGAAATGGATATGAAGGCCCTTTCCAAAATTCAATGTTGTCACCTCAGGCACCACCACGTTTGATAAGAATTCAGGAGCACGTCCCTGAAAGTACATTTCACTATTGACAGCCTTCACAGGGCGAAGGCTTCATTCATCTTTGTCTTTCTGTTAAAGCAGCGTGCTGCCAGGGAAGGATAATTATTTGATTGGACCTGCTGGTTTCTTGGAAACAGACTCGTGCTTTTACCTCCTCCAGATCACCAATGTACATGAGTGTAAGAAGCTGACGTCAGTCCTACGTTATTTATCATCCAACGAGCGAGATGTTGGAGTGACGAGACACTAGATTTGTTTTCTGCAAGACCCCTCGTCTGGTCATCCTGATCTTGTTTTTTCGAGGTTTCCCTAAATCTCTTACAGCACTTGCCGGAATGGTTCCTTTGAAAAGGACATGGTCGGTCTTCTTTCCATCTTTCGCACACGGAACTTGTACTCCGTATCTAATAACCTCGACGTCAACAGTACCTCAGCCGGCCGCGGTGGCCGAGCGGTTCTAGGCGCTTCAGTCTGGAACCATGCGGCTGCTGCAGTCGCAGACTCGAATCCTTCCTCGAGCATGGATGTGTGTGATGTCCTTAGGTTAGTTAGGTTTAAGTAGTTCTAAGTCTAGGGGACTGATGACCTCAGATGTTAAGTCCCATAGTGCTTAGACCCATTTGAACCATTTCAACGGTACCTCAAACTCTAATCTCCCTTCCTCCTTTTTGCGCTATGCGTTTCTCTTTCTAGAGGGCCCTACAGACGCACTAACGGACCGACAGACGGACCGAAAAAATTGGACGTGTACGTGTTTTGACCTAGCAACCGGAGGACTTAGCTTGTCGGGTTGTAGGCCGGGTAGGGCAACCCGACAACCGGCACCCCCACCACTCCACCCAACAAGTTGCTCCGTGTGCAGCGCTGTTGTGCTAACCGCCTGACAAAAGTTCTTCTTTTGTCACTGCGTGCGGAATTAAATGCTGTCCTATACATATAATAACGTGCAAGGTGGACAAAACTTTCGCAGGCTTTCTGGAGAAATTGATAGGCTTCAGAAGTTTGTGGGACACGTCGTGCTAGGAGTATAGCAATATAGGTGCAAGAAATGAAGACGTTTTCCCGTTTTTTACTGAATCCATAGTAGTTCGATGTGGCATATAGACGAAATAAAAGTCCATCGACCGTCTGCATTTCTGTTTTTAGGTTTTATTTCGGATACTTATCGGATATGAAATAGAAATACCGAAAATCGACATTTAATGGGCGTTAATTCAATAAATACATTTACTTCACCGGTATAAGCTTAAAAAGAATCCAGTGTATATCCACGCCCTCTGCCATGAAGAGCAAAATGTGGGATACTGTACACTTTCCTAACAGTTGCCAAATGGTTCATTTCGAATGTACAGTATCTGTTGTTGCACTTAATGGATGATGTGGGCCTATGCGCCACAACCATGTCCAGTCTTACTTCTTCGAATCTGAAATGAGTTTCTTATACTTACAGGTCATCTTTTATACTAAGTATAGAAATAAATTAAATAGTTTTGAGTGAAAAGTTTTGATTTGATTATTTTGCTTTAACATGATTTATTTGCTCAGTCAACTACAAATCACGTTGCAAGTTCCACAAATCATTTTAGATTATACTTGTGGAGGTACAACGTCACTGAACTTGAGGTCCTCTTAACTTCAGCCACTAACTAGAAACCGTAATGTAGCTCACAGCCTCTCCTTGCAGCTTACAGCCTCTCTGATGACTTTTTTCTTTACCATTAAAATGGTTTTGGTGGTTTTCAACAGCGTCTAAATGCGTGTTTCATCCATTCTTACATAATTGCGCATATTATGGGCTTCCAGCTGTTTAAGTTATAGAAAATGTATGAATTTCTTTCCTTGCATATGCCACTTTTTTGGACACAGGTTTCGCACAGTTTTTTTGCCTTGTTATCTCTAGGGGTAGCGTCTTTGATTCGTAATCAAAACGTCTTCGGTCCCGGGTTCGATCGCCGCCACTGACTAAATTTTGATAAATAATCAGCATTGGCGGCCGAAGACTTCCGGCATAAGAAGTCAGCCTCATTCTGCCAACGGCCATGTCAAAGAGGGCGGAGGAGTGGATAGAAGTTCAGGGCACCCTCTTGTCCTAGGGGTGGGAAATTGCCCCTAAAGGCGGAAGAATCAGCAATGATCAACGACATGAGGATGCAGAAGGCAATGGAAACCACTGCATTAAAGACACGTAACGTGTATCCACAGGATATGTGGCCTGTAATTGAAGAAGAGTCATGATGATCTCCCCATTGGCAGAAGATTCCGGAATAGTTCCCCATTCGGATCTCCGGGAGGGGACTGCCAAGGGGGAGGTTACCGTGAGAAAAAGATTGAATAATCATCGAAAGGATAACGTTCCACGAGTCGGGGCGTGGAATGTCAGAAGCTTGAACGTGGTAGGGAAACTAGAAAATCTGAAAAGGGAAATGCAAAGTCTCAATCTAGATATAGTAGGGGTCAGTGAAGTGAAGTGGAAGGAAGACAAGGATTTCTGGTCAGATGAGTATCGGGTAATATCAACGGCAGCAGAAAATGGTATAACAGGTGTAGGATTCGTTATGAATAGGAAGGTAGGGCAGAGGGTGTGTTACTGTGAACAATTAAGTGACCGTGTTGTTCTAATCAGAATCGACAGCAGACCAGCACCGGCAACGATGGTTCAGGTATACATGCCGACGTCGCAAGCTGAAGATGAACAGATAAAGTGTATGAGGATATTGAAAGGGTAATGCAGTATGTAAAGGGGGTCGAACATCTGTCATGAGCGACTGGAATGCAGTTGTAGGGGAAGGAGTAGAGGAAAAGGTTACAGGACCATATGGGCTTGGGACAAGGAATGAAAGAGGAGAAAGACTAACTGAGTTCTGTAACAAGTTTCAGCTAGTAATAGCGAATACCCTGTTCAAGAATCACAAGAGGAGGAGGTATACTTGGAAAAGGCCGGGAGATACGGGAAGATTTCAATTAGATTACATCATGGTCAGACAGAGATTCCGAAATCAGATACTGGATTGTAAGGCGTACCCAGGAGCAGATATAGACTCAGATCACAATATAGTAGTGATGAAGAGTAGGCTGAAGTTCAAGACATTAGTCAGGAAGAATCAATACGCAAAGAAGTGGGATACGGAAGTACTAAGGAATGACGAGATACGTTTGAAGTTCTCTAACGCTATAGATACAGCAATAAGGAATAGCGCAGTAGGCTGTACAGTTGAAGAGGAATGGACATCTCTAAAAAGGGCCATCACAGAAGCTGGGAAGGAAAACATACGTACAAAGAAGGTAGCTGCGAAAAAACCATAGGTAACAGAAGAAATACTTCAGTTGATTGATGAAAGGAGGAAGTACAAACATGTTCCGGGAAAATCGGGAATACAGAAATACAAGTCACTGAGGAATGAAATAAACAGGAAGTGCAGGGAAGCTAAGACGAAATGGCTGCAGGAAAAATGTAAAGACATCGAAAAAGATGTGATTGTCGGAAGGACAGACTCAGCATACAGGAAAGTCAAAACAACCTTTGGTGACATTAAAAGCGACGGTGGTAAGAATAAGAGTGCAACGGGAATTCTACTGTTAAATGCAGAGGAGAGAGCAGATAGGTGGAAAGAATACATTGAAAGCCACTATGAGAGTGAAGATTTGTCTGATGTGATAGAAGAAGAAACAGTGGTCGATTTAGAAGAGATAGGGGATCCAGTATTAGAATCGGAATTTAAAAGAGCTTTGGAGGACTTAGGTCTAATAAGGCAGAAGGGATAGATAACATTCCATCAGAATTTCTAAAATCATTGGGAGAAATGGCAACAAAACGACTATTCACGTTGGTGTGTAGAATATATGAGTCTGGCGATATACCATCTGACTTTCGGAAAAGCATCATCCACACAATTCCGAAGACGGAAAGAGCTGACAAGTGCGAGAATTATCGCACAATCAGCTTAACAGCTCATGCATCGAAACTGCTTACAAGAATAATATACAGAAGAATGGAAAAGAAAATAGAGAATGCGCTAGGTGACGATCAGTTTGGCTTTAGGAAAAGTAAAGGGACGAGAGAGGCAATTCTCACGTTACGGCTAATAATGGAAGCAAGGCTAAAGAAAAATCAAGACACTTTCATAGGATTTGTCGACCTGGAAAAAGCGTTCGACAATATAAAATGGTACAAGCCGTTCGAGATTCTGAAAAAAGTGGGGGTAAGCTATAGGGAGAGACGGGACATATACAATATGTACAACAACCAAGAGGGAATAATAAGAGTGAACGATCAAGAACGAAGTGCTCGTATTAAGAAGGGTGTAACACAAGGCTGTAGCCTTTCGCCCCTACTCTTCAATCTGTACATCGAGGAAGCAATGATGGAAATAAAAGAAAGGTTCAGGAGTGTAATTAAAATACAAGGTGAAAGGATATCAATGATACGATTCGCTGAAAACATTGCTATCCTGAGTGAAAGTGAAAAAGAATTAAATGATCTGCTGAACGGAATGAACAGTCTAATGAGTACACAGTATGGTTTGAGGGTAAATCGGAGAAAGACGAGGCTAATGAGAAGTAGTAGAAATGAGAACAGCGAGAAACTTAACATCAGGATTGATGGTCACGAAGTCAATGAAGTTAAGGAATTCTGCTACCTAGGCAGTAAAATAACCAATGACGGACGAAGCAAGGAGGACATCAAAAGCAGACTCGCTATGGAAAAAAAGGCATTTCTGGCCAAGAGAAGTCTACTAATATCAAATACCGGCCTTAATTTGAGGAAGAAATTTCTGAGGAGGTACGTCTGGAGTACAGCATTGTATGGTAGTGAAACATGGACTGCGGGAAAACCGGAACAGAAGAGAATCGAAGCATTTGAGATGTGGTGCTATAGACGAATGTTGAAAATTAGGTTTACGTATAAGGTAAGGAATGAGGAGGTTCTACGCAGAATCGGAGAGGAAACGAATATGTGGAAAACACTGATAAGGAGAAGGGACAGGATGATAGGACATCTGCTAAGACATGAGGGAATGACTTCCATGGTGCTAGAGGGAGCTGTAGAGGGCAAGAACAGTAGAGGAAGACAGAGATTGGAATACGTCAAGCAAATAATTGAGGACGTAGGTTGCAAGTGCTACTCTGAGATGAAGAGGTTAGCACAGGAAAGGAATTCGTGGCGGGCCGCATCAAACCAGTCAGTAGACCGATGACAAAAAAAAAAAATCTCGAAAACAACAACAGCAAACTTCCTATTTTGCTTCTGCGTAAAACCAGTCTGGATCTCGTAGAGCCCGCCAGTCTGGCCGAGCGGTTCTAGGCGCTTCAGTCTAGAATCGCGCGACCGCTACGGTCGCAGGTTCGAATCCTGCCTCGGGCATGGATGTGTGTGATGTCCTTAGGTTAGTTAGGTTTAAGTAGTTGTAAGTTCTAGGGGACTGATGACCTCAGAAAGTAAGTCCCATAGTGCTCAGAGCCATTTTGAACCACTTTTGAACAACAGGGCGGCGTTTTATTCGCAGAATGCAGTAGGTCGGGACGTGTGTAGGCTGTCACGAAATTGGTCGGTCTGTCGGTCAGCCGATAAGTTGTAGGGGCCGTAAGTGGTACAGGATTATCCAAAAAATGGCTCTGAGCACTATGGGACTTAACATCTGTGGTCATCAGTCCCCTAGAACTTAGTACTACTTAAACTTAACTAACCTAAGGACTTCACACACATCCATGCCCGAGGCAGGATTCGAACCTGCGACCGTAGCAGTCGCGCGGCTCCGGACTGAGCGCCTAGAACCGCTAGACCACCGCGGTCGGCAGGGTTATCCATTTGTGGTACATGTTTTAGTTCTATATCTTGTTAACATATGTCTTTGGCTACTAGATCAGCATCATCATCATCTTTTAAGACTGATTATGCCTTTCAGCGTTCAGAGATTTTGAATGGTCTAAAAAATTACTCATATGGGACGTCAGTAACGCCGACCTGACGTACGCACCTGCAATCAGCCAAGCGATTTGCAGGAAGCAATGAATAATGAAAGCGAAGGAATCTGCTCTTAACCTAACGCAACACAAACAGAAAGCTGAGTGAATACTTTCGCAATCGGACAGCAAAAAGGCAACATGAAGTAAACGAAACAAACATTGAAGCAGGTGACATTTGTTGTAATGAATGTTTACGAGCAGAAACGTATTTTCCGCTGGTGTGGTGTCTAATGTCTATGACTACCGCCAGGCCCGCGACTGGGGCCAGTTTATGTGGCAACGACAGAGAGAACGCCACTTGCTCGGCGCACAGCCCTTAGTGCTCGTCGCAGCGCTCGTCTACAGCTGCTGCAGGGTTGGGGGGGTGCTTCGTTTCACGAGACGGATTAGGTAATCAAGCTCCACATTCAGTGCATAAACTTATTCAAATTTTCGTATTCGCTGATGATGATTGCTTAGTAAGGAAAATGTGGCTTTAGTGTTACACATAAGAGTGTGACAAAATGTGTTTCAGTTTTTGTAAAAATTTTCCTTTAAAGGAATGACTGTCGATTTAATTATATACGTGCTTGCATTTACGCTGGTCGGTTACCTATAATTTTGCAAAATAGGGAAATATCGGTGGCGAAAATGTCATTTTTGTAGTTGTTCCAGTTGCATTCTCCTCCTGGGTCTTTTCTTTTGGTACACGAACCTAGTAAAATTACTGAACAGGGCTTTCTAAAAAGAGAGATATCGCCCAACGTGCCATTTTATGAAATTTTAAAAAGTAATTACCTTCTTCTGTAAGGCTGGTGAAAACTATATCATACCGTTTAAGCTGTTTTTAACGTTTTTCCCACTCTTCAGGATTAGCGTGCTATACTAGGAGTAATGAATTTTAATTATTTTAGGGTTGTTCATTTCGTTTCTTTAGTGTTTAGCATTAAATATGGTTTTGTACCGCCTCGAATGCTGTAGTCGACGGTTTTGTGTCAGTGATACTAGTACTGTCTCGTCATACATTGTTAAAAGGGTGCTATTTCAGTAGAGTGGTTGCAATAGTACGAAACTGTCTACTTAAAGTGGATTTACGTAGTAATCATGCCCATATACGTTATCTCGTGGCTAGACTAGCGTACGAAGGTGAACTCAGTTATTTTGACGTAGCGGACGAAAATAACTTCTCGGCCCAAACTATTTGTGTCCAGTAATAAAAACAATAGATAATAGATTACAGACCGTTAACTGTAGATGACAGAGCCGCAATTCGGCGTTACGAGCTGAACTCTGGAATGTTGTGCTACGAAACACATTAAGCTTCATAGCTCGTAGTAATCGGCAGCGCATGGTAAATGAACCAAATGCCACTACTTACAGAGATTAAATCAAATTCAGATGGCGGGTAATATCCGATCAATGTGTTACAATGCTTGTCACATTGGGTAAGTGCCGTTAACTCATTTCTGATGTCTATAAACGTAGAGGTGAAAGCGAGTTAATTAGGCTTGTACGAATTTTGAATCATTTTAGGTAGTTGTCTATCACCCTCATAACTATTTTTACGGTTCCAAATTTCAGCAAAATTAAGGTAGGTACTATTTGAATCAGCAGCAGACTCATTCACGTTGCTAGTTCAGCTGTTAATAACAAATGTTTGATGTAAGTAGCTACAGTAGGTCAAATCGAAGTAAAGACCGTTGAAAGTATTTATTCCTGTGTAGTGTTTCATTGTGTAAGGAACTGACAATTAACGAATTGGAAAGAGACTGGTGTTGAAGTAACAGCAAAAGTAAAGGTTGAGGATATTTATAGTAGCACAGTATAGATTATGAAACATATCTTTCGAATAAATTAATTTCCTTGTCTTAAAGATAGCTACGTTGTAGAATTACATGTGATAGTGGCCTCCATGTTTGCTTAAAGTCAAAAGTTGTCTCGCCAAAACCACCTCGATCAGTACATTAATTTAAGTCAGCCCAGTATTATTAACATAGGAACAACGATAAATTTCTTTATCGAATCAACAATTTTTCATTTCAACAAATTAGCCTATTATATTTACTTGGGTAAGGCCCATTACTCTGCTAAATTACTAACATGGGATCCCACGGCATCGCAATTTAATTTTTTAGATTTATGGTATATGAAGATCAGGACACAAATATGAATACCCACAAATAGTTCCGTGCAATTCAGATAAATCCACTTTACGTTTCTCTGGTCATCTTTAGCGTATTAAAGCAAGATCAATGTTTCTCGACAAGCAGTGAGATGGCTTGCCTGCCACGTAGGTGTTCAAGGTTAGGTTCCCGACTGATGCAAACTTTTAAGCGGAGGTGCCTGCCCTCGCAATTCCGTGACGTTTAAAATGGATAACAATGGAAAAAGTCAGTGGTGTTAGAGATTGAAAATTGCTAGTCGGTCTCGTTTATGAAGATTTCGTTTATTTTTTTCCGTTCACTGAGAATAACGAAGTCATCCGAATATGAACTTCATCATAGCGTGTGTGTGTGTGTGTGTGTGTGTGTGTGTGTGTGCGTGTGTGTATTTTGTCCATTTGCAGTTTTTATGAAAAGTGTAGAACTCTACTTATATTATGATCTTACTGATCTTTTATAACATCCTTTAAATTTAAAAAAATACAAATTATTGATCTGTGTTTCACGCTTAACAAATTCTGTTGGAACATTCACATCTGTTTAAAATTTTGGCAGGGCTGGGAATCTAATCCGTGCTACAAACTCGTGGTAGGCGAGCACTACCTCCTACCCACTAGGAATAAATAGAAAAATTGACCCCGTGTTAGTATATTAAAGACAGTAGAAAACTTAAGTTAGGCTTCTTGAATTTTTGAGCATTGCTTCAAACTGTAGTGCTGATTGATATTTGAGTTTTAAACTTCAAATTAAATAAAATATATAAAAACCCATCAGATGGCCATATGGTCATCTTAAATAAATTTGCTTTGTCACATGATCAGACATGGAATCCTGTATAAAAGCTACAATTAACGTCTGGAATTTTAAGCGTATTTAGGATACCAGCTTGCAGAAAGAATTTCGGCCAAGTACCTTAGAAAACCCTATCAGTCGGTAAGGAGGGGTGGTCATCAGTCTTCCGACTGTTTTAATGCAGATCGCTACGTGTTCCTTCACGTTGTCAAACTTTTCATTTGTTAGCTCTTGCATCCTAAGTTCTCAGGTACTTGTGGAATGTACTCCAATCTTTCACTTCGTGTTTTATCCCTGACAGCTCCCACTAGTACTATGGAAGTTATTCTTAGATGTCTTACGACATTAACGTTCCCTTTCTAGAGTTCTAGATATGTTCCTGTCGTGGTCTTTTGTAGGGAGAACCTAATCTCCGATAAATATACAGAATTTGATGTAGTTCAGTAACACCATTTCACAAATCCTTGCAGTCTGTTCGTTTTCCACACAGTCCATTCACTTGCATGCACTGCTGTGGTCCAAAAGTACATTCTCAGAAATTTCTTCTCCAAATTCTGACGTGTGATTGAACCGAGCAGACTTCTCCTAGCCAGAAACTCTTCGCCTATGCTAGTTTGCTTTTTACGTATTCCTTGTTTAGTCGATCATCCGTTATGCTTCTTCCGAGATAGTATTCCTGTCCTTCGTCTACTTCGTGGTCCGCAGTTTATATTTTACGTTCACAATTATCATTTCCACTACTCATTACTTACAATCTAACTGGATTTTATTTTCAGTTAATATTCTTCTGCTGAGAATACTTCATTCCATTAAGGGTATCCTCGCTTTCATAGAGAACAGCAATCTGAACGATATTTTACCACTTTGAATTTTAATCCCACTCTCGTTCTTCGGTATAAAGATAAAACAGTAGCGGATAAAGGATAGTAATTTCGAAGGAATTTCACCGCAGTCTTCCAAAGCTATGTCATACTGAAACACCTATTGGTCCCACATAATCTCAGTTCCTCCACCTGTCACGTCGTAACTTTCCGCCACGTAGCACTCGTGTAATTCAAACTATTTGCTCTTTCCACTACGTTTAACTTCAGAGTTCCTCCTGTAATATAATTCAATTTAATTTAATAAACATGCCGATACATGTCTGAACAGGGGGGTGGCGAGTGGGTCACAGATTTTGATCATGTTTTGCAAGGACGTTCTATATTGAAAATGCACAGACGTGTTTCGCCTTTTTGCTGAACACCTGCTAGTTCTTGAAAGGATCGAGGTCAAATATACCGGAAATTCGTAATTCCAATGCTATACTTCAAAAGATCGTCTAAAAGCATTTTTATCTGTAATATGTGGTCCAAAGTTAATAATGTTCGAATTCTTAACGTTTTCATGCTGTTGCTTGGATACCTGTCATTGTAAGTTACTACCGGAGGGAGGCAGGCAGGCGGTCGAGTGGTCAAGGCAGTAAGATAGCAAATTACTGCACAGTGTTCGATTCTACATTTACACCCATACTCCGCAAGCCACCCGACGGTGTGTGGCGGAGGGTACCTTGGTCATGCCTCTATTTGTTTCGAAATCTGTCTTCATATTTTTCTCATTCGATATTTTTCGTTCGGTGCTTCGTACACGCCGTGCTTCATTACCTGATAATGCTCTGAAAATAGTACATTCCTTTCTTTAAGGTAAAACGCCGGGAGATATTAATAATGTTGAAATAAGTACTGTATTGACAGCTATGCTAGGATTTCCATAGACGATGCCCAATCGTGATTCCACGGAAAGTATCTTTGTCAAACATGTCACGTTTACTTTTTCCGACATGTAATGAGTTTCATCACATAACTTAAAAATCATGCAACGTCACGGCAGACCAGAGAAATAAGATAGGAATGATGGTATCGAAATCTGTGCGTTAGTCCACGAACAGCTGGAAACTCTTACGGACAAGTTAGGACTGCGCAATAATATACTCCAGTTGTATTATTGTACTTTGTAAAAATGACAGTAACTGCCAGTACACTATACGATTATTTGGTTATTAATCACCTCTCCCGATGTTTTACTTAAAAAAAAGTAAGGAAATGCAGGTATTAAGATTATCACAAAATAAGTTTCACTGAGAAACGTCGAAAAAACGCCACGCCCAAGAACCGAGCAGAATAACAATTCGGTGGTCTTCTGTTTTCACCCCGACCTCACTCTGCTAGGTACGTAGTGACGGGTACCTAAGCTATGGCATGGAAACAAAAAAAACGTTAACATTTCGAACGTTGCATTACAAGTTTTTTCAGACGGTCTTTCGATGTACTGCATTCAAAATACTTTGATCTTGATTTTTCAAAACCTGGGGTGTTTCTGGCAAAAATGTGAAACTTGAATGTCCGTATTTTCAACCTACAACGTCCCTGCAAAACTTGATAGAAACCTCCATGACACATCCTCCCGCCACCTTGAAAGGTGGACCCTTCGGACAACTTTGCTGGAAGAATTATTCGATTTTTGGGTTTCCTTGCAGCGCGTGAACGACTCGCTTATAAACCCTTGCTGACAGCACACAACCGAGTTCGTTGCAATGAAAATTACCTCTACGACGATCATTCAAATTTGCAAATGAAATAGTAAAACTACGTATGTACAGGTAGCCCTCATCCTTAGGGCCATTTTTCGCATACAAACTACATGAGTCTATTGGTTTCCTGTTTAATGATAAAATCCAAATTCAACCCTTTTTATAATATTTCTATCAACAAAGAACTAATGTTTAACACAAAAACAAAGTGGAAAGTTATTCCGAATCGTCATTAGACAACGTATCGTCTAATGCCCTCAAAATTTACAATACATACACCATACTCAAGAGTCTAAAGCCCTTAGTTATGGCCGATTTAAATTTTATATTCTAGAACGGATTTTCAGTTTTAGCAGTGTGTACGCTGATACGAAACTTACAGGCAGATTAAAAAACTGTGCCAGACAGGGACTCGAATTCGGGGTCGTCTGAAATTCGGAAGAGAAATGAGGTGTAGGCTTAAGTTGTAAGGCGGATCGTAGGTAGTGCTTGGGTACATCAGTTGGTACGCAAAGGACCCTAGTTCGAGCCCAAGTTCGGCACAAAGTTTTAATTAGCCATTAAGTTTCAAATGCTAATAGTTATATTAAAAACACCGGAAGTTGTAAAGTCGTTACGACAGGAAACAAGTAGTCCGATAAATAGTACTGTGGTGAACTGCGCATCGAGACCTAATTAAACTGTAAATTTAGTTGCTTGTAGCCATATGATTCGCTAAAGCACGTCGCTCACATGTTATAATATAAAAAAGTATTTCATTAGCCACTTCGCTTGAGTTCGTGGCTCTTCAGTTTCTCGCACAACTATTTCATTTGAACCTCATTAGAGTAAATGCCAATTATTAATACTGCTGTAACTTATGTAGTTCTTAGCGTATGAGTACATTCTATGTGGGGATAGAATTTTCTCATCGATACACTCGGTTTGGTTGCTTAAGAATTTATGTAGTATTACCTGATCGTGTGTCAGTAATAACGAAGATTTTTACACATGGTTTAGTTCAGTCATTCTTGCCGTGTCAGCCCACTCATTCCATGGGTGTGGATGTGACGTATCTTGGCGACAGGTAAATCCAGCTCGTGTTAAGTCTGTTGCACCTTATCCGGTACCCAGGTGTCGCGGTTAAGACACTAGAGTTTAAAACAAGGGGCTTCTGTGGGTGTTCTCGGCGTCCATCAAGCTGAAACTTCAGCATACCGCTTGTCCAGAGCGATTCCTCCTGACAATTTTCTTAAATTTGAGCCTACTCTTACTCATTTCCGTATCGAGATATTCAGCCAAATTTGCTACTGCGGATGCCTTACATTCCAATATTATTTCAGAATCTCTGTGATGTAGTCCAGCTGGGGTCTTTGTCTCCACGTCTTTTCTAAGTCTTATTTCCTCTCCGGTGATTTTTGAACACTGTATTTTCGTTATAACTAGCTGCAATGTATTACTGAAATCAACTCTTTTGTCACTCTTATTCCTCCTACCGAGCTCATTCTGCAACTGCCTTCTATTCCTTCCCATTCTGCAGCATTCAAATCAGTTTTTGGGTTTCTGTTCCACGGCACGTAATATACCAGTGTCCTCGTGTACTTTCCTTAGATCTTCACCTTCGGCTTGCAACGTATGTATGTATTATGGAGCTATTGCTTTGGTTTGCTGCCGATTCTTCTGAGAATACTCAAATCGCTGCAATATTCACAGGTACTCACCCTGACTTACGTCCCTATTCGTGACGAATCCTACTCCCGTAAATTGTTTGCTGGTAATACCCCATATTGATCTGATTACATACAGGAATCTTCATTTAGTGCAGACACCCACTACCCTGTCAGAGACTTTGTGCATCCTGTTCTAGATTTTAAAACTTTGCTACCGCATTCAGACTTCAAATCGGAAAGCTCAGAATACTCAACTTAACCCGATAACAGTGAGGAGAAAAATAATTAAAAGAATGGTCGTTGTGGATCTCTGGGACTCTATAAATAAAATACTTACAACAAGTAACAAATAGTATACTGGCATCAAATGACGAATTTTTATTTTGTTCAGGTAATACTTGTACTGACACACTTTTCGAATTATACAACAATTGTAAAAAAAACTGAAAGTACTCCTTTGCAGTGCTAAATATAAGTGAACTGGAAATTGAAGTACATTAGTTTAAATGCGAATATAAATGAGAACAAGTTGAACTAAAAAGCAAAAACTTTGAATTTTTTTATATAAATAGAAATTCTGAATACAATGAATAGTCTGAGATATCGTTCTCTAAAATCTTTATTTTCAAAACAGTAGCCGCAGACCGTATTAGCATGCGCCAAACATAATCACACCTTCCCAACTTTGCAAAAGTACTCAGTTTTGCTGTCCTTGAATTTATAGCATCTTCCTCTTTCTCTGTTTGTGGATCTCCAACCATTGACTGTTCTTGGGAGCCGGACAATTTAGAAGCAAGGCCGCGAATTTCTCCCGGGAAGTTTGGCTGGGTTTTCTTTTCGCCCCCGTCACTAATTTCATCATTATACGCTTACGAAATGAGTCTACTGATTTGTTTCGTTTTGGTACACATGAATGTAATGTGACGTCCTCCTAAAATTCACACACACTTGAATACTCTTAGATCTTTAGGCTATGAACTCAGCTGAAATACCAGGCTTCTCTTTTATCGTACCAACTGCAGTAATACTTGTTGCTTGCAATACTTGTCTGGCGATTGGATAAGGAGTGAGTTAACTGTCTATTGTCAGATTTCTTCTAGACCCTTTTACTGGGTCTACAAGACGCAAAACATCAGTGAGCCTTATTACTGGCCGGCCGAAGTGGCCGTGCGGTTAAAGGCGCTGCAGTCTGGAACCGCAAGACCGCTACGGCCGCAGGTTCGAATCCTGCCTCGGGCATGGATGTTTGTGATGTCCTTAGGTTAGTTAGGTTTAACTAGTTCTAAGTTCTAGGGGACTAATGACCTCAGCAGTTGAGTCCCATAGTGCTCAGAGCCATTCGAACCATTTGAACCTTATTACTGACTTTGTACGATCCATGTGGTTGTTCAACTGTATAGACTTCCAAATGTATACCATAGTAAGTTTCAAAACAAGCCAAGATGGAAAAATAGATCCGACACTTAGCAGATTTATTTGGGATGCACATCCTGAACCTGTGTATGGAACGAGCATTTCGTCCAAGTAACGTTTTCTGACAGAGCAAAATATGCAGTGCAGTTGGAGACAAACATATCAAGAATGGATCTTACGGAAGCATGATTTTCTTGTGCTTTCCTTTCTTCCCTCGTTTGGATGTTGTCAGACCTGATACAAGGAGTCAAAAACCTTAAGCTTTTCAGTGGCGTACTTGTTCCGGTCACATCTGTATTCCAAAAGTCTTAAATATTTATTTTAGCGGAATGCAGTGTCGACCCAAGTAAAGCAGGCCAAAATTAGCCTCCAGTTCATCAAAACTTGTATTTCTCCCCTTAGTTGTTTCGTTCCTCCTCTGTAAAAGCGCATATGTGCTGTACCTAAGTCAATTAGTACAGCTACACTCCAATCAGCAACAGTAGGTGCATCCATGCTGACAGAAAGATGACTTTCCTCGTCGACACCACTTATTTCTTTATTACTGTCGTGGTCACTGTTAATTTCGAAGTCTGGGTCCGCATTGGAATAGTCTACTTCATTATCATGATCATAGAATATTCTGTAAATTTAGGTACATGAAAGATTTTCTCTTGGCATTTTACATCGTAAGCGGTAGACAACGATAATTAGGCTTTAGGACATCGCAAATAGTTAGGAAAGTAGCTCAGTGACAGACCTACACTAAAATGAAAATGGAGTCTCGCTGGCAGAAACGGTTGGTCTGGGTCTGACGGACCCACACATCTTCTGGAAGACTGCCAAACAATAACTAACAAAGCATAACTTCAGTCACGACGTGAACGCTTGCTCTCGGTTGTTTCAAGAAGCTATCAGAGCGTCGAGGCAAATCAACTACAAGAATACAAATTCAGTGAAACAAAAGCCGTTGGGTATCTCACATCTGCCCGACCGTTCAGGGATTGCGGGCAGAGGGTGAAGTGTGAAGTAAATTTTGCACTAAAGCTTTGTATCCAAGAGTGTAACATTACTATGCATTTAGAGTATATATATATTGCGTACACACATCTGTACCACGTTTTTACCTTGACTGCAAATATGTGAACTGACCACCAATCAAAGTTTTGCTTCTGTTTGTGTTTCACGAGGAAATGCCATTCTGCCTGAAGTAAAACTTCAGATGTCTATGCAGACTCCGTATCTCTAACAGTCTTTCCTCAATGCGCTCAGTTTTTGGAATTAGGCACACCCCCTAATATGTAGGGTCGAAGTGTCGATAATATGGCAATCATTGTAGTACGGTACGATTTCTGCTTTAATATGGCAACCTTCTTCTCTGGTGCCGACATTTTCGTTTACAGTGTTACACCGTGAGGACACTTTCATGGAATGTGAATCTGTTAACAAAGATTTCAAAAGTATTTATAGTCAAACCAATACACTGCTGCGAAAGTCTTGAGCGCTGTACCGTTTGGGTCTGGCAAGACTTTCACGATGTGACTTAGGTATTTTGCTGAATATGAAGCTGTTAAAGTTATACGTGACTGATCTGTGGCTCCGTTATTAAGCTTATAGTGTAGGACTGAATATATTCTCATAAGTTACAATTACCTCCGTTTTCGTAGTTGTATTAGTCGGATGTTCTTACTTCATTGTCCTAATTTGTCACCAGAAGCAGTGACATAAGTCTAAATTATCCCTTGGGTTACTTCAGTTTGATTCTGTGTTTTATATTATAGTGCCACAAGCATGACATGCGGTTTTTGTACAGGATAGCTCTAAACATTGCGGCCTTTAATGCTGATGATAAATTGAAAGCTAATCGAAAGTTGGGTAGTGTCATACAATGAGGATAACGCTCTCAGATAGTTCATTGGAACTGGAGAACTTAATTGATTGCTAATTTTATGGTGTAACTTCCAACAATACATTTGAGATGAAGAAAATGGGAGCTTGAATCTCATTCTTTGCATTATTGATAGTAATAATTGGTGGTTTCTGGTCAAATGCTGTCAGTCTAAAACTAATAATGCAACGTTGCATTTACATATCAATGATAAATGTATATCCCTTTATTGACGTAGAACGTCCTGTACCCCCTCCCCCCCCCCCCCCGGTACAACAAGGACAAATGGAAAGTCAATCCATGTGGTGGTACCGTCAATCCGGTCCCCATCCCCAGAGGTCGAACCTATGAATTCCAGTGTTGAATCACACGTTGAGGTGGAGCACGATCTGACAGCAAAGTAATTTGTACTCCCATTTCCTCGTCGATGCTTTCTTTCCATCATAATCTGACCTTCCTTTAATTGAACTGTAGCTGCTATTATAACCAACTGAGTCCGCCCCGGTAGCTGAGTGGTCAGCGTGACACTGTCAATCCTAAGGGCCCGGGTTCGATTCCCTGCTGGGTCGGAAATTTTCTCCGCTCAGGGACTGGGTGTTGTTGTCCTAATCATCATCATTTCATCCCCATCGACGCGCAGGTCGCCGAAGTGGCGTCAAATCGAAAGACTAGCACCAGGCGAACGGTCTACCCGACGGGAGGCCCGAGCCACACGACATTTCCATTTTACCACCTGATCTGTTACTTTGACTACTTACCTACTCTACAGTCGCTGTGGTACTTCAGGAGATATTTTTCTCATAAATCCTACCGCCGGTTTGTGGTGATTCCATGATCTACTCAAAAGGAGTATCTCAGCATAAGACCAGAAATTTCTAGGTCTCTAAAATCAGAGACTTGTTAGTTTACCTCCATAGCTCTTGAACCACCTTGATTCTCATCTGGACACACAGCCATGTGGGTATTCTGGGAAATAATCTCACTGTCAGATTAGCTAAAGAAGCAAGTGCTGGAGACAAACGTGAACCAGGAGTACTGGGAACAGACCTCAGACTGCAACTACATAATATTTTGAGAATGTGGAATGTGCAATGACAGGCTACTGCTTATCTCAACATGCTAAGCGCAATCAAGGGAACCATGACGGCATAGCACATTTTTCTCCAAGCTTTTCACAAAGATGCTGTTATGCTGTGCTCACTACATACAGGCCTCACCGGCCTACTCCCCCCCCCCCCCCCCCCCCCCTCCCCAGGGGGTTTGCCACTCTTTGCTGGGTTCACGCTTCGCAACCATGGGGCCCAGCCGCGGCAGCACTTTTTCCTTTCCGTGCTGTTTGTCAATTCTCTTGCTACACTTTTTCCCCTTTCTTGGGGAACATGTCTGGGTTATTATTAGGAATGTTCTGCCTTCTGCCTTCTGTCGCTGACCTGCGATGTCTCAACTTTCTTTTGGGCTCCCTTTTCCTTTCTGTTTCTCTTCTCTCTTTCCTCCGCTTCGGCGTTCGAGGATTCTTTCTTCTTCCTCCCTGTACGCTCCTGAAGGCCAGCCCATGCATTTGAAATGTAAAAGGAGACTGGGTAGCGCGTAATTCCCAGCCCCGGATCGACTGTTAAGTTTCACACATACCCCCTGGTACCGGCCAGGCCCAGGGAGAGGTGATTGCCTGAGCTGTAACCTTCCCAAACTGCCAGTTGGTAACTCCGTCAGGTGTTCGGGAGGTGTGACTGGAGGTGTTAACATTCACCTAAGGCAGGTGAGCCCACTTGTGAAGGGGCCCCCATTTGGAGGGGGCGTGCCATCAAAGACGCTAGCAATCATAGGGATTTCCTCGTGATGAGTCAATCATCCTCTCCGTCGACGTCGACGAAACGTGAACGTAATGAGGCTACTGATTCGAAGACCCTTTCTGCTGCACCACGATTCCTTGTAGTAACCTGTACTGAAGACGGCCAGTCCTTCACCAAGTCAATCCGTTTACTATTGAGAAAGGTGTTCATGCCATTGCTGGCCCTGTGAAATCCTGCTCTCATTTATGGAATGGCACTTTGCCTTTGAAGACAGCTTCTGATTCACAAGCACAACTACTACTTGCTGTCTCGCTTCTTCACTGCTACCCTGTTCATGTTGAGGCACATAGAACTTCGAATTCTTCAGGTGGTGTAATTTATACCAGGCTGCTTGGCGGTCTAACCAAGGCTGAAATACAATATTACCTGTCTGATCAGGGTGTCACTGCCGTCCGTTGGGTAATGAAACAGCTTGATTCCTCCTTGGTGTTCACCCTCACTCTTTTATTCTCCGTAGATATGGTGGTGCTGCCGTCCAAGATTAAAGTAGGCTACGAAATCATCATGGGCTGGCCATACATTGCGAATCCGATGCGCTGCTACTCATACTACACTCCTGGAAATTGAAATAGGAACACCGTGTCCCAGGATGGGGAAACTTTATTGACACATTCCTGGGGTCAGATACATCACATGATCACACTGACAGAACCACAGGCACATAGACACAGGCAACAGAGCATGCACAATGTCGGCACTAGTACAGTGTATATCCACCTTTCGCAGCAATGCAGGCTGCTATTCTCCCATGGAGACGATCGTAGAGATGCTGGATGTAGTCCTGTGGAACGGCTTGCCATGTCATTTCCACCTGGCGCCTCAGTTGGACCAGCGTTCGTGCTGGACGTGCAGACCGCGTGAGACGACGCTTCATCCAGTCCCAAACATGCTCAATGGGGGACAGATCCGGAGATCTTGCTGGCCAGGGTAGTTGACTTACACCTTCTAGAGCACGTTGGGTGGCACGGGATACATGCGGACGTGCATTGTCCTGTTGGAACAGCAAGTTCCCCTGCCAGTCTAGGAATGGTAGAACGATGGGTTCGATGACGGTTTGGATGTACCGTGCACTATTCAGTGTCCCCTCGACGATCACCAGTGGTGTATGGCCAGTGTAGGAGATCGCTCCCCACACCATGATGCCGGGTGTTGGCCCTGTGTGCCTCGGTCGTATGCAGTCCTGATTGTGGCGCTCACCTGCACGGCGCCAAACACGCATACGACCATCATTGGCACCAAGGCAGAAGCCACTCTCATCGCTGAAGACGACACGTCTCTATTCGTCCCTCCACTCACGCCTGTCGCGACACCACTGGAGGCGGGCTGCACGATGTTGGGGCGTGAGCGTAAGACGGCCTAACGGTGTGCGGGACCGTAGCCCAGCTTCATGGAGACGGTTGCGAATGGTCCTCGCCGATACCCCAGGAGCAACAGTGTCCCTAATTTGCTGGGAAGTGGCGGTGCGGTCCCCTACGGCACTGCGTAGGATCCTACGGTCTTGGCGTGCATCCGTGCGTCGCTGCGGTCCGGTCCCAGGTCACCGGGCACGTGCACCTTCCGCCGACCACTGGCGACAACATCGATGTACTGTGGAGACCTCACGCCCCACGTGTTGAGCAATTCGGCGGTACGTCCACCCGGCCTCCCGCATGCCCACTATACGCCCTCGCTCAAAGTCCGTCAACTGCACATACGGTTCACGTCCACGCTGTCGCGGCATGCTACCAGTGTTAAAGACTGCGAGGGAGCTCCGTATGCCACGGCAAACTGGCTGACACTGACGGTGGCGGTGCACAAATGCTGCGGAGCTAGCGCCATTCGACGTCCAACACCGCGGTTCCTGGTGTGTCCGCTGTGCCGTGCGTGTGATCATTGCTTGTACAGCCCTCTCGCAGTGTCCGGAGCAAGTATCGTGGGTCTGACACCGGTGTCAATGTGTTCTTTTTTCCATTTCCAGGAGTGTAGAATGTCTTGTCAACACCCAGCCAAATTCGTAACCTGTCGCAGGGATGCACATGAGGGTCAATGTCCGCCTCCTTCTCCCCGCTGTATCAATTGCAATGGTGGCCATGTCGCCTCCTCCTGGGACTGTCCCATGTATCTAGATGAGCAAGCTCTTAAAGAGATTTCGGTAAAGGAAAAAAAATGCCTTACCCAGTAGCTCGTAAGTTACTGGCTAGTCGCAAACCCTGTGTTCTATGTGGCACCTATAGTGCAGTTCCTGTTACCCCTCACTCCATGGAGGACATGGCCAGGCAGACATGCAACCTCAAATTTGGCTCTGAGGGTGTGAAGTCGGCCAGTGTCAAGATAGAATCGCCATCCCCATGTCCCACTGTGTAACAAACTGTTAAACTGTCGCCTGAGGGGGTGAGCTACCCAGAACACAACCGGCTGGCAGGAAAGGACAGTAGGAGTAGAGAAGATTTCCTCTGTCCCTCCAGCTGAACAACACCCAAGTCTTCCTCTACCCAGAAAGGCTTTTCCTTCACCAATGTGAAGACCCTGCGTGACAGTATCGCCAAGTGGTCTCTTAGCCCGGCTGGAGTCTGTTTTGCCAGTGTGCACCATCAACTGTTTTTCATCATTGGTCTCCAAAGACTGAGCGCACAAGGACGCCGATGCTTCTCTTGACGCCATGGAGCCGAATCATCCTGCTTCTGTGCCCTGTAGTAGTGACTCTCCACTAGCTGTCTCTCAGTGGCCACCAAGTTAACCACCCCCCTAATCTCTTCCTCCTCATGACTCCTCCAATGGAACGTTTGCGGCCTTCGGTCCTGCAAAGAGGATGTATGGCTTCTTCTAGCATCGCAGGATCCCCTTCTTCTCTGCCTTCAGGAATCGAAATTGCGCCCTCGAGACCGCGCTGAGCTTTCACAATACTTACCAACTCATGTAGACCTTCCCCCTGAGGTCGGCAGCCCCTCTAATGGCAGCGTCATGTTCATACGGGATGACCTTCATAGTCAACCCATCTCCCTGACTCCAACTTCAAGCTGATGCCATTTGCCTTTTCCTTCCCCAGCTGACTTTCTCCCTCTGTACTGTATATGTACCTCCATCATTTGATGTCACCAGGGTAGACTTCCTCCAGATAATTGGGCAGCTACCTGCCCTGTTTTTGCTACTCAGTGACTTTAATGTGCATCATCCCCTTTGGGGTTCTCCCAGGACCTGCCAGAGAGGTTCCCTCTTCGCTGACCTTGTTAACCAACTAGACCTCTTCTGCCTTAACACTGGAGCACCCACTTTCCTTTCTGACTCATTGCACACCTATTCCCATTTGGACCTGTCCATTTGATATGCCCAGCTTGCCCACCGTCTTGAGTGGTCCATTCTTTCTGACACCTACTCGAGTGACCATTTCCTATGTGCTCTCCATCAGCTAACTCCTACCCCATCCACATACATTCCCAAATGGCAGCTTAGTACGGATGACTGGCAGCTTTACTCCCGCCTGGCGACCTTCGCAGAACAAGATTTCCTCAGTTTTGGTGACCGGGTGGACTATCTATCCAGTGTTATCCTTACCGCTGCAGAACGTTCCATCCCTCGCACTTCTTCACCACGTCGTGTCCAAGTCCCTTGGTGAACTGAGGCATGCCGCGACGCAATTCACGCCTGGAGCTGTAGTCTCTGCGTTTTTAACCGCTACCCTACGCTGCAAAACTGCATTCATTATAAAAGATGCATGCAAAGTGTCGTCGAGGTCTTCGGAGTAGCAAAAGGGCTAGTTGGATTTCATTCACTAGTTCTTTCAACAGTTCTACATCTTCCTCTGTTGTGTGGGCCAACCTCCGATAGCTCTCTGGAACTGGTGTCACCGCCAGACACCACACTTGCTAGGTGGTAGCCTTTAAATCGGCCGCGGTCCGTTAGTATAAGTCGGACCCGCGTGTCGCCACTATCAGTGATTGCAGACCGAGCGCCGCCACACGGCAGGTCTAGTCTAGAGAGACTACCTAGCACTCGCCCCAGTTGTCCAGCCGACTTTGCTAGCGATGGTTCACTGTCTACATACGCTCTCATTTGCAGAGACGACAGTTTAGCATAGGCTTCAGCTACATCATTTGCTACGACCTAGCAAGGCGCCATATTCAGTTACTATTGATATTGTGAATCATGTAATTTCAAGAGCGACGTTTATCATTAATGGATTAAAGTTAAGTATCAAAGAAATTACATCCGCTTTCTGAATTCTCATTGCTTGTCATGTTCCAGACCTCACGTCAGTATAGTCCTTCCCTCCTCACGCCAGCCTGCGTGAGCCAAAACGCGTGCATTTTGGCCTCCTCTAGTAACACGGTGTTGGCTCTTCAGCCAACACAACAGGAACCAAGATACATTCCCCAATTTCCGGCCTGACAGTAGGTTCCGATCTCATTGTGGATCTTGTTGCTGTCTCCAAAACCTGTAACCGCGATTTTGCGGTAGTTTCGAGCTCTTCCCACTATTACCCTGTCTTCATCCGTCGGAAACGAGTGGAGGACGTTCGAGCGATACCCTTCTGTTTACCGAATCGTGAGTGCCACAATGCCACTTTCACTATGAGGGAGCTAAATCATGCGCTCAGTTCATCCCGGTCCTCCGCCCCAGGGCGAGACACTATCCACATTCAGGTGTTGCAGCCCCCCCCCCCCCCCCCCCCCCAGGGGGTCCACAACTCTTTTGTGGATACGTGCGTGGCGAGCACGGGGCCCAGAGCTATTGCAGCCTTCTTTCTCTCCTGGGCTGCATTGCCTTTCCCTTCCCCTCCTTTCCCCTCCATGTCCCTTTCCCCTCGCCCTCTCCTCTCCCTCTATTGGTGTCCTTGCTTATGTTGGCTCCCGCTATCCTCCTGGTTCTGTTGGTTTTACACTCCGGATTTGTTGCGTAATCATCTCCTCCTTTTGGCATTCCTTGGTCCCCCTCTGGGGTTTGACCTCCATTCCAAAATTTCTCTTCCGTAGTGTGAGCCATTTGGGGAAGAGCACCTTACCTAGTGTCACCGATGTGCGCCCTCCTAGTACATTCCACCTTTCCTTTTTCGTCGTTGTCTGATGCTAGGGTGCATAGCCAGCACGGTAGCCAGCCCGTGTGGTGGGGTCGCTATGTACCCTTTTGGTTGAGCCCCCTGAACACACAGGGATCACACTTCTGATACCTGAGCTGTGACCTCATCATGCATGCCTTGGAGTGGTTGCTCGTCATCCTGGAGCATCGGAACTCCCGGCAATGGCCGCCGTGCCAGACGGCCCTTGCTGTGGCTGGGTGGCGCCCGTGAGGAGAGCCCCTGATCGTAGTGGGTGGTATCAGGGCGGACGCTATGCAGATGAAACGCATACGGGTCCAAACCTCTGGCCGCTCTTCTGCGGCAGTCTCTCTGCGTGGTACTGATTCCACAAGTGCTGCTTCTCTTGCTCCTTCGGCCTTCCCTTCCGTGGCTACCCCCTGGGAGGAGGGTCAGGCCCGTCGTCTAGGGGCAAAACCTTTCCCCCATTATCTAGTTTGCACCAGGACTGATGGAGATACTTTCACCAGTGTCAAACCTTTATTCTTTGTGGAACACATTGAAGACAAGTTCGGCGAAGTGGACTCCCTGAGCAAGATGCGGTCGGGTTCGTTGCTGATAAAAACTGTTTCAGCTGCCCAATCTGCGGCCCTTCGTGCCTGTACCCATCTTGGCACCATTCCTGTGTCCATTACCCCTCACCAGTCTCTAAATATGGTACAAGGTCTGATTTTTCACAGAGACCTCATCCTTCAAACTGATGAGGAACTTCGGGACAATCTCGGCCGGCGGGGTGTTCACTTTGTTCGGCGTGTTCAGAAGGGTGCTAAAGATAATCGTATTGATACTGGTGCCTTTATCCTGGCCTTTGAAGGGGATACCCTCCCTGAGAAAGTTAAAATTATGGTCTATCGCTGTGATGTGAAGCCGTACATCCCACCTCCTATGCGGTGTTTTAAGTGCTTGCGTTTTGGCCACATGTCTTCTCGCTGTTCCCAGGACCCTCTCTGTGGTGACTGTGGACGTCCACTCCATGAGGGGAGTCCCTGTGTTCCCCCTCCTGTATGTGTAAATTGTCATGGTAGTCATTCGCCACGTTCAGCAGATTGCCTAGTCTATAGGAAAGAAAAAAAGGTACAGGAGTATAAGTCCCTTGATCGTTTAAGCTACACAGAGGCCCGTAAGAAATATGCACGATTGCACCCTGTGTCCATGACATCTAGTTACGCCTTGGTTACATCTTCATCCCTTCCTCCCCCTTCCTTACCCCCATCCCGGACCCCTCTCCTTCCCCCCTCCCCTGCGGCTCCCACACCTTCTCCTCTGGGCGCTCCTCCCCCTCCCCAGCCGGAGAAGTGTTCCACTCCTTCGGCGTCTGCCGGTCAAGGGCGCCTCTCCCGGGATGCCCCTTCCCGGCACCTTCCAGTTCAAAGGTCTGCTGCAGCGCGGCGACCGCGAGGGCCACGGTCGATCGGCCCCCAGGTCGCCCGGTCTCTTTCTGTTCCTGATCTTGCTGCAGCTGGCTCCATTATGCCACACAGCCCTCCTCGATCTCAGCCTGAAAAGAAGAAGAAACATAAGTCCCGGGACAAAGAGCCTCTGGTGTCATCGGAGGTCCCTTCCCCGACTTCACAACCGGATTCTGACCTGTCGTTTATGGATGTCGCCCCCTCCTTGTCGGTGACGGGTGGGGACCCGGCGGTATGACTGGATTTAGCGTGTTCAGCCCTCATTTAAACCATCGTTCTGTGGTTCTCCAATGGAATTGTAATGGCTACTATCGTCACCTTCCGGAATTGAAATCCCTTCTTTCGTCCTACTCAGCAGCTTGTGTGGTTCTCCAGGAATCTCATTTTACTGATGCTCACTCACCGACCCTCCGTGGGTTCCGTGTTTTCTGTCGAAATCGGGTCGGACCCTTGCGGGCTTCTGGTGGCGTTTCTACGTTGGTCCGTACAGACATTGCTAGCACGTGGATTCTTCTCCAAACTACATTGGAAGCAGTCACAGTATGCAGTCTTTATCTCCCTCCTGACAGGACTCTTACACCTGCTGCCTTAACCACCCTTCTTCAGCAACTTCCTCCTCCCTTCCTCCTCCTTGGGGATTTTAATGCTCATCATCCTTTGTGGGGCAGTGCCTTTCCATCTAGACGAGGTCTTCTTATCGACCAATTTATTGCAGACCACGACCTGTGCCTTCTTAATGATGGCTCCCCTACTCATTTCAGTGCTGGTCATGGTACCTTTTCTGCCATTGATCTTTCTCTTTCTTCTCCCTCTCTCCTCCCTTCATTACACTGGTCGCCACACGACGACCTTTGTGATAGTGACCATTTCCCGTTGATTATCACGCTCCCTTCCCGCTCCCCGATGGAGAGGTTACCTCGTTGGTCTTTCCACCGCGCCGATTGGCCTCTATATACTGCACAGGTCGAGTTTTCTCCCTCTTTGTCGGGTTGTATTGATGACGTCCTACGTGACGTGTCTGACGCGATAGTTCGCGCTGCTAATCTTGCTGTCCCGCGCTCATCTGGACAATTTCGTCGTCGGCAAGTCCCGTGGTGGAGTACGGCCATTGCCATTGCCATCCGTGATCGCCGTCGAGCTTTGCAACACTTTAAGAGGCACCCATCTGTAGCCAGCCTTTCTACCTTTAAGCGCCTTCGCGCTAAAGCCCGTTATTTAATCAAACAGAGCAAGCGGATATGTTGGGAACGATTCGTTTCTTCCCTTGGTTCCACTGTCCCTCTGTCACGGGTATGGGCTACACTTCGCTCTCTCCAAGGTTGCCATCGGCAGTCCACCCTCCCAGGCCTTCACCTCCCAGATGGCATTTGTACGGACCCATTAGTTCTTGCAGAACATCTTGCGACCCATTTTGCAGTGGCATCAGCGTCGGCCTCCTATCCAGCTGCTTTCCTTCATCAAAAACAGCAGGCTGAAGCTGTCACCTTATGTTTCACCACTTGTGAGTCAGAATCTTACAACGAACCTTTCACTGAATGGGAATTTCTTTCTGCTCTATCTGCTTCTCATGATACGGCTCCTGGCCCAGATTCCATTCATAACCAGCTGCTTCAACATCTCAGTGCTCCACAACGGCACCATCTTCTTCGGGTGTTTAACCGTATCTGGCTCCAGGGTGACTTCCCTTCTCAGTGGAGGGATAGCATTGTGGTTCCTGTCCTTAAGCCTGGTCAGAACCCCCTATCTGTTGACAGCTATCGGCCAATTAGTTTGACCAATGTTGGTTGTAAGTTACTTGAACGGCTGGTAGCCCGTCGGCTCACTTGGGTCCTCGAATCTCGTGATCTATTGTCCCCTTACCAGTGTGGCTTTCGAGAGGGACGATCTCCAATCGATCATTTACTTCGCTTGGAATCCGCAGTTCGGCAGGCTTTTTCCCAGCGCCGCCATTTGGTTGCAGTGTTTTTTGACCTTCGCAAGGCCTATGACACGGCCTGGCGCCATCACATCTTACTAACCCTTCATCAGTGGGGTCTTCGGGGCCCACTTCCGATTTTTATCCGCCAGTTCCTGATCCATCGGTCATTCAGAGTTCGAGTTGGTACTGCTTTTAGTTCTCCACGGACCCAGGAGACGGGCATCCCACAGGGTTCTGTCTTGAGTGTCCTTCTTTTCCTCATTGCTATCGATGGACTTGTGGCCTCTGTCGGTCCCTTGGTCGCCCCTGCCCTGTATGTGGATGATTTCTGCATTTGGGTTAGTTCCTCCTCGATGCCATCTGCAGAACGGCAGCTCCAGGTGGCTATACGGCGTGCCTCTGCATGGACCCTCTCACACGGGTTTCAATTCTCTCCTTTAAAATCGCGGGTGGTCCACTTCTGTCGCCGTACTACGGTCCACCCTGATCCAGAGCTCTATCTCGATGCACAAAGATTGCCTGTGGTTCCACAGTTTCGTTTCCTAGGTCTTCTTTTCGACAACAAGCTCACTTGGCTGCCCCATATCAGACTCCTGAAGGTAGGATGTTTCCGTAAACTCAATGTCCTTCGCTTCCTTGCCCACTCCTCTTGGGGTGCGGACCGTTCCCTCCTCCTCCGTCTTTATCGTGCTCTAGTTCTGTCTCGTTTGGACTATGGTTGTCAAGTTTATGGTTCAGCTTTTCCTTCCACACTGCACGTGCTGGATCCAGTCCACCATCGTGGTATCCGTTTGGCCACCGGTGCCTTCCCTACTAGCCCTGTTGATAGTCTCCTGGTTGAAGCTGGGATTCCCCCCCCCCCCCAAACCTTTCTGTTCGGCGGTCCCAGCTTCTGGTGTCTTATGCCCTTACTATCCGTTCTTCTCCCACTCATCCTTCCTATTCTATCCTGTTCCCAGACCATGGCTGTCGCCCACCCGAGTCCCGCCCTCGGGCGGGTTTACCGGTTGGGCTGCGCCTTGCGTCTCTTTACCGTGATTTTCAGCTTCCTTCTTCGTCCTGTCTTCCTCGCTCCCTCCTCTCCACCCCTCCTTGGTTAGTTCCTCGGCCTCGAATTCGGATGGATCTCCGCCGCGGTCCGAAAGATTCCGTCCCCCTGGTGGTGTTCCGTACTTTTTTCCGCCAAATTTTATGGGAGTTTAGAGATGCTGTTGTTTTTTACACTGATGGCTCTAAATCTGCTGATCATGTTGGGTATGCCTTCACGTCCTCTGCTGGAACGGAAAATCATCTGCTGCCACCTACATGTGGGGTGTTTACTGCGGAATTGATGGCAATTTCCCGGGCCCTTACCTTTATTAAACAATCCCAACACAACCGCGTTTTGTTATGTACGGACTCGATGAGTGGCCTCCTTGCTATTGACCGGTGTTTTTCGTGCCATCCCTTGGTCTCTGCCATCCATGACCATCTCGCTGACATTCACCGTGCTGCTTGTTCTATTGACTTCCTTTGGGTCCTTGGCCATGTGGGTATCCCGGGTAATGAGCTCGCCGATCGTTTGGCTGGGGGAGCAGTTACTTACCCCCGTTTTCTGTAACCCCTCCTGCAGCGGATTTACGGCTTCACATCAAATCCCACTTCGCACAGTCATGGGCCAATTCTTGGGAGGCTACTCCCCTGTCTAATAAACTTCGTGCAATTAAGGTGACACCAGGCCCATGGCGTTCTTCCTTTCGCCTCCCCTGAAAGGACTCGACCACACTGTGTCGTCTCCGCATTGGCCATACCAGGCTGACCCATGGTTTTCTTTTGCGTGATGAGCCACCCCCGCTATGTGGTTGTGGAACCTTCCAGTCAGTGGCCCACATTTTGGTTGAATGCCCCCTGTTTTGGGTCTGCGTGTTAAGCACAGACTCCCCCACACTTTACCTTTGATGTTGGCTGACGATTCCCGGATGGTCTCTCTGGTTCTCGGTTTCCTCCGGGAGAGTGGTTTTTATTCTCAGTTTTAAGGTTTTTAATCTCTCTGGTGTTCGGGTGGGGCGGTGAGTGTTTGGGTGTCTCCCACTGTAAGCAGTGTTCGGAGATTCCTGATTCACCTCCCTGACCGAGATCCTCTTTTCTTCCCCTTTTACTCTGTTTTTACCCTTCTTTTAAGGATTGGTTAGTCTCCTTTTCCCATACGTACTTCTACATTCTAGCGGTTGCACCTTTTAAGTCACAGGTGGTCTTGCCTATGCTGCTTCAGCATAGCGTTGGGTTCGTTCTCTTGCTGACTTCCCTCATTTTGTTTGTACCATTGACAACATGACTGCCCTTCTACATTTTAGCTTTTTCGCTTTTATTGTTCTGACTTTCGTGAGATGTCCCATTAGCGGAATGGACCATATTTGAAGCAAGGGACTGATGACCTTGTTGTTTGGTCCTTTAAACCTAAAACAACCAACCAACCAACCAACCAAACGTTCTCACCACTTGCTACGACGGCTTAACTTCACGCTGACTTCAACTTTCCCAGTTGGTGAGAACCCTTCACCTTGGCTTCGTGAAGAGGTCCATGTTAAACGGTCACTTGCTCACTCCTGGTGGAGCCAATGTCGTGTTTCTGTGGGTCCCTAGTCATGTTGGTGTGCCAGGAAACGAGGCTGCTGACACTGCTGCCAAGGCTGCAGTCCTCGTACCTCAGCCAGCGACCGCGAGAACCTCTGTTCCCTCGATCTCTGCGTTGCCGTCTGTCAGATGGTGGTGTCCCTTTGGCATCGGCAATGGTCATCCCCTCACAGGAATAAGCTTCGGATTATCAAGCATTTCCTGGCGCCTTAGAGAACCTCCTCTCGCCGGGAGGAGATTATTTTAACTCGGCTGCGTATTGGGCACTGCCTTTCATTAGTAGCGCTACCATACCACTTTGTATGCATTGGGCACAAATTTTAACTGTCCGCCACTTCCTGCTGGAATGCCCTTTTTATACCAATTTACGTTCTAGCTTGTGTTTGCCACCTGATTTATCAGCCGTTTTAGCGAATGACACGGGGGCTGTCGACCGCGTTTTCCATTTTATCCGTCGAAGCAATATGGCGAAGGCCATTTAATTTTTATTTCTCGACCTCCATTTTTGTATGGTGTTTTTTTAGCTCTTTTCCCACGTGCCTTTTTCGCTGTCTCCAATTCTGTCGATTGGGACTGACATATAGTCATTTCCCTTGTCTCTGTGTTTGTGTTCTATAGTTTTGACTTGGATGCGTCTGACTCCAGTTGTTTTTTGCGCCTTAAGACAAAACAACACTCACCGGCCTCCCCCATGAGTTCCTTTACCATAAAAAAGGGCCCCATGCAGCTGTAAAAGTCGCCACATGGCATCACAAATTCTTCCAGTGTGTGCCCTTCTGGCTTGATCGGATTCGAGCCATCAACCTGCCGGTCTCCCTACTCCAGGTACTTGCAGACAACTGAAGGGCAGCTAACGAAGGCGTGTGTTTCCTCTGAGTAAACGGATTTGCAACTCAATTTTCAGTGTAAGGAGCATATGTAGGGGTAGTCCATGGGACCAGACGGTCATTGTCTTCGTGAAAAAAGTTTTCGGTTGCCTACGGAAACATGATTGTACCCAGGCGTGCACCTCTTCGTTGGAAACAATTCCACGGCCACGGATGTCTTTCTTCAGGGCTCTAAAAATATGGAAATCGCCTGGGAAGTCGTGAGCATTGTATGATGATGCAAAAGGGCTTCCAAGCAAAACTTCTGCGGAGCCTCGAAACAACTTTGGCAACATGTGGGCGGGAATTATCCTGAAACAGAATGATACCGTTCAACATTTCCCATTTACACTACGAAGAAACTGAAGCCCGCCACCAAGTACAAACATACAAGAATGTTGACAGACGGAATCATTCTGTTGCAGGATAATGCCCGCCAATATGGTTCCAAAGAGTTAAGATTACGATGCATAACTTTCGCTGGGAAGCTCGTATACATCCTCCACACAGTTCCGGACTCTGACATCCTATTTCCATATTTTTTGGAGCCCTGAAGAGAGACTCCTGGCTCAGCGTTCGCTTTGGACGGAGAGCTGCATGACTGGGTACAATCGCAAAAGGCACTGACAGTCTTGTCTCACAGCGGAATAAATGTATTAACTGTCATGGTGAATAATTTTGAAACAATAAACAGTTTAGTTTTCCATTTGTTTAGTTTTCATTTGGCTGACCAATATAACTAACTGGCTCTTTAGTCCATTCAGTCTTCATTTTATTATCCCACCTTATTCGTACTTGTGGAGGAAACGGTTGTGGGGCCTACCTCGTGAAATAAGCGAATTTATACGAGATTTCGTTATAAATAACCTGAGTTGATGTCCGATTATTTCCCCAAAGGAACTCGTATTTCGGAGATGCGTCGAAGTGAAGAATGTGGTTCAACCTAGTTATTAAAATACGTAAATCACACTTACGTTACTAATACCGTTAACACTGAAGGATTAGACTTTACATCTGTTCCCTTACCCCAGTAGCCATCAACCACCAAGTTTTCTCTTGAAAGTGTGATAACATGACTTTTAGTACGATGTAAACGTAACGTGCGTGGTTTTGCAGCTGTCACTTTAAATTTGCCTTCGCTGTGAAACTTACTCATATCGAGTAACCAGTCTGTCCAGAAACTAAAGGCGAACGCAATGATTTACGCTCGCGACCGTATCGAACATAAAAGTATACCAACTGTGAAATCAGCCCTGCACACGCATTTGTAAAACTTCCCTTCGAAAGGCACAAGTACGTGAAGTTGCAGCGGCATTAATTAGACAACTGCTTATAACTAATGGTGGATCAACGAAGCTACATTGAAGTTAATAGTTCACTTCAGCTATTTTATTTACGTTGCAAAATTTAACAACAGGAAAACAAAGAAGATAATTGCATTAGAAAAGAATTGACTATCTGAACTGCTGAGTTCTGTCAGTCTTTAACTGGGGAGGGGGCGGGGCAATGCAGTTTCTGTTCCTTGTTGGAGAGGGTTGGCTGCGTGTTGATGACGGCGACGGTTTGTGATGTTGCAGGTTAAGTTCTTCGAGTAACTCCGTTTGTCGTATTTCCATGGCGAGGTGTGCTAGTAAGATCGCCTCCGTTACGCTGCAAGGTCATCTGCAGCGGCATTTAATAGGCCACTGGCTGAACAAACGTAACTGTTGTTGGTGACCCACGGGTCTAATTTGTACCCATTTCAAAACTTCGTACAATGTTCGCGATAATTTCCGGCCGCTATATAACAGTCGTTCTCGTTCTGCATAAGAGTACAGCAATCGCAATTTCACGGATGGTTAAAACCATTCTTGCACCAGATGCACTATTATAATAATGTTCACCGCGACAGTCAGGGCTTCAAACACTCGGCTGTAGACTGACAAGACATTCATTACACAGTATTACGGAGCCTTCGCTCTCGCGATGCGGTTGTACGTAAAACCAGCTTCCTTGTACCAATAATTATAGTGCGCACTTGCGAAAGCGTCGTCAGCATAAGTTGAAACACGGTCCGTTGAGTAATACTCAGACTGTACAATCTTTCTGGTCATAATGATCACTTCGACTATCATTACGCACTGCCACGGTGATCCCAACAGGCAGTCGTTAAGTTTTACGATTCACTGTTTAGGAAAGTTTTTGCATCTCAAATAACGTGCGTCTGACCATACGGTTGCAATGTATATTGCTGTTTAACTGTTGGTTGAGATGTCGGCCCCTCACTTTCATGCCTACGATTTATTTAGAAATTCTTCACAATACTACAAATGCAGATATAATAATGGAAAGATATTGAAGTCTTTCCATATTCAAATACTAATAAGAAAACGTATCTATCCGGGAGAGAAAAAGAAACTGCAGTTACATTTTAACGTTAGCACCAAGCACAGTACGCTATATCATCAAAAACGTGAATACTTGGTCGTGGGAAGGGAAAGAAATGACAGAAAAGTTCGCTTACTAGTAATGGCTACATCTTCATAAATTGACTGATGATCCTACAGTGACGGCTAGGTTGTAGAGCTGCCCGTATTTTCTCACTTTTAAGCATTTGACTTCGGCAACTGTGAAGCAGATTTTGAACAACGATGACAATGTCATAGACACTGAAGATAATTCTCCATTTCCTCGTCTCATATGGCTTTACGCGAATTTCCAGTGAAACGATGAGTTCATAACAAAGATACTCAGTCCCTTCAAAACATATCATCATGAGCACAATATACAGAGTCTATCACTGACTACGTAGTTTGCAGATGGTTATTGTAGTGTGTCGAAAATGTGCATTAGATGGAAACTATGATTATCGCGATAAACTTCCCCTGTGATGAAAACTAGATTGCACCGCTAAATCTGTAGCAACGCTGCTAAATTCTCGTTAGCGAGATCCGGCGCGGAGAGCGGTATCCCGGTCGAGCGCTAGAAGCCTGCGTTCCTCATTGGGAGCGCGCGCCGGCATTGGTCGCCAGCCACGCGAGTCATTCCGTATTCCGGGCAGCCCGCGCTGATTAAAGGCTCAGCCGTGTCGCGGCGCCGCCCTTTGCAGCGATTAAATGAGATTGAGAACGCCGACGTCGACGGCGGTGGCGGCGGCAGCCGCAGCCAACGTTATGCCTGACACGCGCCCAGGGACCCATAGCAGTCACGTATCTTCCGGCTTAATACCTAGCGACAGGTGAAACCGAGGTATTTAATGGTGGTGCTGTAAGCTGTAGGTTGTCACCAGAGCACTATTGGTATGATCGTGCTTGTAGGACGTAAATTTCTTTCCTCCCCTCCCCCCTCCGCCCCCGCCCCCACCCCATAAAAGTTTCCCTTGATTAGTTCCAGCAATTAGAAACCGTCATAGGAGCACTTTGTCTGTTAAGACTCCTTTTTCTCGGCAAAGCTAGACTTACTAAAACACACTCTGAGCTTTCGACCATAGATAGTAGTAGACTGGCCTTGCTGTGCAGAAGCTACAGGGCTGGTGTGGCTCCAACATAAACCACGTGACTGTTAGCAAAACGTGGCGGGATTTCAAATCAGCGGTCTGCCATCATTTTTGTATCGTATTTTACCCTCATTTCTCAATTGACTGCCAAATGCTTCCAATAAAAATTACTTTTTTATTTGCCATAAACTGTCAGAACTACATTTGACCTGGATTTGTTCCAGTACCATTTATAAAATCTAAGAAATACATCGAACGTCCCTCTGGTGGGCAGCGGGACGAAATTACCATATAAACTATCAAAGTAAAATGTCGTTACAGTTCTTTTAAACAGTAAGAGTGGGCTCGTGTCAAAACTTTAAATCTTGGATTCGCCGCGTTTTGAGCTCTAGTGACTTATAATAGAAAATGGGATATGGGAATTATGTCAACTACAGGTGCCAAAATTGTCCACTTTAGGAGAAGGTCCATTTTAGAGTATCAATTTTAGGAGCACTTCAAAGGTTAAGTTCCTACTATTTTTCTGAAAGTTCAAAGTATCAGTTAAAAAAAAGTATTTTAGATGAAAGGTGAGACTTTGAAGTTTCGGAAAATAATTTTGGAGCCGACATTTATTTAATAGTATTAGAAGGTAGAAAAAAATTCTCTTCATGTGTCGACTATAGGTGCTCTTACCTTATTATAATCTCACTTGTATATACAAAAAAGGCGCGTATGTGCAGATGGCTTAAAGTTTTTCCGTTTCAGGGCCTGTATCCAAAGCTGCCTTCGGTTTTCATCCTTAGGGAACCTGTGAGTAGGAACAAGAAACAGTTACTTACTTCTGTAACCGAATTATCACAGATACTTTCCAAAATGTAATATGAGTCTGACTTTACAGGCATCACTTTCAACACTTTAATTTACGTGATACTCTATTTCAAGTGTAAAAAAACATATGAAAGTCACTTCAGCAGATTTCAACAAACGCATCTGCACTATCAAGGAACAGACGTGAAATGTAATGCCATTTCCCCCGACAAAATGCGGAGTACAGCCATAAGCGCAACACGAAACAACCATGTTTTGCCAACATTCATGTGACTTTAGCCCAGAGATATTGGAGCCACGAAATTGACGTCAGGGCCAGTCTATTATATTTATGGTCGAAGCACTGAGCTGACAATTCATGCGACAGGGAGATCACATATATGGCGCTTGTACTGTGTACTCAAGTTACAGAAGGGCAGTGCAGTGGAGGAGCTGTCGTTTGTATTCACGTACTTCACGACAAATGGCTTCCATCATGATTATAGCCGCTCGGCAGGAATTAAGACTTTAAATGCGGATTGTTAGTTGGAGGTACATGCATGGGACATTCCCTTTGGGAAATCGTTACGGAATTCAGTATTCAGAGATCCACAGCGTCAAGAGTGTGCCGAGAGTAACAAATTTCAAAAGTTACATTTCACCATGGGCAACGCGGTTGCCAACGACCTGCACTATTAAGACCGAGAGTAGTGGCATTTGCGTAGCGTTGTCAGTGCTAACAGACAAGCAACTCTGCAAGAAAGAGCAGCAGAAATGGATGTGCGAAGTGAAACACCCCCGTTTATATTCCTTTATTAGGTTTTGCGTGATTACCAAAACCGCCAAACAATTAATCATTATAATTACATGACCGTGTGCTTAATGGATGAAAGGCTGTCGGTTTTTCGGTTGTGGTTTCGGGGGTATTTCAACCGAGTGCGGCTGTTCTGAGACGGAATAGTTAATTATTGAATGTGTATCTATTATTAAAGACCATAAAGGTTGCGATGTACAAACTGATATGTATTTTCTACTAACACAAAAATTCTGAGGCAGTTGCTACCTTCGGCTTACACATCTAATCACAGTTACATCTTTTATTGGTTGCTGATTTTAGGTACTTCGTTACACGCAATGATGGTGTTTAACATTCACAACAATCCTCACTGCAACCCATGGTTGTTGCTGGCCGACGTGGTTCACGCGAAACGCGTAACTCGGCACTTGTCACTTTTGGTTTCATATCACTCGCGAATCGGTATCGATGAGGGTCAACCCCACGACGATCAGGCGGACGCGCTCATTCGTAATACTCCGGTTAGTTTACCGTTTACTACTCACTCGATCACCATTCCTGCCCGTCTCCCCAGTACTACTTCTCACTCAACACTCCTCTCACTGCCTCCTGCAGCGCTCAACAATCGATTGCTATCTGCTATCGACCTGGGCGTCGGATACTAACATCTGTTTGTGAGATCACGGATCCCTTACAGACGTAAGACATACGTATCCGTCAGGACAGTGCGGAGAAATTCGGCGTTAGTGAGCTATGGCTTCAGACGTTCAACGAGAGTACCTTTCCTAACGGCACGAAGTCACCCGCAGCGCCTCTCCTGGGCTCGTGACTCCATTGGTTGGACCCTAGACGACAGGAAAACCGTGGGGTGGTCAGATTAGCCCCTATTTCGCTTGGTAACAGCTGATAAGGTTAATGCGGCGTAGAACCCATGAAACCATGGACCCAAGTTATCAACGAGGCACGGTGCAAGCTGGTGGTTGCTCCTTAATGATTTGGTCTGTGTCTACGTGGAATGGACTGGGTTCTCTGGTCTAAATGAACCGATCACTGACTGGAAATGATTATTTCCGGCCACTTGGCGACAATTTTTAGCTATTCATGTTTACGCACAACTAAGGAATTTTTATTGATGACAATACTCCCTACAACCGGGCCACAACTCTTCGTGATTGGTTTGAAGAACATTTCGGGCAATTAGTGAATGGTTTAGCCATCAATCTGTCGTTTATGGAACATAGTCGAGAGGTAAGTTCATGCACAAAATTCTGTTCCGACGTACTTTGGCAGTTACGGACGGCTGTGCCACGTATAGTTGTTGCACTACGCCCGGAAAAAGATGGTCCGACGCGATATTAGTAGGTAGACTATGACTTCTGTCACCTCAGTGTGTCACATGCTAAGATGTATGGTTCCTTTGTGGTGATCCAAAAGTGTGCTTCAGGTCAGTACAGTCACAAGAAATGCCCATGTATGTCACATTTGGATATTCGGAAACTATCATCAAAATTACTAGATAAATAATCTACATACATGTCGAGCCTAGTGATCTATCACTGAGGCACGTGCCTCGAAACAGAGGTGTCGTGATATTGAATGTCGGCCCGACTTCGTATTTGTCAGGCTTTGGTTTAACGTAGTCGTCAGCTCTCAATGACGTCAGGGGTCACCAGAAACAGGTGGCTCGGGTTCCACATTAATCTGTGGGTCCCGTTTGCTCGGTTTGATAACTTCGCTGTGTTACGCTCGCAAACCTTCGAAGTGGCGTCTAATAGAGACGTGCACTAGGACGTGGCGCTACACGAGAGTTTTGTCTATATTCATAGTGCTGTATGGAACCTTCACAGCGCGTGTCCAACTCGTTCTTCACCAGCATTTTCAAAATACGGTTAAATGAAACATCAAGAGTTATTACTCATGGGGACGTACATGAATTTGGCCGAAAATATCACTTTTAAATATACCATTTTTATTAGTAGAAGTCGTGGTCAATAAGTTGCCAACATTTCAATAACAAAATCGCACCTAAGGCGCCTGAAATATAATTAGATGTGTGACGCGATCTTCCTCCAAGCCCACTTCTTGAGGCACCACTTCAACATAAGCACGGTGAACCATAATTCCTTGTCTTTCTTTCAAGTAAACGTGCACTGTATACGTAAAGTAGACGGTGATATTTACATTCCTTGGTTGTATTGCTCTGTGGCTCTGTTACATATCGTAGAAGCAATAACAAACCAGCTGATTTGTTTGCTGCATTTTCATCTGCTACAATCGCTACTGTTGCAACTTGCGACGCAATTCTTGTACTTAATAATGGGACTGTAGGGAGGACGAAAGTATTTTCTTGAAAATGCTTTAAGATAGGAAATCTCACTCAAGACATCTTGAGGAAAATAATTTGCAACGTATCCCTACAGCTGAAAAGTTCGTTTAAGATCTGGCAAAGAAAAGAAGGCAGTAAACAAGAAATCATAAGACCAGCCTAGAAGTGTAAGGGGATCCTTAGTACAAATCTACGGTTTTCTGAAGAGGCGACATCAGAAAGAAACGTTGGGGCGAACTTTAATTTGGATTTCCTAAAAATTGCTATTTAAACTTTTTTTCTCGGAATCCATGAAGGTTATAATTACAAAATTTTGTACACTTAATTGTATAAACCCAATTAATGTTCTGTTGGAAATAAACTTCGAAATTCTGAGTTTATGCTGAGGTGGGTCAGAGTAACTGGAATTTTGTACTAAGTTAATATTATACTCACAGTGCTACAGTTAAGCACCCAAGATACAAAATTTGCTAAATGCATTTTTTGTCGATTGTAAGTTGGGTGCACTGCCGTATAGATTTTTTAGCGCCTGCGCTTTGGAATAGGCTTCAGGGTGCAAAACGGCTGAAAACGGCTGCAGAAAATCGTGTTCGTTGACAAAAGCCGGTAACTGCACGATGTCCTCTGGGTCAAAGCCTGCTAAATGTCCAACGTCCGCAAAACCCGCAAGTTTAAAAAGCATGGATGTCGCCATGCCCTACCCGGATGCAAAGCAGTGAGTCGTACCAATTTAGACATTCAAAGCTGCCTTTCAGTTCGCTACAGTTAGAAGGGATATATTTCTTATTCATAGTTAGGTTGGCTGCGCTGTAGCGAATGCGTACACAGCAATAACCCCCCCCCAGGGGATCCACAACTCTTTCGTGGATACGTGCGTAGCGAGCACGGGGCCCCGAGCTAATGTGGCCTTCCTTCCTCTCCGGGCTGCATACCTTCCCTTTCCGCATCCTTCCCCATCCCCCGTCTTCACCCCCCCCCCTCACCTCTGGTTCTTTCCTTCACTTTCTCCCCCTCTGGGAGTATGGTTTGCGCCTACGTCCGGAGACGGACGCTTGTAAATGTACCACATTCTTCTTCTTCCTTGCTTGTATGTCTTCTTCCTTCCTTTGTCCTTCTCTTTTCCTTACCTCTTCTCTTTACCCTTTTCTCCGCTGCGGCGTTTGAGACCCCCTCTTCTTTCCTTTCCCTTTCTCTTTCTTCCTCCCTGTGCGTGTCTGAAGGCCGACCCACGCACTTCCATGCGTAGCCGGTGACGGGGTAACGCGTAATTCCCCGACCCGGGTAGACAGGTAGGACACGTACGTACCCCCTGGTAAAGGCCAGGCCCAGGGAGGGGTGATTACCCGAGCTGATACCTTCCGAAAGTGCCGATTGGTCCCTCCGTCCGTTTGTCGGGAGGAGTGACCTGAGGTGTGAACAATCACCTAAGGCGGGTGTGCCCTCGGTGAGGGCCCCCACAAGGGAGGAGCGCGCCATCGGAGACGCCGGTAATCATGAGGGATTCTTCCGCAATGGTTTCCTCACCTTCCACTATGTCTGCTCACAAACGTAAGTTCACTGAGTCTCAGCCACAGACGGTTCTTCCATCGTTGCCACAGTTCCTTGTTGTTTCTCGGTCTGACGAAGGTCACGACTTTTCCACGGTCAACCCTTTCATTATTCAGAAAGGTGTCGACGCAATTGCGGGTCCTGTAAAGTCTTGTTCCAGATTACGGAATGGTACCCTGTTGTTAGAAACACACAGTGCCCTCCAGGCTCAAAAATTGCTGCCTACTTCTCTGCTCCACACCTTCCCTGTCCGGGTGGAACCGCACCGTACCTTAAATTCCTCGCGTGGAGTCGTTTATACACGCTCCCTCGATGGATTGTCTGACGAAGAAATTCAGCACTACCTGTCTGACCAGGGCGTCACCGCTGTTCATCGGGTTATGAAAAGGGTTGACTCGAACATCATTCCAACCCGCACTGTCTTCTTGACATTTGACAAAGTTCAACTCCCATCAAAAATCAAAGCAGGCTATGAGATAATTTCCGTTCGCTCTTATGTCCCAAACCCTACGCGTTGCTATCGATGTCAGCGGTTCAATCACACCAGCCAGTCCTGTTCCAATCCAGCCAAATGTGTTACGTGTGGCAAGGATGCCCATGAGGGTGCTTGTCCACCTCCATCCCCTCACTGCATCAACTGTATGGGTGACCACGCTGCTTCCTCTCGAGATTGCCCCGTTTTTAAGGATGAAAAGCTCATCCAGGAAATAAGAGTGAAGGAAAAGGTGTCGACCTTTGCTGCTCGAAAGTTACTCGCCAGTCGACAGCCCACCGTGCCTCAGAAAGGAAAATACAGCACTGTCCTTGCTTCTCCTCGGCCAACAAAGGAGGCGGCCACACAGACTTGCGACCTCACATTTAGTACCACGGTCGTCAGATCGGCCAGCGCAAAGATCGCCCGTTCAAACTCACCACTTTCGCCTGCCCACTCTATGGCTCACCCTTCGTCGGGTTCTGCTAAATCTCGAGCCCAAAAGTCAGACGCCAAGTCTTCGAAAAAAGAGCATTCTCGTGAAGAGTTTTTACGTACTGCAACTTCACAACCATCGGTTCCTCCTTCATCTAAACATCATACCTCCAAGAAGGCTACGAAGAAACACAGTTCCTCTCCTTCTCCGCCAAGGCGTGTCCCAACTACAGCACCACCTGGCGGAAATCGCCCTCGGCCATCTTCCGTGTCGCTGACGCGCACTGCTGGTGGCCGGTCAACTGGCCGATCGTTGGTGGCAGGAGCTGCTCCTGACCAACCTATGGATCAGGATCTTCTGCCTTCGACTGAATGCCATTCCATGCTGTCGGTCGCAAGCTCTGAGCAGTCGTTGAGTTGACAGCGCCCTTGGTCACGTTTCTCCATTTTCTGTTGACCCTATGTCCATTATCCACTGGAATATCCGCGGCATTCGCGCCAATCGGGATGAATTGTCGATCCTCTTACGATCCTACTCGCCGGTCATCTTCTGTCTTCAGGAAACAAAGCTGCGTCCCCATGACCGCTTTGTTCTCCCTCATTTTCAGTCCGTCCGATATGACCTCCCCTCTGTTGAAGGCACTCCAGCCCATGGAGGACTCATGATTCTGCTCCATGATACTCTCCATTATCACCCAATCCCCTTAAACAGTTCCTTCCAAGCTGTCGCCGTCCGTCTTTCCCTTTCTGGATACACGTTCTCTCTATGTACGGTATACATTCCATCGTCTACACCACTGGCACGAGCTGATCTCCTTCATCTTCTTGATCAGCTTCCACCCCCCTATTTGCTGGTTGGGGACTTCAATGCCCACCACCCGCTTTGGGGATCTCCACATCCTTGTCCACGTGGCTCACTATTGTTAGACGTCTTCCACCAAGCGGATCTAGTCTGCCTCAACACTGGGGTCCCCACATTTTTGTCTGCCTCCACGGCAAATTTATCTCATTTGGACCTTGCGGTCGGTACTGTTCCGCTAGCCCGGCGCTTCGAATGGTTCGCCCTTGATGATACACACTCGAGTGACCACTTTCCATGTGTCCTTCGACTGCAGCCTCAACTGCCATATATGCGCTCGCGACGCTGGAAGTTTGCCCAAGCCGATTGGACACTTTTTTCGTCTCTAGCGACATTCGATGACCGTCGCTTTCCCAGCGTCGACGATGAGGTCACACATTTTACCGACGTTATTCTCACAGCTGCGGAACATTCAATACCACGCACCTCCGAATTGCCCCGGCGCCCCCCACTTCCTTGGTGGAACGAGGCATGCCGTGACGCAATACGTGAGCGGCGACGTGCTCTTCGCATTTTCCGTCACCATCCAACTTTGGCCAACTGTATCCGATATAAGCAGCTCCGTGCGCGATGCCGTCGCGTCATCCGCGATAGCAAGAAGGCAAGCTGGCAATTCTTTATTAGCTCATTTAACACCTTCACTCCCTCCTCGGAAGTTTGGAGTCGGCTTCGACGGTTCTCAGGCGCGCCTAGTTTCTCCCCGGTCTCTGGGCTCACTGTCGCGCATGATACCTTAGTGGACCCCGTCGCAATTTCTAACTCATTGGGTCAGCACTTTGCTGAGATTTCGAGCTCTTCAAATTACCCGCCAGCGTTTCTCCCGAAGAAACGTGCAGCGGAAGTGCGACATCTCGCTTTCTCCTCTCAAAATCGCGAAAGCTACAATACTGTTTTCTCCATGCGCGAACTCCAACATGCACTCTCTTCTTCTCGCTCCTCCGCCCCAGGACCAGATGGTATCCATGTCCAAATGTTGCTGCATTTATCAACCCATAGCCTGCGCTACCTCCTTCGCCTTTATAATCGCATTTGGACTGACAGTACCTTTCCCAGGCGATGGCGGGAAGCTATTGTCGTTCCCGTTCCGAAACCTGGAAAGGACAAACATCTCACCTCTAGCTATCGCCCCATTTCTCTCACGAGTAGTGTCTGTAAGGTTTTGGAGCGTATGGTGAATTACCGTTTAGCTTGGTGGCTGGAATCCCGCAGTCTTTTAACACCAGCCCAATGCGGATTCCGACAACATCGTTCTGCCGTTGACCATCTTGTTGCTCTCTCCACTTATATCATGAACAATTTCCTCCGGAAACGCCAAACGGTAGCAATATTTTTTGATCTGGAGAGAGCATACGATACCTGTTGGAGGACAGGCATCCTCCGCACACTGTTCTCTTGGGGCTTTCGAGGCCGGCTGCCCCTTTTTCTTCGCGAATTTATGGCAGAGCACACATTTAGGGTGCGGGTGAACACTACTCTATCCCGTATTTTCTCCCAAGAAAACGGGGTACCCCAGGGCTCCGTGCTGAGTGTTGTACTGTTTGCCATCGCCATTAATCCAATTATGGATTGTCTCCTTCCTGATGTCTCGGGCTCCCTCTTTGTGGACGATTTTGCGATCTACTACAGCTCTCAACGGACCAGCCTTCTTGAAAGACGTCTTCAAGGATGTCTCGATCGCCTCCACTCGTGGAGCATCGAAACCGGCTTCCGTTTCTCACCCAGTAAGACCGTTTGTGTTAATTTTTGGCGACGTAAGGAGTTTCTTCCGCCCTCCTTACATCTCGGTCCTGTCAAACTTCCGTTCTCCGACGTCGCTAAATTCTTGGGTCTTATGTTTGACAGAAAACTGTGCTGGTCCTCCCACGTTTCCTATCTTTCGGCTCGCTGTCTGCGTTCCCTTAACACCCTCCGTGTCCTGAATGGCACCTCTTGGGGAGCGGACCGAGTGGTCCTTCTCCGCCTCTATCGCGCCTTAGTGCGCTCGAAATTGGATTATGGAAGCATAGTCTACTCCTCTGCTCGGCCGTCTATTCTTCGGCGTCTCGACTCTATCCACCACCGTGGATGACGTTTAGTGTCTGGAGCTTTTTACACCAGCCCTGTGGAAAGCCTTTATGCTGAGACTGCTGAACCTCCGCTATCCAATTGGCGGGCAGTCCTTCTGAGTCGTTATGCTAGCCATTTGTCTTCCATGCCTGCTAATCCAGCCCATGACCTTTTTTTCGACGCCTCCCTTGATGTCGGGTATGCAGGCCGCTCCTCCTCCCTACTACCCCCGGGAGTCCGCTTCCGTCAACTGCTCCATTCCCTTTCCTTCCGCTTTCCTAAAACCTTCTTGACAACTTGGGGTACAGCACCGCCTTGGCTCCGTCCCCGGATCGACTTGCTCAGAGGCCTATGTCAATTTCCCAAGGATGGTACCCCTACACTTGTTTACCGTCGGGCATTTGCTGCTCTATGTGCACAAATGACGGAAGCCACATTTATTTACACCGATGGCTCGAAAACATCGTTAGGTGTAGGGGGTGCCTATATTGTTGGCGACACCCCAAATCACTTTCGGCTTCCCGACCAGTGTTCGGTTTATACTGCGGAGCTTCACGCTATTCTCCAGGCTGTCCACTACATCCGCCGCCATCAGCGGATACAGTACGTAATCTGCTCAGATTCTCTCAGCTCTCTCTTAAGTCTCCAAGCTCTTTACCCTGTGCACCCTCTGGTCCACCGGATTCAGGACTGTCTGCGCTTGCTCCACCTGGGGGGCATCTCAGTGGCGTTCCTCTGGCTCCCAGGACACGCTGGTATCTGTGGAAATGAGGCGGCCGATATAGCGGCCAAGGCTGCAGTCTCTCTTCCTCGGCCAGCTATTCAGTCTCTTCCGTTTACCGACCTACGGAGCGGTTTATGTCGCCAAGTTGCTCATTTATGGCATGCGCATTGGTCAACACTTCCCCATAATAAATTGCGGGAAGTGAAAGCCCTTCCTTGCGCATGGACCTCTTCCTCCCGATCGCGTCGTCGGGAGGAGGTAATTTTAGCTAGACTCCGGATAGGGCACTGTCTTTTTAGTCATCGACATCTTTTAAGCGGTGATCCTCCCCCACTCTGTCCCCACTGCTCTCAGCCGTGGACGGTCAGACACCTTTTAATTGAATGCCCCTATTTTAATCCGTTACGCTCCCATCTACAGCTATCGCCCGATCTCTCGTCGATTTTAGCAGATGACACGCGCTCAGCTGACTGCGTTCTACAGTTTATTAGTGACAGTGAAATGACGTCAGTCATTTGAAGCCTTTTTTTTGGGGGACAACCAACCCCTTTCTATAGTAGATTTTTAAGCATTCCTTCTGCCTTTAGTTTCTCAAATTTTATGACTTTGTTCCCATTGCTGCTGATTTTAAATTTCGTTTTTTTCCGGTTTTCTACGTCACGGGCTGGGCGCTAATGACCATAGAAGTTTTGCGCCCTAAAACCACAAACAAAAAAAAAAAAAAAAAAAAAACAGCAATAACCCTCTCACTGACCATGCATTATCGAAATATACGCCGGTAAGCACAGTTCAGCCGATCAGCGTTATGTTTGAAGATGGTAAAAACGACGTGTCATTGAAATAATAGGCACAGTACAAAAAGTTGAACCCGCCACACTAATGGGAAATGACCAGAACAAGACCAAGTGTGACGGTCCTCCCAGAGAAGGAAGAGGCGTCCTGATCTGTGGAAGAGAAAGGTTCCCGAAATAGAAATGTTGTTGTTGTTGTGGTCTTCAGTCCTGAGACTGGTTTGATGCAGCTCTCCATGCTACTCTATCCTGTGCAAGCCTTTTCGTCTCCCAGTACCTACTGCAACCTACATCCTTCTGAATCTGCTTAGTGTATTCATCTCTTGGTCTCCCTCTACGATTTTTACCCTCCACGCTGCCCTCCAATACCAAATTGGTGATCCCTTGATGCCTCAGAACATGTCCTACCAACCGGTCCCTTCTTCTGGTCAAGTTGTGCCACAAACTTCTCTTCTCCCCAATCCTATTCAGTACTTCCTCATTAGTTACGTGATCTACCCATCTAATCTTCAGCATTCTTCTGTAGCACCACACTTCGAAAGCTTCTATTCTCTTCTTGTCCAAACTATTTATCGTCCATGTTTCACTTCCATACATGGCTACACTCCATACGAATACTTTCAGAAATGACTTCCTGACACTTAAATCAATACTGGATGTTAACAAATTTCTCTTCTTCAGAAACGCTTTCCTTGCCATTGCCAGCCTACATTTTATATCCTCTCTACTTCGACCATCATCAGTTATTTTGCTCCCCAAATAGCAAAACTCCTTTACTACTTTAAGTGCCTCATTTCCTAATCTAATTCCCTCAGCATCACCCGACTTAGACTACATTCCATCATCCTTCTTTTGCTTTTGTTGATGTTCATCTTATATCCTCCTTTCAAGTCACTGTCCATTCCATTCAACTGCTCTTCCAAGTCCTTTGCTGTCTCTGACAGAATTACAATGTCATCGGCGAACCTCAATGTTTTTATTTCTTCTCCATGAATTTTAATACCTACTCCGAATTTTTCTTTTGTTTCCTTTACTGCTTGCTCAATATACAGATTGAACAACATCGGGGAGAGGCTACAACCCTGTCTTACTCCCTTCCCAACCACTGCATCCCTTTCATGTCCCTCGACTCTTAAAACTGCCATCTGGTTTCTGTATAAATTGTAAATAGCCTTTCGCTCCCTGTATTTTACCCCTGCCACCTTTAGAATTTGAAAGAGAGTATTCCAGTCAACATTGTCAAAAGCTTTCTCTAAGTCTACAAATGCTAGAAACATAGGTTTGCCTTTCCTTAATCTTTCTTCTAAGATAAGTCGTAAGGTCAGTATTGCCTCACGTGTTCCAGTGTTTCTACGGAATCCAAACTGATCTTCCCCGAGGTTGGCTTCTACCAGTTTTTCCATTCGTCTGTAAAGAATTCGTGTTAGTATTTTGCAGCTGTGACTTATTAAGCTGATAGTTCGGTAATTTTCACATCTGTCAACACCTGCTTTCTTTGGGATTGGAATTATTATATTCTTCTTGAAGTCTGTGGGTATTTCGCCTGTTTCATACATCTTGCTCACCAGATGGTAGAGTTTTGTCAGGACTGGCTCTCCCAAGGCTGTCAGTAGTTCTAACGGAATGTTGTCTACTCCTGGGGCCTTGTTTCGACTCAGGTCTTTCAGTGCTCTGTCAAACTCTTCACGCAGTATCATATCTCCCATTTCATCTTCATCTACATCCTCTTCCATTTCCATAATATTGTCCTCAAGTACATCGCCCTTGTATAGACCCTCTATATACTCCTTCCACCTTTCTGCTTTCCCTTCTTTGCTTAGAACTGGGTTTCCATCTGAGCTCTTGATATTCATACAAGTCGTTCTCTTATCTCCAAAGGTCTCTATAATTTTCCTGTAGGCGGTATCTATCTTACCCCTAGTGAGATAGGCCTCTACATCCTTACATTTGTCCTCTAGCCATCCCTGCTTAGCCATTTTGCACTTCCTGTCGATCTCATTTTTGAGACGTTTGTATTCCTTTTTGACTGTTTCACTTACTACATTTTTATATTTTCTCCTTTCATGAATTAAATTCAATATTTCTTCTGTTACCCAAGGATTTCTACTAGCCCTCGTCTTTTTACCTACTTGATCCACTGCTGCCTTCACTACTTCATCCCTCAAAGCAACCCATTCTTCTTCTACTGTATTTATTTCCCCCATTCCTGTCATTTGCTCCCTTATGCTCTCCCTGAATCTCTGTACAACCTCTGGTTCTTTTAGTTTGTCCAGGTCCCATCTCATTAAATTCCCACCTTTCTTCAGTTTCAATCTGCAGTTCATAACCAATAGATTGTGGTCAGAATCCACATCTGCCCCTGGAAATGTCTTACAGTTTAAAACCTGGTTCCTAAATCTGTCTTACCATTATATATTCTATCTGATACCTTTTAGTATCTCCAGGGTTCTTCCATGTATACAACCTTCTTTCATGATTCTTAAACCAAGTGTTAGTTATGATTATGTTGTGCTCTGTGCAAAATTCTACCAGGCGGCTTCCTCTTTCATTTCTGTCCCCTACTATGTTTCCTTCTCTCCCTATTCCTACACTCGAATTCCAGTCACCCATGACTATTAAATTTTCGTCTCCCTTCACAATCTGAATAATTTCTTTTATTTCATCATACATTTCTTCAATTTCTTCGTCATCTGCAGAGCTAGTTGGCATATAAACTTGTACTACTGTAGTAGGTGTGGGCTTCGTATCTATCTTGGCCACAATAATGCGTTCACTATGATGTTTGTAGTAGCTAACCCGCATTCCTATTTTCCTATTCATTATTAAACCTACTCCTGCATTACCCCTATTTGATTTTGTGTTTATAACCCTGGAGTCACCTGACCAGAAGTCTTGTTCCTCCTGCCACCGAACTTCACTAATTCCCACTATATCTAACTTCAACCTATCCATTTCCCTTTTTAAATTTTCTAACCAACCTGCCCGATTAAGGGCTTTGACATTCCACGCTCCGATCCGTAGAATGCCAGTTTTCTTTCTCCTGATAACGACGTCCTCTTGAGTAGTCACCGTCCGGAGATCCGAATGGGGGACTATTTTACCTCCGGAATATTTTACCCAAGAATACGCCATCATGTAATCATACAGTAAAGCTGCATGCCCTCGGGAAAAATTACGGCTGTAGTTTCCCCTTACTTTCAGCCGTTCGCGACGACTTCTGCATCTCATTTAGCTCCACGACTACGGGAGTCGCCGAACGCAGGTTGCAAGTCGCCGTTCGCAAGGCAGCATCATGGGCTCTGGCTCATGGTTTTCAGTTCTCTGCTGCCAAGACTCGGGTTATGCACTTCTGCAGGCGTCGGACGGTCCACCCTCATCCTGAACTTTACCTCGACGGCCACCTGCTTGACGTGGTGGACACTTGCCGCTTCTTGGGACTCGTGTTTGATGCCCGGCTCACATGGGTTCCTCATGTTACTCAGCTGAAGCAAAAATGCTGGCGGCACCTCAACGCCCTCCGCTGCCTTAGCCACACGTCTTGGGGTGCAGATCGCTGCACGCTACTGCAATTGTACAGAGCCCTTGTGCAGTCCCGGCTTGATTATGGGAGCCTGGCCTATGGGTCTGCGTCACCCTCAGTGTTGAAGTTGTTAGACCCCATACACCACTGTGGGGTCCGGCTTGCAACTGGCGCTTTTCGTACGAGCCCCGTGGATAGTTTACTGGTGGAGGCCGGGGTTCCCCCGCTGCGGTTTCGCCGCCATCGACTGCTCGCCGACTATGCTGTCCACGTGCATTGCTCGCCAGGCCATCCCAATCGTCGCCTGCTTTTCCCTGCCATGGTCCTCCATCTGCCCGAACGGCGACCTAGGTCTGGGCTTCCCGTCGCTGTCCGAGTTCAGTCCCTGCTGTCGGACTTGGGTTCATTCCCTCTTCCGCCTCCCTTCCGGGTCCATGCACCTACGCCTCCCTGGTGTTTGTCCCGGCCGTCCGTCCGTCTGGACTTGGCACAGGGACCCAAGGACTCGGTTCCACCTGTGGCCCTCCGTCGCCGATTTCTTGCTCTCCTCGCCTCATTTTCGGACTGTGAGACTGTCTACACTGATGGTTCCCTGGTTGATGGTCGCACTGCCTACGCCTTTGCTCACTCTGACCATGTTGAGCAACGCTCCTTGCCGGCTGGCTGCAGTATTTTTACTGCAGAGCTGGTGGCCATCTTGCGCGCTCTTGAGCACATGCGTTTCTGCTCAGGTAGGTCCGTTGTCCTCTGCAGTGACTCCCTGAGCAGCCTTCAGGCCATCGACCGCTGCTATCCCTCCTCTCCTCTGGTGTCCTCCATTCAGGAGGCTGTTTCCGCCATTGCCCGTTCTGGTGGTTCAGTGGTCCTGGTTTGGACGCCCGGTCATGTTGGCATCCCAGGGAACGAACGTGTAGACAGGCTGGCCAAAGGGGCGATAGACGCCCCAGCTTTGGATATCGGCCTTACGGCTCGCGACCAGCAGCTGGTGTTGCGCCGTAAGGTACTTGGGATGTGGGCTGCTGAGTGGCGTGGCATGACAGCCCCGAATAAACTACGGGCTGTCAAGGGGACGACCGATGTGTGGCGTTCCTCCCTGCGGGCTTCTCGCAGGGACTCGGTAGTCCTATGTCGGCTGCGCATCGGCCATACCTACCTGACGCACGGCCATCTGTTGCGTCAGGAGGATCCCCCCTTGTGTCGGTGTGGGTCCCGGCTGACGGTCGGCCACATTTTGCTGGAGTGTCCTCGACTGCGCACACTCCGGCAATCTTTTAATCTCCCGGGCACTTTGGCTTTGGTTTTATCCGACGATGCCTCCATGGCTGATACCGTTTTAAATTTTATCCGTGGTAGTCCGTTTTATGGTTCGATTTAGGGAGGTCCTGCGCCTTTCCCTTTCTGTGTCTCTTGTCCTTGTGTCTGTTGCTGTTCTGGTGTGCCGTGAGCTGGTTGACTCTTTCCCATTTTTGATCTCGTGGTCAGTCAACCAGTCTCCGGCCATCTTCCTGTCTTCTGTTTCTTTCTGTTTCTTTCTGTCTGGTGTTCCTATGTCCTGTTCTTGTCTGTAGTGTTTGTTGCTGGATTTGTGTGCTTTTAGCGCCTGGGGGGACGTCTCCTCCCCCTTTGGTTTTTATCTGCTTCGTCGATTTCCGGCTCGCCTGATTTTGGAATGGGGGACTGATGACCTTCGCTGTTTAGTCCCCCTTAAACATCCAACAACCACCACCACCACCAGCCGTTCGCAGTACCAGCACAGCAAGGCCGTTTTGGTTAATGTTACAAGGCCAGATCAGTCAATCATCCAGACTGTTGCCCTTGCAACTACTGAAAAGGCTGCTGCCCCTCTTCAGGAACCACACGTTTGTCTGGCCTCTCAACAGATACCCCTCCGTTGTGGTTGCACCTACGGTACGGCTATCTGTATCGCTGAGGCACGCAAGCCTCCCCACCAACGGCAAGGTCCGTGGTTCATGGGGGGGGAATAGAAATGTAAGAAACTGAAAAGTATTGTTAAATCGATGTTTTGCAATAATAACTCTGTTGACACTGTTATTACATAATATGGACAAATTCGTGGTGCCATCTGTACTCTCCTCTATACAATGGCGTAGTCCGATCGAGTTAATGGAAAATTCCTGCAAAACTGAAAATGGTAGTTATGTGGCAACAAAGTACTAATGTAGTGTGTAGCAAAACTAAAGAAAATTTGTTACATGCAGTAGATACCACAGGGAGCATCAAGCAGTGTGCACTACTTGGTGTTGACAGATTGCTCCCACTATGTTTCGCAGGAACTGTCAGAGGTGAGGATTTTAAGGAACCACTCGGGGAGGAGGAGTTGGCGATAAACGTAACTTTCTGCCAGTCATTTGGTGTAATCACGCCTTTGTATATACGCTATTTGATTATTTATCTGAACTCGTCGTGCTTATAATCCTTCCTATTTCATCTGTATGTACTGGTTTCTGCCAACTTTGACCACTTTCCCCTCTTCACCGTTTACCGATTCTGCATGCTTCAGTATGGGTACGTTGTACCACATACAAACCAAAGGCCTTCCCAAAGATGCCCGATTGTAAACATTCCTTCGGAAAACTAAAATGTAGCGAACTCACCATGTAAGACGCAAGACAAATTCACATAATGTTTTACCGGAAAAGAACATGAGTGGGAGAGCAACAACGTTCCCTAAAAGATGATCTGCGGAGGACGAAAGCGACGACGAACCTTGTTCACCCATTTCTCTTTGCTGAAAAAGAGGGGCAAGGAGATAGAAAATATTACCATTTGCAAAGCTGCTTTTTTGTCAGTTTTACAACTTGAGATGGGTTTGCCGCATTGTGCTACAAAATTTTAGACAAAGATGCAGTTTCCACTGAGACAAGAGGAAGTTACAGAAGCATAAAGTTGTATGAAGCAAGAAAAGAGTGTGGAAAATTTCATTAAGAAATTCATCCCCTTCGAATTTAGCTACTCGAGATGAAGCAACACCCAGAGAGACTATTCAAGTAGCAAAATGAGTATAACGAAGAACCCTAAAACGTCAAATACGAATACTCCAGGACTTTTTTTCGCCAAGTTTTTAATATTGCCTTTGGTGCTCCATATCTTGATACTCGCCCGACATGCTCATCGAAGGAAAACCGTACTGAAGCCGAAAAACGAAGCGCCGACAAGGGCAGCCTGCAAACTCAGCTCAGAGGTCACAAGATGAGAGATGACGTGTTCTATGCAAAGCTGAAAGAGGGTGAAGTAACTCTTGGCTACGACTGTCAAAAGAATAGAGTACTAACAAAGGTGCCAGACCAACCGGTCTACTATTCCCGTCAAATATACTTTACAACTTTACGGTCCGATACGATGTTACTGTACATATGATTCGAAGATCAATATACCAAAGGCTCCAACCAAATACGGTCGATGGTTCACCACACACTCTCACCTAAACTTCGAAGGAGTGAAAAAACTCGTTTTCCGACGGATGTGGGGAACAGAATAAAAACAGGACGATGATCAGTATTCTATTTCACTAGTTTCTTCTCGAAATTCCCGAAATAGAGAAATAGAATTGCGGTTCACAATAGTGATCCACTCGTTCATGCCACCAACATACTTATCGGTGACATCGAAATACAACTTCGCAAGTTGAGCGTCGTGGAAACCCGTCTCTATACATACAGCACATTGAGAAATTTACAACGTTGGTAAGTCTATGACAAAATGAATGTCCTGTTCAAGATTGTAAAGAATACGTAGAAGGCTTAGTCAGAGTGACTGGTAACTGGCCTTTCCGGGTTGAAAAAGCAAAAACAAGATTTCTCTAGTTCGTAGAGAGCCCTTCTGCACTTCCGAAGCTGGAGATGGGAAGAACATTCTGAAGAGGGGGAAAAAAATTTCATCAAAGTAAATGGCCCGACACCAATCACATTAGGTACAAAACTTTCAGAATCAAAAATCGGAGACGTAAAACAGCTTTTGGAGCTCCACTTCGTGAAGACTGAGCGACCAACGACAAACTGAAATTTTTACGCAGATGTGTTACACGAGCTGGAAGGCACTCAGTGAGTCGCTCCTGCCGCTGTCAATCCTCAGAACGAGGAATCAGCCGGAAGCGATTCCGAGTTCATAGATAGTTTTGAGATCTGTGTCACTGAAAGGCAGTTTTCAGTCAGTTTCATTTTACAGAAATTTTTGTTGCTCCTCGAAGTAAGATACAACTTTCGGCCAATTTTTTTCATTTTCTAAAATTTTGTTGAAATTTTAGTAAGATGCAGTTTCGGGAGTATATTATTTTCTGCAATATCTTACTATGTCAGAATCTCGATGGTGTATTTTTCTAGAAACCTGATGATGAACATTTAATATTATCTTTTTGACGTTAAATAAGTCAGTTTTTCCTGGTAGCATAATGTCACTAGCGTATTTTTATATGCCAATGTCAAATTTTCAGAGTTCCCTTTGAAATAAAACGTATTCTGTTTATATTCGCAATAATTAAATACCGTCCTTCTGCCATTTCTAACATATCATGAAATAGCGGGTTTTGCACTCGAATGCCGGCCGGTGTGGCAGAGAGGTTCTAGGCGCTTCAGTGTGGAACCGCGCGACCGCTACGTCGCAGGTTCGAATCCTGCCTCGGGCATAGATGTGTGTAATGTTCTTACGTTAGTTAGGTTTAAGTAGTTCGACGTTCTAGGGGACTGATGACTTCAGATGTTATGTCCCATAGTGCTCAGAGCTATTTGAACCATTTTCAACCGAATGTTGGTTGCCTAACTGGGTCGGTGTTCGTAAAACCAGCTAACTGCGTAAATCGGGGCAAGACCGCTAACTCAACATTACGGTTACGAATTTAACGTATAAACCATTATCGTCAGTTTCAGCTCTTAATACCGAATTTTCATGTTTTTACTTACTTTTAAACATAAGAAAATCAAATCTTTAACTGTTTGGATGGGACGAGTCTTTCGTGATCTGATTCGCTTATCACGCAGTTAGTGGCTTCTGCCTCTGCGGTACTCGGTTAAAGAGGTAATAACTCCCCAATACATCCAAAAATTTTCATGAGAGAATATTACTGTATGCAAAGACATCGAAAATAGAAAGTCTTATAGAAATGTCAATAGCTACTGAGAAAAAGGCACATTCTTAAAAAAATTATTTCCATAAAGCGAAAGTTATACACTACTGGCCATTAAAATTGCTACACCATGAAAAAATGGAGATGATAAACTGCTATTAATTGGACAAGTATATTATACTACAACTGACATGTGATTACATTTTCACGCAATTTGGGTGCATAGATCCTGAGAAATCTGTACCCAGAACTACCACCTCAGGCCGTAATAAAGGCCTTGATAAGCCTGGGCATTAAGTCAAACAGAGCTTGGATGGAGTGTACAGGTACAGCTGCCCATGCAGCTTCAACACGATACCACAGTTCATCACTAGTAGTGACTGGCGTATTGTGACGAGCCAGCTGCTCGGCCACCATTGGCCAGACGTTTCCAATTGGTGAGAGATCTGGAGAATGTGCTGGCCAGGGCAGCAGTCCAACATTTTCTGTATCCAGAAAGGCCCGTACAGGACCGGCAACATGCGGTCGCGCATTATCTTGCTGAATTGTAGGGTCCACAGGGATCAAATGAAGGGTAGAGCCACGGGTCGTAACACATCTGAAACGTAACGTCCACTGCTCAAAGTGCCGTCAGTGCGAGCAAGAGGTGACAGACATGTAACCAGTGGCACCCTATACCATCACGCCAGGTGATACGCCAGTATGGCGATGACGAATATACGCTTCCAATTGGCGTTCACCGCGATGTCGCCAAACACGGATGCGACCATCATGATGCTGTAAACAGAACCTGGAGTCATCCGAAAAAATGACGTTTTGCCATTCGTGTACCCAGGTTCGTCGTTGAGTACACCATCGCAGGCGCTCCTGTCTGTGATGAAGCGTAAAGGGTAACCGCAGCCCTGGTCTCAGAGCTGATAGTCCATGCTGCTGCAAACGTCGTCGAACTGTTCGTGCAGACGGTTGTTGTCTTGCTAACGTCCCCATCTGTTGACTCAGGGTTCGAGACCTGGCTGCACGATCCGCTAGAGCCATGCGGATAAGATGCCTGTCATCTCGACTGCTAGTGATACGACGCCGTTGGAATCCAACACGACGTTCCATATTACCCTCCTGAATCTACCGATTCCATATTCTGCTAGCAGTCATTGTATGTCGACCAACGAGGGAAGCAATGTCGCGATACGATAAACCGCAATCCTGATAGGCGACCTTTATCAAAGTCTGAAACGTCATGGTACGCATTTCTCCTCCTTCCACGAGGCATCACAACCACGTAATACCAGGCACTGCCGGTCAACTGCTGTTTATCAGAAGTCGGTTGGAAAGTTTCCTCATGTCAGCACGTTATAGGTGTCGCCACCAACGCCAACCTTGTCAATGCTCTGAAAAGCTAATCATTTGCATATTACAGCATCTTCTTCCTGTCGATTAAATTTCGCGTGTGTAGCACGTCATCTTCGTGGTGTAGCAATTTTAAAGGCCAGTAGTGTATATTCGAAGAAACGAAACACAAATTTCTTAATTTTATATAAAGCATGATACAAATTTCACTGTCGTATCTTCAAAAGTGTGGATTGGATGCAACTTTTAATCGTCTGTTTTTTCATGAACTTCATCTTCAAGTGCACTGTTTCGATGAAAACTACTACACCAACAAATTAAATATATTACACAGAAGTCATAAATGGTACAAACGTTGTAACAAACTGTTCATGGCAGCTACTGTAAAAATGAATTAGGAATAATTCTGAGGTGACTGTCCGTTTCTAGGAATATCTTCCACTGTTTTCACTGCTTTTTTGGGAACAACAGTGAAAGTGAAAGGGTAAGTAAACTACGTGTTCCCTGCACCTTTCCTCTCCCACTGTTCCATATTGCTCCTGCCCTCATTAGCCAAAAATTAGCTGCCTTTGTTCGAGAAGTATAATTGCTCCAACATCTGATCGCTACTTGTATCGTAGAATACCGTAACGAAGTAGCAAAAACAAGTCCATCAGAATACTGTAATGAAACGGCAATTACTACCTCGAAAGCTGCGTAAGTTGAGCGCAATACTGCCACGAGGAGTGATAGCGGTCCTATTCCATATGACAGCAGTCGTTCCTGCGTGGTGCTACTTGGACGATGTGAGACTTGAAGAGCAATTAGTCGCGGAATGTTCGAAAGTCTTCTTTTAGTAAACAGAAAATACAAAACAGCAATGGGGCAGGAACATTCGTGTCCCTCAGTTAATTCTTAAAACATTTTTCTGCCATAGCTTCTTTTGCTGTGTTCTTGATTCTCCTGTGTGTCTGCGCCATTGAGAGGGCGTATCTCGACACCACCTTCGTACGGTTATGGTGAATCATCTCTCTCCCTCTTGACTTGATGCGGCCCACTACGAACGCCTCTGCAGTGCAGATATCTTCATCCCAACTCATACACCCAATATCCTCCTTTATTTTTGGGGTATATTCCAATCTCTGACCTCTCCAGTTTTTATCCTCTATAGCTTTTTCTACTACCATGGAAGTTTCTCCCTGTTGGCTTGACACATGCCTTTCATTCTGACCCTTGTTGTAGTCACTGTACTCAATATACTCCTTTCCTCATCGATTCTGCGGAGAACCACCCCATTCCATATCAGTTCATCTAATTCTCAGCATAGTTCTGTAGCACCACATCTCAAATGGGTCAAGTCTCTTCTGTTCGGGTTTTCAAACATTTCCTGTTTCGCTACCATGCAATGCTGTTTCCTCAGCAGTAAATCGTTTGATTATAAAGAACTGGTACAAAAAGGGACTACTAGAGAGCAATGCTCTTTATGGCAGTCAGTCCCGATATAAACCAATACTGCGATACAACAAATATTAGAAAACACGTTATTAATTCAAACAGACGCTTACGCTTAAACTTCATTACGATAAATGACACTTCAGAAATCCTATCACACCCATTAAATTAAGAATTTTTGTGCCTGATATCAATTAGAACTCACATTTACCCAAAGTAATATTGGGTTTCTGATCGTGAATCGACTTGGCATAGAAACGTAGAATATCGAGGTGTTCACCAGCATTAGTTTACAACGTCGAATGTTGGAACCTGGAAATAAGTGACGATACGTTCAGCACTTGACTGGGAACCCCATGATGCTTATATTGCCTCTTAAAAGTAACCCCGAAAGGGATGTAATAAAGTGAAATGAGAGGAACGCTCAAGTGTGAAACGCGGCGAGGAAAAGTTTTGGTGATGGATGGGGATTAGAATCCAGTACCTATCTGAATTTTTAAGCAAGCAACATCTGATGTCGGATACCGAATATGTTAACGAACAACGTGATAGTAGAGCCTGAAACGACGATACATGTAATTTTTGTCTGGCAGGGATTCGAAACTGGCTCCTTTCGCTATTGCCTTACAGCTACGTATAGGCGTGAAATATTTGACTCTTCACCAGTAGCGAGACGTGCACGTGTTCTGCTAGGGGTGAAGCAGTGAATAGTTCTGTGTTGCTTAGGACTCTAACCTCGTACTTTTCGTCGTGACCCCACATGAAGGTCGTGACACCCACGTGGTGTAAACTAACAAGTTCCCTTTCACTATTAGGATCGCGCCATTTGTAGAGACCTGGAGGAGGCTGGCGTAGTGAGGAAACAACGAAATGATGGGTCAGTATCACCCCGAAGGTTCAAACTAAGAGACAAACAGAAATCAGAGCTCTAAACCTAGCCCAGTGCCATAATTTTTAAAATCATGAGGTCACTTAAAGTAAGAAGGTAAGGTCCTATGACGATACATGACGATTGATTCGCGAACTAAAGTAACTTTATTAGTGTAAGAAAGCTTACTAAAGACGGAGTATCCGCATGCAGCGACTTCGACTTCCACCTCTGACAGCCAAACTAATCCTGCTATGTTCGAGCCAGAAGCGAACTGACATGTTTAGTTATGATTTGGAGCCACGGCACAGTCCTACGGTTTTTACTTGGTGTTACTAAAGTTGAAGGTATGTTTGCGCCTGTTAAGATTTTGCACCCTCGGCGGGAAGCGAACCCACATCCAAGCCACTACGAACTAGCCTCAGTCCAACCAACCACAGAATTTCACATGTTTTAGCATCGTGTTTTTGTCGTAATCAGGTACGCAGCATATGATACGAGAGGTGTTGACTTGCAATTGAGTTGCTGTTGTGAATAACCTATTCGTCGACTAGTAGTAAATGTCACGCAGTGAAAACGCAAGACCCTGATACCAAACCCATGTTTTTCCTTTATTTTAAGCCATATTCCATCTGTCTGCTAAAACCATGAGCCCGCTCCCCGGGGTCCACAACTCTTTTGTGGATACGTGCATGGCGAGCGCGGGTCCCCGAACTAGTGCGGCTCTCTTTCGTTTCCGGGGGTGCATACCTTCCTTTCCCACATCCCCCATCGTCCCCCCCCCCCTATATTCCGCCTCTTCCCTTCCCCTCCCACCCCCCTTCCCCCCTATGGGAGTGTTTCGGATACTGGTAACTGTAAAACAGTCTGTCTTCTTTGCTTTCTATGCTGAAAAGTATGTGCTTCCCTGGTCCATCTCTTTTCCGTGCCTCTTCTCTTTATCTTCTCCGCTGCAGCGTTTGAGACCTTTCCTTCGTCCCAGTCTCTTTCCTTCGTCCCTGTGAGTGTCTGAAGGCCGACCCACGCATTGCCACGCATAGCTGGTGATGGGGTAATGCGTAATTCCCAGCCCTGGGTAGACATGAAGGACACGTATGTACCCCCTGGTAATGGCGAGGCCCAGGGCGGTGTATTTACCCGAGCTGGTACCTTCCGAACGTGCCGATTGGTCTCTCCGTCCGTTTCTCTGGGGGTGTGACCCTCAGAGAGGCTCCCCCCCTCCCCCCACAAGGAGGGAGCACGCCATCGGAGACACTGGTAATTATGGGGGATACTTCCGAAATGGTTTCCTCTACGTCTTAAATTTCTGCTCAAAAGCGAAAGTTAGTCTCAGCCACGGACTATTCGTCCATCAGTGCCACAGTTCCTTGTTGTTTCTCGGTCGGAAGAAAGTCAAGACTTCTCCACAGTCGACCCCTTCATTATTCAGAAAGGTGTCGACGCAATTGCAGGTCCAGTAAAGTCTTGTTTCCGATTACAAAATGGCACCTTGTTGTTAGAAACAGTCAGTGCCCTCCAGGCACAAATATTGGTGTGAACTCCACTGCTATACACCTGCCCTGTCCCGGTGGAAGTGCACCGCACTTCAAATTCATCATGTGGGGTGTTTTATACACGCTCACTCGACGGATTTTCCAACGAGTAAATTCGAAACTTCCTTTCTGACCAGGGTGTAATGGCTGTACATAGTCCCGAAAAGGGCTGAGAAGGGCTTGGTACCAACCTGTACAATCTTTTTGGCATTCGACAGAGTTCAACTTCCATCGAACATTAAAGCGGGCTATGAGAAAGGCATAATCAGTCTTAAATGATAAATGATGATGATGATGATGAGATAATTACAGTTCGCTGTTACATCCCCAACCCTACGCATTGCTATCGGTATCAGCGGTTTAATCATAACAGCCAGCCGTGTTCCAATCTGGCCAAATGCGTTGTGTGTGGCAAGGATGCCCATGATGGAGCTTGTCCACAATCATCCCCTCGTTGCATCACTTGTATGGGCGACCATGCTGCTTCCTTTAGAGATTGCCCCATTTTCAAAGATGAATGGCTCATTCATGAAACCAGAGTGAAGGACAAGGTGTCTACATTGGCTGCTCGTAAGTTATTCGCCAGTCGAAATCCCACTGTGCCTCCAGCAGGTAAATATAGCACTGTCCTGGCATCTCCTCGGCCTACTAAGAAGGCAGCCACGCAGACATGTGATCTCACCTTTAGTCTCACGGTCGACAGATCGGTCAGCGCAAAGATTGCCCGTTCAGCCTCCCCACTATCACCTGCTCAGTCTATGGCTCACCCTTCATCGGCTCCTGCTAAATCACGAGCCCCAAAGCCAGACATCCAGACTTCCAAAAACAAACAAAAAAGCTTACTCGAGAAGATTTTTCACGTACCCCGACTTCAAAACCATCGATTCCTACCTCACATCAACGTCCTGTTTCCAAGAAGACTAATAAGAAACACAGTTCCTCTCATTCTCCGCCACAGCGTGTCTCATCTACATCGTCACTTAGCGGTAACCATCATCGGCCATCTTACGTGTCGTCAAGGAGGACTGCTGGCGGCCGATCAACCGGCCAATCGCTGGTGGCAGGAGCTGCCCCTGAACAAATTACGGATCAGGATCTTCTGCCTTTGGCTGAATGCCGTTCCACGTTGTCGGCCGCCCGCTCTCAGCAGTCGTTGAGAGTAACCGTGGTAAGGTTCTTCCCTTTTCTTTCCAGCATATGTCAATTATACATTGGAATATCCGCGGCATTAGAGCCAATCGGGATGAATTGCCTATCCTCTTACGATCCTACTCCCGGGCATCTTCTGTCTTCAGGAAAGAAAGCTGCATCGCCACGATCACTTTGTTTTCCCTCATTTCCAGTCAGTCCGGTTTGCCCTCCCCTCTGTTGATGGCACTCCAGAATATGGGGGACATACGATTCTTCTCCATCATACTATCCATTATCACCCAATCCCCTTAAACAGGTCCTTCCAAGCTGCTCCTGTCCGTCTTTCCCTTACAGGATACTACTTCTCTCTTTGTGCCGCATACATTTCATCGTCCACACCGATGGCAAGAGCTGATTTCCTTCATCTCCTTGGTCAACTCCCGCCCCCATATTTGCTGGTTGAAGACTTCGATGCCCACCACCCGCCTTGGGGATCACCGCGTCCTTGTCCGCGAGGCTCTGTTGATTGACCTCTTCCACCAAGCGGATCTTGTTTGCCTCAACACTGGGAACCTACATTTTTGTCTGCCTCCACGACGAATTTCTCTCATTTGGATCTTCCGGTCGGTACTGTTGATATAGCTCGGCGCTTTGAATGGTTCGCTCTTGCTGATACATACTTGAGTGACCATGTTCCATGTGTCCTTAGAGTGCAGTCACAAATTCCATGGATGCGCCGAAGACGCTGGAAGTTGCCCAAGCCCGTTGGACACTTCTTTCGTCTCTAACGACATTCGATGACCGTCACTTTCCTAGCGTCGACGATCAGGTCACTCATGTTAAAGAAGTTACTCCCACAGCCGCGGAACGTTCAATACCGCGCAACTCAGATTTGCCCCGGTGCCCCCACGTTCCTTGATGGAACGAGGCGTGCCGTGACGCAATACGCGAGCGGAGACGTGGTCTTCGCGTTTTCCGCCACCATCCTACTTCGATCGACTGTATCCGCTATAAGCAGTTCCGTGCGCGATGCTGTCGCGTCATCCGCGATAGCACGAAGGCAAGCTGGGATTTCTTTACTAGCTCCTTTAACACCTTCACGCCCTCCTCAGATGTCTGGATTCGAATTCGACGGTTATTTGGCGCACTTAGTTTCTCCCTGATCTCTGGGTTCACTGTCGCGCATGATACGTTAGTGGACCCAGTCACAATTTCTGAATCATTGGGTCAACACTTTGCTGAGATTTCGAGCTCTTCAAATTACATACCAGTCTTTCTTCTGAAGCAACGTGCAGCGGAATTGCAACCTCTTGCTTTCTCCTCTCTAAATAGCGAAAGCTATAATACTGTTTCTCCATGCGGGAACTCCAACACGCACTCTCTTCTCCTCGCTCGTCCGCCCCAGGACCGGATGGTGTCCACTTCCAAATGTTGCTGCATTTATCATACCATAGTCTGCGTTACCTCCTTTGCCTTTATAATCGGATTTGGACCGACAGTTCTTTTCCCAGAAGATGGCGGAAAGCCATCGTCGTCTGTGTTCCGAAACCTGGAAAAGACAAACATCTCCCCTCTAGCTATCGCCCCATTTCTCTCATGTGTAGTGTATGTAAGGTTTTGGAGCGTATGGTGAATTGCTGTTTAGCTTGGTGGCTGGAGTCCCGAAGCCCTTTAACACCTGCCCAATGCGGTTTCCGAAAGCATCGTTCTGCAGTTGACCATCTTGTTGCTCTCTCCATTTATATCATGAACATTTTTCTCAGGAAACGCCAAACGGTAGCATTTTCTGATCTGGAGAGAGCGTACGATACCTGTTGGAGGACAACAATCCTCCATACACTGTACTCTCGGGGCTTTCGAGGTCGGCTACCCCTTTTTCTTCGTGAATTTGATTGAGCGCACATTTAAAGTAGGGTGAACACTACTCTCTCCAGAACTTTCTCGACGGCCGCGGTGGCCGTGCGGTTCTAGGCGCTTCAGTGCGGAACCGCGTGACTGCTACGGTCGCAGGTTCGAATCCTGCCTGGCGCATGGATGTGTGTGATGTGCTTTGGTTAGTTAGGTTTAAGTAGTTCTAAGTTCTGGGGGACTGATGACCTAAGATGTTAAGTCCCATAGTGCTCAGATCCGTCCAGAACTTTCTCCTAAGAAAACGGGGTGCCACAGGGCTCCGTGCTAAGTGTCTTACTGTTTGCCATTGCTATAAATCCAATTATGGATTGTCTCCTTCCCGATGTCTCGGGCTCCCTCTTTGTGGACGATTTTGCGGTCTACTACAGCTCTAAACGGACCAGAATTCTTTAAGGACGTCTTCAAGGATGTCTCGATCGCCTCCACTCTTGGAGCATCGAAACTGGCTTCCGCTTTTCTCCCTGTAAGACCATTTGTGCCAATTTTTGGCGTCGTACGGAGTTTCTTCCGCCTTCACTACATCTAGGCCCTGTATACCTTCCGTTCGCGGACATAGCTAAATTCTTGGGACTTAAGTTTGACAGAAAACTGTTCTGGTCCTCCCAAGTTACCTACCTTTCGGCTTGCTGTCTGCGATCCCTCAACACCCTCCGTGTTCTGAATGGTAACTCCTGGGGAGCGGATCGAGTAGTCCTTCTCCGCCTCTATCGCACCTTAGTGCGCTCGAAATTGGACTATGGAAGCATAGTTTACTCCTCTGCTCGGCCGTCTGTTCTTCGGTGTCTCGACTCTGTCCACTACGGTGGATTGCGTTTAGCGTCTGGAGCTTTCTACACCAGCCCTGTGGCAAGCCTTTATGCTGAGACTGCTGAACCTCCGCTCTCCAATCGGCGAGCTGTCCTTCTGAGTTACGCTAGCCATCTGTCCTCCATGCCTGCTACCCCGGCCCATGAGATTTTTTTCGACGCCTCCTTGGATTTAGGGTATGCAGACCGCCCTTCCTCTCTAATACCACCGGGAGTCCGCTTCCGTCAACTGCTACGTTCTCTTTCCTTCCATTTTCCTAATACTTTCTTAACAACTGGGGGTACAGCACCGCCTTGGTTCCGCCCCCGGTCCTGCCTTCTCCGTGACCTTTGTCAGCTTCCCAACGATGGTACCCCTTCCCTTGTTTATCGTCGGGCATTTGCTGCTCTATGCCACAAATGAAGGATGCCACATCTATTTCCCTTGATGGCTCAAAAACATCATTTGGTCTTGGGAGTGCCTATATTGTTGGCGACACCCCTACTACATTTCGGCTTCCCGACCAGTGTTCGGTTTTTACTGCGGAGCTTTACGCTGTTCTCCAGGCTGTCCAATACTTCCGTCGCTATCAGCGGATACACTACATTATATGCTCAGATTCGCTCAGCTCTCTCCTCAGTCTCCAAGCTCTTTACCCTGTCCACCCTCTGGTCCACCCGATTCAGGAATGCCTCCACTTGCTCCACTTGGGTGGAGTCTCTGTGGCATTCATCTGGATCCCAGGACACGTTGGTATCCGTGGAAACGAGGCGGCTGATATAGTGGCCAAGGCTCTCTTGCTCAGCCTGCTGTTCGCATGATTTCTTTCGACGATCTACGGAGTGTTTTATGTCGTCGTGTTGCTCTTTTATGGCACGCACAATGGTTGACACTTCCCAATAATAAATTGAGGGACGTGAAAGCTCTTCTCTGTGCTTGGACCGCTTCCTCCCGAACTCATCGGGAGGAGGTAATTTTAACTAGACTCCGGATAGGGCACTGTCTTTTTAGCCATCGACATCTTTTAAGTGGCGGTCCTCCCCCGCTATGTCCCCACTGCTCTCAACTGTGGACGGTGAGACACCTTTTGCTTCAGTGCAACTATTTTACTGCGCTACGCGCCCGTTTACAGCTGTCGCCTGATATATCTTCCATTTTAGCAGACAAGTGCTCAGCCGATCGCGTCCTCGAGTTTATCACTGTCAGTGAGACGACGACAGTCATTTGAAGAACTTTTTGGGGAAAACAACCCCCCCCCCTTCTATAGTGGTTTTCTAAGCTTTCCTTGTTTCAAAATTTCCCCACATTTTGAGTTTTGCTCCCATTGCTGCTGATTTCCAATTTTGTTTTTTACCCTTCCCTAAGCCACAACACAGGCGCTAATTACCGTATCAGTTTTGCGCCCAAAAAACCATATCAAAAGAAAACTATCAGGCCGACACATCAGTTTCGTTCATTGTCTAATCAACCAGTAACAGAAAAATCTTGCGGAAAAACGTTTGTGAAGGGGTTTCTGGATGTTCGTCATGGAAATACCAATTTCAGCGCCATCAGCCAGTGGCCGATTGATACAGACCGGTGTCCGCCCAAGTGTTGGCGATGCTTTGGGCATCGGGCCTATGATTTCCAGCGAACTTCCCTGCGCTCGAATTAGCTAGTATAAAATTTCGTAGACAACGTTGCGTGTGATACAATACTAAGTTTCAGCATGCTCCTATAAGCGCATTGAAGTATGGTTTATTTTGTACAAGGTTGTATAGCTCATGCCATGAGAGCTTGAATATTTGCCATTTGGGACACGAATGTCGTTTACGCATTAGAAAAGTATAAAATGAAGTAAAGTACAACATTTGTGACGTTTCCAGAATGAGATTTTCACTCCGCATCGGAGTGTGCGTTGATATAAATCCTCCTGGCAGGTTAAAACTATGTGCGGACCGAGACTCGAACTGGGACCTGTGCCTTTCACGGGCTAGAGCTCTTAGCAGAAGAGCTCTTAGCAGGAGAGCTTCTGTGATGTTTTGAAGGTAGGAGAAGTACCCCATAAATGAAGTTGTGAGGACGGGTCTTGAGTCGTGCTTGGATATCTCAGTCGGTAGAGCACTTGACCTCGAAAGACGGAGGTTCCGAGTTCGAGTCTCGGTCCAGCTCCCAGTTTTAATCTTACAGGAACATTCATTTGTGATGTTGTGCTTAATCAAGAGATATATGCATTGGAGGTAATACGAAATACCTGTTCCCTTTGTGCAGTGAGTACAGTACAGAAAGTGAAGTGGTTTCGTTTCAAGTGCTATTGTTTTCAGGTAAATTGATTACCACATTCAGGGACACAAGCGTTGGTAATAGGCGTTTCTGAACTTTACTACTACTGTCAATGACAGCGTGACCGATAATTGGCAAGTGCGACGACCAGTTTAGTTTCTTGCGACATTCCTTCAGTAGGCATATTGAGAACGGAGGAGGAACGGTGGAAGGAAGGAGAATTTCGGTACAATGTCTCGTCGAAACTGAAATTAGCCCCAAACAGAACCTCTAACTAGGAAGAATGGGGAAGAAAGTCACCTGTGTCCTTTCAAACGATTGATCTTGACATTTGCCACAACAGATACAAGGACACTGTAAACCTACATCAGTATTACCTAACGGTGACTTGAAGTACCGCATTGTAACTTCATAAGGGGCAAATAGTGGGTATGCCGTAAGAAACATTATCTCAAACAATAGCGTGCGCACATCCGCAAAATGTATTGTTATTAGTATACGTCTATTGACAGAAAGAAACTGTTTCGTGTTACGAATTCTTCCACAGGCATGTCCCTCACAGTTGACATTTTAGCCAACAGGTCAGTTTCCTTGCAGTTGCAGAGTAAGAAATGCGACCGGGAAGGCAGCACCAAGGAGCTTGGTTGGCAAACACGCCTAACACATGGCTTCTAATCTTCCACGCGCATGCGTTTACCTTTCACGCCCTTTATTAGTCAACCAGCAAGGAAGTTCTTACTTTTCTGTTCTGTTCTGGCGGTTGTACTTAAAACGTGGATTATGTGAGAATCAACATCCCGTTACATGCGTGGGATCGAAAAACTACCTGCACATCAGACGGCTTTCGATAACGATACGGAATGTTTTGTTGACGATTTCACTGTTACGTCCGTTTGATTCAATAACCTAACGGTAAATGATATTAATATGCACTACACTAACACAACAGATGTCATAATACCGTTCAAGAAACGACTATCTTAATTAAACAATAAGTCTTGTATCATACTCTATTAGTTTTACTGGGGTACAATGTAAGTACGACAATGTAGCTGCGAGAGTAGTTATTGAAAGAAACATAATTAAGAGTATTCAGTGATAACATTTCACAAACAGGTTTGTGTATTTTCAGCAGCAGTTGTTCAGTGTTTTGTGTTCCTTAGTTCTGGATGTACTGGTTACTGGACACAGCGAGACGTCTCTCGATTGCAAAATTTCTCAAGAGGTCGTTCTGAGTTCGATATAGCTGTTCGTAACCGAGAGTACTGCCTCTTCCGCTGTACTGAGAGTCAACATTTTAATGGAGCAAGCGAGCAACTGCAGCGTTCGTTGCTGCCTCATTCCCATTCTGATCAGTGTTACAGATCGTTCCCATTGTAGAAATAGTTTCATGAGGAGTATCGTAGTGTTCGTGGAAGGGAAAAGTATGGAAAGTTGCACAGATCACCTCAATACATACCAAAGAAACCAAACATAATCTGCTGAGTTAGGTATTCATTTCACTGACATGAACGTGTAGTGGCACATGCAACAATAATTCGTTCCAACGTTATGAGATACCCCGAGATTTCTAACCTACTGAAATAAAACCACCGTGGATTTAGAAAGCATCAGTCTTGTGAGGCACATCTGACACTTTATTCGCTTGATGTACTCCGTACAGGAGATCGCAAATTGATTCCGTATCTGTAGAGTTCCAAAAAGGCTTCTGATATCGTTCCTTACAAGCGACTTCCAACAACGTTTCTTTCCTATGGGCAGTTGTTTGTTGTGCGACTGGATTCATGATTTCCTGGGTGAAATGTCGTAGTTCGCAGCAACTGACGGGACGTCCCTAGTGAAACAGAAGTGATGAGGGTGATTACAAAGTTGAGTGAAGTAATCCTTCTGCTATTTCTAATACGTATAAACTATTTAGCAGACAACTAGAACATTTCTATTAGATTTATGGTAGTTTTTTTAGCTTTCTAAGAGGTTTTCTTGTCTTGGAGGGAACTTCTTTTGACTTTTCAGGCGACTGCGTTCTTATTAAGTTTCACTGGCAGTATCTTCGCCACAGTCTCCCCTTTTGTTAGCGTCAGAGGGATGTTCGTAGTAGATTGTTAAAGTGCAAGAAAAATACTAACCTACACGATGGCGTTCAGTAACTTGAGGTTTGGTTCCCGTGCGAGGAGTGTAGTGTATTGTTTCCTAATGGTGCCACTGGATTCACGATTTCCTGGGTGAAATTGGGAACACGTGACAGAAATGTATTATTTGTCTTTCGTAATATTTATCTAGTGTCAGCATATCTTCTGTGGTAAATCTTTGGCATCTCCACTCCGGTCGCAGATATATCGTAATTTAGACGTGGGCATTTGTCAATTGTTCGAGAATTATTTCTGAATTCAAATAAGAAGTCCTGTTTCTGTACCCCGCAGTGTACTTCCACTGGAAGTATTATAAAATTACGTTTACAGGCTTTCGACTGGTGATACTATCCACATACTGCTATCATTGGCTAATATTTCGTCGCGACATAATTCGTGCAGCCAACATACTCCAGAGCAGAGCCGGCCACGGCGTGACAGACTTAAAGCGTGTAGAGTGCGTGGGCCGCGAGAGAGCAGAGGTCCAGCCTGTCTCGGATTTGCTCGGTTCCTCTTGGAAGTACCCGGAACTGCGCGACGTTTCGTCCGATACTTTGGTGCGGCCCTTTCCTGTTGGCACAGCTCCCTTCACTTCGGCAGAAGCTTTGTCAGTGCTGTGTATCCTTCGCCTTTTGTTCGTTGTAAGGAGGAAGTTCACTGGGCAGATGGCTGCTAACACAAAAAGGGAGTCCAGCAATGAATAGGAATGACAGAAGAGAAGGGTGGGAGTTCTCAGTATATACTATGGAATCGCATAATCGGTAGCGACTGCAGATTTACTATAAAACTACTCTACCAAGTCATGCAAGAAAATATAACGATGTAGTTGAAAATGAAAGAGCAAAAAATAACAAAGATCAACAGACGGGATTCATTGTTATGTACAGCAAGCAGTTTGTACTAAATTTGCAGCGATGGAGCACGTGAAGAAACTGGTGGTATGGACAGCAAAATTCTGAAGTTGCGCACATTATTTCACTGTCGATTATAACTGTTTTCGGTGGCACTAAACGAAGAATATAGAAACTTCATATCCTCTTTCAAAGTACATTTCTTATGTCAGGACATTCCTTGAAAGATTTTTCGAGTTTGAGCTCGCTGGTGTTGAATTTATGAAGGAAAAATGAGTTTTGGATGAGAACAACATTCAGAATTGATTGCACATCCCGCATTTTAAGTGCGAATGACTACAAGTTGCTCACAGTAAGACACTGCAAGGAGAGGTACAACTTCTTTCTGAATTGGTTAGGATATATTTAAAAAGAAAATCGTGTTGCAGTATGGCCACATTGACACACCGTTTAGTTTCCTAATCTCACTGAAGTTAAACAAAACATGAGGTTTGAACAATTCATTGTAGCCTTGAAACCACTACAGGGTTATTTTCCTACACGTTTTGAGGACACTGCAAATTACTCTTACATCTGTTTTAGACTCCGTTTGCCGTTTCAATTGAAAGTGCGCCTATGCTTATGCAAATGTAACTGATTGATCTGCAGGACAATTCCCGTTCTAATGACAAATCCTATCTTCAAACTGTGCAGGACGTCTTTTTTTTTCGTGTAGATTCCACGTCCCTTAACAGGCTGCAAAAGGGCTAAATTATCGCTTCCATCGTGTGTGTGTGTGTGTGTGTGTGTGTGTGTGTGTGTAAGACATTTTTTCGATTGTGAAACTGAATAAGTCAAGATTACGTGGCACCTTGAGTGCCAAAATCTGTGAAATTCTCTCCCCGTCTGTATGCCGATAGTTCGTACTAGATAAAATATACTATATTACATCTTTAGAGCGCCAAAAATAATGGAATAATACGAATACTTATTTGGTTTTTGATAGATTTGTTGAGAAATGTGAAATATAAAACAATTGTATGCAGTAAGACTGCATTGCCATTTAAATGCGGCTTATTCGCAGCTTCCCCTCCCCTCCCCCCTCCTTTTACCCTCCTCGCCATCAGGCAGCGTGGCTTGGTGGTGGCGGTAATGTCAGCCGGGCTTAGCGCTATGGCACGTTACTCTTGAATCAAATTCTTGGCCTCCTTTATTCTAGAGACTCATTATAAACGTCTGTGTTGGTCCCCACAACCACTTTCCGCTCTGCTGCTCCTTACAGTTGCCTTAGCACATGTCACACTAACATGACCTTCATAACAGCCTTGACACTTGTTCCTTTTTAGTGCTCTTTATTGTATACCTTATCCGTTTTTCAGTAACGTTTGAGATGATTCCGCTTCTTACTCTATATTTCCTGTCGATCAGTTTATACTTCCATACTACAGTGTGCCAATACGTAAAAGCTGTATTCAGCATTGACTAACGGTGACCAAACTCAGTTTGTGTTTCACTGATAACTGAGTCACCAATGGTAAATTTGTCAGCCGGCCGGAGTGGCCGTGCGGTTCTAGGCGCTGCAGTCTGGAACCGAGCGACCGCTACGGTCGCAGGTTGGAATCCTGCTTCGGGCATGGATGTGTGTGATGTCCTTAGGTTAGTTACGTTTAATTAGTTCTAAGTTGTAGGCGACTGATGACCTCAGAAGTTCAGTCGCATAGTGCTCAGTCATTTGAACCATTTTTGTAAATTTGTCCTATAACTTGACATCTAATTTAAGTGGCTAGACTTGAACGAGCTGAAATTTTGGTATGATGGGACTGAATATACTTTTGGAGAAAAACGGTCTCTCAGTATTTCACTGGAACACATCTGAAATTCTAATGACTTCATAATTTCATTGCAGTCCTCCGGTTCTCGTTGTAAACGCTCGTATTTTCCAGTATTTCAAACTTACTGTACACTGAGATGAAAAAAGTCGTCGAATAGATATATTCACATGCAGAGATCGCCGTAGTATCACGTACACAGGGTATAAAAGAGGGCAATTGTTGGTGGAGCAGTCACTCGTACTCGGCTGGTTCAGACGACGAGATTTCCGACGTGATTACGGCCGAACGGCGGGAAGTAACGGGCTTTGACCACGGAATGGTAGTTAGAGCTAGACACATGAGACATACCATTTCCAAAATCGTTACGGAATTCAAGATTCCAAGATCCACAGTGTCAAGAGTGTGCTGCGACTACCAAATTTCAGCCATTACCTATCACCACCACAGACAATGGAGTGTGAGATGGCCTTCACGTAACGACCGAGAGTAGCGGCGTTGGTGTAGAGATGTCAGTGATAACAGACAAGCAACACTACCTGAAACAGGTGCAGAAATGAATGTGTGACGTACGACAAATGTATCTGTTGGGACAGCGCTGCGATATTTGGCGTTAAAGGCTGTGGCAGCAGGCGACCGACTTAAGTGCCTTCGCTAACAGCGCGACATTGTCTGCAGCGCTTCTCTTGGGCACGTGACTCTATTGGCTGGACCATAGACGAGTAGAAAACCGGGATCTGGTGCGGTGAGTACGGATTTCAGTTCGTAAGAGCTGATGATAGGTTAGAAAGTGGCACAGACCCCAAAAAGGCATGCATTCAGTTTGTCAACATTGCAAGCCGTTAGTGGCTCCGCAATAGCGTGGTTGGTGTTTACATGCAACGGACTGGGTCCTCTGTTCCAACTGAACCGAAAATCGGCTGGAAATGACTGTTCCTTTACTTACTAACCATTAACAGACGTTTTTGGACTCCATGTTCCCAAACAACGATGGATTTTTAAGCGCCATATCACCGGCCCACAAATGTTCGCAATTGGTTTGAAGAACACACTATAAAATTTGAGCGTATGGTTCAGCCATCTAGATTTTCCAACATGACTGCTGTCTAACATTTTAGAATCATAACAGAGAGGTCTATTCGTGCTGAAAATCCTGCCCCAGTGAAACTTTCGCCATTATGGATGACTGTAGAGGAACCATGTTTCAGTATTTGTGCAGGGACTTCCAACGACTTGTTCAGTCCATGTCACGTCGAGCTGCTGCTCTATGCTGGACCAAAGGAGTTCAGACACCTTATCAGGAGGTTCTCAGTGACTATTGTCACCTCAGTGTATTTCATGATGGTTGAGTGTGGCCTTAAGAAGTCACAAAAAGTTTCACATTAGACAAACACGGGTCATCCAACTCTGTCACCACGTCCACAAGGAAGCATTCACTGCTCAAAAAATAAACTTAATGGAATGGTATGATTGAGTTCTGTTCATGGAATTTCCCAAATCTGTTAAACACTAAGCAGTTAAATGTCACGGCAAGGCGAAGGTTTAAGAATCGGCATCCTCCTGCCAAACTCTTTCCTGTGACTTAGACTACGTCCATATTCAAACAGGCGGCGATGCAACACAAAGTGGATTTCAATGCGCGGCTCCCCCATGCTGACGTGACGTCCGTGCCTCACACTCTAGCTGCCGCCCTGTGTGCGTGTGTAGAAACATTCTCTGCGATTTTGAATGTCAACCTTAGACGCTGTTGACCCTGGGAACCTGGAATTTTTGTTTTTAACGCATACGTGGAACAAACCTTGTGTTTAGGACACATTTCACAACCATTTCATACAGAGTGGTTTACTGTGATGATAAACAGCCTAGCATACAGTGAAATATTAAACACTGGTTTTTAAGCAACAATTCCTGTCGTGAAATTACCATGAAGTGATCGTAACAACTCAATGTTTTTCGGCGAAAGAGGGCTATTAAAACAGTAACTCGGTTTACATGAAAACTTGACAACATTAGTCAGATTCTTTCAGTGAAGTGTAGACACTGACGAGACGATTTATTTCTTTTATGATACTTGGGAACTTCAGAAACAGACTATAAAGTATTTCTCGGTTTTGTTAACGGCCTGTGAATGCGATCCAGTAATACTTTTTTCGGCAGTGCATCGTTCAAAGTAAATTATTTTCAAGGTAGTAGCATTATTCTTAAAAGTGGTTCCGCAAAATACGCATCTGCGGTGACCGTTATTTCATTCAGGTAAAATTGATTCCCAGGCATAAATTTCTGTGGAAGTCCTATGTGCAGTGCCAAAATAAGGTAACGGTGTAGATTTAACAAAGATTTTTATTCAAAATAGCTGTCGTCAACATTAGAGCAGTATTTTGTCATCAATTTGATTTACAATGAAGAGCCAAAGGAACTGGTACACCTGCCTAACATCGTGTAGGACCCCGTGAGCACGGAGAAGGGCATCAGAACGACGTGGCATGGACTTACACTAATGTCTGAAGTAGTGCTCGAGGGAGCTGACATCATGAATCCTGCAGGGCCGTCCATAAATCCGTAATAGAGTGGGTGGACATTTCTTCTGAACATCACATTGCAAGGCATTCTGGATATGCTCAATAACGTTCATATCTGAGGAGTTCGCTGGCCAGCGGAAGGGTTTAAACTCAGAGTTCCTGGAACCACTCAGCAGCATTTCGCGATGTGTGGGGTGTCGAATTGTCCTGTTGGAACCCCCCAAGTCCGTCGGAATGCCCAGTGGACTTGAATGGATGAAGGTGATGAGTCAGGATGCTTCTGTGCATGTCACCTATGAGAATCGTGTCTAGACGTATCAGGGGTCGCATATCACTCCACACACCCCACACCATTACAGAACCTCCACCAGCTTTAACAGTCCCCTGCAGACATGTAGGATCCATGGATTCACGATGTTGTCTCCATACCCGTACACGTCCATCCGCTCGATACAATTTGAAGAGAGACTTGTCCGACCACGCATAACGTTTCCAGTCATAAACAGTCCAATGTTGGTGTTGACGGTCACAGGCGAGGTATAAGTCTTGGTGTCGTGCAGTCATCAAGGGTACACGAGTCGGCCTTCACCTCAGAAAGCCCATATCTATAATGTTTCGTTGAGTGGCTCACACGCTGACACTTGCTGATATCGCAGCATTGAAGTATACAGCAATTAGCAGAAGGGTTGCACTTCTGTCACGTTGCACGGTTCATTTCAGGCGTCGTTGGTACCGTTCTGGCAGGATCTCTTTCTGGCCACAACATTGTCGGAGACTTTGTTTTACTGGATTCCTCATACTCAGGGTACATTCGTGTAATGATGATACGGGATAATCTCCCCTTCGTCACTACCTCGTAAATTCTGTTTCCATTGCTCGTGCGCTGACTCACTCAAACTCAATTAAATCTTTATAACCTGCATTGTAGCAGCAGTAACCGATGTAACAACTGCGCCAGACAATAGTTATCTTGTACAGGCGTTGCTAACCTCATTCCATATTTTGCCTCTTTACATATGTCTGTATTTGAATACGAATGACTATACCAGTTTCTTTGGCGCTTCAGTATAGGTGTGCGTATACAGTTTTTTCATATTTTCATTCAGTAAATCACTGGTCCAGAATTCTTATGGCAGATGAAATACATTTGGTCTTCCTCTTTTCCACAGCTACTGGTTTCCTTCAGTTTCCAGATACCGTTTCCGACGGAGGCTTCAAATAATGGACATTGTCACTGACAATAGCAAAATGGTTAACAAATCTACGAACAGTTCTAACATGTGAGATTGGTTCTGATCTATCTTCCTATCACAGTGGCGCAAGGACGCTCTGCGAGTGTTTCAGGAATCTGTTGTTGAACCTACGGCATGCACAGTAGGAAGATACCATCTCATGCATGTAGAGTTCAAACGAGTACAGCAGTACGGACAGTGATGTAATCAGACAGTGATCGCAGTGTAGTCTCCATTACATTCTCTGTAAAGACAGAAATTAGTGTACGGGTTCAAGCGTGCTTATATGTTAACAAAACTGACAATCTTAGATTTTAGTTACTAAGGTTTATTTATACTCTAAGTATGACTTCAGGACATAAAAATGTTAGCAAAATTACGTGCAGGATGGTAAAATACTGATATTGGGTGTTCACAACTGTGAAGCGAAATTCCTAACCATTGTAAGATTCTTTAATGGTAAGATGGTTGATGACACAGTCTGGGGGTCGATAAAATAAACAAATTAAATAAAGTTGGGGCCAGAGATATCATTTATGATAAAATGCACAATGAGTATCCCCAATATTGAATGAGGGTCTGTAAAGAGCTATGTAAAATAAGTACACAGTTAAAACAAGCACTCTACAGTGGCCGATCAATTATTTTCGTTAAATTGTATATCACGCGTTTCTGCTTAAATTAAGCCCGACAGTCGTGAATATGTTTAACTACAGGTCATTGTTGAATGTACAAACATTAGGAGAGACGGAGACGACCACAGTTCTCAGTGTCAATTGGATATCACTCGATAGCGTAGCACAAGCGCGTTTGTTTACCCCCTCATCGTCGGCAGCAGCGGCTGCTGTTGGCGCGAGCTGTGAACCTGAGAATCTATTCTAAATCTCTCCCCACTGTTAAATACTAATCGGTTGCATTGCCTTCTTCGTTTAAGCTGAGACTCCTAGTTATTCCCTAGCAATGTTAATTGGCATGGTAAAGGCTATTTCACTGGAATTGGGCGTACATCATTGCCCTCAAATCGCTTGCAACCGTTAACTGACAGTGCTCGGTGCGATTCTCCATACTAGGAGACTTTGCAGTTCAACTCCTCATGCGTTACGACGAACCTGTGAACAAGTGTTCAGTATGTCTCGCAGTCGTATCAGTGCAGTGCAGCGTGAGTCGCCTTGCTCACACTAGACGATTTGCTGCAAGAGAAGAAGCGAATTACTCTGTCTGCAATTTGCCTATATCAAAGGTGGTGGCCGCGCGTTTTCATTCTGACCAACCAGAGCATTTGCACTTCTTATAACTACATCTACTAGAATTTTTGTACCCTACCAAAGGCGTCATTTCTTTCATATGGCAGGTTTCTGTTATGTAATACTGAGATAAACAGCTTTTTCTTTCAGGTGAGTTTTGCCACAGGTGGCTACAGTGAGTCAAGAATGTTTTTAGTTGAGTTTCTCTGGACGTTTATCTTACTAATGTGAGTGTTAGTGGTTTACATTCACGAAATGCTGGCTCGCTTGTTAGATATGCATATCAATAAAATTTGCACATTTTCGCACAACTGTGTAGTGTGACATATCGATTTAATCAGAATTGTTTTAGGAATTCATTGTAAGGTACCTTAATTGTTTGACACCTTACTCAGTCTTTAAAAAAGTCCTTAGTTCGTTGAGAGACGTTTTCGCATTTGCTAGTCATGAGCTTAGGGAAACAGCTAAATAGGTTTTCTGTAGTATTTGTTGTAGTTAGTGTTAGCTTTAAATGAAGTTTTGTTTCCACATACGCTGTTTTAGGTATTGATACATCCTTAATAGTTTGTCGACCTATGTCATACTGAGCTATCCTCCTCCTCCCTCAGTGCTTTTGTGTGGTTATAAAACTAAGTTTCCCATGTTGATCATAGTGAAGACACACATGGTCACATATGTGACAAGTGTAAAATGTCTGATACCTGTGGAAGAATTACTTCTAAAAAGCGTTCACCAATTTTGGGTCAATTTCGGTCAATATAGTAACAATAACAAATGTCGCAAGGGTGCAGTATTTTGGTGTATACAGTAGACTGCTTGTATTATTAATGTGATTCCTACGACTGTGCTAGGCAGAAAAATTTCTAGATTTAATACATAAATTAATATATGTACTCACATTTCGCAGGTAGGACTAGTAAGAGATAGGTGTTGAAGTTACGTTTGTATTGGCTTTATTAGATCTTTACTCTGTTTTACAGGATCAGCCCGCTGCGAGTAACTGCATCCTACATGAAGTACTGTCGCAGCCTCCAGGATGGACGTGGACGGTGATTGGAAAATGAATACATACTCAGAATTTTCAGGCGCTAGATCCCACAGTGCAAGGCTAAAAGTCAGTCAAGTTAACAGTGTCGGAGGGTCAACAGGGCAATTTCAGAAAGCAGTGCACATAGCGAAGGAGCACAGCTACTCTTTGCCCGTCCAGTTCAAGCATGACAACTTTCGACAAGGCTCCTCACTTCATAGTGTATCTGGAGCCTCAGCAGAACAAGTTACTGATGAGAGAGGCCGTAGATACGCTGTAGCTAAAAGGAGACTTAAAAGTGTCAGCGCTGTTAGAAGAGACAGCAGTAACAACAGTAACAGTAACGGCAGTGACAGTAGTGGCGGCGACAGCAGCAGTAACGGGAGAGGCAGTAGCGGCAGCGACAGCAACAGTAGCGGGAGAGCCAGTAGCGGGAGAGCCAGTAGCGGCAGCGGCAATGGGAGAGGCAGTAGCGACAGCGACGGCAGCGGCAATGGGAGAGGCAGTAGCGACAGCGACGGCAGCGGCAATGGGAGAGGCAGTAGCGACAGCGACGGCAGCGGCAATGGGAGAGGCAGTAGCGACAGCGACGGCAGCGGCAATGGGAGAGGCAGTAGCGACAGCGACGGCAGCGGCAATGGGAGAGGCAGTAGCGACAGCGACGGCAGCGGCAATGGGAGAGGCAGTAGCGACAGCGGCAATGGGAGAGGCAGTAGCGACAGCGATGGCAGCGGCAATGGGAGAGGCAGTAGCGACAGCGACGGCAGCGGCAACGGGAGAGGCAGTAGCGACAGCGACGGCAGCGGCAACGGGAGAGGCAGTAGCGACAGTGACGGCAGCGGCAACGGGAGAGGCAGTAGCGACAGTGACGGCAGCGGCAACGGGAGAGGCAGTAGCGACAGCGACGGCAGCGGCAACGGGAGAGGCAGTAGCGACAGCGACGGCAGCGGCAACGGGAGAGGCAGTAGCGACAGCGACGGCAGCGGCAACGGGAGAGGCAGTAGCGACAGCGACGGCAGCGGCAACGGGAGAGGCAGTAGCGACAGCGACGGCAGCGGCAACGGGAGAGGCAGTAGCGACAGCGACGGCAGCGGCAACGGGAGAGGCAGTAGCGACAGCGACGGCAGCGGCAACGGGAGAGGCAGTAGCGACAGCGACGGCAGCGGCAACGGGAGAGGCAGTAGCGACAGCGACAACGGGAGAGGCAGTAGCGACAGCGACGGCAGCGGCAACGGGAGAGGCAGTAGCGACAGCGACGGCAGCGGCAACGGGAGAGGCAGTAGCGACAGCGACGGCAGCGGCAACGGGAGAGGCAGTAGCGACAGCGACGGCAGCGGCAACGGGAGAGGCAGTAGCGACAGCGACGGCAGCGGCAACGGGAGAGGCAGTAGCGACAGCGACGGCAGCGGCAACGGGAGAGGCAGTAGCGACAGCGACGGCAGCGGCAACGGGAGAGGCAGTAGCGACAGCGACGGCAGCGGCAACGGGAGAGGCAGTAGCGACAGCGACGGCAGCGGCAACGGGAGAGGCAGTAGCGACAGCGACGGCAGCGGCAACGGGAGAGGCAGTAGCGACAGCGACAGCAGCGGCAACGGGAGAGGCATTAGCGACAGCGACGGCAGTGGCAACGGGAGTAGTAGTAACAATTGTGTTGGCAGTGGTAGCAGCAGCAGTACTAACAGTAGCACCAGTTGCTCTCCTGTTCACAATAGCTCACATGACGCACACAAAGACATCTACATTGGTTCCAAAATTAGCTACCCAGAATATAGACAGGGTGTAGGTAAAAGCACCAAGGAAATTGAAGCTTTAAATGCGTCTGAAGTTCAGGGTTACAGCGTATTGTGTCAAGGACAGCACATGGATACTCCCTTTCTCCTCAATGGAACCAACATAGGAAACACACCACGCACTTGCAGGATGAAAAGTCTTAGTGATAGCAGTAGCAGCAGCAGTGAAAGGGATGATTCAATAGCTGCAGAAGGGCTTCATACCAATAAATTTCCAGCCTTAAGTCAAGATGTAGCAAAAGCATATCAAAAAGCTGTAGACCCCAGGGAAGAGAAGCAGAGAGAGATAAACACTTGGGATGTGATTGGTAAATGTATTGAAGCAGTAGAATCGAGAATTTGTTACCTTTGCTCTCTCGCCAAGACTGTATTCGGCGACTGCTGTAGACCTTACGATCCTATGGGGAAATCGGATGCAGATACTGACACTAGCGACCTAGGTACATCTGAGGGCTGTTCATACAGTGAACAGAGACTAGAGGCTGTCGAAGCCTGCTTATCAGGCGCCTATATTGATCTCGCTTCGGAAGAAGACGAAGAAACAGAATTGCCAGACCCGATACTTCCAGGAGGGCAGGTCGGCGAATGTAGCAGAGAAGAGATAATAGAAGGCATTAGAAAAGACGAAGAACTGTTATCTGAGGAGACAGTGTCCAGTGACGAATGCAGACAGAGCGCAGGTTCAGGAACAAAGATACCAGAAGACGCTTCCTCCAGTGACAATGAAGGAGTGTTTGAAGGTATCATGGAATGTGACGAGCCGCCTTACTGTGCAAAAGAGGTCTTAGACGTTTGCAAAGACGCTCGCAAGTCTGTGAAGAGAGCTGTTCGAAACCTTGAAAAATTATCGGATATGACCAATAGAGCTAAGCAGTATGTAGAAGAGATAAACGTAACCTACGCTCTTTTTCTTAGCTGTATGAACTGCATGATCAACGTCGTGAGGCCGGCTATGGAGGCGGACCGGCTCGCCCAGCAAGCGCGGCGAAACGTACACACACAGGACCGTGCGACAACAGACGCACTCGTGGACGCCGCCAGCAGAGCGTCCAGGTGCGCGAAGTCGGCTCTGTCGTGCGCGGAGGAGGCCGTGGAGTTCCACTCGGACGCCATCGGCGCTTTGTCAGCCGCTGAGACCTCACTGCACGAGATAGAGCGCGACGAACTCGTAAGCAAGGACACAGTCCTGGAAATATCAGTCGTCTCTGCCGTCATCGACATGCTTGCAGAGGAGAGGGCTGACACTAATCTGAATGAACTAAAAGAAAAAAGAGACGGAGTGAGATACAAGGCCGGTAATACTTCGCGGACCTTACTAACGTCAAGCGACAAGCTGGAACACCTGTACAGAAGGTGTAACTATGCGCGCGTCCAGCTTCTGGAGAATCTTGCGTGGGCGACGAATTACTCTGTGAATGCGATGGACGCAGCTGCGAAAGTGCTAGAAACACTGTCCACTCCAAACCAGCCGTAGCATTGCCTCACATAAACTAGCAACGACCAATTCTCAGAACAGCCAACTTTCAACCGGAGCGAGATGTCGCAAAATGTTTCACGCTACACGGCGGCATATAAACTTCCAAAAATTTTAGACAAGTAGTTGTATATTAAGCACTGGTGATAAATGCCTTGTGCATTACATCTCCGACAATATTGTCTCCCCTACCAATTTCAAGAAAAGTTTCAACAGTAATAGAATTAGACAGTAATAATAGTTTGGATTCCGTAGAAATGTTGGAACACGTGAGGCAATACTAACCTTACAACTTATCTTAGAAGAAAGATTAAGAAAAGGCAAACCTACGTTTCTAGCATTTGTAGACTTAGAGAAAGGTTTTGACAATGTTAACAGAAATACTCTCTCTCAAATTCCGAAGGTGGCAGGGGTAAAATACAGGGAGCGAAAGGCTATTTACAATTTGTACAGAAACCAGATGACAGTTATAAGAGTCGAGGGACATGAAAGGGAAGCAGTGGTTGGGGAGGGAGTGAGACAGGGTTGTTGCCTCTCCCCGATGTTATTCAATCTGTATATTGAGCAAGCAGTAAAGGAAACAAAAGAAAAATTCGGAGTAGGTATTAAAATTCATGGGGAAGAAGTAAAAACTTTGAGGTTCGCCGATGACATTGTAATTCTGTCAGAGACAGCAAAGGACTTGGAAGAGCAGTTGAACAGAATGAACAGTGTCTTGAAAGGAGGATGTAAGATGAACATCAACAAAAGCAAAACAGGGATAATGGAATGTAGTCAAATTAAATCGGGTGATGCTGAGGGAATTAGATTAGGAAATGAGACACTTAAAGTTGTAAAGGAGTTTTGCTATTTAGGTAGTAAAATAACTGAGGATGGTCGAAGTAGAGAGGATATAAAATGTAGACTGGCAATGGCAAGGAAATCGTTTCTGAAGAAGAGAAATTTGTTAACATTGAGTATAGATTTGTCAGGAAGTCGTTTCTGAAAGTATTTGTATGGAGTGTAGCCATGTATGGAAGTGAAACATGGACGATAACTAGTTTGAACAAGAAGAGAATAGAAGCTTTCGAAATGTGGTGCTACAGAAGAATGCTGAAGATAAGGTGGGTAGATCACGTAACTAATGAGGAGGTATTGAATAGGATTGGGGAGAAGAGAAGTTTGTGGCACAACTTGACTAGAAGAAGGGATCGGCTGGTAGGACATGTTCTGAGGCGTCAAGGGATCACCAGTTTAGTATTGGAGGGCAGCGTGGAGGGTAAAAATCGTAGACCAAGAGTTGAATACACTAAGCAGATTCAGAAGGATGTAGGTTGCAGTAGGTACTGGGAGATGAAGAGGCTTGCACAGGCTAGAGTAGCATGGAGAGCTGCATCAAACCAGTCTCAGGACTGAAGACCACAACAACAACAAGAACAGTATTTCGGCCTCAGTGTTTCTAATTGTGCATTTAATGATAAGTCAGGTCTCGGTGACCCCAAAAATCCATAAACAGCAATAATTTTAAGTTACTAGCGTTCTCATCTGAAAGATACGTTGATACCACACAGTGAATGTGTAGTTAAAATAATTACTACTTAAATATAATTTTCATTGGATTGCATATACATATGGTAACCGAATGGTGTTAGATTTTATTCCGAAAATCTCCATTCTCCTTTTACTAATTCCTTACATAAATGTATAATCAAACGGCTGCAATGATTTTGCAGTTCACTCAATCTAGACAATAACTACTGTGATTACACAATGTGTAAACTTTGTCAGTTAGTTAAGTTACACATGGTCAAATTGTAGCATTAATTATGTAACAATAAATTCACTGATTAATATATTTATTTCCAATGTTGAAATTACGTGACATTTGATACTCCATTTTTCTTTGCAGTATTGGCGTTAATTTAAAAATGACAAAACGACCAAACTGGTAGTACAGAAATACTGTACCATTTACATGCAGCAGCAGTGCTTACGTAGCATGGGGGGATTTCCGAAAACGAGCCATGTCCAATTTTTAAAAGGTGTTGGTAACCTTATTTGAACAAGTATTGAGGGTGAGAGTAAGATTCAAAATCGGCGGTATCCTGTGTACAGGGCGATTCATGAAGATGTGCAAATATTTTAATGTTATTCTAAAAGTAAAACAAAAGAAAAAGTTCACATAAACTTAGGTGCCAAATGTTTAATTACGGAGTTACTGCTAATAAGACTTTTCATTAAATTTAGCAACTTCGCTAATATGCAGCCATCGAAAAACTGTAAGAGATTAAAGTAAAGCACGATTTCCCTTTATTTCATATTATTGGTCTGGTAATCTAATAAAACGTGTCCCAGACATGTATTTGCAGTACTTTTCCAGAACATCCAGAGAAGCAAACATCATTATACAAATAAATTTGTTTACTTTCCATTAAGAATGTGGGAACGTTTATCGTTATTAGCAACAATTACCTAATTGTTTCATTCGTTTCCTAATCTTAAAACGAGTTAGTTTTCTTTATTATTCAGTGAAACAACATAACAGTGTATGTAAGTGAAACCACATAGTAACTGTTGTAGTTTGTAGATTATGTATGAAACAGGAATGCCTTTGAAATTTGCGACAGCGGAATACGCCGATATGGTGGTTGTTTACGGCCAATGTGATGGTAATGCTACGGCTGCAGTTAAAGAATATCGCATAAGTTATCCAACTCGAAGGATTCCGAATGCACGAACCATTGGTGGATTATTTCGAATGTTAGGGGGACAGGCCCTCTACCTATCGTTCATAACCAGTACGAGCGCTCGATACGTGAAGACGCTGACTACATTATGTATGCTGTTTAACGTAGCTCGGGTATCAGTACACGACATACGTCAGCGATTAGGCATTTCACAATCTAAGGCATGGCGTACACTGAAGTACAATAACCTGTATCCTTACCATAAACAATAAGTGCATCATTTACGTCCGGGAGATCTACCCCTTCGCTTGGAGTTGTGCAGCCGGTTAAATCGGCATTTACACAAATCCATTTCATTTACTGATGAGGCACAGTTTACTCAAGATGGAATAAACAATTTAGCTAACGAGCACGTATGGTCTGAAGCAGAGAAACATGCAACAGTGAAACCCAATTTCCAGCAGTGACTTAGCATAAATGTGTGGTGTGGTATAACACACACACACACTTCATTGGACTACTCATTTTCCCATGACGTCTAACTGGCGAGATGTATTTGCAGTTCCTTCAAGAAGAAATGCCCCGCTAGCTCGAAGATGTTCCGTTTGCTAAGCGGTTGAAAATGTATTTTGAACGTTATGGCACGCCTCCAGGTTTCACCAACGCCGTTACTCCACATTTAATTAATCCATATCCATTCACACAAAAATGGATTGGTCGTGGTGCTACACGTCTGTGGCCACCCAGATCGCCCGATTTAGCATCAATGGATTTTTGTGTATGGGGATGGGTGAAGGACATAGTTTGAAGAAAAGTCAATACGTGTGAGGCATAGTTGCTCGCATGTTGAACGCAATAGACGAAATTAAGAACAACCCTGTGAAACTGAAAAGAGCAATAAAATCTGTTCATACACGTGCAGCTAAATGCATTGAACCCGGTGGAGACATTTTTGAATATTTATTGTGAATGTATTGTGCAATTAAATGTACACTCTTGAACTTCAACACCGAGCTTTGTTTCCACCGGTTTAACATGAATTCACGTGTGCTGTAGCATTAATAAAAGCAGATTATCTGACACATTCATACAGTTGGTTAACGTTATTACCATTATTTTTCCAAAAATAAATCCCTCAAGTTCTGTTAAAACCTTTTTGCAATTGCCTGGAATATAAAAAAATTGTGCCAAGTAATTAATAAATTAAAAATTTTACAAAATTACTTCGTTTCTCTGGATGTTCTGGAAAATTACTGCAGGTAGACGTCTAGGAGATGTTTTATTAGATTCATCAGATCAATAACAAAATAAATGGAAATCGTGCTTTACTTTAACCTAGTACAGTTTTGCGATGGCTGCATATTAGCGAAGTTCTTAAATTTCAGACAGAATCTTTTATCAGTCGTAACTCCGCGACTAAACATTTGCGGACCAATGTTAACATGAACATTTCTCTTTAGTTTTATGTGTAGAATAAGACATTAAAACATTTTCATATCTTTGTGACTCACCCTGTAAAAAAGATGCCAACTGCAGGAACTGGCACGTTCACTTCATATCATGCATAACATGAGCTGCCTGCAGTTATAAAAATACGTATCTGTAAATATTCTATCTCACTTAAAGATGTTTTACGGAAGAAATGCATAAACACAACTACCGCATACCTGACGGCCGTTAAATCAGTATTGTTATTAATTAATGAAAAATAACCGGAGATTTCAGTCTTTGAAATTAGATTCTTCACTCACGTAGATAAAGTTTAAAGGACAAAATTAATGCGTATCTGACGCCAACGCATCTACCTTTAACCTTATTTAGTGGTATCATTGATTTGAGATCTCGCCTGCACACAACTGCTGCAGAGTGCAATTATTTACAGTCAGCAGCTCTAGGTAATGCGGTTCTTTACATACATAGGTGCTCAGCCCTGCTTAAAGAAAATCTTCAGAAAATATTTGAATACTTAAAAATTATTGCTTACCAGTTATGGATACGTAGTGTTCTGAGGTATGGCAGAGATTACTGTGTACTACGAAATTCCAATTTCAATGAAAAAACATCTGGGTCAATTATTATTTTGTAAGTAGATAATAGTATAGACCTGGTGCGAAACTCCGCTACAGATGCAAAAGTAGTACTGCAAAGCATGTTATTAACAAGATGATGAAGCAACAGTGAATTGTTAACATTGCACCTTAGAAACTAGGTTTTGCAGCGTTAATTTCGCTGGTGAAGGGGACGTGTAGACCCCGGTCGAAGCTGGTTATCAAATCAATCAACAGTGAGCAATCTTGTTACTCACTAACCAACAACGGTCCGTTTTTGAAAGTAGTAATGTCCTGAGCTACGAAATACTAATTTAAGTAATTATCAAACAAGGAACAGTGCATTGAAACGGATTCCTCGAACGACTAGAAAGCGGGCTATGTGTTGAGAAATTAGTGCATACGGGAGAAAGAAGACAAAGGTATCTAAATTGGTGAGACTCAACAATTACTAAAGGCTCGCAAATAAACTATAGCGAAAGTAAACACATGTCCCTTCACAACATCGGACAGATAGTTCGTAATGTATTCGCATGTATCACACAGCGCTATCAAAGGTGCAGTGACAGAACTATCTCCGTCGTCGTACAACTTGGCAGCAACAGCAACTGACTAGCTTGAAAGTAAATAACAGCTGCAGTGCACAAACCTCGATTATAACAATTAGTCTGCAACTGTCCAGTGTTTACTACTCACATGGTTTAATCGCTACTGTTCTACTATTTAAAAGACAGTTGGAGGCTGTAGAATGTACTTTAACTGAAGAACGATGCGTTTCGCCCGTTACAGCATCTTCACGTTATGTTAAAAGATCATATTATAAGACAACCTGATGATGCCCTATCCGGGCGAAACGCCTCGTTATAAGTTAATAAAGAAAATTTCGCAGCCTACAACTGTGTTCCAAATAGTAGCAATAGAAAGGTTGCTGTACCACCACGTCAAGATGGAATGGGATAATTTTTATCCTACTGTTCCGTTCGAATCAATTCGTCCATAAGGGTATTTCTTCTCTTTATGAAATCCGATGAGCCACTATGTCTAAAACTGCAATAGCTTTTGGAGATTCAATGTTAGATTGTTTCGTATCTGGTGGTCGGGTCAATTAAACCCGAAAAAAAATTTTAATTCATGGTCTGACATTCTTGTTGCGATATTTGCTGTGGTACACTTACATATTTTTTCTCGGATATAATCTAACATATCGGTGATGAATGTATTGCAGATAACTGATTTGTTTCGGGTTACACTTCATAGTGTTCCTGCTGGCAGTATCTGTTGTGTTAGTCGACTGCAGTAGTTTTACAACTTGCTTCGTGAATGTTAATAGTGGTGAACAAATCAATGATTCTGTGACCGAATTCAAAAGCCTTTGATTGAGCAATATGGACTACGGAAAAGGAAGGATACGTAGTGATTCTGACAAAGAGGGCTCTTGTAACATCGTTAGCAATACATAACAGCAGTTGTAGTTAAAGTGCCATAGGACAGCCACTATAGCGGCTACGCGACCTAAAGCATACTGAATTTGAATATCTTTGCAAAACGGAAGTTGAAAAGAATGTTCTTTTGATAACAAGTCTTAAAGTAACCAAACTTTATAGAAAAACTAAGTTTCACTTCCTCGGTTGTCGTAACGCCAACGAACAAAATACCCAGTTACACAGCCGTACTGAATATACAGGGTGTTACAAAAAGGTATAGCCAAAATTTCAGGAAACATTCCTCACACACAAAAAAAAAAAAATGTTATGTAGAAATGTGTCCGGAAACGCTTAATTTCCATTTTAGAGCTCATTTTAGTTTTGTCAGTATGTACTGTACTTCCTCGATTCTGATGATCAAGTTGTAAATTTTCACAATCAGCATGTGTGGGCTGACGAGAATCCACATGCAATTGTGCAATCACGTCATCAACACACATTTTCTGTGAACGTTTGGGCAGGCATTGTTGGTGATGTCTTGATTTTGCCCCATGTTCTTCCACCTACGCTCAATGGAGCACGTTATCATGATTTCATACGGGATACTCTACCTGTGCTGCTAGAACATGTGCCTTTACAAGTACGATGCATGTGGTTCATGCACGATGGAGCTCATGCACATTTCAGTCGAAGTGTTCGTACACTTCTCAACAACAGATTCGGTGACCGATGAATTTGCAGAGGCGGACCAATTCCATGGCCTCCACGCTCTCCTGACCTCAACCCTCTTGACTTTCATTTATGGGGGCATTTGAAAGCTCTTGTCTACGCAAGCCCGGTACCAAATGTAGAGACTCTTCGTGCTCGTATTGTGGACGGCTGTGATACAATACGCCATTCTCCACGGCTGCATGAGCGCATGAGGGATTCCATGTGACGTAGGGTGGATGCATGTATCCTCGCTAACGGAGGACATTTTGAACATTTCCTGTAACAAAGTGTTTGAAGTCACGCTGGTACGTTCTGTTGCTGTGTGTTTCCATTCCATGATTGTGATTTGTAGAGAAGTAATAAAATGAACTCTAACATGGAAAGTAAGCGTTTCCGGACACATGTCCACATAACATATTTTCTTTCTTTGTGTGTGAGGAATGTTTCCTGAAAGTTTGGCCGTACCTTTTTTGTAACACCCTGTAGAAACTTGCACTGCTTACCGGTTAAATACCTTAGTTGAATACTCTCCTGCGCAGAACTTCAGCGCCAGTACTCGGAAGTGGGATGCAACAGTAACAACAGTAGGAGTACAACAACGAAATACACTAACGGAAAAACGCCTCAAAACCAACGAGGAGTTGTTAGACACAAACGAAATATGGTAGACGTCTTTCTACATCTGAAAGATGTCTATTCCAATTTCACGACAGTCTCTTCAGAATGGAGCTAGTAGTGCCTCTACGAGAATACATATCGTGTGTGCTTTAAATAGACGCTATAGTGGTCATTAGCGTTATTTACTTTTGACTGGATATGGTGAACTGTTAGTCAATAGTGTCTTTAAGGCGAGAAAGACGCGATTATCACCACCCCACTGAGTTTGAACGACGTCGTGAAATACAACTTCGAGAATCTGGAGGTTCCTTCTGCGACATTAGAGAAATACTGGGGAGGATTGTAGCCACTGTACGCGATCGCCGGCAGCGGTGGTCACCAACATGTACAATTGCAAGACGAACGGGCGACGGACGGCCACATCGCACCATAAAGAGGGAAGGCTATAGTGCTTGGTGTATGGCTCTGGCTCATCGTACTGTATCTGCAGCAGTAATTTCAGCAGCTGTTGGCACTACAGTGACACGAAAAAATGTTACAAATCGGCCATTTAAAGGACGTCTCTGAGCTAGACGCCATGTAGCGTGCATGACACTGATCCCAAAACACAAAAATTTGCAACGTCATTGGTATCAAGCGAGAGCTCATTGCACGGCGGTGTGCAAGTCTGTTGTTTTTCTGATGAATGCTAGTTTTGCTTAGACGCTGTTGGTGGTCGTGCGTAGATCAGGAAGACAGTTAAAGATTTGCAACCAACCCGTCTGAGTGTTGACTCGCTGGACAGTTAGGTTTCGGGGTTGCGATTTCATATGACAGCAGGATGACTCACGTGGTTATCCCAGGCACCCAGACTGCAAATCTGTACGTCAATGTGGTGGTCAGATCTGTTGTGCTGCCATTTATGAGCAGCAGTCCAGGGGGTGTTCAACAGGATAGTGTTCGCTCTCTTAGCACTGTTGCAACCCAACATTTTCCACAGTGTCAACATCGTGGCGCGGCCTGCTCGCGTATCAGATCGGTCTCCAACCGAGCACACATTGGACATCAACGGACGACAACTCCATCGTCATTCCACAACCAGCATTAATCGTCCCTGTATAAACCGACCAAGTGCAAAAGGCGTCGAACTTAATTCCACGAACTGACATCCAACATCTGTGCAACACAGTGCATACACGGTTATATGATTGCATTCAACATCATGGCTGTTTCACAACTTGTTAGTGTGCCAGCATTTCACATTTGCAACAGATTATCTCACGGTTACATTAACCTGTGATCTTACTGTGTCAGCCACTTAAATAAGTTACCTAGACAAATGTGTTCCCGAAATTTCATTGTTCTGGATTAATTAGTTTTTGGTGTTGCGATTTTTATTTCGGTCAGTGTGTGTTTCAGAATTTCAGTTTTTATTGACGTTAAACCACCCACTTGGCCAAAATGTTTGTTACCTACTGGTATCACTCTTTCCGTTGTAGCGAGGTACAGAGTCCCTTGCTGGGGCGCAGGTAAGCTTGGTGACGGTGGACCACGTTAATGTGATCTACTGCATAATGCAACAAAACGATGTGCACTGCAAAAAGAACAGCAATCTGCCATCGTAACAAGAAACTGACTGAGATTTGACTTACGAAGAATACAAATGTAGAACACAAATGCTGATGAAATAGTGCTCGGATAGCGCGCTACCGATACTTCAGCAAACCATTCCGAGCTGATACACAACTTATTGTCAACAGTTAAGAACTCTGTTTCTCGGCGAATTGATAAGAGAGATGGTGTTTTATCTCGTCATTCACACCACATTCCCACATACAACCCGTACGGTGGCAACCTTCATACCCCTATGTGGTTTATCATTACAATATGTAAACATTTATCTAGTTCAAGAGTAACGTAATGAGTTAATAATTTCTAGTCCATTCATAAAGTAGAAACAAATGAGAACATACCTTCCAATAAATCATTCGAGAAAATGTTACTGTAGTCCACTCTCGTATTTTAATCTGAAATACGAACTACTTCAGCTTTTTATTGCCACCGTAAAATTTTCTGTGAAAGCATTACTGAAATAGGAACTCATTGTTAAAGAGGTAACATTTCTACCTCACAATTTGTATTTCTAAGACAAAATGATCTGCCGTTAACAACGGAAAGGAGTAATACATAAAAACCCGTTGCTACAAGTGACAGTTATAAGGTTGTATCAGGTAAATAGTCTCTTTGAAGCAGGTGGAAAATTAGAAATTCCGTTCACAAATCTGAACGTAACAATGAACGCTGTTTTCTTACTACAACTGAAAAGTTGTTCACGATATCTTCAGCATGTCGTAGAATCTTCAAATAGCCCAAAACGGCTCCATCGAGAAGGGATATTTGGGGGTATCCAAATTGTAGACTATGTGCTGGGACAAGACGAACAATAAACGTAAAGTTCCGCAATCAAGAGTGGTTTTTGCTAATTTTACTAGAGGTATGGTGGTGACGTCCAACGAAAGCGTGATAACACTACATTGCAGAGGAGCCTCATTATGGATTACATCACCACAGCCGTTTGCAAGTAAACTAATACGCATGGCTGACGGTATTTTTCATGATATATTAAAACATTAACTGCTTTGGACAATGGCTAAACAGTGACTATGGGCGCTCTGGGATAATACTCTCGACGCGCTAAAACGATAAAAACTTTCCTTTCTAGTGGTGTACTTCGTTCAATACAGGCATTTTGTTCCGTCGGAGATTGATCAGTTAGTGCAGTGACCAGTTACGTCATTACGATAAAATTTTATAACAGTTGAAGTTTAATGAAACTTTTTTTACAGTATATTGGTAGTCCAGAAACAATCCATCACAAAACAAGTATAATTAACAACACCGACAATGTGGTGTACACAACTGCAACTTGTGCAAAGGATTTCATGAAACAAGGAAAAAGTCATACATAAGCGCATTTTGTTAAAAGATGCGGTGCGTAGAAACACAAAGCTTCAGTGTTATGCTTCATAATAATGGCGTTAAGTTGATCAGTAACAAATGCAAGGAACTACTACTGCACGAGGAAAACACATGCTAATCGAAACTGTGAACTCATTAAATAGGAAATACTATCCTCCTAGCTATCGACAGCGTATGCTAAAAATATTCTTATCTTCTAAGGAAAAGAAACATAGATAAGCTTTTTACCTCAGAATAACCATCTCCGGCTTACCGTGCAAACAATTTAATACCGTAACAGGGGAGACCAACGTCATCCGGTATAATTTCACAGCTGACGAGAAAAAGGTCTTCCTGTGGCAGAATTGATCTCCTGCTTCCTCACCTCTTTCTCCTTTCCTACCTTCAGATGTCAGGCGTTCTAGATCATTGGTGGCACAGAAAATAACAATAAAGAGCTAATAGTTTACCAGTTAAATAGCCATATATTTTTCTATCTATTAACTGTATACATACTGCACCGAGAGGGCGAAACAGGTGAAATGAAGTCATTAAAATATTAAAGCATTCACTCGAATGTTGTGGCTCAGTTAAAATCCAAATGCTCTGCCGCTTTGCTGTTGTCTGGATAAAATGAGGCAATGGTTCTCCATGCATATAGTAACACTCCTCATGTGAGTAGTTTAGAAACGACGGCAGTTTGGGGACCAGTAGAACCGTGGTCTTAATTGCTGTAGCGTGCGCTGCAGTCTCCTCTTTCCATCAGGTTTGCTGTCGATGGCTATATCTTTCGCTCGAATTTGGGGTTCCCAAATAAATCTCAAACAATAAAAGGTAAACTTCCTCCAAAAGGCTACTTTTAGAAATAAAATTTAAATTCGTGTACATAACTGCGCTTGAATTAGCCACGTATTTTAAGGGGCTTGTATAATAATTCCGGGAGAAAAATTTTCATCAGCATAAAATGTTTTTCGGACCCTAAATAAGCATCTGGTTATGAAATGTTATCATTCCTCCTCTGCATTGAGTATCTCCTCAGACGATAGAATTAAAAGTTGAAATTCCAGAGCAACCAGATCTTCCTCGTAAGCGTCGCTTACGAGTTTTCGCTACTTAATTTCACACAATTTATATTTCATAAAACAGACACCAACTCAAGAACACTTCCAAAATTTGTAGACAAGTAAACTTTTACTGTATTAGTCGGTCCAGTTCGAATACATATCAACGACGAACTGTAAAATACACACATCAGAAATGTTTTGCATTACTCTGGTTCCCAGAAATCCTAAAGATAGTCGTGGATTGTGGATATTGTATCACAGACGTAGTCCTTCTGACTGTTCAGAGAAGTCACTAAACCCGCCCCAAAATGTAAACAACCATGCATCATCAGTGCCTATTAGACGAATGGGGTCCTAGAGTAAACCAGTTTGGGCCATTCCACGAGGATGGAGGTACACGGCTCGTGTTGTCTGTAGTTCAAACAATACCGAGGTTCTATCGCGTCAGCATTGTTACTATGTGATAGGAAGGGCTCACAAGGGAAGTGTCCAGGCGTCTCGGAGTGAACCAAAGCGGTGTTGTTCGGACATAGAGGAGATACAGAGAGACAGGAACTGTCGATGACATGCTTCGCTCAGGCCGCCCAAGGGATACTACTGTGGGGGATGACCGGTACGTAAGGATTATGGCACGGAGGGACCCTGACAGCAAAGCCACCATAATTAATAATGCTTTTCGTGCAGCCACAGTACGTCGTGCTACGACTCAAACTATGTGCAATAGGACGAATGATGGGCAACTTCATTACCGACATCTATGGCGAGGTCCATCTTTTCAACCACCACACCATGCTGTGCGATACAGATGGGACCAACAACATGCCGAATGGACCGCTCAGGATTTGCATCAAGTTCTCTTCATCGCTGAGTTTCGCATCTGCCTTCAACCAGACAATCGTCGGAGACGTGTTTGGAGGCAACCCCGTCAGGCTGAACGCCTTAGACACACTGTCCAGAGAATGAAGCAAGATGGAGGTTCCCTGGGGTGGCATTACGGTAGGCCTACGTACTCCGCTGGTGGTCATGGAAGGCGCCGTAGCGGCTGTACGATACGTGAATGCGTTCCTCCGACCGATAGCGCAACCACATGGCGGCATATGAGCGCAGCATTCGCCTTCGTGGACGACAATTCTCGCCCCCATCGTGCACATCTTGTGAATCACTTCCTTCAGAATAACGAAGTCGCTTTTCTAGTGGCCAGCATGTTCTCCAGATATGAACCCTATCGAACATGAGTGGGAGAGATTGGAAAATGCTGTTTATGGACGACGTGACCCACCAACCTCCCTGAAGGTTTTACGCCGAATCGCCGTTGAGGAGTAGGACAATCTGGATTAACAATGCCTTGATGAACTTGTGGACAGTATGCCACGACGAATACAGGCATGCATGCATCAATGCAAGAGGACGTGCTATTGGGTGTTAGAGGTACCGCTGTGTACAGCAATCTGGACCATCACCGCTGAATGTCTCGCTATACGGTTGTACAACATGCAATGTGTGGTTTTCATTATGTTTATTTCAATTTTCTGTGGAGGTTCCGGAACTCTCGGTACCAAGGTGATGCAAAACTTTTTTTTGATGTGAATATAATCTCAATTTTCAGAAAATATCTACAGCCGGTGGAGGATGCCATATCGCATTTTTAGTTCATTCTTCAACGTCTCCGTCGCGTCTAGGTGACTTTCATAAATAATCAGTCGTTCGGTATTCGTTGTTTGTTGAAGACTTAGATGTGCGGGCTTCTTTGGTTGATTGTCACTTCTATGGTAATAGTCTGACATTCTCCTAAGCGACGGAAATTTGGCTTCAGTAGTTAGACTCACGGGTGCAACCATGTTGAGAAGTCCTTTGGTCGTAAATGCAGTTAGCAACTCACACTGGCTCACGAGTTTTCTAAAAGTCTGTTTCCAGTGAGTACCATTCTGACTGAATGTCGTTTTAGGCAATTGCTCCTCCAGCTGGAATGTCCTTCTCTTCTTCTTTTGCAATCCATGGATTAAATAATATTGCCTGTTCTGCCTTCAAAACACATCTGACAATTGTTTCCTTCGTTTTCCCGGATACCTTGTTCCATGAGTGCTCTACTGCAACGCTTCTCCAGAGCCTCTCCTTTGGCATTCTATCACTCCGTCTTTTAAAATCATTAATATAGTTCATAATTATTTCTCCTCAAGTATTTTTCTAGTTCTTCTCTTATTTTTTCATTTTCAGTTTTATCTAAAGAGGTATATCCATGCACGATTCTTAAGAATCTCATTTCGGTAGCCAGTATCTTGTCTATCAGGCTCTGCAACGTCTGTTCCAGATCCCTGGACAAGCATGCACAGTCATTACTGTGTAGAACTACATTCGTGTTTCTTTTCTGGTCTCAGGCTTCTTTTTATTGTACAAAATGTTTCCTGGAATACGAGTAATTTATTTCTAATCCTCTTGTCATATTTATAACTGACACATGATAACGATTAACACACATCACTTGTTCTAATATAGTGATTACAATTTTGGTTCTAACACTGTATTTACCTTTGAATGCCATTGTTTGTCATTCTTATGCAAATTTTAAAATTATGAACCTCGCACACATTGTGTAACATATACTGTTTATTGGTCTTCTGCTTTACTAAAATTTTGTGCAATACAAATGCCTCCATTACGTTTACGCATCAATTCTCCAAACACATGGTCTAAATAAACTGTAAAAAAGTAGGACAAAGGCTACAACCGTGCCTTACACCGTTGTTTATATGTACCTTTTGATTACACATTCCGTTTCCGACATTTACTCTGATCGTTGTGTACGTATGGGTGATTATTCATAATTTTTGCTACGTGCTCGAATGCTTCTTCGTAACCAGTGAGTTTCGAAATTACATTTCCATCCGTTTTCTGTTATCCGCTTCGATGTGAAAGTGGCGTCTGTACTAAATCTTCCCTTTCTAAAACCATTTTCTTGTAGTAATAAAACGTTTGCAATGGCCCATAGCCTTCTACCTAACGTTCTTGCACATAATTTATATCTTTTATTCAAAAAATTTATTCCTCCGTAATTTTCATACCTGTTCATAGTCAATTATTCAAAATGACAGTCACAATCGCATTATTTATTTGGCCGCCAACAGGTTTCTATCCGCGATGGGGTAATCTTCAGGATAATTTACACCATTTGGTCGCTCGCTTGAGTCGTCACCGTGCACAGGCATTGTGACGACTCCAATGAGCGACCATATGGTGTAAACTGCCCTGAAGATGACGCCATCGCGGGTTGAAACCGGTTGGCGGCAAAATAAATAAAGTGATTGTGATTGTAATTTTGAATAATTGATTATAATTAAATTAATCGCTGTTTATCTCCAAAGAATTAGGTTGTCTAAAAATTAATACCAGTTCATAGGTCTGTTTTTAAAATAAAAGCATAAACTGACCATGCGACCAGGACCTTGTAATATTACGTCTTTTCCAACATATATTAAATACACTCCTGGAAATGGAAAAAAGAACACATTGACACCGGTGTGTCAGACCCACCATACTTGCTCCGGACACTGCGAGAGGGCTGTACAAGCAATGATCACACGCACGGCACAGCGGACACACCAGGAACCGCGGTGTTGGCCGTCGAATGGCGCTAGCTGCGCAGCATTTGTGCACTGCCGCCGTCGGTGTCAGCCAGTTTGCCATGGCATACGGAGCTCCATCGCAGTCTTTAACACTGGTAGCATGCCGCGACAGCGTGGACGTGAACCGTATGTGCAGTTGACGGACTTTGAGCGAGGGCGTATAGTGTGCATGCGGGAAGCCGGGTGGACGTACCGCCGAATTGCTCAACACGTGGGGCGTGAGGACTCCACAGTACATCGATGTTGTCGCCAGTGGTCGGCGGAATGTGCACGTGCCCGTCGACCTGGGACCGGACCGCAGCGACGCACGGATGCACGCCAAGACCGTAGGATCCTACGCAGTGCCGTAGGGGACCGCACCGCCACTTCCCAGCAAATTAGGGACACTGTTGCTCCTGGGGTATCGGCGAGGACCATTCGCAACCGTCTCCATGAAGCTGGGCTACGGTCCCGCACACCGTTAGGCCGTCTTCCGCTCACGCCCCAACATCGTGCAGCCCGCCTCCAGTGGTGTCGCGACAGGCGTGAATGGAGGGACGAATGGAGACGTGTCGTCTTCAGCGATGAGAGTCGCTTCTGCCTTGGTGCCAATGATGGTCGTATGCGTGTTTGGCGCCGTGCAGGTGAGCGCCACAATCAGGACTGCATACGACCGAGGCACACAGGGCCAACACCCGGCATCATGGTGTGGGGAGCGATCTCCTACACTGGCCGTACACCACTGGTGATCGTCGAGGGGACACTGAATAGTGCACGGTACATCCAAACCGTCATCGAACCCATCGTTCTACCATTCCTAGACCGGCAAGGGAACTTGCTGTTCCAGCAGGACAATGCACGTCCGCATGTATCCCGTGCCACCCAACGTGCTCTAGAAGGTGTAAGTCAACTACCCTGGCCAGCAAGATCTCCGGATCTGTCCCCCATTGAGCATGTTTGGGACTGGATGAAGCATCGTCTCACGCGGTCTGCACGTCCAGCACGAACGCTGGTCCAACTGAGGCGCCAGGTGGAAATGGCATGTGCAAGCCGTTCCACAGGACTACATCCAGCATCTCTACGATCGTCTCCATGGGAGAATAGCAGCCTGCATTGCTGCGAAAGGTGGATATACACTGTACTAGTGCCGAGATTGTGCATGCTCTGTTGCCTGTGTCTATGTGCCTGTGGTTCTGTCAGTGTGATCATGTGATGTATCTGACCCCAGGAATGTGTCAATAAAGTTTCCCCTTCCTGGGACAATGAATTCACGGTGTTCTTATTTCAATTTCCAGGAGTGTACATTCAGAATTCTCTTATTTATTACTAGACCCCGATACCTCCATAATTCCACATTTATTACATCTTCTCCTGTAGCATTCCTATTGGTAATTTCTTTTAATACTGTTCCTAACTCGTCTGAGAAATTATCTGGTACGGCTCAATATTTATTTGATCGGTCTGGCCATGTCCGTTGGGTCCTTAAGCTAGTAACGGTATCTTTCGCTGTCTCCCAGTTCATTATCGTGGATGTACAAAAAACAATTAACAAAATTAGTACAACATAAATGAAGGTGCACCTATATAAATTTGGTTAAATATAGCTTTTGAAGGAGAACCTTTTCCTTGCGTAAAAAATGAGTGACTCTGAATCACAAGTCAGTAACAACAACAACAACAACAACAATATTATGGGTTAAAAGGATGCAAATTAACAATACAGTACAAGTGGTCATAATCACAAAATTCAGATGTTATATCTACAAGCAAAAAATGACTGTATTTGTCTTCAGTTTGTTGCATCAAATGGATACATACCACACCTTCCACCATCCTCCCTTTCTCCATATTCTCCTTCCCGCGTCTAGCCCATATCCCCTTGCCCCTCCTCCTTATCCACCATCCACATTCTATCTAACCCTTCCACATGCCTCCAGCACTGCCCCCTGCTCGATTTATACCTCCTCCTCTCCCACTATCTGTCCTCCCTCACCTCACCAAACTCTGAGCATCTTCTTGACCCACTCTCTCTGTTGAATCACTCTCCCATTTCTGAGACCCACTCATTCTCCCTCTCTCTCAGTATTATTCTCTTTCCCAGTCTCTCCACTCAGCTGTACCCATCTGCACATGTAGCTCCTGCAAAGAAGGTAGAGGAAGCATGCGGATACTACTCCGACACAACATGCCTGTCATGAGGCAAAGCAAACATTTGGGCTAGAAAAACCATCTATTTCCTCCAATGTGTAGGCTGTACTGCATAGCAAAGTTATAACGCAGACAAGTACTATTCCTACCCAATTCGCCTTTTGTGTACAGCATCCTACAGGTATAATAATATAGATCAGTGGGTGAATGAAAGATGTTTTTCCCAGTATTCTTGCTCCTAATGGCGCTAGGAGGTTGTCAGCTTCATATTGCTGACACTCCTGTGACCTGCTGTTTATGAGTCCAGTTGGGGTGAGATCAGTCCAGAGGTTATGGGCTGAGACTGCATGTACAGCAATGTATCCATTACACCACCCCTTCCTGTTAGTGAAACAACTGAAGTGTACCTAAAGTTGCATTATAACAGTCTGCCACACTAGTCACTCTTCTTACACACGTGAAAAAGACACAGAGCTCTCATAGGCAAAACACTTCTCTAACCATCTATTCACATACAGAGCCTGTAGGGGAAAACAGATCATGTCACGGACATGACACATATAAAACACTACAGTATACAATTCGAAAAGGAAACCTAATACATAAATATAGAAATATAATGACGCTTAAATTATCTTTATATTTCAACAATCTCGTCACGTATATTCAGCTTAACATAATGCAACATAATACTAGGGAAAATGTTCTCTCTACGTTTACAGCTAAAATCACACAAGCCAAAACGTCCAGATGCACTGCTGTAGCACATAGTTAATGAAAAATTAAAATGAAATGATCATATGGCATTGTTGGCTGGGAGGTCCCATACGTGTTTGGTCACCAAGTGCCAGTCTTATTTCGTTCGGCGCCACATTGGGCGACTTGAGGCCGATGATGAGGATGAAACGATGATTAGGGCAACACAACATCCGGTCCACAAGCGGAGAAAAAGTCTAACCCGATCGGGAATCGAACCCAGGACCAGTGAATGGGAAGCAAGAACCTTTACATCCAGCTAAGCAGGCAGACACATAGTTAGTAAAACATAAACGAAGATAAAATCTTCCCCATCACATAATCTGAAACTAGCATGAGAACAGGAAAGGTTCTTGGGAACAGATGAGAAAGATAACGACTAAAAACACATCCAAGAAATGCTCCAAAAAGTCACTTAAGCATCATCAAGGGTAGCTCCATTTACAAGGAACATCAGAACAAAAGCATTAAATATGAACAACTATAAATCAGTCGGGCAGTGTAGTGTAACGACGTAAGTTTTGTATAAATGATTTTCTTTTTCCCGACATATGACCATGTGCACACTTCGTCACCTACGTCAGTTACAAAACACCTACTAATTATTTAAATTCTTTTTAAAGTTGTCTATGAATGGTTCTTGAACGAAACTGTAATTAAAACATCATCATTTGAGTCGTATGCGCAGAATTTCGTCTCTCAGTCCAATTGGTTTGTGCAAATCTTTTTCAATTTAGATGTCGTTTGTTTCTTCTCAGAAATTATATGAATGCAAGTTATCCGCTTTAATAAATTTTAAAACCACATTGAATAAACTTTTAAGACTCAAACTCGCGGTGAACGTTGTCAGAAATTAATAATCTTGTCAAATAAATCAGCAATACTTCTTCCTTGATATAATTCCTCATAAATAAATTCTCGGAAAACGTATTTAAACTTTTGTGGTATACACTAGTTTATTATCTTCAAATATATTACGTATAGACGTCAACATGAGCCTTGACAAGATAGGACTGAACATTTACAACATGATTAAACTTTCTGTGACGTCATTGTTGTAGAAACATTACAAATTCTTATTTTTTCAGTTTTTAGAAGCAGGACGCAACAACTCGGTTTCAGGATCTTCTGTTGCTCTTTGGCTGTCGACCGCGACGTGTAGTGGCCAGCAATTATCTCTCTGGTCCCGGCAGTGAAGATGCTGTCTCTGTTCGTTGCGCCGCCCTCTCCGTACATGAAACATAAAAATAGATACAAAACTTTAGATAATTCACCAACATTAGAAATATTACAAAATACTTAAACAAAACACTAAATTAAACTTACATTCAACTGCAAACTGGGCTGACAGTGATGGATGGGTGACGCTTTAATTTCGCCTCCCACTACAGCAGCCCAATTTAAGAAAGATAAATCTTCATTCTGTATAACCTGTAATACTGACAGTGAAGCAGCTGCTTTGTTGAAAAACAGACTGAAATGAAAAGAGAAGGAATTCGTGAGATGCAGTCTGGCATGTTAGTGTGCTTGACAGAGCTCGTTTTGTACAGTTCTGTTACTGAATACTGAAGTAATCAAAATATAGAACCTAAAATCATTCTCTGCTCTACTGCTACATATAACGAAGTGTGTGCCAAGAGTATCAAGAAATTTTTGCAATCATTCAAATACTTTGATTACAAAGATATTGGCTCAGTGTTACCTAGTATTACCTAAAAACCATCATCATGTTGGTAAATTATCATATCTTTTGTAGTTTCAGTAAAAGTAACTTCATTCATTCATGTTAAAGCATTCTACATCCTTCTGAGATCAAATAAATTATCATATTAATCTGTTGGTCGTAAATTAATCCATGTGAAGCTGGTACATACATCTAATACTGTAACATTGGTCTCAAAATAAAATGACATTAAGCTCAATTTGCAGGTGTGGAAAATTCTAAATCTTATGGTGCTTCCTGTGAAACAGAGAATTTACTGATCTACGCTCAGCTACCATTTCATTCATCCTTATTACACAATTCAGCTGCAGTGCTCAACAAGCAAAAACGAGAAAAAGGAAAACGTCATCAAGGGCCACTCCATTAACAACAACATCAGGAGAGAGCGTAAAATATGTACAACAATAAACTAATGACTTTGCCCAACTTTAGAAAGATACATCATGATTAAAATATTCTGAATTATCTCTACTACTAAAACTGAAATAAGTGTACAGCTGAAAAAGAAAAAAGGTCTTATATGACATAGCGTGATATGCTAGTCAACATGAGGTCAAAAGAATCAAAATGGAGAACTGAAAGTCATCCATACTGCCTATGAATATGTATAGCAAGTAATTCACCATAATACCGAGAATACCAAAGAAACTGCTGCAGTCATTAGACTGTTATCACAAAGATCTCATCTCTGCATCCTCTAGTTTTACACAAAAGAAATGTTAACTTATTAAAAAAAATTATTGCGGGGGGGGGGGGGGGGTAGGGGCTACAGGTAAATATATCCATTTTCAAGTATCTTTCATACCAATGAAACAAAACTAATCTATGTACAAAGCTGGTGATGGTAAATTCGGCCTTGACAGCTGCTCAATACATCAATGTATGTCTAATACAGTGGCCTCAATGTGAAAATCAAATGTCATTAATCTTCATTTAATGGCGTACAAAATTCAAAATCTCCTGATGCCTTCCATAGAAAGTGATATTTATTTATCTTTACTGAATAATTAGTTCATACCTCACTCCAGTGTCGAGCTTTTAGAAAAATCATAATGTGTGTGCAGCCTTATCATTTCACTCACTGACAGTTCTCACAAAGCCTCAATATTAAAATTATCGACTCCTCATGTCATCACAATACTAACTCACAATAATCTCTAGATCATTTAAGTCCTTTATAGTCATTCTGATTAATGCCTAACAAGATCCATTAACTATAACAACAAAACATCACCTTACAATATCTAGATAATAATCACAAGTCATATACTCACTTGAAGGTAATTAACAAAAGAAACAGAATTGACCTCTAAAATCACGTTATAAACAAACATTTCCACCACAGTCACCTAAGAACCACTCATGACATACAACTACCTTAATGGAAAAGGAAACTGTATATTAAGGTTTCATTAACAGTTCCTTCCCTGACATGTAATCACAGGAACCCCCAACCTGAACTTTTAATCCAATTTGTCAGTTCACCTTTATAATTACAAACCGCATTCGGCAGAAATCTAACCCATTGAAGCCTCCTTAATACTAAGAAGCAGTATAGTGGAAGATATAATTGAGAAGGGCAACTGGTACAGATTGGTCTAGTGTCTTAACACCAGGCCACTTCCCGTGTGGCTGATTATGAATGACAGTGTAGGAAAAATTACAGGGGTTGCAAAAAAAAAAAAAACGGAAAACAACATATTATCATTGCCTAAAACAGCGCAAGAAACAAATTGGCACTCCAAAAAGCTTCCAGTCATCTCAGAGTGGTTTGGAAGTTAATCTTATACCATTCCTCCTCAATGGTGGTAACTTCAGGGAACGATTATGGAGGTGGATAGAGATCACTCAACCTTCTCTCCAAACTGGAGCACAGAAACCTAATAATACAGAGATCTGGTGGTGTCCAGGAGGGAAGCGGAAATTTAGACCTCGTGCTTACAAAGCCAGTAATGGAAGATCCGAAATGTGTGAACTGGATCCTGTCACCTTGGAGCACAACATCACATTTGGGAACAATAATTGTTCCATGAGGTGAAGCAAAAACCATCACTTAATCCTAGTCAACGATGCGATCTCGTAGAAAAGCGAAACTGGGCCCAAGGAACAGCACGAGATGGTTTCCCCAATCGTCATTCAGTCCACACTACGTTTCACTCTTGGAACGTGAACTTGGCCAGACGTTGAAACAACACTCATCCAATCAAATGACTTCTTTCCATTCATTCACAGTTGACTTTTTATGGATTCGGCTCCATGTTTTAGTGTTACGGGAATTTTCCTTACTGATGATTGATTCTGGAAATCCCGCTCGCCCGCCAATTTCCTGCTTACGCAATTTCTCATCTGTTGTTTTGATGCTGACAGGTTTCGCGAATGCGACATGTAGTTCTGCATTGACTTCCTCCTACTTCTCTTTTTACAATCCTCTTCAATAGCCATCTGTCACGACCTCTCAGTACAAACTTTCGTCTGCAGTCTGACCTAATGGACGACGTTCTCCATATTCCCTGTATGCAGTATAACTCTTCAATACGGTGCCTCTTGAAACGACACACACATTGCCTACCTTCCTTGCGGAATGAAACAACAATGGAGCACTGACAAATTTCCCACTTTAGGATTCACTTATCTCCGATATAGTGAACAGAAAATTACACAGAACATTTTTGTGACCACGACACTTGAAACGTATTGAGGATGTTGCGAGGGGGCCATTTGTGGAAAAATACAACAGTGCAACTTGCAGGCTAGGCGAGCATCTGCATTTACCTTCAATCATATATTTCTCACAGTGTTTCCGTATATTTGTACAACTCCAGTATAAATCTTTTGTTTTGGGTCCTGTTTTTAGTTGCCAACCGTGAATGTTAGTCTCTCGTGGAAAGACTGTGCTAACCATGATACCATGACAAGAAACGAGTCTTACCTATTCGTTTATTCTTGTTAACATAAAAGCAGTTATTGTAGGATTTCAGTGTAAGTTATTTAACAGGATGAACTTTAACATAATGAAATGTCCATTGAGGAATAGCACATTCAGATTAATAGTTCATGAATCCAAGATTCTGACGAAAATTGCGTAGAGAGAAATGGAACAGAAAACTGAGTGTATGGTAGATGACGATCAATATAGCTTTAGGAAAAGCCATTTTGGCGTTTCACCTCATGAAGGAGGAATGACTTCAGATAAATAGGGCGCTTTCGTAAGTAACGTTGACACGCCATCCCATCTACTTACCTAGCTAACATATGACAACGAAGATTGCGGCAAATGATAGATATTCTCAGAAAAACAGAAATATCTAACAAGAATCAAGAGAGACAAAGAATGTTCGGGTGAAAAGAGCCTGAGCTGGGGATGCAATCTCCTCCACTCTCCTCTCTCTGTCTATCCCCTCCACTCTTTGTCTGTCGCCTCTTACTCCTCTCTCTGTCCACTTTGCTTCTCCAGTCTCTCTTTGTCCATCTCTCCTCATCCATCTCTTTATCCTTCTCCTTCTTTCCCTCTCTCAGCCCATCTCCTCCTCCACCTATCTCTTACTGTCTTTCCTACCCTTCCATCCAATGCCCATAATAATTTGCTCCGCTCCACCCCTGTTAATCATCACTTTCCCCTCTCCATCCACTGTCAATCATCACTTGCCACTCTCCATCCTCTGTTCATCATCACTTGCGCCCCCACTATCCCCTCCCATCATCTCTTCCTCGCTCTCTGCCTGCTTGTCTCCTCCTGCCTCTCACTCTGTCCCAGTCCTCCTACTCCCTGTGACTACCTCCTCTTTCTCCTGTTGTGGTCCGTCTTACCCTTCCCATTCTCTTGGCCTGTCTATTTCCTTCTCCCCCTTTGTCTGCTTGCCTTTCTCCTCTTCCCTTCTCTCAGCTTGTCTATCTCCTCTTCCCATCTCTCTGCTTGTCCATCTCAGCTCCTCCTCTCTCTCCATCTACACCTTCCTCCTCTCTCTGCCCATCTCCTACTCCCCTCTCTCTTTGCTTGTCCCTCTTCTCTTCGCACTGCTTACCTATCCATTCTCTTCGCTGCCTCATTGTCTTTTCATTCTTCTTACCTCTCTCATTGCCTTTTCATTTCTCTTCTAACCTGTTTCTGTTTTACATCTCCTATTCCCCTCTCTCTTTGATTTCCCATCTCCCCTTCCCCCCTCTCCGTCTGCCTATCTCCTCATTCCTTGTCTATGTCCATCTCCTCTTCTCTCTCTTTGCCTGGTCATCATCTCCTCCCTTCTCTCTCTCTCTCTCTCTCTCTCTCTCTCTCTCTCTCTCTCTCTCTCTCTCTCTCTATGTAAACATCCTATGTCACTACTCACACAGTATCTGTGTCCAGACAATGTCGTATGTACCACATTTAGCTGAAACTGATCAAGTGGTTCAGGAAGAGGTGTGGAACCTACATACATGTACACATACATTTGTACATTCGTCTTAGAGAATGAAAAATATTCATTGTGATTGAATGGCTGACATAGTTTTATATTGCTGGTATTGTATTTTTGAAAGGGTAACCAAGTATTTATTGTAGCAGAAAGAATGTGGTGCTTAGTGTGGAAGCTTAATTTATGTTTGCCTTATTCAGAAGCCTTACACACTACATTTAAGCTCCATGTCTGTGTTGCTACTACCATGCTGAAATTGTATTTGTGAGTGAAACTTAGCAGTAGTGAAGATAACATTTGCACTCTCAAATATTACTTCAGTCCATATAGTTTATGTTTTTAATATCTAATATTATAATATATATTATGTTTATGATATATTATTACTGCTACTGAGCAAAGTACTATTTTTTTGTACTGTGTTTTACATTTAATATTCAATGCGTTTTTGGAACTGTCCCTCCTTGTTCTTGCTGCTGGTGAGAAAGTGTTGTCTATGTGTGCATGTGTTTGATGAAGTCAGGTTTGTGGATGGTCTTTTGTGATGATAAGAGTGTGTTTTTACATCCACTGCTTTCCTTGTGCTTAAATGAAAGGTCCAATTTTTCTTCGGAATTCTGTAGGCAAAGTCAGTTATTACATTCTGTGCGTTGGAGATTTATAGGAGTTTATTAGTCATATGTGGTCTGGCATTCCTTGAGGAAGAATGTATACTGTTTGTGAATAATTATGTAGGAGTAAAACATTTCATTTCAGGGTTTTATGTGGACGTATTAAAAATTACTGTGGTATTGATGTGGAATGAAGGATAGCATACCTTTTGGTGAAGTATTTTTTTATTTGAAATACTGCCTACACTCAAAGCATGTATCCCAATTATATGAAAGTAATTTTAGCTTACAGATAAGATGATGCAGCATTCCCTTCTTTGGTTTCAATTCTTTACTGGCAAGTAGGGAATTTATTGCTAAAAAAGTAGACTGAAGTGTTCTTATTTGCTGATGTGTGGAAATATCTTAGTGCTAATGTGGTTATGACACATCATTAATGAAAGAATGTATTTAATTGTAAGACACTGAATTTTGAGTCACACTACTCATTCAGTGGAACTTAGTTTATTGTGTGCAATACAGCTGTGGATTGGCAGTCTACCTATTTCCTTCCAGTGATTCAAATATTTTTAATGGAACACATATCCGGAGCTATTTTGTCTTGTTGCAACATATTCTGTGTTTTGGAAAATTTGAAATGATGTTGCTTATACATTCAGTATCTGAACTTGGCTGTGGTGAGAATTGAGTGGTAGCAACTCGTAGTGAACAGATTTCTACATCCAACTTCCGTGAAGCTGAATGAGACTATACTACAGTATAGTTGAGTGTAAAATTATTTCCCTTTGACTTGAAACTACAAAATAGATTATAATATGTAGTTACCATGATTGTTCAATGTTTTTGACTCAGAAGAGCAGGATTTTGAATTTAAAAATTCTGTGAGCTAAGCAAACTTGAAGTGATAATGAACATATATATCTAATACTAATTCTAATGAATAAAAGGTTTGTTAATTTGATGTTTCTTCTACTACTGTAAGGATCTTACATATTCTACTGAGTGTTGGATTCAATTAAATTTATTTATTTTTATTGATTTACTTATTTTGCTTTTGGATTTACTGTCGCTCATTGAGGTGGAATATGTTCGTCATCTTGTGTGATACAAAGAGGTTTTGCTGATTTCGTAGAGTGTTTGCTGGTGATCATTGCATTACTGTTAGTCAGTGTATTAACACTAAGGTAGTGGATCATTATTTGGTTCTTTCCACATTCGCTATAGGATGGAGAACACTATTGTCACAAGAAGCAGTCGATTGGTTTACAGAGGGGGGATGAAGCTTGTAATTCAAGGGTTGTGACTCAGGAGACTACTGGTCATATAATGCCAATTGAATTTGCAAGAAGCTGTTATGTCTTGTCAGGTAACTCTGCATCATCTACTATCTGTCATGTTGAAGTTGAACAGCAGAATGTTGTGTTATCACATATTGATACCACCATAGGTGTATCACCAATGGCAACAGAATAGCAAGTTTCTGTTCAATGCCGATAGAAGTCACGTACGATGCGGTGGATCCCACTGAGCTACGCCACCAGACACTCAGGACTACTGCCATCTGCCACTGCAATACACGATGGCCAGCAGCAGCCTCTCAACCCAGCTGCACTTGGAGCCTCTTCTATTTGGGAGGCTGCGCCGACGCCACCCAGTCATGGCGTCACCATAATTGTTTTTCAGTACAGAGTCCGCGGCTCGTGGTCTTCCCGCGCATGGGGTCCCGGGTGCCATTCCTGGTGGGGTCAGGTATTTTCTCTGCCTCGAGATGACTGGGTGTTGTGTGTCTTTCATCATAACTTCATCCTCATTCACTCGCAAGTCGCCGTAGTGGCGTTAAAGTACTTGTGGAGCGGCGGCCGAACCGCCCCACGAGGGGTTTCCCGATGACCAATGCCATGCGCTCATTCATTCATTCAGTACAGAGGCACACTTCCTTGTTGACGCTGAGAGCTGGACTCTGTATATGTCAAATTATTTGAAACGAATATAGAAGTTAAGTAAATCATCTGTTTGCTGTGTTACGGATTGACTAATCATTCTGCTCCTGTCCAGCTTTCCTACGATGACAGTTTCCACATCACTATGTAGCCTACCTCCCCTCATCGTTGTGTTCGTAGCCGTACACGACATCTGGCGACGAGTTATCGATCCTCTGTGTCACAGTCTTCAAGTCTACAAATTGCTTTCTTCCTGTTCTGTCGCCTGCCGGTGCGGCCGTGCGGTTCTAGGCGCTTCAGTCTGGAACCGCGTGACCTCTACGGTCAAAAGAACAATAAAAGAAAAAAGAACCTCTACGGTCGCAGGTTCGAATCCTGCCACGGGCATGGATGTGTGTGATGTCCTTAGGTTAGTTAGGTTTAAGTAGTTCTAAGTTCTAGGGGACTGATTACCATAGATGTTAAGTTCCATAGTGCTCAGAGCCATTTGAACCTGTTCTGTCGTCTTTTTCCTTGATCTTTGCTGTTCTTGGTTACCTAGTGTTTTCGCTCTTTAAGTCCTGGGTTCCACAGTTATTGATTTTGCACCCCAATTTTGCTTTCTCTCTGCTTATGTATCTTGCTAGTTTTGCTTTTCGCTGTTTGTCTTTGTGCATCCTCAATTGATATTGGCTACTGCCCCGCAATCGCCTTCGCCGCCTACAGTTGAAATAAGTCGGCTTTTTTAGTTTCAGGGTCAACAAATGGCCCAACTCCTAGACATTATGAATGGCTCCATGACGACGCAGATGACATCACACAAGATGCCAGACCAAACGGCAGCGGCACTGCCTGCACCTGTGCCGCCATTTCGAGAGCTTGATGAAGTGAAAGAAGACTGGACAGAGTAGCTCCCACAGATCAATGTGCACGTCACAGATCACTGACAAGCATTATTATTTCTGGACTATGGGGAGTGACTGTATATCACTTGTACGCCTCACTGTTTTTTTCTCAATTAGAGCCCTGAATTGGTACAATACGACTAACGGCACCGAATGTGTGTGAAATCTTATGGGACTTAACTGTTAAGGTCATCAGTCCCTAAGCTTACACACTACTTCACCTAAATTTTCCTAAGGACAAACACACACACACACATCCATGTCCGAGGGAGGACTCGAAACTCCGCCGGGAACAGCCGCACAGTCCATGACTGCAGTGCCTCAGACCGCTCGGCTAATCCCGCTCGGCAATACGGCTAACTGTTGTAGCAGTTTACGAAGTGTTATGTGAACGGGTTAATGTGACAGTTGCCCGTTAGTGTACGTTAGGTTGCGTAATCAATAAGAGTAGATTGGGGTGACTGAATTTTAAGTTCTTACTAGATAATGTAGATTCAAATGTGACAATCGCAAATATATACAGTGATGAAATGATCCGTGATGCCACCACACACAATGTAGCTGGACCACGCATTCCTTGCTAGGGGTTCTGCAGATTCTTGACCAACAGGATTCCTACGAAAGTTCAGAAGACAGTTTGAGGCAGCACCTGTTTGTTCTGAAGATAGCTGCGACAAACAGGTCGCAGCCGGCTCGCAAACAGCGGCCCGACTCGCCAAAGCCACGGCGCTTGGATAAACATGTGTCACGGACGGCATGAGGTGTGCCGCCACGGTAGCTCAACGTGTTCAGTCAGAGGGATAGCTGCCCTCTGTAACAAAAAAAACTGAGGTAATGGATCAACAACGAACTGAAACGGGTGTCTTTCGACGTCCGCCCAGAGCAGATACTACGAACAAAATGAGATTAAAAGAAAAAAAGTGTGACGTTGTGCCGTCGCTGCAATATGGCACATGCTCGCCGATCTCGCTTTTTCCGCGGCATATGGGGACATGTGCAATCTGTGTGCTAGAGAAACGTAAGGCACGCAGTTCTGCCACTTCTTAACGCAAGTCTAAGTCACAAACCGTGGGTAGTGTGTAGTGTGTTTTCAAAGCCCAGCAATGTCGTTAGTGAAAACAACAGTGTAACAACCACTCAGGAAGGGCTCCAAACTCATATGCAGTGCTAAGTGAAGGTAACAAACATTTTCTGTCACTTACTTTTGCGGGATAACCAGTCCGTTTGCAACTGGACACTGGGAAATCAGTGACTTTGCCCAACCGTAGCATATACGAATCGCTGTGCAAACCGAAGTTGTGGACATCGTGCCATATGCTGATGGCATGCCTGTCTTGGGCACCTGTAGCCTTCCTTCAACATTCCGAAATTTTATGAAGACAGTGACATTTACAGTTTTTTCTCCCTAGACACTGCTAATGTCTTGGGTCAAGCTCTTTTGATTTGGTGGGTTACGCATTCAGGACAATGTACTTCCTGTTTCTTCCTTTGAGCCGGCTGGTGTGGCCGTTCGGTTCTAGGCGCTTCAGTCTGGAACCGCGTGACCGTTACGGTCGCAGGTTCGAATCCTGCCTCGGGCATGGATGTGTGTGATGTCCTTAGGTTAGTTAGGTTTAAGTAGTTCTAAGTTCTAGGGGACTGATGACCACAGATGTTAAGTCCCATAGTGCTCAGAGCCATTTGAACCATTTCTTCGTTTGATCATCAGGGCAACATTTCAGAATTTCAGGATTTGTTTCTGCGGGTTTAGACAAAGCCAACAATTTTGTTACCCATCTCACAACGAAGGACAACGTACAGCCACGATTTGTTACAGCTCGTTTTGTCCCTCAGACTCTTCAGGAACTGGTTGCTCTGGAACTTACTGTTTTGCAAGACAATGGGGTCATAGCACCTATTACTGCTAGTCAGTGGGCGTCTCCTTTCGTTATTCTAAAGAAGCCTTCCAGCAGACTCTGGCTGTGTACCGGTTTTAAGAAAACTTTGAATTGGCAGTCAGTCATTGACAATTATCCGTTGCCGTGCCCTGAAGGAAAGATGAATAAATTGGATGCTTGTCGTTACTTTTTCAAAATTGATCCCTGTAGATGAGCAGGCGCAAGAGACCTCTGACATTTACACTTATCTAGGGCTCATCAAATTTTTGAGATTGGCGTTTGGCAGTGATTCCGCATCCACCTTATTTCGGCGTTTTCTGGAACAGCTGACAGCAAAAGTTCCTTTTTGCTCTAATTATTGAAATGACATGGTCGTGTGAGGTCGCACTCCTGAAGAGCCCTTTACCAATCTTCACACCCTGTTTGAGGTGTTATCTGCATCTGGTCTCAAATGCAACACAGAAAAATGTGTGCTTTTTCAGACTGAACTTGAGCAGTTAGGATACGTCACAGAGCAGTAGTGATATGGGGGCACGATCGCAATTTTGATATCAAATAGATATACAACTAATTAAATTGATCAATTAATTACCCGCCCCCAAAGCCCCAGATGACATCATTAGTTTTCCTCAGTTTGCACGTGGGACCCCGCACCCTCCTCCCTCCCCACCACTCCCCTTCTCACTTCCGCACCTAAACTATTGCCGGGAATCTCGAATCTTCGCAGATATTTCAAATTTTGGGCTGAAATTCTGAACTTATGCTGCACAACTCAATTGTCAATTCAGAGGACTTAATATTGACCGAAACTGTTGCTGGAAATTGTTTATAAAACTAGAATAGGTCGTAGAAATCGAAAATATCACAGGATGGGAAATCGGTAAATCATGCCCTGAGAAGGATACAATTTGCATTTCGTAAGACGGCGATAGTCTAGTTTAACTTACGATCAATTTTTATTCTGACATCACAAAGTCATTAAGATGCTCCGAGCTGCAGTGCCAGATGCAAGTGCAATAGTGGTGTGCCAGGGTTCCTCCTCTCCCCAGCTTCTACACTGCGCCACGTTGTGTGACCATAGAGTGTGGGGGGGGGGGGGGGGGGGGATGATGGACTTGTAGTCACGATGGCTCCGCAGCTGCCTTGCCTTGCGAGACACTACAAGACCTGTCTATCCCCGCCTTCTTGCCTCCTGCTCTGCTCAGGTGGCTTGAGATGAAAGGGCGGCGCATGACGCACATTGTAACTCTCAGGTGGCATTAGATGACACAAGCCACCTCATGTGTACCACTTGGCTCGGTGGTGCGCCGGTGACCACTTGTCTACCTCACTAACAGTCCACCAGCCCTCGACTTCCATGACACAGGGGGTCAGCAGCAAGCAGTTGTAAGATGATTGTAATGTACAATGCATTCTCAAGGCGTGCTTTGTTGGGCATCTGCTAGGAGCAATAGAGTTTTTTTTCGAAGATTAGCGTCTTCCCCATGGCTCCTAACGAAAACACCAACATATATTTCAAGGGATGCAGCTGGCATTGGGCATGCCAGACTGTATGTCTCAGAATGAACAAAGGGTGTTTTTCTAAAGATAGCAGGTGTATCTAAATTTCCATCCACTTGCCAACAAAGAAAGGATGTTTTCAGAAGGGGCCTCTATCTGTTTCACAGTCTTTTTGCCCACCCCCCCCCACCCTCCACAACAGCTAACTTTACCAAGCCAGCCTGAAGAAGGAAAAGAAGGTGAGATTAGCAGCCTCATCCCACAGCTATATCCTAACTAACAACAGCATTTGTTGCGAAGGATGCAGCGGATGTCAGCAGAATCAAATTATCTGTTTGCCGCAGGATGAACAATGAGTGTTTCTCTAAAGCTAGCAGTAGCGTCCTGTTTCCCAGCCACTTTCCAGCAAACAAAGCATGTTTGTCTAAGATTTTTTTTGTTGTTTACAGATACAATCAGTTCTTCAAGCAACTGCACCACGCCTGCTTGAAGGAAAAGAAAAAGAAGGAGAGTTATAATTTGCTGGTAAGGCATTCTGAGTTCCTATTGACCCTCTGCAAAATAGAGGGTGGAGTGTGAAGGTATATAAAGCCCAACACAAACCACAATCATTATCAGACTTTGACAATGCCTAGATGAGTCCGTGTGATTCCTGCAATATGAAACGGTCTGCCAGCAGTGATTCCCATGGTAGTGGTGGTGGGAGAATGCCAAACTTGTGTCAGTTGCCGGGTAAGTATTTAGAAAAAAAAATTGGGCTCAAATTGGGACTGTTATAAAATTTAGTAACGAGAGTATTAAAATTTTTCAAGATTCTGACACGTTTTCGTAACAAGTGGTTATAAATGTTGTTTTTCTTTCTTCCTATAGCAGCATTTCTTGCCGAAATGTTGGCAGAACTAGAAAGCTAGCTGGAAGCTAAAATTCGCTAGCAAGAGGAAGAGCTTGCGCTACCGTTATCTAAGTACATCTCCAAATTCTGTGTGATGGTTTACATGAACAGAAAACAGCTATCAGTGTATTCAAATCGCAAAAAATTTTTTGACATTGTTGTTGCATAGCATTAGAGCAGCGGCTGATGGACATTGAGGTGCTGCTGAAGGCCTAAATGCACCAAAAACGTAATTGCACTTGTAATACATTCCCATTAGACTTTTTTACATCGTATACAGTTGTGTGAGGCATATATTATCCATTGTTGTAGATGCTGCTATAGATCAAGAGTAGGATGGGATTCTAGTAGGGCTACGCGTCGAGTATGTTTACCAGGAATTTTGCTATTTTGCAATTATTTATAATCAGTATCTCGTTGTAGGCTAATTCAGGACAAATATGTTGTTGTTGTTGTTTCTTAAAATCAATATCTTGTTGCAGACGACTTCTGTGGGATGTATCGGTGTCTCCACAACAACAATTATTCTGTAAAAGTTGAAATACTGGAGTGGGAGCGTGAGATGATGGCAGCTGAAAGGCAGTGTGATCTCTCCCTTCTGGAACAGGAGATGGATGTATATGACTGGGTGGGACCACCAGTAGGAAAATTCACTGAAATGCTCAACCCTTAGACCCAGACTTTAAAAGGTGATTATAATGTGACCGTTATCGTTACAGCACATAATTATTATTCTGGAATGCTGATGCTCTTACTGGTTTTTATTAATTTACAGCATATAGTCGAAAAATCTTGAACATTGTACTTAATTCTTTTTTCGCTATGAATATGCCACCAACACTGCTTCAATAACAGCTTGCTATGCCATGATGACCTAGAGCAGTGGTTGTGGGGGCATGTATTAAATACTAACCCAAGTGACATGCACGACCATGCAATTGCCACTCGAGAGGCACCCAAGGCTGCTGCAGTGCCAGAACCCATACCACCGAATACCCTCTGGTGTCTGTGGGTGGTTCAGATAGAGCAATGATCCTCCCTCCCCAGCCTGGCGATGGTGAAGGCTGCAATATGCATCAGCACCAATGAGCGCCCTCAGCACCGCCTATGTGCCCTGTGTGTTTTAATAATGTCCAATCTAATTTTTTTAGTTATATCTAAATCTGAATCATCTGTTTCTTTCTCCAGAAAGTAACTTGACAAACAGAGAGATAGTATATTTCGAAATCCCAGTATATATCTAATTTTTTTCCTGTAAACTTCCCCTTTTATGGGTTTAACAATTTGTTCGGTTCCTTTCCACAGTCCTTCTTGACGAGAACAAACGGGGATTTAAAATTTTCCTCTTATTTCTTGCATGAGACTGTTGTTAAGACACTACACATCTTCCTGGGTTTAGGACTCCAGTTCTTCTGCTGTACATCCTTGCGGAATTTCGGTGTAGAACCTTACGTTTACAACTGTTACAACGAGTTGCCATTAAATTTTGTTATTGCGTTCGTTTTAAGCTCTGCTCTGTTCTGTTGCTATGTGTGTGACATCAAACCCACCAATTTTCTCTATAGTGTATCCATCCTTTCTAAGCAGATCCAAGGAGGAATGGAGTTCGATACACAGATTTTTCGTCAGTCCTTTAACATAGTAAACATGCTTCAGTCCATCGTTTTCTGCCAGTATTCCAACAAAGGCCACTTACCACTGCTCTTTACAGTGAATGTTATTATCTTATACTCCCCAGTCGTAATCAGATTTCTCAACACACTGCGTTTAAAACATTATTTAAACCAGGTCTGCACATCCGCAATAGCTTCTTCCTTTCTCATATGCAGCTTATGTTCTTACTTTATGGCAATTGTCTTCTCTGTATACTCTAGCTTTCTTTTCTTTACTTCGATGTTCTCCATTTCCAGTTTTCTTTTATGTGTACAGAACATATGAACTGTACTTAAAAGTGTAATTTCCCTAACGGGAAATTTATGATACATCTACTCTTTTTCTTAGGACCTGTGGAATAACGTTGCTCATGTCAACCAATCGCAATCCTACAATATCTATATCGGGCACTATTGTGGAGAACAACGTTCTAGATTGAGAAAAACAAGTTTCTCCTGCTTTAACGTAACACTTCTGTATAATTCTCAGTCGTCCTTATTGGAGTCAGAGTTACGAATCTCTACGTAGTTTATAGATGGATAATTAAAACTGTATGTAGGTGGAACATAAATAATAAGATTTTCTTGGTCTTGAGTATCTGTTGTTTGACTCGTGTTTGCCTGGTGGTCTCCTTCCATGCAGTAGTCTTGGGTTGATATTAAATAGTCGCACATCTCCATTTTGCTAAAAACCCCAGGGGGGTCTTGCGCTACGTCCAAATCCCAAAGGTAATAGTTGTCTATACGTAGCTGTTGTACCCAGCCCTACACCGATTTTCATTCGGTCATCCACACTAAATGACGTCAGTGAGGAGGTTATGGGCCAGGATCTGGCATCCTGTATCGATACCACCATAGCAGCGTATCACAGTTGGCACTGGAATAGCAAATTTCCATCCATCGCCGATATGGAGCGTATGGGATGTAGTGGACCCATTGCAGCATGCCCACTGAGCCATGACTCCAGTCGCTATTGATTACAAGTGCCAACTGCCGCTGCAGTGTAGGACAGCTGGCAGCAGCCTCTCAGCCGACTTGCACTTGAAGCTACTTTGCTGTGGGAGGCTATGCACTGCCTGGTCACGTCACTGCCATCATTGTTCATGATTCAGTACAAAGAGACTCTTCCAAGTTGAACTGAAAGCTAGACTGTATTTTTTGTTGCATTATTAGAGTCTCTGTACACTTGGAGAAATAGTAAGTCAAGAAAGAGGAAAAAATTGAATCATTTGGAACATTAGGTATAATTTACGCCATTTTATCATAAATCTTGTGTTTGCTGTGTTACTTGTCCACTAATCATTTCTGCTCTTTCCCACCCCAGCCTGTAGCCCACCTCTCCTCACCATTGTGTATGAAGTCGTACACAACATGTGTTATTTGTTGGAAAATCTATATTTGTTCTGTATCTGATGATAATGACAGTAGTTTTATGGGACATAATGAAGGCTAATGGAAAAGAACAGACTACAAAATTAATAGAGAATAACAAGATTAATGTCAAGGAACAAACAGAGAGAACAAAAAATAATAAAATAAATAGAAGTTAATATGGAGAAACCAAGGGTTGATATTGAACGAATAAAAGCTGTTACTTAGAGAGTAAGGGGTAGTACTAAGCAACACCAGATGCAGAAAGCTGTTACAGCAGTTAAACTGGCTGCTAGTGTACCAGCTGACGTAATTCTGTGCAGCACTCAAAGGACACCATGTGTGCTAGTATTGGTAAGTTTGAGATGGTCGCATCTGATTGGGAGGAGACTTGCCTGTACTACACAGTAAAGATAATCCAAAATAAGAAAAATGAATCCGAACTAGAATTAACGAATGTGAACTCTAACTAGAATGAATTTTATTTGTCAAAAGAGGATAAGGAGGATGGTGATCAAGAAATAATAAACAAAGTGAATCAACTAATGTTTGTTGTAATTTTACGCAGTTGGCGGAAGAAGAAATGGAAGTTAGGATGACAACTCAAAGCTGGAAACCATATTTAGGATACGGTAAGAAAATTGGAGCAATTGTATGGTAAGTAGAAAGGAAACTGATGGAATTTCAGGCTATTGTAGTTCACTTCTCTGAAAACAATGTGTGCATTTCCTACACTGCATTGAAAACATGATTTGGTTTCTTCAAAGTAGTCAGATCCTTGCAACAGGTTAAACATCTTGTATGTCCTGTGACAGATAAATGTCAATTAATGAATGACTTTTTCCTTTGTGGTAATAGTGGTGAAGCTGGTGATATTTTCATGTGGGGGATACTGAACAGAAAGTGAATGACCTGGGATTTGTACAATTAGTTATTCATTGCAGGTGATGACGCAGGATAAGGTTGCCATCCATTTGAGAGATGGTGAGTTAATGCGGTTGACTCCTCATGAATACTTTATTAATTATTAGACCTTTTTTTCCACCTGAAAGATGAGAAAACCAACTCAAAAAGAATAATATATAAAGTTCATTACTGTCAAATTGTGACATGAGTAAATCGCAGTGTAAGAGATTTTGACAACACTCAATTATTTGTATTGTTTTACTCCATGTGGAGAGCACAATGTTTTTAACTGTGTTTTAATTAATGGATTTTCAGTATCCAACCAGGCAATTACCCATGTTCCTTCTTTATTTGGCCTTGTAGTAACGTTTCTGGCAAGATGGCGCATTTAGCATCTGTTTGATTTGGAACTTCGGTGCAAATGTCATACACGAATTGAAAGTGCAAAGTGATTTCAGGTGATGGTTACGTTTTACATGTTGCGGATGGGTTCACCATATATCCTTGCTTCCCTGTAGAAATGTGTTATTCCTTTAATCAGGTAATGTCCTGTAGATTCATAACATTTTCCTTTCTATGTTTCTGGGAAATGAATTATATAATTAGTACACACTACAGTTGGAATGTTGCCTGGGAGTGGGAGGACCAGAAAAAGTATGGATAGAACATCATTCGTTTCAAGATGTTTATTTACATTACTCATGAAAAATAGATTTACCAGTTACTTCAACAAGACCTTCAAATATTAAGATAGAACTATCCATTGAAATAAAATAGTTTAAGAACAATTACTGATAATGGATAAAACAATTTCTTTAAGTACAAAACTGAAGAATGTTCCAAATAACAGTGTTTCGCAACAAATACAACACGACTGTTTCACTGTCTTCAGGCTGGCAGTAACATCTTTAGAATGTGTTTGACTAAAATACAACAAATAATTAATGTTTATCAAAAAGGATTCAATGAAATGGAAAGAAAAACAATTAAAGCTCCTTGGTATTACACCACCATGCTTCGGGAAATTTGGTCTCCACAAACGGCCCCGAAATTACCTAAGGCACGCACACTCCCCCTTTTCTAAGCAACCAGTGAATACACTCCCCAAAACACATACATACAATGATAGCCTTCTGAACGGAGAAGTAAGTTCTAAGTAAGATATGTAAATACTTAAGTCATCAGGTTGCACGCGTGCAGTGTAGACAAAACAGTTGTCATAAGGTGTTAAAAGATGATATGGTAACTGACAGAGGCCACCAACCCCACTTACAACTGATTGCAAAGAAGTTCAGTGGCCAGCCGGGATTCGGCTTCAAATGACGTCACAAGGTGGAAATGGTAAACACCTAACCGTCGAGCAGGATGGAAAACATAGGTGGAAGGAAGACGTTAACGGTAGGCGTTAAAAAACAAGCTTCGCTTGGAAGAATAATCCAAGAACATTTTCCCATGTAAGACTCATAAGCTTGCGGGCTACAAATATTTAAAGAAAGCAGATTGGCGATTTAGTACACAGCGTACCAGCTAAAAAAGAATATTCTGATCGTTATGAATAATGACACATTGAACATTATAAAATTTTTACACAACCCCAAGCAGTAGAAAACCACACTATTTTAAAACGTACAGTAAATCACAATTCTATGACAGTTGGGAAACTGAAGATATTATGTTTTCATACGACCGACACACTCGTCAAATCGCCTGGCGAGATATGCATGGATGAAAGCGACCCACCGACCGCCTGAAAACCTGATCGGCCACATCAGTTACTTGGCCACTCGCGTTTCTGGTGCACGTACTTCGTGTCCGGAATATGTTCAGCTAGACAAACTGGCAAGTCACACGGGCGGTAGAGCAAACAGCCAGCGCGTTGGCCCGCTGTCCTATGCTGTCCGTGGTGCTTCACTCACTGCCTCTCTCGCTAAACGTGCCACGTCCCCTTCACGCCAAAGATCGTGTTCCAGGAAAATGGTGCGAGCTATCGATCGCACAATGTTTCAGTAATGTATGTTATATGATGTTTTTAATGTGGAATATTTGTCATAGATGTTCTCCACGCGCTTTTTCTGAAGAGCATTTTAATGTCATGATACTGATGTAGAATGTCGTGAGAAAATAGTAAGATGATTTTGATTCATGGAAAGAAAAGTGCTCATAGCAGATATCATATTATTTGATCTTTTTTATGTAATATTAATTTTGACCTGAAAGCGAATGGGGTGAAGTGGAATCGCTTGGTGGGTATGCTCAAACTTTTCTTGGATACTTTTGCTCTGGGTAAGATAGTCATATTTCTTTGTTGCTGTCAATTCATCTTTGCATTTACATCTTCTTTATTGGTCTGTGCAGCCTTGATGTATTACGTGAAGTTAGAATGTTAAGTCAGGCTTATTCAACTATGAAGTAAACTTTTTACAAATGTTGGAACAGAGAATATCATGGGTGAAGCGAGCACATCGCTACTCCAGCTGAGGACAGTCTCTTCCTTTCCTTCATTTTTAATGTTATCTGTTTGACATTATGCTGTATATCTAAACAGTGAAGCTATGAGGACTGAAGGCCATTTACCACGGAAAGCAGCCAGGCAGTTTGCCACATATCAAAGGCAATGATGTCATCATCGCGATCACCAAGGTGGCGCCTTATCCTGCATTCCTTGTCACTGATGTCATCAAGCCACAGCCCTTTCCCCCCTCCCTCTCACCCTTCTCGCAAGCCAGTCACCTTACAAAATTAAAATGAAGAGGCCAATTAGAATATAGTTCCAATAAACAAATAAATAAAATTGAATTTAAAAAGTCCAAGCCTCTCTCCGCCTCATTCCAATCACAGTGAAGCATTAAAATAAGGTAACCAATCAGAATGTATGCGAAAAGTTGTACGGCGAAGTTTGAAAATATGGAGTAAAAATTAAGTATCACTTATTTTGATAGGTGTTTGGATGAAATTCAAAGACACTTACTTAAATTGGCATACACATACAAAACCTTGTGTTTCATCAGCGTTATATTAAAATGATCTGCGAAAATGTCACGAAGTTGCATAACATCTGTAACATTTACTTCAAGCCTCAAGGTATTTGCCCCTGAATTACAAACACACACACACACACACACACACACACACACAGCCACCTGTGTTTCAAATATCAAATTCCGTGTTCTTTACATACATCATCTCCATTAGAGTGTAAGATAATAATTGGCTAGGTAAATGGTTAAATGATAGTGGGTTGTCAGAAAGGTTCCTGTTTGTAATGTCTTGTAATGAATGTGCCCAATTATCAGTTAACTTCAGAATGAGGAATCACACCCATCATCTCATTATTGGCTCCGTCTCCCAGTCTTTTTTTGGAAACCCGAAAACAGAACTCTATGTACATAAGCTCTAGAAACATTACAAAACTTTTGGTCTCCTCATGTTCTAATCTGCCCGATGCACAACTCATGATGTCATTTCTCTGTTAGAGACGCACGCCCACCATATGTTAAATTGAGTCCTAAGGTCGCAACCCATTGAACTGTTGTGGTCTTCTGTCCAGAGCCTGCTTTGATGCAGTTCTCTATGCTGTGCAAGCCTCATCATCTCCCAGTACATAATGCAACCTACATCCTTCTGAATCTGCTTAGTGTATTCATCTTTGGGTCTCCCTATACGATTTTTACCGTCCACGGTGTCCTCCAGTACTAAATTTGTGATCTCTTGATACCTCAGAACATGTCGTACCAAACGATCCCTTCTTCTAGGCAAGTTGGGCCACAGATTCTTCTTCTCCCCAATTAAGTTGAGTACTTCCTCATTAGTAATGTGATCCTCCCATCTAATCTTCAACATACCTCTGTAACACCACGTTTCGAAAGCTTCTAGTCACTTCTTTTCTAAACAATTTATCGTCCATGTTTCACTTCCATATATGGCTACACTCCATACTGTGAGTTAACAAGCATTGCACTCTCATTTAAATATATGGTTGAAAAAATCTGCCTACAGGAATTGTTAAACGAACCCTGTCGTCGAGGACCGTGTGCCACAAGGAGCGCAATTTCACCACGAGATGGGGAAATTCACAGGCACCTATTCTGTATTGAGGCCTAAGCGCTGTAGTGTGCGAGTGAGACAGACGAGAACCTACATCATAGGGAAACCCAGTAGAAGGATTTCATGGCCGAGGAGACATAGTAGTGTTACATATGGCGGTCCTAAGATCGACCATACAGGGAGACATTTATGAAAACTATTTAATTCTATAGCAGTGCTGGGTATGAAGCCACAGTAATTTTAATCTGCTGGCCTCGATAATTGACATTATCGTTACTTTATTTAGTTCGAATAAGCCGTAGCCAACTAGATGGACGGCTTCAGGAAAGGAAACTGCGCTAGACAGTCGAGCGAAGATGTTCGATGAGTGGGTAACGCGGCCGGGGACGGACAGAGGGAAGAGCTGGTGCAGGCGTGATAGCGGGCAGTCGGTCATTAGGCACCTAGGAAGTGAAAAGACTTAGAAAATGTCGTGTTGTGTGGTATTGAGGAACTTAGTCACTTAGTCTCTGAGTGATGAGCAGCAGTGCGCCTGGTGTGAACTCTAACTTTTCGTGTAAATAACGAGGTGAAGTATTGTGATTCGCGATGAGATTGTGAATGATCGAACTCAGTCAAGTGAATATGAGCTCGAGTGTAACAGTAATTCTAAGTACAACCACTTTCGCTATTAGTTTGCTTTCTGAATAAAAATTATTCTATCCAAATCGTATCTGTGTAGCCTACATCATTAAGGGTCGTTAATTTAGTTCCCGATATTATTATTACTGTTATTACATGTTATGTTGACTTTGTATTTTCCAATCTTGCCATCAGTCAGACAGTTTAATCAAAGGGCCACAAGTGTCTAATTTAGGGCGTGTAATGTGACACGTGCGGTTCAACCCCTAGACGAGTATGAGCCAAGACATTTCGACGAAGAGGAACCGCATGTGGGTCCGAACATCTATGGGGATGACTTCCTGACAGTTAAATCTGTACTCGATGTCAACAAATTTCTCTTCTTCAGAAACGCTTTCCTTGCAATTGCCGGTCTACATTTTATATCCTCTCTAATTCGACCACCATCAGTTATTTTGCTACCCAAATAGCACGAACCATTTACAATTTTAAGTTACTCATTCTCTAATCTAATTCCCTCAGCATCACCTGATTTAATTCGACTACACCCCATTATCCTCGTTCTGCTTCTGTTGATATTCATCTTACGTCTCCTTTTCAAGACACTGTCCATTCCGTTCAACTGCTCTTCCAGGTCCTTTGCTGTCTTTGACAGAAGTACAATGTCATCGCCGAACCACAAATAGTACAGTCAACAGCCGACCGATGTGGCCGTGCGGTTCTAGGCGCTTCAGAATGGAACCGCGTGACCGCTACGTTCGCAGGTTCGAATCCTGCCTCGGGCATGGATGTGTGTGATGTCCTTAGGTAGTGCTCAGAGTGCTGAGAGCCATTTTTTGAGTACAGTCAACATTGTCAAATGGTTTTTCTAAGTCTGCAAATGATAGAAAAGTAGGCTTGCCCTTCCATAATCTACATTCGAAGACAAAACGTATGGTCAGTTTTGTTCATGTGTTCCAAGATTTCTACAGAATCCCAACTGGTCTTCCCCAAGGACGGCTTCTATCAGTTTTTCAATTCATCTGTATAGAATTCGTGTTAGTATTTTGCGGCCGTGTCCTATTAAAGTGATAGTTCGGTAATTTTCACAGCTGTCAACACCTGCTATCTTTGGGATTGGAATTATTATATATTTCTTGAAATTTGAGGGTATTCCGCTAGTCTTATACATTTTGCTCACCAGATGATAGATTTTTGTCAGGACAGGCTCTCTCAAGCCTGCCAGTAGTTCTAATGGAACATTGTCTACTCCTAGGTCTTGTTTCGACTTAGGTCTTTCAGTGTTCTGTCAAATTCTTCACGCAGTATCATACCTCCCATTTCGTCCTCATCTACATCCTCTTCCATTTCTGTAATACTGCCCTCTAGTACATCGCCCATGCATAGACGATCTAGATATTCCTACGACCATTCTCCTTTCCCTCATTTTCCCAGAACTTTTTTCCCATCTAAGCTATTGATATTCATACAAGAGGTTCTCTTTCCTCCCAAGGCCTCTTTAATTTTCCTGTAGGCAGTATCTTTCTTACCCCTAGCGATATATGCCTTTGCATCCTTACATTTGTCCTCTAGCCATCCAGGTTTGGCCATGTTGCAGTTCCTGTCAATCACATTTTTGAGACGTTTGTATTCCTTTTTGCCTGCTTCATTTACTGCATTTTAATACTTTTTCCTTTCATTAATTAAATTCAGTATCTCTTCTGTTACCCAACAATTTCTATTATCCCTCGTCATTTTACCTACTTGATCCTCTGCTGCCTTCACTGTTTCATCTCTCAAAGCTACCCACTGTTCATCTACTGCATTTCTTTCCTCCGATCCTGTCAATCGTTCCTTAATGCTCTCTCTGAAACTCTCTACAACCTCTGCTTCTTTCAGCTTATCCAGGTCCAATATCCTTAAATTCCCACATTTTTTGCAATTTCTTCAGTTTTAATCTACACTCCATAACCAATACAGCGTCTGGAAGTGTCTTAACAATTTAAAACCTGGTTCCTAAATCTCTTTCTTATCATTATATAATCTATCTGAAACCTTCCAGTGTCTCCAGGCCTCTTCCACGTATACAACCTTGTTTCATGGTTCTTGAACCTAGTGTTAGCTATGATGAAGTTATTCTCTGTGCAAAAATTCTACCAGGCGGCTTCCTCTTTCGGTCCTTGCCGCCATTCCATATTCAACTATTACTATTTCTTCTCTTACTTTTCGTACTATCGAATTCTAGTCCCCCATGACTATTAAATCTTCGTCTCCCTTTACTATCTGAATAAATTGTTTTATTTTATCATGCATTTCTTCCATCTCTTCGTCATCCACGGGGCCAGCTGGCATATGAAGCTGTACTAGTGTGGTAGGCGTGTGCTTCGTGCCTATCTTGCCTACAATAATGCGTTCACTATGCTGTTCGTAGTAGCTTACGCACGCTCCTATTGTTTCGTTCATTATTAAACCTACTCCTGCATTACCCCTATTTGATTTTGTACTTATAACACTGTATTCAGCTGACCAGAAGTTTTGCTCCTCCTAACACCGAACTTTACTTACTCAGACTATATTTAACTTTAACCTATCCATTTCCCGTTTTAAATTCTGTAACCTACCTGCCCAATTAAGGGACCTGCTACTCCACCCTCCGACCCGTAGAACGCCACTTTGTTTCTCCTTATAACGACGTCCTCCTGGAGATCCAATTGGAGGACTATTTTACCTCCGGAATATTTTACTCAAGAGGACACCATCATCATTTAACCATACAATAAAGCTGCATACTCTCGGGAAAAATTATGGCTGTACTTTCTCCTTGCTTTCAACAGTTTACAATACCAGGAGAGCAAGGCCCGTTTGGCTAATCTTTCAAGGCCAGATCAGTCAATCCTCCAGACTATTGCCCCTGCGAGTACTGAAAAGGCTGCTGCTTTTCGTCATGAACCTCAAGTTTTTCTGGCCTTTCAACAGATACCCTTCCGTGGTGGCTGCAGCTACAGTATGGCTATCTGTACCGGTGAGGCACCAAGCTTCTCCACCAACACCAAGGTGGTTCATGGTTCATGAGGTGCAGAATTAAATTCATTCAATTTATTAATTCATTTCGGTCATTTATGTCCTTTACATTACTAACATAGCTTCAATGTGCATACTAATGTTGATAAGATTTTGCATGTGTGTGAGACCTAATAGCAGATCTGTAACTGTCAACAATCAAAAAAGATTAATTTACAATGGCAGCCAAGCTCACACCACAAGAGTAGGAGTCTTTCAACATGAGTCAATAAAAAGAAACTTGGTTCAGTAACAGGCGAATTCTACAATGAACCTATTACAGAATTTGTCCACTTAAGAACAAGATTGTATGCTCTTGAGACCAAATCTGGGCAGAGCAGAGCAGAAGGTATAACACAATGTTCTGTTAATGGGTTAACCATTGATGAATACAGGCAAAATACGCAGGATTTGAATGTAAAAACCACTGTTCAATATTTAAATCGAGCTGACTGACATATTCTTCTTGTTATTAAACCACATAAAGTTGTTTCATGGGCACAAGACAATATTGTTTGATGCTTCCTGATCAGGTAAATACAATGGCTTATGGTCTATGCCTAGGAAAACTGATAAGTCTAACACGTGTAAAAATATAAATTGCTGAAGAAATGTAAAAATGTAAATACCTGAAAAATTTGTGTAAGAAAAAGTTAATTATAACTGATGTGAATTCACATACTCATGTTTTTCGTATCTTAATGTCTGCTTTCTGATGTAAATTTTGTGATCTACCGTAATTACTCAGATAGTGAAATATTTTGTATGTAGAAACATTGAATGCGGATAAATTTTATGTCAAAATGTTGAAAGCTTTTTTAATCTGGTTTTACATATAGAGTATAATTTCTTTGTTTCTTTTCTCCTTCCCATTCATTCTGTAAGACATTGTTCATATTTCACTAAATATGGCGGAATAAGTTGAGTCAATACTTATTCCCACTATGTGATGGGTATTAGCGACTGTGAAAATATTTTTTCAGATCAAATTTAAATGAGAAGATAGTACTATGTTTACAGAAGTACCTCTCATTGCCCAACCAATAGCGTGCAACATAATGGTAAGCACCCAGTCAACTGACCATCGTTGTGGGACAGTTTATACGTTTATATTTAATGCTGGAATGTGTGGGACAAATTGTTAAAATTTTTTGTTCATCTGTAATCGAACATAGAATGGAATACAATTTTCTTCATGCAAAATGTTGTTGGCAGTCCTGGAGCAGACCACACACGCTTGCAAAACAGAGATCCTGAAGATAAGTAGTTAATTCTATAATAACTGTCAAATAAGTTAATATTACAATGTAAGGAAGTAAATTAGAGCCTATTTCGTCTTATCTATTGAATGTTTCATTTGTTTCAAAATATTTCTCGAAAAAAAAATCCTTAGGGCCATTTTCTGTATACCTTTGATTTAGGTTTTCATACAGATTTAAGACGTTCGAGTATGTAGAAGTGTAGAATTTAGGTTGCTTTCGTTATAGATGTATTTAGTAGTGCCGTATCTCCTCAGGCAATCAAAAGTTGTAAGTTCTATCTTCTACTTATTTAAAAACACATAAGGCCCATATTATGCATATGCAATGGTGGAACTAATTTGTCAGTTTTGGAATGTTATCCTAATTTTAAGGGCTGTATGTTGCTATATTAATAGTACATACACATATTAGAGTTCGACATAAATTTATAGAATCTTCTGATCTGTAACTAATAGAAATAATGCACCTAAAAAATAATGCGTTCAGTTAGTGATTGAGCACTGCTAATTTTAGGGAAAGCTTGCAATACTTTGATGGGGATGAAGTTTACAGGGAAACTGATACTAATTTAAAATTTAACCTGTCTCAGGATACCTTTGTGAGTATATGTGAAAATAGTTTGCCTAAGAAAACTATGCAACATAATTGAAAGAAACCATCAAGATGCCCATTGCTCGCTAAAGGGATAAAAATATCTTCTAAAACAGAAAAGGGGAAACTATCTTACAGCTAGAAGGGATAATGATCCAGAACCAGTCAAATATTATAAAAACTACTGCATTGTATTAATAAAAGTTACTAAAAGATTAGCACCTCAGATAAAAAAGTAAAACAATTTGGAATATGGTTAAAAGGGAAACATGGCTACTGAGAGCACAAGAAGACCGTATTGCTGTCAAACTGAATGAAAAGTTTGCTAACAAAAAGTTAAAGTAGAAAATAATTTAAAAATCATTTCTTTAGAGAAAATACGATACAGTGTATCCATTAGAAAATGCAAGTCTGTACTTGGATGTGGGAATACCTACACAACGTGATAAAACTGAAATTTAACCAACCTCTCCTACTGAAATTAGGAAAATAATAAATTCACACAAAAGTAAAAGCTCACATGGAACTAATGGCATTTCCAATGGAATACTAAAACCTTGTTCCCAAGAGAAAAGTGGTATTCTGAGACATATATATATGTGATAGAGTATTCAAGAGTATGTATTCAGGAGTAGCTTCACATATTCGTAAAAATTCGAGTACTAAAAATATGTCAGTTTTGTTTTCAGTACGACTTTTCAACACAAAATGCTATATCTGCTTTCACTGGTCAGTTATTAAACTCTCTGAATAACTGAACAATTATGAAATGCTCCGAATAACCGAACATTTTTCGTGATCTCTCAAAGTTTTCTGATTGTGTAAGTCTTGGACCACTTCCAGGTAAGCTTAAGTAGTGTGGTATCGATACGACAGTGCACAAATGTTTTAATTAATATTTATCTGGAACAATGTAGAAGGTTAAAATTAAGAGCACAAATAGTCTGCAAAAATAAGCAGTATCCTCTAATAGGGGAGATAACAAAAACAGTGTCCCTTATTTTTCTTAACATATATGAATGACCTGAAATCTGCAATTCTAAAGATGCCAAGCTAGTTCTTTTTGCAGAGAATACAAACATAGTAATCACACTCATGAAACAAGAATTAGCTGAGGAAATTGTAAAAACTATCTTTCAGAAAATTATTAAACAGTTCTCTGTAAATGACCCTCACAAGATTTTGAGGAAACACAGTATATACAGTTATGTACAGTAAATGACGTAACGCCATTGATAAACAAAGACTTTCAACAAAAGTCTGTTGCGAATCAAGAATATTCAAAATTTCTGGGTGTGTGCTTCGATAAGAAATTGAATTGGAAGAAAGACATTAATGATCTGATGAATATTTTACATTCAGCTACTTATGCTATTAGGTTTGTTGCAAAATTTTGCGATAAATATGTCATAGAATTATCCCAATATGCCTATTTTCATTTACTGTTTCCATATGGCATCATATTTTAGGGCAATTCTTCATAAAGAGAAAAAAAAACATTCATAGCACAAAGGCGCTTAGTTAGAATAATAACTGGAGCTCATCCAAGATCATCTTGCAGACATTTGTTTGGGGAATTCAGGATATTCACAGAATCTTCATAATACATATATTTACTTACGAAATTTGTTATTAATAACAAATCACAATTAAAAATAACATCAAAGAGAGTAGCTACGATATTGGGAGGAAGGGTGATCTTCACTGTTCTTGGTTAAATCCGACTTTGGCACATAAAGGTGTGAATTATGCTGCCATAAAAATCTTTCGTGATTAGCCAAGTAGCGTTAAAAGTGTGACAGATAGCCAACAAGCATATGCAAACGAATTAAAAGAATTACTGAATGACAATTCCTTCTACTCAATAGATGAAGTTTTAGATGTTTGTTGTTGTGGTCTTCAGTCCTGAGACTGGTTTGATGCAGCTCTCCATGCTACTCTATCCTGTGCAAGCTTTTTCATCTCCCAGTACCTACTGCAACCTACATCCTTCTGAATCTGCTTAGTGTATTCATCTCTTGGTCTCCCTCTACGATTTTTACCCTCCACGCTGCCCTCCAATACTAAATTGGTGATCCCTTGATGCCTCAGAACATGTCCTACCAACCGATCCCTTCTTCTGGTCAAGTTGTGCCACAAACTTCTCTTCTCCCCAATCCTATTCAGTACTTCCTCATTAGTTATGTGATCTACCCATCTAATCTTCAGCATTCTTCTGTAGCACCACATTTCGAAAGCTTCTATTCTCTTCTTGTCCAAACTATTTATCGTCGATGTTTCACTTCCATACAAGGCTACACTCCATACGAATACTTTCAGAAATGACTTCCTGACACTTAAATCAATACTGGATGTTAACAAATTTCTCTTCTTCAGAAACGCTTTCCTTGCCATTGCCAGCCTACATTTTATATCCTCTCTACTTCGACCATCATCAGTTATTTTGCTCCCCAAATAGCAAAACTCCTTTACTACTTTAAGTGCCTCATTTCCTAATCTAATTCCCTCAGCATCACCCGACTTAATTAGACTACATTCCATTATCCTTGTTTTGCTTTTGTTGATGTTCGTCTTATATCCTCCTTTAAAGACACTGTTCATTCCATTCAACTGCTCTTCCAAGTCCTTTGCTGTCTCTGACAGAATTACAATGTCATCGGCGAACCTCAAAGTTTTTATTTCTTCTCCATGAATTTTAATACCTACTCCGAATTTTTCTTTTGTTTCCTTTACTGCTTGCTCAATATACAGATTGAACAACATCGGGGAGAGGCTACAACCCTGTCTTCCTCCCTTCCCAACCACCGCTTCCCTTTCATGTCCCTCGACTCTTATAACTGCCATGTGGTTTCTGTACAAATTGTAAATAGCCTTTCGCTCCCTGTATTTTACCCCTGCCACCTTTAGAATTTGAAAGAGAGTATTCCAGTCAACATTGTCAAAAGCTTTCTCTAAATCTACAAATGCTAGAAACGTAGGTTTGCCTTTCCTTAATCTTTCTTCTAAGATAAGTCGTAAGGTCAGTATTGCCTCACGTGTTCCAGTGTTTCTACGGAATCCAAACTGATCTTCCCCGAGGTTGGCTTCTACTAGTTTTTCCATTCGTCTGTAAAGAATTCGTGTTAGTATTTTGCAGCTGTGACTTATTAAGCTGATAGTTCGGTAATTTTCACATCTGTCAACACCTGCTTTCTTTGGGATTGGAATTATTATATTCTTCTTGAAGTCTGAGGGTATTTCGCCTGATTCATACATCTTGCTCACCAGATGGTTGAGTTTTGTCAGGACTGGCTCTCCCACGGCCGTCAGTAGTTCCAATGGAATATTGTCTACTCTGGGGGCCTTGTTTCGACTCAGGTCTTTCAGTGCTCTGTCAAACTCTTCACGCAGTATCATATCTCCCATTTCATCTTCATCTACATCCTCTTCCATTTCCATAATATTGTCCTCAAGTACATCGCCCTTGTATAGACCCTCTATATACTCCTTCCACCTTTCTGCTTTCCCTTCTTTGCTTAGAACTGGGTTTCCATCTGAGCCCTTGATATTCATACAAGTCGTTCTCTTATCTCCAAAGGTCTCTTTAATTTTTCTGTAGGCGGTATCTATCTTACCCCTAGTGAGATAGGCCTGTACACCCTTACATTTGTCCTCTAGCCATCCCTGCTTAGCCATTTTGCACTTCCTGTCGATCTCATTTTTGAGACGTTTGTATTCCTTTTTGCCTGTTTCACTTACTGCAATTTTATATTTTCTCCTTTCATGAATTAAATTCAATATTTCTTCTGTTACCCAAGGATTTCTACTAGCCCTCGTCTTTTTACCTACTTGATCCTCTGCTGCCTTCACTACTTCATCCCTCAAAGCTACCCATTCTTCTTCTACTGTATTTATTTCCCCCATTCCTGTCAATTGCTCCCTTATGCTCTCCCTGAATCTCTGTACAACCTCTGGTTCTTTTAGTTTATCCAGGTCCCATCTCCTTAAATTCCCACCTTTTTGCAGTTTCTTCAGTTTTAATCTACAGGTCATAACCAATAGATTGTGGTGAGAGTCCACATCTGCCCCTGGAAATGTCTTATAATTTAAAACCTGGTTCCTAAATCTCTGTCTTACCATTATATAATGTATCTGATACCTTTTAGTATCTCCAGGGTTCTTCCATGTATACAACCTTCTTTCATGATTCTTAAACCAAGTGTTAGTTATGATTATGTTGTGCTCTGTGCAAAATTCTACCAGGCGGCTTTCTCTTTCATTTCTGTCCCCCAATCCATATTCACCTACTATGTTTCCTTCTCTCCCTTTTCCTACACTCGAATTCCAGTCACCCACGACTATTAAATTTTCGTCTCCCTTCACAATCTGAATAATTTCTTTTATTTCATCATACATTTCTTCAATTTCTTCGTCATCTGCAGAGCTAGTTGGCATATAAACTTGTACTACTGTAGTAGGCGTGGGCTTCGTATCTATCTTGGCCACAATAAAGCGTTCACTATGCTGTTTGTAGTAGCTTACCCGCATTCCTATTTTCCTATTCATTATTAAACCTACTCCTGCATTACCCCTATTTGATTTTGTGTTTATAACCCTGTAGTCACCTGACCAGAAGTCTTGTTCCTCCTGCCACCGAACTTCACTAATTCCCACTATATCTAACTTCAACCTATCCAATTCCCTTTTTAAATTTTCTAACCTACCTGCCCGATTAAGGGATCTGACATTCCACGCTCCGATCCGTAGAACGCCAGTTTTCTTTCTCCTGATAACGACATCCTCCTGAGTAGTCCCCGCCCGGAGATCCGAATGGGGGACTATTTTACCTCCGGAATATATTACCCAAGAGGACGCCATCATCATGTAATCATACAGTAAAGCTGCATGCCCTCGGGAAAAATTACGGCTGTAGTTTCCCCTTGCTTTCAGCCGTTCGCAGTACCAGCACAGCAGGGCCGTTTTGTTTATTGTTACAAGGCCAGATCAGTCAATCATCCAGACTGTTGCCCTTGCAACTACTGAAAAGGCTGCTGCACCTCTTCAGAAACCACACGTTTGTCTGGCCTCTCAACAGATACCCCTCCGTTGTGGTTGCACCTACGGTACGGCTATCTGTATCACTGAGGCACGCAAGCCTCCCCACCAACGGCAAGGTCCATGGTTCATGGGGGGGAAGTTTTAGATATGAAGTAGTTACTGTAAAAAAAGCATTTCGAAATGTATTCAGTATCTATGGAACAAGAGCTAATAAAATAGAACGTGAAAGTAAATTGTTACAGTTTCATTGTAACATGAGGCACCTTGGTACAGTTAGGGAGATCGAGCTGATATAGTTTTGGGGCAATATGATAGTTTCAGCGGAAAATTGATACATTTGTTTGGGAAATTGTTACAGTTTTGAAGTAACATAGGTCACTTGTTACTGGTTTACTGTAACATAGAGGGCAAATCTGGAGACCCATTTCATGTCTTTTGACTGCAACGCATTCTACTTTTTAGTGGTGATCATTTCATTGTATTAGATGATGACATGTTCTGATTTTTTACCTGTTATCTAATACATTTTTAAAACATTAGACGTTTCATTCCTTTAAATGACTGTGTTGTTAAAATGAGTTCTGTATGGAAAGTGCAGTAAATTATGCTGTTTTATGTAAATGTTTTTGACTTGCAGGTGAGGGTTATGGAGTTAATGCAACTTGACCCCATTTTTATGCATCACTTTGATATTTCACTGATTAAATAGAGAAGTATGTGAGTGTACACAATTTCATGTAAGTATTTTTGACTTCTGTGGTGATATGCATGCATGTCAAGGCTACTTGTTTTTTTTTTTTTTTTTTACTGTTTATCTTCGAATTTTCGAGTCATTAGGTCGTAAAGTGGGAGGGGAGCGGTTTTGACTTACTGTATCGACAAGAAGTGTGGGGTTTGACAATATGTTGATGACGTAATACTTGTTGATGGCTATGAATACATTGATTACCCCTGTTATATGGGCTAGCTGTGTGACTTCTCTTTGGTGGTAGTCACATTAGAGGTAGTCCACCCCCGGTAGCTGAGTGGTCAGCGCGACAGACTGTCAATCCTAAGGGCCCGGGTTCGATTCCCGGCTGGGTCGGAGATTTTCTCCGCTCAGGGACTGGGTGTTGTGCTGTCTTAATCATCAAAATTTCATCCCCATCGACGCGCAAGTCGCCGAAGTGGCGTCAAATCGTAAGACTTGCACCAGGCGGGTGGTCTACCCAACGGGAGGCCCTTGTTACACGCCATTATTATTATTATTATTATTATTATTATTACATTAGAAGTAGCCTAGAGTCTTAATATTTACATTACTTACCTACATGCAAGGAAATATCTCAATATCCCTCTTCTTGGTGTCCATTCTGATTAATGAGGTTTGTGGTAACTGATGTGACAAACTGGGTTAAAACTTCAGGTTGAGGGTTCCCCTTGTAGTTATAGATTATTATTGGATGTCAGGGAATGAATGACTGTCGGGACACACAATGTTGACACATGAGCATATTATAACTCATTCAGAATAAGGAAAAAGGAAGTGCGCACAGCTACACAACCCAGCCAACAATGTTGAAACTGATCCCACACGTTCTTATATTTTCCAAGATAAAAATACATTCATCTTCACAACCTATAAGGCTATCTGTAACAATACATCATCAGAAAATACAGCGTTGTGTTGATATACATGTAATATGTAATTTTGCAAATGCCAGATGACATACATTGAGACACACATTCAGACCATACGTGGCGCTACAGTAACCAACTAAAAACTTTTCTTCGTTTGCCAGCGAAAAAGCTATAGTGTTTGTCATGTAATATTGGTTTACATGCCTGAAAAGACCGCTCTACATCAGCAAATATCACATTGTATTGTCATGTGCTGGATGGGAACTCTGCAATCAGAGATGGACAAGTCCTTCAGGCCAGGATACTTCTGCTAAAACTTTGCATTTTTGCCCATACCTTATCTCTCACGTTGAAATTTCCCAGTTGTATGTAAAGAATGACAGTGCTGGAAAAACACTTACGTTATTTGATTTTGAGACATCTGAGCAAAACTGAACGTACTCAAGACAGTTCTCTCTTTACTTATTCTGATCATCACTAAACTGACATACAATTTTTTTAGCGCAACGCAATCTGACTCCCAATAACCCCTACAAAAGAATAACCTTGACTAACAATAACCTATACATTTCATGAATCACTTACCTTACAAAGATACAAATATCTTCGTTAGTCAAACTACTGCAATACTGCGAGCGCGAATAGTGTCAGCTAAATAAAAGATTCTAACTACTGAAGGCACTAACTACTGATAGGCATAATTAGCAAATGAAAGATTTTGATAGAAAACAAACAATGAATTTACCTTAATAGTGTTCAAAAGTCATAATATATATATATATATATATATATATATATATATATATATATATATATATATAAAAAACCTCCATCTCTACAAATTTCCTTCTTCTGACAGACACACGTCGAGATCGTCCGCTCCTAGTAACCTCTCAAAACCCGGGCATCTCTCTTCCCACATCCACCACTGCTGGCGGCTCACCTCCAACTGCCCAACGCTATGCGCTGTTCACATCCAACTGCCCAACGCTACACAAGCGAATACTCAAACAATGAGTCCAACCAGCCACAGACTGCACACAGCACAGTCAGCGATTTTCATACAGCCCATTACGTGGCGCTACCAGCATAAAAACGTAAACAACGTACCTGCAATTTCACCTGCCGCTTCATTAATTTTCTTTATAATTTCCTCCAGTAAAGAAATTTCTCGTAGATAAGTCACCATAACCCTTCCAATTCGGAAATGATTCTTGTCATAGACATGTTGTTGGCTCTAATATAAGCCAACTCCTGTTGGATTGAGGGATCATCGAGTAACTGTTTTCCAGAAGTTACAGAGGTGGTATCCTTCAGTAGATTTCCGGTTACCTTCCGCATTGCTGGAAGATGTTTACTGCCAACCAGGTGCTCCAGAGTGTAGCAGATGGTTAAGGTGGCAAGGAGGCATCTGGAAGCTGTTCTTTGAATAATTGGATCCTTGATGGTTTCTTAACAAAATCTTTCTTTACAATAGAAATTAATTAATCTATTTTAGGAACTCAAAGCTTTAAATTCTCTGCTATATTGTCGATAACGTGTGCTACAGAAGCTACAGGTAGCATGAAAAGGTAGATTAGTTAAATCGATTGAATCGCTGCAACCACATGTGCAGTGGCATATGTGAAAGCCAGAAGCACCTATTTTTATTCACCCTATTTGGATATTGTACCTTCAGCTCACTGTTGACCAGATGTGAAGTTGTTTTCCGGTTAGTGCTTGAGAGTTGTTTCGAACATATCAGATAAACTCTGGATCGTACATGTGGAACCAACATGCGAACAATCAGATTTGCAGTTTATCAACGAAGACTTTCAGGGATTGCATCAGAAGTAGTTCAGATGCAAGACTCTCCAATATCTTCTACGATTTTGTTCAGTGCGTCAGTGGTTCTTTAGGAACAGACTGATGACAATACTTCTGAAGAGAACCTTTAAAAACAGAATTTTCTGATTTTCGGAAAGGGATGTTTTTTGTCACAACAGCATGCGACAAGGCACTACAGGGTCGGTTCTTCTGGGTGGAATCATCAGAGATCCTTGTTAAAAGCCCATATTTAAATTTTGATTTTCCTTCAACATTTGCGTTGTGTAGCGCTCCATCTGCCTGCTGAGTTATGTGGGACTTTCTGTCACTCGAAATTTGACCTTTAGGTATAACACTCCCACCCTGCTTAATTTTCCTTTACTTCAAAATTGAACTCAGCGACTTAAAAATTAGAAGGAAAATGAACAATTGAGTCCTGATATGTCTTACCATATTTAAAAAAAATACTACACCTAATCTAATTTCCAGATTCCTGCAAGAAGTCGAACATATGAGTGCATCTGCATTGAGGTTAGCGGGTTTATTGCCCACTGAGACCGATCAATTACATAAATACGTGGTGTCTGTTCTTTTGGACGTTGATCCACCTCAATGGGCAAGGAATTCACCACACATCTGTGTCTGACCTCGTGTGTGAATCAGGAAATAATAAGCATGAAGGGCACAGACGGGGACAACGGATAAGTGGCGCAGGGTGGGAATATTGGTTGTCCGAGAGCCGTATCGAGGTAGGGTGTGCTATTGCGATATACAGTGTTTAAAACGATTGCTTAGTAAATAGCAGATCCTGGATTCGAATCCCGGTCTGGCATACATTTTCACTCGACATCACTGATTCCACATCAAGTCCCCATCCAGCTGACATGACATCAATAGCCCCTCCCCTTCCTTTCCTTTCTCCCCCATCCACCCTCCATTTACATATCTGTATCACAGTTGGGGATTCCGCGGACATATCCAAAGCATACATGTAATATAATGTAATATAACATAAGAAAAAGACTATTCTTGCAATTAAAAATTTCAATTAGGAACATTTGTTCGTAAGTAAAAGTACAGTTGTTGAATTTGTATTCATATCACGTAACTCATTAAAAAAATGGTTCATTTTTATCTGTAAACTTAGTTCTTGCATTTCTTGTGTTTGTGTGCACTTGCACCATATTCTTCACTTGCAGCCTTTTAAATTATCATACTGTAGGGATGTAATTATTATTTAATTCTGATGTAGAGTCAATCTCACTTTGAATTCAAATGAAAGCTTATCTTTCGTACGTGGTATCCACCCACGTTTATGTATGTGTACTTTGTTACATTCCTTACTAATCGTATTATGTTGTACTTTCATGAAGGTGAATTGAGGGTTCCTCTTACAGTTGTAGATTATTACTAGACGTCAAGGAAGGAATGAATGAGGAGGTCTTAACATGTGGTAGAAATGAGCAGACCAGTCATCTTACAGCTCATCCACATTGGAGGACGTTCCTACTAATGAAGTACTTGTCTCAAAAATGGCCAACCCGAATGGCCGTCACTGGAAACACGCTGTGAGAACTTATGAGCCAGGATGAGCTGCTAGCTATATGCACGACCAAAGGACTACGTAGAGAGGAGCTCCACGCAAGGGTCCATCTACTGCAGCCAAATTTCTGTCGCGTGAGGAGATAGCAAACAGACGGACGCCTTAGCAAGTATATAAAAGACCCACGAAGCTCTCAAATTAAGTTTTACAAATGCATCATCAATCTAGTGTGTCTTGCATAATGTCATGCAAAAGTGTTTATCACTGAAATGTCCACATGAGTGATAGTGCCGGTGCCAATCTAAAAGATGAATCATATGTTCTCAATTATTCTCCTCCACTATCAGCTGAAATATAGCCGGTACTGTGTTATGAGTGAAGACTGAAAGAGACATACCTTTTGCACCCAATCTGATTACGCAGGATATAAACTGCTGGAAGCAAGGAACTTCCAGAAGCATAGATTAGAGCAGATTTCATGTAATAGTTTTGTTTCGTTACTTAGACTTTATTATGTGTCTCATTTAATAGATGAACTCAGTATTGGTTGTTCATTTATGTGTGGATAACAACAACTGAATCCAATGCCTCATATTTATCAATTTGTGCTAGGGTTTATGAAGTCATTTTGTGTAAAATGAATGATAGATCAACATGATGGAATTAGTATGCTTTTTGCATAATACTCTATGTGTACATCACTATTTAAAATATTTACCCATGTTTTATATAAACGATGATGATGATGACGTTTGGTTCGTGGGCGCTCAACTGCACCGTTATCTGTGCCCGTACAAATTCCCAACCATTGCTGAGTCCAGTCTCACCACTTTCATGAATGATGGGGACAACACAAACACCCAGACATCCTGAGGCAGGTGAAAATCCCTGACCTCGCTGGGAATCGAAACTGTGACCCCGTGCTCGGGAAGCGAGATCGCGACCGCGAGACCACGAGCTGCGGACATGTATACGAAGTAGGCCAAATGATGTCTTTTACTTTTATCATTACATGTCAATTTTATACGTAGTTTGGTTTCATATTGTCTCATGTGGTCTCATTATGTTCTCGCAAAATTGTTCTGAATATTGTAATATTGTCTACGTTCACTATCAAAAGTGTTGTATAACATAATCAACCATTATTACAATATGTCTCACAACCTGAACTGCACATATCTATTGATGGTCCTATGCTTTGTTGAATTTCATCCCCTGTCATTCATTTATAGGTCACTGTAAAATTGAAGTTAAAATTATTAAGATGGTGCTGGTTTACATTCCACACTTGGTCTTTTAGGTAATCTTTGACATTCCTGAAATGCGTGCAGGCAGAAGTTAATTGTAATTTAAGAGCTCACAGTGAATCCATTATTGTTTTTTCTTCACTTCACTGTCTTATATTTAAACGTCTTATTCTTTTCTCTGAGTTTTCTGCTGAACAATGAATTTATTATCCGTTGCTACTTACAATTTTGTTATTGTAAGATAACAGGCATTCAGCCGTAGTCGCAAGAACAAAATCAATATTGGTTCTCATTTTATCACTTTTTTGTAAGATTTTACTCAAAATACAGCTTTGTGTTTTGGTTGGACGTACTATAATCAGTTTAGATTTTTCTGTCCTGATAATCCAGCAAAGAACATTCCGAATCCACTTTCCTGTAGAAGGGGAGGATGATGAAATATGGCTGTTAAATCACCACTTTCATTACTCAGTTTTACGTTTTCTGTAGTTCCATTAATTTGTAAACTAGTTTTTGCAGCAATGTTGTAAATATTATTCGATATCCAGTATCTAGTGCTAGAAGCATTTATCTTTGGAGCTTTACTGTGAGGTTCACGGAAAATGTGGTCAGGACATCTGCGTGTACAGGGACAGGGTAGTGAATACGCTAACTGATCAGAAAAGCTCACTGGTTCTAGCTTTCGAAAATTCTACTCAGATGTGGGCTGCAGGGAGGGTATTACTTGCTTGGTGTTGGATGCGACTGGTCGCTGAGTTTCTGTTGCCGAGGTGGTTATCTAAATTGGACTAGTCGCATGCAGTAGTTAGCTTCTTACTAATTCTCGTTGCAGTATTACTACGAACAGTATGAATGGACCGGCATTCCATGTGTAATTACTGTCTTATTGTTTCATTTTGAATGTAACAGTTTCGAAGCCTGGTACAGAATCTGAATCACCCAGTTAATCCATAGGGCATTACAGTCCGTTCAATCACCCTTACCGCCAGTTTAGTTTAGTAAATGACTTGTATGGAGGCCACATGTTGCTTACGTATTTGAATTTAACCTCCAAGTATCAGTTGTGCAGTAAGAGGACACGTATTATTCTGCTCACTTGTTCTCTAAAGCTAAATATATGAAATGATATATAATATTTTGTGTTACTTCGAGATCTCTGGTCACTAATTTGTTTTTTAAATGCATTTCCATGAGTAATAAGTTCACTCTGTGCTGTAAGCGACATTAGGGTATAGTAACTGATATGTTCCACGTTTTCCGTACGGTATTTCACTTCAAAAAAATATCTACTGTCCTGAATATTACATATCCAGTTCTTAGGAAGCATTTCTCAGCAAATAATGTGAATCATGACGTTGCTGAACCTCGAGGCTTGAGGTACTTGGTTCAACGAAAGCGTATACTTTCGAATTCGACTTATAATTACAGATCTGATTTAACAACCACAGAGTAACTAAGCCAAGTTGCCAAAACGCCTTATTTTTTGCTGAATTGTTATAGATGATCCCTAATGTTCACGTAAGTTCATTTCGAGTTGCTGTGCATGATATCTACTTTTGCCCTCTTGACGTAAGTGTGAACTGCTCAGGTAATTTTAATTTATCATGTTGAAGTCAGATTTAATTCCTAATTTAACGGCTTCGAGTTAACCCACACAATTAAGTGAGGAACACTATTTGACTACTGACGACAGATATCAGCTGTCACCTAGGTTCAGTTCGGTAATAGCAATGGACGTTAATCAACTTCCTGTTGTAAGTCGAAACATCGACAGAAACGTAAATACGGTAAGATACTGGCCCAACATAGAACCAGTAACTATTAAAATACATGCTGAACCAATTTTATCCTCGACTGTATCTTCTACAGGAATTCATTGCAATAACATAATCTCCCACAAGTCCCTCATCTCTATTTGTGGTATTTTAACTACAAAGGAATCACCAGCTCCACGAAAACAACAGACAGTATATTTTCAAATGTGGAGCTGATTCAAACAATGGGAGGCCACGACATTGGGACCACGGTTTTACTTTGAACTTTGTGTGCCTTTATTGCGCTATAAAAACAATATAATGTGCAGGTAGCAAGATGTACTACTGTGACTGTTCCGAGAAAATCGCAAGAGAAGTTTCACCCGTCTATTACGTTTTACAGGTGTATCTATGTAATTGTCCAATCAGTAGCAGACGTTGTGGTTAAGCGGTTAACGTCTACTAATAGCAGTGAACGAGGCGACGGCTAGAATCCCAGACCTTATGTTTTAATCTTTTTTTTTCATCACTGTCACATTATTCAATTTATATGAGAGACAATAAAATGAAAAAATACCGACGTGCCTTTCTTGCAGTTTTAGTGTATTTCATATGTTATTCGACTATTTACTATTTGTAATTAAATTTTGAAAGACGAGGGACAAGCTTGGAAAGCTCAAGTCAAACCTCCGTATGACGTTATTCAAAATCTCGGTATCACATTTTACAGGGTGATATTTGTCATACGGACACGGAAAAATAATAATTGAAACTTCAAGCAAATACACATGTTTTTTTTTTTTAATACGAGCGGAAACGAAAAAAATAGATTAATAATTAAGACTGAGTGGGAGTTCAACTGTCGCCTCTATCACGTACGATCTTAGACACCTCGAACGCTAACCATTTGACCACCACGCACTCTGGCCTCCGCCACACACGCGCAGATACATAAGAACATAAATGGACGTATAAAACTGCACTTGCGATTTTCTCGAAACAGCCACAGTAGTGCACCTTACAACCTGCACATTATATTGTTTTCATAGCGTACTAAAGGCGCATAAAGTTTAAAGTAAAACTGTGGTCCCAACGTCGTGACCTCTTATTGTAACGTATACTTTGACACCCGGAAGTGAAAAGTTAGTCCCTCCAATGCGTGCTGTCATACATAGTCCAAAACGCCAGAACCATCGAACACCTTGTCCTAGTCAGCACAGGCACGCGTGTTTCAGACATTCCAACGAGACGGCTATCCTAAGCTCTGCTAGAGAACTGACAGTCCATAGATTTCTACCAGACAGAGATGCTGACACAGACCTGTTGCCTCAGGGCAGCAATCACAAAAGAAACCGCGATTCACGTTACAGTGTTAATGAGGGCTGTTACTAACTCCGACATTCCCTTAGGGTTCAAAGTTCGACGACTGAACCGCAAGGATTGCACTTCACAATGCACGTAGGGATGCCGGGGGTGGAGGATAAACTGCATATTCTTGTATAATTTATTTGTTTTCTCTGTTCCTGTATTTTAGCTAAGATCCATCACGTCCCACACTGGTCTTAGCGTCATTCCTGCAAGTCTTGTATGATGTGAGGAAATCAGAGATTATTCTGTACAACGTGAATGTAAATGACTCTTTCTTTTCTTATCGGAACCATATGTGCTTTTGAATGTGTTATTGGAGTATCATAACTTAACCTTACTCATTACAGTCTGTAATCAAAAATCTAGAAGCGCTGACAGAGGAAATGAAGTATTAATTCTCAGGTGATTATCACCAAAAAGGTGTTCACCAAAAACGAAAACTTTCAAACTGAAGATTATATTGGATACATATTTTTATGTATTAAGCAGTCACGAAACTGAGTAACATTTAAGTTACAATTAGTCTGAAAATAACATTGAGATTCACTGACAACTTGGTTTGTAATTACTTCATGGCACTGTTGGAAAGTATGTTGCATGGTGAGAATAGTTTTCAAGTACAAATGGTGATGCTTAGAAAAATAATATGGATATAATCTAAAGTAGACGTTATCCTAGTTTTTTTAATTTTGCTTATTTAATTTTAATTATCTTTTTGGGTCATCAGTCCTCTGACTTGGCTGATAGGCACCCCCCCCCCCCTCCCCCCACCCGAATTTCTCTCCCATGTCAACCTCTTGGTCTCAGAGTAACACTTGCAACCTGCAGCTTCAATTATTTTCCGGATGTATTGCAATCTCTGTCTTCCTTTACAGTTTTTGCCCTCTACAGCTCCCTCTAGTACCATAAAAATTATTCCCTGAAGTCTTAACACATGTACCATTATCGTGTCGCTTCTTCTTATCAGTGTCGTCCACACATTCCTTTCTTTGCCGATTCTGGGGAGAACCTCCTCATTCCTTATATTGTCAGTCCGCCTAATCTTCAAAATTGTTCTGTAGCACCACGCCTCCGTCTCTCCCATTTCTTCTGATCCACTTTACCCACCGCCTATGATGCGCTACTTCATAGTGCTGTGCTCCAAATGTACATTTTCAGAAATACCTTTATCAAACTAAGGCCTATGTTTGATACTAGTAGATTTCTCTAGGCGAGGCATAACCTTTCCGTCAGTTCTAGTTTGCTGTTTATGCCCTGCTTGCTTCTCCCGTTATAGGTTGTTTTGCTTAAAAGGTAGTAGAAATCCTCAAATTCGTCTACTTCGTGATAAATAATTTTCATGAAAAGTTTCTCGTTATTCTCATTTCTGCCACCATTTATTATTTCGTCTTTCTTCGATTTACTCTCAATCCATATTCTGTTCTCATTAGTCTGTTCTTCGCTTCAAAAGATTCTGTAATTCTTCTTCACATTTACTGAGGATAGCAACGTTGTCAGCGAATATTATTTCCAAAATCCTTTCAGGCTCACTCTTAATCTTGCACTTGAACCTTTGTTATATTTCCGTCATAGCTTTTTCGATGTGTAGATTTCACAGTAGGTGCCCTTTTTGATCTTAGAACTTCGTACTTGACCGTCCAGTCTTACAGTTCCCTCTTGGTTCTTGTTCATATTGCACATTACCTGTCTTCCACTATATTTTACTCCTATTATTTTAGAATCTTGAACATCTGGCACCATTTTACGTTGTCGAATACTTTTTCGAAGTCGACAAGTCCTATGAATATTTCTTGAGATTTCTTCAGCCGTGCTTCCCTTATCAAACGTAACGTCAGAACTACATCTCTGGTGCTTTTATTTTTCCTAAACTGGTCGGCCTCTGACAGATCTTCAGTTCTCTTTTCCATTCTTCTGTACATTATTCTTGTCAGCACCTCGGATGCATGAGCCATTATACCCGTTGGGTGGTATTTCTCGAATTTATCATCTCTTGTTATCTTCGGAATCGTGTGAATAACGTTTAGTTGGAAGTCCGATGGTAATGTCTAACCTCATAGATTCTACACACCCAAGTGAATATTCTTTTAGTTCCAATCTCCCTATCAATTTACGAATGCCAATGGAGTATTATTTATCCCTTCAGCCTTATATGATCTCAATTCTTGCTAAGCTCTTTTAAATTCTGACTCTAAGATTGGATCCCTTATCTAGTCCATATAGTCTCCAGTTTCTTCTAACACATCACGAAAAGATTCGTCTCCCCCTTAGAGGCATTCAGCTATCACCACCCGTCACGATCAGGAATGCTCCATGCTTACATAACGATTGTAATTACCAAGCAGTTAGAATACCGCTAAACGGGACTCAGTGTGACATCTTGGAACCGCCTTTTCGGCTGCTGGTGGCAGCAACAGGAACTACGGATTTATGGCTATAAACGCATCCTTTCCTGTAACCACCCGCTAATCGTTCCGAAATCCTGTCAGGAATGAGCCGAAGCTACCCGAGTGCCACCATCGATCGCACTGTACTTAACACACTCGACATTCTGTTCGTAGCACAGAATAGGTGGATTTATGCAGTGCAGTTGTTGCAGCATATACAAAAATACCACGGTGGATTCCAGCAACAAGACATAGTAATAGAATTTTCGACCTGGGAAACATTCTTAACCTTGGTCGTCGTTTGCGTAGGCCATGCCCACTATCAGGTGAGAGACATCTGCCCACTTGGACTCCCAGTCCATCATCTATCAGATCCACTGTATCGACCACAAAGTTTAAATGAAGTGACAGAACATTCTGGAAGTACAAGTCGTTCAACACAATGTGATGGATTGATGAGGGAAGAGAAACAAACACCGTTCAAAGTGTAAAGATTTGTGTGGGAATACATGGAATACATTGGCAAAGGTTAAACTGTAGACACAGCAGTACTACTTTGTTAGAGTAGTTCACACTTTGAGCAGCGTTGTGGAATCTGGAATATTTCAAAGAGAGCAGAGTGTTGCGGCCTGATCTTTGGCCAGGCTTTTCTACTAGCCAAGTGACATGCAGGCCAACCATCATCGTAATTCTGCGTCAGGGTGCTACAACAGTGCTGCCAAAACTCCCTGTAACAAAGCGTTCTGCCATTAGTGGTTTACTATGTTGCTATCTGGTGTAGCACAAGGTACTGCTAAGAGATGAAAAGTTACTCTCCCACCTCTATTTCGCATTCGGAAAATTATTAAAGATTTTATTACAACCTGACGCACCTTGGGTGAGACTCTAGAAAGTTAACAGCCTGAGCAGACGTTGATGGATCCTGGTAGGATGGCCACAATGAAAGGTAACTTGTTTGGACTATTTAATTGATTGAGAACGTTGGCAAAATTTAGTGTACCATCAACATTTAATTTTTCAAACAAGACATAAATAATACTAAAGAAGTTATAGATTGAATACCCTAAACTACTAACAGGTGATTGAATACTCCACTGGGTGGAGCCTGGTCGGCAAAGACAGTTTAACTGGATGACCATTGAGTCAAATACTCTGGCCTTAAAGATGTGGATAATGCAAGCTGAATTGATCTGACACTGAGCAGACTTTGATTGATCAAATCCAATGACGTTTCTCTACATAGATGCCGCTGAGAGCAAGTGGCGATTGCGATCTGTACACCCTGACAGTGCTGGAGTGGCAGTACATTACGCTGTTCGCTACATGTAGCGACATGACTTGCAGCTGGCGAGATGTGTGTGGTGGAGGAGGTGAGATGTGGAAGCGGCACCTGTGAATCGATCGCAGCCATGAAAGAATTGCTAAAATCTCATGGTCTAGCGATCAAGCAGATGGATCGCAATTTACTCTCTACCAGAGCCCTGAAATCATGTTAGATTTCAGTGTGTGACACATCCGTTTACTGGTCATACCAAGGATCAATTTGGCTCCCTCATATAACAGAGTACACTAGGACGCTAAATGTCAAGACTGGTGAACCAAAAACAAATAGGTGTGCCCTCAGCAAACGAGTAGTCCGAGATGTTTGAAGTCACACTGTTAGTACAGTAATAACTTCACCACATGCTCAGTCTCAGGACAGGTCCCAGGTTCCCACCACACATGCCAGAATTTCGACCAGAAGTCCCTTACAAGACCAAAAGTCCCACACACCAGTGCCTTGCACCTCTCCATAAAACAATTGACTGCCCTTGAGGACTGTGCAGACTCTAGAACCAACACAGCAGACTGGACGTCATAGCCCACGCCAGCAAGCGAGGGGCGTTAGCTGTGGGCAGCCATAATGAGTCAGCTGTAGCAGCCCAGGAGAAGGAGGGCCACCCATAGCGACAGAAACGTCTGCTGCCATCTGGAGCGCCTACATCACAAAGCCCAGTCGCCTACCAGTGGAGGTGGCATGTCTCAAGCCAGTGCTGACAGTGGGATGCCACCATGCACCAGCAAAATCTCCCTAGCGGCCAACGACCTGTCATGCTGCCAATCGAGGGACAAGCAAGTCACGTGACACCACAGACGACGCGTGCACCGAGCCTAACCGACTCAGCAGGCTGCTGAGAATGACGTGTCATGTAGACAAAAGGCGAGCTAATCCGATGTCCCACCCCCGGCAGGCACGTATTCCAATGCAGAGGCTGTAACACCACAGCTCTAATGCTCTACTGATTTATTTAGCCTTTTGTTTTATTTTATGTTACATCGTTGAGCATCTGTAAATGTTGTTTGATTGAATCAATAACACAAAATTGTATACTCCTTTCTTTGAGAAAACTTTGATGTCTTGGTTTGATTCTATACAGTGTAGTGCATCCGTCATTTAAATTCTTTGTCTCAATTGGAGGGAGACAAAACTTACTGTATATGTTTGGAATTTGGGTGAATAATTTTTTGTAGAAATCCCAATATATGCTAATGTTCTATTTTATTTTAAATGTTTGCTTGCTGTTATGTAAACTGCTGACCTTCACTTAGGGTTCTTCGTTATTTTGTATGTAAAAGGTGTTGTGGTTCCCCTCGGGAAAGGAACTGTGTAGCGCGCATAGATTGTTGTTGGCGTAGGTAGAAAAGGTGAAATCAAGAGTCAGTCGGGGACGAGTTACCAAACTGTGAACTACCCATGTAAAGGTTGTATATTGTGCTGGTTCCGAGACAGGCTTTTCCTGACGCTTTACAATGCCTCAGATGGATGGATAAAGAGCTGGAACTATTCTGAAAGTGGTATCTATCATCGCCGCCAAGAAATGACAGAGTCCAGCAATTCTACCTGCAAATCCACCAACCAACATGCATTCGCCACCACGTTGCGCAAGCACTAGAAAGGAACCAAGAAATGTAAATATGTAAAGTGAAGGATCAGCTCATTGGATGTTTTAGTGTGCGCAAATATAAGGGAACTTATACTCGAACTCTTATATCTACCTTGATTATTTATCCCTCTGTCACATTTCCACTTTGGGTCCTTCCCATGCTAAAGTGATTACTGAGTCTCCTTATTGAAAGAACATTAAAGTCTAGTATTTTAACTAATTAATGCCTCTTGAACATAGTAAAAAGAAAGTTAAATTAATGTGACAAGAGAGAGAGCTAAAGTACATGATGCTTGCTGAAAATAATTTTACTATTAAAACTGCTTATTAATATGTTGTTGCCAACTTCAAAATTATAAGTTCTTAAAACTGAGGCTTGTAAAGTTTTGCTTAGTAAATGATCATATTGCTGCATGTTGTAAACTGCACAAAGTGAGTCAGTTTCTCACAGATATGTCAAGTTGTGTGTAGATATGTAAGATATTGTTTGTTACTGTTTAAATATTTACATAATTCTGACTTTCACTTCCGATAAGCCACCTCCCTAAGGTACAACATGGTCAACATAACAAAATTCATCTGAGAGGGTAACATTGCTCTGTTGCGTTATACCATAATTGCTTTAACAAGATAGTTTTATTTCACGACCTGCCTCCAATTTTAAGGTTATGGTATAGCAGTAGCGGACAGAAGTGTTATATGTTGCTTTTCCTGACAGGACTAGTTGTTCTGTTGGGGCATAGCACGTAATAGTCCAAAGTTGGTTATTGATTACACAAGCTACGTAAAATACGGTTGCAGTGTTATACATGGCGACCGTGACGGGACTAGTTGTTCTGTTGGGTCATGGTACGTAATTGACCCAATTTGGTATTTGATTAGACAAGCTACATAAAATACGGTTGCTGTGTTATAAGGTGATTAGGAAGAGTACAGTTGTCCCACGTCCTGCTAACGCTGAATGGATTTCAATGCCAGAAGGCGGGTTGCATGTCAAATGAAGTGCTGTCATGTCAGTCCCCGATGGCTGACTGTGGCCTGACCAGGATGAGAGCAAGGGTCCAGCTACAGTCTGGAAGCTTCCAAAGATGTTGGAGGCTGCCAAGACGCCAGATGCTGCAAGAGATAAGAGGGAATGCCAGAGAAGTCTGCCGCCACTTCTGCTACGTCATGCCCTGAGTGAGGGGCCATTCCACTCTGGTGCAATTTGCCATTCTTCATTCCTACCAGTAATGGTTTGTGTATGAGCATGAGTGCCATGTTCTCAATTCGTGTGACATTTACAATTGTAAAATTTGTCTCCCCAGGGACCCTTGTGGAAGGAGCGATAGGATACCTTTCTGTAATATCATTGTGTAATATCTTTTTGTGTTTTTGTATGTGTCAATTGAGCTGCTTTGATTGTGAAGTCTATTTGTTTTCTGCTCATTTATTAATTCTCTCGACAATGATTATGTGCCTGTATTGGTTTTCATATCATAGAAAATAGTACATAAATTTATGCAACTTAGATAATAAGACAAACTAATTCCACATGTTATAGCCTATTCATTGAGAATTATGTGTTTGATGATTGCGACTTAATGAGTGATACAGCAGGGATAAATCAATGAGAAAGAGAACAGTTCATACTCCAGGACACTCTAGAAGATTATGGGCATTAGACATCTCTGACCTCAGGATGTGGTGTGAATGGGTACATTTCTTTGCTGCAAGGCCTTTGACTGCATATCAGTTGTTTAGTGTAAGTCAGTGGTATAGCATTGACCCCTGTGACTAACGTAATTCATACTACTCACAGCAATGTTTACATGTACTCTTGCTGGCTTGCAGCTTCATGTGAGTGAATGACCCTTGGAATGAATGAAGTCAAGCTAGAATGTGTTTTAGCCATGGTCAATCCTGATTGGCAAAGTATCTTCTTTCATGTGTAATCGGTTATCACGATGAGATTCTAATACCAATTTCTATGATTTCCTATGGTTCATGTCACACTAACCAATACTGAAGTGAGGCATTACCCATCCAGAAATCAAGGGCAGGTAGGGGGCAGTGTGAGAGGACAAGTTACTCTCTCATTTATTTTTTGCATACGGAAAATTATTAAAATTTTAACGCACCTTGAGTAAGACTCTAGAAAGCAAACATTGATGGAGCCTGGTAGGGCGCTAAAGGCATGAGATATTTTTTTGATTATTAGCTTATAGAAATGGCTTGTTGGGAGTTGTAAGCAACTGGTGACGAGCACATCGCTTAGTAAATCTTGTCTGACAGGCCCACAGCCTTATGGGGCAGACAGGGCAGCCTCTAATCGAGACATAGCTTCAGCAGAATAATGCCACGATACCTGTTGTGGCGCCAGCAGAAGCCTGGTCTGGGGCGAAGGTCTAAAGGAACGTGTCTACACAGTGGAGTCATAAACTGTGCATTCTGTGCAGAGCTACGCATAGTAAAAATTCACATGTTTTCATGTTTGCCGATACTGCAGGTAGGCCACTTTCCTTTGCCACCTCTGTTGTATAAGAAAACTCTGGCATCTGAGAAATGTCTAGAGATGGAATCTTTATTACACCTCGTAGCTAGGACTAACAAGCTCCAAGGCACACGCGATTTAGATAAAGATCTTTGACATCATATCTGTTTACTTGTTGCAGTGGGAAGAGACATGACATTGGAAAAAATCATCTCTTTCCCTTTGTGAAAACTTAAAAAAAGCCAGTAATTGATGGTTTGGTCAAAGAAGCTCTGGTATGTGTGGTTGGTACTTGGGACCAGTCACCAGTCCTGAGACTGACTTCACTTGTGAGTACTTTAGACAATGGCATTCGGGAGAACGACGGTTCAATCCCGCCTCTGGCCATCCTGATTTAGGTTTTCCGTGATTTCCCTAAATCACTCCAGGCAAATGTTGAGATGGTTCCTCTGAAAGGGCACAGCCGACATCCTTCCCTAATCCGACGAGACCGATGACCTTGCTGTCTGGTCTCCTTCCCCAAACAACCCAACCCAACCCAACTTTAGACAATGAAGCCTGTGGTGAAGTTCATGATTTTTCAGCACAGTGACTTCAAATGTCTCGGACTACTCGCTTGCCGAGGGCACACTTAGTCGTTTATGGTTTACCTGTCTTGACGTTTGGTGTCCTTGTGCACTCTCCCGTATGATGATGTATAAGTGAGCCAAATTGGTCGTTGGTGCGACCAGTGAATGGATATGTCACACACTGAAATAAATCGTGATTTCACGGTTCTGGTAGAGGGTAAATAGCGAACAGTCTGCCTGATCGATAGACAGTGAGATTTTTGCATTTCCTTCATGGTCGCGATCGATTCACAGGTGTCACATCCACGTTTCACCTCTTCTGCCGCACACATCTCGCCAGCTGCAAGTCATGTCGCCACACGAAGTAGACAGGATAGTGCACAGCCACTCCGGCATTATCAGGGCATACTGATCTCAATCGCCACTTGCTTTCAGCTGCATCTATGTAGAGAAACCTCAGTAGATTCGATCAATGAATGTCTGCTCAGCGACAGATCAATTCAGCTTGTGTTAGCCACATCTTTAACGCCAGAATACTTGACTTACTGATCACCTAGTTAGCCTGTCTTTGCCAACCAGGTTCCACCCAGTGGAATATTAAATCACCTGTTAGTTGCTTAGGGTATTCAATATATAACTTGTTTAATATGATTTATTTATTGTTTGGGAACATAAATGTTGTTAGTACACTAAATTTTGCCAACACTCTCAGTCAATCAAACAGACCAAACAAGTTACCTTTCAGTGCTCCCACAGCCAAGCATATAGTGGAATCCTGCCACCTGCCGTAATCCTGTCACAAGGAGGGATTATAAGTGCTCCGAACTTGAGTGACAGCATCATTCATTTGACATTGCACATCCAACCGGCACAGTCTCGTGAACAGTCATATACATTGAATGTACATCTCAGCTACTCGTACCTCATCGAGCAGCGTCACCAGCTAGGTGAGGTCACTGATCTGTGAGCCGGCAGCTACCCACAAATGGTTCCAGGCCTGAAACTGGATTCACATAGGTGAGGCCATGGGCTTGCTAATTTTCCAACCAGTCACAGAACGCCAGCGGTATTGGTCCGCTGACCGGCTTGGCATAACATTACCAAGCAGATGAAGGAACTCGAATCAGCGAGGAGGCTGCCGTCTCCAGCCACTAATTGATTACTAGCCTCAACCGACACTTGGGCACTCTGTGGTCAAATGGCGCCCAGAGGCTAAAAGTAAATTGCGCGGAAGGACTGTACCAGGTTTCGGGTAAACATATTTTACCATTTGTAAAACATATATTAAAGAAGATTACAAAGCACAAATTTCCACTTTCACACTAGAGAAACTGATTACAAGGTGTAAAATCCCAATTTCTCATTATGTAAACTTTCAATACGAGTGTATACCCAACGGCTACTGCCCCTTAATAAAATTAAAACAGAGTGAATCGAAAACAAATAGGTAAATAAAAAAACAAGACGTAAAGAGTAAAATGAAACGAAAATAAAAATGAGCCCACAAAGCCCTTAAATAAAATTTGAACAACAGATTACAGAATTCAGTCTTATTTTGAATCTCACACTTTTATAAGAAAAAAGCTGTCAGTGTCAACATGAAGCGTAATTATCCTGATCAAGACGACCAGCTGGGGTTGTAGAATCTTGTACTACAGTTCAAAACTACAAACGGGATCCCGACTAATATAAGCCAAGAACATAATGGGTAATTAAGACAATTACTTATAAATACATTCCATTTAACATACAGACACTATATCTAAAAACCTCTTTAACTAAAATCTTCGCTAATGCTAGATAACAAAACTTCAATAAAAACTTAACAAATTAAGAAACGGCAAATAACGGCTGTTCAAAAATATAAACCTGGTCAACGCCAGATGATAAAAATCTAAGGAGATTTAACAATCTGAGCAACGACTGCTCACAGCCCTGTAAAACATTAACCCAAGAGAGTGAAATTCTTAAGCTTACATTAATTAAAACAGGAGACAGTATGATGTTTCTTTAAATGAAAGGAGAAGAAAACAAAATGTTACAGTTATTGCGGCAGAAGCAGGTAACAAAGTTACGTAACTTCAATTCCGCTCAGTATCGGGAATCAAGACAACTGAACAGGAAACAAACCCAGACGCCACCAATATCGCCTTCTCCTGACGTAGCCCGTCTAACGTGCCTAACTATTTCCAAACTCACTGGGCCAACGGACAGCATGGTAATCTCATCATACAAAAGCTAAAGCACTTGATGAATCATACTCTCCGAAACGCTTTCAAATCGCAGAATTCCGGTTACAGTAGTTTTGGAATCGCAAAGGAATTTTGACAGCTTCTTTACTGAGAGTGGATCGTGAACATTGTGTGTCATCATAGGTTTAGTACGAAAATCTCACGAAACCCCGAGGATTATTCCAAAGCTAATGGTGCGAGATAGTTAAAGAAGGAGTTATTCTCAACCACGACTCCATACTGCGAATCATATGTAGGAAAAGCTCAGACTTCCTGGCCGGGAGAGTTTTAAGCATTTAGTCCAGCGTAGCACCAAGAGATTGTCATTTCTTCCCCAAGATGAAGGCCTGGCGGTTACTCAGCGCTTCACGAGCGACGATGAGCTCACGGGTGCTCTTAACAGGTGGCTGAAGCATTGTTTGATCAGGAGACAAAGAGATGAAGAAGCAATTTTGAGTACGGTTGGCAACTATGGGGAAAAACAATGACAACACTTGAGTAAACTTTGACATAAGAAAAATTATCATTTTTTTTCTCTCCTTAATAGCCTGTCTATGGTCAGTTTATAAATAGACCTGACGCTTCGTGGTATTTATTGGTGGAAACTTTTACGAGCTAGCAAAACACGTCACATAGCTTAATTCAGATTTTGATTCCAACGACCAATGCTACCAAACGTTCTCCCGTGGTGCGTATGCAAATTGCAGAACTTGGGGAACGGGCCCAGTGACAAACGTAGATTACCTTGTTACAAAAGCTGTATGAGATGTAAATTAAAATCGACATAATTCTGGCGTACGTCTTCCATCCAAACAGCAATGTTTAGTTATTCTACACTCCTGGAAATGGAAAAAAGAACACATTGACACCGGTGTGTCAGACCCACCATACTTGCTCCGGACACTGCGAGAGGGCTGTAGAAGCAATGATCACACGCACGGCACAGCGGACACACCAGGAACCGCGGTGTTGGCCGTCGAATGGCGCTAGCTGCGCAGCATTTGTGCACCGCCGCCGCCAGTGTCAGCCAGTTTGCCGTGGCATACGGAGCTCCATCGCAGTCTTTAACACTGGTAGCATGCCGCGACAGCGTGGACGTGAACCGTATGTGCAGTTGACGGACTTTGAGCGAGGGCGTTTAGTGGGCATGCGGGAGGCCGGATGGACGTACCGCCGAATTGCTCAACACGTGCGGCGTGAGGTCTCCACAGTACATCGATGTTGTCGCCAGTGGTCGGCGGAAGGTGCACGTGCCCGTCGACCTGGGACCGGACCGCAGCGACGCACGGATGCACGCCAAGACCGTAGGATCCTACGCAGTGCCGTAGGGGACCGCACCGCCACTTCCCAGCAAATTAGGGACACTGTTGCTCCTGGGGTATCGGCGAGGACCATTCGCAACCGTCTCCATGAAGCTGGGCTACGGTCCCGCACACCGTTAGGCCGTCTTCCGCTCACGCCCCAACATCGTGCAGCCCGCCTCCAGTGGTGTCGCGACAGGCGTGAATGGAGGGACGAATGGAGACGTGTCGTCTTCAGCGATGAGAGTCGCTTCTGCCTTGGTGCCAATGATGGTCGTATGCGTGTTTGGCGCCGTGCAGGTGAGCGCCACAATCAGGACTGCATACGACCGAGGCACACAGGGCCAACACCCGGCATCATGGTGTGGGGAGCGATCTCCTACACTGGCCGTACGCCACTGGTGATCGTCGAGGGGACACTGAATAGTGAATGGTACATCCAAACCATCATCGAACCCATCGTTCTACCATTCCTAGGCCGGCAAGGGAACTTGCTGTTCCAACAGGACAATGCACGTCCCCATGTATCCCGTGCCACCCAACGTGCTCTAGAAGGTGTAAGTCAACTACCCTGGCCAGCAAGATCTCCAGATCTGTCCCCCATTGAGCATGTTTGGGACTGGATGAAGCGTCGTCTCACGCGGTCTGCACGTCCAGCACGAACGCTGGTCCAACTGAGGCGCCAGGTGGAAATGGCATGGCAAGCCGTTCCACAGGACTACATCCAGCATCTCTACGATCGTCTCCATGGGAGAATAGCAGCCTGCATTGCTGCGAAAGGTGGATATACACTGTACTAGTGCCGACATTGTGCATGCTCTGTTGCCTGTGTCTATGTGCCTGTGGTTCTGTCAGTGTGATCATGTGATGTATCTGTCCCCAGGAATGTGTCAATAAAGTTTCCCCTTCCTGGGACAATGAATTCACGGTGTTCTTATTTCAATTTCCAGGAGTGTATTTAGCAGCGTGAAAAACTGCTAGCGGCAACTGTAACAGTACACTGAATACTAATCATGCTGGTCGAACTGTGTACAACAAAATACTAGCGAAAAGAAACTTTTAATCACAATACTTAAAAAAAGCGACATGTGACAGGAACGTTATCTGCAGTCACTCGTGGATATTTACTATGCAAAATGTGCTGATCAGTTTCTACTCCATTTGCTGTGACTTATTAGGGAACTCAGCGTCAAAATGAACTATATACGGCATGTACATCCAACAGGGAGAGGTCTTCGGGCGAGGGATAGACCTTTTAAACGATCCATACAGTGATGTAGGCGAGGGTCCCAGGTATCACACGCTGCAGCTATTCCCCCTGATGAGTCCTTGTTTGCGAGTAATTGAAGGAAAAATTTTTAGTTTCACGTGACATGGTACACACTTAGAAATGCTAACTGCATGCAGAATGGCATTGTAGCACTGATGTACGTGGCTGAGATACGTTCAGGAGAATGTGGACTCTAATCTTTTCAGATGATTGAGTATTTTGTGTTCAGAAATCACTATCAAAAAGGAAGTTGATCCTTACATTCTTTCAATTAATTGACTGAAATGTATTTTTTTAAATTTATAATGATTTGTCACGTCATTTTAATCGTATTATCAAACATTTTCTTTTCTCCTGTTTTGTCTTTCATTCATTTTTTTCCGTTGGGATAATCATGCTTGTGATTTCTTTCGTTTTATCATTTTATATTTTCGTTCATGTTCTTGAATGCATTATTTCAATTCCTCATGTTGTTTGAATTTTATTTAATTTATGAACCAGTTTTTTTGTTTACATTTTCATCTGTGTTTCTTATCTACAGTTTAACATGCATTTGTTTTCGATCTTTATATGACGATTACCACCCAATGAATGTACGTCCTGTAACGAAAAATATGTTTTTGACATCATTGTCTAGTCATCGTAAATCGATTTTTCGTCCTTTGTTTTTCGAACCAATAGATCGAATTTTCAAATATTTAACCATTATGACACTCTACACTCCGTCCAAAAAGGCCTCGGAAGACTTGACGCCACTGATCGACCACCATATCATCCTCAGCTGATAAGACTCACGGGATTCAGATACGGAGGGGAAATGGTCAGCAAACCACTCTCCTGACCGTTGTCAGCTTTCATGGCCGGAGCCGCTAATTTTCATTCAAGCAGCTGTTCAATTGGCCTCACAAGGACCGAGTACCCCCTGCTTGCCACCAGCGCTCAGCAGACCTGAACTGTGTCCCATCCAAGTGCTAGGTACAGCGCTTCACTTCGGTGATGTGGCGGGAACCGATGTTACCACTGTGGCAAGGCTGTTGGCTCAAACATTATGAAAGATCAGTAAAAATAATCAAAAACACGGTCACAAAGATTCTAAACGTTGCTTTTTGAAAACGAAAATCAGAAAAATTCAAATATTTAATATGATGATTTAAAAAATTACTATTTAAACCAATTAATTGAACAAAAATTAAAGATCAAAGACCTCCCGACAAAGACCTGAAAATGAGCTAAATTTTGAAGTACCTGATGAGACGTGAAACCACAACCTCCAATAAGTAAGGAACGCACCTTAGTCACTACACAATGTAACTCTTTGAATAGTTAGCGTCCATAACACTCCAGCATGTCTCTTGGTCTAGGTATAGCGATTTTGACTTGCAACCAACATTTTCTCCATACCGCGTTCAAACCCCACCTCCACTTAAATTTTGAATAATAATCAAAATTGGTTGGTTGGTCGGTTGTTTTGGGGGAAGAGAGCAAACAGCGAGGTCATCGGTCTTATCAGATTAGGGAAGGACAGGAAAGGAAGTTGGCCGTGCGCTTTCAAAGGAGCCATCCAGGCATATGCCTGGAGCGATTTAGGGAAATCACGGAAAACCTAAATCAGGATGGCCGGACGCGGGATTGAACCGTCGTCCTCCCGAATGCAAGTCCAGTGTGCTAACCACAGCGCCACCTCGCTCGGTATATCAAAATTGGAGGCCGAAGATTTCTGGCATAAGAACTCACCCTCATTCTGCCAACATACTTGTCAAAGAGAGCAGAGGAGTGGACAGCGGTTCAGGGTACTCTCGTACCCTCGCTATGTGAAACTGCCCCTAAAAGGCGGAGAAACCTTGATCATTGTGTGTGAAATCTTATGGGACTTAACTGCTAAGGTAATCAGTCCCTAAGCTTACACACTACTTAACTTAAATTATCCTAAGGACAAACACACATACCCATGCCCGAGGGAGGACTCGAACCTCCGCCGGGACCCGCTGCACAGTCCATGACTGCAGCGCCCGAGACCGCTCGGCTAATCCCGCGCGGCAGCATCATTAACGCCATGAGGATGTAGAAGGCGATGGAAATGACTGCATTAAAGGCACACGATGTGTATCCACAGGACATATGGCCTGTAATTGAAAAAAGTATGATGATGAATTCTCCATTGGCAAAAGATTCCAGAATAGTCCCCCATTCGAATCTCCGGGAGGGCATTGCCAAGTAGGAGACGACCGTGAAAAAGGATTGGATAACCAAATAAAGGATAACGTTTGGGACGTGGAATGTCAGAAATTTGAAGTTGGTAGAGAAACTAGAAAGCCTGAAAAGTTAAATCTAAAGGCTCCCAAAAGATATAGTTGGACTCAGTGAAGTGAAACTGAAACGAGATAAGAATTTCTGGTCAGATCAGTATAGGGTAATGTCAACAGAAGCAGAAAATGGTAAGGGGGGTAGGATTTTCTGTGTATACGATTGTAGCTCAGAGAGTGTGTTACTGTGAAGAGTTCAGTGATAAGATTGTTTACATTAGGATCGCCAGCAACCCAACACCGACAACGATAGTTGCTGAAGATGAAGAGAGAGAGAAAATAAGCGGGTAATGCAGTACGTAAAGGGAGATGACAGTGAAGTTGTCATGATGGACTGGAATGTAGCTGCAGGGGGCGGAGTAGAAAGAAAGAGTTACGGGAGGATATCACTTTAGTACTAGGAAAGAGAGAGGAAAAAGACTAATTGAATTGTGTAATAAATGTTAACTAATAACAGCCAATACTTTGTTCAAGAATCACAAGAGGAGGAGGTATACTTGGAAAAGGTCAGGAGATATGGGAAGATGTCAGTTATATTGCATTATGGTTAGAGTGAGATTTCAATATCAGATACCTGATTCTAAGGCGTACTCAGGAGCAGATATCGACTCAGATCACAATTTAGTAGTGATGAAACGTAAGCTGAAGTTTACGAGATTAGTCAGGAAGAAACAATGCCCTAAGAAGTGCGATGCGGTTGAGTTAGGGAATGAAGAGATTAAGCATGAAGTTGTTTAAGGCTACAGATACTGCAACAAGGAATAGCTTAGCAGGCAGTACAGCTGAAGAGGAATGAACATCTCTAATAAGGGCAATCACAGAAGCAGGAAAGTAAAACACTGGTGCAAAGAATGTAGCTGCGGAGAAACCATGGGTAACAGAAGAAATGTTCAGGGAAATTCAGGAAGGCAGATATACAAGTCGCTGAGGAACGAAATGAGTAGGAAGTGCAGGGAAGCTAATACGAAATGGTCACATATAGGAAAGTCAAAACAACCTACATTGAAATTAAAAGCAGGGGTCATAACATTAAGAGTGCATTGGAAGTTCCACTCTTAAATGCAGAGGAGAAGGTGGGTTGGTGAAAGAGTACATTGAAGCCCTCTATGAGGGGGAAGACTTGTCTGATGTGACAGAAGAAGAATCAGTAGTCGATATAGAAAAGATAGGGGATCCAGTAATAGGCTCAGAAATTAAAAGAGCTTTAGAAGACTTAAGATCAGATAAGGCAGAAGGAATAGATAACATTCCGGCAGAATATCTAATATTATCCGGGGAAGTGGCAACAATACGACTATTCACATTGGTATGCAGAATGTACAGGGTGTGAGTCTGACGACACATCATCTGACTTTCGGAAAATATCATCCACACAGTTTAGAAGACTAAAAGAGTTGTCGAGAGCTATAATTATCGTTCCCACGGCTTAACAGCTCATCAATCCAAGTTTCTGACAAGAGTAATATATAAATAAATGGAAAAGAAGACTGAGGAAGTGTTAGATGACTATCAGTTTACCTTTAGGAAAGGTAAAGAGCTCACAGATGCATTTGTCACATTGCATTTGGTATTGGAAGCAAGACTAAAGAAAAATCAAGACACGTTCATAGGACTTGTCGACCTTGTAAAAACGTTCTGCATTGTCAAATGATGCAAGATTTTCGGAATTCTGAGGAAAATATGGGTAAGCTATAGGGAGAGACGGGTAATATTAAACATGTACAAGAGCCAAGAGGGAATAATAAGCGTGGAAGACCAAGAACGAAGTGCTCCACTGAGGGCCGAAGCGCACAATAATCCTGGGTTCGAAGTGTGGCGGCGGTGGGGTGAGTGGACTGCTGTAGCCTGTTGGGGGGTTGTGAACCACTGAGGGCTACGGCGGGGACGAGGCCTCTCCGTTGTTTCTTGGTCCCCAGTTCAATACAATATAATGATAACAGAAGTCCAAAATTGCTGGTTTCAGACCATCGCCGGTCTACCACGTCTTATTTATCATTTTTCAGTCATTACATGTGTGAAAAAAATGTGAAGTAGCCGTGGGATTCCAAGTTCAAATTAAAGATAAGATTTCCATGTAACGGTCTGGGTATTACAGGCCAGTGAAAGACTTAAGAGAAGGATATACTTGTCCAAAAAGACCATGGCTAACCAAGCATCGTGGTGTTCAAGCCAACCTTCGTGCTGATGACAGCTTCAGTTGTTTATCTGCAGTATGTGCAATTCTATACGTTCTTCCTCCCTTAGTACCGAGTGGCATCCCCCTCCGAAACACACACAGCTGCTGCGCTAAAACTGCTAAAGTACGAAGATACTGCAAGCTGATTCGAGCGAGACTAACATGAGGTGTAATAACGCCTCGCGATTGGCTTTCCTTCGTATTCTCTTCCAACAATTCTCATTTAGATTTTATGTAGTCTCTCTTTCTGTCTTACATCATTCTCATTTCTTAAAAAGAAAACAAAGACCTGTACTGCATTGCTGCTTGCATGAAGGGTTCCATAAAAGTTAGTGAGCGGTTTCATATTCTGTATAAGATTTATGAAAGCAGTTTCACACTGAACCGACCTTCGAATTGGACATGTGTAGACGTTCTGACAAACCAGCCGACCAATTTTCTTGTCGGGCAGTCGGTTGGGTACGAACACAACTGATACCCGACCACTTCAACCCATTGTGCCATGTGTTGTGCTGTCGGCTGTTCTATAGAAGTTTGTCTTTTGTCACTGTGGCGCTGTGATCGCTGAGGAAAGGCCGTCTGGACTCGTGTTGGCGGTACACGCAATTGGTCGGTTGGTGCTTGTGTAGGGCCCTTAAGAAAATTTTCACCGCTACAACGGGTAGACTCTCTCTCTCTCTCTCTCTCTCTCTCTCTCTCTCTCTCTCTCTCTCACACACACACAAAATTACACAAGTAAACGATTTGTAATTTATCAGAAACAGACACTGCAACATAGTTATTCTCAGTGCTGTAAGAGGGCGCAGCGTGAGTATCTGTAGGGAGGTAAACAAAGCTTCATTTACTAGAGAAGTCCGTAGAGAGAGAGAGACCGAGCGCGCACAGTTCCTGGAGGAACCTGCGTTGGTGGAGGCTGCGCCTGTTCAGTCGTCGATCTCTCCGAACACCAGGTGATAAGTTTTTACTAGACGTGGTTGTTTGATCGTGAAAATGTGGGTTTACAGCAGATTTGACGATTTCCTTTTTGATGCAAAAATAAAACATTTGAGTTGGAAAACAGAAAATATAACACCTTGCAAGTGATTGACTATCGATTTATAGATCCATCAGTACGCCAGTGAATGTGCAGTACTTAAATTTCAACAGTGGCAAACTTTGGTACTAGTTACCAGTAACAGGGAATATTGCTCAAGATTTTACAAACAATATCATGAACTACAAGAGCACTTATGAGCATTGGCATTTACCGTTTGTGCTATTAATTAGACGATAGTCACTGTCAAGTAATACTGTTTCTAGAAATTAATCCCAGGTGGAAAAGAGCTTTCGCGTTAACTCTAGTAACTGTATCGAAGACGTTCACTTAGGAAGTTCCGAATTTTAATTAACTTAAATTCGGAAACTTCCTTCTTCAATCAGATGTGAAAAAAAATTCTATTGGCATACTCATGTTATTGTATATTGCTTAAAGTAAAATACTTCTGTCACATTATCTGCTAATAGTGTCTTATGAAAAACTACTCCAGTGTTTCTTCTACAGATTTGCCGTAGGAAAATTCATACATGACATTAAAGTGTCGTTAGACTTCTGAGGTATATAACTTTCTGTAAATTACCTAGAAATATAAATTCTAATGTTTTACATATTCCATGACTGATCTTAGCGCTTCCGTTGAGGTTTTAGTAAAATAAGACAGGTTTTATGTTACGGCTTCTAGTCGAAGTCGCTTTTAAATACATGGTCTGAATCAGTCACTGTTGCCACCAAAAACTGGGTGCCTTGGAATGTAATTAAGGCGACTGTCGCTAACTACTCAGTTTGTGGTACTACGTACTATAACCCCTTTAGCCGTTTTTCTTGCTCAGATCGCTAACGATGGAAATAAGCAAGGAAAATCGGGAGAAATTTAACCACAGGTATCGTGGAAGTTATCTACCAAATATGAGATAAGCATCTTCAGTGCTCTCCCTTTCATCGAATCCTTCGTTTCGAAACATAGATAAAACATTGATTTGGGTTTTCCACGATATTTCCAAATTGGAGGGGATTAGAGAGGATTTCGCATTACAGACATCATACAGTCTAAAGTTGATTGTGTTAGCGTACATTACACGCTACATAGCGTAAGAATATATCCATAATTGATGCAAAGTCACAATTTTCTCACTTACCATGAATTTCCCAACCACTCTACACATAGCAAGTATTGCAGCGTTGAAAATATCCAGATTTTCTGGAATGCCCATTCGTTCCCCGCTTCCGTGCAACTTGTTACATCAGTGCTTGATGCGAATTTTTTCTTCGGTTGTAAGAGCACCCCCTTGCCCCTGCAGTGGTTGCTTTACAGAATGCTAGTGGATCTTCTACGTTGAAAAGCCACATGTTGCTATATTTTGCAACTACGTAAATCGTAGTTTAGTGATGTATGAGTCTGTTTTTCGTTGGTCGTCTTATAAAGCTTTGATCATTTTGTAACACGACTTTGTCGTCAGTAATAGATGCTTTAGGGGCTGTTCGTAAGCAGTATTTTTGAAGCCTTGATCTCATTATATATGGAGACAGCAACTGTTCTCGATAGAACAGAATACTGTTGACCGTGCAGCTTTTCCCTGGAATAAATGACTAACTGAAACCCTCAGCTGCCGACAGGTGGTGTTGGGCTAATGTCTAAGGTACATTACATTTGTAGAATTGTGGACAGCTGGGAATGTCTCACGGGAAGCGTGCAAGGGATAAGTCCCTGCAGTCGCGCTATTCGTCTGTGTCCTCGGTGGCTCAGATGGATAGAGCGTCTGCCATGCAAGCAGGAGATCCCGGATTAGAGTCCCGGTCGGGGCACACATTTTCAGCTGTCCACATCGAGGTATATCAACACCTGTCGGCAGCTGAGGGTTTCAGTTAGTAATTTATTCTTGATATCATTATTCCGGTTCTGTCAGATTCAGCTGAAAGCAGCTATTTTCCGTATAAAGTACATAATGTGGCACCTGTCTCGAAACAGCAGTTTTATTTCATCGTTTCGTTAAGTCAACAAGGAGTCAGTTTCTCAGACCAACTTTCCCAAGATCGTCCACCTCTACAGTGCTTCCATGCGGACTGCCGTGTTAATTTTTATTGAAACGATTCTGCTCTACATGAATCCAGTTTATGGCGATCATACGCATTTTAAAATATTAACTCTAGCGGAGATGTTAGGGGTTTTCAATTTTCAGAGTCACAATAAATTCCGGTTGTTTGTGGGTATCTACTGCTCCTCTGCTACAAGTATACCACACCATGGACGTTGGATGTTTGGGGCTCTGACGTTCTCCAGCAACAACATTGCTCAGGCAGACAGGATGGTTCGAACAGCCGAACAGGGGGACGGCATTGACTACGTAGAAGTTCAGGCTCATCTCCGGGATCTTCCGACTTGGCTGTCTTGCTTCTTATTTCCAATCTGAAATTCATAATTTTTTGGTCTCTCTCAGAATGTTAATACCATATTAAAACCTATTTTGACATTTAATAACATTTGACCACATGAATAAAAATCAAGTAAGGAAACTGACTAGTGCATTTGGTGATTTAAGTCCGCAAACGCCGGGCATTATCGTGGCTTTCCTTGGGTCTTCTCTTCACTATGTGCAGACTAGTAATTTAATCTGGAACAGCCAACTACCCCGAAAACGGTATTCCTTACTGTGCTATCTTGTTCTGAATAATCTAGTAAGCTTCAACATATTTCTCAGTAACTTCGTGTCGTGTTAGATCAAAGGTTTATCTTAGAAAGCTGCTTACTTATTTTGCGTCACATATTTCAATGTTCGGTCACTGTGACAGTCACTTTAAAGTAAGTTTCTTCTTAGTGTGATTCAGGACAGCACTTCTGCTTGGACCACCCCTCGGAAGTATCTCTTATTTGTGTGATATCCCTTTAAACTTTACGAAATCTCCCAGGAGCATTTTACCTCTTAAGACTCTACAATTTACGTCAACATATATTCTCTCTCCTTCAACTTCAATTTTTCTGACCGTCTCTTTGTCAATATCTTTACGTGTCGTTTACTTCACATTTTCGTTCTTGGCGCTTGGTGACGATTTGCAAGCTCATTTAAATATTTTTCCCCGTCACATGATTTGTGCCTCCATCTGCCGCACTAATACTGCAGTCCAGTGATGAGATTACCGCCTTCATTAAATTCCGCTTCTGCTGCATACTCAAAAGTACTCTTAACTATTTGACGACCGCGTCAGAAAATCAGTTTCCCCCCATTCTTCCAAAATCCCGAACACAGTTGGTGGTAGTTCATTTCTACAGATTACTATATTAATTTCTGATTCATGATATGTATTCTGTAGTCAAATGATCAGTATCAAAGAATATGTCGATATGTACATTCTCTTGAACACCCCCCCCCCCCCCCACCCTTACAGATATGTAGCAATCTTCGACTCCTTCCCATTCCCCTACTTCACCCCCGCTTCGTCCTCACCTCCAATCCCCTATTGTCTACGAGTTAAGCAAATTGCCCCCATCTCTAATCTTCTATTGTCTACTATTAAACTCATTTCCATTATTATCAAACTCAAGCCATTCTTTCTCTGCAATATTGCTGCAGTGTTCGAGAAAAGTACGGTATTTAAACTATACCTCTCCCTAAACTATGCCTTGCCGCCAGTTGGTCTCAATAAACACACATCTACACCGGATGTCTCTTCTATGGCTCATTAGCAGAATTTTCTCCGGTGTTTCAGCAGATATTTTCAATTTAGTTTTTCCAAAGTGTAGCAGGAATGAGCCGAAACAAATCTTGCTTGTTAGGTCTTCCTTACGATGCCCAGTACAGTCTGAAAGCGTCGGTGTTTCCCCACTACAAACAGAATGAGATTTAAATCGGAGTTTTAAGTGCCTGTTCGATAGAGTGGTCCCAAATTAGTCTAGTGGATTATTCGTTTTATCGGTATGTATTAACACTACTAGTCAGACGAAGAGTAATCAGTACTTCAGCAGCTATTAAATACAGCGTCTTCATAGCGGTAGCAGTGAGCGCGGGCCAGGGCTGTGCTGCTGATGAACTGGTCATTCTTCGTGTCTTAGGCCCAGTTAACACACATCGATATCGAATATCACAATAGACTTTGGGCCATTCTGTCGAATGGGCAAATAAAATTCCACTAAAAAAAAGTTTGTAGCGTAAACAAAAGCGCCGCCTTCCCTCGGCACTGGGCGAATGAATTACGTGATAATCAGTTAGGGCGGACACCAGCTATATGTTGCACTAACTATGTAGCGAATATTGCCGTAAGACCATAGAAAATCAGCGTGATTTTTAGGAGGCACATCCTGCTTGAAGCAAGACAACTGAAGATATGGTGGATAGTAGATACGGAACCACCATTATTACCCACTGTCAGACTTGATTCACAAAACGTGCATAGGATGAAAGACTTTCAATTAGTGTCTCAATATGTCTCATTTCTGTCACGATCAGTTCACGAATTATACGAGGGAGAAATTGATATGTTCGTGACTGTCCTTGGAACTTCCATTAAAGAAATTTTAACAGTAAATCCGTGATGTGCGGTGCCAATCATTAGCGCCTGCAATCAGAGTATTCATCCCTGTAATACTTCCATACTTCCTAAACAAAGCAGTGACAAACTGAAAGCACTTCTTTTTTATATACTGCAGCTGATCTAGTGGTCCTACCCGGTGGGACTTAGAGACGAGCAGTACTCAGTCGGTCGGGTGTTCCGTGAACACCTTCTTCCATGGCTCTGAGCACTATGGGACTTAACATCTATGGTCATCAGTCCCCTAGAACTTAGAACTACTTAAACCTAACTAATCTAAGGACAGCACACAACACCCAGCCATCACGAGGCAGAGAAAATCCCTGACCCCGCCTGCATCTCGTGGTCGTGCGGTAGCGTTCTCGCTTCCCACGCCTGGGTTCCCGGGTTCGATTCCCGGCGAGGTCAGGGATTTTCTCTGCCTCGTGATGGCTGGGTGTTGTGTGCTGTCCTTAGGTTAGTTAGGTTTAATTAGTTCTAAGTTCTAGGGGACTGATGGCCATAGATGTTAAGTCCCATAGTGCTCAGAGCCATTTGAACCATTTGAACCCTGACCCCGCCGGGAATCGAACCCGGGCGGGGGAAGCGAGAACGCTACCGCACGACCACGAGATGCGGGCACCTTCTTCCATAACGTACATTTCCGTAGCATTATTCCTTTGAATATGGTCATCTCTGTTTTACCAACAACTGATTTTTGTAGTCCTAATTTAGGACATTCCGACTAGAAACGCATAGATATTTTACGGTTGTTGCGATTTATTGCCAATCTTGTAAAGGAGCAGTGTTTCGTCTCGCCGACTACCTCCGCACAATATGTGGCAGTTATTTATGATCGTCAGCTGCCAACACATGCACCAAATGTCGATCTGTAGATGTTACAGTATTTCGGCAATGTTTTCTGGCGCAGTAGTTTCCCTACATACCACAGAATAATAAGAGAATAGTCGGAAAGAGCTTGACATAATTAAGAACTCATGCATTGAGATCATTGTGATGGAAAGTTGTGGATCACATAAAAAAAGTGGTACCATAGTCCGTAACTTAGTATTTCGCTTAATAACAAGAGAACGACGCCTACTCATCACCTATTTCGTTAGTATTTATGGTATATGCACGGCTTGATCAAAAATAAAAGCGACAGAAATGAGAGCGAATCCGTAGTTGCGATACGTACTGTGTAAATTGAAGGTGGAGGGGGAGAAAGGAAAGGTAGGTAACTGTTAAAAGAAGCAACGGGATTCGCGAAATGTCGGAAATATCCGAAAGGACACAATGAATTCATGTATCTCAATCATCTCGATGGGCAATGAATCCACAACCTTCACATCGGATGCACACTTACGTCCCCCCCAGGGAGTCAACAACTCTGTTGTTGATATGTGCGTAGCGAGCACGGGACCCGTTCCATGTGTCTTTAGATTGCAGCCACAACTGCCATGTATCTGCCCGAGACGCTGGAGGTTTGCCCATGGCGATTGGACACTTTTCGTCTCTAGCGACATTCGATGACCGTCACTTCCCTAGCGTCGGCGATGAGGTCACTCATGTTACAGAAGTTATTCTTACAGCTATGAAACGTTCAATTCCTCGCACCTCCGAATTGCCCCGGCGCCCCCCCCCCCCCCCCCCCGCCCAGTTCCTCGGTGGAACGAGAGATGCCGTTACGCAATACGTGAGCGGCGACGTGCTCTTCGCGTTTTCCGGCACCATCCCGCTTTGGCCAACTGTATCCGCTATAAGCAGTTCCGTGCGCGTTGCCGTAGCTTCATCCACGATAGCAAGAAGGCAATCTGGGACTTCTTTACTAGCTCCATTAACACCTTCACTCCCTCCTCAGAAGTCTGGAGTCGAATTCGCCGGTTATTTTTCGCGCCTAGTTGCTCCCCGATCTCTGGGTTCACTGTCGCGCATTATACATTAGTGGACCCCCATCGCAATTTCTAACTCATTGGGTGAACACTTTGCTGTGATTTCGAGCTCTGCAAATTACCCGCCAGCTTTTCTCACGAAGAAACGTGCAGCGGAAGTGTATCCTCTCGCTTTCTCCTATCAAAATAACGAAAGCTATAATACTGTTTTCTCCATGCGGGAACCCCAACACGCACTCTGTTCCTCTCGCTCTTCCGCCCCAGGACCGGACGATATCCACATCCAAATGTTGCTGCATTTATCATAGCATAGTCTGCGTTACCTCCCCCGCCTTTATAATCGAATTTGGACCGACAGTACCTTTCCCAGAAGATGGCGGGAAGCTATCGTCGTTCCTGTTCCGAAGCCTGGAAAGGACAAATATCTCCCCTCTAGCTATCGCCCCATTTTTCTCACGAGTAGTGTATGTAAGGTTTGGGAGCGTATGTTGAATTGCCGTTTAGCTTGGTGGCTTGAGTCCCGAAGCCCTTTAACACCTGTCCAATGCGGTTTCCGAAAGCATCGTTCTGCAGTTGACCATCTTGTTGCTCTCCACTTACATCATGAACAATTTTCTCCGGAAACGCCAAACAGTAGCAATATTTTTTGATCTGGAGAGAGCATGCGATACCTGTTGGAGGACTAGCATTCTCCATACACTGTTCTCTTGGGGCTTTAGAGGTCGTCTACTCCTTTTTCTTCGTGAATTTGACTGAGCGCACATTTAAATTGCGGGTGAATGTTACTCTCTCTCCCGAACTTTCTCCGAAGAAAACGTGGTGCCCCAGGGCTCTGTGTTAAGTTTCTTACTGTTTGCCCTCGCTATAAATCCAATTATGGATTGTCTCCTTCCCGATGTCTCGGGCTCCCTCTTTGTGGACGATTTTGCGATCTACTACAGCTCTCAATGGACCAGCCTTCTTGAACGACGTCTTCAAGGTTGTCTCGATCGTCTCCACTCTTGCAGCATCGAAACCGCCTTCCGCATTTCCCCCAGTAAGACAGTTCGGTTTTATTTTTGGCGTCGTACGGAATTTCTTCCGCCATCCTTACACCTAGGTCCTGTCAACCTTCCGTTGGCGGACGTCGCTGTGTGTGACAGAAAACTGTGCTGATCCTCCCACGTTTCCTACCTTTCGGCTCGCTGTCTGCGATCCCTCAACGCCCTCCGTGTCCTGAATGGTACCTCCTGGGAAGCAGACCGAGTGACCCTTCTGCGCCTCCATCGCGCCTTAGTGCGCTCAAAATTGGACTATGGAAGCATGGTTTACTCCTCTGCTCGGCTGTCTATTATTCGGCGTCTCGTCTGTCCACCAGCATGGATTATGTTTAGTGTCTGGAGCTTTTTACACCAGCCCTGTGGAAAGCCTTTATTCTGAGACTGCTGAACATTTGCTGTCCAATCGGCGAGCTGTCCTTCTGAGTCATTATGCAAGCCATCTGTTTTCCATGCCTACTAATCCGGCCCATGACATTTTTTTCGACGCGTCCTTGGATTTAGGGTATGCAGGCCACCCTTCCTCTCTACTACCACCGGGAGTTCGCTTCTGTCAACTGCTACGCTCTCTTTCCTTCCACTTTTCTAAAACTTTCTTTATAACTTTGGGTACAGCACCGCCATGACTCCGGCCCCGGACCTACCTGCTCCGTGACCTTTGTCAGTTTCCCAAGGATGGTACCCCTTCTCTTGTTGATCGTCGGGCATTTGCTGCTCTATGAGCACAAATGTAGAATGCCACATTTATTTACACTGATGGCTCAAAACCATCGTTTGGTGTTGGGAGTGCCTATATTGTTGGCGACACCCGTATTGGATTTCGGCTTCCCGACCAGTGTTCGGTTTTTACTGCGGAGCTTTACGCTGTTCTGCAGGCTGTCCAAGACATCTGTCGCCATCAGCGGATACAGTATGTTATCTGCTCAGATTGGCTCAGCTCTCTCCTCAATCTCAAAGCTCTGTACCCTGTCCACCCTCTGGTCCACCGGATTCAGGACTGCCTCCACTTGCTTCACTTGGGAGGCGTCTCTCCAGAGTTCCTCTGGATCCCAGGACTGTTGGTATCTGTGGAAATGAGGCGACCGATATAGCGGCAAACTCTCTTCTTCAGCCTGCTATTCGCATGATTAATTTCGACGATCTACGGAGTGTTTTATGTCGTCGTGTTGCTCTTTCATGGCACGCACATCGGTCGACTCTTCCCAATAATAAATTGCGGGACGTGAAATATCTTTCCTGTGCTTGGACCTCTTCCTCCCGAACTCGTCGTCGGGAGGAGGTAATTTTAACTAGACTCCGGATAGGGCACTGTCTTTTTAACCATCGACATCTTTTAAATGGCGATCCTCCCCCACTCTGTCCACACTGCTCCCATCTGTGGACGGTGAGACACCTTTCGAGTGCCCCTATTTTACTCCGTTACGCGCCCGTCTACAGCTGTCGCCTGATATATTTTCCATTGTAGCAGATGACACGCGCTCAGCCGATCGCGTTCTCGAGTTTATTAGTGCCAGTTACATATCGTCATTTGAAGCTCTTGTTGGGGGCAAGCAACCCATCTATAGTGTTTTTTAAGCTTTCCTTCTGTTTTTAGTTTCCCCACTTTTTTTAGTTTCGCTCGCATTGCTGCTGGTTTCCAGTTTCGTTTTTCTACCTCTCCTAAGTCGCAGACCGGGCGCTAATGACCGTAGCAGTTTTGCGCCCTAAAACCATAAAGAAAATCACTTACGTCCGACCTTCAGCGAGCATGGGGACTTCGGATATGTGGCGCTAGATAGGAGTTTGGGTCAGCCGGGAGCATGCAAAGATATTCTGCGCATTTGCGATAAACAATGTCCCCGTGGCACAGTGGTTAGGGCAGCTGCCTAGTAACAGGAGTTTCCAGATTGAGTCCCAGTCCGGCACGGCACACATTTTCACTCATCGCTGCTGATTCCAAATAAAATCCCGATACAGCTGATAGCATTACTTTCCCTTCTCCCTAATACATCTTCCATTTACATATGCTAGCGTTGTTCCCAGTTATCGATTGGTGCAGTGGAAAGAGTACAGAACAGTAATCGGGAGTTTGTGGGTTGGCGTTCTTGGGTAGCAAGTATTTTTTAGATTTTACTCGATTTACACTCCATAAAAACCGGAACAATGCATGATATACTACATTTATTAACATTTTCATTAAAGGCATGGAAAGGAGAGGCACAGGAAACTTTGTGATTGAAAATAGATTTAAAGAAACTGATTATACCTAGAGGCTCCGCGAGGACTCTCCAAAACCTTTCCAAGAAGACATTGTAGTTCGATACACTTAGCTTGCTGCCAAACTGTCCGATGAAAGATCACCTTTTATGATTGTAAACCACATGTTTTTCTGAAGATGCTTTAAAAGCGCCATGTAATTCTAAAAATATTGTTTATAACGTGTGAAAGATGCCGATAAAATCACTGTCCCTGGTTTTTGTGATTCATGTCGCCCCAGCAGGTGTAAATGAACTGTAAGATAACAAAAGTATCTAATTTCGTATAGGAAGATCTCCTGTTCGCCTCATCAGTTATTTGAAATTTACAAATACAAATTATCCTCTGCCTTTCATTTTGATGCGTTTGGTGAAAATATTAATAAACACACTATTTTGAGCATTCTTTCCCACTTGCAGTGTAAGTAACGCGAACATCAGAAACAATTCCCACTTGGAGGGTCCACCTCCCGTCCCTGAGATTACCGTTATGTGCTCACTCCGATGCGCCAACTGCTGTCTGGCAACTACGCTAACATAATTGGCTAATGCCTCGCCCGATCTCTATGAAAAATGTTTTTCTAAATAGTCGACCAAATGGAGCTCCCACTTCTATGACCTTTCTGGCCAAGCCCTGCATGTCCCACAAATTTGTACAAAATCTGTGACTGAGTACGATCGACCACCTTGTAAGTAACACATTGAAACTAAATAGACCTCCCGGATCTCTAACTTCCAGGGTTGATTCAGAAAGGTAAGTGAATGAATTAGAATTAAGGCAGAGCCAGAAGTAATAAGCTAAAATCTACTAAAATTCCACATTAGCTTCGTGCAGTGCTTAAACTGAGGGGGACAACTTCCGAACGCTGACCACTACCTGTAGAATCCTGATGAATAGTGTCCGTTACTCTCAGATAATTTCCGCTGTTGATCGCCTGCTAACAGTGTAAGTAATTTTATCAAAGACCGAAAATCCTCCGTCTACGGTGGAATAGCAATGAATTCCATTTACCTGCACAAGTAACACAAGATGATGCCGTAAACATGTGCAAAATGGCGTCTCCCAGCATCTTGCATGCTTAGTTTCGTCGCACGAAGTATCGTCGTACCATTGTAATACGACCAATGTCGAATGAGGTGTCGCAGGCTGCCAGTTATTGCTTGGAGATCCTCTTCAGTCTGAACAGGAGCCTCGTACACAAAATTTTTCGCATGGTCCGCAAGAAGAAAGCAAGTGGGGTCTGATCAAGACGGCGTTCTGGCGAGGAAACAGGACTTCATTTCTCATCCGGCCTTCAGGGAATCTCTCATTTGGATGTTCCCAAACCACCAGTCAAAAGTGAGGTTGGGTTGAATCGTGTTGGAACCATATCTGTTGGCGAATAGCGAGTGGGATATGTTCCAGGAACCTGAGTGGTATCTTAAGATAACGTACACATTGATTCCTTGAAGCTATGGGGAAGAATAGACGGGGCTACCTCGGAATCATTGACTATTACTGCCCACACGTTGACTGGTGATATGTGTCGATGGCTCTTCGCACCTACAGCGTGGGGATTCTCATAGGCACAAACATGACTAGTGCCACTATTTAGTATACCACCTCTGATGGAACAGTATTTATCCGTAAAAGAAAATGACGATAGATTGTTAGGCACTGCCTGAAGACGACACTGGATCATAAGTGAGCAGGAATCAAAAAAAGCACTTTCTGTGCATGGTACGGGTTTTACTGCATTTCACATACTAATCGCTACACACTGCCCCGCGAAATATCCATTTCAAGTGAAACTGATACTGCTTATTGTAGGAAACTCAATTCGAGGAATCACAGCACGTTGTAAGACAGGAATCCGTGTAATTCGTAGTCTTCCTCGGTCATTGTACTGCGGTACCAATTTCCGTGCTTTACTCAATCGTTGGAACAGTCTTCAAAACATGCACTGAGCCGGATATCTTCTCCGCAAATATGTTTCTGTACTACCTTTTCGCTCCTCTGCTGCTTCCGATTGCTTTACCAGAAACAAAAATAATGTACGCACCTTCTGTCAGTGGGCACAGCTTAATTTGTTTAGGGCAGGTCGACGTTAGTATTTCAGTATGTAGACTCAGACTGCAGCGTCAGCAGCTCGTGGTCTAGTGGCTAGCGTTGCTGACTCTGGAACACAGGGTTCCGGGTTCAATTTCCGACCGGGTTGGGATTTTATCTGCCTGGGGACTGGGTGTTTGTGTTGTCCGCATCATTTCAATACCATCATTCGTGACAGTGGCTATATTGGTATGTGTAAAAATTGGGACTTTGTATGGGCTCTGACAGCGCAGTTGAACGCCCCACAAACCAAACATCATCAAACATCACATACTGCAGTTTACTGCATTACAGGCATTATACACCAGGATTGCTGATGTCATTACACCGTACGCCATTTAAATTGCATTACTTGAGTTGTTGTACCGACCTCTACACCAAAGTATTCGTTGCGATTGCCTGTTCCACAATCTTAGCAACAGTACCAGCACATTCAACTTTTAGAGGTACCACAATAATTTTCGCTTGTAACTTTTCGGAGCAGTGTCCCTTACGTCAAATTGATATACAATCCCTGAAAGTTTATACAATCACGGAATCACCCTGTATACAAACTTGACACATACTGGCTTTCACAGTACTATTAGGCGTAAAACATTTCATGTGAACCTAATAATTACGTCCTTAATGACCCCCTTTAGAGGGTATTATCCATCGTACAGCTGAAACTCGTTTTCAGTTACTATATTCCCTTAAGGCCTATGGCATATAGAGTTCTGCCTAAGAGTAAAATCCAGTCACGCATTTGTACCTCATACTGCTGTTCTGACACTCATTAGAAACTGTTTTTCGTGTGTCTTAGGCTATGTTCAGTCGTTCTGTTCTGTGAATGTAAGTCACAGATCATTTTTGAGTATTTTACATGATTTGGTGGAATTACTGCTTCTTGTGTACTGAAAGTTGCTACATCAGATTATTCGTCAATACGTTTTAAAGCTGTGCTAAGTGAACGCCAAATGTTACCGATTTTAGTTTTTTCGTTAACTAAAACTTAGTGGCCACGAAGTATCACTAGAACACAAGAGAAAACGCTTCCTGCTTCCGCATCACCGCGAGCCTATTACATGGAAAGTTACATATTTTTGAAATATAACTATATTGTAAATTACTCGTGAAATGTCCATTATGCAGTATCATTTCAAATCTACGGATTCATCCTGACATTGACAACTGTCCGAATAGACATTGAGGGCCCAACGGCACCGACCGACCGCCATGTCATCCTCGTCCCACAGGCGTCATTGGATGCGGATATAGAGGGGCACGTTGTCAGGTCATCGTTTCCCCAGCTGTTGTCAGTTTTAGTAATCAGAGACGCTGTTTCTCAACATGCCTCACAAGAGCTGAGTGTATCCCACTCGTTAACAGCACCCGGGAGACAGGATGTGGACCCATTCTGGTGCTAGCAAAGCCCGACAGCTCTTCACTTCGGTGATCTGTTGGGAACCGGTGTTACCACTGCGGAAAGGCTTTTGCATTACGTTGTTCAAGCAGACCCAAAAGTATGTTCTTTTTCACTTATCCTTCTCACATATATCGTTTTATAGTGCAAAACAGTGGCAAGATGTGGCAGAAATATGTATTAGCCCTTTAAGTAATGATTGTTCGTAAAATCAAAACCTTGTGCAGAAAGCTGATGCTGTTTGCTCAGGCATGCCACGACTAATGATAAAAATCCTGAGTGAACAAATCAAGTACTCATTAATATCAATTTATGAACCGGTATTAAAATGTGCCTAGGCATTTACTCCACGACCTAAATTGAAATAAATTACTCTTATTTCGTGCTTGATATCTGTATTCACTTCTCCTAATCTGAATTTACCTGATTGATGAGGTAAGGAGGACAAAAATGCAGGATAAGTAGCCTCATCATTTATGTGTCCTTAGAGACAGTGTAAGCGGCAGTTCCTAGGAACAAGAGATGAAAATCAAATTTTCGAAATTATCATGTAAGCTTCGAATAGAACACGTGGGTTAATTCGTCGAGAATGACACAAGTTGACGGACGACGTATTCCGTGAGCAATGTTGCAAATACTTTCAGGTTTTTTGCAGTATGTGTACATTAAAGATACAAACTACGCGAAAAAGCATTTTTCTGATAACATAATATATCTATAAAATTTGTAGCTTACATGAAATGATTTACTCTGGTTACAAGGGCTGTACGGAAAGTAAGAAAAGATTGGTCACGGAATAGAAACCACAGTGAAGATCTGATGATTTGCCCAGATGTTGGACAGTGCCTCTAGAATGTCCGAACATTACGTCACGCTGCTCTACTCAACGCATAGTGAACGCGTAGAGATGCGTAGGAAATAGTGTCTTCCCCGGTTATTGATGCCAGCGGACTGTTTACACTTCATTTCATGCAATCCCACATAATGTAACAATCAGGCATTTGTTTCTTCATGACAGTTCTCGGCCTCACACTGCAGGGGAAATGAGATCCTATAGCGTTTACGATGGGAAGTGTTCGATGGCCCACCATACAGCCCGGACTTGGTTATCTTCGATTTCCATCCCTGGCCAGATAAACCACTGGCTATAAAGACATTTTGGTGCAAACGACGATCTGCAGACCAGCGTAGAAAACTGAAAGCACAGGAGGCTGCCTTCTATGACGAGGGTACCGGAAAGTTGGTACAGCGTTACGACAAAGTCGAAATCTGATAGGCAACTATGCAGAGAAGTACCAGGAAAGTTTAGCGAACTGTTAAAAATGAAAGTTTAGATTTTCACTGTGGTTTCCTTTTCGTGAGAGATCGTTTCGTACCTTCCGAATAGCCCTCGTGTGTAGGCACCTTCTAATATTTGCATTATTGTACTGATCTGATTATTTTCGGCTTCGGACACCTTTACGTTAAATAGAGGCAAAAGGTTCTCAACCAGAAATATGTCAATACTTATTCTCATACAGAGTTCAGCAAAAATTTACTAAACTTAAATACGGGTAACGATGCAGACGGCCATACAGTGCAGACACGCTGGAGACGAGACTTACTCCACTATTTAAAACGTAGTCAAACTAGAGGAATACAGAGAAATTTAAGTCATAATGCCCTCCAGCTTTGATTACTGGGGCCCCCAGGGGCTCAGCATTCATTTGCTGGGTACGGGCTTGGCGACCCCGGGGTTCCTGAGCTGGGGACTGGTAAGCGCCACCCGTCCCCTGTCACCGTAGCCTCTGAGCATACTTCAGCGACCACCGTGCGGCGCGGCGGTGGAACGTTGTGTGTCTCAGGGAATGGGGATCTTGCCTTGACCGCCCGGATCGCGAGGATGGAATAAACCTCTATAAAAACCCCTCAATCTCAAGGTGTGCTGGGCGCTGATGAGATGCATGGCTGTTGAAGTGGAACAGTCGATAGCGGGCAACCTCTGGGGAACCGGCCGCACCTCAGTTGTATAAGGCTTACCTAGGCACGCGGGGCTCTGTCTAGGTGGACTTCTAGTTCCCTAGCTGCTCGTGGGACCGCGATGGATCCTTTCGAAATCCTCTTTTCTTCCTCCCACCGGAAAGGGTGGGCCGCTGGAAGGTTCTAACACCCAGTCTCTTAAGAGGGCCCGTGCAGTCAGTCCCCCTGACTCCGGCGCTTCTTTAACAAGTCCAGTCTTAGGTAACAGAATGCATTCTGGTAATCCGAATGTGTTTCTCATTGTGTAACGGAAGGAGGGTAGTTTTGAGAAGGTTTCGCCCTTCTATATACAAAAGGGTCTGGAGGGCATCTGTGGCTCCTTAAAATCAGTGAAGCGTTTGCGTAATGGGACCTTGCTCGTGTAAACTTCCACTTCCAAGCAAGCCACTAACCTGCAAGCCTTGGGGAGTATGCCATAGCCACTGAACTGCACAGCACCTTGAATTATAGCAAAGGTGTGGTGACATGCCGGGATTTAGTTGATATTCCCAAGGAAGAACTGCAACGTGAGTGGGCTCCAGAAGGTATCGTTGACGTCCAACACATCATGAAGAGGGTTGATGGCACTTTTGTCAAACCCGACTCCTTTATTCTAACCTTCAGTAGCACAAAACTTCCTGAACATGTTAAAGCTGGCTTCCTTCGCCTTAGTGTGAGGCCTTATTTCCCGGCCCCGATGCGCTGTTTCAAATGCCAGCGTTTTGGGCATACCACCCTCGGCTGTAAAGGCGAAGCGACTTGCGGAAACTGTGGTCAGGCTGCTCATGAAGGAGTTGGTTGCTCGTCTCCGGCTAAATGTATTAATTGCTCTGGGAACCACCCTGTTTGGAGTATGGACTGCCGCATATTTTTAGAGGAACGCAAGGTCTAGGAAATATAAACGACCAAGCGTATCCCCTATGGTGAGGCCAAGAAGATTTATAAGTCGATGCAACCTCCCACATTTGCTACATCTTTTGCATCCCTGGTACAGAAGCCTACTCAGTCGATGCCTCGACGCAGACTGAGGTGGTGAGTGTTGGCACTAACACCTGCAGCTGTCAGTGCACTTGCACCGCAGCCGGTGTTTCAGAGCCAGTAGCCCCTACTCGAATGGCAGACAAAGGTACAGTGTCGAACTTGGTCCAGCCCCTTCCGCCTCCAACAGCTGAGGTTGTCCCCAAGCCCAGTGCACCAATTACCACTCCCACATCAGCTCCCTCAAAGTCCACCTAACCACAGAAAGCTACTGTACAGCAGCAACAGCGGGTCAAATCCCGTGGTAAACCATCTGACCATGCGGATGTTGTTTTACGCGAGGCTTCACCTGACTCTTCCCCAGAGCTGATGGAATACGATGCATGTGTGGGGCACTCATCTCGTCCCACGCTTGCCCCTCCACCTGCTGCGGTCTCCCCGTTCCGTCGGAGAGACAGGATGAAGGTGCTACCCCCAACATAGATGGCTCCCATACTCCAGTGGAACTTGCAAGGGTTCAGGACGCAAGTGGAGGAACTTCTTCTACTTTCTGAGGGTAGACCACTGTGTCTCTGTCTCCAGGAGACGTATTTCCATCCATCGTACTCCCCTGAGATACGAGGCTATACACTCCACAAAAAGGACGACCTGCGTGGAGAGAGAGCTAGAGGAGGCGTAGGTATTTTCGTCAGGACAGACTACCTCTCCTCGCCTCTCTCACTTACGACGACTCTACAGGCTGTCGCTGTGTCCGTGCACGTGCGTCATCCATTGACTGTATGTTCACTTTACTTGCCCCCATGAGCTCTTGATGAAGCGGCCCTCACCGACCTTCTTACACAGCTCCCCCAGCCATTCATTATTTGTGGTGATTGTAATGCCCACAATGTGCTTTTGGGCTCTGCAATTACCTGCCCCAGGGGTAGAGCAATTGAGAGGCTTCTCCTGTCATCCTGTGCCTATTTGCTCAATGGAGGACAGAGTACTCGTTTCTGCGCGGCGACTGGGTCGTTCTCTGCCATTGCTCTCGCTTTGCTCTCCAGCTCTTGCCGCCAGTGCTCACTGTGAAGTGGTCGCTGACTTGCATGGCAGTGTTCATTTCCCAATCTGGATTCACCTGCCAGATGGCGCGCGCCCCGTAAGGAGACCACCACGATGGGTGCTCAGTGGAGCTGACGGGATACTTTATAGCCAGTTGGCCCAATTCGAACACTGTGCGAATGTTGAGATGTGGGTGGATCAGATTACCAACACGGTCCACCACGCCGCTGCAGCATCCATTCCACAGTCCACAGGCCACCGGAAAAGGCCACCTGTGCCTTGGAGTGCCGCTCTTCGTCGGTTCAAGTGTCGGCCGACTGCTGAGAATCTTGCAGCCTTTCGGGTGGCGAGGGCAAGATGTCACCGCATTATTCGTGAGAGCAAGAAGAGGTCGTGGCAAACGTTCCTGAACACCATTAATCGTTCCACCAAAAGTTCCATTGTGTGGGAGACCATCCGGCGAATTTCTGGCAGAGGAGGGAGGTGCCCCATTGCTGCTGTAATGACTAACGGTACTCTCCACACGGATCCGCGAGACATTGCCCAGACTTTGGCAGCGTATTTTGCCACAGTTACTGCCACAACCAGTCAGGATCCAGGTTTCCAGCGCCATAGAGCGGTTGCTGAGAGCTGTAGTCTGAACTTCCAGTCCACCTCTCATGAAGTGTACAACTGCCCATTCTCTATGTGGGAGCTGGATTCTGCTTTGTCTGGAGCTCGTGACACATCCCCTGGCCACGACAAGATCCATTACAGTATGCTATGGCACCTCACAATGCGCAACAGGGAACTTCTCCTCGCACTTTTTAATGACATTTGGGTGTCGGGTACCTTCCCTGACGCGTGGCGTGAGGCAGTTTTAATCCCTTTTCTAAAACCTGGGAAAGACCGCACGAGCCCAAGTAGCTACCGTAGTATTGACCTCACTAGTTGCATAGGGAAGACCTTGAAGCGGATGGTCAACCGCCGCCTTGTCTGGATGTTAGAATCCCGGCAACTCCTTAGTCGCTTTCAGTGTGGGTTCAGGAGGTTTCGTTCCACCTTCGATAACCTTGCCCTCCTGGAGGCGGCTATACAACAAGCTTTCCTCCGCCGCCGTCACCTTCTCGGTGTATTTTTCGACATCGAGAAGGCCTATGATACCACATGGAGGCGTCTCATCCTGGCGCAGCTTCACGAATGGGGTTTTCGTGGTTGTCTTCCTCTTTTTATTCAGTCTTTCCTCTCGCCACGATATTTTAGATACCGAATTGGTGACGTCGTGTCTGATCGCTTTGAGTAGGAGAATGGTGTCCCTCAGGGTAGCGTTTTAAGTGTGACTCTCTTTGCCATCGCTATTAATAGCATTACGTCCATGGTGAAAAGTCCTGTCCAGTGTTCTTTGTTTGTGGATGATTTCTCTTTGTTCTGCTCTTCTTCAAGCCTTGCAACGACAACTCGTCAGTTGCAACATAAGATTAGGCGTTTGGATGACTGGGCGCGGAAGAGTGGTTTTAAGTTTTCCACCGAGAAGTCTGTATGTGTTCTTTTTAACCGTTCTCGTTCGATTTTAACCTTTCCTGAGTTGCGCTTGAGGGACACTATTCTTGCTTTTAAAGACACGGTGAGATTTCTGGGGCTCATTTTTGACTCGAGGCTCACGTGGTTACCTCATCATAAAGACCAGAAACGGCGGTCGCTTCAGGCTTTAAGTATTTTAAAATGTCTTAGCCACAGTACATGGGGAGCTGACAGGACTTGTCTGCTCCAGTTTTACAGGGCGTTTGTGCGATCTCGGCTCGATTATGGGTGCACGGTGTATGGGTCTGCGAGGCCTTCTTACTTAAAGATTTTGGACGTTGTCCACCATGAAGGGCTTCGGTTGGTCACTGGGGCATTCCGAACTAGCCCCATACCAAGCCTCTGTGCAGAGGCAGGTGAACCGCCACTTCATTTGCGGCGACGGCTACTTACGGTACGCGAGGCGTATAAAACTTAGTCCACACCCTACACACCTGCATACCATACCGTTGCTCAGCCTCCTCTGGCACGGTTGTTTCATTACCGGCAACGTGCGACGCAGCCCTATGGGATTCGCGCACAGGATTGCCTCGCTGCGATGTCTGTGGCTGGTCTTCGTGTTTTACGTCGCGGTTGGAGCAGATCTCCACCTTGGCTCCTCCGGCGTCCCAAACTTATTTTAGATTTGACTCGTTTTAAGAAGGATGGCACGCCAGATTTTACATACCAGTCACTGTTTTTTAACATTTTAGATGTGCATCACGGTTTCACTGTCGTTTACACTGATGGCTCCAAACAAGAGAATTTCCTTGGCTGTTCTGTGGTGTTCCCTGATCATGTTACCCGGATTCGCCTCCCTGCTGAATATACCGTTATCGCAGCGGAGCTCCACGCGATCCTGAAGGCACTGGAGCAGATGCATCGTGTTCGGGGCGATCGATTTCTTCTCTGCTCCGATTCTCTTAGTGCCTTACAATCACTGCAGAACCTATACCCGACTGAGGAGATGGTCCAGCTGATACAGGACCAACTGTACTTGCTCCAACAGCGGGGTAAAGAGGTATGCTTCTGCTGGGCGCCTGGACATGCCGGCATATGGGGCAATGAACGGGCTGATCGGGCTGCCAAGGAGGCCTGCAGAGAGCCGGATGTGGTCCAGTGTCCTATCCCCTTGCAGTCAGTAATCGCTGCACTCCACAGGATGTGCATGGAGTTGTGGGAGGACGAATGGCTGGCGGTGACGGCCAATAAACTGCGGTCGGTGAAGTCAACCACTCGGCCGTGGCGTTCCTCCTGCCGGTTGCTCAGGCGGCAAGAGGTGGCCCTCACACGTCTTCGGATCGGGCACTGTCCTCTCACACATAGCTTTTTATTACGGCGGGAGGATCCTCCGTTTTGTGATGCTTGTGGTGTTCACATCTCTGTCCGGCACATTTTAACAGACTGCATTTTATACCGTGATGCACGGGCAGAAGCCCAAGTTGATGGGGATCTACCTTGTGTTTTAGCTAACGATGAGGCGTGTGTGTCTAGGGTTCTTAAGTTTTGTGATGTGTCTGGACTCTGGCCTAAACATTTAGGCTGGAGGTTTTAGTGTGTTGCAGAGTGGCTGACTCCTCCCCTTTTTTCCAGCCACTTCCATCTGCTTCATTGTTTTAGCTCCCTCTACCATTTTCTTCCTGTGTTGTCCATGTTTTACTGCTGACGCCTTGCTTCATCCCACGCTTCGTTGTGGGTGAGCACATTTTTTCAATGATTGTTCCCCATGTTTTATGTTCCGTTTTATGTCAATGTTCTGAGGTTTTTTCTTGACACCCGTCTCACTATGATACTGGACGGGCGCTGAAGACCTTGCTGTCGTGCGCCCACAAAACCCCTCTACTACTACTATTACTGGGCTTAATTTCGAACGTTTTCAGTTACGACTTGACTGAAACAGTAGAAAAAACAACCGTACATTAAATACAGTAATCGTATAACTGTAAAATCGTGGCCTTCAGTCAAAATAGTACAGACTTCATACTCTGCTATCCTCTTCAAATTTCACTATCTCAGCGTAATTACAACAATCTATATCCATTTCATTCTGCTTACTGGGATCAAACCTTCCTCCCCCTGGCCAAATTTTACCCTTCACAATTCCTTTCATCGCTAAATTGACAATTCCTTAATGCCACAGGATTTGTGCTATGAAATGTATTTTTTTAAATTTTAATCAGGTTGTGCCATAAATTTCCTCCACAGTTCGATACAATACATCTCGCTAGGTTAGACCATCTATTCATCTAAACTAGAGCATTATTCCATACCACCACATTTAAAGAAACTATCTCTTATTTGTGACAGTGGTGTGGGTCGTGATTTTGATATGTGGCGATCTGACAACAACATTTATGGTTGACAGCCCTCAGACGTTAGATTAACCCCCCCTGCGGGTTCAATGGTTAGCATAGGCCCGCAGTATTCCTGCCAGTCGTAAGAGGCGACTAAAAGGAGTTTCAACCGTTTCGGCCTTCCATGTGATGGTCCCCCTTGGGGTTTGACCTCCGTTTTTCAAAATTCTACAGTAGTACGAGCCTTTTGGGGAAGGACACCTTACGTGGTGTACCACTGGTCCTAAGTGCACTAACACCTTGGCACTCAGCATTGTACTGGCGTTGTAACCATACCCACTATTCCTCAAATTGGGCCTAAACGCCTGATGGGTTGTACAAGTTACGCCCATAGTGCGTCCCCATCTGCACCAGCGATCATGATGGACTTTCCATGGCACCAGAAGTCCAGCACGGTAGCCAGCCCATTGTGGTGGGGTCGTCATGTACCCTCTAGGTTGTAGCCCCCTGACAACACAGGGATCGTACTGCCGATACCTGAGCTGCACCCTCCCCACGTCGGCCAAGGAGTAGATGCCCGTCTCCTTGGGGCATCAGGACTCCTGGCAACGGTCATCCTGCCAGGTGGCCCTTGCTGAGGCTGGGTGGCGCCCGTGGGGAGAGCCTCTGGTCGGAGTGGGTGGTATCGGGGCGGACGTTTCTCAGATGAAACGTCAACACATATCAGGTCGCTCTGCGGCCGAGTCTTTCAAAAGAAAAGGTACCGTTTCTAGTTCTGGTTCTCCTGCCCTTTCCCCCTTGGCCACTCCTTGGGAGGAGGGACAGGCCCGCCGGCTTGGGGCGAAGTACTTCCCCCGCTATTTGGTCTGTTCTCGAACCGATGGGGGGACGTTCGCCACCTCCAAGCCCATGTTCTTTGTTCAGCACATTGAGAACATCTTCGGGGAAATCGAGGCTCTCAGCAAGATGCGTTCAGGGTCCGTTCTTATCAAGACCACCTCCGCCACACATTCGGCGGCGCTCCAGGCGTGCGACCGACTAGGGGACATCCCAGTATCCATTGTCCCACATCTGGCACTGAATAGGACGCAGAGGGTTATTTTTCATCGTGACCTCCTGCTACAATCTGATGAGGAGCTCAGGGCCAACCTGGAGCGCCGAGGCGTGCATTTCGTCCGGCGAGTCCAGCGCGGCCCCAAAGACTGTCGCATCGACACCGGGGCCTTTATCCTCGCCTTCGAGGGGGACGTTCTCCCGGAGAAGCTAAAGGTGATGTGCTACTGGTGCGACGTGCGACCTTACGTCCCGTCTCCTATGCGCTGTTTTCTGTGTTTGTACTTTGGGCACATGTCGTCATGGTGTGAGGCTGAGCCCCTTTGTGGCGATTGTGGACGTCCTCTTCGTGAGGAACATACATGCACCCCACCACCTCGGTGCATTAATTGTCCTGGCATCCACTCGCCTAGATCCTCAGACTGCCCCGCCTATCAGGAGGAGAAGAAGATACAAGAACTCAAAACTTTGGATCGGCTCTCTTATTCTGAGGCCAGGAAGAAGTATGACCGCCTCCATCCCGTGCCGTTGACCACTTCATTTGCCTCACTTGTTGTGTCCACTCCTTCCGCAGTATCCTCACCCCTATCCCGTCCCTCCTCCACCTCCTCCACACATCAGGGGGCTCTGCCTCTGCCTCCCAAATCCCTCCCGTCCAAATCCTCCCCCCCCTGTGGCCCCCGCCCCCTCTGCCCCAGGGGCCACCCTTCTGCCTCTTCCTCTCCCCCCGCCGCCTGAGAAGCGATCCTCATCTCAGGCGTCCATCGGGGAAACGTTCCAGACCCCAGCTTCCGAGGTCCGGCATTCCAAATCGGACCCCGCGCATGAGGACCTTCTTTGGGTCCAGCCCACCATCCCTGTGCCTCCTCGGCCTTCCAAGAATGCCTCCAAGAAGTAGTCTCTCTCGCCCTCTCCACCCCGGCGCGTTTCGTCTGATGCTCCATCCGTGAGTCGCTGCTCCTGGCCGTCCTCAGTTTCGCCAGGACGCTCTGCTGCCAGGCGCTCAGCTGGCCTCTCATCGGCAAATGATGCTGCCCCTCCTACACAACCAGGGACAGCGGCCGCAGCTGGCGACGACTCGATGGAACCGGATCCGCCTCCCGCCGGTTGTAGCGTTGTTCCCTCGCAACCGGGCCCTCCGCGGCTGTCGAGGTGACCAGCTCTTCCCCCTTCTCGTTCCCCCAACTTTTTGACTAGCGATGGCCTTGTTACATTGGAACATATGAGGATTCGATCTAATCGGGAGGAATTACAACTGCTGCTCCGCCTGCACTGTCCGCTCGTCCTTGGTCTCCAGGAAACCAGGTTGCGCCCAACTGACCGTATTGCCTTTACCCATTATACCTCGGAGCGGTATGACCTCACCCCTGTGGACGGTATCCCAGCTCATGGTGGGGTCATGTTGCTCCTTCAGGACGATGTCTATTACCATCCCATCCCATTGACCACCCCACTCCAAGCAATAGCTGTCCATATTACTCTTTCTGCTTTTACTTTTTCAGTTTGTACCATCTACACTCCACCGTCATCTGCTGTTAGTCGGGCTGACTTGATGCACCTGATCGTTCAGCTTCCCCCGCCGTTTTTATTGTTTGGCGTCTTCAATGCCCATCATCCCCATTGGGGCTCTCCTGCATCCTGTGAAAGAGGTTCACTCTTGGCGGGTGTCTTCAACCATCTCAATCTTGTCTGCCTAAATACCGGCTCCCCGACTTTCCTCTCGGACTCTCCTCATACCTACTCCCACTTGGACCTCTCGATCTTCTCTACCACTCTTGCCCGTCGGTTCGAGTGGTATGTCCTTTCTGACACCTATTCGAGCGACCACTTCCCTCGTGTTGTTCGTCTCCTGCACCACACCCCGTCCCCACGTCCTTCGAGCTGAAACATACCGAAAGCTGACTGGGGACTTTACTCCTCCCTGGCGACCTTTCCGGACCGTGATTTTCTCAGTTGTGACAGTCAGGTCGAATACCTCATGGCTGTTATCATCAATGCTGCCGAACGTTCCATTCCTTATACTACCTCTTCTTCACGTCGCGTTTCCGTCCCCTGGTGGAACGAGGCTTGTGGGAACGCTATCCGTGCTCGACGACGTGCTTCACGCACCTTTCGCCGCCATCATACGTTGGCGAATTGTATTGCATACAAACGACTCAGAGCGCAATGCCGTAGAGTCATCAAAGACAGCAAAAAAGCTTGTTGGGCCTCTTTCACCAGCTCCTTTAACAGTTTTACTCCCTCTTCCGTCGTTGGGGTGGCCTGCGCCGGCTGTCAGGCATTAAGGCCCAGTCCTCGGTACCTGGCCTGACCTCAGGTAATGAGGTCCCTGTTGATCCTGTGGCTGTCTCCAACGCCTTTGGCCGCTTTTTCGCGGAGATTTCAAGCTCCGCCCATTACCACCCTGCCTTCTTTCCCAGGAAAGAGGCAGGAGAGTCTCGGCGACCTTCCTTCCACTCGCTGAATCTGGAAACTTGCAATGCCCCCTTCACAATGCGGGAACTCGAACGTGGGCTTGCACTGTCCCGGTCCTCTGCTCCGGGGCCAGATGCCATTCACGTTCAGATGCTGGCATACCTTTCTCCGGCGGGCTAAAGCTTCCTTCTTCGTACCTAAAATCGTGTCTGGACCGAAGGTCAGGTACCCATGCGTTGGCGTGACGCCGTCGTTGATCCTATACCCAAACCCGGGAAGGATAGACACCTTCCTTCTAGTTACCGCCCCATTTCTCTTACAAGCTGTCTGTAAGGTGATGGAGCACATGGTTAATGCTCGGTTAGTCTAGATTCTTGAATCTCGACGGCTACTTACCAATGTCCAATGCGGCTTTCGTCGCCGCCGCTCCGCTGTTGACCACCTTGTGACCTTGTCGACATTCATCATGAACAACTTCTTGTGAAGGCGCCAAACGGTAGCAGTGTTCTTCGATTTGGAGAAGGCTTATGATACCTGTTGGAGAGGAGGTATCCTCCGCACTATGCACAGGTGGGGCCTACGCGGTCGCCTGCCCCTTTTTATTGATTCCTTTTTAACGGATCGAAAGTTAAGGGTACGTGTGGGTTCCGTATTGTCCGACGTCTTCCTCCAGAAGAACGGAGTGCCTCAGGGCTCCGTCTGGAGTGTAGCCCTTTTTGCCATGGCGATCAATCCAATTATGGATCGCATTCCACCTAATGTCTCAGGCTCTCTCTTTGTCGATGACTTCGCGATCTACTGCAGTGCCCAGAGAACATGCCTCCTGGAGCGCTGTCTTCAGCGTTGGCTAGACAGCCTATACTCATGGAACGTGGCAAATGGCTTCCGGTTCTCTGAAGAGAAGACGGTTTGTATCAACTTTTGACGATATAAAGCGTTCCTTCCGCCATCCTTACATCTCGGTCCCCTTGTTCTCCCATTCGTGGAAACGAGTAAGTTTCTAGGGCTCACGTTGGACAGGAAACTGTGTTGGTCTCCGCATGTCTCTTATTTGGCGGCCCGTTGTACACGTTCCCTTAATGTCCTCAGAGTTCTTAGTGGTTCATCTTGGGAAGCGGATCGCACTGTCCTGCTTCGCTTGTATCGGTCCATAGTCCGATCGAAGCTGGATTATGGGAGCTTCGTCTACTCGTCTGCTCGGCCATCCCTTTTACGCCGTCTCAACTCCATCCACCATCGGGGGTTACGTCTTGCGACCGGAGCCTTCTACACTAGTCCTGTTGAGAGTCTTTATGCTGAAGCTGCTGATTTACCATTGACCTACCGGCGCGACATATTGCTGTGTCGGTATGCCTGCAGGCTGTTGTCTATGCCCGACCACCCCTCTTACGAGTCCTTCTTCGCCGATTCTCTCGACCGTCAGTACGGGTTGTATGTGTCTGCCCTGCTGCCCCCCGGAGTCCGCTTCCGTCGCCTGCTTCGACAATTGGATTTTGCCCTCCCTACCACCTTCAGAGAGGATGAGAGCCCGACACAACCTTGGCTCCAGGCTCCGGTTCCTATTTATCTCGACCTCAGCTCACTCCCGAAGGAGGGTACTCCGGCTGCAGTGTATTGCTCACGGTTTGTCGAACTTCGTGCTCGACTTGCCCGTCACACCTTTATATACACAGATGGCTCCAAAACTGACGATGGTGTCGGCTGTGCCTTTGTCGTCAGGGCCGCCACCTTTAAATACCGGCTCCTCGACCAATGTTCGAGCTTTACGGCCGAGCGTTTTGCTCTCCATCAGGCTGTTCAGTATGCCCGCCGCCACCGCCATTCATCGTATGTACTCTGCTCTGACTCACTCAGTGCTCTTCAGAGCCTTGGAGCTCCGTATCCGGTCCATCCCTTGATTCAACGGATACAGCAGTCCCTCCATTCTTTCGCTGATAATGGTTCTCCTGTCAGCTTTCTGTGGGTTCCTGGACATGGAGGAGTGCCTGGGAATGAGGCTGTGGATGCTGCAGCCAAGGCTGCAGTCCTGCCTCGGCCAGCCTCCCATTGTGTCCCGTCATCTGACGTTCGTGGGGATGTTTGTAAGAGGCTTGTGTCGTTCTGGTGGGATGCTTGGTCATCCCTCCAAGGAAACAAGCTCTGGGCAGTAAAACCGCTCCCAACTGCTTGGACAACCTCCTCCCGACCATCTCGGCGTGAGGAGGTCCTTCTGACCAGGTTGCGGATTGGGCATTGCCGGTTTAGCCACCGCTACCTGCTCTCCGGTGACCCAGCCCCGCAGTGCCCTTGTGGTCAGGCATTAACAGTGCGCCATGTTTTATTGTCGTGTCCCCGCTTTAGTCAATTTCGTTTTGTCCTGTCCCTGCCATCTACTTTACCAGATGTTTTAGCTGATGACGCTCGAGCAGTTGCTCGTGTTCTGCGGTTTATAAATTTAACTGGCATGTCCAAAGACATCTAACCTTTTTACTTCTTTTATCTGCATCTTTGTCAGGTCTCTCTGGTGTCCCCCCTCCCCTTGAGTTTTACTAGATTCCATGTGCTCTAACAACGGTGACTGGGCGCTAATGACCCCAGTAGTTGAGCGCCCTTAAACCCCACCAAAAACAAAAACAAAAATCCCTTCACTATCTGAATAATTTCTTTTATCTCATCATTCATTTCATCAATCTCGTCATCTGCGGAGCTAGTTGGCATATAAACTTGTATTACTGTTTAAGAGTTTGCTTCGTGTCTATCTTGGCCACAATAATGCGTTCACAATGCTGTTTGCAATAACTTACGTGCACCCCTTCTTGATTTTGTATTTTTAACCCTACATTCACCTGACCAGAAGTCTTGTTCCTCCTGCCACTTAATTTCACTTATTCCCACTATATCTAGCTTTAGCCTATCCACTTCCCTCTTTAAATTTTCTAACCTACCTGCCCGATTAAGGAATCTGATATTCCACGCTCCAATCCGTAGAAAGCCAGTTTCGTTTCTCCTGATAACGACATCGTCCTGAGTAGTCCCCGCCCAGAGATCCAAGTGTGGGACCATTTTACCTCCAGACTACTTTATTCAAGTGGCCACCATCATTATTTCACCAAACAGTGAAGCTGCATGCCTTCAGGAAAAATTATGGCTGTAGTTTCCCCTTGTTTTCAGCTGTCTGCAGTACCAGCACAGCCAGGCCGTTTTGTTTAGTGTTAGAAGGCCAGATCAGTCAATCATCCAGACTGTTGCCCCTGCAACTACAGAAAAGGCTGCTGCCACTCTTCAGGAACCAAACGTTTGTCTAGCCGCTCAGCAGATACCCCTACATTGTGGTTGCACATACGGTACAGCTATCTGTATCACTGAGGCACGCAAGCCTCCCCTCCAACGGCAAGGTCCATGTTTCATGGGGGGGGGGGGGGGAGGGGGGGTGAGCTGTAGTAGTAAACGACTTCTAAATATTGGGCCATGGTATTAGCATACACTGAAAGGAATGTAACTGGTGCACTACTCGGACCTGGAAACGTGCCTTCATTAAGTGATTTAAGCAGCTGCTTTCAAGTTAATCATATTGGCAGCTGTCCTTGATTCGAATTCTGGAGTATTTATTGGGTGTTTATTGGTGAAGAAATTACGGAAAAATTCTGTTCATTAACTCCGCAGTAGTAGCACTGTCATGCGTGATATTAAAACTGGTATGGCGCGTAAACAGGACCAGAATATCTTCGTATTATATGTCAGAATTCCAGGCAGTTTTATTGTGGTAGCTACTAAATGCTCTTCGAAATGAAGTCCACTCAAAGTTTCGAGCTTCATTAGAAGTATCGATTCTTGGAGATCGTGTGTTCCTATTTTTAATTGCATCTGGAACAGTGTTCTGATTTGGTGTTGGTACAACTGGGAATCAGTTACATCTTTTACGAAATGAAATTATATGGTGCCAGAGACCTTATCAAGTCTGAATCATATGTGACGCATATATGCATTCTGAAGCAACGAATTACAATTTCTGCCAAGGACAGGATTTGAACCTCGGTCTCCCGGTCAGATGCGCTAACCACTACGGCACCCTGGCACACAGGCTTTGCGTGGACAACGCTAGCACGCCTCTCTCTTCGATCCAAAACCCATTCACCCTCAGCTCAATTCTTGTTCCCCCTAATTTTGAACAGTATTGCAGAGACTCTCCATCTGTATTCGAATTTCATCTCAGCATCAAATTTTCATTAATCGCTTCAGTCTCTATTTACACATCAAAGATATTTGAAATGTTGGAAAGGTCTCCGCAAACCTATCGTTTCATTTGATTCAAACACCTATCCCTGGGTTTCAGGCAGGGCCGAGTAGTTTTGTTCAATGTCAAGGTGCTATTAGAATACAGTTCTAGAACCCATGTAATGTTCAGTTCAGAGTGGGAGGGGGTCCTAAGCAGCTTAGTAGTGAAGCCCCGGAATAGTGTCTGCTTCTGCAAGTCGCCATGCTTCTAATAGCAGCAGGTGTAGGTAGTAGCAACGGTGTTGGAAGCTTCATGCACAAGCACTGGATCGTAAGGATTCGTCCATTTAATACGGAACAAGAAAAAGTAATAGTGACGAACATAAAAATGGAAGTCTGGATCAGAACATGTCCTGTCGCTCTCTCTCTCTCTCTCTCTCTCCCTCCCCCCCCCCCCTCCCTTCCCATTCATCTGCTAAGCTCACGGGCACCCCAAATATTTCTTCATCTTGGCGTTGTCGTTGGCTGACAAATTTGTAGTGGCCCCCCAAAGACTGACCTGCATTACCCTTTTCATGACCACATCTCATAGTGCAGGGAGGAACCTCGCCATTTCGCTTGGGCTGGTGTGTGACTATAGAACAGTCGTCTGTCACGTTTCCACTGTCAGGACTGTTTCCAGCGTTGCTAGTACGCTGTTCCGATGTCTTTCTGTATTCCTTAGTTTCTGTGATGCAGCCGTACATCACTTATTTGTAACGGCTGTGTCTGCTTGAGGCCTGTGCACTGTCATGTTTTTTATTCGTCTAAGAACTTCCTGGCCTTTGTGATGTATAAGCAATATCCTATCTGTCCAGAAAAAAGTTTAAGCAGGCTGACTTCCTCTGTAGTTACTTGGTTCTCCTGCCTGCCTGTACAGATTCCTGACGCTTTGTGTTTATGCTCTGTTCTTGTGCCTGCAGGGATCCATAGTTACCGGCACGTTTTGCATTGTCCGCCAGGCTCTTTGTGAGGCGTCCATTCTTAATGAAGATGAGGAAACCCTGCAGCCTACCCCCTCTGTGGTTGCAGGTGGCTTCCAAAATCAGCGTCTTAGGTGCTGGCGGTATGGGGTCAGAGTTTACCTTCATCTTGGACTACTAGCACGGAGAATGTGAATGTCTGGTGTCCTTTCGGACATACAACGCAGGATCTGCAGCTGTTATACATTGTATGTTAACTGAAGGTGGAGAAGGGAAGAAAAGAAAGGGGATTACTGCTGTCATCTGTATTGGGACATTATGTGGAATCGGCGGTGACAAGTGAAAATGTGTACCGTGCTGGGATTCGAACCCAGGCTCTCTTGATCACTAGGCAGGTGCGAGAGCTACTGCGTCATCCGGGATACAGTGTTGTCGCTACTGTAGGGACGATCTTGGCTCGCCTCACGACCGATCCACACTCCCATCGAGAGCCACCAGCGGCAGCTCGTGTCAATTTCCTCCCTATTCGCCCTTTCTGGTTCCCACAGGAGGTAGGACATGTCCGAAGGAATTGACACGAAAAATTCATTTAATTTGATAGGTGTAATTTGGAAATGACTCCAGCTTCTCCAGTGCGGGTGCACAAATAATCCGACCTCCTGTGGGAATCTCGGAATAGCGAATATGGAGGAAATTGGCAGGGGCTGCCGATAGGTGGCGCTCAATGTGAGTGTGGATCGTTCGTGAGGCGAGCCGAGATCATCCCTGCAGTAGCGGCAACACTGTATCCCGGAAGACGCAGTGGTTACCACACCCTCCTAGTGAGCAGGAGATGCCTGGCCCGAATCCTGGCTCTGTGCACATTTTCACTTGTCGCCGCCGATTCCGCGTAATGTTCCAATACAGCTAACAGCAGTGTTCCCTTTCCTTAATTCGGCTCTGCACCTTCAATTAACCTATAAAGAACGGTGAATGTTGGAAAGCGACGACTGGCACAAGTATTACACAAGTTTTAAATTATTCCGTTAAGTGTGACGTCTGCCAAAACTCGTTAACAGGAACTGTCCACTTAAATTTCTCTGTAAGATAAATTACTTTGAACGACAAAGACGCCACCAACAACAGTTTTAATGAATTCTTTGTGAACACCTTTGTCTTTTTCCCTACAGGAATTACTGGTCAGAAAATCATAACTTGGAGCATCAGAATTACTATAAACTGTCAGGTCATCTTCCTCGGCTGAATCCATGTTCTACAGCAACAACATTACGGAAACACATGTATAGGTAAAATTGTATTCCCAATTTTCACGATCGATAACGACTTTATGAGCTACTGCAATAAGATGAAAAGTTACATACAGAATTAAGGTGCGTGTTTACTACTACTTTGATACTATTAGTGTAAGCTTAAAAAGGAACCTTGTGAAGGGTCGCTCTTTTACTTTCTTCATGCGTATAACGGCTCAATATCCGTGATTGCACATAAATTTCCTAGGCCAGTGCGACGCAGTTGTAAAAGAACGTGAAAGAATTGACACTGAAGATAAAATTTCAGAGTGCGGTTGATTACAAAATACCACAAGCTGCTTACTGGTTCTCAGTAACACAATTCGAATCATGAATGTCTAACAACAAGGCGTCAGGTTAAATTGTAGATGGATTTAAACTTTTTCATTTTTATTGAAAAAGTATGTTAATAGACTTCCGTTTTAATTAACAAATCTGAATCACAAAATTTTTAATGAAATATTTTCTTTATTTCTGAATAGTAGGAAGTATATTATAACCTGATAATATATGGAAAGCTTTATTGTACAATGAAGAAAAATGTACAAATCAGTAACACTGTCATAGCTCCAGATATAAAATCCTTTCAGACTTCATAAATCTTCCAGCTTTCAAAGGTTTTTGAGTATATTTGGCAATTGCGTAGCACTGACTTAGGAAAAGTCCATGCATTGAACTTCAAATAATGTAAGACGATCAGGAATAGTTAACTGCGTCGGAAATTTTACTGGGAAACTGTAGATCTTCATGAAAAATTGCTATATAACCAAACATTGTTTTGTAGAGAAAACAATTGGCTTTCAAATAGTCGCTACAGCAAATATCTCAAACTACTACTATTAAGTTATATTAAAACATTTGTTAAATATCGTCCCATGACATACCTGTAAACAAAGTGAAGAGGTACTGTATCTCGACAAAATTTATTTACGACCTTAAATGCAGTTTTGAATTAAAATAGTGAATAAAAAGACATCAATCATTCAAACTGTACACAGTGAAAATTGTTCAATCGTCTGCATAAGTTTAGCGACTTTACCACAACTATTCACTGAAAT